>NC_133404.1:5325051-6621735 GCF_047511655.1 Castor canadensis
TTGACCTCACAGGTTGATCCTACAGCTTTCTCATTTTCAGGAATAAAAAGCCCATTTGAATCAAAATTTACTTCTCAAATCCAATTTCAGACTTGTCCTAATCCTCTTTTTAGACCTGACCAAGACTTGGATCTATCTTAAGGAGCCTTTTAAAAAATATATTTATCCATTTATTTTTTATTAGCATGTATTCGTTATACAGGGGGATTTATTGTGACAATTCCAAATAGGCTTATATTGTACATTGGTTTTAAGGAGCCTTTTATACAATGAACACCCATGATCACCTAGGTTCATGGGTAGCTGACGTTTCTCAAATGTACTTTCTCTTGACAGATAGTAGATGGGGGGTAGGTAAATAGATAGATAGATAGGTAGATAGATAGATAGATGATAGATGACTGGATGGATGGATAGATAGATAGGATAGATACATGGATGGATAGATGGATACATAGATGATAGATTGGATTGATTATGATAGATAGGTAGGTAGATAGATGATAGTTAGATAAATTGACAGATTAGATAGATAGGATAGATACATGGATGGATGGAGGGATGAATCGATGGATAAATAGATGGAAGTGTATTTTTTGAAGAGTTAGGGATTCGAGTGATGCTCCAGCCTCTGGAGAAGTCACAGCTCCCTGAGTAGCTGAAACTGCAAGTGCAGCCACACCACACCCAACTAGAATTTTTCTTTCCGTTTTCTTTTTCTTTCTTTTCTTCTTCTTTTTTTTTTTTTTTTGTCATACTTGCTAGGCAGGCTGTCTACCACTAGAGGAAGCCCTAGTGTACTTTTTAAAAACAGAACCATTTGAAATAAAACCTCACCCCCAAATAACATTGATAGCATTGATCTCTGAGAGCAAGGATGCAGTCATAATGCCATTGTCCACACCTAGGAAAATTAGCACTCACCCCAAATATTCAATTTCCAGTCCATGTTCACATGTCCCTAATTACCCCCAAAATATCTTTTGTATGTTAAATTTTTTTGTCAAATCCAGGATCCAATCAGCTTCACATATTGCATTTGCTTATTTCTTATTTCTTTCTAGTCTCTTGGCTCTAGCACAGACCCGTCTTTTTTTATTTTTCTTCCTAATTATGTTGACCATTTTCAAGAATACAAGCCACCTGGGTGCTGGTGACTCACGCCTATAATCATAGCTACTGGGAGGCTAGGATCAGGAGGATCACAGTTTGAGACTAGCCTGGGGAAATAGTTGGAGCTGTAAGACTTTGTCTTACACAGTAGAGCAACTGCTTTGTAAGCACAAAACCCTAGGTTCAAACCCCAGTTCCACAAGAAAAAAAAAAACAAAAAAACAAGCCAGTTGTCATAAGGAACAACCCACGGCATGAACTTTCTTCATTAGCTTTTGTGTGTGTGTGTGTGTGTGTGTGTGTGGTACTAGAGTTTGAACTCAGGGCTTTGGACTTACAAAGCAAGCACTCTACTGCTGGAGCCACACCTCCAGTCCCTTCATTCGCTTTTTTGTGACAGGGTCTTGCTATGTAACCCAGGCTGGCCTGGAACTCCTATGTAGCTCAGGCTTCCTTCAACTCATGGTCCTCCTGCTTCAGTATCTGAGTGCTGGGATTACAGGCATGTACCACCATACCAGGCCTTTGTTAGCATTTTAATTTCATACCATCTCTTAGGAGAGAGGGTGGTGAGAGAGCCTCTCTGTAGAATACAGACTCCTCAAAAATAAAAAAAGGGAGGAAAGGGTGCTTGGTATGTGGTTTGGAGGTAGAGCACTTGCCTAGCATGCAGGAGGCCCCAGGTTTGATCCTTAGTACTACACAAAGGCAGGGGGTGAGGATGCAGAGTCTTTGTCACCTCCTGTTTTCAGATTGGGGACTTGGCCTGAAATTTAGAGAGAGCTGGGACATGCCCACTGCCTGTCTGTTTCCACAGGATAGTGGAGGTGACTACAGATCATCCCTCTGGAGAAGAGCAGTGAGCCTGGTCAGCCCCTGACTGGACACTTTGTCCAGGCGTCTCCCTTCCTCATGGGCACAGTAGGAAAGAAGACTGAACTAGTCCACAGAGCCTAACTTTCTCTCCCAGCATCCCGTCTACCCTTGAAAGAAATAGGTCCCTGGCCTAGTCCCTGAAAGGAGCTGGACATTCCTCCCCAGATCCTCCCCAAAGAGCTGTTCCTGACCCCGAAGTAGTAGGTAAAGCTGAGGGATGATGGCCCAAAGCCCAGGATTGATCCTTTCATCCTTGTTCAGTGATTCAGCTTTGATGGCAGGTGACCAGAACAGCAGGACCAATCGGAAAGAGGGCAGAATTTATAAAAAGTCCCTCATCTGGAGCCAGAAGCCCTTCTTCCTGGACTAGTCCCAGCAGCCTGCTGATCTCAAACAGCTGCCTTTAGAGGTAACTTTCTGAGCCTGTTTTCCAGTCCCTGGGATCCCCTACTTATGTCCTGGGAACTAGCAGGGATGGAGAGGTGGGGCAGGTGTACAAGGCCCGAGGTCTTGTCCTTGTTGTGCTGCTCAGCTCTGGACCTCACTGTCTTTATTTTTAGTCGAGCAGCTAGGCCATCTCTAAGGACCATTACATGGAGTGGAGAGATGGGGAGGGAGTCCTCACCTGGCACTAGAGTAGCCCTGGCTGTGGTGCGGCCCACCTCAGCCTCTAAGACTCTGAGGGGATGGAGACTCAAACTTTGAAGAGGCCCCACCCTTGATAAAGCGTGTTTTCAAGACAAGGGTCATTACAGGACATTTGTTTCATCCCTGGGACCCAAATGTTGCTGTTTGAAGGGGTCAGCAGGGAGCACTATTAAAAGACCCTTTGGCACAATGCCCAGGGGGCTGCCTGGGGGCTGTCCCGAGCTTCTCTGTTTTTGGATGGTTGTTTGCCTGCACTCCAACCTCAGAATTGGAAAGTAATGGGTGAATAAAAGGTAGAGCCAGTGCTGGGAATTCAGACTCTTGCATTAGCTGCTTTCCAGCCCTCTGATTCTGTGACATGCTAGAGTGAGCTCCAAGGAACGGGATGGCTGTCCAGCTGGGAGCCAGGTGCAGAATGTATGTCAATGCTTTTTGAATAAGTAAGTGAATGAATGAAGGAACGAATTGTTCCATCTCCACTCTCAGCCTCTTTTCTTGTCAGTACAGATGGCACTGCCCCTGTCTGTTCCCTTCTCCGCCATGGAGCTTCTCCTGGCTACTTCCATCTTCTGCCTGGTGTTCTGGGTGATCAGAGCCTTGAGGCCCCAGGTCTCCACCAAAGGCCTGAAGAGTCCACCGGGGCCCTGGGGCTGGCCCCTGATCGGGCATGTGTTCACCCTGGGGAAGAACCCACACCTGACGCTGGCCAAGCTGAGCCAGCACTATGGAGATGTGATGCAGATCCGAATTGGCTCCACACCGGTGGTGGTGCTGAGTGGCCTGGACACCATCCGGCAGGCCCTAGTGAAACAGGGGGACGATTTCAAGGGCCGACCCAACCTCTACAGCTTCAGCCTTATTACAAATGGCAAGAGCATGACCTTCAACCCAGACAGTGGGCCGGTGTGGGCTGCCCGCCGACGCCTGGCTCTAGACGCCCTCAAGAGTTTCTCCATAGCCTCAGACCCGGTTTCCACAGCCTCTTGCTACTTGGAGGACCACGTGAGCAGGCAGGCTGAGTCCCTAGTCAGCAAGTTCCAGGAACTGATGGCAGAGGCTGGGCACTTTGACCCCTATGACCATGTGGTAGGGTCAGTGGCCAACGTCATCGGTGCCATGTGCTTTGGGAAAAACTTCCCCCAGACCAATGAGATGCTGAACATTGTGAAGATCAGCAGGGACTTCGTGGAGAATGCCACCTCTGGGAATCCTGTGGACTTCTTCCCCATCCTCCGCTACCTGCCCAACCCTGCCCTGCAGAGGTTTAAGAACTTCAACCAGAACTTCCTGGTATTCCTGCAGAAAACAGTCCAGAAGCACTACCAGTACTTTGACAAGGTGAGCCTGGGAGGCAGGTGATTAAGGGGGACCCAAAGGGCCAGGGTGGGTCCCTTGTGCCCAGCTCATGAGCTTTTTACCCAAAGGGCCAGGGTGGGTCCCTTGTGCCCAGCTCATGAGCTTACCAAGGCTAGGAAGGCTCTGGGATACTACGAGCAGCTGTGTGTCCAGCAGTAATCACTTCCTCCCTTCTGTGCCTCAGTTTCCTCCTTACAGCCTCCTACTCAGGGCTGCTCAAAGCCCCAGAGTGAAAAAGCCTACAAATGGGGCCCTGGCAGAGCCGTGCAATGGGGAGGGGGGCCCAGTCTGGGTGAGAAGGCTTTTGTTCTTTGGAACCTGAGTCCCAACAGAGGCTAATCCCCAGCTCTGCATGACTTTTCTTCCTGTGTTCGCTCCAACCTCTTCCTCCTTTGAAACTGGACCCCCAGGGTGACTGGGAGGAAGGGTCACTGGGGTATGAATGAAACTTTATGCCTTACTAGGGATGCTATCTGTTTCTCCTGGAAATGTCAGCCCCCCTGGCCCTGGAAATGCCAATGTTGCCTTTAAGCTTCTGTCCCCTTAGAACACTGTCCAAGATATCACCAGTGCCCTGTTCAAGCACAGCCAGAAGAATTCCACAGCCAATGGTGGCCTCATCCCCCAGGAGAAGATAGTCAACATTGTCAATGACATCTTTGGAGCCGGTAGGAGCCAGACTTTCCATCCATCGGTGCCTGGTGTTCACCCCATACCTTGCCCAGCCCTGGGTCTATCAACTAACCTGCCAACCTCAAGCCAGAGGGTATAGGATAAAGACACCTAGCCTGAGATCAAGGTTCGACCCCAAGCTGTGCCACCAACTCCCAGTGGAAACTCAATCAAGTCTCTCTCCTCTTCTGGGCCTCAGCTTCCCCATCTGAACAGTAAAGAGTTCTCTGACCTTGGGCCTTGGGCTAACAGAGGGGCTCAAGCAGTAAGAGTGCCTGCCTAGCAATCATGAGGCCCTAAGTTCAAACCCCAGTACCACCAAAAAAAAGAAAAAGAAAAAGAGTTCTTTGACCTTTAATTATAGGCCGTATAATTCTAGCAGCCACTTATGAAGACAGTGTCTCATATTCATAATCAAGAGACTGAGCCCTGCCCCTCAGAACACTCGTGGTCTAGGGCTGGGGGCCATGGCTCAAGTGGTAGAGCGCCTGTCTAGCAAGTGCAAGGCCCTGAGTTTGAACCCCCAGTATCGCCAAAAAACTATAAAGATAGGAAGGACGGGAGGAAGGAAGGAAGGAAGGAAGGAAAGAAAGAAGAAAGGCAGGCTCAGAAATTCATGGTCTGGGGCCAGAGAAAGATAAAATCTTGCTGTATTCATGAAGTGCACTTGGTAAGTGGTGATTTCCTGGCTTCCTTTCTCTTTCACCTTGCTCCATTGCTGCCAGGGTTTGACACAGTCACAACAGCTGTCTCCTGGAGCCTTATGTACCTTGTGACAAGGCCTGAGGTACAGAGGAAGATCCACAAGGAGCTGGGTATGTGGTGCCCCCAACTCTCTGGCCAGGAGAAAGCTTGGGGCCCCAGGTCATTTATTCAACCTCCAAATACCTGTTGAATGCCTACTATGTGCAAGCCTTGGACATATGATATTCGTTGCCCAGAAGACGTTGGGGGTTGGGAGGTCTCAGGCATGTGAGTACACATAATCCCACATAGAGTGACATGTGTCATAGTACAGGACACAGATGCAAGGAGCTGTAGGAGCAGTCCCCAATCTCTGTTCATCCTTTAATTGGCAGACACGGTGATTGGCCGGGAGCGGAGGCCTCGGCTCTCTGACAGACCCCAGCTGCCCTATCTGGAGGCCTTCATCCTGGAGCTCTTCCGACACACCTCCTTCGTCCCCTTCACCATTCCCCACAGGTTCTGCTGCTTGTCTGCCCTGGGTTCCTCCTCCTAGCTTCTCAACCCTGGCTCAGGCCCATCTGTTTCCTTCCTGGCCATGACACCAGCTTCCTCACAGACCCCCAGCCTCCAGTTCATCCCCATCTTGGAGCTCAGTTCATATTCACTCCTTTTGAGTACCTCTGCTCCTGCTGGGTCCTCCCTGCTGTTTCCATGTGATCCAGTCACCTTCCAATTTTGCTGATGGTGGAACTTCTGCCTGGAAGGTCTTCTACCCACTTTTCTGGTTCCCAGAATCCCTTGTCCAAGGTCAATCATGACATGATTCCCCTCCAGCAAAAGCCGTGTGTGTGTGTGTGTGTGTGTGTAGTACTAGGATTTGAACTCAGGACTTCCATGCTTGCTAGGCAGATGCTCTACTCCTGGAGCCATACCTCTAGCCCTCAAGCCTTTTTGACTCTGCGGCTGGCATTACTTTGTCCTGATGTCTTCTAGGACTTATAGCTCCTAGTTAACATTTACTACTGCCCATATCAGTCTAGCTATTCTTGGAGTAGGAGTTTGACACTCCCCAGAGCTGGCCCAGACCACCTGCCTTCAGAGAACAGTCCAGCCCACAGCTGGGCACAGAGTCTAGTGAACATGTGTTGAAGCTGAAAAGCAGAAGCTGTGGAAGGAGGAAAGAGAGGATAATCCCCTTTTTCCCTGCCCTCGTGCTCCTTCCCCATGTCCAGGGCAGATATTGGGATGGGATGGAGGGGGGAACAAACCCACCCCAACTTTTCCAGCCCCGAGTCTGACAGAGCCACCCTCCCTCCTCAGCACGACAAGGGACACCACACTGAAAGGCTTCCACATTCCCAAGGAACGCTGCATCTTCATAAACCAGTGGCAGGTCAACCATGACCAGTGAGTACTCGTTCTCACGGAGACGCAGGTGTGGCTGGCAGGAGCTGGTGAAATAATGTCTGGATTGCTCTATAGCCTGTTCTAAGTGACAAGTTTAGATCTGTGTTTCTCAAATAAGAATTGACCAGGAAGTTCGTTAAGATTATGCCCTGCTTCCCACGATTCTACTTTAGTAGACAAGAGAGAGTACCTCAAGTGACTCTGACGGGAATAGCCCAGTCCCGTCTCTTTGGAAAACCCCACTCCAGTCTATGGATAGGGGAACCCTAGAATTTGCCATTCAAACTGGGACACTTCTGTGTATGAAAGTGTCATCCATATTTGTGCTGTCGGTAATTATTCCAAAACAGTAAGCAAAATGGTTGATTTCCCTTGCTATTGGCATAATTTGAGTAGAATCAAAAGGACAAAAAAAAAAAAAACATGTTTTCCTTCTTTTAATTTAGTTTAGAGAAAGCATTATTTCATATACGTATATGGAACATTCCACAAATTGAGTGTCACCCTTGCACAGGAGCCATGCTAATCTGTATTGTTCCAATTTTAATATATGTGCTGCTGAAGTGACCACCATTATTTCTTTATAATAGCAAGTTAGACTGGGTACCACTGGCTCACGACTGCAATCCTAGCTACTCAGGAGGCAAAGATCAGGAGGTTAGAAGTCAGCAAATAGTTCTCAAGACCCTATTTTGAAAAAAAAAAAAAAGGGCTGTTAGATTGGCTCAAGTGATAAAGTGCCTGCCTCGTAAGTGTGAGACCCTGAGTTCAAACTCCAGCACTGCCAAAAAAATAAAATAAAATAGCAAATTAGGACTGGGCATGTAGATCAGTAGTAGTTTATAGTTAGCATATGTGAGGCCCTGGGTTCGATCTCCAGCACTGCAAAAACAAATAATTAACAGTAAAAAGCACGGTGTTCAAGATGTCATTTTCGAGAGAGCTTTCCTGTTAAGCTCTTGTTAGCCTCAATCTGTTTTAACACGGGTTCTCAACAGAAGACTGTTCAGAAATCCCCCACCCCAGGCTTTCCTTCCAGGCAGGGATCCTATCTCCTGTATTCCTCTTGCAGGAAGACATGGGGGGACCCCTCTGAGTTCCGCCCAGAGCGATTTCTTACGGCCAACGACACAGCCATAAACAAAACCTTAAGTGAAAAGACCATGCTGTTCGGCTTGGGCAAACGCCGGTGCATAGGGGAGACCCCAGCCAAGTGGGAGGTCTTCCTCTTCCTGGCCATCCTGTTGCATCAGCTGGAGTTCAGCGTGCCACCAGGCACGAAGGTGGACCTGACCCCCATCTACGGGCTGACCATGAAACATGCCCGCTGCCAGCACTTCCAGGCACGGCTGCGCCTCTCCAAGTGAGGAAGGCCAGGCCATGCTGAGGCCGGGGAGGGGCATCCAGGGGGCCTCAGTCCGTGCTTCTTCCCCTTTCTTCTTAAATGCCAACTTTATTGAGCTATAATTCTTATAACTCATTGTATAACTATCATAGTTTTAAGACAATCTCTGTCACCCACACTAAAAACCCATACCTGTGAAATGCTTTTCATGACTGGTCCTGCTAACTTGTCTCTACTGCCCCACTAGCTACTGGTCTATTTTCTGTCTTTATGAATTGGCCTATTCTGGACATTTCATATAAATGGAGTGGTACAATCTGTGGTCTGTGACCAGCTTCTTTCACTTAGCATCATCCTTTCAAGGTTTACCCATAGCCCTGTTTTTTTAAGTCCTATGACCAAGCCTGGGTCTGTTTCATTAGTCATTATAATCGCTGCCTTTCTTGCTCTCTCTTCCCTCTGTTCTTGTTTGACCCAAGTCTTTGAATACCTGAAAGGGACAGGGAAGAAGTGATCTAGCCTCATGGGCCAAATTCACATGGATGAATAGGGATTCTTCATGTCTCATCCTCAAAAAGTAGAATATGTGACTTCTCACCAGGCCTTGATTTGTTCAAGCACAACCAGGGGAGAATAGCTCCCAGGAAGTGTTTGGGTTACCTGCAAACAACCGTCTCATCAAAGGACGCTATCAAGAGGGTGACAAAATGACTCTCAGAATGGAAGAAAATGTCTGCAAAACATAATCTGATAAGGGGTTAATATCCAGAATATACAAAGAACTCTTACAACTCAAAAAAAAAAAAAAGTAAGCCAATTAAAAAATGGACAGACTTGAATAAAAATTCTCTAAAAAGAAAGATATCCAAATGACCGATAACCCCAGGAAAAGATGTTCACTATCATTAGTCATAGGGAAATATAAATCAAACCACAGCAAAGCCAGATGTGGTAGTACACATCTGTAGTCCCAGCTACTTTGAAGGCTGCGGCAAGAGGGTCCCTTGAGCTCAGGAGTTCAAGACCAGCTTGGGCAACATAGCAAGACCATGTCTTAGAAAAAAAAAAAAATTTAAGATCTGAAGGTGTGGCTTAAGTGGTAGAGCACTTGCCTAGCAAGCATATGAGGTCCTGAGTTCAAACCCCATACCATCAAATAAATAAATATTTAAACAAATGTTTAAAAATTCGCAATGAACTAGTACAGGATGAAAAATGGTAAGTGTTTGTAAGTATATGGAGAAATTGTAACTCCCCCACCATGTGTTGGTGGGAATATAAAATGATTCAGCCACTGTGAAAAATGGCTTGGCAGTTCATCAAAATTTAAACATAAAATTATCTTACGATCCAGCAATTGCACTCCTACATATATATCCTAAAGAACTGAAAACAAGTTTTCAAACAAAAACTTTTGTCCAGACACAGTGGTACATACCTGTAATCCTTACAACTCAGGAAGCAGAAACAAGAGAATAGTGAGTTCAAGGCTACCCTGGGCTACACAGCAAGACTGTCTTAAAAAAAAAAAAAAGACTGAGGATGTATCTCAGTGGCAAAGTACTTGCCTACCATGTGTAAGGCTCTGAGTTCATTCCCCATTATGGCAAAAAAGAAAAAAGTACACGTGGGGCTGGAGATGTGGTTTAAACAGTAGAGGGCCTGCCTTGCAAGCACAAAGTCCTGAAGGTCAAACTCCAGTACCACCACCAAAAAAAACCAAAACAAGTTGGACTGGTGGAGTGGCTCAAGTGATAATGCCAACCTAGCAAGCAGGAAGCCAAGTTCAAACTCCAGGACTCCCAAAGTAAAGTACATGAGCCAGGTGCAGTGGCTCACAGCTTTAATTCCAGCTACTCAGGAGGCAGAGAACAGGAGAATCAAGGTTCAAGGCCCACCTGGAAAAAAGTTAACAAGCCCCCATCTCAATAAACAAGCTAGGCGTGGTAGCAACACATCTGTAATCCCAGTTACATGGGAGGCCTGGAGAGGATCGTGGTTCAAGGTCCATCCTGAGCAAAAGACACAGACACTATCTGAAAAATAACCTAAAGCAAAAAGGGCTGGAGACGTGGCTCAAGTGGGAGAGCACCTGGCTCGTTAATGAAGGACCCCGAGTTCAAACCCCAGTCCCGCCAAAAAAAAAAAAAAAAAGTACAGGAACGATTGTTCACTGCACCATTATTCACAACAGTGGGAAGATGGACAGAGGCCAGTGTCCACCAGTAAATACCTGGGTAAAGAAGACCGTGAGTAGGGCTGTGGCTGTGGCTCAAATGGTGGAGTACTTGCCTAGCAAGCATGAGGCGCTGTTCAAAGCCCAGCACCACCAAGAAAAAAGACTCAGTAAGTGCACAGAAGGGATAATTCAGCCGCAGGAAGGCGTGACAACCTGGGTCAGGCTATATTGTGAATAAACCCTTAAAACATTATGTAAAGCAAAATAAGCCAGACACAAAAGGAAAAACTATTGAACAATATCACTTACAAGAGGTACAGGAAGTAGGCACGTTCACAGAGATATAAAGGAGAATAGAGGTTCTCAGAGGCTAAGAGGAGGCAAGATGGGGAGTTATTTTAGTGAAAACAGAATTTCTGTTTGGGATGATGGAAAAATTCTGGAAATTGAGAGTGGTGATGGTTACATAACATCGGTGTAGCTAACGTCACTGAATTGTATGGTTAAAAAGATAAGTTTTATGACTGCTTTTATCACAATCTTTTTTTCTGTAGTGGGATTTGAACTCAGGGCTTTGCGCTTGCTAGGCAGGTGTGCTACCACTTGTGCCACTCCTCCAACCCTCTTGCTTTAGTTATTTTTCAGGTGGGGGCTCATGCTTTTGCTCAGAACTGGTTTCAGACCACGATCTTCCTACATACATCTTCAACTTAGGTGAAACCACAGATGTTCATCACCACACCTGGCTTACTGACTGAGATGGGGTATCAAGAACTTTTTATTCCAACTGACCTGGAACTGTGATCCTCCCCGATCTCCGATCCTGACTAGCTGGGATTACTGAGGTGAATCACTTCACATGGGTTTTTTTGTTGCTTGTTTTTGAGAAAGGATCTCTATGTAGCCCATGCTGGCCTCAAACTCTCTGTCCTCCTACCTCTACTTCTCAAGGTGTGGTAGGCTAGGTTGGTGTGCCACCAACCTAGGACCACAATCTTTCTAAAGGAAAGTGACAAAATAAAATATTGTGTGTGATAAAAAGAGATGAGTTATCAAAGTCACAACAACACATGGGAGAACATTAAACGCAGATTGTTAAGTGAAAGCCAATCTGAAAAGGTTACATACTGTATGATTTCAACCCTACATCTGGAAAAGGCAAAAGTATGGAAACAGGCCAGGCATAGTGGCACATGCCTGAAGTCCTCAGGAGGCTGGGGCAGGAGAATTGTGAGTTCGAGGCTAGCCTGGCCTTCGTGGGGAGACCCCATCTCAAAGAAAAAAAAACCTGGGGCTGGCAGAATGGCTCAAGTAGTAGAGCGTCTGCCTAGTAAGCCTAGCAAACATGAGGTCCTGAGTCCAAGCCCCAGTACCACCACCAAAAAAAAAAAAAGAAGAAGAAGAAGAAAGAAAGAAAAGAGAAAAAAATCCAGACTTGGTGGCTCGTGTCTGCAATCCCAGCTCCCTGGCAAGGAGATTGGGAGCATGGAGTTTCAAGGTCAACCTGGGCAAAAAGTTAGTGAGACCACCATCTCAATCAACAAGCTGGTATACATCTGTAATCCAAATATGTGGGAGGCTTGGGGCTTGGGTAAGAGGATTGTGATCTGAGAGCAGCCCCGGGCAAAGACCCTATCTGCAAAGTAAGTAAAACAAAAAAGGGCTGGGGTATGGCTTAAGTAATACAGCATCTGCCTAGCAAGCAAGAGGCCCTTAGTTCAAATCCCATTACTGAAAACAAACAAACAAGAAACACCTTAGAAGCCGGGCACCAGTGGCTCATGCCTGTAATCCAATCTACTCAGGAGGCAGAGATCAGGAGGATCGTGGATAGAAACCAGCCTTCAAGTATATAGTTCATGAGACCCTATCTTGAAAAAAAACCCATCACAAAAAAGGGCTGGTGGAGTGGCTCAAGGTGTAGGCTCTGAGTTCAAATCCCAGTGCCACCAAAACACCACATCATCCAACAGTCATCCCACCATCTGACCTCATGTGCACCAAAGTTGGCCTGAGCAGCACACCTTGTCAATCTTTAACTGACTGTCTGAGGGTTTCTTTCTAGTCAGAGCCAAGGTAGGATGACTGGAACACAGACTTTGCTCCCTTGGTCACTGTTCCTGTCTTCAACTGGGGCATACTGGGCCAGTTCTGTCTTGCCCCTCTCTGGGAAAGCCTTGGACATGCACTGTCACAGTCTGTTCTAATGACCCTAGAAGGTGAGCACTGCTATATCCACTCTGGAGATAAGGAATCTGAGGCTCAGAGGGCACAAGCTCACGTTGGTGCAGCAGGGACTCGGGAAGGTACCCTTTCCCTCATACGCATCCCGGGGCTCTTCCCTGCATGTCCTACCCATGAGTCAGGACCGCCTGGACAGAAATGCAACATGATCAGTGGAAAGAGTAATTGGCAGGAGGGTTAGGAGACCTGGGTGACCTTGAGTAAGTCCCTATCTTCAGCCACCTCTGAACCCGAAGATCAGGGAACCAACACTAGCACCTGCTCTGTCAGCCTTGCTTGTTGTGGGCAAAACCCAGTGCAGTGTATTGGGGAGGGGTAATTTTGGCAGAGGGAATGGTAGAAAATTCACTGGGCTGGGAATCCCTCCTCTGTTCCCCAGGGGGAAGTAAGGAACTCTCTAGACCTCCATGTCTGCCCACTTCAGAGCTCCATTTTCTTTTTAATGGCAATACTGAAGTTTGAAATCAGGCCTTAATGCTTGCTAGGCAGGCGCTCTAACACACGATCCATGCCTCCAGCCCCTTTTGCTTTAGGTTATTTTTCTGATACGGTCTAGTTTTTTTGGCTAGGGCTGGCCTTGGACCAACCCTCCTTCTCCCTACAGCTGCCCATGTAGCTGGGGTGATAGACATGCACCACTATATCCAGCTTGTTTTTTATTGAGATGGGGATCTCACTTACTTTTTCTTTATGCCCAGTCTGGCCTCAAACCATGACTTTCTCCATATCTACCTCCAGAGTAGCTAGGATTGCAAGTAGGAGCCACTGTACCTGAAAGATCTCTTAACTTTTTATATCAAGGATCTACCATCAACCAGATCTCCTTTAGATCACATAGGTTAGCCTCTTTTGTTTTTTTTGTCTTTTTTTGTTTGTTTGTTTTCTATTTTTATAGGTCAGCCTCTTGAGGGAAGAGTTTGATTGGCCAGTGTCATCTTTTTAGCCAAGCCATACAGGTCAGGTCAGAGGTCACAGGTCAGTCAGTGGTTGGGTTCCCTTGGAATAGTGTCCATCCTAGTCCAAACAGTCATACCAGGACTGGGGATGCAGCTCAGTGGTAGAGCACAGGAGAGAAAAGCACAACACTGTGACCACTCTGGCAGGGAACACCTGCACACCAGGCCCACAAGAGACAATGGCATAGAAGAAAGCCAGCAGAGTCACATGAGAACCTCCATGTGTCACTTTTCTGCTCTTCCTACTCTTGGCAGAAAGCAAGCTCCCCTGGCTATCCCCATGTCCCCAAGACTGGGTCACCTTACAAATTATAGGGAGAGGAACACCATTGTTTTGGTTCCAACTCAGCTTACCCCTTCTCAAAGGCAGCTGTGACACTGTGTCAGATGTTCCCACCTGGCTCTTTTTACCCTCAGGGTCACTTCACTTCCAAAATGTCCTTGGTGCCTAGTCACTCAGGTGCCCTTCCCCCAGTAAATCTCTTCCTAAGGGGATCTGCTCCCTGTGCCAGGACTTTCCCGTTGACAAAGGAATCAGGATGGAGCAGACTGAAACGGCACTGAGTGCACTGTCTGAATGGGGGTACCAACCAGAGGTTGGCTTTTCCTAGATCTGAGTTTATACAGTTCAAAGAGTCAATCTATGGCAAGTGGAGTGGCTCAAGCAGTAGAGCACCTGCCTAGCAAGTGTAGAAGCCCCGAGTTCAAATCCCAGTACTGTCAAAAAAAAAAAAAAAGGCAGTCCATGAGTTTGTTCTCCACCTTACCCATGTCACTGGTTTCCTGCCCCTGAGAGGGGGCTGCCACTGGAGATAGTCACATCCTGATCTGAGCTCCCCAGCCCTCAGAGCACCCTCTTAAAATTTGTCTCCTAAGAATCTGTAGTCTGTGCCCCTCTGCCAAGATACAACGCCAGGTGCACAGCATCCGCTGGGGTGCGGCTGGGGTGGGCAGTGCTCAGTCAGTGCAGCAGGGCACCTGCTATCCCTCGCCTTACACTGAGGAGAGAGAGGCAGCCTCTGGTCCTCCACTGCCACTGCCTCGCTCTCCTGCCTGGACTTTTCTGGTTTTAGAAGGATACTGTGATGACACTGGATAGCTCCCCGGAGCCACTCCTTCCTCTGTACTCCCCACTCCACCTGGGGCCAGTAATTAGGGATAAGCCTCAGGGCTTGGGATATGGAAAGGTGATAAGGTAGGAGGCTGGCACTGGATCCCAGTCCTGATCCACTAGCCTTGGGTCAGTTGCATAACCTTTCTGAATCTGGATTTTCTCACCTGTAATTGAGGATGATAATCCTCCCCCAGGAGAGGGAGGCTTAATGCAATAGTGTGTGCAACACACACACACACACACACACACACACACACACACACACACACACACCCCAGGCATGCCTGGGAAGGGTGTTCTCAGGACAGGATCAAACCCACGCCATGTGTGTGACACATGCAGCTGTGTACACACTGGGTACACACGAGTAAACCAGCATTCCTGGAACTCTGCACCCTCTCTCACTGGGGTCCTGCCAGGGCCTGGGCTCAGCTCACTTCCTCCTGTTCCTTCCCCCACCCAAAGTTGGGGAGGGCTGGGGGGTGCTAGCGTGCCAGGGAACAATGGGCCCCCAACCCCTTCCGGCCCATCGCGTGAGAAGGAGCTGCGGGAAGGAAGCTGACCTCCCAGTGGGACAGGCCACCGCCCCCCCTCCCCCGCCCCCCACCGACGCCTGACCTGGAGAAGCCCAGGGGACCTAGGGGCACTCCAGGCCTCTCTCCTGGGGGCATCCCATCTCCACCACCTGCACTGACTTTCCCCACCCCCTCTTCCAGAGAGAATCAATCTAGCTGGGCATTCCTGACCCTTCTCTGCAGTTGGGCTGGGTGCCCCCCAAGAGTCCAGTGCCCTATTCTCATTCATCTCTACATCTCCCATGTGTGTCCTGGTCTAGAATAATCTCCATGAGTACTGCATAAGCCACCCAGCAAAGAAAGCCAAGTCAGAAGCCCAGAGGATGAGCCAGCAAAGACGAGAGTTCCAGAAGGATCCACCTGGGAGAGGCCAAAACTCCTACAGTACACAGAGCGATGAAGTTAGGACCCCAAAAATGCCCAGATACTATATAGGGCACAGCCTGGGTGTGGGGATACCCTCTTCCTCAAAATCCTTCCAATAGTTAGCTTAGTCTCATTTGTATAATGGCACCAGCACCTTTGCCCATACTCCCCCCAACCCCCCCACCACACGCACGCGCACACACGCACGCACGCGCACACACAACCACGCTCCAGATGGGTCTGGCACCTCCACTGTCAGACCAGGGTCTCTAAGACAGTGTTGGGGGAAGGAGGGCAGGTGGAAGTGGGAACAGCTCTCCCATTTACTCCCGTCCACACCCAATTGATAGCTCAGAGGGACCCCACGAGGAAAGCTGCTGCCCAGGAGCTCTGGGCACCGATTTCCCCACCCAGAAGACAGTGTGCGTGTGCGTGTGTGTGTGCGCGTGCGCGCGCATGTGTGTGCACGCACGGGGGTGGGGGGGCTGACTGAAACCAGCCCTGCACTGAACCCTCCTTGCGTGGGGCATGCGTTGAAGGCTTTGACTCAAATCACAACCCCTGGGTGTGTGTGTGGGTGCTGAAGTCAACCTGGATCTTGCCCAGAGACTCGTTGTTCTCTTTGAGTCCCCCAGAAAACACTGGGCAGGAACTCAGCTCCTCTGGCCATGGAAGTGTCACCACCAGGTCCAGGTCTCCCATCCTCAGGTGTGATCCTTGCCAGGGAGCAGGAGGAGCACAATGTGCTTCCCAAAGCTGCCTGATTACCCAGCCAGCTGCTTCCCACAGTCACCTACCTGGGGACTGAGAGATTTCCAGGCATTCGAGCAACAGGTTCCCTGGGCCCTGAGGGCACAGAGGATGGCAGGCACTCCTGCAAGAACATGCCTGGCTGGCCTGCTGATCCACCTGATCACACACCTAGTGCAGTCGCGCACGGGCACACACCTGGCTACACCTGCCCACGTACCTACAGAGTGGGCACTCCACTTCTGCAGCCTGCACACACATACCCAGGAGCAGCACTGGATATGCACGCCCACCCTGTCCCCACTGGTACTCTTGGCTGGAGGCCCCAGGAACTACATTCTCTGATGGACCCCACACCACCTCCATTTGGAGACCTAGAGGATACCAGGGTGTGGCAGGGCCTGGAGTGACAAGGAGCTGCAATGCTGGGTAATGACTGATACAGCAGTGACTTAATTACTGGCAATGTTCCCAAATTATTCATTCATTGGAGTTCTTTTGTTTTTGGTACTGGGGTTTGAACTCGGGGCCTACACCTTAAGCCAATCCACCAGCCCTATTTTGTGAAGGATTTTTCAAGATAAGGGCTTATAAACTATTTGCCCAGGGTTGGCTTTGAACTGAGATTTTCCTGATCCTTGCCTCCTGAGTAGCTAGGATTACAGGCGTGAGCCACCTGTGCCCAACTTTTTTTTGGCACGACTGGGGATTGAACCCAGGACCTCATAAGTGCTAGGCAGGCACTTTACCCCACAAGCCACAACCACAGCCCTTTTGCGCTTTGGTTATTTTTTTAAATAGGATCCCATATTTATGCCCTAGCAGGCCTGGACCACAATTCTATTTACTCTTCCTACGTAGCTGGAATAAGAGACACAGGCCACCATGCCCAGCTATTGGTTGAGATGGGATTTCACAATCTTTTTTGCGGGAGCTGGCCTCAAACTGAAATCCTCCAATCTCTGCCTTCCAAGTAGCTAGGATTACAGATGTGAGTCACTGCACCAGCTTAAGAATTCTTATGAAAAGGTAATATTTCAGTCCGGCACCATGGCGCATCTATAGTCCCAGCTGCTCAGGAGGCTGAGAAAGAGGATCATTTGAACCCAGCAGTTTGGGAGACTAAATCTCTTAAACAAACAAACAAATAGTAACATTCAAATTAGTGAGGAAAGGACCTATCATTGAATAATGTTGGAAAAAATTTTGATAGTCACCTCCATCAGAACACCAAAATAAATTCAAATGGATCAAAGATTTAAATGTTGGTAATAAAACCATGAAAGGCCAGAAGAAAACATGAGCTGATGAAATTGATTTTGTAAAATAATCTGACAGTTAAAAAAAAAAAAAAAAGCTTTTGTAAATATGACACAAATCCAAAAGCCCTAAGGAAAAAAAAGATGGGTTCTGCTACATAAGAATAAGTCATTCCAGGGGCTGGAGATATGGCTCAGTGATAGAGTGCTTGCCTGGCATGCACAGGGCCCTGAGTTCAACTCCCAGCACCACCAAAGAAGAAAAAAACAAAAAGTCATTCCAAAGAATCATAAACAAATCAGAAGACACACAAGGAATGTATGCAGTTCAGCTTTCTTTTCACCCCTCCGGAGCCCCTCTCCACGCTGCTCCCTGTCGCAGGAAGCTGGCCTGCCGTGGCCCCACCCACAGTCCCTTGCTCTCTGGTTCCAGTGTAGTCATCTAAGAGCAATTAGGGACAGGTCCTCTCCAGGATCTCTTGTAACTGCTCCCCCTAGAGGCTTCTCTACGCCATTGCACTACTCTGCAAAGCCTGCTGCTCCTGCCTACCCTTGGTAAAAAAAAAAAAAATCCCTGTATTAACCCCTTCTCAAATTAAACTGATTTGAACATATCATCTATTTCCTTCTGGGAGGAACCTGAATAATACACAGATAAAAGGTCAATTTCCTTAAGTTGCAAAGAGTATTTATTTAAAAGAAAAACCTAGCAAACCAATAAAGAAATGGACAAATTACATGAATTGTTAAGGGAGGAAGAAGCTATAAGTGATTTTTAAAATTATAAAGAGATGGAGAGCCTGGTATGATGGCTCACACTTTAATCCCAAATATTCGGGAGGCAAAGATCAGGAGGGTGCTAGATCCAGCCATGCTGGGCAAAAATTTAGCAAGACCCCCTTCTCCTCCAATAAACCAGGCATGGCACACACTTGTCCCCCAGCTGCTTGGGAGTTATAAGTAGGTGGATCACAGTCCAGGCCAGCCCAAGTAAAACCATGAGATCCCATCCCAAAAATAATGAAAGCAAAAAATAAGGACTGGGACCAATGGCTCAGGTGGTAGAGCATTTGCCTAGCAAGCGCAAGTCCCTGAGTTCAAACCCCAGTACCCTCATAAAATAAAGAGATGGTGGCTGGGTGCCAGTGGCTCATGCCTGTAATCCTAGCTACTCAGGAGGCAGAGATCAGGAGGATCGAGGCTTAAAGCCAGCCCAGGCAAATAGTTTGGGAGACCCTGTCTTGAAAAATACCATCAACAACAAAAAAAGGGAGGGTGAGGGCTGGTGGACTGAATCAAGATGTAGGCCCTAAGTTCAAACCCCAGTACTGCAAAAAAATAAATAAAACAAAATGAAGCTGGGCACAGTGGCTCACGCCTGTAATTCTAACTACTCAGGAGACAGATGGGGAGGATTGCAGTTCAAGGCCAGCCAGGGCAAAAAGTTTGTTAGAGCCCATCTTAACCAATAAAAGCTGAGTGTGGAGGTGTATGCCTGTCATGCCAGATAAGAAGAAAGCATAAATAGGAAGATCAAGGTCCAGGTCAGCCCAGGCATAAAAGCAAGACCTTATTTGAAAAATAACTAAAGCAAAAAGGGTTGGGGACATGGTTCAAGTGGTAGAGCACCTGCCTGGCAAGCACAAGGCCCAGAGTTCAAACCCTAGTACTGCCAAGAATTTTTTTTAATGAAAAACAGTTTAGCCAGGCACCAGTGGCTCACGTCTGTAATCCTAGCTACACAGGAGGCAGAGAGCAGGAGGATAGCAGTTCAAAGACAACCAGGGCAAATAGTTCCACAAGACCCTATCTCGAAAAACACCATCACAAAAAAAAGGGCTGGCAGAGTGGCTCAAGGTGAAGGTCTGGAGTTCAAACTTCAGTACCACACATTAAAAAAAAGTTTAAAGCCCTAAAGAATAAATGTGATGCTATTTGTCAAAAAAGAAAGAAAGAAAGAAAGAAAACACAACTGTGGTAGTGGGAATTGTGAACCCAGAGCCTCACACATGAGAAATTTTAACATTAGTACTCTTTCACAAAGCAATCCCACTTGTAGGAATTCATCCTTCACTTAAGCTTACATCAATGACATTAACACACTCACAGGTTTTTTTGTTTGTTTTTGCTAGGACTGGGGTTTGAACTCAGGGCCTCGAGCTTGCTAGGCAGGCACTCTACCACTTGAGCCACTCCACCAGCCCTTTTTTGTGATGGGCTTGATCAAAATAGGGCCTCAAGAACTATTTCCCCGGGCTGGCTTTGAACCTCCATCCTCCTGATCTCTGCCTCCTGAGTAGCTAGGATTACAGGCATGAGCCACCAGCATCTCACTTATTCAAAGATTTTTATTAGAGCAGAAAGTTACTAGAATTAAAATGGGGTCACTTTTGTCAAGCACTAACAAAAATAAAGTTATTTATCGATAATACATGTACACCTGATAACAAGCACGACTCCCAACAGACTCTTGCACGGTGACCACTGTGGCCTTATACAGGGGTCACTTCCATGGGACATTTGCCCACTAATTGCTCAACCTTGGACTGGCACCACCCTTGTTATTGATCCTTGCAACCAATAATCGCTGTATCAAAATAACTTATGTCATTTTCTTTGTACCTTTAACCCTGTCCCTTGTCCCAACTCTGCAAAGACACGCAGAGCTCCCCATGACACGTGTATTGCCGTGTCAGTGTTACTCACAAACAAATGGATTTATCTTTGGAGACTCCAGCTAGTTGACACAGTATCCCACTTATTGCAATAATAATAAAAATGACTTCATAAATTAGGATAGATCCGTACAAAATAATACCATGATATGGAGAATTACACAGAACAAAACCTAGAGTTTTGTTACCATTTATGTTTTTAAACACAAGTATGTGCTAATATTCAGAGAAGAGCTTGGATGAGAAAAAATATGTTTCTTCTCTATGGAAGGTACTAGAAGTCTAGGGGATGTGGATTTGAGGGAGATTTCATTCCTAAGTAAATTTTTGGCTTTATACCATCTGTATAGATTTCCTATTTCACAAAAGTAATTATCCAGGAGTGATGATGCATGCCTGTAATCCCAGCAACTTGGGAGATAGAGATAGGAGGATGGCAGTTTGAGGCCAGCCTGGGCAAAAAGTTGGTGAGATCCATCTCAAAAACAAACCAAAAAACAAAAAGAAAAACAATCAGAACAAAAATCTTAAAAATTAAATTAAAAAAAAGCCAAATGTTAGTGGCTCACGCCTATAATCCTAGCTACTCAGGAGGCAGAGATCAGGAGGATCATGATTCAAAGCCAGCCCTGGCAAATAGTTTGTGAGACCCTATCTCAAAAAAACCCTTCACAAAAACTGGTGGAGTGGCTCAAGGTGAAGGCCCTGAGTTCAAACCCCAGTACTGCACAAAAAAAAAAAAAAAAAAAAAAAAAAACAAGCAGAGTGTGGAGGTTAATGCCTATAATCGCAGCTACATGGTAGGAGAAGTCTGAGGCTGGTCTGGACAAAAGCATGAGACCTTATCTGAAAAACAAACTAAAAAAAAAAAAAGCAACAGAGGGCTGGGGACATGGCTCAAGTGCCTGCCTAGCAAGATGCAGGCCTAGAGTTCAAACCCCAATATCAAAAGACGAAAGGAAGGAAGGAAGGAAGAAAGAAAGAAAAAGAGGGAGGGAGGGAGGGAGGAAGGAAGGAAGGGAGAGAGAGAGAGAAAGAAAGAGGGAGGAAGGAAGGAAGGAAGGAAGGAAGGAAGGAAGGAAGGAAGGAAGGAAGAAAGAAAGAAAGAAAGAAGGAGGGAGGGAGGAAAGAAGGAAGGAGGGAGAAAAAAAAAAGAAAAGAAAAGGCAGCCAGCCAGCAGTGGCCCACGCCTGTAATCTTAGCTGCTTCAGAGACTGAGATCTGGAGGATTGCAGTTCCAGTCCAGCCTGGAAGTTTGTGAGACCCCATCTCAGTGGAAAAAAGCCAAGTGTGGTGGTACAAGAGTGATGGCAGGAAGCTTAGAATAGAAGAATCAAGGCCCAGACCTGCTTGGGCAAAAGCATGAGCCCCATCTCCATAGTTACCAGAGCAAAAAGTGCTGGAAGAGTGGCTCAAGCAGTAGAACCCCTGCCTAGCAAGCACAAGGCCATGAGTTCAAATCCTATACCACCCCTATAAAAGGAATTTATATAATACTCATTGAACATCTTTTATGTGCCAGGTGCCGGCTGTGCTGGCTGGTGGAGTTATGGCAACGAGCAGGATTAGCATGGTTCTCTTCTGTTCTCAGGAAGCTATGGCCTAGTGAAAAGACACTAAAAGAGTAAACATGAAGAGCTGGCAGAGTGGCTCAAGTGGCAGAGCACTTGCCTAGCATGTGTGAGGCCCTGAGTTCAAACCCCAATGCCACCAAAAAAAAAAAAAAAAAAAAACCCAAAACAAAACTGGCAAGACATAAACACCAGGCTTCACCCAGCCCCTTCCCTGCCAGGCCCCCTACACACAGGCTCCTGTGTGTCCTCCAGCCCCCTCCGCCGCCCTGCAGGCAGGCAGTGGGTGGGCCTGGGTGGGTCTCCTGGGCACTGCCCAGTACCTTCATCTTGGAGCTCACAGGGGTCCTGGCTCTGTCCGCCTTGAGTCCCAGGGAGGCACGTGATACCATTGAATAGGGATTGCTTCTCCCCGACTCCTCCGCCCTCACTCAAAGGGGAACCCTGACCCCAATCTAAGGAAAGGTGCAACTGCTCAGGTGGGCAGCTGCTCCGGGAAGTGTCCGGCTGCTCTGAAATGAGCACTCACCAGCCATCACAAGACACTGGTGCTCCACAAATGTGCCTGACCCAGTATTTCACCAGCTCACCCTGTGTCTAAGGCTTCCCACCTGGGGGGTCAGCACTGCTGTCTTCCTCCAGCACATTCTCGCTACCCCAGAGGAGGGAAAATCTGTCCCTAAATGTCAAGCTACAACTGTAGTCTTCACATTCCGCAAACTTTGTCCAGTAGCAGGATCCAGTGGTGGAAGGAAAGCGTCCCACCTAAAAAGAGCCTGGCTTGTGATCTGTGGGGAAAACAGAAGCCCTGCATTCCCCTTCCCCACAGCTGCGCGTTCTGTCCCCTCTTCCTGATCCAGAGAATCTGACCCCACCCTCCCTGCTGGAAGCTGCAGCAATGAGAATGCAGTCTGTGTCGCCCCCTCGTGGTCACTCAGAGACACGTATGCATCCCTCAGCGGCTGTCCTTCACCTGAAGACCCCATCCCCCGCAAAAAAAAAAAAAAAAAAAAGGCAGTCTAAGGAAAAGTGAGCTTGTTTGGCAAATGCAGTTTCAAGTCAAGTCTCAGGACCTTCCTATGTATAATTTTTTGAGGGCCCCTAAGAGTGGCCAGAGGCTGGACGCGGGTGGCTCAGACCCGTAATCCTAGCTATTTGGGAGGCTGAGAATGGGAGAATTGTGGTTTGAGGCCAGCTGAGGCAAATAACCCATCTCCAAATTAACCAGAGAAAAATAGACTGGAGGCTTGGCTCAAGTGGTAGAGCGCACCCTTTGCAAGCTCAAAGCCCTGAGTTCAAACCCTAATCCCACCAGAAAAAAAAAAAAAGTGGCCAGAGGATATGCCACTATTCCTTGATGTGGGTTTCATAGTCCCACCTGAAGTAGAAATTCCTTGTGCAGCTCCCTACCAGGAGTTCAACTTCTGCTCTCATATTTTCAAGAACAGGTAGCTCTCCACCTCCAAGGCCGATCTTTGTGCTGGGGCCACTGGGAACATTGATGGTGCCATCCCATTCCTGACCTGGGATGCACACTGCATGCTTCCCTAGGGCAATGGGTGAGCAAATGAGGGTTACAGGTGCACCAAAGGCACCAAGATGGGAGTGGGAAGTTCTACAAGGATTTACACCCTCTCCCCCATCTGTCTTCTCATATCTGGTATTCAGAGGAATTAAATTCCAGAATCTCGAATATGCCTGGAATCCAGGCTTGATCGCACTCAAGAAGCCAGAAGTTTGACCTCTACTTGAGCCTTCATCACCATGAGCCTTGCTCGCCCTCCCACCTCCCCATCCTCCATCTTTGTGTCCCCAAGGTCCAGGACCCTGGCAGCTGTACCCTCCTACTCTGCACCAAAGGTTTCCAAATGCTAGATGGAGTGTGGACAGGCAGGAAGCAAACATCTCCCCCCATCTCACAGCCCTTCTCTGCCAAGCAAGCCTAGCACCTGAGCCCAGGGCTTCTGCAGTTGCCCCCCAAGCCCTCTCCTGGGGCAGGAGAAAAAGTCCAGGCTTTGGGGTGATTCTGTAAATCAGCCTTACCATACAGACAAGATCTATCTGCTACTGTCTTCCTTGAAGGAAAATGATCTAATGAGAGCTAATGCAAACACCCGGCATCCAGAAGGTGCTTAACCTTTCTGCCCTCCTTGCCTGGCCCTTACTTAAGAAACCCCCAGGGCTGTAAACGATGCTGGTGCCAGTACAGGGGAGCCCCAGGGGCCCAGTGTGGTGGTGGCCTTGGAATCAGGGAGCAGCCCAAGGAGGAAAACCAGGGGAGTCCTGGCAGCCCCATGCTGCTCTGGCTGACCCCACCTGCTTCCCTCCACAAAACCCCTCCCGGAACCCGATGGGAACCCTGGGGGCGGTGTCTGGAAGGGCTGGTTCCTGCTATTCTGTGAACGATGACCATGTCGGTCATGCTTTCCGAAAGTGGCCTTATCTCCTTCCCTTCCAGCTGCTTAAGGCCATCCTGCCTTCAACCACCCAGGCCAGCCCTAGCCCGCAGCTGCCCTGGATGCTCCCAGTTGGGAAGCAGCCCTCGTCGAGCCTTGGCAAATCCTCTCCAGCCTTCTAACAGCCTGACTTTCCCAAAGCAGATATGGGGTGCTCTAGGTGTGCTCTGGGACAGGGACAGAGCCTTGGGACTGTTTTGCCTGGGGCCTCTTCTCTTCCCTTTCCTGGTGAGATCTGGTCTCTGGTCACTAGGGGGCGCTGCTCTCCCCCAGCTCTGACGGGACCAGCAGGGGGCGCCATCAGAAACCAAACCCAATTCTAAGGGCGGGCAGAAGACAAGTCAGTGCAAAGTGCAAGGCGAGGACAATGGCCTTTGTTTGTAGCTGCTGTGAAGCTAGCACTTCCCACGCAAGACTTTACCTCATCCTCCACCGCCCCCACAGGGGTCAGGGTTCTAAGTCACAGCCAACAGAAACTGCCCTTGGCTAACATAAGCAAAATATGCATGGACTGCTCACAGGGACCACGGAAAGGACAGAACCACTTCGGGAAGATAAAGCCTCCAGTGCGATTTGAACAGGATGCTTGCCCCTGGTCTCTCATTCCACCTGCCAATGGAAATAGTCTCCAGGGACCCTTGTGCTTGGAGGAGCCTTGTCACACAGCCTGGCATCTTGAAGCCCTTCATCACAAGCTCCTCCCCAGCTGGGTCCTCTCACCCCAACATTCACTCATTGAGCAAAGGCAAAGCCCCTGACCCTCCTGCCCTGGGCCCCAGGCAAGGGGGGAGTGACTCCTGGCTCCCGACAGGCAGGCCTGTCACCTCTCAGGCTGCCACTCACTTCTGCCTGACCCCGTGGTTGTAGGGGATGGTGAGGTGGGGGAGACTTTGGGGGCAGAGAGGCCCATCTCTCCAACCTGAAGTGGCCCAGGCTAAAGGGAGAACTGAGTGGAACCCCCAGTCTACCTGTACATCAGAAAGGCACTCCTTCAGGTCCAGAGGTTAAGATTAGGAGCCCCAAGAAGATGGATTAGGGGAGAGGATAGAAGGGATGGAATGGAAACCCTGCAAGCAGTCAAGGACACCAAGGAGAATTCAGTCCCTTGCTTATTTATTCTGCATGTGTGTTCTGCTAGAGGTTCTGTGCTGCCTGGAGGGAGAAAAGAAAAGGAACTAGTCCCTGTCCCTACAGGGCTTGTGCCATCAGACATCCACTCTCCAGATGGAAACCCTGAAGGGCCTAACCACTGAGGGGAAAGGATCTTTTCCACCAGGCCTCAACTGACTCACAGGCAGTCTTGGAAGCTTCTTGGGGATCACAGGCTCCCTTCTTTAGAGCACCACCCCAGCTCCAAACCAGACAAAGGCTTTTCTAAGATCCCCCAATCTGACAGGCACAAGTGTTGGCACCTGGGTTTATCACAGGTACAACACCTGGACAGGAGGATTTGCATATTTGCAAAAGCTGGGCCTGAAACAAGCTCCTACTTTTTCTCACCCACCCCACCCACCCCAGGTCTCCAACCTTTTCATCACAGAGTGCCACAGGGCCCCTGGCTGGCTTTCCCCTACTCTGTCCCCAGGAGCAAGTCAGAGCCACACCAACTGGGCTTCCAATCAGCAAGCAGAGCTAGGGACTCCTGGATGAGGGTTGGTCCAGTACAAAGAGGACACCTGGCAGATAAAGGTCTCTGGGGCCTTATGGAGGGGTAAGTGTCAACCTGCAAATGATTTTGGGGGCCCACTTCCTGACTATATTGGGAGATTAAATGACAAAACAAAAGTGCTAAGGTCAGGCATAGTGCTGCATGCCTATAATTTCAATACTCAGGAGGCTTGGCAGCCAGGTGCTGGTGACTCCTGCCTGTAATTCCAGCTACTCAGGAGGCAGAGATCAGGAGGATCGTGGTTCGAAGCCAGCCTGGGCAAATAGTTCTCGAGACCCTGTCTCAAAAAAACCCATCGCAAAAAAGAACTGGTGGAGTGGCTCAAGGTGTAGGCCCTGAGTTCAAATCCCAGCACCACAAAAAAAAAAAAAAAAAAAAAAACCAGGAGGCTTAGGCAGCTTGAGCTATATTGCAAAACCCTGTCAAAAAAAATGTGCTCAGTAAGGTGCTGGCAGATTGTAAGCCCTATATTCTTGTTTCTTTTTATTACTATTAATTGAAATTCATGTCACTAATTCATCCAACCAACATTGCAGCACCAGGCTTCGGGCTCTAGCAGCAGACCAGGATGTAAAAAGGGGAACAAAGACCATTCTGCCATGAAGGGAGCACAGCAGAGGGGAGGGACCCAGCCTTGGGATCTGGGAAAAGAGTCATGGAAGCTTCTGGGAGGACAGGCAGTCAGTTTTCCACCAGAAGAAGGAGTGATGCTTTTACAATGCAAATCTGGTCAGCTGAGGCTGTGGTGAAACCTTCCGATAGGGAGGGAGGTGTCTCTGCCCTAAAGATGAAGTCTAGAGACCCCTGTGGTGCACAGATACCCTCTGCTCCCAGTGTTCTGCCCTAGGCCCTACACGCCACCTGCTCCCAACCCTGTCAGTGTTTCCCAAAGTTCAAGGTCCTCCAGGTCCGGGCCTCTGTTCCTGTTCCCCTCCACCTGCTTCCCTTCCTGCATGGGCTGAGGGCTCCTCTGCTCTGCACTGTGTTGCCTTCCACCTGGAACTCACATGGCCTTGTACCTCTGTGCCCTGGCCAGACAGACATTCCAAGAAGACAGGAACCCAGGAGGAAGGAAACTAGTGGTGTGGAGAACAGACTTTGGTCCGATATGAAAAGTACTTGTGCCTAGTCTGTGCTCAGTAAATATCAGCCATTATCACTAATAGTAATAATAATAGTAGTCAAGATTTAGCGTGGTGGCTCATGCCTAAAATCCCAGCTGCTCAGTTTCAGTAGGTGGAGACTGGAAGGATCAAGGTTCAAGTTCAGCCTGAGCAAAAAGTTAGTGAGACCCCATCTCAAGCAATAAATCGGGTGTTGTGGTGCCCATCTGCGATCCCAGCTACATGGGAGGTATAGGTAAGAGGACTGTGTTCCTAGCCTGGCCCCTGCATAAGTGTGAGACCCTACCTGAAAAATAAATAAAGTGAAAAAAGACTGGGGGTGCGGCCCAAGTGGTAGAGTGCCTGCCTAGCAAGCACAAGGCCTTGAGTTCAAATCCTAGTACCACCAATAATATTAGTACTGCAACTGCTAATATTGTTGTTAATAACACATGCCTGGCACGTGCCTAGTAAATGGCAGCTCCCTGTCTTAAGGGGACAGAAGTTGGAAGTAGTTGCCAGCCCTCTCCACTATTCCTAGAGCCCTCCACTTGTGCAGGAGAAGTCAGACCTGCAGATCACCTAATCTAACCCTTTGGCAGGTGGGGGGACTGGTGGCTAGAGCAAAAGTATTGACCCAATGTCAAAGGCCAGGTCCCCAGAGCCTGGGTCTCCCAGCCGATGCCTCACCCTCATGAGAAAGTCACGCAGGGTTTCAGTGTGGAAAGCCCTGGATCCAAGCAGGTGCTTCCTCCGAGAACAGCTTTGGAGGGTGAGGGTGGGGAGGCTTGGGCTCTGCAGGAGAGAGGCTCAGCCCCCTGATTTGGGAGTCCCAGGAAGCCTGCCATCCTGTGTGTCAGGAAGGAGAGGAGGTCACAGGGGAGGCTGTCCTGGCCCCCTGGTTCCCGGAGCCTTTGGCACCTGTGGACATTGAAGCTTTACTTACTTCCAGTTCCTGTCTTTCCCTAGAAATTCTGTGCCCAAGCACTGGCCCGGCCACTTTGACCACCTTCCAATAAGGCTCCCTTTCCACCCTTCTCACCCCTCAGCCCACCCCACAGCTCAGTAGGACCCCACATCAGGGAAGTGGAATTCATACAAGGCTTGAGTGGCCCCAAAGCCCATGCGTGCTCTTTCTGCTCAGTCCCACCACCTCCCAGGTGGCCCATTTCCTGCCTGTGCCCCCATCAGGCTTCTTGCTCAACCTCTTTCTGGAAGAAGCTCATTTTCCTAAGGTCTAGGGATGGTGATGCCAGCATTATAGGACAGCTAATAGCTCCCAGAGCTGAGGGTGCCAGGTGCCATCAGCAAGAGAAGCCAGCTAGGCCTGAGCACCTGCTCTGCAGGAAACCTGCCTTTAATCTTGGCTTCCTGTTTTCTGCCCTGGGGGCCTGCCCAGAGCAAACTTCAAACTACTTCACAGCTTCTCTAAAATGTCAGCAGAGTGGGGGAGGGGAAGCAGCAGGGACCCTGGTGAGTGCTTGGTGCACACAGAACCTAAACCCGGGCCTGCTGGACGCCAGCACCACTCTGCAGGCCCCTAGCCCATTCGGCTCCTCTCACCCAAATGCAGCATCCCTATTCCCCACCTCCAGCCCTTCCCCAGCCTTCTTCCTCCCTCTCCTGCCCCAGGGCTGGTCCCACCACTAAAGGACAAGTTAACCAGCCCAGAAACGCTAACGTTTGGTCCCAAATGGTGACTTGACAGCTCCATGTTTTACATGAATTCAGTTGGTCCAAAATCAAACTCAACTGTCAACCACAATCTGTCCTGTGTGTGTGTCTCCCTTCGTTCTCCACCCCGCCTCGTGAGACCTCACTCCTCCCCACAGGACGTCATGGAGAACTGTCACGTGACTCTCCTGTGTCCACTCACTTCTCCATCTGCTCTTCCACCAGGACCCACACCCATCATCACTGGTCTGGACCAAACAACAGCCTCCTCACTGGATTTTCCCCTACCCCGGTACTAGGATTTGAACTTAGGGCATTGGACTTGCTAGAAGGTACCACTTGAGCTACGCCCTTGATCCTTTTTCCCTGTTATTTTCCAGATAGGGTCTTGAATTTTTGCTTGGGCCAGTTTGAAATCATCATCATCCTACCTACAGTCTCTCACATAGCTGGGATAACAAATGCATGCTTGGCTTACTGATTGAGATGGGGGGGTGTCTCAAGAAGTTTTTACCTGGACTGGAACTGTGATCCTCCCGATTGCCACCTCCTAAGTAACTGGGATTGAAGGTACGAGCCACTGTCCCTGGTATCACTGGGGTTTTGTCTTTCCCTCTTTGTCATGGCATTCCAGTTTAAAACTTTTCAGTAGCCAGAGCTACTCTGGAGGTGAGTCTGAGGTCAGTCCAGGGAAAAAGCCAAGACCCTCTCTGAAATACAAAACGAAAACAAAAAAAGGAATGTGGGCATGCCTCAAGTGGTAGAGAGCTTGCCTAGCAAGTGCAGGGCCCTGAGTTCAAATTCCAGTACCACGAAAAACAAATTAACAAACAAAAAACCTTTCAGTGGTATCCAATTGCTCATGTAACATAATCCAAAGTCAAAATTAATCTCTGGTCCACTGTGCCTGCAGGTTCTGGTGTCTTCCTCTCATTCTGCTCTGCCCTGCTGTCTGGTCTCATCACCTTGGCCTTCTGGCTGCTTCTCCATTACTGAGTCCTTCTGTACCTCAGGCCCATCCAGTCCCCTCCCTCCACTCTCCTAAGGCTGGCTCAGTCCCTTCCCAGGGTCTGGAAGCTGAGATGCATGTCCTCCTGTTGTCACCCATCCTTTCAGGTGCTCAGCACCTTCATACCATGGTGTCTGATGGCCCTATTTATTTATTTATCTTCCTGCAAGAACAGTGGTGTTCTCTTACTCCTTCATCTCCAGCATCCATCTCACTACTAGCAGGAGCTCACTGATTGTTGAGTGAATAAATGAGAGAGTGAATGAGCTGTGAAGTTGGAAGTTAATTGGCTCTTGCACCGTCTGGTTCAGCATTTTTATCCCCAGTGTCTGGGGTTCAGAAAATGTCCATTTTTTTCACCCTCGAGAAGAGGTGGAGCCTGGATTCAAATGCAGGTTTATTTGACTTCAAAGTTCATAGCACAGCCAAGGGGAAAAGTCAAATGTATTTGGGGGCAAAGGGAGAAAGGTGGGTGACAAAACCTGAACAGGGTTTAACTTTTTTTTGGTGGGAGTGGGGTTTGAACTCAGGGCTTCAAGCTTGCAAAGCAAGTGCCCTACCACTTGAGCTAAACCTCCCTGAACAGGGTTTAGAGTGCTCCCCAAGTCTGCACAGTACTCCCCAACACCCACTCTGCTAGTTAATTAAGCCAGGGACGGAAGGGGGTGTCAACTTCTCCCTTCCACAGGTTTTGCAGAACTCTGAGAGACAGGGTGCCCATGTGGGGCTATATCATTCCATCTTAACCTCAAAGGAAAGACAGGGAGACTGATTCTGCCTCTACCCCCTTCACCCCAGTCCCCTTATCTTGCTAATCTGCACATCTCTCATGACAGCGGTGTGCTGTGACTCTGATCTTACAGAAGAGGAAAGTGAGCTCAGAGACCTTAGGTAATCAACCCAAAGCCACACAGCTAGTTAGCCACCCAGTCAAGATTTAATCCTGAGATCTGAGGTTAAATTTGGTGGGATTTTTTTCTCTCTCTTTTTTTCTTTTCTAAAATTGATGTTTTTGTTCATTATACCATTCCTGTCCCTGAGATCTCTCAGATACCTTCTCAAAGGGCATCTCTCCCTGGGGGCTGGCTCTTCACTCAGAAGCTGGTCCTGGTGCATGCTGGGTCAGAGGTCCAACCTGTAGTCTGTCTGGGGGGCAGGGGCCATGCCCATCTCTGGGCATTCGAGGCTCTTTGCAATCTTTAGCTCTGTGTCCTACAGGGCGCTTTACTGTCCCTTTCGCTGTCAGCCCCTCCAGACTCACTCTGCGATACTGGGATTTGAACTCAGGACCTACACCTGAGCCACTCCAGCAGTCCTTTTTATAATTTTTTTTTTCAAGATAGGGTCTCGCAAATTATTTGCCTGGGCTGGGCTGGCTTTGAACGGAGATCCTCATGATCTCTGCCTCCTGAGTAGCTAGGATTACAGGTGTGAGCTGCCCGCGCCTGGTCTAATTTTTTTTTCCTGGTCTAATTTTTGTACAGTATGGAAAAGAAAAGAAAAAGAAATTTGGAATGCAGAGTGAGTCTGGACTCTGCCATTTAAGACTGCCAGCATCCTCACTTCCCACACCTGAGGCTGCCCCTTCCTTTCTGTCCACCTAAGCCCCCCCTTCCTTTATGGCCCAGTCACTAGAAAGTCCCCTGACATCTCATAGCTCCGCTGGACTCCCCCATTCTGTGCTCCCCTCCTGCCTGAGCAAATTTCCTCTCCTATAGCTAAGAGCAGATTACTAGGGAGGTTCCTGACTTCTCATTAACAATGATATATAATAACAGCCCATGTTTAATTGGGGACTCACCAGGTGCCTGCCACAGCACACTAAACACTCTAAACCTATTAACTCACTTCCTCCCCACAAAACCTTATTAAGCTGGTGTCATTATTTGGCCCTATTGTATCAAATGGAGCTAGTACAGCACAGAGAGGTCAGATAACTTGCCCAAGGTCACACAGCTACTGATAACTTCCTTATTGCCTCCGGGCTGAAAATAAAGTCCAAGATAGTCCCATGCGATCCCCCACCCACTTGCAGGCTGCAACCTACTGAGCTATTTATAGTCCCCAGAAGCCACCAAGCTCTCTCACCACTCCTTCCCTTTTTGTGCCTATCTGCCTGGGTCCCAGCTCTATGAAGTCTCCACTGTCCTGAACCTTCCCTTTTTTCCTGCTTCCTGTGGACCTTGCACAACACCTCTCCATCAATGAGTTCTTTGCAATGGTCCATCTGCTCCCACCGACGGGGATCTCAACAGTAATGAGGGTGCGTTTTGTTTTGTATTGGGCGGCACTGGGGTTTGAACTCAGGATCATCTCACGCTTAGCCACTCCATCAGTCCTTTTCTGTGATGGGAATTTTGGAGATAGGGTGTCTGGAACTATTTGCCTGGAGCTGGCTTTGAACCCCGATCCTCCTGATCTCTGCCTCCTGAGTAGCTAGGATGACAGACGTGAGACCCCAATGCCAGGCTGAAAGGGTTTTTTTTTAATAGTGTGCGCCAGAGAAAACGTTTGTGAATGAATGAGTGAGTGAGTGGATGAACGCTTACTGCCGCAAGTGAGGCTCTGCCCATTATAGCGGGGCAGCTTCGTCCAGAGAAGGCGGGGAGGTCGCGACTGGTCCAAGGCGGGCTGATGGCCCTCTGGGAAGGCACAGGGCGCCTTGGCGCAGGCCGGCGAGTGGGGGCAGGGCGCGGACACACCCCCCGCAGTTCCGCGGGCGGCCAGCAGAGGGCGCCGCCTCGCCGGCCCACGCCCCGCCGCGAGCCGGGCAGGCCCCCCTCGCGCAGGCGCGCTGCGGCGGGCGGAGGATCCGGGCCGCGCTTCCTCTCGCCAGGCCTGCGAGCTTCCTCCCAGCGGAGCCCGGGCGAGCCGAGGGGTGGGTTGGCCGCCGCCGTCGCCGCCGCCGCCGAGCCCGCCGCCGCCCTCCCGCTCCCGCGCCACCCCGCGCCCTGCCTCGGGGATCTCCGCCGGGGCGGGGTCCGAGCGGGACGACCGCCGGCCGCACCGCCGTCGGGGCCGGTCCCCTGGCTTAGCTGTCCCTCCCGCCCCGGCCACAACCTCTGGCCGTCCGAGCCCCCGGGGCGGAGAGCGCGGGGAGCCCCGGGGCGTGCGACCGAGCGTCCGGGGCGGCCCCCGGCAGCCGGCGCGACGTTCCAAAAGCGAGCCTTGGTGGCGGCGTTCGGAAGCGGAACTCTGCCGGGGCCGCGCCGGCTACATTGTTTCCTCCCCCCGACTCCCGCCCCCTTCCCCCGCCTTTCTTCCCTCCCGACCCAGGCCGCGCGGCCGTCCCCCTGCCTCTGCCTGGCTGTCCTTCCTCCCCCTTCTTTTCGCATCCATACTTCTTTGTACCGCACCCTCTGGGGACCCCTGTGCCCCTCCCCTCCCCCTTGGCCGCATGGACCGTCCTGCAGGCCGCTGATGCCGCCCGCGACGAGGTGGCCCGGACCGCAGTGCCCCGAGAGAGGTGAGTGCTGGGCAGCCCCCGAGAAGATGGGTGTCTTGAGTGACTCTCCCTTCTCCCGCCCCCCATCGCCCCCCCCCGCCGCCGCCGTGAGAGGAGGGTGGAGGTCGCACGTCCCGCCTCTGTGCAGCCTCTGTCGCGTCCACTCCCATCCCCCACCTCCTCCTTCATAGGTTCGAATTCTCCCGGGAGTCACTGTCAGAACCTTACTGGGAGAGAGTTACGAGGGAGGTACTGCCCCCCCCCCCAGAACTGTCTCGGGTCTCCTGAGTCCCTCCGATGTGGAACTCAGAGTAAGAGCTGGAGCCTGGAAGGGAGAGCGTCACTTAGGGCCAGGGCGCTGGAGACTGTACTTGGGCTCTTGGGAGTTTGCCCTTCCCTGCCCAGGGCCTCCACGCAAGTCCCCTGGTTTGCGTGGTTCTGATCCCTCCCTCAGTCCTGCACTGAGGCCCTACAGGCTCCAGGCCCTCCAGGGCCCAGCCACCTCCCTTCAGCTTTACTAGAAGCCCAGGTCCTGGGACTGAGCCTGTCACCCTAGGCCTCTCAGAAGAGCAGGCCTAAGCCAAGGAACTCTGACCCTTGGGTGGGGGAACTGGGCAGGACTTCCGTCCTGGGTGGACTTGACCCTGGGGCATTAGCACTATACTCCCACCTGCTGGCCTTGCTCAGCCCATTTTCCCAGGCCTCTCAGGGCCTAGGCCAGGTGTTAGGAAGGGGTGTGTCCAGCCAGTGTATCTTTGGAAATTAACTTGGAGTTACTTCCCTGCCCATTTTGTAGATCTGTAAACTGAGGCCCAAAGAGGGAGGCCGCTACTCCAGGCCTCTAGTGGCTAGCTGCAGAACTGGACTACTGTGGGTAGAGGAAAACCAGGCAGACACCAGCCACCTGTCCAGCGATGCAGGCCCTAGCCTGGGCCAAGAGGGACCTTGTGGGGTGAGCACGTGCTCCCCTGCAGAGAGGTGGAGAGGAGGGAGAGGGCTTCCGGCCTCAGCTCTGCCTAATTCTGGGTTCAGGCAGCATCAACACTGTCTGTGAAATTTCCCCTTAGTGTCTGAAGGCTGGGTCTTACTGGCACCAGTTATGGCAGGAGACATAGTGATTGCGTGGGGGCACCTGTGGTGTGGCTTGGGGTCATGCTTGTTCTTGGCACTGAGTTGAAGCAGCCTGATGGTCAGTCCTGACCCCATCCACCCTCCCCACATTTGGCCCCGCTGGCTCAGGAGCCCGCTGAGTTCGCTGTCTCCACTGGCAGCACCCTGCAGCCTTGGCATGAGAGCATTGGCAGGGTGGGGACACCCATGGGGCTCATTTCAAGCTCCCTGAGCTCTGAGTATTCTGGTCTCTTCATTGGTATGGCCACAGCAGGAGCAGGGCACAGGCCGGGGGAGTGAGATTAGCAGTACAGCAGGATCCTCGGGCATCCTGAGGTTGCTAAGCCATGTTTGGGCACCCTTGGAGCCACTGGCAGTTTTGCTTGCCCAGACCCCTGCCCTTGACTTAGGGTTTGCTCCTGTTGCCCTGACATGCACAGAGGAGAAGGCCCAAATGTTCTGGGCCTTTGAGACTGTTCACACAACCCCACACCCAGGCTGAATTTCCCTTCCTGCCTGAGGGGCTGGGCCTGGGCCTGACATGGTTGGGTGCTTCGAGGGTGCGGCTCAGGGTCCCGAGGCCTTTGTAAAAAGGAGCTGGCTCAGGCTAGCACGCATATGGGGATGTGTATTTTATGTGGTGAACTTGGTGCCTTCCTCCCTCTCAGAAGTGACTACTCTTCTTTCTGCATTGGGTCAAAGGCGAGAAAAGACCAGAAGACAGTTGCCTACCCCACTGCAAGGGCACCAGCCAGAGAGACTTAGCCACTGGAAGTGGCCCACAAGAAGTTTTGGAGAGAGGGCAGGCTTCAGCCTCCCCTGACCAGTACAGGCGAGAGCAAAGGCCAGGGATCCACAGTGTGACTCATCTGACCCAAGAAGTTCCCTTGTGGTTTGATAGGACAGGACTATCTGGGTCCAGTTCTGGGCTCCCATCTTTTGAGGGATTTGGTTTTGGGGTGGGGGGGCGGTAACTGGGGCTTGAACTCAAGGTCTACACCTCAAGCCACTCCACCAGCCCCTTTTTTGTGATGGCTTTTTTTGAGATAGGATCTCAGGAGCTATATAGCCCAGGCTGGCTTCAAACCTTGATCCTCCTGATCTCTGCCTCCTGAGTAGCTAGGATTATAGGCGTGAGCCACCAGCGCCCAGCTTTTGAGGGATTTTTTAAAGCCTTGACATACAATCCTCAAAGAGCAGAGGTGCTGAGTCGGGGGTGGCGAGGGGGAATGTAGAGATCTTTACCTGTCGGAGGGGCTGTCCTGGTACAAAAGGGCTGTTCCCTGGCAGAAATGTCTTAGACACCTGTTCCAGACCTGGGATCTGAATTAATTAAAAGAAAACTGGACTAATGGAGTGCCTGGTGCAATGCCTGCCTAGCAAGCGTGAGGCCCTGAGTTCAACTTCCAGTGCCACCAAAACAAACAAATGAAACTGGGGTAAGGATATAAGGATATGTATATATATATATATACACACACACACATAGCTCAGGGGCAGAGCGCTTGCCTAACATGTGTGAGGCCCTGAGTTTGATTCCCAGCACCAAAAATGAGAGAAAAAAGAACAGTTACATACTCTAATTTTCTTAGGCTTGATGGCACACACCTGGAGTCTAGCACTCTGGGAGGCTGAGGCAGGAGGATCTTGAGGAGGATTTTTGAGACCCTGTCTGAAAAATAAAACAAGGGGCTGGTGATGTAGTTCAAGTGGTAGAGCATCTGCCTAGCAAAGCACAAAGTTCTGAGTTCAAATTCTGGTACCAAAGAAAAAAAAAACAAGATTTAGAAAACAAAAGAAAAATCATCTCTTTCTCCCAGGCAGTGACTGCTTTAGCGTTTTGGAGTCCCCACCAGTCTTTCTTGTTTCTCTTCCTTTGTCCCTGTTGTCATCAGAGTATGCCATGATACCTTTCTCATTCAGTACTGTGGCTGTGGGCATTTTCTCACAGTGCTGCATGGTCAGAGTAGTTCTCACTAAAAAACTTCAGCGATTCCCAGGAACTCTGCCACAGCAGCGTCACCGTACCCTCTTACTGAGCACGTTCTTCCCGTCGTTGCAGCTGTGGGGGTTGTTACTACGAGCCCCAAAAGCAGCTAGGAGAGAGCAGGCAGTTGGCAGTCAACCCACATGGATTCTAGGCCTAGCCATGCTGCTGAAGCCAGGGTGAAGGGACGTAGGACAAGTCACTGCCTTCTGAGCCCAAGTTCCTTTGTACAAATCACAGGGATGGCGATGCTTGCTTCAGAGCACTGACTGTCTCTGCTAGAGGTTGTTGGTGGTGAAGGAATGCCTCAGCTTGTGCAGGAGATACCTGAGCCCTGTGCCTGGTTAGAAGCAGGAGTGGTCTGAAATCCTCTGACCCTGAGGGTCTGGGATACTATGGGCAGTGGTCTGCTCTGCCTCCTTTCACTTGATTGATTGGCTCAGGGCATGGACTGCTGGTTGGTGCCCCAGGCCTGACCTCACCCGTTCCCTTTCCCATCTCCCAGCCTCAGAGCTGATTGGAAGAGGCCTTCTTTTCAGAAGAGTCCTCTTTTTGTTCTTTTGAAACAGGGTCTCCTGTATAGCCCAGGCTGACTTCAAATTCAAGATTCTCCAAGTGCTGGGATTATAGGTGTGTACCACTACACTGGGCCCAAGATGCATCTTCTGAGAGATTAGCTGCCGCTTACCTCCCAGCTTCTGCAAAGCTCGCGCAGCCCGTGTGTCCCAGTGGAAACAGAGGCCTCCTTAGAAGGAGACTTGGGCAGGGCATCCTGAGCCAGGGACAGCCAGCCAGCCAGCCTCAACTTGTCAGTGGCCAGGAGTGGAAAGAAAGCCAGGGTCTGGGCTAGGGGATTCTAGAGCCTCCCGTCTGAGAGTTGGGAGAGAACTCCGATGGTTCTCCCCCGTCCGAGAGCTGGGGTCCCTGAGGAACCCCTGTGTGGAAGCAGCTTCTTCCTTGGCAGGTGTCCCCAGGTCCAACCCTGAAGGTGCACCACTGTGACTCTCCTTGCTTCCATGCAGACTAGAGTAACTGGGAGTGCCCTCCCAGGGCCTCCCTGTGGGCAGTAGGAAGAAACCAGTCTGCTTGGCGCTCTCTGGACCCAAGAGTCTGTAGCCCCAGATGACCCAGAGGTGGCCCCTTCATTGCAGAGGTCCCCCAGGCTTGTGACCTGAAACTCTGGCTGCCAGACTTTTGCCTCTGCATGTCTCCCTCCCCCCTGGTCTCGGGACAAGGGACTTGGGCACTACAACTGCCTGTCCCACAACTTTGGCCGAGATGAGGTCACAGGGTGGAGTCCTCCCCAAGATGCTGGCCTGGCTGGGGCAAACCCTTTGGGTGTTTCTCAGTTCCCCCGCCCTTGGTTGGGGACAGGATGGGTGGAGGAGCAGGCTGGCCCCCCCGCCACACCCAGCACTGCCTCCCTCTCTGGGTCCCTTCATCCAAGGGCTGGAAATAGAATCCGCTAAGTAATGATTAAAGTCAAATTCAGACCTAAAAATAAAGAGCCAGAGAAGGAAGAGCTAGTGTGCTCCCTGCGTGGCTGAGGGGAGAAGTGAGCTGGGAGGTACTGGCTTTGGATGGCTTAGCCCCTGCTCCCCACCATCAGGGGTGCTCTCTTCTAGGCCATGATGTAGCCTGTAGCGCCCACTGGTTGTAGACTGCATGGATCAGCAGCATTCTGGCAAGACCAGAGAGAGACTCATTTTTTACATGGGGAAACTGAGGCTTGGAGAGTGGTTTGTCCAGACACTATCTGGGCACTCCCCTCCTCAGGCCCCAGGACTGGAGGGCCCCACACAGCCCTGCGCATTCTTTCTTCTGCTCAGTTTCTCTTCCTGGTGTGATGAGGGCAGCTTCTCATCCTCTGCACACTTGCTGTGCACGCCCTCCAACCGCAGCTTCCCTCCCCTCACCTCCCCTTCCGTGGTCTGGAACCAGCAGAATAGAGCTGCTGGTTGCCCCCCCAGCTGTCCTGAGTTCCGCATGGTTGGAAGGTTTGTGGGTGGGTAAAACCTGGGTGTCATCTAAACTTTGTCCTCCCCGGCTGCTGCTTTTCAGCTGTGCCCAGCCTGGTACCTAGTCCTCACCCAGGCTTGGGCATCTGCAGCCTGCTTTGTGCATACTGCAGGAAAACAGGAGGGCATGAGTTCCACACCGGCCATGGAGGCCAGGCTCATGGCAGTCATCACAAGGGGCCTGTGGTTCCCACTTCCTGGCAGGGCTGGTGGGCATTGAAACTGGGGATTTGCGTGGGCTGGAGCAGCCTGGAGGACTTCCTGGAGGAAGGGGAAGGGCCTGTGAAAATCAAGAAGCTTTTGAAGGAAGAGGTATGGTGGAGCAGAGATCCTTATTTGGAACTTTTACCCTCTCAAGGGCTTCTGGTTTCTTGGTTGCTGTGAGGCCCTGCTTGAGCTTTTGGCTTCTCTGTGCAAAGCCAGTCTATGCAGGTGCACGAAGTGAGCACATGTGTATCTTTCCTTCCTAGAGGAAGAGGGCCAAGCTCTGGGCAGAACCCTCCCATTAGTGTCCCCCACACTTTCAGGGTGTCATCTGCCCTGAAAAGATGGAGGGAAGGTCTCCTGACCAAGGTTCAGACAGCTGAGCTTAAGGCCCTGCCTGATCTAGCCCTTGGAAGCCAGAAGAGCTTGTTTCCTTCTCTGTCCGATAGAGATCAACAGTACTTTTAGCAGGGCCACAAACTGGTTTGGGTTAGCCTGTCCTGTAGGGGGAGTGTATCAATGACGACCCTCCTCCCCCCCAGGTGACACATAGCAAGTCTGGATGTCCTCATGGCTTTGCCTTCTGAGCTGTGTGTGCTGCAGATCCCGATTTTGAACTAGAGGCCAGAAATCAGAGCTCTAGAGTGCTCATGAGCTGTCTGTCTCCCCTTCCATACGTGGCTGGGAGACCTGGGGATGTGGGATGAAGACACCTCCATGACTTTGAAGGGTTGTGGAGGTTAGTGCCAGAAGACTACGCAAATGCAGGCAAATGAAGATGCAAAGACCACCTGTGCTAAAGCAGTGGGGGGAACAGAGGCCTGGGGTGAGGCCCTGGGGAGACCTGCAGTCCCGGTTGCCCAGTGCACATAGGTAATTAGGCTCCTGAGCGGTAATTAGAAACCTTTCTGGGCCAGAGTGGCAGCCTCAAGCCACAGTGTGCCCAGGGGACAAGGCTCCCCATTAGCCTCCTCAAACCCAGCCCCCATCTCTCCCAAACCGCTAGACAGGATTTCCTGTCCCACTGAGCCATTGGGGGTAGGAAAAAAGCCCGGTGAGGTGCTGTAATTTGCTTTTTTCACATTTTTCGGTTATTAAACTTGCCCTCCCCTTGGATCAGGTGCTGAGGCTGAGGGAGCCTTGGGGGTGAGGATAGGGCAGCATGTACTTGAGTATAAACTGGGCATCTAGCTCCTCCTCACCGCCACACACGCACAGTTTAGACATCTCCAAGGGTCTCTGCTGCCCGACCACTGAGGCATCTGTACACTGGGGGTGCTGGGGCAGTGGGAACCCTCCAGGCCCATGACCTGGTGTGTGGCCAGGGTGACACAGGTGCTGTCAGTCAGCCTGGGTGTCCTCAGTACAGCCAGGGGTGGGGCTGATTTTACTGCTGCCAAACCAGCCCAACTGCTGGCAGCCCTGCCCCTCAGGTAGTCTGCCCTGCGACGGTGGGAAGCCTCCCCGCCCTGAGTTTCTTCAGCCTTACCTAACTCCCTCTGTACAGACTGCCGAATCTTACCTTTGGCCTGTGCTAGGGCACCCCTCTCCCAGTGACTTCCCCCTGAAATCCTTCCAGCTCCAGCCCCTCCTCCTCCTTCCCCTGTGCTCTCCTCTGGCTTTTTCTGCAATGCTAGGGACCGAAAACTGGGGTGTGCATGCCAAGTAGGTGCTTTACGTGCTCAGCCACACCCCCGTCCTCAAGCGCCTCAGGTTTCGGAGGCACTGTGCACACTAGGCCACGATTGACTGTCGTTTAGTCAGCGGCCTGGTCTGCGTTTGTTTGGGGTCCTCAGTACCCCAACACAGGGTGGGCCCAGAGGAGTTCTTTGGTCCCCCAAGGGTAACACCTCCTGGACCTTTCCTTCTCCTGCCCACTTCACCCACCAAGCATGCCTCTGGACATGCTCAAAGAATGAGAAGGCAATGGGCCTCTCTGTTGTCTCCAGTAGCCCCCACCCCCAGAGTCTCTGGGGGCCATGGCCCCCAGCCCCCCCCCAGGTCTCGGGTACACTTCCCTTTTCAGTGAGTATTTTTAGCTTGGTGTAAACAGTTACTGGAGGCTCCCACGCCCCATTAAGCAGTGGAGTTTTGGTGAGGGGGCAGGGCAGGAGGCCCCTGACCTACCCTGGCCCTCTGCACATGCCTGGCTTTGGGGGTCTACTGCTGCCTCCAGAGCAGGGAAAGGGCAGCCTGGGAGCATCTAGTCTCTCAGTTCCCCCTCCATCCTCCCTCTCTGACAGCCTGGGCTCCCCAAGAAAGGCCTGCCTGAGGCTGTGGCCGCTGACCTCAGTGCTTGGGCACAATGCCCAGCCTGTTCCCGGGACCCCAGCACAAGGGCTGCTGGGAGCAGGGTTTGGGGCAGGAAGTCAGACTAAAGTGTTGGCCCTTCCATGTCCCAAGCCTCGTGTCCTCCAGCCTGATGGAGATGAGGTGATAGCCGTTGTCCCTTTGGGGTTATGTTTACACAGCCCTGTGGGTTATGGGACCTCAGTGTGATGCAGCTAGCTTGGCTTTCCCTTTGCTTGCTTGTTCGTTCATTTATTCATTCACTCACTCAGCGCTTGCTTACTAAACAGCTGCTCTGGGCCCAGTCCATGCTGGGTCCATGCTGGGGATGCAAATGTGAGTCACATCCTAGCTTACCGTGAAGAGTCTCCCTTCCACCCTCAGCCACAGGCATGGCCACTGAAGTCCTCTCTGGAGCACTGGGTGACAGGCCCAGGACACCTGCCAGCTAGCACCGCTGGCAACCAAGGAAGACTCCTGACAGAGGTGGTTTCAAAAAGTGACGCGTTTTTATCCGGGCGCTGGTGGCTCACCCCTGTAATCCTAGCTACTCAGGAGGCAGAGATCAGGAGGACCACAGTTCAAAGCCAGCCTGGCAAACTGTTTGAGAGGTTGTAGCTTGAAAAAAACCCATCACAAAAAAGGGCTTGTAAGTGGCTTAAGTGGTAAAAGCACCTGCCTAGCAAGCATGAGGCCCAGAATTCAAACCCCAGTGCCACCAAAAAAAAAAAAAAAAAAAAGTGACATTTTTAATTTTATTTTTAGGGGGAAAGTAATAGATGCATGTGACTTTAAAAAGGTCAAAAGAGGACAAATTAGCAAATCCAGAGTAAAAAGTAAGTTTTCCTTGAACTAGATCCCATTCTCCCCATCCCAGAGGCAGCCTCTGTTAGCATTTTCCGGTGTCTTTCCAAAGATAATTTAGGCATATCCAGGGTTCAGGATGTGTTATGTGCCTTCTTTTAAAACCCAACTTGTGAGCTGGGTTTGATGGTTCATACTTGATGCACTCTGAGGCCAAGGCGGGAGGATTGAGAGTCTGAGGCCAGCCTGGGCTACATAGCAAGATCCGGTCTCAAAAACTTGAAAACTCAAAAAACAAAACAAAACCAAAAAAAAACCCCCACAATTTATAGTGTACTGTAAATGAACTTCACCTGACTTTTCCCCCACAACCTTTGGTTTTGAATGTTACAAACTCATCAAAAAGTTGAAATAGCTGGGCGCCGGAGGCTCATGTCTGTAATTCTAGCTACTCAGGAGGCAGAGATCAGGAGGATGACTGTTCTAAGCCAGCTACAGGCAAACAGTTCACAAGACCCTATCTTGAAAAAACCCAACCCAAAAAAGAGCTGGTGGGATAGCTCAAGTGGTAGAGTGCCTGCCTCACAAGTGTGAGGCGCTGAGTTCAAACCCCAGTGCTATCCCCCCCAAAAAAACCTCCAAAATTGGAAGTAATGGTAAAATGATATTCACTTATCTTTCACCCAGATTTACCAGTTCTTAACATTTTGCCACATTTGCTTTACCTTTCACTCTTTTTTTTTTTTTCTTGGTGCTAGGAGTAGAACCCAGATCCTGCAGTACTTCAGGCAAACTTGCTTTACCTCCCGTATCTACATAGATATGTGTACACAGGGTTTTTTTTCTGATTTGTTTGAGTGCTAGTTGCAAGCATTATGTCTTTCACGCTGGAAAATTTAGTCTGTCTTTTACATAACCACACAAGAAAATTGAGCTGGCTGGGGGCGTGGCTCAAGCTAAGAGTGCCTGCCTAGCAGGCATGAGGCCCTGAGTTCAAACCCCATTACCACCAAAAAGAAAAAGGAAAAAAGGGTGTGACCTGTCTAGAAAGCACGAGGCCCTGAGTTCAAACCCTAGTATCACCAAAAAAAGCACTGACATCATTTGCAAAACTTCCCCAGCTACTCAGGAGGCTGGGACTGGGAGACCACTTGAGCCCAGCCTTGGCAACACAGTGGCCTGTCTCAAAAAAAAAAAAATTAAAAGGGGCTGGGCACAGTTATGGAGCCTGTCATCCCAGCTACGGCGGGAAGCATAATAGGAGGATCATGGTCTAAGCTGGCCTGGCATGAAGCAAAGCCCCATCTTTAAAATAACTAAAGGCTAGAGGCGTGGCTCGAGTGGTAGAGCACCTGCCTCCCAGGCATGAAGCCCTGAGTTTAGGCCCCAAGTGTCTCAAGAGCGTTGACGTTAATTCCCTGTTATCTATCCTTCCCACTTCCTCAGTTGTCCCCAAATGAGTCCCCATCCAGAATCCAGTTCAGAATCATCAAATCTTGTCATGTTTCATTAGTGTCCAATGAAATCTAGAAAATTCTCCAGCCTTTTTTTTTTTTTTTCATTTTTTAAAGTCTTTTATGACATTGACCTTCATTTATTTGGAATTTGATACTTTCCCTGATTGGAGTCAGGTTAAACAGTGCTGGCAGGAGTGACACACAGGTGAGACAGACTGCATTACTGTAGGAATGTCTCCTAGTCTCCTTATTGCAAGAACTTCGTCACTTGGTTAAGATGTCCCTTGGTAAGGGTCTCCCTGCTGCACAGTGCTTTTGCTCTCTGTAGTTAATCTGTGGCATTGTGGCTTAGAAATTGTATCTCTTTTTGTTTTGTTTTTTTGGTGGTACTGGGGATTGAATTCTGCCTCACATTTGCTTGGCAAGTGCTCTACCAACAACCACACTCCCAAGTCCAAGTTTCTTTTTCAGGTAGGGTCTCTAACTTTGCCTGGGGTGGCCTCAGACCTCACTCCTCCTGCTTGCATAGTTGGTGTGAGCCCCAACACCCAACCTCCTACCCACCCCACCCTACCCCGATCCCTTGTTTGAGACAGGGTTTCACTGTGTAGCCCAGACTGGCCTCAAACTTATCATCCTCCTGCCTCAGCCTCCTGAGTGCTAAGATTGGAGGATGTGCCACTGTGCCCTGCTTGTGTTCCTGTTCTATTCCACCAGCAGCTTGCTTTCTTCTTCTTTTTTTTTTGGCAGTACTGAGGTTTGAACGCAGGGCCTCATATTTGCTAGGCAGGCGCTCTACCACTTGAACCACTCTACCAGCCCAGCAGCAGCTTTCCTTCAATGACTTGAGCTGGAAACCATTTCACTTACTGTATCATGGGGAATGTTCCAGGTTCTCAAAAAGAGGTCTGTTCCGGCCCCTCCTCCTGAGCTGTACTGTTTTTTTAGCTCTCTGGCAATTTGTTTGGCCATTCCCCCATTAATGGACATAAAGGCTGTCTCCCCATCTCTTGCTCCTACGAGCAGTACTGAAGGAACTTTCCTATTGCTTTTTTTTTTTCTCCAGTACTGGGGTTTGACTCAATTGCATTTTTAAAAAAAGTCTGGGCAAAAGAAAGCATCCCCAGCTGCACTTCAAAGGTTGTGGAAGTTCCTGGGATGAATGGAGAGGGAGGTGGGCAGGGTGCAAGTGTTGGGGAAAAGTGGGTGGGAAGTAAGGGTGCTGGAATCCAGCAAGTCCCAGAAAGCTCTAGTGACTTTCCCCAGGTCACACAGAAAATTGGTGGCAGTCAGGTCCAGGACTCAGAACCTCTTGACTCCTAGGACAGTGTTCCTGCACAATGATTGCACAGACTGTTTTAGTCTAAAGTTGAGATGACATGGCAAAGGATCCTGGCTAGCTTGTTGAAGCCAATTTGCAGAACACAGCCTCTCAAAGCCACTCTGGCTCTCAGCCTCAGACCGGGCTGGGGAGGGCCTCACCTAGGGGTGCCTGAGGAGGTACCCCAGCCTGCACAGAGGCTACTGAGCCATCCTCAGAGAAGCCCTCGGAGCTACAGGATTCTCAGTGAACAGTTGTGAGGATAAGGAAACCAGGTCCCAAAGGCCCACCAGGCATGGGCACCTTCCAGGTCCTCTGTGACTTTCAGAGTCCACCCTATCACTCCTGACTTGCCTTTTTCTCTAACTACATCCGTACTCCTCATGGCTGTTCCTCTCCCACCTTGCCTGCCAGACAGCAGCTCTTGGGGGCATTGTGTGGGTCAGGAGGTCTGCTGAACAGTTCAGGAATCTGACTGGAGAGGGACTCAAGGCTCACTTGAGGTGTGACCTCAGGCAAGGCCACATGCCACTCTGAGGGTAATAACAGCCTGTCTCTTGGAGTTGTTAGGATTAGATGTGCCATGATGTGCCAAGGACAGGGCCTGGCACCAAATAAATGCTCAGAAAACAGGGCCTGTTATTATTTTTATTATTATCATCATGGCAGTGGGGAGGTGGCAGCAGCAGCTGCAGGCCGGGAAGGAGTGTTTGCAGACTGACAGCTGGAGGGATGACTAACAGTGCAGCAGCCCTGCGCCCTCCTGCAGTGGCAGCAAGGGGTAGTGAGTTTGGGAAGGGGATGGAGGACATGGGATGTCCACGTGAGCTGGCAGGGCCTTCAGGCTAGAAGTTTTAGGCTGGAGTTTGAGGGCCAACCCAACCACAGTGGAACCCCCACTCAAACTTGGGCTGTGTGACTTTAGGCGAGTTGTTTGAGCTGTTGAGCCTCAGTTTCTGTATCTGTAAAATGGGAGTGAGGAGAGCTCACAGCTTCCTCATAGCTCGTAGTCTATAGGTCCACGGAGTGGTTCTTATATTCATGCTGGCTTGGTCACAAAAATATGGGTATGTAGGGTTCCCAGCTCTTCACTGGGCCTCAGCACCCTGTCTAGACAGTGATGCTTAATGAAATGGCTTCTCATTGCAGAAAGGGCTGTGTGGTCCTGGAGGAGGGGAGGAATTGCCAGGCAGTTCCAAGTTTGGGGGTCTCATTCCAAAACTCCCTCCACACACACCCTGCTTGAAGGAGGTTGTAGTGCCACCTTTCAAGGGCAGGGATGAGAGGCTCAGAAGGGTTGAAGTCGTTCACCCTGAGATGCACACTGGCAAAGGCAGGTTCGAAGTCCAGGTCTGTCTGGTTAGAGCCAGGAGTCAGCCTGGAAGTGGTGGTCATGTGTGCCCCCTCCCTTCTCCCCAGCTCATGCTGGGCTCCAAGATCTCTTGCTCTCTGCTGAAGCTCCCCAGGCCCCTCACTTCACAGTCTAACTCTGGCTCCCCATAGTGGCAGCCAAAGCCCCTTGCCGCCCTGCATGGTTGATGCCTGGCCTACCAGAAACGGTCCTCTATAGCAGACAGTTGAGGGGGCTTAGCATGTGCTCTAGAAGCTGGAATCACAGAGTCCACCTTCCCCTACCATCAGCTTCCCCCAGATCAGTTCCTGGGGGGAGCTGTCTCTACCCAACACCTCTGCTCTGCTGCCACACCAACCTTCTCTGACGCCACTGCCCACCTGCCTTTCTCTCTCTCTCTCTCTCTCTCTCCATTTCTTCCTTCTTGCTCTTTTTCTCTTTCCTTTGTTTTTTCCTCCCTCCTTCCTTTCTCTCTTTACCTCCCTTCCTTCCTTCTTTCTTTCTCTCCTCCCTCCCTCCCTCCCTCTCTCACTTCATTTCTTTTTTTTTTTTTTTTTTTTTTTTGAGACAGGGTCTCACTAGGTAGCCTTGAACACATGAGCCTCTTGCCTCAGCTTCCTGAGTGTTGGGATTATAGGGGCTTCACCCTCTTCTTTTCTTTTCTAAACCTCCAGTCTTTGAGGCTCAGCTGCATTGCTCTCTCTGTACAGGCGTGTGTGCACACTCACCAATACTTGTACCTGCACTGAAATGTCCTCTCCCACAGGTGATAATATTTGTAACCGTCAGTTTGGCCACCAGATCTCATCCATCCCATCAGATGAGCCTGGCAACAAAGCTCATGGGGCTCTCTTCTAATGTCATGTGACCACAGAGGGGCCTGTGGCCTTGTCTCAGACTCAGTTTCCCCACCTAGAAAGGGAGCAGTAGCCCTAGTCCCTCACTTTTTCCCTGAGTGGTGGCCAAGGGGCCCTGAGCCATGTTTGAGAAGACCAGGTGTTGGAGGGAGCTCTGGCATTTGTAGACAGACAGAGCCGGCTGCTGCTTTGGGTACATGGGCTCGGCCAGGGTAGCACTTTGGGGAATTGCCTTTATTGAAGTACACACACACAAAGAAGCCCACCAGTCACACTGGTGCTTCAAGAGAGTTGTCACACAGTGATCCCATCAAGCAAATGGGCTTAGACAGTCCCCATAAGGAACACCCGGAGTCCCCTTGCGCCCCTTCCAGTCTCCCCCCTCCCCAGGGCTTCATCCTGACATCGTGGGTTGTTTTGGGCCAATTTTGACCTTCATGTAAATGGAATCACAATGTGTGACTTCCTGTGCCTGGCTTCTTGGCTCCTCTGTTGAGGAAGCCATCAGGGCCATTCTGTAGCTGAAGTGGATTGGGCTCACTGCTATATAGCATCCCTTTTGAGACTGTTCCCGTTTCAGACACTTGGGCAGTTCCCAGTCTGAGGTGTATTATAAAGTGGGCTGCTGTGAGGGCACCTGGGCCTGTCCTGGCGGACCAGGGCTCTGTTCTATCTTGGGTGTATACCAAGAAGTAGGCTTATACGTTTTTGGCTTTAGAGATGCAAGCTTTTATAGAGAAACTGCGAGGCCTACAGGGCACAAGTGACCTTCCCAGGCCACATAGCACCTTCCCAGTCTCACAGAGCTGCCCTGGGCCCTTCCATGCCTGGCCAGATAGCTGTACCCAGCTCAGGACTGATGGCAGGTGGCTGTGGTATTGCTGATCCTCCAAGCTTCCTCTGATCCTCTTGGGAGACAAAGGTCTCAGTCCCTGGGAGACTTTAGCCTTTATTCTCCTGCCTAAGACTAGAGAGAACAGTCCTGTTCCCACATCCTAGCTCTTGGAAGCCTTGACACCTGTGCACACTCCCATGGGGAAGGAGTTGGTCCCACTGAGTGGGTAGGACTCTCTTCTCAGCCCTTCTCAGCCTTGACCCTTCTCCCCACAGCTCTAATGGTACCAAGTGATAGGTTGGCCTGCCTGTAACACGGGGACACCAGATCTCCTGAGAAGATGTCGGCAATACAGGTACGAGAGAAAGTGTGTGTCGTTTCCACATTCCTACCACCCCCAGAAAGAGAGAATGGGGGCTTAGTTCAGCATAGTTCCTTTTTCCCAGGCCTCTGCTCCAGCCCAGACTTTGAGTAAAGTAGAATTCCGGTGTGCTTGTCAGACAGAGCAGGAGCACAGGCCTGATGTAGTTGGGGGATCTCAGCTGGAAGGGACACAGAGTTCTCAGAGAGGGGCTCCTCACCCAGCCTCATGGAAGCCCACTAAGAGGCTGTGACCTGGAGGATGTACAGTCAGGGGCGTGGAAAGGGACCCTGGCCACACCCATTCACCTGTCCCCTGCCCTGCAGGCCGCCTGGCCATCCGGTACAGAATGTATTGCCAAGTACAACTTCCATGGGACCGCTGAGCAGGACCTTCCCTTCTGCAAAGGAGACGTGCTCACCATTGTGGCAGTCACCAAGGTACTTGGGGACCCTGGACGTCTGCCCTACCGTCCCTGCTCTGGGGCTTCTGCCTGGGTGTTCAGCAGAGGGGGCGGGCCTGAGACCGAGAGCCTGGCTCTGGGGCTTCAGCAGGGGTGGCCTGAGTCCAGCCCGGCTGGTCTTTGCAGGACCCCAACTGGTACAAAGCCCGGAACAAGGTGGGCCGAGAGGGCATCATCCCAGCCAACTATGTGCAGAAGCGAGAGGGCGTAAAAGCGGGCACCAAACTCAGCCTGATGCCGTGAGTACCGCCTGGGCCCGGCCTCCCGCACAGCACAGCCAGCCGCCAGAGTAAGACGGCTCCCTGGGGTGGGACAGGATGTGGAAGCTGGCCCTCATGGCACCGGGAGAGTGTGGAAGAAGAAGGGACGGCAATCGGGAGAGTCCTGATTGCCTGGAGCTGGAGACACTGAGTAGAGTACGGTGGGGGAGGCACCAGGCTCCTACTCTCAGGCCACCATGACCCTTGGCCCTGCCTCCCCTCCCCTATCCAGCTGGTTCCACGGCAAGATCACACGGGAGCAGGCCGAGCGGCTTCTTTACCCACCGGAGACAGGCCTGTTCCTGGTGCGGGAGAGCACCAACTACCCCGGGGACTACACACTGTGTGTGAGCTGCGAGGGCAAGGTGGAGCATTACCGCATCATGTACCATGCCAGCAAGCTCAGCATCGACGAGGAGGTGTACTTTGAGAACCTCATGCAGCTGGTGGAGGTGAGGGGAGGGGCTCCCGCAGGCGGCCTGTCCCCCCCCACGCTCCTGAACAGACCTGGGAACGCTGGCACCCAACCCGATTCTAACTCCACTCCCACCTCAGTGGAGCACTGGCTGTGTGCCAGGGCTGATCTCTGCCCCTGCATGGAAGGCAGCACCATCCCCATTTGTAGCCCAGCACACAAAGGTTCAGAGCACTTAAGCCCAGACTAGAATCTGCCTGCATGTTGATCCCAAAGCTCACTTTCTCCTGCCAGTCACAGAAGCACGTGTCCAGATGTGCACATGTAAACTTGAGCTCGAGCTACATACCCACAGATCCCTAAAGCTTCCAAGGCCAGCCCTGCCAACTCTGGCCAGGCCACACCTGGCATCCACATGCCTCCAGACTCACTTTCCTTTCTACTGTTGGCCTGGCTTGGCCTTTAGCAGGGGAGGGCAGAGGTTCTGAGCACACCAGACATTGGTGTCAGGATGAAGCCAGGCTTTGCCCTCTACTTCAGGATGCTGGTGAGGCCCAGAGTGGTAGCAACAACTGGGTGTCTGTTTGGCAGTTGGGTATAGAGTGGCATGGGAAATGGGCAGACATCCTGCCCTGCCGGAAATGGGGAGTCCTCCGTATGCAAAGCAGCTCAGGCTGGGCAGGACCAGCCTCTGCCGTCCTCTAGTGGTCAGACGTGAGTGATGCGTCTGCTGTAGCTGCTGGGAGGCGGGACTGGATGGGCTGCCTCTGAGGGCCCTGCTTCCACCTTAGCACTACACCACTGATGCTGATGGACTCTGCACTCGCCTCATCAAACCAAAGGTCATGGAGGGCACAGTGGCGGCCCAGGATGAGTTCTACCGCAGTGAGTACACTCCGACCCCATGCCTCTCACTCACCCGACTCCCCTCATCCAGGCCTCCCAGCCCCACCCCTGTCCTGGAGGTTTAGAGACCCCAAGGAACATCACATCCAAGACAGTCCATCCTATGTCTGTCATCCCAAGGATGACCCTGGCCAGCCTCTCACCCTCATTGACCCTCCACAGGTGGCTGGGCGCTAAACATGAAGGAACTGAAACTGCTGCAGACCATCGGGAAGGGGGAATTTGGAGGTGAGCTTCGGGGGGAGCCCCAGGAAGGTCTTGAGGGGCTGCGGGGAATCCAGGAAACAGCCCTCCCTTCTTTCCCCCAGACGTAATGTTGGGTGATTACCGAGGGAACAGAGTTGCCGTCAAGTGCATTAAAAACGACGCCACAGCCCAGGCCTTCTTGGCTGAAGCCTCAGTCATGACGTGAGTTGGGGCAGGGGTGGTGAGGAGTTGGCCTGTAGGGGCAGGGAGGTTGGGCAGGTTCTGAACATCCCATCCTGCCCCAGGCAACTTCGGCATAGCAACCTGGTACAGCTGCTGGGTGTGATCGTGGAGGAGAAGGGCGGGCTCTACATTGTCACTGAGTACATGGCCAAGGTGGGTGCCTGTCCCAAACCCCATTGTACCTCATTCCTTCACCCTGTCCCACCTGAGGGAGGACTGAGGTTTGCGGTCATCAGTCCTCCCTCATCATTTGACTGCCTCTGGACCAGTCACGTCCAGAGACCTTCCAGGTCTCAATGTCCCCATCTGTGAAGTGCAGATAACAAAGTCTCCCTCAGGTTTGAGGACTAACAGACAATGAGTAGAGCTTTCTGGTCCTTCCCTGTCCCCCTTCTCCTTTGGGTGTCACTGTTTACTTAGCCCTCAAGCCCCATCCCTGTGAGCCATAGGGCATTCTGCTCGGTGCGCTAATCAGTGTGTCTGTCCTGTCCCCAGGGGAGCCTGGTGGACTATCTGCGGTCACGTGGTCGGTCGGTGCTGGGCGGAGACTGTCTCCTCAAGTTCTCACTGTGAGTGACACAGCTGGTGGGAGGATGATGGGGACTTGAGGGAAACCCCTACCCTGCTATGGGAGCCCCGGTCTGAGTGTCACGTGGCTGCCTTTAGAGATGTCTGTGAGGCCATGGAGTACCTGGAGGGCAACAACTTCGTGCACCGGGACCTGGCTGCCCGAAACGTGCTGGTGTCTGAGGACAACGTGGCCAAAGTTAGCGACTTTGGCCTCACCAAGGAGGCCTCCAGCACCCAGGACACAGGCAAGCTGCCAGTCAAGTGGACAGCCCCTGAAGCCCTGAGAGAGAAGGTGGGATGGCCTTTGCAACACAGGGCAAGGGTTCTGGGTCACCCATCAGCCCTAGATTCCCAGGATCTGATGCCAGTTCTTCCATCCACATGACAGAAATTCTCCACCAAGTCTGATGTATGGAGTTTTGGAATCCTTCTCTGGGAAATTTATTCCTTCGGGCGAGTGCCTTACCCAAGAATTGTGAGTTTGGGCACTGGAGCCCTGTGCGTGGCTGGGGTAGAGGGAGGGTTGGTTGGGGTAGTGGCCCCCTGGGGCTGCCTCCCTCATCTAAGGCCTAGAAACTTCAGGCCTGCCCTGTGGAGCTTCCAGGCCACATCCTGGCCCGGGGCTGAGGCAGAGCTGAAGGGAATCCCTGGACAGGGTGCCACGTAGTGTCGGGCCCTGCACAAACTCACACCACCCACTTGCCCACACACAGCCCCTGAAGGACGTCGTCCCTCGGGTGGAAAAGGGCTACAAGATGGATGCCCCAGATGGCTGCCCGCCTGCAGTCTACGAGGTCATGAAGAAGTGCTGGCACCTGGATGCCGCCACGCGGCCTTCCTTTCTGCAGCTTCGAGAGCAGCTTGAGCACATCAAAGCCCATGAGCTGCACCTGTGACCTCTGCCTCTGCGCAGGCCCTGGGCCTACAGGGACTGGACCTGGAAGATCGTGGACCTGGTGCCCTGCTGCTCTGCTTGCTGGGCCTAGACCTGAACTGAGCCCCAGTGGGCTGGCTGGCCTCTTTCCTCCGATCCAGCAATCTGTCCCCTCTGGCCTAAGGGCCCCACCTAGGCCTGGCACCTTCTCTCATGGACCCACCTGTAGGGCTTGGGGTACCCACTGAGGGGGCCAAGAAGGGAGGAGGCTGAGGCGCGGGAGGCAGTGCCCCACCACGATCAGCCTTCTCCTGGCCTCCCATCACTCGCCTTCTTAGAGTTTTATTCCTTTCCTTTTTTGAGATTTTTTTCCGTGTGTTTATTTTTTATTATTTTTCAAGATAAGGAGAAAGAAAATACCCAGCAAATGGGCATTTTACAAGAAGTACGAATCTTATTTTTCCTTTCCTGCCCCCAAGGGTGGGAGGGACCAACCCCTCTCTGGGGATCCATCACCCCAGCCTCGTTCCCGCATTTCGTGTCCCGTGTCCCATGTTGCCTCGGTCGCCCCATGTTTGCGCTTGACCATGTTGCACTGTTTGCATGCGCCCGAGGCAGACGTCTGTCGGGGGCTTGGATTTCATGTGCCGCTGCCGCTCACCCACCTGCCTTGTGAGATGGAATCAATAAACCACTCCATGAGGGCACCGCCGCCCAGCCTCGGCGCTTCCTCCGCCGAGCCTGCTGTCTGCCTGGTCGTCCCCCATGCCATCTTGTCCGTCCCCTGTCTCTGTGAGTGGGGCTAGGGGAGCATGGCCAGAAGATGTAGCCTCCGCTTTGTGTCAGTTGCACGAGCGAGTGTTCTTTGTCTGCCCATGGGGAGTGCTCACCACCTGCCCCTCCCTTCGAGCTGCACCTGGGCCTGGCATTCGGGCCTTGGGCTCTGGGGCTGCCCATCCACAGGATGATTCCTGGGGGTTCCAGCTGCCTCTCCTGCTGAGTCATTCAGGCCCACAGCACAAGGAGGCGGGAGCCCAGTCCAGACCAGATGGGATGACATCCCAGGGCCTGACTGGAGATGAGAATCCTCAGAAGATGCTGAGCTGAAGGGTGGTGGGAAGGGGAGCCTCTGAGCCTCTGGTGGACGTCACATTTCACCTGACATGTAACTGCTTTGCTCCATCCCCACTGTGTAGACCCTGTGTCTTACTGGATTTTGCAGGGGGAAGGGGATCCAGGCCCTGTAGCCAGGCACACAGATGTAGAATGATAATCTCCCCTCAGCTTGTCCAGGGGTAGCAGAACCCAGGTGGGGGAGGCTTGATCTAAGACATGGGTGGGGAGGTTCCCCTGTCCTGTCAAGGCCCTTCCTCCTCAGCTCCCACTATGACTCAGCCTCTGGTCTCTTCCTGGCCCAGGGCAACAATCTCCTCACTTCCCCAGCCATCTTCTGCATATACTACCAGACTAATTTTTCTAAAAGTTGACCAGACTACTGTGACTGGGGTTCCACAGTGAGCAAAACAGACCCCAGGGAGCTCACAGTGGAGAGGACAATCACATAATCACAAATAGTGACAAGTGTTAAGAAGACGACACCTAACATGAGTCTCACCTATTGATCAAGGAACACTTCTGGAAGAAGGTGAGAGAGGAAGGATGGTTGGGGTTAGCAGCAACCTAGGAAGAGACCAGCCAGAGGTTGAACAGCTTGTTCAGGACCTCTGAGAAGATGCTTTAGAGACAGCTAGGGGCTGAAGGTGTGAGATGGGGCTAGAGAGGGGAGGCTGTGGCCTTTTATCAAACCAAGAGCCATAGGAAGCCAGTAGCAAATTTTGAGCAAAATGACCACACTAGCTACTAGGAGAGAGAGGATGGTAGGAGGTAGACAGAATCCAGGGAAATGTAAGAGGTGAAGTTGACCAAACGGGTTCAGTGTGAGGTTGGAGGAGAGGAAGGAGCCATAGCAACACCTGGCTCTACTTTGATGGATTGGGGCAGGGTACCCGCTAAGTGAGGGAACCAGGCTGGAGCATCATGGGTATTGGGTTGTAAATGTGCCTTTGAAGCTGCCAAGAGGTACTAAGTAATTTATTGGAGCCCAGGCACTAGAGGAGGAAATTTGAGTTATCAGTGGATAGATGGAACCTGAAGCCATAGATAAGAATGGGATCTTTGTGGGAGGACATGAGAGAAGAGGGTGAACTCTAGGCAAGCACTCTACTTCTTGAGCCATACCTCCAGCCCTGTACTGAGGTTTGAACTCAGGGCCTGGTACTTATTAGTCAGTGCTCTACCACTCAAGTCACGCCCCCAAACCTTTTTTGCTTCAGTTATTTTGCACATAGAGTCTCTGGTGGTCTCAAACTAGAATTCTCTGGGTTTTTTGCTTTGTTTTTACCATACTGGGGTTTGAACTCAGGGCCTTGTACTAGCTAGGCAGGTGTTCTGCCACTTGAGCCACTCCACCAGCCCTTTTGAGATAGGGTCGGACTTTTTGCCTGGGCTGGCCTCAAACCCCAATCCTGATCCCTGCCTCCTGAGTAGCTAGGATTATAGGCATGTACCACTGGCACCTAGCCCCAGACTAGGATCCTCTTACCCACGGTCTCCCCCATAAATCAGGATGCGCCACACACCCACCTTATTGGTTGAGATGGAATCTCACTAACTTTTTGCCTAGACTGATCTTGAACCATGATTCTTCTGATCACCTCCAGAGTAGCTAGGATAATAAACATGGGCCATAGAGTCCAACTGGGAGGTTTGGTTTTAAGAAGGCAGAGACGAGCAAATCTGACTATCAAAGGGAAGGACACTGACTTTCAGATCCTGCCTGAGTCCTGAGAGGAGGCAGAAGCTAGGAAGGAGTGGTAGTGATGAATGACAGAGCCTTCCTTAAAGCACAGGCCTGGGTCTGGAACCGGAACCCAGAGCATAAGGAAGGTGGCCTGGGATGGGATGGGACATGGACAGTCCCTCTGAAACTTCAAAGGAGACTCACAGTGGTGCCTTGGTGAATGTTTAACCACCAAATCTATGGCAGGGTGTGAGGTGGGGTGCTCTGATTGACAGTTTTGCTGATATCCTGGGTTAAGTCCTCTTCTCTCTCTCTCTCTCTCTCTCTCTCTCTCTCTCTCTCTGTCCCTTTCTTCCTTTCCTTCTGCTCTGTGCTGGCTGCTGGCTCATTGTAGATGAGAAAGACAGTTCCTGCCCCCAGGAGCTCATGGGCAGGTGGGGGAACCCTCCTGGGACTCAACTTGGTTCCCAGTGGGATGTCACCTATTGCTAACACCCAGCCAATGGGGCAGAGGAAGCAAGAGGCTTTGGACAACTTCTCAGGCACAGGGAAGAGAGTGACAGGCTCAGAAGCCAGGGCTGTGATTTGGGAGCACATGAGGCTGAAAGCAGAGCCCAAATCCTACCTGTCTTTGTGGGCCCAATAAAGAGCTCAACTTTATGCAAAGATGATCAGAAGCTGTAAAAGTGTCTAGGACTTTGCTCAAGTCTCTGCCTTCTTAAAAACAAACCTCCCAGGTGGACACTATGGCCCATGCCTGCTATCCTAGCTACTCTGGAGGTGATCAGAAGAATCATAAAATCTATAAAAGAGGAATGGGCATGCTGGGTCAGCTCTGCCTTTTTCAAAGATCTTTCCGGTATAGAGGAAGTCCAGGGAGGTATGGGGAGGATGCCTGTTAGCTAGGTGGAGGTCATTGCTGTGAAGCGGGTAACATGGGGGAGATCAACCCAGCTGGCATGTTACCAAGCTGAGCGTTCACTACCTGCCAGGCTCTGTTCTAAGCACTTCATGAGTATCTCATCTAACACTCCAGACAACTCTTGAGGTATTGTCCCCATGTTACACAGGAGACCTCTGGGAGATTGAGGAATGAAGTGACAATCTGAGCGTGGCAAGAGGAAACGAGCTAGCTGGTAGTGGTTGCAGAGGATGAGGCAGAAAGGACCTAGGGGGAGTTCCAATCTCTGCTCTGGTGCTCAGGTGGTGTGGTCTGAGGTCTGGAGGAGGCTGGGTGTGTGCTAGAGAAGAGGGGTTGTTTGGACATGGTGTCAGGCCTTAGTGACATCCAAACAGAGATGCCCCCTGCAGAGAGGGACATTCCTGCAGTTCCAAGGATAGGCTGGACTGGATGTAGGGATTTGGGGATCACAGACCAGGCAGTGTGCTAGAGGCCAGGGGTGTGGATGAGCTGTGTCAGGAAATGTGTGGAAAGTGAGGAAGGAAGAGAACTGAGGAGCTCCAACTCAAGGAACAGGGAGGGAGAGAAGGCAAGGGTGAGAGCAGCGGTGGTGGTTGAGAGCTTAGTGTCAAGAACTGACTTAGCATGTCCTAAAATTGTCCATTTACAACCTTACTTCAGTCCTTCCATAGACTCTCAGGGACTGAATCCTATGGTAACATACAAAGCACAATGAAAGTTCAGCTAACCAGAATTATTGGCAAAGAATTCACCATGAAAAACCAACTTTTATTTGGATGAAAAGATTTGAAGTAGGGCTGACTGAGTGGCTCAAGTGGTAGAGCACTTGCTTAGCAAGCACAAATTCCTGATTTCAAACCCCGTACCACAAAAAAAAAAGGCACCCATAGTCCTAGCTTCTTAGGAAGCAGAGATCAGGAGGAACACAGTTCAAAGCCAGCCCAGGCAAATAGTTCATGAGACCCTATCTTTAAAAATACCCAATAAAAAACAGGGCTGAAAGAGTGATCCAAGTGATAGAGTGCCTGCCTAGCAAGCATGAGGCCCTGAGTGCTTGAAGAGCTGGTATGGTAACTCACATCTGTAATCCCAACAATGAGGCAAGAGGAGCTCAGTCAGAAGCTGGCGAAGGCGAAAGTGCGAGACCCTATCTGAAAAATAATAAAAGCAAGGGCTAGATGCCAGTAACTCATACCTCTAATCCTACCTACTTGGGAGGCTGAGACCGGGAGGATTTAGGTTCAAGGCCAGCCCAGGCAAATACTTTTGCAAAACCCTATCTGCAGAGCAAAATGGACTGGATGTGTGGCTCAAGCAGTAGAGTCTGCTTTGTGAGCATAAAGCCCTCAGTTCAAACCCCAGTCCCACCAACATAAAAATAAAGTAACAAAAGCAAAAAGGGCTAGATTCATGACTCAAGTGGTAGACTGCTTACCCAGCAAGCACAAGGCCCTGAGTTCAAACCCCAGTGCCCTCCCCCCTGCCAAAAACAAAACCAAACATGTTTGACTGGGTGGAGAGGCTCAAGTGGTATAGTATCTACCTAGCAAACTTGAGGCCCTGAGTTCAAACTTGAGTACTGCCAAAAAAAAGAAAGTTTTAATATGGAAAGTCAAATAAAAAAGTAGGCTGGGGGTATAGCTCAGTGGTAGGGCACTTGCTCAGTATCGGAGAGGTCCTGGGTTCCATTGCCAGCACCACAAAAATACATAAATAAAAAATGCGAATAATGTATTGAACCTCAAATTCATACCATGCAGCTTTAGTTATCGACTCAAGGTCAAGCCTGTGTTGTCTATATACCACCTGCTCTCCCCAGGCTTTGGAGTATTTTGGAGCAAATCCCAGACATTATATGAATTCATCCATAAAGCTTTAGTATGTTTCTCCAAAAGACTTAAAAAAAAAATCATAATAACTACAGCTGGGTGCCAGTGGCTCAATGCCTGTAATCCTAGCTACTCGGGGCAGAGATCAGGAGGATCGAGGTTCAAAGCCAGCCTGGATAAATAGTTCATGAGACCTTATCTCGAAAAAAAAAAAAAAAATCACAAAAAAGGGCTGGTGGAGTGGCTCAAGGTGTAGGCCCTGAGTTCAAAGCCTACACCTTTTGTTGTTGTTACCACAACAACAAAAACCCATAACTGCAACATACCATATTACCCCTAAAATTTTTAATAATTCCCTAATATAATCAAATAGCCATTGTTCAAATTTCCCCAATTGTCTCTTTTTTTTCCAGTTGTTGGGTTAAACTTAGACTCTAAAGAAGATCTATGCATTACATTTGTTTGTTCTGTCTCTTGAGGCTCCCTTTCTTTGCTCATGTAATTTATTTGTTGAAGACACCAGGGTGCTGGGAAAGATGAGCTTTCCGGAACACAGGAGGGTTGAGCAGCAGCTGGAGGGGGGAGGAGGAAGGGCTGAAGAGGAAACAGAAGGGCAGGGTGGATGGACTAGAGTCATCATTCATGTTCCATTAAAGAGGCAGAAAGCAAAGGAGGTCTCCAACAGGCAGGAGAGGCCAGGGCTGCTAACGGGTGGGGCCTGTCCCTGTGCATCTGTGAGCATGCCACCCCCGCCTCTGTCACCAGCTGCTGATGCTGAGGGAAGGTGGAAAGATGGCCTGAGCCAAAGAGCAGGGGCAACACTCAGCTGCAGAGGGTGGCAAGGGCTGACTGGCCATCCGGGCTGGAGGTGAGGGAGGGTGGGGCCTGAGATCAGGCCTGCAAGGAACAGGATGTCTGTGTTGGGGAGGGAGGGGGAAGACGGTGCCAAAAGCCAGGTCTTGGCTGGTCCCCAGCTCCTCCTTGCTTGGCTCAGGCCCAAGAGCCCCTCCCTGGCTTCCCAGCTACCATCTACCCTGGCACTCAGACATCAGCAGTCTTCACAATGCCGGGGGTTGGTGGTCTGTCTCCTTTGCGCTGCCTCCTTCTCCTGCTCCTGGCCCCCCACAGCGCTGAGGAGGCCCGTGGTGCTCGGCGCAGGTTTGAGTACAAGTTCAGCTTCAAGGGACCACAGCTGGCATTGCCTGGGGCTGGAATTCCATTTTGGAGCCATCATGGAGGTGAGGGGCAGAGGCGGGGGCCAGTTATGCCCGGGGTCCCTCAGAGCGCTGGAAGGGCTGTTGCTGGGTGGAGAGTGGATATGCCAGTGCCAGCCTGTGTCAAAAGTGGGGCCAGACTGGAGGGACAGTGCACAGGCCTAGGACTCTTTCTAGGCTTTTCTCCTCCATTCACCAAAACTCCACCGCCACCCACCAGCCTCAGTTTCTCCTCTCTGCCTCTCCTTCTCTGCCCTAGGACTTGATTCTTCTCTTTGTCCCTTCACCCCTTCCTCTGCCTTTTGGACCACGTCATGCATACACACACATGAAGTCCCAGCCAGAGACATAAGTCACTGTGGACCATAGAACAAAGCGCTATCCTGACCATTCTGTTTGGCCCTACCGTCCTTAAGACCTGAGGCTACCAGGATGCAGGCACCCTCACGTCTAGTTGTTTTGCCAGGGTGTGTGTTGGAGGTGGGAGCAGACATAAGCTCATGTTAGCCCTCAGGTCTGGTCAGCGCCCTCCAAACTCAGGCACACAGAGTCCATCTCTGCCTGATCTTGTTTGCAAAAGGGTCTGTGAGGCCTTCCTCAGAACTTACCCTACGGAAGAGCCTATGTGAAGAGTAAAGGAAAAGAGTGGGACTTCAGGTTAGAGAGCAGCATAAAATGAGTCCAGGAACCTTGTTTCCAAACATTCTGTGAGCTCTGCCTAGGCATGGATTTAGTTCAGAGCTTCCTAGCAGACAAAGCAAAGACAGTGTGTATCTCTGCTTATGTGACACAAGTTCTGAGAAATGGTATGATTCCTGCCTGAGGCCTGCTAAAGTGACAGGCGCTGTTAGCAGGAGCTTTCTTTCAGCCTCCTTCAGCCTCCGCACAGCAGGTGAACCAAGGGTCTGACCATTTCTCATAGCACCATGTCAGGCCTTGGCCTGTCTGGGTGTCACAGAGCATATATATAGGAAAGCAAAGCCACATTGTCCAAGATGCCCAGTGATACACTCACTGTCCATTCCTCCTTCTATCAAACTCCCACCTCAATGATCCTCTGTGCCCACCCAGGGGACACAGGGCTGACTCAGTCTGGGGTGAGGTCCACAGACACTCCACATAAGGCTTGAATGAATAAAGGTAGTAGGTAACAGACAACCCTTGACTTCTGCAAGTCACTTTGGGCCAGGTGGTACAAGCCTTTAATCCCAGCATTTAGGAGGTCAGCCTGGGCTAAATAGCAAAACCCTGTCTCAAACAAACATACACACACACAACTCAGGAGACAGTCCCAGGAGCCCTAGGACTTCTGACCTTGTAGCTTCTGCTACTCCCCACCCCTTTCTGGCCTTTGCAGAGCAAACAGCCTGGATCAGCAGCCTCCAGAAAGTTCTGGCAGGGTCTGGGCCATAGGCCAGGTTCCAGGCTGGCAGGCCGGAGGGTGGGGAGCTGGAGTGGGGCCTCTGATTTCCCTTCCTCTAGTTCCTACCAGGTCTGCCTCAGTTTCCTCCTTTCCTCTCCTATCACATAGGGTTCCTTCCACCCACCCACCAGCATCAGGGAGAATTTTCACACCCAATCATCCTACACCCTTTCCTCACCATCTTGCCAGCCAGCACACACCTCTGCCCATTTGCCTTCCTGCCTTCCTCGCCTTGGAAAGCACCAGGTTCCCCTGCCCCAGGAGCCTCATTTGGCCACCCAGAAGTGTCCTCCAAGCTTCCGTGGCCTTCCCACCATCCTGAGTGTCCCATGGTCATTTTCCCCCTCTCCTACGTTCTGGGTCACTGGATTTTTGTTTGCTTGTTGTGGGTTGTTTGGGGGGCGGTGCTGGGACTTGAATTCAGAACTTCACACTATAAAATTGGGTCTTATAAAAACAGACAACACAGACCTGTGGAGAGTGAAGTGAGAACACAAAGTGCTGGCCTTTGTTGCCCTCCTCTGGCAACAAAGTCCCTGCTGCTAGGCCCTGGTTCCACTTCTTCAGTGGAATTGTGCATCTGACCAGCCATGCCTTATTTAATGGCAGGTCTTCACGTGATCTCCTCTTGGGGCCCCAGCTATGGCTAATGAGTCACAGAGATGGGAGATGAAGGTACAATGAGGCCTCATGCTGGGCCCTGAGTTGCCCTGTTCCACAGATGCCATCCCAGGCCTGGAGGAAGTACGACTGGTGCCATCCTTGAGGAACCAGAGTGGCGCCGTGTGGAGCAGGGCCTCTGTCCCCTTCCCTGCCTGGGAGGTGGAGATGCAGATGAGGGTGACGGGTCTGGGACGCAGGGGCGCCCAGGGCATGGTGAGTGGCTCCTACCCAGGTCCGTCAGAGGGGGGGCAGTCAGGGAGGGAGGTGATAAGCCCCAGGATTCCAGTGTGCTTTAGGAACCCCTGAGCTGAGGGGCTGGGTACCTGCAGGCTGTGTGGTACACCCAGGACAGAGGCCAAGTCAACTCTGTCCTGGGAGAACCAGCTTCGTGGGACGGCATTGGGATCATCTTTGATTCCTCAACCAAGGATGCCCAGGTAAGGAGCGGTCTCCAGCTTGCCCCACTGCCTGTCAGTGCCCAAACCCTCCTTCCTGTGCGGGTGGCTCAATTCCTGTGCTGATTGTCACCTCCTGTGCAGAACAGCCCTGCCATCCGTGTGCTGGCCAGCGATGGGCATACCCTCCCTGAGCAACCTGGGTAAGGGCCTGTGGGAACTGACCTGGTTCTTGGGCAGGGGGGGAATATAGCACTCACCCACAACTTCCTTTCCACTCCCCAGGGAGCCCACTCCTCCTAGGACTGCCACCCTTGCTGGCCCCAGGGAGCCCACTCCTCCTAGGACTGCCACCCTTGCTGGCCTTTCACCAGAGAGGTGAAATGATGTGCAGAGGTCACACAGCTGTGCGCAGAGCTGAGCACAGACTTGCCTGGGGAGGATCCCTGCCCTTCCTGGGCACCAGCTGCACAGTCCCTTTCTCCCAGATGACATGGCATTCTGTCCTCCCCAACCGGCTGCCTCTCAGCGGCTGGGCCGGTTTATCATCTCTCTTAGCAAATATCCCTGAGCTCATAGCAATTAGAATAATTGCTAATGTTTATGGAGCTGAGCTTACTGTACGCCAGGCACGGCGCCCAAGCACTTGACATTCATTGTCTTGGTTAAGCCTCGTAACCTTGTTATGAGGTAGTTGTGGTTATTAACCTCCTTTTAAAGGCAGCAATAGGACCAGGCTTGGGAAAGGTGAGGGAACTTTCCGAGGTCACACAGCCAGGAGTGCAAACCCAGGGTGCTTCCCTGCAGCTGGTTTCGCCCCGCTCTGTGCTGCCTCTCTCTCCACTAAAGGTGGCAGTGACGGGTGCCCTGGTGTGAGCTGCACTGTCCGTGTGCCCAGAGAAACTCAGGGCTCAACATTGTGTCCCTGACTCTGCAGCACCGTCCATGCCACCTGTGGGGAGGTAGGCTGGCTTCACTGTCCTTAGCTGTTAGGAGGGACGCCATGCCGTCTGTCCTGCTGCAGTCTAAGCCTTCGCATAAGGGAAAAGAACGAGGTTCCCCCAGAGGCACAGGGAAAGGACCTGAAGTTTAAGGGAAAGAGGGAGGGAGGGAAGGCTGGTAAGATGAGGCACAGGGTTGGAGGTACAGAGGTCAGAAACCCCACGGTTGGTCCAGGCCTCTGTCCCTCTGGGGAAGGGCCACATGGAGGCATCTGGCTCCTTCTTTTTTTGTTTGTTTGTCTGCTGTACTGAGGTTTGAACTCAGGGCCTCCACCTTGAGCCACTCACCAGCGCTTCTTTGTGATGGGTTTTTTTGAGATAGAGTTTCAAGAACTTTTTGCCCCAGGTTGGCTCCAAACTGCAATCCTCCTGATCTTTGCCTCCTCAGTAGCTAGGACTACAGGTGTGAACTACCAGCCCCTGGCTCCTGGCCCCTTCTTAAATCCCAAATCCAAACACTCTGCTAGGCAGAGCTTGCTTCCCCATCCCTCTTTCTCCTGCTAAGGAGCCGGTAGTTACGACAAGGGAGACTCAAGCTAGACCAGAGAGATTTGTCCATACCAGGTCACCCAGTAGGAGAGGGTAACACTGCAGGCTTGGACAGAGTGGCTTGTAGGACTGCTCCCTGTTGGCCAGGCCTTGGGTCCCGTGTGACCTGGCTGAATTCCAAATGCCCACAGGGATGGAGCCAATCAGGTGTTGGGCTCCTGTCACCGGGACTTCCGGAACAGGCCATACCCCTTCAGAGCCAGGATCACCTACTGGGGGCAGAGGCTGCATGTGAGTTCCCCCTCCTGCTTTTGAGGGTGAGGGGTGCTCCAAGTTACACAGCTGTTGCATGGGGTGCCCATGGTCCCAACTGACACGAGGTCCCTGCACATACACCAGTCCTCATACCCACGTGGGGGTCCTTGACACATTCAGGCCAGTACCCACCTGGGATCTTGCAGCTGTGCACAGAATCCTAACACACCCAGGGCATGTGCACATAGGGGTCACATGAGACCAGGAGTGTAGGTCACTTTTATTCCCTTCTGATCCCAAGTCCTGTGGCTTCTGCCCTCCCTCAGGACCAGGGTAACCAGTGAGTGGGGGGAGGGCAAGCCCCCCTGCTGGGGCTGGGGAGAGGCAGAAGCCTACTTCCTGCATGTTCCTCAGGTGTCCTTGGGCAGCGGCCTCACTCCAAATGACCCCGACGAGATCTGTGTTGATGTGGGACCCCTGATTTTGGCCCCTGGAGGTTTCTTTGGGGTCTCAGCAGCTACCAGCACCCTGGCAGGTAAGGATCCCACTGGGCAGGTAAGAGCAGAGGGGCAGTGTTTGATGAAACAACTTTAGCATACCGTCTACAATGGCCTGGGTAAGTTACCATGAGTCCTCTCTGAGCTTCTGGCTTCTGTTACCCTCGGGAGAGGGTCACATCTGCCTTGCAGGGTTAATGAAAGTCTCAAATGGGACAACATGTGAGAAGTTTTCTTTGTAGGATTGAGCCTACAAGTGCCACCGTGCTAGATGCTTTGGGACAGGCGAAAGAGAGCCATTTAAGGAAATGGGGAAGAAGGGATGTGACGCAATGGAGAGCTCACACAGGGTCCCGCAGCTGGAAGGCAGGGTGCAACCAGACAGTGGGAGTCCCTGAATGCTAGGACTTTGGTGTTTAGACGCTGGGCACTGGGAAACCATGGAAGGTTTTTAAGGGCAGGGATATGGTCAGGGCCAGGTGGAGAAGCAGCCAGTTCGTGGTTGCTGCTACCAGCAGCAGCTGTGCTTGGAGCCTAAGGATGTCACATGGTCTGCTGCTATGACTCTAGCTGGGGATGCTTACTGATTTTGCAGTTTTGCCACTCCCTGGGAGCCCGCCTCTGGCTGAGTGTGTGGTTCAGCCCCGGAAGTCCACACATCTGCTTGTCTGACCCTCATACATTTCCTATGATGAAGGTCAGAGAGCTGCCCAAAGTCACCCAGATCTTTTGCCTCCCGGAGATATAATGGGCCTGTAGGCGGGGCGAGGTCTGAATTGATAGGCTGACGGTGGACGAATCTTATCTCCCTCTTCCAGATGACCATGATGTCCTGTCCTTCCTGACCTTCAGTCTGAGCGAGCCAGGTCCAGAGGTGATGCCAACCCTGATCCACCTAGGACCCTTGTCTCCCCAGATGCTTCTACCCAGTGTCACAGTGTCCTCAGACATACTATTTCAACCATTATCTCCTGCATTCTACTCAGGCTGGGCTGTGTGTGAGCCTGCTGGGGCAGGCTCTGTCCTTCCAGGCGTGTGTCATAGTGGCTCAGAGTGATCAATGCAGGCTGCCAAAAGGTGCAGGGGGCTGTGTGAGCATAGAGGAGATGTCCAAACTGGAGAAGATAAACTTAAAGGAGCAGTGTGCACAGGCCTGCAGTGGTGGGGGGGAAGGGGAGGGTGTGAGACTTGGTGGTGGAAGCTGGGCTTAGATGACTAGAAACTGCAGAGCCTAGTGGCTGAGCTTAGGATTCTTTCCTGGTCAGGGCAAGTGTGTGGTCAGGGCTAATGGGTGGCCCGAAGGGGAAGGTTCCCTCACCTTTGGATATGACCTTTTGTCTTCCTCCTCCAGGCTGCTCCCCGGCCCTTCTTGGAAATGGAACAGCAACGCTTGGCAAGGCAGCTAGAAGAGCTGCAGGCAAGGTTGGCCCTAGGCCCCCAAGAGGACATCATTCCACAGCTGAACTCCAAAGTCCAGGAAGAGGGTAGGGACCCAGGGAGCAGGCAGGTGGACAAATGGCCTATTTGAATGCCACGAGACCTCTGTCCTTGGAATCAGGATTCCTTTAACCAACAGGCCATATCTAAGTAGAACCTGGACCCTGGTGTTTTGTCCTATCCCTGTCAACCACCCAAGCCTTGGGGACAAGCCTTGAAGGCAGAATCCATACCTTCTCACGCTCCTCTATGTGAATTACTTCCCAAGACGGGATCTGTTGCTGCACCTCACTTGTTCACATCCTGGCTGCCCCAATCCCCAGGGCAAAGGCTCTTCGACCTGGAGGAGATACTGGATAAACAGAGGTGGATCCTGCAGGCCCTCCAGGCTCTGTCCCAGCAGTTGGCCCAGGCCGAGAGGCAGTGGAAGAAACAGCTGGGGCCCCCAGGGCAGGCCAGGCCTGAGGGAGGCTGGGTGAGTGACCTGTCAGGAACCCAAAGCTCCAACTGTGGACGTGAAAGAGGAAGTCAGAAGCCAGCCTTCCCTAAGGGCTGCTGGGGTGAAAGGTTACATACGGGTCATAGAATGGGGAGGGGCATCTCTGCACAAGCAAATGTTCCCAGAGCCACACAGCTGGGGCTAGGGAGAGGAGATGCCAGGTGTTTGGACTTGGATCTGTAGACAAATGACAGAAATAGACTAGGTGCTAATTTGCATATGGCTTAGTTGCATCAGAATCCTCATTTCATCTTCATTGCCATCCAGGCTCCTCCCCGAGGAGTCAGGCCCCGGGACACACCCAGCCTGGGGGCCTGAGAGCCAAGCCCAGACAAGGCTTTAGCTACTGGGCAGAGGAGGCCAGCAGGGCTGGCAGGCTTTTCTGCTCTCTGACAGCTCAAGGTTTTAAGCCTTTGTCCTCAGGCCAGAACAGCTTAGGCTAGGCTGCTGGAGGAGGACAGAAGGGAGGAGCCCACAGTCCAGAGTCAGGCCTCTGATTTTACCTCCAGGTCCTGGACTCTTCCTGCCAGATTCCATCCACCACCAAGAGAGACAGCTATCTCTCTAAGTCGCTCTGCAGGACAGAAACCTATGTACTGATTTTAGCCAGTGCTGGTCCTGTTTGGGTTATATGCCCTAGGAGAAGGGGCAGGGAGGTTTGACCTGGGCCTTTGCCCCATCGTGGACTTGGACCACTTTTAGAAAGAAGAGGAATTTTGAGGAAGTCCAGGAGAGTCCCTGTTGGAGGAAATGGGTGCCTTTAGGGAGAGGGGTTCAGGAGAAGGAGAAGGGGGTACCCTAGAATCCCAGATGGACAAGGGTCAGGAAACTCAATGTGTCCAAAATGAAGAGAGCCCTGGAAACCTGGTAAGGTCTGGAAGGAAGAGAATTGCAGTATCCCTGGGGAAGGTGGGCTCTGAGAAGAGAGTGCTGTGCCCTGGACCCTAGCTAGACAAGAGCCTGGCCCTCCTGCAGGACTCTGTCAAGGTCAGCACCCTGATGTGTGGACAGCGTACTCTGCTGCAGTCCCTGCAAGAGATGAGGTAAGGGAAAGGGTGAGGAGGGGGACTGGGGAGAGGGAAGAGAAGCCCCTGCACCAACTGGCCTCTCTGCCTGAAGTTCCTCCATGAATTCTTCATTCCTTTCATCATTTCCTGAACACCGAGCACAGAACCTGGTAGTGGGAGGTTCTAGGGGTGGAGTTAAGTTTACTTAATTGACCTGAACTCAATTGAATCAAGTTTTGAAAGTCCTAGTTCAAAAGCAATTCTCTTGAGGAGGAGCCCATCACAAAGGCCCCCATGAGACATTCCCACCCTAGGCAGGGTCAGCAGAACTGAGGCTTCTTTCCTTCAGTGACAGCTCCTGCAGGGAGCCAAGTGTTTTGATGGAGGTTCCTGGAGGGAGCACAGCCAAGATGAGACCAGTGGGAGAAGGGAGTCCCTGAATTTGTTTTGCTCCCCTCCAGCCTCCCACATCCCACTCTGGAATTCTTACAACTCTAGAACTACCCATAGAAATCACCTGCACACTGTGGACGCTGTAGCCCCTCTGCCCCGGCCACCGCCTCCAACTAGACGCCTGGCACTGGTGTAGGAGAAGAGGGATAGAAGCTAAGTCCTGTGGGGCTGGGGACGAAAGGCAAAACCAGTGGAGTCTGGCGTTGAGACAGACAGCTTTTGGGAGATCCTTGACTGAGCTAAAGCTGTCTAAGGATCTAGGGAGATTTGGAGTGAAAAGACCAGTCCTAAAGAAGGGACCCTATGGCTGGTGCCTGTTCCCCACCATGTGCTGCTCCTGGGGTTATGTGAAATGATTAGATGATCTGGGTACAACCAGAGCAGTAATGGGTCATCTCCCTTGGTTTCCACCCCCCTTCATCAGGGATGCAGCTGCCCACATGGCCTCAGGAACTCAGGTCTTCTACCTGCCTGTGGGCACCCAGCATCATTTCTTGGAGCTGGACCAGATCCTCAGCCTCCTGCAGAAGGACCTTCGGGGCCTGGTAGTAAGGAAAAAGTAGTGGGTAGCATGAAAGGCCCATCCCTAAGGTGTGTCCAGCACTTCTGCAGCCCTGAGCAACCTTCCTTTGTCCTCCCTCAAAGGACCCCTAGCATCCGTGTGTACACGCACACCGGCATCCAGGGACCAGAGCTCAGCTTGTCTCTATCCTCTCTGCTCCCTGCAGTCCCACACGCGCAGAACCAGCAGGGCCCTGGAGACCCCTTGACACAACCCCCTCAAAGACAGAATGGAAGATCATTTAGAGTTTGGTGGTGGACCTGGCCCTTCCTTGTGTTGCTCTTTCCCTTACCCTCACCCTGTCTTTCACTTCTCACTTCTCTCTGCTCTCATCTCCTAAGCCTTTGGACCCCCTGATGATTCCAGGACCCACGTCTTCCCAGCTGATCACACAGATGGAGCTGTGGGAGCTGGGGTGGGAGAGGCAGCTTTGTACACTGCCCTTTCTCCATCTGCCCTAGATAAGAGCCAGAATGCCACAAGCCTGCGAGAGATAAACAGGGACCATGCATGATAGTGATTTCAGGTCCTCTCCCTCCTTCTGGGTTAAAAGCTGAGCCAGGACCTCAGATTTTCCCCTTTCAGAAAGTGGCAGCCAAGGCGTCCTGCCCACCTGCCTGGTGCCCAGGTGTCTCCACATGCCTGCAGCCTGGTATCTTCCTGTTCTTCCTCCTCATCCAGACTGTTGGCTTCTTCTGCTATGTGAACTTCAGGTGGGCCTACCTGTGGGCACGACTTCCCATATTACCCAGCATTGCTCTGTTCTCAGCTACAGTTGTTCAATTTGAGAGAGGGGGCCCTGAGGCCCCAGAGGGGAGCTGCCCACTCCAGATGAAAAGGAGCAAAGCAGGCTAGGCCCCATTTTTTTCCTGAGACATAGACCACTTCCTCAGCCCTCAGCTGCATCTGATTCTGCCAGCACAGAGCTCACTCTAGAGACAGAAACTGAACACCCTCTGTGGCCAGTGCCATGAGGCAAGAAGCCCAGAGATTATAGGCGTGCAAGAGAAAGCACTTGATACAAATGGGGGAGACCAGAAAATGATCTGGAAAGGACATTTGACTTGGGTCATCAAAGTGACTAGGAGTTTCCCACCCTGACAAGGTAAGTAAAGGCATTGATGTGAAGGGAACAGCTTGAAAAAGATATGGAGGGACACACGCAAAAATCATAGTATTTTTGGGAAAAAAAAAAGGTAACAGTTCAGGGCTGGCCTCGGAGTCAGTTAAACACTAAGAGCACCTACCTAGGAAGCATGAGGCCCTGAGTTCAAACCCCAGTGCTGCCAAAAAAAAAAAGTAACAGTTCAGTAGTGTTAGAACCACTTCCTGAAAATGGGCAAAGAAGCTGGGTGTAGAAGTGCACACCTGAAATTGCAAGAACTTGGGAGGCAGAGACAGGAAGATCTAGAGTTCAAGGCCAGCCTGGGTTGCACAGAGAGAAGCTGCCTTAAAAAAAAAATCAGGGTGAAGATAATTGAAAAGGTGGGGGAGGGGTTAACTATTTCTGCTAAGTGGGTGTTTGCTGAATGCATGAGGGATATTTAGACATGAGGATATGCTAAGGGCCTTGTAAAAGGGACTGACAGTTCTCTCTGAGAGATCTTCAAGACAAAAAGAATCAGAATCAGTGCCTAGGAGGAGTGAAAGGTACTGATCGTTAAAAGAGACAAGGTAGAAATGAGTGTGCATTGGGGTGCAGTGCAGTAAGCCACACAGACGGACTGGACCGTAAATGCTAGGGGGAAATTGTGGCTTTATGTGGCATCCCAAGGGAGCCACAGAAGGTCCCAGAGCAGGGAGACCATTGTAAGGAGTGAGTGCAAGGAGACAAGTGTTGAGTCTTGGTTTCAAATGCCCAGAGGGAGGGACCGAAGTAACTTTCTTCTCTCTCTGGTGGCAGGCAGGAGCTGGACAGGAGCATTCTGGAGGGTCTGTCCTCGGGAAGCCTTCCTCTGGGTCCTACCCCACACCTCCCTAGGGTGCTGCGGGCTCTGAGGAGGCAGCCTGTCTCACCCAGCATTCATGCTTGACCCACCTCAAAGTCACTTCTCCCTGGGAAGCAGGTGGCATCAAGGGCCAGAGTAACCACTTCCTCTGAGTGTCCAGCTACTGCCCACATCTTAGCGTTTGAAGAGCCCTGCCTTATTAAAGGTGGTTTCCTCCTTACCGTTTTGATGTGCTCACTTATTTACCTTGTAGTCTCCCCTAATCTCTCGGATGGCTTTCACCTCCTCTGGGTAGGAAGTCAGGAGTGGGCTCCAAGCAGGCAAGGCTTAATTCCCCAAAGACCTGCTGCTCCACAGCCCTTCCCTCTGGACTACTGAAGGACAGAGACAACCGTGTATAATTCTGTCCCTAAATTCACCAAGAACAAAAAAGTGTGGTGTCTCCCAGTGTCCCTCCTGCCCCAGCCCTGCCCGCATCATCAAACAACTGTCTCCCTCCTCACCCCCTGAGGCTCCAGGGACAGCAGGACAGGCACGTGACAGGAACCCTGAGAGGTGAACTCATGGGTGAACCATAACTGCAATTCCTGCTTACTTTCTTGCATCTCCCCTCTTCCCAAAATAGCTGCTGTGGTCAGCAGACTGTAGGGTGGGAGTGTGTTGCGGGGGAGGATGGGGAGGTCCAAGACTGGGTGTTTTGCCCCCTGCTGCTACCAGGGTCTCCCAGCTGAAGTCCTGGCTGTGGATGATGATCCAAGAGAAGAGGAAGTTGGAAGAGGGTAGAAAGCGGGGTTCAGGGCACGATCGGCGCAGCCCCCTCCTCCCGGGGAGGGCAAACCCACCACTGAAGGGCCTAATCTGCTGTCAGCAGTGGCCAGCGGAGCTCGGCGTGGAAGTAGGCACGTGGGAGAGGAGGGAGTGTGGCGCGGGCACGTGGTCCAGCCTTCTCAGCCCCGTGCGTGCCCCCCGCCCCCCGCGAGGAGGGGTTTGGGAAGGTGGGGGCGGGCCCGGGGGGCGGGGGCGGGCCCGGGGGGCGGGGGCGGGCGGCGCAGAGCGTGGGGCGCGGGCTCGCGGCGGGAGCTGTCCGCGGGACCCAGTGCTGAAGTGGGCGCGGACGTGCCAGAGCCCGGGGCGAGGGACCGGGCGATCGGTGCCGGGGCGGGCGAAGACTATGGCGTTCATGGTGAAGACTATGGTGGGCGGCCAGCTGAAGAACCTCACCGGGAGCCTGGGGGGCGGCGAGGACAAGGGGGACGGGGACAAGTCAGCGGCCCAAGCGCAGGGCATGAGCCGAGAGGAGTACGAGGAGTATCAGAAGCAACTGGTGGAAGAGAAGTGAGTGGGTTCCCTTCCTGGCCCCAATGACCCCACACACACAGCCGCTGGGCCCACCCCTGGGCCAGGTTTAGGTCAAACCCCTTCTGCTCCTTTCCTAAACCTGGTAAGTGGCTGGGACGTCCCTTCCAGGTTGCTCCCACAGCCACCCTGTCTCAAATCCAGGACCCTGCTCCAGCTTCTGATTTCTGGCCCAGATGGAGTCCAGGAGGGATGACCGGTGCCTGGGAGGGGGGGGGTGCACGTGCATTTCTGACGAAACAGGTAATCCCTTAATCCGATCTGGTCCTAGCCGCCTGACTTCCAACTGGGGCTCCTCTGAGCCTAAGGCTCTGAGAAAAGTGGTGTAGCCAAAGAGGGGGCTCAGAGCCATAAGGCCAGACCCTGGGGTGGGGGCGCTCCTGGACATTGAGCCCAGTTATGGTCAGCAGCTCTGAGACAGAGTGGAGCTGGAGTCTCTGAGTTACAGTCTGGATTCTGAAGCAAGGCTGCTTTGGTTCAGATCCTGGCTTTGCTTCTTTCTAGCTGAGTGACTTTAGGCAAGGTTCTTAGCCTTTCTGTCTCTTTCCCTCTTCTGGAAGATGGGAGTGGAAATCATAATATATGACTTTATATATACATGAAGGTTAAATGACTTAATGCATATAAACCTTTAGCACATTAGCACAGCGCATAGCAGATGACAAATCACGAAATGTTAGCTATTGCTATTTCACTTCGTTCTGATAGTTCTGCAAGTTGCAAAATCTCAACCCCATTAACAGAAGAGGAAGGGAAGTGATTTACCTAAAGATCTATCTAAAGCAGCAGTGGAGCTGCCAGGCGAATACTTTTTCCCCTCCCAACACAGCTTGTCAGGGAGGGAAAGACGGACCCGAGGTGAAGACTGCAGGTACATAAAATATGGTCTGCAGGGACAGTCAGACAGACTGACACCCCATCCCTGCTGGCTCTGTCCAGTGTCAGGTGCTGAGACAATAAAAGTTGCTGTGATGAGGAGAGGGGCCGGCTAGGCCTTCCAGTCAGAACACCCTCGCTACACACAGATTAGCAGGGTGGGGGTGGCGGAGACCCCCTTGGCCTCTCCCCCGAAGATCCCACCCCTTCTTCTCAGCCCTTGTGGTGACTCCACCCTGGTGCCTCCACAGGATGGAGAGAGATGCGCAGTTCACTCAGAGGAAGGCAGAGCGAGCCACTCTTCGGAGTCACTTCCGAGACAAATACCGTCTGCCCAAGGTATGAGGGAGACTCAGGGTGAGACACAGTCCTGGGACCCTGGGCTCTCAGCTCTGGACATTTTCACCCCTTCCGGCATCACAGCTCCCAGCCCTAAGACTTACAAGCTGTTTGATTATATCTAACCTTCCCTCGCTCATTCATTCATTCACTCACTCATGGTTAACCAGAGTCAGCAGGGTCACGGGTTGTTGTTGAGGTAAAGCCCGTCTCTCTGGAGACTGACAGGTTTGTGTTTTTGGAATAAAACACACACCTCCACCCCCCCACCTCCCCAACCCCAGATCAAGCCTGGTGCATGGAAGGCACAGAGAAGGCAGAGAGCAGGTTCTACAAAGGGGTGAATGAATGCTCTTTAGGCTTTTGAGTACATGTGAAGGGCAGGCTGGGGGACAGAAGGCAGCAGCCTCTGTGTAACCTTCCTGTTCTCACCTAACCGCCCAATAATGGTGCCAGATAACTGTCACCCACATCTACAAATAAGGAAGGTGAGGCTCAAAGAAATGAAGGGACTTGGCTGAGGTCATACAGCTGTGAGTGTTGCACTCAAGCTTGTGAATTATGAGTCTTTGCTTGCTGTAGGACCCAGCCTGCTTTCTAGGGTATGGGGTCTGCTGTGGCTTCTGTGTGTCTCAGGAGGCCCCTGCCCCATTGCAGCACTAGATGGGCACATGCATGTGCTACTCCTGTTGTCTAAGAAGAGCGTGAGCCAAGAATATTACCCTAGTGTGCCAGGAGCTGTGCTAGGCTCGAGGGGAAAATAGAAGTAAAACGCCGCAGCACGCCTGACCTTGATCATCCACTTTAATTGAAAGATCAAATATGTCAACATCACATTCACTCATTCAGCAAATGTTTACTGAGCCCCTGGCTGTTTCTGACTCCCCACAGGGTTTGGAATTCTCTCAAAGGGAAATTTTTGATCCAGAAAACCTGCCTTACTGCAAACCCAGAGAGGAATGGAGTCATTTCTCAAATCCTGTCACTAAGCACATAAGAGGCACAACACAGGATCGGAAAGCCCCAAGGCCTCCCAGAGGGATAAGGAAGTACAATGGCTATCAGTAGGTGCCATGTAAAAAGAGTACAGATGTAGAAATAGTGACTTTTTTTTGTTTGTTTTTTGGTGGTACTAGGGTTTGAACTCGGTCCAGAGTGCTCTACCAGTTGAGCCATGCCCCCAGTCCCTTTTTTGCTTTAAATATTTTTCAGGTAGGGGCTTGCTTTTTTTTTTTTTTTTTTTTTTTGGCCAGGTCCAACTTCAGATGGAGATCTTCCTGATCTCCACATCTAATTCCTGAGCTGGAATTACAAGTGTGAGTCATCACGTCCAGCTAGTGATAGAGATTTGAGCTAGCTCCCTTGGGCGAGTTACTTATTTAAATTATCTGAGCCTTCATTCTCTTATTTTTAAAGCAGAGGCAGAGATAACTGTCCTACCTCTTAAGTGCTTTTTTTGTTTGTTTGTTTGGTACTGGGGTTGGAACTCAGGGACACCTGGCTTAGGTGCTTTTTATTGTGAGAATTAAAAGCACCCAGTTCAATGTCAGCCATATAACAGGTTTTGATAAATGGCACCCTATTGGTTACATCCTTTAGTATAGTTAACAATAGTCAACACATGACTGAGCTGACTGTAACAGTATGACTCCTAGGTGTTCTCCTTTCATTTTTACTCACTGTGCTAGTTCTTCAGGAGTAAGGTGGTGTAAAATACAATGTATAAAAGTACAAGGTCTCTGTGTCCATGCATGAAGTGCTTGATCCTGGGATGTGGGAGGGGTCGGGACTGAGCTTACTGGAACGGGGAACTTGGAAATCTAGTGGGAACCAGTTCAGTTTGTTTGCATGCCCCCTCAACTCTGGGAACTCATAGACCTCCACCTTCCCCTGCCTTCTTTCCTTCAGAATGAGACAGATGAGAGCCAGATCCAGATGGCCGGTGGAGACGTGGAGCTGCCCCGGGAGCTGGCCAAGATGATTGAGGAGGATACAGAGGAGGAGGAAGAGAAGGCCTCGGTCTTAGGGCAGCTGGCCAGCCTCCCTGGCTTGGACCTCAGCTCACTCAAGGACAAGGCTCAAACCACACTGGGAGACCTCAAGCAATCAGCTGAGAAGTGCTGCATCATGTGACCACTTCCTATGGGGTTCCCCTCTGGGATGGCCAGAGCTCTGGGCCCCCATGAGGGCTAAGCTTGTGTCCCAACGACTTCCTGGGACGTGTATCCCATTTTGGACTGTGTTCCCTTGCCCAGTTTAGCCTCAAAGCCCTTTTCACCCATGCCTCAAGCCTGCTTTCTGGTCTCTCTCTGTCTCCAGTGGAAGCAAAGGTCCCATTTCTCATCCTACCATCCCCAACTCTGTCTGAGGAGGCCCTCCAAGATTATGGAAATAAGCCCAGCCCTCTCTGGGTATGGTTCCAAGTTCTTCAAACAGGAACCCACAGCTTTGGTATATCTGCCACAGATACTTCATGACATATGGATTACACATCGTCTGGGGTACAGCAGCCCCCCAGACACCAACACTCAGATATGTTCTCAGATGGGGCTTTGGGCAGACAGGAAGCCTGAGATCTAGTCTCCACTTTTATTGTTCTTGAAAGCTACTACTCTTTCTGGGCCTCTTTTCCTCATCTGTAAAATGGGTTTGAACAGAATTTTTTCTAAGATTTTTTTTCCCACTTGGTATCCCTGGTCACTCAGAGCACAGCCCATACACCTCTTTGGGTAGGGCAGCAGCTGCAGCCACAGCCTCAAGCAGCTGCCACTGTAGGCTCTGGGAGCTGAGCAACGCTGTGTGAGGGGGCGGAGTGCCAAGAAGGGAGCTGGCACTGAACAGTAGCCCAGGCGGCTCTAGGCCTTTTCTGGGCCCAGGGCCCAGCCAGTTGTGTTCTGTTCCTGTAGAACTCTCTCTGGATTCCATAGCTGGAATCTCCTCTTCGAGCTCAGTGAAAAATAAAAATTCTAAATGACATGGCTACCTTCCCATTTCTTACTGACCTTGAGCCTTGTAGGGTGTTCTCTGCCTCCTCATTTGCAGCTTCACAGGAGAGGAGACATCCAGTGCAAGGAACCCCCTTTCGGTGCCCACTCCTATAAGATGTTCTGCCTCTACCCTCTCAGGACCCTGGGTGAGGGGGCATCTGTATGGTAGGAGCAGCAGCAGATCTGGCCTGGGGCAAGACAAAATAGGTCTGGGCTCTGGGCTTTGAGGAGGATGTGACAGCTGACTGAGTATGGAAGGGGCCTTGGGAGCATTGCCTGAGGGCACCAGAAGCACCTCTGCGTGGCTGCGTGACTATATTGTCTCTGGCATCTGTGTCTGTAGCTCCTCCTCACCTAGGAGAGGGAGAATGCAGCAATGTAACAGACAAGGCAGGGCAACTGTCCTCCAACCTGGCACTGCTGTGTCCCTTTTGAGCCTGTTTTGTTCACTGTAAAATGAGGAGTCTCCCAACCCAATAACATACAATAACCCACAATAATGATACATGTTTCCAAGAGTGATTTTTTTTTTTTTTGGGTGAGATTGGGGTTTAAACTCAGGCCTTCATGCTTGCAAAGCAGGTACTCTACCACTGAGCCACACCTCCAGTCCATTTTTGTCCTGGTATATTGGAGATGGGGTCTCACGAATTATTTCCCTGGACTGGACTTGAACCACAGTCCTCCGATTTCAGCCTCCCAAGTAGCTAGGCTTATAAGCATAAGCCACCAGCCACCAGTACTCAGCTTGTTTTCTTTCTTTCCCTTCCTCCCTTCCTCCCTCTCTCCCTCCTCTCTCTCTCTCTCTCTCTCTCTCTCTCTCTCTCTCTCTCTCTCTCTCTCCCTCTTTCTTTCTTTCTTTTCTTTTTGCTGTACTGGGGCTTGACCTCAGGGCCTACACCTTGAGCCACTCTACCTTTTTTGTGAAGGGTTTTTCCAAGCTAGGGTCTCTCGGAACTATTTACCCCAGGCTGGCTTTGAACCTCAATCCTCCTGATCTCTGCCTCCTGAGTAGCTAGGACTACAGGCGTGAGCTACTGGCACCCAGTTCTTTTTCTTTCTTTCTTTAGCCCTTGCATGTGACAGACCATATCAATGAATGGCAGCGAATCCTTTTAAAAGAAAAAAAAAGTGACGATGGTGCAGGGCCAGAAGTCAAGTGGTGCCTCCTGGGCTTTGCTGGCAGGGCAGGGGCAGGAAGGAGTTCCCTAAAGCTTGGTGTGAGGTGGCCCAGGGTAAGGCAGGAAGCTGATCCTGGCACAGAACCTGGTGTCTTCAGAGGAGTTTGTACCTAGGCAATAAATTTATTTTGAAAATTTTCCCTAGATCCCGCCTCAGCCTCCTGAGTGCTGGGATTTCAGGCATGCATTGCCATGCCACACTCTGCTCTACCAAAGATCTTTTAAAAACATTTTTAGAGTGAGCTGAAATCTCATCCTGTAGTAGGTGGGCAGAGTAGGGGATGGTGTCTCCAAGGTTCTGCTGGAGCAGTTATCCCAGGGGCTGTCAGGCAGGTGGAAAGGGCTAGAGGCTACCTGGTATCGCCTGGCCTTGAGAGTCTGGGGCCAGTGGAGGCTGAGGCCAGCCTGTGGGGAAGCCACCCAGGATTTAGAGGCAGGAAAGGCTATCTGCAGGTTTAGCAAAATTTCCATTAGGTTTCTTTTGTAAAATAAGAACCAGGAAGAGAACACCTGTGCAGTAGGTACCCTGGGGAGGGGGGCAGCCTGGAGAAAGAGAAAACAAGCTGTTAGGAAGGTGGGGCCGGCAGGATTGAGGCTGTCGCCCTGGGCCTTATTCTTCTGTGCATCCTGCCAAGGTGCCTGGGCCTCAGAGCTCCTAGGCTGCCCTTAGGAACGACCTAATGGCCACTGGACAAAAACCGCTCTGACCTTCCTGGAGCTGGAAGAGTCCCAAGCCAGGCGTGAGGGAGCACGGGCTCTCTTCAGCAGTGTCAGCAGCAGGACCCACGTCAGCTCTCTGCCCTCCAGGGCCCTTCTGCCTAATGGGATTGGACAGCCCCTTCCCCCTCAGTGCTTTGCAGGCCAAGAGGGAGAGGCCAGCGTGGCAGGCAGTGGGGGCGCTCAGGGAAACTCACTGAACCCTGTCAAAGCAGGGCTGTTTGGCACCTGGGGTCAGGAAGTGGAAGGGGACTGAGCCTCTGGTTCCCCCCTAACCTAACCGTCTGGGAACCCAAGAAGCCTTGACCTGTCTACAGTGTCCCTGATATACAGTGGAGGAGGGTCTGGGGCAAGAGGAAGGAGTTGTAGGCTCAGGCAAAGGTGGGTAAAGAGAGCAGCATGAGGGATCCCTGCTTCTGGTGGCCTTGCTCTGCCTCCCTCTTCCTTCCCCTTTGTCAGCCCTTTGTCTGGATTTCTCTGGCCATCCACATCCTCATCTGTGTCCCCCACCTTTGCCTCATTCCTGGTTCAGTGCCTGTCCTGCACCCATGACCTCCACAGGGGACAGTACTGGCCAAGTTGGATCTCCTCCCCTGCACCTGCCCCATCCCTCTCCCCAGTCTCAGGCCCTCAGGCTCTGGATGCCTGGACTCCAGCTGTCTTTCTGTCCTTTTTCCACTCTCTCTGAGACAATCACATGCTCCATGACCAGTCCACCAACCTGGTATGAGGTGAAGATAAAAGAAAACCACTTGCCATCAAAACTTTCTTTTCACAATGCCTAAAACCACACCATTAGGTCACCATACTTTGGAGACTGATGCTCAGGCCTTCTCCTTCACTCCCACCCTCCTGTTCTTTGCCCCACCTTTTCTTCTTCCTTCCCCCACTCCTGCCCTTTTTTTTTTTTTTTGCTGTATTGGGGTTTGAACTCAGGGCCTACACCTTGAGCCACTCCACCAGCCCTTTTTTGTGATGGAGCTTTTCAAGATATTGTCTTGTGAACTATTTGCCTGGGCTGGCTTCGAACCACGATCCTACTGATCTCTGCCTCCTGCGTAGCTAGGATTACAGGCCTGAGCCACCAGCACCCAGCTTCCTTTCCCTTGCAGGCAGTCTGAGGACACAGGAAATATCAAAGGTGGGGGAAAAGCTCTTCTGTCCCCACTCCCTCTCTTACTTACTCTCACCCCCAGCATATACACCTTCAGGGCTCTGGATCTATGATTCACAAAAGTTCCCTTTCTCCTGCCTTCCACCCAGCCAGACATCTCAGGCCCATTTCCCAGTGGCAAGAAGGGTGTGGAAAGAACAAGTGACATTCCAGAGGCCAGCTAGCCCCTAGGGAGGAGTTGGAGTGGTGGCCAGGGCCTGGCATATGTAGGATCTCCTTTTCCCCCAATAGCCAGATGGTCCCTTCTCAGACACTGGAGCCTCAGGCAGGCACTGGGGACACCTGAGGCCTGTTCACTTGCCCACAAGGGCTGCTGGCAGTGCCCACTGACCCAGCTGATGCTCAGCCCGGGAGTCCAGACCTTCTGTCCTCTATCCCATAGACCCGAGGCTGTAGAGGAGGTGGAGAGCTACAAAGCCCACTGCCCTGCCTCTAACCCAGTGTCCGCCAGGCACTACTGTTCCCAGAGTCTGTGTGAAGCGTAGGGAGCCAGAGTAGCCTGGGTCCAGAAAGCAGCAGAGTTGTGGCTGCCTCAACCTCACTGAGCAAGGGCTGTGCTTGTGATGTGACCATGAGAATAAGTCTGTGGGGAATCTGCAGGCGCCTGTGACCTTGGACAGGGCTGTGTTTTCATGTCTATGTGTGTGCGTGTGTATAATTTTAAATGTATAGCTGCAGGTGTGCATTACTCTGGGAAAGTGGTCACTGACGTGCCCTGTCGCTCCAACTCCAGTCTCAGAGTGGGGCCAACTCTCTGGGAGGCAGGGGTGAGACAGCAACCTGGCCTCTGGAGACAAGAGCCCTTCCAGATGACCTCCTGAAGGAACCAAGATTCTATATCCTACCAGAAAGCCCAACAAGGGATAGGCTGGGCACAGGGACATCTGGGTCCCTCAACCTGCTCCCTCTCTGGCCCTGGGAGAATAGAAGGCCCAAGCCCAGGTGTTCACCAAAGCTTGGCCTGGTACTGGCTCTGAGCTTGAGTGAATTAGGGAGGTGGACGCTAAGGCAGAGTGGGGGCCCCTGGACATTACTGGGGGGCATCTGCCTTGCTTTGGTGAGAGGTAGAAGGGTACTTCTGCTCCCAAGAGGCAAAATATCTGAAAAGCAGATTTGCATGTCTCCCATAGGTTTGTGCCATTAGAAAACGTCCTACAGAGAGAGCCCACCGCTTCCCTTGTCCCTAGACCCCTCCTTCCAGCTTGGATCCAGGATCGGTCTGGAGGATATGCATCCAGGGAGGGGCCCTTCCCAGGGCCTCTGTCTCTCAGGACTTTCCTGTCTCTGGTCCCCACAGGGGCTCACTCTTCATCACAACCACATAGGAAAGAACTTCAGGCCCTTCTCAGCCAGCAATGCAGCTATTGTAATAATTGGGAAGTTGGGGGGACAACAGTGACCTTCCACCTATCTTTTGTCCTTTCCACTGTCCTCCCAGTCTTTTCTACTCATCCTCTCCTTTCCCTCTCATTTCACCTACCAAGGACTTCTTTCTGTTTGGCTCATTTCCAGAGATAACCTGAAGTATGCTTGCTTCCTAGATCTGAAAATAACATTTTACTGAATTCTTACTCTGTGCCAGACACATGTATGCTACCTAGTTTCAGATTCCCATGGGGCAGATATCCTCCTTTCATAGATGCAGATCAACAGGTCCCAAGCCGTGGAGCCAAGGGGCAGGGCTAGGACTGTAGCCGGCTCCACGCTGCCCCCCAGTGGCCATGCCGAGGGCTTCAGGGGAATTAATTCCCCCAGAGAACAAGTCCCCCCCCCCACCCCACGCATCAGAAGCAGTCTAATACCACGTGGAAAACTGAGCATCTTGGTGGTACCCAGAAGTCTAAGCAGGACTGGAGGTGTGGCTCTAGTGGTAGAGTCCCCGCTTTGCAAGCATGAAGTCCTGAGTTCAATCCCACCAAAATAAAAAACCAAAAACCCAAGTCCAAAGTGTAAGGAATGCTCCTGGTGGCTGCCTGCACGTGCACCACCCTTCCTTAACGGACTCCCAACAAGGGCTGATCAGACCAAGGGCACAGAAGCTGCTGCAAATGACCCCATTTTGGGGGTTTTTGGGGACTGAGAATAGATGATGCCCTTTTCCCAAAATAGCTCACTGTTCACTCATTAAAGGGGGGGAACCCCAGGACCCTGGCTAAGGAGTGTACAGTGTGGGGAGGGGGGTTAAGAGGACCACCACCTACCACTGTGCTGAGGCGCACAGGGCTCCTGGGCCTGAGCTCCCACCTCTCCTTGGCCCCCTAGGCAGTTATCCTGACTCCTGAATACCAGGGATGAGGGCTGGAGGCTGACATGCTTATCACTCTCTACAGTGACCTCTCCCAGCCCTACATCAGGTTCCCAGGTTTTTCTGGGCTCTTTTGCCCCAGGCTGTGAGCAGGGCTACCTCACTTGTTCCAAGGGCAAGAAGAGATGCACAAGTACCAAAAATAATTTAATAGACAAACAGTGAATTACATTTTTTACACCCAGCCTCCTGTAGGGAGGACAGACAACTCTTGCCCTAAGGAGGCAGTTAAGGACAGAAGGGTTAGAAGTCACCACGACCTTCTCCGACTTTAAAAAGAAACCATGAAGTAACTCGAGGTGTGTACATTCTTCTCCAGGGTAAGTTCTGCCCTCATAAGAGCCCATGCTGTGGGCTGTGGAGGTATCAGTGGCCCCCACTGCAGGGTGGGGAGACCCAGGCCCAAACTCCAGCACAGGGCCTGCTCCATGGAGGGACGAGGATTGAGGATCCTGTGTCAGGGCAGGAACAGGTATGGGGTTCTCAAAGGAGACTACTTTCATGCTTGAAGGACTATCTAAGTACTGAGATGGTGCAGGTGTGAGCTCCCAGGAAGTCTGAAAAGTTCTGTGAGGCTGAGTGTGTACTGTGGGGTTGTGTGGTCCCTGAGGGGTCATGGAGCACCCCATTCCAGTACAAGGAGGGAGGTGAGTTAGAATAAAGGCTCCAAGGAAGAGCAAGTCTAGGGCACAGGCAGGAGCTTCCCTTGGCAGGGAGAAAGCAGAAGTGCTCTGCAGAGGGCCCCCTGTCATCTTCTTGGAGCAAACCATAGGTGGCTTGATACCCTAGATGGACAGGCTCAGACCCAGCAGTCACCAGTAACAAAGGCCTCATGGGAGAAACTCTCCTCCCAGTTGGGCCCCGGTGGTCCCAGCACACAACACACAGGATGCCAGATCCTCTGGGAGTGGGGAACATCCCAAGGGAGGCTGGGGACTCTAGGATGTGGGGTTTCAGAGGTGTCCATCTACGAAGCTCCTCAGGAATGTACAGGGCCACCTCATTCTGAGCATCCATCTGGATTAGTGTGCCCTTTACTCCAGATGTGCTGCTCATCCAGTCATCCTTCTAGGGTCACTGCAGAGTGCATGCTAAGAGGGGAGAGGGGGAGGTCTTTGGCAAGAGAGGCAAAAGCCAGGGCCACCCCCAGTCCTCATCCTGTTCTGAAGGGTCAGACTCCAGGGCAGGACTCACAGCTACGAACTGACTCCAACAGCCCCTCTTTGTCCAGGGTCTCTGCTTCCCAGCGAGACGTCCTCATCTGTAGGACACAAAGGCAGTGTGAGAGCTGAGGGAGTCAGAGTCAGACATGGGAGCTACAGCATATACAAGGGGGATGGGGGCGCAGAGAGAGAATCCACCATTCCTTGCCTCATGTGGCCCCTTTCTGCTCACCTTGACCTGCTCCTTCAGGTATTCAGCTCGAGCCATGAGGTTTTGAACCTGCAGTGGAAACACGGTGTGTGTGTGTTTACAGTTGAGCTCCTCTTCACCCCTGATGCTCTCCAGAATACTCTGCCCCATTAGAACAGCTTCCCCTGTAAGCTCTTATGTACATTCCCTCCACAAAGCCTTCCCAGCTGCAGCCACCCAGCAGACTTTCTGCTCATCTGAGCCCTGGGCCACTGACTTCACAAGTCTATGAGGTTTGACTACCAGACTTGGAATACCTGGGAGCAGGAACTCCCACAGAAAACCTCAGGAGGTCCCACAGACAAGAGCAGAGTTAAAGAAGAAGAGAAAGCCCCCCCAGACCCCCAACCCCTGTGGGCACCTCAGTGTGAAGCAGCTCTCGCCTCCGGCCTGGGGGCTCCGCTGTAAAGAGAGGGCAGGTGGTGAGGGCACAGCAGCCAGGGGACTGGTGGGGATGGTGCTGGGGCCTCACCTGCCAGCAGCAGCAGCAGCTCCCCCAGGCTGTGCTGGTACAGATCCAGGGCATCCTGCTCTCCGCCAGCTTCCTCCTCCTACAGCCACGTGGACAATAGGTCATTCCGGCCAGGACTTGGATTCCTGCATCCTGCCCCTCCCACTGGGCACAAACCTTGGCCATGGCAGCTGAGGCCACTTCCAGGGCAGCTAGGAGGCGTGGCTTGTCCCGGGCCATCTCTGGAGTGAGGGGCAAAGGCTCAGGGTGAGAGGAGCAGCCTGTTTTCTTGGCACAGGTTGCAGACCCTAACCTGCCTCTGCAAGCTGGAGGGAGGCTGCGGGTTCCTACCTCTGAGCAGGTCTCGAGTAGTGGTCCCCTGCCTCAGCAGAGCCTGACTGGAGGAAGACACGATGGCCTTGAGTTCTTCAGCCCGGGACACGTACTGCCCCACCTGTAGGAGGGGGAGAGGCTGAGGAGTGAGGGCCCAACGCCTCCCTGGCAGCACCCACCTCCAAGTTCATCCTCTGGGTTCTCACTGATCGCCCCAAGCTACAATCATATTAGGGGCAAATGAGGCTGGCCTGACCCTCCCAAGCCCTTGGTTATGGGAGAGGAGGTTTCAATTCTAAGTCAGCCATTCCCCAGAGGCCTGGACTCTCTTGGCGCCCTCCCCTTGTGCTCCTCCTGGGACCCATTTCCTTCTGGGACCTCACCCACCTTTGCCTTAATTGCCTCCTTCCGCTGAGCATCCACTTCATCTGCAGAAGGTGGAGGTTCATGTGAAGAGTCTGGGGGAAACCCCTGCCTCACACCAACCCTCCAGAATCCCCAAAACATCAAGTTCCAGGTTTATTCTCTGCCTTGTCTCCTACAAGATTCTGGATGGGGAACTTCTGGAATCCCTCACTAAAGCTACAGCCAATTCCCATCCCCTCCCAGGGCTACAGGCATGGCCAGGGACTCACAGTGCAGAGCTGGCACAAAGAAGTCTAGAGCCTTGCAATAGAGCGACAAGGCAGCTGTGGCGTCCCCCTCTTGGTCCTTCTTCACAGCCTGCACCACCAGGGCTGTCTGATAGGCAGATCAGAAGTCAGGCCCACCTTCCTTCTCCCACACCCACCAGGGTCAGTCTTCCTGAGCCTGCCCTTGGCCACCCTCTCTGAGTAAGTCATCTGTTCACCATCAGAGGGGGCAGACAGGATCCCACCCGGCCCCCCACCTCATCCATCCCCTGGGATTGCTTACTGCTCGTGCCAGGCTCTCCCCACTGGGCATATGCTCCAGGTCCACCCAGGGGTGGGCAAAGAAGTCCTGGAAAGAGATTCGACGGCCAGGGTCCCGCTCCAGGAGCCGCTGCAGCAGATCCCGGCAGTCTCGGGAGAGTGGAGGCCGAAGGGGGAGCTGCAGGAGGGGTAAGGACAGAGAGTTCACACTGGGCTCCAGCACCTGGACGTGAAGCCAGGGGCCTGTCAGGACCTCCAGAGGTACCGCTGACAGACCTGGGAGGAACACAGTGGTCAAGGTTATGGAGAACCAGGCCTCCTTCCCCAGGCTCCTGCCCATAGCTGTTGTGAAGCTTTGACTATGGGTCCTCCCCTAGCCCTGGACCATACTCAAGAGAAGCTAGTACCTGGCTCTGCTGTGATCTTCTCTCCATGGGGACCTGCACAGAAGTCTGTGCAGCAGGCCCTTGGCTGCCTGCTGTGGCTAACCTGGGTCCCAGAAATGAACAAGAGCCTTGACTTCACCCTGGAGAATGCCCCCCTGCCAAGCAGGTATTCTGGAGCCCACAGTTCAGTCTGTGCAGATGGGAGTGAGCCTAACATCTCAGGGCCCTGACTCCCCCCCACCCTCCCACATGGTTGCCAAGGACCTACCAGACCTACCTCAATAACCCGGTTGCTACGGATCTTGTCTTCCAGCTCCGAGAATGACCTGGAGGCAAACGGGGGCTGCCCAAAGAGGGCTTCTGTGGAAGGAGGCAGAGGGAAGACTGGAGGGGATGGAGTTGAGCCTAGCCTAGCCTACCCCTAGGCAGGAGGACTGATGTCCCTCCAGAGCAGGGTCCTTGGGTCCATCAGGGAGAGGCCCAGAAAGGCCTGGCCTGAGGACACACAGTGCATCCCTTGGGGTGGGGATTAGGGGACAAAAGTCTCACCATATAGGATGACCCCCACAGACCAGAGGTCCACACGGGCATCATACTGCCGCTGACACACCATCTCAGGGGCCATATAGAGCGGGGAGCCACGAAGCACATGCTTCTCATCCCATGGAGACATGTGCTGTGCAAAGCCAAAGTCTGCAGGCAAGAGGCCAGGCGCGAGGGTTTAAATTTCAGATGCTTTTGCTCCTGTCCTATAAAGCCTCACCCAGCTCCAGTATTAGGGTGGCCTCACCCTTGACTCTCCAGGATCGATCCTGCTCCCTTGCCTGCACTCATCAGCCTGTAGCACCCTCCTCCTCCATCTCCTGCATAACCCCTCAATGCTCCCAAAAAGCTTAGGCTATGCCACATTCTCTGGTCTCCAGCCTCAAGTCCATTCTTATCCAGCTCTTACAGGGACCATGGCCTCCCTTGCCCCACCATGTACCCTCCTAGGCTGCCCCAGATTAATACAGTTTGAGCCCCACCCTGACAACAGACTAAGTCTGCTCCCCGATCACAGACCAATCCATGACACTGGTTACAAACTGGCACTATTTCCAAATTGAGCCCCAAACCTGAACCCACAGCGAGTCACAACTCTGACCATAGACTGAGCCCTAATTCTGCCCAAAACACTCAAGGACTTGAGCGTTGGCAGCGTGAGAAAGGTACTACCTTCTGGTGATGGGCCCACCCTGGATCCAGCCTGTCACTGTGATGACTCAATGGAGCACTGGCTGAAAACCAGGTTGCAGAGGCAGCCCAGGTTGAAGGAGCTCTGTCCACCCACGCCAAAACCCTCACCCGATGGTCCAGACTCAGACCTGCTAGTTTCAGGTGGGGCTTCTCCACAGAGCTCAGCAGAATGTTCTGTGGTTTCAGATCCAGGTGAGAGATGTTTCGTTCATGCAGGAACTGCAGGGCACTAGCTGGGGAGCAGGACCAGCACAGAGATACAGGTCAGAGGAGCCCGTCTTCTGCCTGCTTCTCTCCTCCCCAGACCCCTTCAAGCTGCACAACCCCAGGTCTGGCCTGGCTGGTCTACAAAATGCTTTGCATAGAAGTACCAGGCTCCAGCTACTTTTAAGACTTTGCCATTCCCTATGTACACACTGTCCTCCTCCCTATACTTTGCACAAGTCTCTTCTCCTCTCAGGAGTGTCCTGAGATGCTGTAGCTCTTTAGGTTCTTACACTTTTCCTTGCTAAAGCACTTGGGTTCCATAAATTGGGCCCTGGGTACAGTGTACTTATGTCATGTCCCACAAGTGGAAGCCTAAACTCCCCAGATGGAGGCTCCTCTCTGCCTCTCTCACAGCATCCTGGAGCTAGGGATGGGAACATGGAAAAGACAGGGCCCCCAAAATCCAAGCTAGGCAGCAGACGACTGCAAAGCAGTGCGTCGGGGGAGAAGCACAGAACATGGGAAGGGGAGTCAGGCTGGGATCAGAGGTTTTTACCCAGCTGCTGCATGAAGACACGAGCCACCTTCTCAGGCAGAATCCTGCGGGTATGGATGAAGCGGGACAGGTCACCTCCTGCGCAGAACTCCATGATGAGGTAGATATTGTCACTGTCCCACTGTAGTTAGAGGTAGAGAGGCAGTCTGAAGACAGTGTCCCTTCTCCAGCTCTCTTTTGAAGGAGTCCCATCCCAGGCTCCCACCTGGAAGTCTTTCAGCTGCACGATGTGGGGGTGCCGAATGTCCTTGAGGATCTCAATCTCAGTGAGGAGGTTTTCCACCGATGCCTTGTTCAGACTTCTCTTGGCCACACACTTTATGGCTACCACCTCGCGAGTGTCCTTCTGTGGGATGGGAGACTTGGGGGCTCTGCCTGAGGGGGACTAGAGCCATGACTAGCTGGAGGGAGTCTGGGTCTCTCTGCTCCCTTCCCCCTCCCTGGGCCTACCCACTCCACACAGGCCTCCCGGCTTCCCAGCTTCCCTTTCCTGAATCAAGGAGGCATCTGGATTCTGGAATTCTGGCTTCCCGACCCAGCCTGCTGCCCTCCAACCCTTTGCTACCTTGCCCACTGCACTGCGTTCTAGAGCGGCCCCGAAAAGGCACGTCGCTCAGCGAGTGTCAAGAGCTGGACATGCCTAACTGGTCCTGCCTCCTGGAGTCCAGTCCCAGACTCCTCCCAGCCCACCAGGCAACTTCCGTTTTGTCCCCAGCCACTGACACCGAGGCTCCACCGAGGTCTCCGCCCGCCCCTGCAGCCCAAACGCGGGTGTGTGTATATTTGTTTTTAAGACTTCAGCATGGCGATCAGCTCCAACCTGCACCGGAGGTCAGCCTGGCGGAAGGCAGGCCGCGGGCCCTCCAGCTCTCCCGGCCGGCGCCCGGCTGGGCTTGCTCGGGTTTGGCGGGCATAGGTGCTCGGCACCGGGAGCCCCTCGGGGACGGCGCGCCCACACCCACCTTGGCGTAGGCCTTATACACGGTGGCGTACGTGCCACTGCCCAGGCGCTCGGTTAGGATGAAGCCGTCCAGCCGTGGGGGACCCCAGCCGGGCCCAGCCATCCCGCGCCGGCCGCCAGGCGCTTCCGGTTTCCCGGCGCCGGGTTCGGCCCGGAGCCGAGTGGGCCGAGCGCGGGGTGCCGGGGCGGGGCTCCACGCGGCCCCCGCACCGCCCGCCGGAAGCGCAGCGAGGCTCCGCCCCCGCCAGAGCTCCTCCCCCCCGCCCGCACCCGCTCTCCGCCGGGCCCCAAGAGGCGGGTTTGGGGACAGCTGCGATCACCCAGTGGCAGCTTCCTAGAGATCACCCACTGAAGGGGCAGGAGGGGAGGAGTTAGCGAGCAGGTGCTGGGGTGCAGGGAAGATTCAAGGAGGGCCCCAAGTCCTGCCTGCCAACATCAGTAGCTCTGAAAGTGGGGCAACTGGACAACAAAATGCCTTTGGAAGACTCCCAAGTTGTCTCCCCTGGGCCTCTCATCTGCCTTTCACTCTTAGGAAAGGGTTCCTCCGTCCTCAGAGATGAGAGGCTTTGACCACTTGTCACAAGCCAGTCAGAGACCATCTAGATGTCCCCTCACCTATCCTAGGAGGCCCTCAGCCCCTACCCTGATTGAACCACAGTCCTCCCAAGTCTAGCAGACACCAGGACCAGTGCTGTCTGAAAATGTCTTTTATTTAAGCACAAAAATTGAAACAACATATACATTTGTGGGTTTTTTTTTTTTTTTTTGGTGGTACTGGGGTTTGAACTCAGAGCCGACACCTTGAGCCACTCCACCAGTCCTTTTTTGTGATGGGTTATTTTCGAGATAAGAGTCTTGCAAACTATTTATCCGGGCTGGCTTCGAACAGTGATCCTCCTGATCTCTGCCTCCTGAGTAGCTAGGATTACAGGAATGAGCCACTGGCACCCGGCCAACATATACATTTGTACATGGAGGGGAAAAAAAAACAGGAAATTTACAAAACCCTGGTTGCTGTCACTGTCATTCTGTGGCTCTTGGCCCTTGTGAGCTGATAGCCACAGATGGACCCAGAGGCAGGAGACTGGCCAACTTGGTGATAAGTTCCCATAGCCTACACACCAGCTCCTGTAGCTCTGCAGGACAGGGTGAAGGCTTCACTGGTGGCCCCCTGGGTGTCTATGCAGTGACACCTCTAGGAAAACCCTCAAGGTGAGTGGAAAGGGACCTAGATTGTACTCTGTAGGAGGAAACCTCAGAAAGGTGGCTCAGCAGTCCTGCCTGCAGGACAGTTCTGGTCTGATTCCCCCACCCTCCCAAAGAACTGTCCAAGCTGGATACTGCTAAGTAAGAAGGAAGGCTAAGGCAGAGAGCAGCTGGTCTCAGGAGAAGAGAAAATCAAGACAAACAGAGCCAAATGACACCTGGACAGCCAGACCCACCCACCTAGAAGACAGCCAAAAGCTGAGCAGGACAACTTGGGATCAATATCCTTATTTCTCTCTATCCCCAAATCCCAAACAACCTCATTATACATTCAGAAGGTCTGAAGAGAAGAGCTCAGGGAGGGCCCCAGGTGCTATCAACACCAGGAGGCTACAAAGGACCTAAGGGGCTATGAACCTACTTGTGAAGAACAAAGGCAGAGGAAAGGCTGGGGCAACCAGGTCAGAGGCTCTGGAGGCTGGAAGACCACCCCAGTGTAATCTGGGGAAGAGAACTGCCCACCTACCCAGACTTCAGCTCACCTAAAATGGAGCCCTTGAGAGGCTTATCCTAGCCTAGGCAGGCAGGGCAGGGCTGTGGAGGCCACAGGCGTGTGTGTGTGTATGTGTGTGTGTGTTCCTTCATTAAGGGGAAACACAACTTCAGTCCCACTGCTTCCAGACAAAAGAATCCTAGCAAACTACCACCAGAGAAGGAAAGACAGCTTTGTTATTTTTTCTTTTCTCTTGTGTAAAAAAAATTCCCTGTCCCTCCCTCCCCTTCCTTCAGATGGAAGGGACAGCCGGTTGCTGAGGAAGGAGGAAGAGCCAGGACAAGACCCCCACCAGGTCTGTGCCGGGCATAACCATTGCATAAGGCACCCACGGAAAGTGCAGCTCAGAAGGCAGGAGAGAGAAGAGGCTGGGGCACAGGGAAGGAGAGTCAGCAGGACTAGTTCCCCTGGAAGGTGCCTCGGGCAGCAGACGAGGCAGCATTGCGGAAGGTTCTGCTACTGAAGATGCCCTGGGAAAACTCCTCCTGGGCCTGCTGGAAGCTGGCTCCTGTCCGGCGGTAGAAGGAGTGCACCTGGGGAAAGAGGCTGGGTGAGAGGAGCCTGCCCTGTGGTACAGCACAATCCTAGCCATTCAGGTTACATTCCAAGGGGACACTGGGAGCCCAACCCTGCCTGGCTGTCCACGTAGAGCCTTGGACAAAGGCACTGGACCTCTGGGGGGCCCAACTGCAAAGGTGAGGAGCACCTTGTGGCCAAGGCAGGAGAGAAGCACCTGCTTCCTTGGGTTTGCTATTGGCCCATCCCCTACTTACCCGCTGCAGGAGGAAGAGTGAGAGCCCAGCACAGAGGGTGAAGAAGCCAGCCACCACCACCATGATAATTGACACAGCCAAGGGCTTTTCTTTCAGTGCAGACAGGGCCGCAAGCCAACCACTACAAAGGGAAGAGAACAACCACTACAAAGGGAAAGTCCCCATGGGGAGCTCTTCTCCAAGAGGCCTCTGTATCCGGACCACCACTTGGGGGTCTCCCTGCAGCACAGGAAAGCTGTGGCTGAGAACCCTTGGCCTGTAAGACCAGGCCTATGTGAGGACGGATAGGCCCCATGCTGCCCATGTGGCTTCCCCTGGAGCCTCAGAGGTGGATTCACATGGGGAATTTCTGGCTGTTTGAGGTCTAGAAGGACCGATGTGGCAGATGCCCTCAGAGTGAGGAGCAACACTGGGCTCAGCCTTCTCCTGCTGCTTGGGGTTGGGGGCAGGGAAGGCCTGGCTGCTCACTCCCACTCTCTGGGAAGGAGGAGCACTAGCCAGCCTGTTGCCTTCATCCTGTCACCTCAGCTTTTCCCACTGGGACCCAAGGACAGCCCCTGAAATCCTCATATTTCCTGATCTCAGAGTTTACTACAAAGGCACAGTAATCAAAACAGTATGAGACTGGCATAAAAGCACAAAGGCAGTCATAAAGATGAGTGGACAAACAGATCAATGAAATGGAGTTCAGAGTCCGGAAATAAAACCATAAATCTGTGACCAATTAATTTTTGACAAGGGTACTAAAACCAAAGGGAAATGGAAGTCTCTTCAACAAATGGCACTGGGACAACTGAAACTTACTTCACTATATAGAAAAATTAACTCCAAGAAAGTCAGAAATGGAAGTATAAGAGCTAAAATCCTTAGAGTCGAAGTAACTTTTCATTTTTTTTGAGACAGGATCTCACTACATAGTCCAGGCTGGCCTTGAACTCACAATCCTCCTGCCTCAGCCTCCTGAGTGCTAGGATTACAAAATGTCCATCAACTGATGAATATATAAAAGCAGACTATCCCTACAGTGGAACATTATTCAGTCACAAGAAGAAGGAATGAAGTACTAATACATACCAAAACATGAATGAATCTTGGAAATATTATGCTCTATGAAGAAAGCCAGAAGGCAATATATTACATGATCCAATTCATATAAAATGTCCAGGATAGACAAATCCATAAATACAGAATGCAGTTTAATGGCTGTCAGGGGCTGGGGAAAGAGAGAATGAGGAATGACTGCTTAGGAGGTATAGGGTTTCCTCCTAGGCTGATAGAAATGTTCTGGAAATAGAGGTGACATTACGAATGTACTAAATGCCATGGAATTATATAGTCTTAAGTGGTTTCAGTGCTAAATGAGATAGGGAATTTTATGTTACATGCATTTTACAATAAATATAAAAGAGTGCTGTGAGGTACAAGAAAGGGTGTGGTGATGGAAGGGCTGTAGAAAGGAGGCTGGAGGCTGCAGAGCTCATCTAGGTGGGCCCAGGCAGAGGAGGGAAGGGCGGGGCCAGGATAAGAACTCAAGCTTCCACCTCCGGGTCCAGAGTGCAAATGGCAGTTATTAATCACAGTCTTTCTACCAGAATCTTGCTTAGGGTAATGAATAATGAAACTGGGCCATTGATCAAAAGGGGCTAGACTAGCCCGGCACTCATGCCTGTAATCCTAGCTACTCAGGAGGCAGAGATCAGGAGGATTGCAGTTCAAAGCCAGCCTGGGCAAATAGTCTGTGAGACCCTATCTCAAAAAACCCTTCACAAAAAGGGCTGGTGGAGTGGCTCAGATGGTAGAGCACCTGCCTAGCAAGCATAAGGACAAGTTCAAACCCAGTACCACCAAAAAACCCCAAAGGATCAAACTAAAAACAGCAGAGAGAGAAGTGGGATGGTGAGAGGGCAGCATGCACTGGCTTGGAGTGCCAGGGGTCCCAGCCCCCTCCTCATGCACTGGACTTGCCAGTCTCACTGCAGGGAGTGGACTAAAATAGTGTCACCCTTGCAGGCTCAGGCTCTCACCCAAGTGCCAGCCTGACCTTTCTGCAATGCTCCCTGTGCACTGGGGTAGAAAGGAAAACATCAGCCATGAGCTTTCCTTTTGGTAATTAATTCTGAGCTGTGGATTGAGGTAGCAAGAAAACTCAAGCCAGCCACGTGCTTAAGGAGGAGCAAAAGAAGCCTGTCCAGGGAAGGCTGGGCCTCATCTCCTACAGGTGCAAGGCCCTCCGAGGCTGCAAACGCCAGGGCATCCATCAGCCTCTAGGAGGGTATGGCAGGAGAAAAGGAAGAGGATGAATTCAGTGCCAGTCAGTCTTAAACATCCAAGCCAAGTTCACCCACACAGCCTAGAGAGTGAAGAGCAAGGGAAGACAGTAAATTGCTACTGGAAAAGAACTGGAAAGGGGGCGTGGGGATGCAACTCAATAGGAGAGCACTTGCCTAGCATGTGCAAGACCCTGCATTCAATCCACGGCACCACAAATAAATAAAAAGACCTGGAAAGGGGTCCAAGATCCATTCAAGCAGGTTCGCCCAGCTCCTCCCTACCATGTTAGAAGTGGGTTCATCTGTGGGGCTCTCTAGGAGCCAGGAAACAGGGGAAGAAAGCCGAGCCCTATATCCAAAGCCTAACTCCCTGTGATGCCCCAGCTCTCACCTGGTCCCCAGGGTAGGCAAGCCAATCATCTGGATGAAGTAGACCCCTATCTGACAAAAAAATATGAAGAAGAACACGAAGAAACTGAAAGAGTTGTCAGACCTGTGGAGAGAGGGAAATAGGAAGTTACAGGAGGACTGGGGCCATGCTCTCCAGCACTCCTTACGTGATGTGACACTTCTCCTTACTTGGCATCAGGACACAGGAGGGACAAGCAGACAGAGCCCCAGGGACCAGTCACACTGTCCAAAAGGGTGTACACCACAGTCCACAAGGGTTGTGGATTGGGAAGCCTTTTACTGCTTCCCAATTTAAGGGGTCAGAGCTTGACCCCAGCACAGACAGCAAACTGCTCACTCAAAGGACAATATAAAGAGGTCCATCTCTTGGAATACTTGCTTTTCATAGCAGGAAAGAAAAATCTAACCCAAAGGCATAAATCTCTAATAATAAAACTGTAAACTAGGGCTGGGAGTGTAGCCCAGTGGTACAGCACATATACACGAGGCCCTGAGTTTGACTGTAAACCAGAAAAACAAAAACAAAAAAAACCCCAATACCCTGTGGAAAGAAAGGAAGGTAGTCGGAGAGTAGGAACACTGGATAGGATTCGAGGGTTAAGCACCTCGGCACCTCTGTGGACTGGAATACAGTGGGAGTTCAGGACCTGCCTAATGATGCATGGGATAGTCCAGCTGCCCTCTGCTCCCACACTTCTTAGGGTCTGCTGGCCTCTCAGCTCTGAAAGCATCAACCATGAGGTACAATTCCAAAACCCCAGGGTCTGTGAGGGGGCTTCCATTCAGGCTTACAGGATCTATTCTAGGTCCTGAAACTCCACATATGGCCGAGCATCACTGGGGAGAAGTGAGAACAAGGGATGGGCTATTGAGTGTGCCCACCTAACACTCTCAACGAGACACACTCAGAATCTCAGAAAGGAGCTCTCTCTATCCAGCAACTGAAATATCTGCCTGCCAGCCAGACTGGGTACAGTGGATGGCAGGTAACACTCCAGATGCCCTCTAGGTCTCCTGTGCTTATCCAAGGATAAGGCACAGAGCAGATCTCAGGTACAACTGTGAAAAACGGCTTCCTGATCCGTTTTCTCTGGCTCCAGGTAGGTATGGGAAAGTGCACTTCTCCCATCACTGTGCTGTGCTAAGATTGAAATGGGACCCATGGGCCTGGGATCCACTGCCTGCTACTGGGATGCCAGCCATATTCTCACCCCTTCCCCCAGCCCCACTCACCTAAAAGCCTTGTAGATGGGGCGGTACCAACAAAGGAAGGCACAGGGGGTGAAGATCACAAACCACAGGATGGAGAGACCAAAGGCCGTTCCATTGGAAGCGTCACTTGTGAACCAGGCCAGGCACGCAAGCAGGTTCAGAAACAGAGTCAGTGAATGCACTGGGGAAGGGGTGAGGAGAGAGATGTGGCTTGAGCCAAGATGGCTAAAGGGCTCCCCCACAGGGCAAGCCACTCCCTAGGAGAGGAAATGAGGTTCATGCTGTGAGGGCAGCTGCAGAAATAGGACAGGACCTCAGACCGACCTAGGTAGGGTTAGCTTTCAAATCCTGATTTCCTGGGACCTCACACCAGAGACCAAACTAAGTTCCTGACAGGTGACAGACCTGCCCAGGTCTTGGGGGAAGGAGGGACATAGGGAGGTACAGACCCATGGCTGATTCTTGAAAAATTAAGTGACCTTTTTCCCTGCCCCATGATGAAGCTAAGGGAGAGTCTTTTTCCTAAAGGCCTGGGGGGAGGCAAGGCCTTCAACGATGGCAGGCCGTTTTTGGCAGGGAGCTCTTCAGGGGCTTGGAAGCCTCTGGCTAGTCCCATCCCACTTGCTCAGTAGCCTGGACTGGCTCTCTTGAGTAGGCTCCCAGCCAGGCAGCAGCTGGTGGGCAGAAGAGATCTCCTCACACCAGCCCAGGCACTGGGAAGGCTAGAGTCTGCAGGAAGTCTCCACCACCAAGGAGGAGCAAAAAGAAAAAAGACGGGGCTCTCACAGCACACACACTGCACCCCAGAATTCCAAGGGCAGGAGCTGGACTCACACATCCAGAGATAGTACAGCATCTTGCAGATCCGCTGGTAGTCGGCAGGGATCTCAGCAGAGAAGTCCTGGTAAAAGCAGGGCTTGACAGGGCACCATGAGGGCAAGGGCGGCCAGTTGTTCTCTCTCACTACAGGAAAGAGACAGCAGGGGGAGGGCCCAGCCTCAGAACTGACGTGGAGAAGTGTGCATGCTGGCCCAGTTGATGGGTAGAATGGGGCTTGTCAAGGGGCTCTGGGGTTTTGTGGAGCATGAAGTGAGATGGAATAGGGACCCAAACAGACGCCCACAAGCTCACTCAGAGATAATGGAGCCCAAATGCACTGGGAAATACGGAGAACTAAATGGCCTAAGTGACTTATTTTTTTCTTTTTTGGCAGTACCAGGGTTTGAACTCAGGATCTACACCTTGAGCCACTCCATCAGCCCTTTTATCCTGATGGGTTTTTCGAGATAGGGTCTGGAGAACTACTTGTCCAGGCTGGCTTCGAACCTTGATCCTCCTGATCTCTGCCTCCTGAGTTGCTAGGATTACAGGCGTGAGCCACCGGTGCCTAGACTAAGTGACTATTTTTATTAACAACCAGCCCATAAACAGGCAACTGGGGTCATCATCATTAGCAAAGACCTGTGGGTCCAGTGCCACCATGCCATCAAAGAATCAAAGAATTTCAGAGCTGGGAGGAGTGCAGAAAGAAACTACATCTGTTAGGAATATCCTACCGGTCTCCCAACTTCCAACTTGCTGCTCTCCCCATGACTGGCACCCTCTGAGAGGATCAAGAGCTCCACCAGTTCTGCAGCTGCCTCAGAAGACAGCCCAGGTAAGTGTGGGGAGGGCCATCTGTGCAGGACTCAGATTACTCTCCTGCAGCAGACAGGGCAGGCTGGGCCCTGGCAGCCTCCCTTACCGTGCAAGTTGGCTGCAGCATTCTGTAGCTCCCGCTCCTTGCGTTCCAACTCAGCAGCTTTCCTGTCCAGTTCTTCCTGCTGCCGGAGCAGTCCTGCCTGGGCTGCAGCCGCCACAGCCTAAAGAGAGCCAGGACAGGAGACAAGAGGAACAGTGTCAACCTGGGCAGGTGAACAAAGGTCCCCTGGCCCAGGCAGGGAGTCCCAGAGGCAGTCCAAGCCCCACAGAGTGACTCAGGCACCAAGGAACACCATAGAGAAGCCAGGCAGACCTGTCTCCCCCTGTCCTCATGCCACCTGTGGCCCCGCAGGCATTACTAGGACTCCCCTCAGTCCTAGGCTTGAGATAGAAAAACTATCCCCCTGGCTTCACCCTTTGGCCCTCTAGTGGAGTCCAGGCTGGGTTCAGTTATAGAGACCTCTGCAGTAATAGCAGAGGGAAAAGACCTCACAACAGACTAACCTCAAGCCAGAAATCCAGAGGCCCCCAACCCCATGTGTAGAGCCTGGAGGGTGTGGGTGTGTGGAGAGGGGACAGTGCAAAGTGTCAGCAGTGAGCACAGAGCAGAGACACTTCAGGGCAGACATGTGTGCTGGAGTCCTGAGGATCTATACTGAAGCACCCCAACTCCTGGCTCTGCCCCAGAAGCTGCTTTCCGAGGCCCACTTGAATAGCGCTGATCACCTGAACTATGACTGCCACCCCTCCCCCAGAGTCCCCTTGAGGTGTGGCCCTGGTCTGCTGGCCTAGAATCTAAGCTTTATCTCCTTGGCAGGTAGAACAGAGCCTCCAAGCAAGGCAGCTCAGAGACTCAGTGAGGCTGAGCAGAACTGGGCTCAGGGCCCTGTTCCTGATGGCTACTGCCATGGTGTCACCAGTTTCTTCCTGAAGAATGAGACTACAGTGCACTTTGCTCACAGGATGACAAATCAGGCAGTATGCATATGAACACCTCACCAAAAGAAGTTCTCCAAAGAGCCAACGCTGCCTCTGAGAGATGAACTTGAGGCAATGGAGACAGAGGCAGGAGAACTGACCACACAGCACCATACTGAGGGTCTTAACCTCCTCTCCTCAAGTCTGTGCCTTTAGTGATACAGAACCCGGGTCCCAGCAGCCCACCCTATCCTCTGCTGAACAAAAAGTCACACTGCATACAGGACTTGCCTCGCCTCCACAGGGTTCTAGGACCCAAACTGAGTAGGCTCCAGGGCCCGGCCCTCCCTCTTCCTCATCTATACTGGGCCTACCTTCGGAAGCTTTTGCATGTAGCTGTCTCTGAGAAAACTATCTCCTCCTAGCAGCATCTGCCTCTCTGAGAGCTCACCCGCCGCCAGGAATCGGGCAGGCAGGAACTTGCTGGCCTGCCTAAGCAGGAGCTGCAACACACAACTCCGCTGTGGGTCATGTCACAGGGGTGGCCCGCAGCTCACAAGGGTAGGGTAGGGAGGTGACAGAGGGGAGTACTGGGCACAAAGCAAACAGGATTCATCATATTTGGTAAAGGGAGGAAGGAAAATAGGAAGGAAGGCAGAAACAGATGAGGCTGAAAAAAAGAGAGATGGGTTGGGGGATGTAGCCCAGTGATACAGCCTGTACTTAGCACAGATGACACCCTGGCTTTGACCCTCAGCACCACCAAACAAACACAGACTACTGGGCCCAGGTAAGAGAAGAAGCCAAAGGCCCAGGGGGATCTGCAGTGCCACAGCAGGGCAAACGCTCTCTCAAAAGACAACAAGGACCCCAACCTGGTAAGTAGAGCTTATTTTTGGTAGTGGCAGTGGGATGTGGGATGGCGTGGGTGGAGACACTGGGTGGTAAAGCAGCCCCTCCGTTTGTAAGTGACCAGGTCCAGAGAAATTAGCAAGGGGGCCCCTGCAGGGGAGCTAAGGATTAAGGCCCTCTGCCTACCTCCAGCCTTGGAGTTCAGCTACAGGTCTGGGTGATTCCCTCCCTGAATGGAGGCCAAGGGTTCTTTGTCACCAGTACCTGAGGGGTTGGCTGAGTTGGTTCCACTGAGGGCTGGAGAACTGCTGGCTGCGAGGGGCCAGGTAGCTGTGTGGCAGGAACTGTCGTTGTTGCATTTGTCTGTGGGACAGATCAAAATTGAGAACTGAGTGCGCTCTACCAGTGGCAACCTCACAGGGTGAGAGCCATGTGGTCTGGGCTTTGCTCTTGGCCCACAAGGCTCAGGCTCAGGACACGATGACCTCTAACCTGGTTTCCTGGCCATAGTGGATCCAGAGCTCTCAGTCATTGCCCTGTCCTCTTCAGGGAAGGGCCCAGGCCAGGATCCCATGGGGAGAGGTTCAGAAACCTCTCATGACATCCCCATTCTTGCCTCACCTCGAGTTCACATTTGAGGACTACAGCTTCTCAGAGCTGCTTCTTTCTCTGACATGGATCTTTGCCCCAGAGACCCTGTTACAACCCACAGGACCACAGGACTCTGAGAGTGGGCACATTCACCAACCTCTGAGAAGGGGTTGAATTCAGCCAGGCCACCCTGTGCGGCATTGGTCAGCTGGGTCACGGAGGGATCCTGGAAAGGTGAAAGAGAGGCATTAGGTACTGGGAGAAGAAAGCCCTGGCCAAGGGCCAGCAGGCAACCCGTGACACTCAGCTGCAGTGAGGATGCTAGTCACCTTCCCAGTGCCCTCAGCAGCCTCTCTTGAATGTTCTGTCCTACCTGCCACACTGGAACCAAAATCCCTTCTCCCTTTCTGGAAGGGCGGCCCTGCTGAGTTAAGCAAGCCTTCTGCTCTCCAGGCCTGGGAGGAGGGACCACACAGGTTCTTAGCACCCTATAGACTTAGAAAGGGCTCTTGGTATTTACTTCCAGGGAGTGGGGTAGTTAGTGGGGTGGTGGAGGTGGAGACTTATCACTTCATAGCCTTTCTTTTTTTTCCTTTTAGTGGGACTGGGGTTTGAACTCAGAGCTTCCCACTTGCAAAACGGACACTCTCCTCTAGTCCATTTTGCTCTGGTTATTTTAGAGATGGGGATCTCATGAACTATTTGCTAGGGCTGGCCTTGAACTGCAATCCTCCCAATCTCAACCTCCCAAGTAGCTAGGATTACAGGCATGAACCAAGAGTGCCTGTTTTTTTTTTTTTTTTTCTTAATTATTCTTCTCTATTCATTGCAGTGTAAGAGATGGAACCCAGGGCCTTGTGCATGCTAGGCTCTCTACCACTGAGCCACACCCCAGTCCACTTCATAACCTTTCTGTACTGTTTTTTTTTATTTTACAGAAATCATTTGTTCCTCTTGTTTCTTAAAGGACAAGTATAAGGTCATGGAATGATGTTGCTATTGCCAATGCTGATTTATTAAATCAAGTGCACTTGCCAGGAGGAGCGATATGAAGGGCTCAGATGAAAAGCCAGAAAAATGTTTTCTGTTTGTTTTTTTAAGTTCTTTTCAAAACATTTCCTAACAAAGCTGTCTTCAGGTGGCTCATGCCTACAATCCTAGCTACTGGGGAGGCTGAGATTGGGAGGATTGCAATTTGAGGCCAGCCTAAGCAACTAGTTCATGAAACCCCATTTCCAAAATAACCAGAGCAAAAAAGACTTAAAGGTGTGGCCTAAGGATAGAGCACCTGCTCTGTAAACATGAAGCTCTGAGTTTAAACCCCAGACCCCCCCCCCAAAAAAAAAGTCCTAACGGAAGGGCATGATGATACAAGTCTGTAATCCCAGCACTTGGGAGTCTGAGGCAAGAGGACCATGAGTTTGAAGGCAGCCTGTGCTACATAATGAGACCCTGTCTCAAAAAAATGAAAACATCCTGCTTGGGGCTAGGGATGTAGCTTAGTGGCAGAGCACTTCCCCAGCAAGTACCAGGTCCTGAGGTCAAACCCCAGCACTGAAAAAAAAAGGTCCTTAGAGCACAGCCTTGTCTTTCCCATCTGGTACCTGCTAGGGACTCCAGCCCTCCTCTTCACCTAAGCAGTCATCCTGCTCTCCCTCAGTGGAATTCCTCTACACTCTCCCCTTCAGGGTCATAAGTGCAGTGTTCAGGTCTGATCCACAGCCATGCTGGGGCTCTGTGAGGAACAGCTGTGAGGCGTGTGGGGGGAATCAGACTTGCACTGGCCTGCATATCTGCACCTCACTTCCAGGCCCTCACTACTCCACCAGGGGCTCCCATTCTTCAGGCCCAGCTTCACCTCCATCAGGAGGCCTTTGTTGGAAGCCTCCAATTCTTTTTTGTTTTTTGGTAGGACTAGGGTTTGAACTCAGGGCTTCATGCTTGCAAAGCAGACACTCTACTGCTTGAGCCATTTTGCTCTGGTTATTTTGAAGATGGGGGTCTCACAAACTATTTGCCAGGGCTGGCCTCAAACAGTGATCCTCTTGATCTCAGGCTCCTAAGTAGCTAGGATTGCAGGCCTGAGTCACAGGCACCTACCTGGCTTGTTTTGTTGTGACAGGGTCTTACTATGTAGCCTCAAACTCATGATTGTCTGGCTTCAGCTTCCCATGTGCTAGCATTACAGGATGTGCCACCACGCCTGGCTCACAGATAATAACTCTCATCTTCCCACTCAGGTCACAGCTCCTGGAGGGCAAGACATGTCTGACCACTCCCAGGGCCCCATCCAGAGCTGGGCACACAGCCCAAAATCACTGTCTCTGAGCAGGCTTCATCCTATGCAGCCTGTACCTCCCTCCAACCTCCTTGGCACCAGATACCATGTCCACATCCTTCCTCTGAATACCACCTCTGCTCTGGTGGCTTTTGGAATGTGGATAAAGTGAGGTCTGGGAAGCCACCTGAAGTTGGAGGGATTGGTCCTGAGGTTATTTCATGAACGACTAGCAATTGTCTTCCTTCCATCTGCAAGGAAGATGAGGGCTCAGCATCTGCTTCCCACTCCAAGTGAGCAGAAACCCAGCCAGAGCATAGGGAGGGAGCTCAAGCCACTGAAATCAGACCCAGCAGCCATGAACTGGTTACTGGCGTCTGAGTCACCATGGGACAGAGAAACAGAGAGGCAGCTCTGGTAGCAGTTTCAGGTGCTGGCATATATACACCTGGCCAAGGTGCACGTCTAATATGCAACCTGAGGCCCATGGCCAGATGCAATTTCTTTCACCACTGGCAGCCAAGTAGCGGATTCTGGGGTGGGATGGAGATGGAGGGGATGATACCCTGTCCACACTGATCCCCCTGCCTTTTTCTAAAATCTTCAAGGTTTGGCCCTAGACCCCCTTAACAGAGCCTGTCCCCACTAGGAGGCTGGGAACACTGGGTAGCCAGGTGCATCAAGGCCCAGTCCATCCTTCAGCTTCCTGGGCTGTGGCAAAGGGCCCAAGGTGAGCGGCCCCTCAGGGAGGTTTGGCAACAAGTGCTGCACACTGTAGGCCTCCACTTTCTCTAGGAAGCACTCCCCTATGCTAGGAGACCTGCATCACGGCAGGGGCCCAAGGACTCAGACACACCTTGCTTGAGAAGACAAGCCAAAAACACTGAGCCGTGAGGGGACTTCCCATTGAGGAAAGCTGGGTCCTCTCTGAAAGCTGTGTGTGGCTTCAAGAGAAGCTGAGGCCTGGGAGAAAGGGGAGAGAGGAGGAGGGGCTGCAGGAGGGGTGTGACATTCACTGAGTGTCGACTATGTGCCAGGCTCACCACACGATACCATTGTGGAGTTGTGGCCACTGTTCTCAAAGAATGTGGTGCTCTGAGAGACTTAAAATCCACTATTTGCAGTGACCTACCTTCTCTTCTATGCATCTAGATTATACTTGTTATACTCCACTGGGAGAGATTGGAGAAAAGCCACTATAGTCAGCTTGTATGTTCTGTGACTCTGCAGAGGAGCCCTAGCTGAGAAACGTGACCACACACCTCCTCAGTGGACTTGCAGGACAACACTGTAAGGGAGGGGTCATCCTGCTTTGCAGCTGGAAAAGTCCAAGCTCAGAAGGGGCCAACAGCTCACCGAAGAACCCAGAGGCACTGGATGGGCAAGAACCTGAGTCAAAGTCAGTCTGTCTCCGGGGACAGGAGAGGGCAAACCTGAGAGGCCAAGGCTTCCTCATGCCTGGTATGGTGCCTGACAAATGGAGGGAGCTCCATCACTGGGGCTGAATGAGAGAACCCACTCTGGAAGGCACTGACAAAAGCTGCTGCATGCTTCCTTTCTGACTTTGAAGAGCTGGTTCGGGGAACATCCTCGGTTAAGACACATTCAGAGAAAGGGTCTTTCAAGTTAGGACCACACTGATCGGCTGGGATAAGTGTTTGCACTGTAAATCACAAATGGACAGCCAATAGCACCAACCTTCCTTCCCATTCACTGAGCACCCACTGGCTCTTAAGTGGATCAAGCAGTTATGCAAAGGATGCTGAGGGCTAAGCTTCATATGGAGAAGTTGAGGTGAAACCCCTCAACTGCTAGACTGCCCAGCATCCTTTATTGAATTTATAAGTAGGAAAAAACTCCCAAATTCAGTTCTTTCTATTCAGTGAACAGCAGGAGGAATTTGCCAAGATGAGCAGGACACAGCTCCTGCTTTAGTGTAGTTCAGTCTGGTAGTAGAGACAAGTGAACATATCCCAGGGGACCATGGCAAGGTGCTGAGTGATGACAGGAGGGAGGGGAGACACTCTGGAGAGCTCTAAGGAAGATGGGCTCCCAAAGGAAGGGAAGAAGGCAAAGCTTTACTGAGCTGGTATCTGAGCTGGATCTTAAGAGATGAAAGGAACTTAGCAGGCTGTAATGTGGGAAGCAAGAAATGCATTTGTGAAGCCACAACATTTTCATTTATTGATTGATTGATTGCAGTACTGGGGTTTGGACTGGGGCCTACATCTTGAGCCACTCCACCAGCCCTTTTTGTGATGGGTTTTTTTTGAAATAGGATCTCGTGAACTATTTTCCTGGGCTGCCTTTGAACCGTGATCCTCCTGATCTCTGCCACTGAGTAGCTAGGATTATAGGTGTGAGTCACCAGCACCTGGCTAACTACAGAATCTTTCAAAACAGCATATATCTAGGGACTGAGAGAAGGTTTATGGAGGCTATAGGTCAAGGTGGGTGGAGAGGAGCCAGGAGTATTGGAAACCAGCCTCACAAGAGCAGGGCCACACCGGAGGGGTTTAGGCTTGACCCCACCAGCCCTGGGGAATAACTAGACATGTGCAAACTGAGGATGCCATGATCATTCTGGCAATGGGGAGGACCTGCAATGATGGGAAGGATGACGGCAGGAGGGCTGGCTAGGACAGACGGCAACATGGATGGCAGCTGAGGATGGAGAAGGAGGGAGAACTGCAGAAAACCCTTCTGGGGTCAATGGCACAGGCTCAGCACTTGGGATTGGTCAGGAGGGCAGGAAAAGAAGGAGTTGAGGGCTGGGGTTGCCAGCCTGGGTGACTGGTGAAAGTGCCACTATTAGCCATAGGTGACTGCAGGGAATAAGGAGCAGGTTTTTCAAGTTGGGTGAGGAGGGTAGGGAGAGGCTCACAGAAGATTCGGAGCCAGACTGGACGACACCTGTGGATATCTGATTGGAATGTTCAAAAGGCCCGGGTGAGAGCTGGAAATGTTAGAAGCTCAAGAGAGTGGTAAGAACCAGAGATCTAGATATAGAATCAGCGTGTGGATGCTATTCTGAGGCCCCTGAACTGAAAGTGTAGAGTGAGAACAGGGTCAAGTACAGAACTCCTAAATGGATGACACAGGAAGTGAAAACAGGCCAACACAGGTGAGAGTTATCAGCCAAAGGGAACTTCAGAAGAACTGGCCAAACAAGGGTGTGTGTCACACACAGCACAGGTCGCCCAGTCTCACAGCTCTCAAGAGACCACAGTATATGAGAATGATCAGATGAGATGGGCTCATGACTGTAATCCTAGCTACTTGGGAGGCTGAGATCAGGAGGATCTTGGTTCAAGGCCAGCTTGGGCAAAGAGTTTACAAGAACCCCATCTCCAAAATACCAGAGCAAAATAGACCAGAGGTGTGGCTCAAGTGGTAGAGTGCCTGTGTTGCAAGGGGAAGCCCCGAGTTCAAACCCCACTCCTGCCAAGGAAGAGTGATTAGGTGCCTGGGCTGCACACAGGAATACATGGGTGACAGCATGCAAGAGCAAGTTTGATTCTTGCTGATCCTTCATCCAAAACATTCCCATGTGCCAATATTCCCAATATTGCCATGGTTTTCTGCTCTCAGCCCAAGCAAGCCCTTTCTGCCACAGGGCTCTGTGCTTCCTCCCAAGATCCCAGCTGCTCCTTTTGCACACTGCCCCATCACACTACGGTGTGTTGTCACGGTGAGCATTCTTGGTTCTGCTGCCACATTAGAAGGCCTGGCCAGTCACCTTGCTCTCCTGTTCTGGCCAGTGGAGTAGCAGGGACTCAATGATGTGTACCAATGTGTGAGCATCTCAAAGGGGCACTTGTTGGCCAGGCCACACCTTACAAATGTGTGCAGCACTCTTCTCTGGGTGGCAGTTACCTCTTGTTTATCCTGGTTAAATATTACCAATCTCTGAGCACAGAATTGTCCTAAACACAGTGGCTCCAAAGATAATTTAACAGAAGCATAGAGTCCAAGTTCACCTGAGTCTCTGGCCAAGTTCTAACACCCAGCTTGGTTCCAGGTACCAACCACAAAGGCAGGAACACCCCCATTTGGGCAGCTGTCTGGAGTCAGCATTAAGCTATAACAACCTTGCCACTTTCAAATTTCTTAAGACAATGCTGCTGTTCTACAGTGAAATTCTACCAGCTCCATTTGGTGCCTCTGAGAATTCCCAAAGTTACAGTTAAGGGGGAGCCAACCCTCTCTGGGAAGCAGAGAAGCCCTCAGTGCCTGTGCAGGAACTTCTGTAACTCGGTCCACACTCAAATCACGTTTCTACTGCCACTTTCTCCTCTTGCAGGAGGAAAATGTTTCAGACCCTTGCGAAGCAGCCACAGCACTGAGATTATCTTTTAACTGCAAGGAGGCAATGTGTGAAAGTGAGATTGTGTGACTGGGCAACTGGGAACACTGAAAGGCTTCCTCTGTTCCACACCACCACCTCCTCCACGCCCCCTCCTGAGATCAGAGCACTGGTCTGTGATAATCTGGCAGAAGTGTATGTAGGAAAAGCAGCCCTGGCATTTGCCTGGGTGGTCTGATTTTTAGCGGACTGCTGAAAAATAAGACACAGTACAAAGCTTCCCGGTAGCTTTCTGCTTCTTCATCACCTAACAAGACCTAGTGAGAAACTTTTGGGGGCAGACACCCTGGAATCATTCCAAAGAAGAGACCCAAATACCCTGAGGGCACAGAACAGACAAGCCATAATTAACAGAGAAATTAGGGAGTGCCAGGGGAGGTTGTGAAATTGCCAACCCTTGGCTTGATGTTTCCTGCTTCCTCCTTGGAGTTTGGTAAGCATCTACCGAATTCTCTGACTTAACTTTCCATTCACAGCTCTTACCTTGTGGGAAGTTTTCTAACAATCCCAACTGTACCTACACTCAAGGACCAGGTCATCAACACTGTACCCAAATTGTAGGGTAGGGCTAAGAACTTGATGAGGAAGTCAACTTAAAGATGTGCTAGGAGTTTCACTGGCATTTATGACAGCAGACATTTCCATGGTTGAATAATTTTGAGAAATGCTGACTCAAAGTCGAGCAAATGTCTTCAGTATAGGATTTCAAAGAGTCTTTAACAAATTAATGAGCCTTGGCAATCTTAAAGAAAAATGTAATAGGTATAGAGTCCCAAACAATTTGACCACAGAACTCTAAGCACCTTTCAGGACTGGCAGTACTCAGAATATACATTGTTTTAAAGAATTAACTTAAAGCTAGGTGTGGTGGCCCATGCCTGTAATCCTAGCATTCAGGAGGTAGAGGCAAGAGGACTGGGAGTTCAAGGCTGGCTTGCTACATAGCAAGAACTTGTCTCAAATAAATAAATAAATAAATAGGGCCAGTCATAGTGGTTCATGCCTGTAATCCTAGCTACTCGGGAGGTGGAGATCAGGGAAATCATGGGTCAAGGCCTGTGAGAGACACCATCTCAACCCAGCTATTTGGGAAGTATAAATAGGAGGATTGAAGTCCAGGCTGGCAGGGGCAAAAAGACCCTATTCAGAAAAAATAACTAATGCAGCCTGATATGTTAATCCTAGCTACTTAAGAGGCTGAGATTGGGAGGATCAAGGTTTAAGGCCAGCCTGGGCAGATAGTTCGTGAGATCCCCATCTCAAAAATAATCACAGCAAAATGGACTGGAGGTGTGGTTTAAGCTGTAGAGCACCTGCTTTGCAAACATGAAGCCCTGAGTTCAAGTCCCAGTTCCCCCCACCCCACCCAAAAAAAAAGTAAAACAAAAAGGACTGTGGATGGGCTCAAGTGGTAAAACCCCTGCCTACGAAGCACAAGGCCTTGTGTTCAAACCCAGGAATTACCAAAAAATAAACAAATAGAAGTACTAACTTTAAAAGCACAAAAAGGAGGCACTGGTGGCTCATGCCTATAACCCTAGCTACTCAGGAGGCAGAGATCAGGGGGGTCAAGCCAGCTTCAGCAAATAGTTTAAGAGATCCTATCTCAAAAACACCAAGCACAAGAATGCCTGCTTAGCAAATGCAAAACCCTGAATTCAAACCTCACCACCAAAAAAAAAAGAGAGAGAGAGACAGAAAATACCCAACCCAAAAAAGGCTGGCGAAGTGGCTCAAGTGGTAGAGTGCCTGGGTAGCAAGAGTGAGGCCCTGAGTTCAAAACCCCCATACCATCAAAAAAAAAAAGCACAATAAAGGGGCTGGGTATAGCTTGGTGGTAGAATACATGCTTAGCATGATGAAACCCTGTGTTCAATCCCCATCACCTTAACAAAAACAAAAAGGTATAATAATACGATCAATATTATTCCATTCCCTCACACTAGGGGAAAAAGCTTAGTTAATGCTAATTTGTTATTTTCATCACTACCAGTACTCTCATTTCAGGAACAGTAACGAGGGTGATGATATGAATTCTTTCCTTGGCTGACTTAGGGCTGGTGGTGTGTTTCAAGTAGTAAGAGTACCTATCTAGGCTGGGTACCAGTGGCTCATGCTTATAATCCTAGCTACTAAGGAGGCAGAGCTAGGAGGATCAACGTTTGAAGCCAGCCCCAGCAAATACTCCATGAGATCCTATCTTGAAAAAAGCCCTTCACAAAAAAGGGCTGCTGGAGTGGCTCAAGTGGTAGAGCACCTGCCTAGCAAGTGTGAGGTCCTGAGTTCAAAACCCAGTACTGCCAAAAATAAAGTAAAATAAGATTAAAAAAAGAAAGAAAGGAAAAAACCCATCGCAAAAAAGGGCTGGTGGAGTGACGCAAGGTGTAAGCCCTGAGTTCAAGCCCCTGTACCAAAAAAAAAGGTTGAGGCCCCGAGTTCAAACCCCAATACCACCAAAATAAATAAATAAATAAATAAATAAATAAAAATCCATCTTAGCTGGCCTAAAATAACCTAAGGACAGTTTAACACCAAAAAACCATTAAAACAGCACCTTCCCAAGAATGAGACCCAGGTCTCAGCCCCTTCCTGCTGCTAATTCTGGCATACTGCTGATGACTGGCATGTCTCATTCTCACAGGGGACTTGCCTTCATATTGATAAACTGAAAAGACTACATTTCTAAGAATGTTCCCGGTTCTAACAATCAACCACAGACTCTGAACGCTGAGTATATTTTTATAATCCACCATTATATGGTGTGAAAAAAAAAAAACAAAAACCAACCTATTCTGGAGGCTGACTTGGTGTGACAGTTTGAGTCTATCACCTTTCTACCTGCTCTTTCCTGAGCTCTGTGCCAACACCCTGAGCAAATGAAGCTGGGCTCACACCCATCACCCATGGACTGCAAGGAGGCAATGTCCCAGCCCTGGTAGTCAGGGAAGCAGACACTTCCATCTTAAGGAAGGGACAGCAGTTCTGACCAGGAGAAAGAACTCAGGGGCCTCACATTCAAAGCTGCTTCTCCCTACACAGCTGCGTGCCAAGAATGGAAAGCCAGTCCAGGATGAGGCAGAGCAGTATGGCAGCCAGCTCTCTCCTTCCCACACAGGATTCCCCACCAGATGTTGCTGCTCTGCGAGCCAACAGCTGTTTCCTGTCTTGCCATATCCTGGAGCTGGCTGTCTGATGAACACTGTCTTGCCTGAATGCAGAAGTTACTTCTCCCACAGTTTGCACAATCATTTCTGAGTTCAGATAATGGCTTAAGACTGTCAAGGAGCTATTAATACAGGGCAGGACAGTCCTGCCCACTGCTAGCACTGGAGAAAAGCTGACCACCTCTGTTGTCAGCAGAAATTTTGATTCTGATGGGGACAAAAAAAGAAGAAAAGGGGAGAAAAACAGGAACATTATCACACACCACACACTCCAAAAGGCTTCTAGATCCTTCTAAAACCCAAACCTCAGTATTATAAAGCAGTTTTGTAATGAAAACAAAACAGCTACCAGAAGACAATAACAGGAAAAAAAAAAAACAAATGTTCTTTCCTTATTCAACTAGTAGAGATGACTGTTTGTTTGCCTTACGTAAGAGACAAGGTCCTTGCAAAGGCTCTGTCAAGAAATATTAAGCTACAAAAGGAATGTTCAGAATTCTTCAGTGTGAACAAGAACAAGCTACCAAAATTTGCCTTGAGGGCTCCCATTGGCTAAGTCACCTTGAGATCAAGAAACAAGCATAAAATTTCCACTCTCCTGATAGTGCACAATTATTTAGTTCAAGTCTCCTTTGCCTTTGCTCTGACCCTTTGCTCAAGGTGGAAGTCACAGGAAGAACCTCTCCAAGGACTTCCCTGACACCTGCAGGAAACTTTGAAGCTGCCAATGACCAAAATAAGGTACAAACCAGATGAGTTAATGTGCCTAAAGACATCCTAACAGAGCAGAAATATCAGAGCTCATAAATCACTGGTCAGCACAAGCAGGCTTCCCTAGAACTGGTTTTGAGCAGACATGAAAGAAGAGGCACATGTGTCTTGCCATTAACAAGAGTTCGCGCCCTTCACCAGAAAAAAAGGAACATCTCTGTGCTGTCTGCTCAAAGGCAGGAAGATTTTGGCTTTAGGTCAGCAGATTGCAGCCAGGCACAGGTGGCTCACGCCTGTAATCCTAGCTTCCCAGAAGGCAGAGATGAGGAAGATCTTGCTTCAAAGTCAGCCCAGGGCAAATAATTGATGAGACTCTATCTCGAAAAAACCCAACACAAAAAAGGGCTGGTGGAGTAGCTCAAGCAGTAAGAGCGCCTGCTTAGCAAGTTTGAAGCCCTGAGTCCAAAACCCTAGCGCGCCAAAAAACAATAACAAAAAATTGTTTCTTCCTCGATTGTTCCAAAGGTCAGGCCAGCTCATAGGTCAGTGCATCTAAACTACCCTGCCGCCACTCGCAGGTCCATCAGACCAACATTCCTATGCTTCAAGACTCAGAACAGCGTTCCCTCCACCCTGACCTGGGCTCTGCTCTCTGCCCAAAACGCATTGCAAACGAGACCCGAGGTCACAAGCGTGGAATCTTATCCAGGTCATTTTTCAGCTTGGGTTAGTTTCCTACCTTCTCCCAGCTTTCTAGTCCTGATAAACTCCAGGGACTGTCCTATACTTTTTATGCTAGTTTCGTTGCTGCTGCTGGTGGTAGTGGTGGGATGTGTTGGGCTTCCCCCACTTCTCCATCCCATTAGACACTTCCACTTCCTCTTGTTTCGGTTACCCTTTCTCCTAAGCTGACTCAAAACAGGTGTCTTCCCAAAATCGCAGGAATGTGATAGCCACATTTTGCTATTCTTTAACGCCAAGGGAAATCTCTCTAAGGGTCCGGCCGTGCCTGTTCCAGTTCCTTCCCCCAGTCACAGCGGCTACATCCCCCCAGGTGCTAAAACATCCCACTTCTTCCCAAGCTACAGGGTCCCCGCCCCCTCCGCAGTTCCACCTGCTGCTAGTCCCGCCCCCTACACGCTACGATAGGGCAGCCCTCAGAGCCCGCTCTCCCATTGGGCAGATGGCCTGTCCCTCCTACGCCACGTCTCCCACCGCTGGCGAAAGCAGCACGGGCGGCGGCCCTTGACTCTAGAGAGATCTGTAAGTTGGAGGGATCTTACCTGGAAGGGGTTTACATCCATTGGGTCCGCAAAGGGGTTGGTGTCGAAGGCCGACATGGTGGTCGGAGGCCAGAGGGCTAGCTCCGCGAGCGCAGCTGCCTCCGGGCACCCAGACCCAGCGGCGATCTGTGTAGACCCTCCACTTCCGGGAGCGAGGTAGCCGTTCCGGCGCAGGCGCAGCGCCCTCCCAGGGGGCGTGGCCTTGAGACGTCACAGAGGTCGACTCCACCCCTCTGCCCGCCCACTAGAGAGAGAGATTGATTCCATCCACTAGTTCTCTGCGCTAGGCACTTCATTGTTCCGGGGGCGCCGAGAAACCAGGGAGCCGGAGTCAGGGTCCTCACTGCGTCTTAATCTGAGCCCTTCCAGCTTCGTTTTTTTTTTTTTCTTTTTTATAGCTTCGTTTTTCTAAAGTTAAACTCTTAAAAGTGGCATCGAAAGAAAACTTAATTCCTTCCTTTCCTCTAAAACAAGTTTGGAAAGTCCGTAGAAATCCCAGGGCAGGGGACGGGGTGACGGGTCAGGCAGAGGGGTTCTCCTCGGAGAGAGAGAAACACAAGGACCAAGCAGAAGCCCCTATCTTAGCTGAGCCCCCTTTCTTCGGCCTCACCCCTGGTGTCAGGTTTTACTGTTTGGGGGATAAGGATCCCTGAGCCCACACAGGTGAGGATTTGAACCTGGGCATTAACGAAGTGAATGAGGGAGTTCAGTAACGAGCCTCGGTCAAGGGGAGGTGGCTGATTAACTCCCACAAGCTCACCTTGTAAGCTCATCTTATAAATATCTTTTATAAATAAATATCTTATAAATATCTTATAAATATCTTATAAATATCTTGAGACGGCCTTTTTGAATATTTCTTTTTTTTGGCTGTAACAGAGTTTGAACTCAGGGCCTCTTGCTTTCTAGATGCTCCACCATTTGAGCCACTCCACCAGCCCTGTTTTGTGTTGGGTATTTTCAAGATAAAGTCTCACAATCTATTTGCCCCAAGGCTGGCTTTTCTAACTGTGATCCACCTGATCTCTGCCTCTTGAGTAACTAGGATTACAGGCGTGAGCCACCAGGGCGCCTAGCTTGAAATTTTTAATTCTTTTTTTGGTGGCCCTGGGATTTGAACTCAGGACTTCCCTCTTGCTAGGCAGGCGCTCTTACCACTTACCACTTGAGCTACTCTGCCAGCCCAGCTTGAACTTTTTCTTTTGTTTTTTTTTTTATGTTTTATGTTTTTTTTTTTTTGGTTTTTTGTTTTTTTTTTTTGGTGAAAGGATCTCACTATATAACCCAGGCTGTCCTCAAACTCACTATGTAGCCCAAGGTGGCCTTGAACTCTCCATCCTCCTGCCTCAGCCTCCAGAGTATTGGGATTACCATCATGCCCAGTTCAGGTTTTGTTGTTTCTGTTTTGGAATTCAGCCATCATCATTTCTCACCCTGGACTAGAACAGAGATGCTAATTGGCCTCTTATTCTTCATGTTGTAACCAGATATGTGGTGTTCTTTGTTTTGTTGTTGGTTTTGGGGGGGATTGGTTTGTGAGACAGTCTGTGTAACCCAGACTGGCCTCCAACTCTCAGTTCTCCTGCCTCAGTCTCTCCAGTGCTAGGATTATAGGCATATACCACCAGGCCTGGCTTGTTTTTGCTTTTTGAGATGAGGGTCTCCCTATGTTGTCCAGACTGGTCTTGAACTCCTGGGCTCGCATGATCCTCCTACCTCAGCCTCCCAAGTATCAGGGACTATAGGTGTGCATCACCATGCCCAGCTCCAGAGATCTTTTTATTTTTATTTTTATTTATTTTTACCAAATTTGCTTTATATCATGATTTCTTAGTCTTTATCAAGTTGATACAGTTTGGAGAAATAAATACTCCTTTCACTTTTTCATTGCATGTGTGTTAGTAGAAGTAGGAAAGAAGAGAATCTGAGAGAGTAAGCAAAGGGAGCAGGAAATGGAGATGGAAAAGAACGATGAGCTTGACCAGAGAGAAACTAGTGTTTATCTGAACCTTCTCAAAATTAGCAGTGTCAGCCAACAAAGTTAAAAATTGACAACATAAAGTATTCTCTCCACACAGAAGTAATCTGGGACCCCATTCAAAATGCATTAATTATGTAGCATCACAGTACAGGTTTCCTTTCAGGCAGTATGTGTACTTTTTTTTTTTTCACTTTGTAAAGTCCCATGAATGACAGTGTCCTTGAAGCACTTTCAGTGTATTAGTCAGCAATATTGTCTTGATCATATGAACCAACCCCAGTTAGCAGCAGCACTGTAGCTGCCATGTAAAGTTCCTTCTTCCAGTAAAACGCCATTCTTCATTAGGGCTTCACAGAGGGGAACTTCTTGAAGGGCATTCCTATTTCACTTGAGTATGAAACACACCTCAACCCTAAATGTAGATTAAATTAAGTCACACTCTTGGTTACAGGTGTATAAAACAGCCACTGGCAAAAGTGACCAATCTCTAGCCTAGACAGTAACTAAAAATGAATCTCTTTTAGCCTCCCACCTCCTAATTTCCTCCGAAGGTCCTTGTCCAAATGCTTTGGTGCTCCGTACAAGACTGTGAGGCAGAGCTGCTATATCAGAGATGCCTGTTACAGAGGATATTAGAATGTGTGAATGTTGTTCATCTCATCAATTCTGCCCAATCCACAGGAGTGAAAAATGGATGAGATATGGTATCTTCAACACCAGCAACTCCAGCACCCAGACGTTCCAGAACTGCAAGAGCCTCTTCAGAAATACATTCTGGCATGTTCAGCGTAGTGTGAATATTTATTCCTGCTGGATGACACTCAACCAGAGTCTTGCCAGTGAGAAGTTCAAAGAGGACAGCACCCAAACTCCACCAATCACAGGCCTCGGTTTCTTCTGTGATTGCTCCAACCTCTGGGGCACAGTACATTCTCTCTATGGCATCGCTGTCACAGGAATCTTCAACCTCACTCCACCTGCTAAAATACGTTAGCTGAATGTGTCCTCTGTCATTCAATAAGATGTTGTTTGGATTCAAATCGCAGCATACAATTCCCTCTCTATGTAAAGCATCAAGGGCTATCACCATTTCCAGAGATCTTTTTAAAGGAAACAATATTCTCATGGAACTTTCTTTTTAAAATCTTTCAATTAATTCCTATAGATGCCCAAGTTCTTACTTTGGCCTCAAGGTCATTCAAGATCTGCCTTCACCTCTGTCTGTCCTATCTATCCCTTCTCATGCCCACCCCCCTTCATCTCAGTCTTTGTAGTGACTTTTTTTTTTGCAGTGCTGGGATTTGAACTCAGGGTCTATACCTTGAGCCCCTCTACCAACCCTTTTTTGTGAAGGGTTTTTTCGAGATAAGTTCTCGAGAAATATTTTCCCAGGCTGGTTTTGAACTGCCATTCTCCTAATCTCTGCCTCTTGAGTAGCTAGGATTACATGTGAGAGCCCTGCCTTTGTAGTGACTTTTCAGTTCCTCACAGTTCTCCTGTTCCCTCCTGCCTCAGGATCCTTGCACAGACTATCCCTTCAAAATGATATGCCCTTACTCCATGCCTCCCTCACCAATATCCTCAACTTACACTTAGCCTTCAAACTCAAGTTCAGGCTCTTTCCTCAGTAGTGGCTTTCTGTCGCTAGATCAATTCCCCTCCCTCATCATAAGCTCTTATGTTACCCTGTAATTTCCCTTCATAATGCCTATTACAGATTGTAATTGCAAGCGTGTATAGGTGATTATGTGTTTATGTCTGTCTCCTCCACTAACAGATAGCTCCACCAGGGCCTGTGTTGCTCACTGTTGTTTTTCTGGCACTAACATAGTACCAAGTACAGTGAATAAGCCACGTTCCAGTGACTCATACCTGTAATCCTAGCCACTCAGGAAGCAGAGATCAAGAAGATCGAGGTTCAAAGCCAGCCCAGGCAAATAGTTCTCAAGAACCTATCTCAAAAAAACCCTTCAAGAAAAAGGCCTGGTAGAGTGGCTCAAGGTGAAGGCCCTGAGTTCAAACCCCAGTACCACAGAAAAAAGTACAGTGAATATTTACTGTTTCCTTTGTCAGCTTCTCTTACCTTCCTGTCCCCTAAGTCCTAATTATCCATTAGGGTTCAGCTCCATTTCTCAAGGAAACATTCCCAAGTGGGAGGATGGGAAGGTATCTGTGTGTGTGTCCTCTATCCCTCAGCCACCCCTCCAAGTGCAGAGATCCTTGCTGTCTCTGTCTACACCCTAAGAGAAGGATATATTTACATCATAGGGGTCCTACCTCCTCCTCGTGTGTTACAGCTAGCAAGATGCTGGGTGGATGAAGAAGGAACAGAACTTGATCATAGCCAGAGTGGAGGCTGCCCTCCCACCTGTCTCTGACACTCCCTAGGGTCCATCAACTGCCCTGTGAGAGCCACCATTGATTTGCTCATTCATTCATTCAGCAGGAATGGGTATTGTGGCATGGAGCTCTATACCTTGAACCCATTTCTCTGCCTTATAGAGTCCCATTTTTCATCTGGAGCTGTAGCTCTGTGACAGAGCATTCGCCTAGCATGTGCAAGGCTCTGGGTTCAAGTCCCAGCACCACAAGAAGAAATAATAAAATGGGACTAGTAGTTGGGTGCTGGTGGCTCCCACCTGTAATCCTAACTAATTGGGAGACTGAGATCAGGAGGATCTCAGTTTGAGGCCAGCCCAGGGAAATAGTTCAGGAGACCAGACCCCATCTCCAAAATAACCAAAGCAAAATGGACTGGAGGTGTGGTTCAAGTGGTAGAGTGGCTGCTTTGCAAGCACAAAGCCCTTAGTTAAAACCCCAGCCTCTCCCTCCCCCCAAAAAAACTACTTCTATGCACATAAACACAAAAAGTAAGGCTAGTGACAGTACCTCTCCTATAGGGTTGTCTAAAGACTTGAAGAAAAACAGCCTCTTTTTTTCTTCTACTCTCCCAGTCACTTGGAATACCAAGTGACTGAATTCCAGTCACAACTTGGAATACCAGATATGTGAGAGAGTTTTCCCTACACCCCAAGCACCTCTCCAGCAGACACCAAACTGGGCATCCTGTAATTCAACTCTGACACTATCTTCCTAGGGATAGACTGTCCCAGGTCAGTCCTATAGGTTGGTCCCATAAGACTGCCCATTACTTCAGGTGTCAATCACAGGCCCCAGGTTGTTGTACCTGTGCTTCTGACTGGGCTATAATCAGTTTCCCAACTTTCTCCGAGGTTCCATAAATTTGCTAGAGTGGCTTATAGAAGTCAGGGAAACACATGTTTTATCAGTTTATTATAAAGAATGCAAAGGATAGCTGGATGCTGGTGGCTCACGCCTGTAATCCTAGCTACTCAGGAGGCAGAGATCAGGAGGATCATGGTTTGAAGCCAGCCTGGGCAAATAGTTTGTGAGACCCTGTCTGGAAAAAAAAATCACAAAAAAACGGCTGGTTGAGTGGCTCAAGGTGTAGGTCCTAAGTTCAAACTCCAGTACTGCAAAAAAAAAAAAAAAAATCTAGAGAAAAGTTACTGATAAGTAAGTTGTTTTTCCTTAAGTTTTTTTTACTAGGATATATTCATTATACAGGGGGTTGAGATTCATAGTGACCATTCTGATTAGACTTACACATTACCGATTAGTAAGTTTTATGACATGTCTGTTAAGTTCCTTTTCCTAGAGACCTTAAACCTCATAGTTTAAAATATAGTATGGGCATGCTCAAAGTCAAATATCTCATGTTCTTGCTTATTACTGGAACCTAGACCTAAACTGATTGTGGTGGTGATAAAAAGACGTGATTATGTATGGGAGACTGTTTGGAGGATCAGCGTGGGGAGGCTGGGGAGGAAAAAGGAAAGGATACTGAGGAGTGAAGAGGATGGACGTGCACTGCATATGTCCATACGAAGACAGCACAATGACATTCCCAAATGCTGTTTGAAAGGGGGATGAGAGAGAAGGGGAATAGAAATACAATCAAGGGGCTGAACTTGTTCAAGGTACACTGTATGCATATCACAGTGAAATCCCCTTGTAGTATTAATGTATGCTAATTCTAAAATAAAATAAATATATAAGATACAGAATGGGGGTGGGCTAGGGTGTGGCTCAAGTGGTAGAGAGCTTGTATAGCAAGTTTAGGACCCTGAGTTCAAACCCCACTACTGTCAAAAAAAAAAAATAGATAAAGGACAGGGGAAGATAGAAAGCAACTTCCATGAGAGAGCAGTTTTAACCATTAAGGGCTTCAGTCAGAGGCGTCATCAATAGCAAAGCCAGAGGCAGACTAATAATATATTGCTTAGTTTTGTGACCTCCAAATTAGTGATTTTTTGGTAGAGTGTGTGCCTAGTAAGCATGAAGTCCTGAGTTCAAACCCTAGTACCACCAAAAGAAAAAAAAATAAGTGACTTTCTTTTTTTGAGGTACTGGGGATTGAACCCAAGACCTCATGCATGCTGGGTAAATGCTCTGACACTGAACTATACTGCCAGCCCTTTTTAAAAAATTTTATTCTGAGACAGGGTCTCACTAAGTTGTGTAGACTAGCTTCAAACTCAAGACCCTCCTGCCTCAACCTCCTGAATAAGGTCACCATACCTAGCTAAATCAGTGATTTTTGTCTTAATTTGTCAGTACTGGGACTTGAACTCAGGGCCTCATCCTTCCTAGCTGTGGGAATCACAGCTGTGTGTAACCGCTCTCTCCAGTTCCCTCGAGTTTTGACAGCTGTGCTTTTGGGTCCCCCAGCTGACTGCTCTCCTCTTAAGCTGCTAAGAAGGTTGGGATGTCAGAGTCTTTCTCCATAGGACATGGCAAGATTACCCCACAGCTGAGGCCCAGCCTTCGCCATGCGGTAACTCCCTGATTTTTGTGAGTACAGCTTGTAAATAGCTTGGACTGGAAGAGAGGTTGGGTTCCTGACACCTAGGACAGAGAGGATCAGAGAAGCAGAGATCACTGCTGGTCTTACAGGTCCCACATCACCCTATCACACCCTCCAACAAGCCTGGTAGGCCGACATTGCTATCCCCATTCTACAGAGGAAGAAACCAAAGCTCACAGAAGGTATGTGTGTGAAATTTTGCCATCATCATCGTTACTCAGGCCTCTAACCACAAGGACTTTCTGGCCCTGGACTCAGTGATCTGAATCCGGCAACAAGCAGAAAACCCAAAGTCCTCACCACAACCTACAAAGCCCTGCCCACCATCTTTCCTCTGGGACCTCCTCATTGCCCCCTGGCCAGCTCCCTCTGCTCCTGCCACACTAGCCTCTTTGTTATTTACTCCTGAACAGGACAAACACAAGCCCAGGTTCCAGCCCTAGGGCTAGTTGACTGGCTGTGTCATCTGCCTATAACACTCTTCTCTCCTGGGCCTTCAATATCTCTTAAATTCTGGGGCTAAGGATATACTCAGTATGGAATGTGCACCTAGCATGCTGCCTTCCAGCCTCAGCTGCTCTCTCACTTAATATGTCATCTTTATTGTCTTTCTTTTTTCTTATTTACTTGGGGTTTGTACTCAGGGCCTACACCTTGAACCACTCCACCGGCCGTTTTATGGTTGGTTTATTTGAGATAGGGGCTTGCGAATTATTTGCCGGGGCTGGCTTTGACCTCCTGATCTCTGCCTCCCAAGTAGCTAGGATTAGAGGCGTGAGCCACTGGCGCCTGGCTTTATTTTTTTTTAAGGCAGTCTTTTACCAAGTGGCTCAGGCTGGCCCCTAACTTGTGATCCTCCTGCCTCAGCCTCTCCAGTAGCTGAGATCACAGTCACGCACCAGCACGCCCAGCTCTTTATTGCCTTTTGCCGTGCTGTATGGTTTGATCTTACACTCATTTCTCTTCCCTTCTCCAGAACAGAAGCTCTGCAAAGGCAACGGGTATGGGGGGGGGAGGGGGAGTGAATCTTGTTCTCCTATGCATCCTCCACCCCTGAGAACAGTGCATGGCACTCAGCAGGTGCTCAATAAATATAGGTCTGGGAAGGGAGAAGGATGGGAGGAATGCTGGGGCCCGGATTGGGACTGAAGTGGGGGTTCTGCTGAAGGTGCCCGACCCGTGGAGGTGAGCTAGGGCTCCAGCGAGGGCCCGAAGGGGCGGAGCCGTATGGGCGCCAGGAACTACACTTCCCGTGAGGCTCTGCGCGCAGGGTCGCGGGTGTTGCCGGGAAGGGCATACGTGCCCGAAACCAGGTTCTGTGCGGCCAGGATGGCTAGTCAGCGAGGTGAGTCGTTGACCCGGTGTCCTTGAGCCTAAAGATGGTCGTGTCCTGGAGACTAATCCCGACGTGACCTACTGGGTCGAGTCCACCCCTTGGGCTTCGTGGAAAGTTGAATGGGCGCCGGACAGGGGAGAGGACCTGCGATGGGGATTGCAGCCCTGAAGGGGGGGGAGGGACAGGGGCCCCTCCCTCCCCGGCAGCGATCAGGTCGCTTTTAGATCCCCTGCAGTGGGGCGGGTATCTCCTGCTCCCTCCGCCCTCGCACCGCCCCCCCCTCCCGCCCCGGGCAGATAAGAGCTTCATCTGCCCAGCCTAAAGATGGCAACAACGAGGCTTGCAGAAGAGAGGGGTCCCACCCGAGAATCTACAGACCCTTGTTTGACTCGCTCGTGCCTGCCCCCCGACCCCCCAACACTAGGGCCGGGTCTGAGGAGTTGAGTGGAAGCTGACCCTCTGCTTGTGTCCCCAGTGTTTCCACTTTCCTGTGTGGTGCAGCAGTATGCCTGGGGGAAGATGGGCTCCAACAGCGAAGTGGCGTGCCTGCTGGCCAGTAGTGACCCACTGGCCCAGATCTCAGAGGACAAGCCCTATGCAGAGGTGAGACGCGGGCTTACCCGCAGGTAGCCGCAGGTGAGATGAAAGGATCTGAAGCAAGCCATGTGGCTCTTCTGGGAAGAGCGTGAGCAGGAGAAGGCTCTTCAGATGGGTGCAGGTCAACCGACCAGGCGGTGGCACTAAAAGAAGAGAGGTTTTCTCTCTTCTTTTCCAGTACCCTCCTTTCCCCCAGCAACTCTGAGCACTACTGAATTTTAATTCAGCCCTCTTTGACAATAAATTTGTTACCTTGATTAGTTTTGCATTTTTATTAACCTACAATAATTATTCATTCTGCCTATTTAGGAGAGAAAAAGGCAATGCATAAGAAAGCTTTATCCTCTCTTTTGAGATGGAATAAATAAATGTCAACTCCTCACAGAGCAATTTGGGAGTCATGGCTTTTCAGTGACCTTGACAGTGCAGGTGTCATTCTTATTGGACAGACAGGAAAACTGACACATAAGAAGGGACATAACTAACCCAAGGCTCTAACCACAGCTGATGAGAGTCAGGGCCTGGGTCTCCTGATTCCTGATGATCTGGGTTCTGCTGCCTTTGTGTGATGGTATATTTGTATCCAGGCCTAGGAGCCTGTCCCAGGACCTAGCTGCCCTGAGGGAACCATAGCATAGCTTGGGGCAGGCCCAATTGGTGGTGCCAGATTTTTCCTTTTCCTCTTTCAAGTTTTCCTGTCTTTCTAGCTGTGGATGGGGACTCATCCCCGGGGTGATGCTAAGATCCTTGATAATCACATCTCACAGAAGACCCTAGGCCAGTGGATTGCTGAAAACCAGGACTGCTTGGGCTCAAAGGTCAAAAACACTTTCAATGGCAAGCTTCCCTTCCTCTTCAAAGTGCTCTCAGTGGAAACAGCCCTGTCCATCCAGGCACATCCTAACAAGGTACTGGATCAGAGGGATGCAGAAGTCAAGGTAGAGAAAGCCTTACTCCAGGGCCCTCTCATGAGTTTTACTGCTGCTTTTACCTCGCTGTGCCAAGCTCCAGCCCAGAGTTAAATCCAGGTCTAACAATTCCTGATTTAGCTGTGCAAGGCCAAATGCTGGTGATACATGCAAAAGCTATGTCTAAGTGGACAGCTGACCAGCCTGTGTCATGGGACTTCTCCAAGTTCATTCTGGGAATTTGTTCCTGACTTCTCCTCACCCAGCCAGCCTATTCGTATCTGCCATTTTCCCACCTGGCTCACTGGGAGAGTTCAACTCCATGGCAGGGCAGGCACCCTAGCTGTCACGTCAGCTCCATTTCCATGGAGTCTTCTCTATGAGTCCCCAAGTCCAGCCTATGCCCTTAGCTCTCCAAACTCCTCATTTTTAAATAGGCAAACTAAGACCCAGAGAAGGGAGGGGTATACTGAAGTCACACAGCTTGTTAGTGTCAGAGCTGGGCCTGTTGTTTGGGTTTCTTGATTCACAGGCCAGGCCTCTTAAAGTCTGCCCCAGCTCTCCTCCAGATTTGGCTTGTTTCCCTGCCCTGGGTTGGTTGAACCCCAAATTTCGGCATCATGCCTTGACTGGGTTCATTGACAGAGGTAAGAAGCAAGCCACTGCCATCTGACAACTGGGGAGGGTGGAGAGAAGGGGTTGGTGGGACTGGGTTCCTGCTGGGTGATGGCTCACTCTGACCATCCTCTTCCCTTGGCCACCACAGGAGCTGGCAGAGAAGCTGCACCTCCAGGCTCCACAGCACTACCCTGATGACAACCACAAGCCAGAGATGGCCATTGCCCTCACCTCCTTCCAGGGCTTGTGTGGCTTCCGGCCAGTTGAGGAGATTGTGACCTTTCTGAAGAGTAAGGTTGAGACAGATGCTGAGGGCATGCATTTGGGATATGTGGGGAACCTAGGCCAGAGCAGAAACAGTGGCAGAGAACAGAGGACATATGTCAGAACTGAAGGGCTGTTTGGCCTCATGAGGCAGTGTTAGAGTCAGTGGGTTCCACCAATGTGACCAGGCTTGGGTGTGGTTGTTGAGGGCTAGTGGGGAATAGCTGGTGTGCATTGCAGGATTTGGTTAGTGTTGCCTGGTCTTTAGTTAAGGGTGGGATGGAGAAGCCTCCTTCAAGGCCTTGAGGGTTCCTTACTGTTCCTGATGTGGACCCTGGGCCTGGCCTTCCTGCAGAGGTGCCTGAGTTCCAGCTCCTGATTGGAGATGAGGCAGCAGCACAGCTGAGGGAGAGCATGAGCAGTGACACCCAGGCTGTGGTTTCTGCTCTGCGGAGCTGCTTCTCCCACCTGATGAGGAGTGAGAAGAAGATGGTGGTAGAACAGCTCAACCTGTTGGTGAAGCGGATCTCCCAGCAAGGTGGGCATGGCAGAAGCCTGGGTGGGGCCAGTGCCCTGGCCTGGGCTTCCAAAAGACTAAGAGGACGGGATTCTCGATCCCTTTGCCCAACTGGAACACAAAAAGTAGTCCAATGTATATGGCCTTTTGGCCACTACCTTTTTTTTTTTTTCCCCCTCCACTACCATTTTTTTCCCAGTGTTTGTGGAGTGAGGCCCTATGTCGAGTGACTGGTTGCTCTTTCTAGATGGTTGGAGGCAGGCTAGCCTGAAAGGCCTGATGCCTTCCACCCAGGCATTCTGAGCTTCTCCCCAACCCTGCAGCTAGAAGCATGGATAGACTAGTATTTGGGGACCAGCAAGCAGGAAGGGAACAGGACCATTTCTCTAGAGAACCGGTGCTTAGCACTCTCAATCATTAGCTCTTCTTTAAATACCTCCTAGGGGTCCAACTTGTGCTCAGAAGCGTTCAGGAAATGACTGACAGGTGTGGTCACATCACCTGTGGGTTGAAGAGTCAATTCAAGCAGTGACACATAAGGCAGACATTCTCAGTCGAGCTTACTTGTCAGTTGACGAGGCCTCTGCTCCTTAGCCTGGCAGTCCTAGCCTTTCTTTCTTCAGGTAGCGCCAGAGCTCTCTTCTGGTGTAATCCCTGCACTTTTCCCCTGCTGGAGTGTTTCCTCTGCTTGCTTGCTCTCATAGCAGAACCAGTTACTCCCTCTGCTCCAAGCTCCCATAGGTTCATACATCCGTTATATATGCTTTTGTTTTTTGTATTTGGTGGTACTGCGGTTTGAACTCGGGTTTGCACTTACTAGGCAGGTGCTCTACTGCTTGAACCATACCTCCAGCCCCAGTTCTGTGTGGACCCCTTAGCACCCACAAGTGTGTCGTCACATGCACACTTATTAAAACTGGGCCAGGGACTTGTGTCTGAATTTGGTAAGTCCTTGTGCTTAACATAGTAGCCATTCAGCAAGTCTCTGAATGCAGACTCAAGCACCCCCCCATCTGGACGAGGTTTCTTCATTGTGGCACTTACACATTCTGCTTTTACTCAGATACCCTCCCCACTTCTCTGCACGCCCAAGGAAACTCAGTTCCCCCTGCCCCGTACCTGCCCCCTTCCAAGAAGCCTGCTTCAGCACTCTAGCCCAGGCTGAGCTCATCAGCCCGTCAGTCTCTGGGATACAGTTTGACCTTTGGCACATTCTGTCTGGCGCTGTCTGGAGTAGGTAATCATCCTAGTTTGTCTGAGACGGAGAAATTTCATAAGACACGGGACTTTCAGTGTTAAAAAAGTTAAGTCCTGGGCTAATGGGGAGTTTGTCACCCTTCATGAAAACTATCTAGATTTTGAGCTCCAAGAGCAGTGGTTCTCAATCAGGGGACATTTGGCAGTTGTCTGGAGACTTTTTTGATTATCTTGAGACAATCAAAAAACCCTGGAGCTCATGCCTGTAATTCTAGCTACTCAGGAGGCAGAGATCAGGAGGATCGAGGTTTGAAGCCAGCCCAGGCAAATAGTTCATGAGACCCTACCTCAAAAAACCCTTCACAAAAAGGGCTGGAGTAGCTCAAGGTGTAGGCCATGAGTTCAAACCACACCACACACACACACACACAAAAGCAACCTGGATTGGGGTGTTAGTAGTACCCTGTGGAGAGGCCAAGGATGCTGTTTCATGTGCAACAGTGCACAGGACAGCCCCTGTGACAAAGAATTATCTGGTCCTAAACCCAGCAGTGCCAAGGTTGAGAAATCTTTCCCTACAAGGACAGTAGCCCTTTTGGAGGCCAGGGTGGTGGACATGCAGACAGTTGAGGTGACGTGAGAGAGGGCATCTGTGTGGGCTATAGGGCCAAAGAAGGCTGCACTCTAGAGGGCGTTCCTGAGCACACCATGTGCATTTGTTTGGGAACCAGCTCCTCCCTAGGACTCCCTGGTCAGGGTGGGACTGTGAACATCACAGAGCATCCCTGAGTGGCCTTGGGGTGCTCTGTGACCCTCAGTGTCTGCCGGAAACAGCATGGAGGACATCTGCGGGGAGCTCTTGCTGCAGCTGCATCAGCAGTACCCAGGTGATATCGGGTGTTTTGCCATCTACTTCCTGAACCTGCTCACCCTGAAGCCGGGAGAGGCCATGTTTCTGGAGGCAAATGTGCCCCATGCCTACCTGAAGGGAGGTGAGCCCCATTTCAGCAGTGAGCCCCACTGCCATCCCCCTTGAGCCTTGTCTCCCCATCTGGACAAAAGGTGATTGGGAAGGTTTTCTCTGAGGACCATCCAGCTCTTTCCTCTGAGGGCTCCTGGGTCAGCAGGGAAATGGCCAGTAGGGGTGATGAACGCCTAAGTGGACACTGCTTATAATGTTCTGCCAGCCTGTGAAGTCATGATCTCAGTGTTAACCCCTATCAGTGAGTGTAGGAACCACAGTTTGAAACAGGACAGGGCTACTTCCTGTTCTCTCCCTCCTACTCCAGCCTTTGCATGCCTGTTCTGAGTATCCAGAGATTGTTAAATATGCATGTTGCTACAGAAGGGTGTCACATTTTGACTGTTAGCAGCTTATTCCCTCATGCACAGGGTTCTCTTAAAGAAGTTGGGAGGTACTGGGCTTCCTAAGGGGTGACAGATCACCTGCTTTTGGTGTTTGATATCATACCCCTGTTCTTCCAGAGAATGCTATTCACACATTTTTACCTCGCTCTGCAGAGGGTTCATGTAGACCACGTTAGGAAGCCCAGCCCTAACTGGGAGCCAAACTCCTTGGTAAACTTCATCAACTTGGTACATGACAACTCTTTGTCCCCAGACTGTGTGGAGTGCATGGCGTGTTCGGACAACACAGTGCGTGCTGGCCTGACACCCAAGTTCATCGATGTGCCAACCCTGTGTGAAATGCTCAGCTATACCCCCAGCCCCAGCAAAGACAGGCTCTTCCCCCCAACAAAGAGCCAGGAAGACCCCTACCTCTCCATCTATGACCCTCCTGTACCAGACTTCACTGTTATGAAAATGGAGGTGAGTGGGGGCTGTGGCATGTGTAGCATGATAAACCTGGCAAGAATCGCTATGAGGAATAGCCCCGAGGCTGGGTCTCCTTTCTGCCAGACTCACTTGGTAGGGTGCAATCACAGGACCCATCCATTTCCCTGCACCGGGACCAGATGTGGTAAGGCTGATGAGAGCCTTACCAGTGTGGGAGGAGGTAGCAGGACTGTCACTCACTGTCCTCAAAGTTGTCCTCAGCCTGGGAGCTGATGGGCACAGAGACTGAGCTGCACTGTCCTCTCCCTCCCTCTCCTGCCCAGGTCCCTGGTTCTGTCACTGAATACAAGGTCATGGCACTGGACTCTGCCAGCATCCTCCTGATGGTGCAAGGGACAGTGACAGCCAGTACACCCACCACCCAGGCGACCATTGCTCTGCAGCGTGGTGGGGTGCTCTTCATTGGGGCCAATGAGCGTGTGTCACTAAAGCTTACTGTGCCCAAAGACCTGCTGATATTCCGGGCCTGCTGTCTGCTGTAGAGACCTCCACCTCCCTAGCTCTTTTTTGGTCACCCTAATCCCAGCCAGCCCCACCTCTCAGGCCCCACCCAATCCTCCTCCCTGCTGTGCATTCTTTGGGTGCACTCTCGAAGAGCTGGTGTAGTGACCTTGAAGGTAGTGACTCCTGAGCATGCCCAGGCTGAACCATCTTTGGGGATGAGGGGCCCATGTGAGGACTAAGGCCTGCCACTCTACTTATAGTCTCTCAACAATCCAGGACCTTGCACATCTGAGCCAGGCTCGAATCCTCTCAGGATTGTAGTCTCTCAACAATCCAGGACCTTGCACATCTGAGCCAGGCTCGCATCCTCTTAGGATTGTGCTCCAGCTATGGCATTAGACTTTCTGGTGAAACCTGTGACCCAACTCAGCATCCTTGAGAGCAAGAGGTAACATCCAAGAACAGGGTTTTCGCCATGGGACTCCCTGCCTCTTTGGCTGCAGGGAAAAGGGAAGGGGGAGGCCTGTGGACTAACGTTGCTATATCCTCTTGCTCTGTCAAAGCAATTAAAGATCACTTGTGTTGAGGCTGTGAGGTAAACAGTACTCAGCCTTTGGTATTTCTGTCCCTGAAGTAGGATGAAAGCTCTCCCTAGAGGTTGTCCTTTTTGCTTTATTCAGCTTCCTGGGGGTGGGCAGGCTAGATTCCAGAATCCTTTTATAGGAAGGAGTGGGAGAGGAAGCCAGTTTCAGCCTCTGATGCACAGATTGCAGCTTCTCTTTTTTTTTGTTGGGGTGCGGAGGTGATACTGGGGTTTGAATTTGAGGCCTGAAGCTTGCCAAGCAAGGCTCTATCACTTGAGCCACACCTTTTTGCTTTAGGTTATTCTTCAGATAGGGTCTCACTTTTTGGCTTTTTGCCTATGCTGGTCTCAAAACTAAGATCATCCTTTGTAGGCATGTGCTACCACACCCACCTCCTTTGTTGGGTGGCCTTGAACCTTGATCCTTCTTATCTCTGCATACCAATTAACTGGAATTACAGGTTGTGAGCCAGTACACACTCACATCTTTCTTCTAAAGATAGGGTCTGGTGATATAGCCCTGACTGGCCTAGAACTTGAGATCCTCTTCCCTCAGCCTCCACAGAAATGGGATTACAAGTGTGCATCACCACACACAACTTTTTGTGTGTGTGTGTGATACTGGGGTTTGAACTCAAGAGCTTCACACTTGCTATGCAGGCGCCCTACCACTTGAGCCACTCTACTAGCCCTTTTTTATGTTGCATGTTTTTGAGGTAGGGTCTCACAAACTGCCGGCTCAGGCTGGCTGTGAACCTCGATCCTCCTGATCTCAGCTTCCTAAGTAGCTAGGATCATAAGTGTGAGCACTGGCATCCGGCTTCCTATTTTTCAATTGGCACTACAGTAGGAGTCAACAAACAAAGGCTGGCAGGCCTTGCCCATTCATTTAAATACTATTTGGCTTTTGGGCTGCCATGGTCAAGTTGAGTGGCTGCACCAGACTGCATGGCCTGCAAAGCTGAAGCTTGCTTTGTGGTGCTGGGATCAAACCCAGGGCCTTTCACATGCTAGGCATGTGCTTTGGCTACGCTCAGCCCAAGCTGAAATCTCTGGCTGTATTGCTCTTCACAGAAAATTGCCATGTCCTTCTCTAACTATATTTCAGTCATTGTAGATTATAGGGCTAGGGACAGAATAATCCAGTTTTTATTGTGAGAAGCCCAGCTACCTTTGCTAAACTGGCAGGAAGTACTGAGGAGGGGTGGGATACACCTATGCAAAAGGCTGTTGTCTGTCTGTGTGGCTCCTGAGGTTTCTGACCTGCACTCTTAAATCCTGTCACTTCACACTAAGCAGAGACCACTGGCTTCTCCTTCCTGTGGGCTAAGGGTTTAGTCATAGAAAACAATGTTTCTGAAGCTGGACATAGGGAGGCTGAGGCAGGAGGATCTCAAGTTCCAGGCCAGCCTGAACTACATAGTGCAATGCAATTCTGTCTCCAAAGAAATCAAGCCAACCACCAAATGTGTTTCTGGGCTTCTGCTCCCACTAGATGCCCCTGCACAATGGAGTTGTAAGAGAACACCTTCAAAAATGTTTAAGAGCTGGGCATGGTGGTACCTGTAATCCCAGCACCCAGGAGGCTGAGGCAGAAGGATTGTTGAGTTTGAGGTCAGCTTGGGATACATAGCAAGACACTATAGTTAAAAAAAACAAAAAACTTTCTTTTTTGTGGTACTGGGGATTGAACTCAGGGCCTCATGCATGCTAGGCAAACACTAAACCACTGAGCCATATCCCCAGCCCACTTTTTTTTTATTCTTTTGGTGGTACTCAGCTTTGAACTCAGACCTTCAAGCTTACTAGGCAGGCACTCACCACTGAGCCATTCCACCAGTCCTCTTTTGTGTTGGTTATTTTTGAGAAAGGGTCTCTTGAACTGTTTGCCTTGGCTGACTTTGAACCTTGATCCCCCTGATCGCTAACCCCCTAGTACTAGGATTACAGGCATGGGTCATCAGCACCTGGCTAGTTTGGGGGATTTTCTTTGCCTCTAAAATTTCTTCAGCTTCTCCAGGAACATGAAAAAAAATTATGAGGGCTGGAAGTGTGGCTCAAATGGACACTGAGTTCAAACCCCAATACTATCAACCCCCGCCAAAAAAAAAAAAAGAAAAGAAAGGATCTGGGGTTGCCTATTCTAAAGAGAGATGATCTGCAAAGGGCTCATTCAACTCATGGTCTCCAGTGAAACAGGCCCAAAAAATGATGCTCAAGGGAAAACCCTTTCTTCAAGGGGTTTCCAGAAAGCATTGCCCCAGTTAAGCTATTAGGGTATTTCTTCACTTCAGGATATCTAGGCCTTTTTTTTTTTTTTTTAAATGTGCCCAAGCTGGCTTCAAACCACGATCCTCCTGATCTCTGCCTCTTGATTAACTAGGATTATAGGTGTGAGCCACCAGCGCACAGCCATCAGACCTTTCTTAAAAATCCTATTGCAGGCCAGGTGCTGGTGGCCTATAATCCTAGCTACTCAGGAGGCAGAGATCAGGAGGATTGCAGTTCAAAGCCACCTTGGGCAAACAGTTCCACAAGACCCTATCTCAAAAGAACCCTTCACAAAAAAGGACTGGTAGAGTGGCTCAAGGTGTAGGTCCTGAATTCAAACCCTACTACAGCAAAAAAAAAAAAAAAAATCCTACTGCAACAGACACAGCTCAACCAGCATGACAGCATTTATTTTTATAAAGGTAGAATGTAGAAGTGCAAGCCAAGAGGTCTGAGCACTCAGTACTGTATACATCAGATGAAGCCACTCCTACCTGTGTGGGAAGCCCAGATGCATCTCCCCAGGGGACTGTCACCTGCAAAACACCCTGAACTTGGAATTAAGGCAGTTTGGCTCTGGACACCTTGGTGCCTTTATTGGTGGTATTTTGGTCTGTGGCCCCCTGATTCCAACAATTAACCACTTCTACCCTGCCTCACTGCACACTATTCCCTGATCTAGGTCCCTGCAACTTTTCCCACAAGGCAGTGCTCTACAGTGTCAAGCTGATGTGCCTCTGGTCAGTCCTATCTCCCTCCTGGAGCTACAACTTCTAGATACTGTCTAGTTCAGAAGGGAGAAAAATACAAAGAAAGTTGCCCATCAAGCACTACTAGAATGGTTCTCTAACAAATCAGGCCTTTTTAATATGACTTCTTAGTCTTCTAGTCACTTCTTGTGGTACAGCCAGAGTCTGGCCTCTGGTGGTCACAGGAGGCTTTTCCCCCATGTAGGGACCACATCCTAATCCTGACCATGGTCCACTCTCATTCAACCCATTCAAGCCACACCATGATCCTGGGTGAGGCCAAAAAAAAGACGGCAGAGGGCTTTGAAAAAGTAAATTAGAGAAAGAGACTTAGCAGCAAAAGAAATGACCCAATGGGGATCACGAGGGAATTATGCCTGTCTCTGTCATGTTTGGCCTGGGGTGGAGAAAAGCTGTGCTCACTTCAAGTTCGCTAATATTAAAGCCTGGGCCTTCAAAAAAAAAAAAAAATTTTTTTTTTTTTTTTGCAGAGCTGGGGATTGAACCCAGAACCTCACACATGCTAGATGAGCACTCTAGCAGAGCTACACCTGGAAGCCTGTGGTGGGGCAGAGGAAACAGGCTACAGGATGGCCTTTGCTAGAGGCCAGGAGGCCCTCTGCAGTTAGCATTCTGATCTCCTCAGGCAGAGGACTGAAAGTTGTCTTCTTTCTTCTCCGTCCTGTCTGGAAGCTTCTGTCTAGGCCAAGGCCACACAGCTGTACTAGGGCACCTACTCTCTCCCACTGCTACTTCTCAAGTTGAAAAAGCTAAATAGGAAGGCACTGACTGTCTTTGCAGCTCCCTCTGTTGGTAACCACAAAAACTGCAAGCTTCTGGGGCTAACCCCAGTATCTTCAACAGAACCTTTAGTTCACTGGGGGTGACTGGGGTACAGCTCAAGTGGTAGAGCACCTGTGTTGCAAAGACTGGGGTGGAGAAACAAGCCAAGACCAGGGAAATACAAATAAATAAATATGTACATGATAGAGCAGTTTTTTTCTAACTAGGGAAGGGCTGCCAGAATCACTAAACCCACCCAGATGGTGGGCCAGTTTAAGCATGCCCCAGGTCAAGATTCTATTGCATCATTAAGCAACCTGCTATATTCCCTGACATAACTAGGTAGATGTAATCAGTAGAGGGACAAAGGGACCCACTCTGTGCTCTCTTACAGGTCAAACCTGTTAATTCATCTTACAGTTGGGAAGAGGAGAGCATATGGAAATTTTTTTTTTTTTTGCAGCACTGGGGTTTTGAACTCAGGGTCTTGGGCTTGGCAGGCAGGCACTTTACTTGAGCCACACCCCCAGCCCATATGGAATTTCTTGAACTGGTCCTAGTTATACTGTTTTTCAGATTCCCATCTGCAAGCCATAATAAAGTGCTATCTTCTGCCTCCTGATGCAACACTGCCCAGGCCACAAAAACTTTCTTTTTCCCCTTCCAAGAACACCATGGTAAATACCCTTCAAGATGTCTACAAGTGGTTTTCTTAGTCACCTCTGTCAGCCATCCTAAGAAGTGTGAGTCCTCTGCTCGTGCCCTTACTCAGTCCACTTCTCCAAACTCCAACATGAGAGAACTGCAGAATTCCACCTATCATTCTATGGCCCAGGTGGGGGCCTCTGGCCTGAGAAGCATCAGGTGAGGGCTGCCTGTAGGTCACTGACCTGCTCAGAAGGTCAGTGCCTCCAGTGATTCTGGGTTGACAGCAATTCCCACTGCACTCGGAGCTATAAAGGGCCAACAGGGCTCTGTAGGCCTTATGGTGAATAGGGCCCATCTTGGAGAGGGTTATGTCTACTGTAGGGTACAGGAAGAGTTCCCAAGGCAGCACCAGCAGCAGGAGCACGTGGAGGAGGCCATAGGCTTAGGGGGAATGAGGTCCAAGTCCTCGTCATCTGGAATCTCATCCAGGTGATATCCATCCTGTAGCAGCTGCCGGCTCACATCCTGGTTTACCTGCTAAAAGAGAGAAGAGGGAATTAAGCCAGGATGCAAAGCAGAAGTAACTGCTGCCCAAAAGGCAGGCCTGTTTCCACACCAGAGCTTCCTATCCATGCTCTACCCCAGGCAAGCCCCACACCCCTGGACTACAGAAGCACCACTTCCCTTGTGCCTCGCCCAGCAGTGAGAGTGAGAGTACTGTCCAGACGTCACATCACTGATCCCAGGGGAGCTGCTCTCACTAAAGAATCCTGAGACATCACATATAAATGTCAAATTCTACATTATGTTTGAAAGTCACTGCCCTGACCCTTCCCACTGGAAACCCAGATGCCTCTGTCAAGGATGGAAACATGGGCCAATAACAACAGAAGGATGGACTAGAGTGGTAGAGGAATATGAGTTTCAGTGGAAGGAGGGACAGGGTAGTTTGTCTGCACTGTCTGTTAGGCCTGTTATCCTTCCCTGCCAGCAGAGCTGGGTCCCTGCAAAGTGGAATGGTCAGGCTGGTTTCACCAGTTCCACTGAGCAGACAAAATTAATGAGGCTGCGAAAAGTGTAAGACTTCCTCTGGTTTTTGGCTAAGTTTCCTTTCCTTACTTTTAACAGTTTTAGTCTCCCAGACATTCAAGAAGGATGCAACATGCAAACTGCCTCTCATCTTTTGCAGAAACTCAAAGATTAAGAAAGGATATCAAAGAGAATAAGGAACAGGTCCTAGTAGCATACAGTTATAGTCCCAGGACTTCGCCTCCATCAAAGGGAGCAAGCTGCATGTGCCCAAACTGTATTTTCTGAGATGGGGGTTCCACTGTCTGCCCAGGCTGGCCTTACACTCCTGCACTCAAGTGATCCTCCTGCCTCAGCTTCCTGAGTAGCTGGGACTACAGGTTCATGCTACTATGCCTGCCTGAGAACTTCATGTCTTTGTGTCTCTGTCTGGGATAATCACTCTGAAAATATGTCCACAAGGCCAGCCCGGGAGTATCTCAGTCTGAGTCTGAATTCCCAGAGATGGAATGACTAAAGGAACTGAAGTAGTTTGGCCTGGAAGAAAGCAAGTTTGGTGGAAGATGGGTGGGAGAGGGTTGAACTCTGACCTCAGATAAAGAACAGGCAAACGGACAGTAGAATTACTGTGTGACACTGGAAGGCAGTCCTAGGACCAGTGGGTGCAGGCTGCAAGAAACATTTCAAATGACCAAGAAAGACTTCTCTAAAAGGTATCTAAAGAAGGAGTTGTGTGTTGGGGGAGTACAGCAAGCAATGCTTCAATGCTTCTTGGAGTACCCAATTACAAGAGGCATCCATGCAAGCAGAGGCTAGTAAACATAAAGAGGATTCCTCTTCTAAGCTGTGGTCAGACTACTGAGGTCATTTCCAGCCCTGAAGATACAGTCTTCTGGGTTTTCAACAGCCCTCCTAAACACCTATATCTCTGCCAAGGGAAGAGGGCAGAATGGAAGACTGGAGAACAGACCAGAAGTCTGGTACAATGCTGTGCACATAGCAGGCACCAAACAAGCATTTGGCAGTGGCGGTGATGCTGCCTGCAGCCTGGCCCCGCGCAGAAAGGCGCTCTGGACTTGCCTCTGCAGAGGAATACCCGGAGGAGTATCTGGATTCCAGCTCCCCATCACTAGGAGAAGAGGAAGACAGTCAGTTCAGGGGAGGACTATGGAGTACAGCTGCAGATGGCACCGGGGAGAGCATGCAAGGGCATCTGAAGGACTTGTGAAGCGAAGACCACACGCCATAGAAAAGCCCAGAATCTGCGGTGAGTGCAAATGGCTCCCTCAGTTGGCTCCAGCACAAACAGGGACACTCTTGCTAACTGCAGACACAGTAGGTCAGGATGATTCCCTAGGTTACCTATGAGTCCTCTAAGCAAGCCATCCTGGGAAGGGGCAGTGCTCAGAGAACAGCCCTGGAGTGTGCAAAGGGCCTCGGAGGAGACAGGAAACAGGCAAAGGCACCAAGCGATATGCAGTGCTTTCCAAGTCACTCCCCGAGAGGTATTTGCAAGGGGAGCACTTACCTGTCCGAGTCAAGGGACACCAGGTTTTCATCCGGGCTTTGGCTAAGAGCAGTATAGCCCTTGTTAAACTTCACTGACCTGACGAGAGACCAAGCATGGATGAAAGCACAGGCAGTTAATGGGGAAAGCCAGAATCCTCGCTCTTGTGGAAGAACTGACTGCAGTGACTGCTCCAGACTTGCCTTCTTCCTGGTCACACAGCCACCACTCCCTGCGGCTCTTTGAATCTGGCTACAGCTCCTGGGAGTATATATGCTGCCCCACTCCACTTCCCCCAAAGCTCCTGGAAAAAGTCACGCCTCCCCTTTCCATGAACCAGGTAAAGCACCCCCGCCCAACCCTTATTTAACCAGAGGAATAAAAAACTGCAAGTCCTTGGGCAAATCCCTTCACCCTGGGAGTTTCAGCCCTCAGCTGTAAAAGCAGGCACTGCGGCAGGCCCTACCCAGCTGAGTTTAGCAATCTGCAAAAAGGCAAAACAAAAAAAACAGCACCGGCCGTCCCCACAAGGTTCTCCGTCCTCACTCTGGGGACACCAGCCACCAAGTTCCTCCCTGACTTAGATGCTCAGTGAATGATCCTATGAGGGACACAAGGCCTTTATTCCAAAGCCCTTTTCTTGATACTATTCGAGCCCTGAAGAGGCTCTCCCATCTTTAAGGCCGTGTTTAAAGATGGTTTAAGCTCGGTCTTAAGCGTGAGCACCCGGTCTCCCGGGCGGAGGGCACTGCAGGCACAGAGGCGGTGGCGCGCGGAGACCTTTTCCCTGAAGGGTCGGGGCGGGGCGGCGCGGCCCCCAGCATGCCTTTTCTCCGCAGCACGGCCTTGGCCAGGTCCCGGTGCTTCTCTGCAAATCAAAGGGCCGGGTCAGCCGGGTCTTCCCCACCCCGCCCAGTCGCCCAACGGATTTTCGGGGGCCGCAGAAGGCTGTTCTTGCACCCCTTCCTCGTGGGGACGAGGCCGCCGGAGACCCTCCCGCATCCGGCCACACTCACGCAGCTTAGCCTGAATGGAAGGCGCGCGCGTCACCATGTACGGCCCCCGCTTCTCCACGGTCGCGGGGATGCGCTCCCCCGGCCGGAGGGCTCCGCTTCCGCTCCGCCCGGAGGGCGGCCGTGCAGCTCCGGCCGCGCGGTCCGGGACCCCGGGTCCCGGGGTGGAGGCCCGCACCGCACGCCCGCCAAGCTCAGCGGCCGCCATGGCTAGGCTCCGCCCCTCCGGCGGCTTAGCCACGCCCCACGACCAAGGAGCGGTCGGCTGGCCGGGGCGGGTTCTCCTTTAGCAAGATGGCGGTGCGCGGGCGGAGCGCCCTCCTGGAGTTTTCCGGCTCGCCTGCACGGGGGTCAGCACAAATGTTCCGGCCTGCCCGGGGCTGGGCAGTTTCCGCCCTGCTTTCCCGCACACTGTGAGACTGGAGGTCCGTTGGAGCCTGGTGGTGTGCAGGCTGTCAGTTCTGTCCATAGTCGAAATACAGTGACACTTACGGGGTGCGCCTCGCGGATCATCTCGCCGTAGCCATTGCTCCCGAGCGCGGACTCAGGAGCTTGGGTTGAACTGAAGAGGATCTGCGGAGGCGCCCCGAAGAGCGGCAGTGCCTGGGCTGCGCGGGCCGACGCCACCCGGGCGATCTTTCTAACACCACGTGGTGCCCGAGCCCTCGGAAGAGGCTGACCCTCTCCAGGCCTCAGTTTCCACACCTCGGGGCAGGGCGCTTTCCTGGCATGGGCAAGGCCCTGAGTTCGATGTCCAGCACTGCAAAAGATGACACGGAACCAATGCAGACTAGCTGTTCTACAGTGACAGAAAGAAAAAAAGGACACTGGAAAGTAGAGTGAAAGTGCGCCCTTGAGGCTGTGTGGAGCGGTGTCAAGACTCCACTTCTCCGGCCCCAAGGGAAGAGTGTGCTTGTTTGTGGCTGGCTGGAAATAAGCTCCAGATGGTTGTCCGAGCTGCTAGATCTCACGAGGCTCGTTAATATGTTGGCCCCCGCAGGGCAGGCCAACATTGTGCGGCCTCTGAGCCCCGAAGGTCACACACAGAACGTTGGTTGAAACTATGCATTAGGCAGTATAGGAGAAAAGGGAGAACTCAGGGCTGGAGTTTTTGAAAAATCAGAAACACAAAGGAATCCTTAGTGGATCCCACCGCTGCTCCATCTCTTGGACTGTTTCTGGCTTTTGGAAATGTCAATTTCAGCCTGTTGGGTCTGGAGACCTAAGGCAGATGAGTGAGTATCCCATCCCCCACGGAGGGCAATTATTGTTCCTGCATCCTGAGAAGATGGAGGCCTGCATTCCTGCAGCCTGAAGGAGAGATACAGATCTGCCACAGGGCTGATGAGCAAAATGCTCTCAAGATTGTTTCTCTTCCCCCAAGAAAGGTGCAAACCAAACCAGCTCACCTGAGAAAGCCCTTGAAATGCAAGGCCAATGAGAAACCCCCCCAACCCAGAGTTAAAACGTCCATAAAAACCCCAGCCTTCACTCTCGAGCAGCGAGCTACCAGCTTCCGGACTCCACTGCACTTCTCTAGCTGTAGCTTTTCCTTTCTCTCTAATAAATCCTACTTTATACACTGGCTTTGGCTCGTCATTCAGCTGCCTCATGAGCCAGTTCCCTGGCCTGTGAAGACAAGGACCCTCGACACGGACATGTAACATTTTGGCGATGCACAAAGGGACCCAATCTCTTCTGAACCAAGGTCGGTATAGGCTGTGCCAAACTGGGAAAGGCTGCCTAGGAACGTGACCATGAGTGTCCGGCACTCCAGTGGAGTCTGTTTTCCAGGAGAGACCCCCACCACCACAGTCTAGCTACGGTGGAACTCTCAGGCCCACTCACTCTCGCTCTCTCTCTGTCTTGTTAAGGAGGATTTCTCCCTTGGGAAACTGAGGAAAAGGTCCGAGCCCACTACAGCTGTACGGCAGGCAATCTGAGGAAACTCAGAGGCCAGGCGGGGATTTATACCGCACTGCCAATGCTATGTGGGCGGAACTCGACTTCAGTGCACGAGGCTTATTCTTTTTCCTCTCCTTAAACTCTCTCTTCTCTTTCAAGATCTGACCCACTTAAGAGGAGGTCCAAAAACAGCTGATGGAAAGGAAAGTTTGTCTTCAAGCCAAAAAAGGTGTTCTGGCCAGGGCACTCCCCAGTGTCACTCAAAGGCTGGAGATGCAACTTCCTGACCCGCCCTGAGGCTCCAAAGGCGGCTAAGTCTCAGACCTCTCCAGCCATGTCTGTGGCAAACAGACAATCAGCTCTCTTACATTTCCTTCATGGTTTCCGTGGCCCGAGAGTGGAGGTCACCTCTTGCTTCCAGTGCTCCAGTACTGCCTTTGGGCAGGATCGACCTGGATAGCAGGGATGATCAATAGTCCCTCATGTGTTGAGCCTGGAAATGCTCTTTTCCCCAATCCTCAGCCTCTCCTTCCTCTTTCCCAAGCAATTCTAAATAGCTGTGGGCGTCCTTCAGTGAGCTCCCTCCCTGGTCCTGCCTTGTCCTTTATCTCTGTCTTCCCCTCCCTGGGCTTACTGGGATCCTGGCTTCCCATGAAAAACTTGTAGCATGGTATGTTATGACTTAAGTTATTCCAACTAGTTTAGCAGCACTCTCGGGGAAGCAAACCGCTTACAAAAAACCTGTGGCTGCCATGCTCACACCCTAACTCTGCCCCCATAAGGAGAGGAAGGAAAGCAAACAGGCACCAGGATGTCGGCTCCTGGACACAGCAGAAACACTTGCCAAGCTAAGAGAATTCATAGAGAGGACCCAGCATATCCTAGGCTGCCAAGCACACATGGCGATGGCTGCAGCCTGCCACCACTTCCCCAAAATGAATGAGAGGAAAAATAAACATGTGCAGGCATGCGTACATGGGAAGGGGGGAGAGGCGACAGGCCACAGGATGGGATCACTCATCCCGGGCATGGGAAGGAGCAATGGCCCTTTGCTCAAGCCCGGTTCCCAGCCCCACCTTACACCTTGGGCCTGATGGACCCAGTCCTCATAAGCTAATTGTTATCTCAAGGTTATAGTCCCAGAAATAGCAAAATGGATGTTACTGTGGTCTCTAAACTTCTCATTTAAAATTTCCTATACTTTTGGCCTCAGCATAAATTTTCCCTGCAAATATTAACACTAGTCTTCCCTTATGGTATTGTTATTACCCCAGGACGCTCTCTGAACGCCCTTCTCTAACTTTACAGACGATGTATTCCTTTGTTAAAAAGGTAGCCTTATAAAAGAGGCTGCCTGCTGTTAGATAAAAGGCAGGATCCTAGCATTTGTTTTTCTTTCTCTTCTCACTGTGTCAGTCATGTGGTCTAACCCAACCAGTTCACTTTCCCCGGTCCTGACCACGGGTGGAGGGGAAAGTCACGAGAAAGGGACGCCTGGACTTGCTGGTAAGGTCATTCCCAGTCAGGACACTGACCAGAAGGGAACTGACCCACTTTATTGTTGTCATCTTTCTAGAGGGATCTGCCCCCTTCCAGTCTTCTGGCTTGTCTATTAAAACATTGAAAGGAAATGTTGGAAGCTTTGTACTGAGGCCTGGCCTCAGTATACCGTAGGTGACCAAGAGAAGTGGCCTTCACAGGGTTCCTTAGATTGCTGAGACAAGTACCCTCTCCTCTATCCCCCCACGCCTCATTGTCAGCAGAAGCAGCTAGATGAGTCATCGATGAGTCATCATCCCTCTCCCCACAGCAGTTGGGTGCTTGTCTCAGAGGGGGGATTTGTTGGGTCTGGAGACCTAAGGCAGATGAGTGAGTATCCCATCCCCCATGGAGGGTAATTATTATTCCTGCATCCTGAGGAGATGGAGGCCTGCTTTCCTGCATCCTGAAGGAGAGATACAGGGTCTGAATGACAGCCACAGGGCTGATGAGCAAAATGCTCTCAAGATTGTTTCCTTCCCTCAATAAAGGTGCAAACCAAACCAGTTCACCTAAGGAAGCCCTTGAAATGCAAGGCCCATGAGAAAACCCCCCAACCCAGAGTTAAAACGTCCATAAAAACCCCAGCCTTCACTCTCGAGCAGCGAGCTACCAGCTTCCGGGCTCCACTGCACTTCTCTAGCTGTAGCCTTTTCTTTCTCTCTAATAAATCGTACTTTATATACTGACTTTGGCTTGTCATTCAGCTGCCTCACGAGCCAGTTCCCTGGCCTGTGAAGACAAGGACTCTCGACACGGACACGTAACAACCCAGACCCTCGTGGCTCATGCCTGTAATCCTAGCTACTCAGGCGGCAGAGATCAGAAGGATCGCGGTTCCAAGTCAGCCCAGGGAAATAGTTCCTGAAATTCTATCTCGAAACAAACCCATCACCAAAAAAAAAAAAAAAAAAAAAAAAAAAAAAGGGCTCAAGGTGTAGGCCCTGAGTTCAAACCCCAGCACTGCAAAAAAAAAAATTTCATATGACTCAATGTTTCATCTTTATGAGTTCCCAACAAAGCTGTTGTTATTCCTTTTATACAAATAAGGCTTAAACTTTGTCAAATTCATCAGTTAAGTCATAAGCCTGAAATTTGAACTCAGGTCCCTGTGGGCACCAAAATAGTTTATTCCTGGCTTTTCTACATTTCCCAGCTTGGAGGCTGAGGCAAGGAGGTTCATTTGAACTGAGGAGTTTGAGGCCAGTCTCTGTAACATAGCAAGATCCTTTCTCAAGAAATAGGATCTTGAGGGAAAGGTCCTATTTCTTGAAGTTCTTTCCTCAAATGAGGGAAAAACAAATGAGGGGAAAAAAGAGAAATGTATGCTATTATTATACTTTAGTGTTCTAGGGTCTCCTATTTGACTTTATACTCCCCAAAGGCAAACTAATTCATGTTGTATCCTTTGTTTTTAGCATAAGGTCATATATATATATATATATATATATATATATATATTTTTTTTTTTTTTTGTGAGATTGATTGAGGTTTGAACACAGAGCTTCCAGCTTGCAAAGCAGGTGCTCTCCCACTTGAGCCACACCTCCAGTATATTCTGCTCTCGTTGAGATGAGGGTCTGGTGAACTATTTGCCTGGCCAGCCTCGAACTGAGATCCTCCCAATCTCAATTTACAAAGTAGCTAGGATTTACAGGTGTGAGCCATGGGCACCCAGCTATTTCCTTTTAGTTAGCTTAGAAAAATCTATGGGAAAAAAAAGGAATTATATTCACTAGGAACCTATGAAAAATTAAGGTGTTCTTCCCCATCCACCCAAAAAAACCAAAAAACAACACCTAGGTTCTAAGAGGCTCCAGAGCAAGAACTGCCCACAGCCAGCTGAGGGTCCTTCTTCCTCACCCCTGCTCCACAGACCCAGCCCACAGTGACCATGAGGCTCCCCTGCTAGGCCTGGGGATCCTCTGCTTTTCTACTCAGTCAAGGTCCATTGTCTCCTATGGTGTGCAGGTGCTGCAAGGGCCCTGCAGACCTGCTGATAGGTAAGGCACCGCTCAGTCCCTAATTTTGAATAGGGGTTCTTGGGACGAGATTCTCAGCTGTTAGGAATGAAAACCTCCACCCTGGCTTTGGATCTCCTATCCCCACTGGGCAGTCACATCCTTTATTCCTGGTTCCAAACCCTGGGAATCCCATCCATTCCCTAACATGTCTTGATCTTGGAACAGAGGAGTATCCATCAGTTAATTCTGGTTCTGCTGTTCACCCTAACTGAATTCCTTCATCTAGGCCAGTTTCTGGGGTTGGACATTCGAATTGGGGGGGGAGGGACAGTGATGTACCCCAGGCTGGTCTCAAACTTGAGATGCTCCTGCCTCAGCCTCCAAAGTGCTGGCACTGGAAGCACAAAAGACCATGCCCAGTAACAGTGATTTTCAGAACCCATCTTACCAAGTTTGACACTTCAACTTCTCCCAACACTGGTAAAGCACAGATAACTGACAGATGGATCCATAAACCTGGGCTCCAGGAAGCCCCACTTTTCCCTTCCTCCCCCCACATTAATTCATGTCACTTCCCCCTGGGGAAGGACAGAGTTCATGATCCTCACAACATCCTCATGTGGCACTGGCATACACACCTCACATATAAGGAAACTGAGTCACAAAGTTAACTGACTTGTCTGAGGCCATGAAGTGGAAGAGAAATTGAAAAGAGTTAAATTATTTTTTCTTTTCAATACTGGGTATATATTGCCGGGGCTGGTCAAAAACGCCTGGGATCAAGAGCATTTCTGGCCTCTGCCATCTGAGTAGCTGTGAGTATAGGTGTGTACCATCACACCTGGCTGGGAGTTGCTTTTTTTTTTTTTTTTTTTTTGCGGTACTGGGGTTTGGCTCAGGGCCTACCCCTTGAGCCATTCCACCAGCCCTTTTTTTGTGTGATTTTTTTTTTTTTTCCAGATAGGGTCTCATGAACTATTTGCCCAAGATTGGCTTTGAACCAAGGTCCTCCTGATCTCTGCCTCCTGAGTAGCTAGGATTATAAGTGTGAGCCACTGGTGCCCAGCTCTGGGAGTTGAATTCTTGGGTGCTTCAAGACCCCATCCACTTGAAAAAATTATTCCTTTGAGATGCTGAGGAACGAACCCAAAGCCTAGTGCACATGCTAGGCAAGCACCCTGCCTCTTGCTACATCCTCAACACACCTGTCCTTTTTTTTTTTTTTTGGTGGGGGGGCAGTCCTGGAGATTGAAGTCATTGCCTCACACTTACTAGGCAAACAATCTACCATTTGAACCTTGCCCCTAACCCTTTTGCTTTTTAGTCTATTTTTCAGATAGGGTCTCACACCTTTGCCTAGGCCAAATGCTAGTTAATGCAGAGTCATGGTCATAGCTGTGAGGAGCCAAGCAGCACACAGGATCATCTCACTTTGCTCATCAACTAAACTTCCTCAGTGTAGGAAAATGGCAAACCCAACAATGCCTCAGCAAAATGTGACTTCTTGTGTCATCCTACTAAGGAAGAAAACAAGCTCCCTGATATACAATGAAAGAGCAGGAGAAACTGCACTGCATGTGACTCTCACCTATAATCCTAGCTACTTGGGAGGCTGAGATTGGGAAGATTTTGGTATGAGGCCAGCCCAGGCATGAAACTCCATCTTGAAAATAACCAGAACAAAATGGGCTGGAGGTGTGGCTTAAGTGGTAGAGCACCTGCTTTGCAATCAGGAAACCCTGAGTTCAAACTCCAGTCCTGCCAAAAAACCAAAAGACAAAAGACTGCAGTGCAGCTGATGAGCTTAGGAGAGACTGCCTAGGCTTAAGCCATTTTCCCAAGCATTACCAAAACACGTTTAGAACAAATCAGACAATCTCCCTCATCTTTCATTCTCATTATAACCCTGCAAGATAGCTCCCATTATCATTGAAGAAAAACCACAGAACAGGAAGGGTGAATAACTTATCCATATGGCTGCTGCTACAGAGCATTAGAGGGGCTGGATGTGACTCAGTTGTTGGTTCTTGTCTAGCATGCCTGAGGCCCTGGATTTCAAACCCAGTCAAGCACCACAAACAAATACAGGAGGCCATTGGATTTGAAATAAGCTCTTATACTAGACCCCAACAGACCAGACTAAAAACAGAGTCACTCCCACTGAAGTTCCAAGTCACCAAGGTGAAACTTTATCAGACCCAAAATATCAGGATTAGAAAGAATAGTCAAATTTCATTAGCATAATAATGAGGTCCTGTGCCTTAATGCTTTCACAGAAAAAGTACCCAGAAGTAACCTTATGTAACTAGTTAATTTTCTATTGCTCTGTCTCCCTGTCCCCAACTTACAAGAAAGTAACTTAAGTGATCAATCTTCTTTTTTTCTGGTTTCTTCGGCTCTTTTCTGTCTACAAAACCAACTTCCTCTGGTCACTCACTGGAAGCACTCGTTCCATTTAATGGAATAAAGTGTTGCCTGATTTTTGAGTTAAGGGGAAAAAAAACCAGCAGAGTAAGATTGTTAAACTAAATTTTAACTTTGTCCTTGACACTGTGGTAGACAGGGGTTTGAACACAGGTCCGAATCTAAACCTCATTTCCCACCTTATTGCTACATTATGCTGCTTCATCAGCTGGTAGGCAGATGGAATGAAAAAAGACAAATTGTCAACATGTCACTCTTGAGGATGTAACTGGAATTTCACATAATTTTGCAGCATTTTTCTTTTTTTGGTAGTATTGGAGCTTCAACTTGAGTCACTCCTCCAGCCCTGTTTTTTTTTTTTTTTCTTTTTGTTTGGGATTTTTCGAGATAGGGTCTCGGAAAACTATTTGCCTGGACTGGCTTCGAACCGTGATCCTCCTGATCTCTGCCTCCTGGTGTGAGCCACCAGCGCCCAGCTTGTAGTATTTTTCTTTTTAATCATGTAATATTTTTGCCAAAACTGTCTAACTGGGTTTTGACAGTTAAGAAACAATCAGGCAGATGCAGGTGGGCTTCATTATGCTGTGTATGTATATGTATGTAACAGCACTTCGATCCCCTTCACCACCCCCATACTCATTCCTCCCCCTCACACTGACCTGCCCCAGACAGTCTCTTTACACTCATGTCCCATTACTATTATCATTATCACTTTAGGTCTAGAGTCCACACGAGTGGGGTTTAAATTCATGGCCTCGAGTTTGCCAGGCAGGTGCTCTACCACTTGAGCCACTCAGCCCTTTTTATGTGTGTTAGGTATTTTCAAAATAGGGTCTTTACAAACTATATGCCAGGTTGGCCTTAATCCTCAAACTTCCTCCTGATCTCTGCCTCCCGAGTAGAGCAAAAGCCACTGGTGCCCTGCTAATATTTGGCTTTTTGACCTTGGCTTATCTTGCTCAACAGCAGGATCTCCAGTTCCACTAGTTTTCCTGCAAGCTTTAAATGTCACTATTATTATCATCATCATTATCATTATTTTTGATAGGGTCTTGTTATGTAGTCCAGGCAGGCCTTGAACTCGAGGTCATTCTGCCTCAGCCTCCTGAGTGCTGGGATTACAGATGGGCACCATCACACCAAGCTTTCCATTATTTTAATTTAAAGGTTGGCAAACTTTTTCTGTAACTGGCCAGAGCCAAACAGTAAATATGTCTGATTTTGTGGACCATGTAAGTCTGCCACAACTACTCAACTCTTCTAACACAATTGCCACAGATAATGCACAATTTGAATGCACTTTTTGTCACTGAACTGTACACTTATGGTTAAGATGGTAAGATTCTGTTCTGGTATTTTACCAGTTAAAAACAGCAAGGCCAGGCACAGTGGCTCCAGCCTGTAATCCTAGTTAATGAGGATCAGGAGGCTGAGGGAAGAAGTTTCTTGATCAATGGCTGGGCTCAGTGGCATGTCACAGTGGGCGTGTCATCCCAGCTATGCAGAGCAGCACAAATAGGAGGATCGTGGTCCAGGCTGGCCAGCGCATAGAGGGAGACCTTAGCTCCAAAATAATCAATTCAAAAAGGGCTGGAGGAGAGGCTAAAGTGGTTAAGTGCCTGCTTAGCAAACTCAAGGCCCTGAGTTCAACCCTATAGTACTGCAAAAAAAAAAAAAAAGACATAATATACAAGTAAATGAGTGTGGCTGTGTGCCACTAAATCCTTGTGGACACTGAATTCTGAATTTCATATGATTTTCATATGCCAGGAGATATTTTCTGGCCCATGGGCTATAGTTTGCCGGCCTCTACCTTAGAGATAAAGGAAATTATGCTCTCCTCTTTACCACAGTGCCAGCCATCAGCCTATTTTATGCCTAAGTCCAAATGACTTTCCTTGCAAATCTTACCTTTTGCTGTTTCAAACCTAAAATTCTTCTCACTAGTTTTACTCCTTTCAGAGCTAAGGCCTCCTTGACCTCCCTCCCATGCCTGAAATTTAACAGGCTCAGAATCAAATATAGCACCTTCTTTACTTTGCTCCAAGTGCCTTTTTGCTGACTCCTCTATTCCTACATGGCATCATCTCTTCAACCTGCAAAACAGGCTTTCCCAGAGTTCTCATTCCCTCATCAAATTATCAACTGTACCACAGTAATGTGACTCTTCATGTTTGCTATACAGTAGGCATTCAATGTCTGTGATCTGAATCATAGCATCATTTCACTCTTGTTGATAGCTGTGCACCTACTTTCCCCCTTTCGCTTTCTCCCATGACCACGAGCCACGAGGACAGACCATTTTACTAGTCTGGCACTCCTCCTATTATGTCAAGAGCATGTGATATTAACAGTCTTTTCTCAGCTAGTTATGATTTGTAACTCCTTTGTATCTTGGTAATTGAAGCAGGTTTAAATGTGATTACATATGTATATACAAGAGTTGTTTAAAGAAAAAAAATCTCCCTTCCCTACTACTGTTTGGCCTTGGTGCAAAGGCCAAATATATCACACAATATTTAAACTACCTTTGGGATTAATTCTCTAGGCTTCAACTTTTCCTCAGAGGCCTCTATTCCTTCACAGAACTTTTAAAATCTGCTGTATTTGTGTGTGATAATTCTGTGTAACAGCCCTTCTCTCACACCAAGACTTGTACACATCAGGCACGTGCTCTACCACTGAGCTACACCCCCAGCCCCACATCAAGATTCATGAGGGGCAGGACTAGGTTAGCATGCATTCCTGGAGGGAGTAACATGAACAATGTCCATGCTACAGAGGAAGCAGTGGGGATGGGGCTGCTACACTCTAAATAGGCATATATGCTATTTCAATTGATTCCTGATTTCTACTTAACAAGGTGGTAAGTAAGGGGACAAATATTTATAAAAGCTACTGTTCTAAAACCTTACCAAAATGGGCTGGGGATGTAACTCAGTTTGCCTGAGTGTGGAGTGCTTGACTGGCATGCACGAGGCCCTCATACTGCAGGAAAACAAGAACCAAAGAGTTCCTGACATGGCCTTCCAGAGAAGACATCTAAATTTCAACCTGATATTAACGGTTCTGCTCCTGCAGTCTCATTAGCCATGCCAGAGTCACCCAGACTCAGAACCTCTTTATCCTGCAGCTGTGTTGCAGTATTATGGGCCTTCCAAAGTGAGACAGGATTCAAGTTTTCTCTTAAGAGGTAAACCCATTTACTCCCGTTTTTGTTTGTTGGTTTGTTTTTTTGTGGCAGTACTGGGTTTGTATTCAGGACTTCGTACCTGCTAGGCAGGTATTCTACTACTTGAGCCAAGACACCAGCCCTGTTTTGTGTTAGGTATTCTCGAGATAGCGTCTCATGAACTATTTGCCCAGGCTGCCTTTGAACTGCGATCCTCCTGATCTCTGCTTCCCAGAGTAGATAGGATTACAGGTGTGAGCCACCAGCACCTGTCCCATTCTTTAATAAGAACGCCTCCAAAACTATGTCAGCAAATACTTTGCAGGAAAGGACAGTAAGAGAAGCGCAAGGTCTAAGAGGCTTTGGCTACCACACAGCACACTTTTAAGCTTACTTCACCTGCTTTGGGAAAGTACACAATTTGATCCACTACCATAGACAGTTTCCTAAGGCCAGGTCCTTATTGGCCCTATCAAGAAGAAAATTATTTATAAATGACGTCTAGCCTTGAGCTCATTTACCAGCCAGAGTACCCAGATACGTTGATGAAGCTGACTTTCACAGCTGATGGGTTTCCAGACAATTACAGCAGCTTCTCAGCATGTAACAAGGCAACAAAAGGAGAAACCAGTGGCCCCACAGCACTGCATCTTCTGCTTCTTAATGCAAGCAATGGAACCATAGCTAATTTCAGTTCAAACTCATTTCCCTTTTATTAAAGTCCAAGTTACCATTACATGGTTTGATACTCAATAAAGGAAAATTTGTTCGAATAAGGTAATTTGTTATATCAGCATTTCCAGGTGATGGTGTACAATCAAGTAACAATATCAGTAAGTCTGTAGGAAGCCCATCTGTAAGAGAAAAACACAAAGAATTAACAAGCAAAGCGTTAATAAAGATAGCTGGAAATCTTATTTAAAATAACCTTTGGAACTACAGCCCTGGGAAATTACTCTCTCTGTAGCTTTTTCTGCTCTTATTTTAATTGGATACACTCCTTTTGAAACTTTTATAAGACAATTTAGTTCCACTTTTTAAAAAATAAAGGTCCTCTTACTCTTAGGAAGCAAATCCTCTATTTGAGCCTCATTATTAATGTCTATGAGGAAGGAGACTGTCCTTGGTAAATGCCTCAGAACCAAAATGCCTGCACTAGATGCTTGGCATAGTAAGAGCAATGGACTGAGGCTAGAATGCCTGGGTTTACACCACTACTTATATGGCCTTGAACAAGGCATCTCAGATTCCTCATCAGTAAAGCAGGAAAATGGAAATAATTTTAACAACAGTAAATATCTCATAGGATTGCTATGAGAATTAAATGAGTTAATATAGACGGCACTTACAACAGTGCCTAGCACAGTAAAAGCTATGTACACTATGTTTGTTAAATAAAATGAGTTACTGCTTATAAATTTTGTTTTACAGAGGATTTTCTACATTCTGCCCACTGCCTAGATAATCTTGTGATGTGATGGTTTTTACTACTTAATCTATCTTTCCACAGAGAACGAGATATCAAATAAGTTTTACTACTGAATAGATTTTTTTGTCTATTAAGTTCTAACCTAGACACACAAAAATATCAAATTAACTTTGCTAGTAAAAAAAAAAAAAAATAATAAGGGCACACAGAGAGCTCCAACTCTATGTGAAACCAGTCATTTCTTGGGAAAAAACAAAAACCAAAAAACAGCTCACAGGGTTGGCAGAATGACTTAAGTGGTAGAGTGCCTGCCTAGCAAGCGTCAGGCCCTGAGTTCAAACCCCAGTATCACCAGAAATAAAATCATTGAGACTGGAGGAGTGGCTCAAGCAGTAAAAATGGCTGCCTAGAAAGTATGAAGCCCTGAGTTCCAAACCCCAGTGCTGGGAAAAAAACCAAAAAAACCCACAAATGAAATATGGCAAAATAATAATATATGAAAATCTTGGGTGGGTATGCATGGAATCACTGTGCTATCATCTATGCTAGTCTTTACACTTGAAATAGTTCACGGAGAGATTTTTAAATACGGAGGATTTTGGCTGCCTTCACACCAGTAAGAGAATGAAGACAACTAGAAGTAATTTCAGTTCTTTACATTTATCACCATGGTACTCTCTAAGTCCCTTATGCTCATGGCCATGACCTCTAGCTAGAAGAGCTCTGAGAGTGCTCAGAGTCCTCCCTCCTCGGTGGTGTGCTGCTCACCTATGGGGGTTTACACTTTGTCAAGGCCCAGTTCCTCTGGAGTGGAGATTCCCAGTTCGTTTAAAGTTGGTCTAAGTTCCTGGATGACATATGGGTAGATTTCCTTATGAGGTCCTGCTTTGTCCTGTTAGCAAAGAAAATAGTCAAGTTAACTCTGAGAAGTTATCTCTAACAAAATTGAACTTGAGAAAGCTTTAAATCATTTATCTATGCCGAAGTTGGAAGCACAGAATTAACATAAATTATCTATTTTCATGCGACATATTTGTCCAATGAAGAAACCAATCTATACTGTGCAAAGTAGGTTTTAAAAGTATTTTGAGCTGGGTGTGGAAGTGCACAACTATAACCCCAGCTACTGGAAGGTGGAGGCAGGAGGATCATGAGTTTGAGTAAAGCCCAGACAACGTTAATGAGACCCTACCTCAAAAACAAAATATAAACAAAAGGGCTGGGGGCATGGCTCAAACGGTAGAGTGTCTGCCTTCTAAGGTATGCAAGGCCTTGAATTCAATTCCAGTACCACCGAGAAAGAGAGAGAGAGAGAGAGAGACAGAGAAACAAAGACAATTAAGACTAAATTCAGAAAAAAAAATTTAAGTCTAGAATTACTGGAAAAGAATGTGGTGATGACAGAATTTTCTAAAGATAATTAAACGTGCACAGCAGGCAACAGGAAAAATTGAGTTAACACAGGGTAAGGTTTTAATTTGCCTCCAATGTAAAATCCTAACTGAATTAGCTACCAGTGCTGAACGGATCTCTAATTATTTTGCCCACTACAGATAAAGTAATGGCACTTTGCTCCTTACGGACCTTGAACTTCTCACAGACCACAGCATCTCATCTGCAGAGCTGCACTCAGGAGTATCTATGTCCAGGACAGGAGGCTTTCGAAATACTCACCAAACACACACGTCTATATTACTAGTACTTGCACAGTAATAACCAGTTAGTTCTGGGAAGTCCCATCCTAAGAAAACTAACAACATTTCATTTCATATCATTTCACAAATAGCAAAAGGATGAATACCTTTTCTATGCCCTCAATTATTCATTCAGATCAATTTTCAAATAAAATTGCTGAGCCAAAGTATATCATGCACATTTTTTAATATGTTGGACAAATTTTAATTACAATGTATATTTCCTCTAGCTATTTAAGAACTAATAGTAGATTATTAGGGAAGAGAATGGGGATCCGAGGAAACAGGATAAGAGAGGGGAATAAGGAGGTTTGATATGATCAAAGAATATAATACACACGAATCACATTGAAGTTCACTATTTTGTACAATTTAATGTTCACTATTTAAAAAAAGAACTAATTTTAGGTAGTTTAACAAATTTAAAAACACAATATGCTGATATCTGATCAACAGCCCTTCTACTTCTGAAATAATTTTAGCATTGTTATTTCACTGACCTTAACAACTTCTAGGATGCGAACAGCACTAGCAAAATCATTTAACCGTCTGCAAGCCCGCAAAGCAGCATCAATGATTTTGGGTTCTGGAACCAGATCATAGCCAACAAGAGTGTTCATCCCTGTTAAATTAAAAAGAAGGGTAAGTCAACCTGAAATGCCCTCACTTAAATTAAAATTTAGTTCTATATATTCTTACTGAATTATGGACATGTGACTGTATCTGTTTGGGCCTCTATTATCTATAAACTGAGAATTTACCTTTAACAAATTCTAGGTGATAAAATAACAATGGCTCTTCCACAGTGAATTAGTAAAATTATGCAACATGCAGACAGACAGAAAAACTCTTAAACGCAACACTATTTTCATAATTTTTCTCTTCAAACAAGAGGGTCATTTTCAACTTAAATTTAACTCCTAATATGATACACCTATTTTAGATGCTTTAAAACAGATTGTATTGGAAAGTAATCTAAAAACAACCAGAAAAATGCCAAGGAAGAGTTAATGAAGCCCAAATGAGGACATTAAGGAGACATTATAGAGAAACACTAGTATAAAGACTCATAAACGTTCAGCCAGAAAATGATTCTTTTCGTGTCTGCACAAAATAACACATAATAAAATTTAAGACTCACTTAATGGGAATGCAGAATTACTGTGCTTTTCATTACTTCTACTCAAGACTATTCAGTAACAATTTCCCTGGCTGCATCAGTGAAGTCATTACGTTCCAGCAGGGAAGTTTAAGGTACTTAGGTTTCTTGCTTTTATTGTTGTAAAATATTCAAACAAACGATACAAGTGAATACAAATCATACATACAGCTGTACACCCACAGACCCTGAATTCTTGGTCTGAGATAGATTACTATATACCTACAAGGAGTACTAGTTATCTTTAATGATACTTATTCATGTTTAAAAAAATCTGCAAATTTAGGGCAAAACTCTAAAGAAAAAAATAAAAACCTCAAACCATTACTCAGAGGGGAAGAGAAACAAATGACTGCTTGTGTAAATTACCTAAAAGGTACAAAACTGTTAACTGCTCAACTAGACCTATTTCTGTAGCAGTAGTTTTCAACTGAGAGATTTTGTCGCCAGGGGACACTGGGCAATGACATTTTTGGTTTCTACAACTGTGGTGTATATATAGTGCATATAATGGGTAGAGGCCAAAATTACTGCTCAACATACTATACTGCAAAGGACAGCCACATGCAACAAAGAATTATCTGGCTCAAAATGCCCACAGCAACTGCTGTATACCCGTTTCTCAGGAAGCTCTACAGAAGCTGTAAACTCTCCTAACCTCAAGCTCCATGACAGTACCCGGTTTACATGATGCATGTCTTCAAAATACTCGCTTTCAACAAAGTGGAGAGAGAGTGCACATTTACACACTGAAGTAGACAATGTCTACATTCTAATTACCTTTACGTAATTCCCAAGCATCTATGTCTGGCTTGTTGAAGTATGTCACCCAACGAGCATCAAACTCCTCATCTGTCTCATGTGACCCATGGGAATAGCAGCGAGTTAACTGGATAGCTACAATGAAAAGAGGTAATGTCAATGTGTAGCTGAGCTGGGAGCTCATGCTATAATCCTAGGTACTTGGGAGGTAGAGATCAGGAGAATGGAGGTTCAAGGCCAGCCGGGACTACAAAGTTTGTGAGATCCACCTTCCCCCCCATCTCAACCCATAGCTGAGCGCAGTGGTGCACACCTGCTACCTCAGCTACCATGGGAAACATACATAGGAAGTTCACGGGTCAAGCCAGCCTGGGTAAAATTGAGACTCTGTCTCAAAACCACAGCAAAGAGAGGTTGGAGGCATGGCTCAAACAGTAACATCCGTCTCTCAGGTGCAAAGCCCTGAGCTCAAATGACAGTAGCCGCACCCCCATCCAGTAGTTCACTAACTTGCTCAATGCATTAAGCTGTTTTTTTTATTTGGTTGGTTTGAGACAGGGCCTTGACATGTAGCCAGGCTGGCCTCCAGCTTTGTTCTCCTGCCTCAGCCAACATGCCCAGCTCTTCTCATTTTATTTATTTATTTTTTTCATTTTTCTTTTATTATTCATATGTGCATACAAGGCTTGGTTCATTTCTCCCCCCTGCCCCCACCCCCTCCCTTACATTATTTTTTTGGTGGGACTGGAGTTTGAACTCAGAGTTTTGTGCTTGCAAAACAGGCCCTCTTTTACTTTTGAGCCACACCTCCAATACATTTTGCTCTGATTATTTTGGAGGCGTAAGCCATTGGCGCCCGGCTTCTTCTAATTATTCTTTGAAGGCTTCTTAATATTCTCACTTAAATTATCATTTGAGCCTACAGCAAAATACCTATCATTAGTCCCACAAGATCACAGCACAAGTCCAATTTCCCCAAGACGAAGCTACCTCTACAGTCCATGCCCAGAACGAAGTGAGACATATATATAAAAAAGGTGAAAGTAGACATGTTTTAACTTTTATGACAAGAAAAACAACAACAAAAAGCTCTCTAGGCCTAAATGTACCTGATAAATCCAAATATTTAGTCAAAACTATACAGCAGCCAGGCATGAGTGGCTCAAGCCTGGAATCCCAGCTACTCAGGAGGCAGAGATCAGGAAGATTGTGGTTGAAGCCAGCCGGGGCAAATAGCTCTCAAGACCCTATCTCCAAACAAAACAAAACAAAACACCTATCACAAAAAGGGCTAGCAGAGTGTCTCAAGATGCAGGCCCTGAGTTCAAACCTTAGTACTGCCAAAAAAAGAAAAAAACAAAACCCACAAAACCTATGTGGCTATTTAATGTCTTACAACACGAATACATTTGATATAACTGAAAACATAGATTGTAATAACCTTTTATCCTAATGCTCTCAAGAATTTTTAAGCCACCATTTTAAAAAACCAACTATCCTTGCACTGAATACTCAGTGCAAGTATAAAATACAAGCACTTTGGAAGACTGTTTAGTTTCTTATCAAGTTAAACACACAGGCACCATATAACCCAGTAATTCCATTCCTGAGTATTTACTCAAGAAAAATGAAATTATATCCACATTCTCCCCAGAGATAAGTTTTTTTCCTGTGCTAGAGATCCAGCCCTGAGCAGTGTACATGTAGTCAAATGCTCTACTTTGACCTATATCCCAGTCCCAGAGTTAACTAGAAAACTTTACCCTTCCTTCTACCAAGAAAAGTATCCTTTTCTCGACCAATTGTTTTGTTCACTAGGCATGGACTTGAAGAGTGCTAGTTTTCTTTTCTAACTGTGAAACAGATAACCAACAAAATTTAATCCAAGGAAACCTTGACCTTCAATTTGATCACCTCTCTTCCAGAAGTCAAATTACAAACTAGTTATACCCAAAAACTCTATTATACAGCAATTGTTTGGAATACCAAGCATGCACTGAGAATACAAATCTCTTCTGTAAGTGTAAAAATAGCCTCTCCTACTTGGTTTACTTAAACTGTATTCCTAATCCACTAAAGGTAAGAGCCGAATTTATTCCCTTAGCAATGGACAAGTACCCATATACTTCACATGTTTTATTTTAGGGAAATTACACAGCCATCCCACCATTACCACCTCACTTAAGTACAGCCTCTTCACCCTGCTGTGAGGCTTGAAAGGCAAAATTTTGGCAAACAATTAGTGCTTTGATACAACATGAACATACCAGGGGAGGAAAAGAGAAGCAACTGTGAAAAACAGGAACGTTTGGTGTAGCTCAGGACTTGATCCCCAACACAGAGCAGGGGACATTTTGGAAAAAAAAAAAAAAAAAAAAAAAAAGGTTTTTGGTATTCACTACATGCTCCATTTTTCTTTTAAAAGCTAATATGCTTTAAAAAAACAAAAACAAAAAACCCTAAGGAGCCAAGCACCAATGGCACATGTCTATAATTCTATGTACTTGGGAGGCTGAGATAGGGAGGATTGAATTTTGAGGCCAGCATGGGCAAATAGTTTGCAAAAATAACCAGAGCAAAATGAACTAGAGTCTGGATCAAGTGGTAGAGCACCCGATTTGCAAGTGTAAAGTCCTGAGTTCAAAAAAAAAAGGTACAGCACAAACTCAACCCCACGCCAACCTCCTACCCTTCCGGGTCCTTCCATAACTCTCAGGAAAAGGAGGTAGAAGCCAGGCTTTCATAGGTTTTAAGGACTGACTTAAATCACCTAATTCAGCAGTTATTGGTAAATGACTGTGCTTCAAGTTGGAAACCACTTCATGGACCAAATACTAGATTTAGGTTGTTACTTATGGCCCCTTAAGCCTACCTCCAAGGCCTCTCTTTCCTGAAATGAGAGGCTGAGATGAGGAGTACTGAAGTTCAAAGCCAGTTCCCACAAAAAGCTCAAAAGACCCTATCTTGAAAACATCCAACACAAAAAAGGACTGGCCTACTGGTTCAAGTGGTAGAGCACCTGCCTAGCAAGCATGAGGCCCTGAGTTCAAACCCCAGTACCCCCAACACCAAAAAAGAAATCTAACTCTTTTTTACTTTTTTTTTTTGAGATAGGGTCTCATTAGATAGGCTGGGTTAGCCCTGTTTGAGATTCCTGTCTGGGCTGGTGGAGTGGCTCAAGTGGTAGAGCACCTGTCTAGCAAGCGTGAGACCCTGAGTTCAAATTCCAGTACCACCCAAAAAAAAAAAAAGATTCCTGTCTCTGCCTCCCTGAAGTGCTAGGATCATAGATGATTACAGACGTGGGTTACCTTGCCTGGCTTTTTTGACTTTCGTTTAGTGGCATTGGGGATTGAACCCAGGGCCTCCAGCAGAACTCACTATCACTTGAGCCACACCTCACCCTTCTTGTTTTGTATATTCTTGAGATAAGGTTAACTTTGCCTGGGCTATAGCTCGGATTATAGATGTACACCACCATGTGGTTGCTTTTTTGACTTTCAGTTGCATAAAACCTCTATGGTCTCACAGTGGTAACAAACCTCTACCTATAATGCCCAAAAATTATCCAAAAGGACTGGAGATGTAGCTCAGTGGTAGAGCACTTGCATGATATGCACAAAGCCCTGGGTTCCATCCTCAGCACTGAAAAAAAAAAAAAAAATCCAAAAATGAAATACACTTTAATAAAGCAAACATATAGTTTAGGTATCACATAGCAGCATTTCAGTCAAACACAGACTGCATATAAGAAGGAATACACCACGCAGCCTTAAGCAAAACATGACTATATTATTTGCACTGCATAAGGTAACAGAAAATTACATTATCTCACTCAAACCTTACAACTACTAAACATTATCCTGATTTTACACAAGAGGCAATTGAGGCTTAAGATTAAGTAACATGTCCAAGGTCACACCGATAAAAAGCAGCTGACACAACTTGTGATCAATACTGCCTCCCGGTGGCAAATATTTAAGTGTAAAGGACCGAATGCCTAAAATAAAGCCTTGGGTTTATGAATTACACTCCAGAGGGTGAAGAGAATGCCTGGGAGATAAACCACCAGGAAAAAAAGAATCTACTTAATATAGGGTTTGCCAAAAACCTCTGCCATTTCCCAAAACTGCTAAATGTAGAAATTTTTTTCCAGAAACTTTTAAGATGTCAAAAGAAACCTCCAACCGTGTTATCTACATAAAAACTAATCTAATACTTGCTACTTCAGCAATTACATAAGTAAAGAAACAAAATCCCCACAAAATCTGACAAACATCAGGATGGGCCGAACCAACAACTTTTATAGTTAAGAAACAAATAGGTGGGCCCCCGACTTCTCTTGTAAAATACGATAATCTCCACGGTCTGAAAAGTGTGTGTCAGCCATACTGTTTTATGATCCATTATGAAACATAAAAGTCTGGATTGAATAAAGCACAAAATATTCTTGAGATTCAAACAGTCAAGGAAGTGTGTTACTAGTTTTTGACTACCTGAGTTATTTTACTGTTTCAGTATGTCAAACTTCAGGTCATATAGGACCTAAATCTCATAATATACATACTACCACCATGAACCAAGATCCAGGTACAACTACAATTAAAAGTACTGGGGGCTGGAGCTGGAGCTCGGTGATGGAGAACTTGCCTGAGCATGCATGATCCCCAGCATCACACAAAAGGACTACTACAGTGCTGGACATAAAATCTCCCGGAACACATGTAAAGAGGAGGGTAAAATATAGGAGACAATTAGCACATTTCATACTCCAGCAACGAGGCTTCTTCTAATCCAAACGGAGGGTGCGGCAGGACCCAAAAATGAATGTTTGCAGACATGTTCGCAAGAGTCACATTCGTACCCTAAAACCTATCCAGAACGCTCAGGCTCTCTTCCAAACCGCAAGCAACCCACCACCCGCTTCCATGTGTCCGAACGTGGCTCAACAGTCACTACGGCCAGCACGGGCTGCGGAGGTGACAAGCAAACCGTCAACAGAAAACCGTCGGACCCGGGTCTACGGTGCCCATACGGAAGCAGGGAGCGCGCGAGGCGACGCCGGGGCGGACGCCGCGCCCCGAGGCTCAATGTCACCTTCGCCAGGACACTGCGGGCCGGCGGGCGGAGTCCGCTCGGGGCCAGGTGGCCATAGGGTCGTCCGGGGACACGGTCACGGCCCTGGGGCGGAGGGGGGGAACCCCGCGCCCCTTCCCCGGTCACACCTGACCCGTGGCGATGCCGGCGCCGGAAAGTCGCAGCCGAGAAAGGCCCCCGGGCGCGCCCCCACGTCCTCCGCGGCTCGAGGCAGCAGCGAGGGCAGTGGCAGTCCCAGGGCTCGGTCGCCCGCCCGCAGGGCAGAGGCTAGGCCGCCGGGGGAGCCTGCCCTCGAGTGGCGTGGGGGCCCAGGTCACCGCAAGGACACACGGGCGCGGGCTCCGGCGGGCGGACGGCTTACCGGCGACAGGGCTCGGGGCCGGGGTCGAGTGCCGAAGGCCTCGGGAGCCGGCCCGGGAGGCTGCGGCCAGAGCGCAGCGGCGGAGAGCAGCGCCTAGCATCGCGGCGATGGCGGCGCGCTGGCTGAAGCCGGAGAGAAGCCGGGTGTGAGCTCGCGGGCCGCTCCGGAGCTCGCGGGGGCGGGACTCACGCAGCGACGCAAAGTGGGAGGGGCGTGTAGCCCCGCCCCCTGCGGCGGGCTACGGCGGGGCGCTGAGGACAAACCACGTGGGCGCCTCGCGCTTCCTCCGCCTCAATGGGTGGCCTTAGTGGATCCGCCAGGGACTGTGTGAGGGATCGAGCCCGCCAATGGAGGAAACTTTACCACCGCAATATGGAGATAATAGAAATAACAATGACCAGTTGTAATAAAAATACTCAGCCGGGTGCCGGTGGTTCACTTCTAGCTGGCATCTGTAATTTTAGCTATTCAGGAGGCAGAGATCAGGAGATTCGCAGTTCAAAGCCAGCCTGGGTTCTCGAGACCCTATCTCAAAAATCCCATCACAAAAAAGGGCTAGTGGAGTGGCTCAAGGTGTAGGCCCTGATTTCAAGCCCCAGTACCTGAAAAAAGGAAAAAAAAAAAAAGGAAAAATTAAAGAAATAAGTTCCCCTTATAAATGGGAACAACCAGAGCTTGATCCTATTGGGGACCCATGTGACAGTGCAGAAGGAAATGCAGGAACCCATGGAAGGATTGAGGAGGCTAAGGGGGGTTCTTTATTGGCCGAGGGCTGTTCCTGGCACTTCTGAGCAAAGTACGCCCTCTAGCAGAAAAATCATAGGGGTAAAAAGCCATCAGAAATGGCTAAGGGTTTGGGGAAGGCATCATGCAGTATCATCTACCACAACCAGGACCTAAACCTAAGTCCCACAGGGCAACTAGGTCAGGTCTGCGATAGCAACATAAGGGAGGCAAAGGCAGTAGGACCATGAGTAAGAGACCAGCCTAGGCTATAGAGCAAGCTTGTGTTACAAAACAAAACCAAATCTTTGCTCACTGGATCTCCCCTTGAGACTAAAATAAGAGAACAAATGGGAAAGAAACTGCCTACATTCATGGGAATGTATTAGTGACTATTCTTATATCATCAATTGACAAGCATTAAAAGATGAGTCCAAGTCAGGCACCCGTGGCTACTTGGGAGGCTGAGATTAGGAGGATCACGAGTCAGGGCCAGTCCGGGGAACTAGTTCAGGAGACCCCCATCTCCAAAATAACCAAAGCAAAATGGACTAGAGGTGTGGCTCAAGCAGTACAGCACCTGTGAAGCCCTGAGTTCAAACCCCAGTCCCACTTCAAAAAAAAACAAGTCTAACTTCTTCATTTTACAGATAAGAAAGCACTCAGAAATTAGTTTGTTGCAATTGAGGCTCTTCCCCACGTCTTCAGTTCTGAGGATTCTCTGTATTTTTATGACCAACTGCCTAACTCTATTCCCTACAAGAAGGCTTCTTATTTTTATTTATTTATTTTTTGTGGTTCTGGGGTTTGAACTCAGGGCCTACACCATGAGCCACTCTACCAGCCATTTTTGTGATGGTTTTTTTTCCAAGATAGGGTCTCATGAGGTATTTGCCCTGGGGCTGGCTTGGAATCCTCCTGAGTGGCTAGGATTACAGGTATGAGCCACCAGCCCCTGGCTAGGAAGGCTCTTGACTCTCTTGCAGACCCTCTGAAATGGGGTTGATCAAGTTCCAAAACTTTTACATCTAATCTGGTCTCAGTTAATACATCTTGACTCTGAGCCCCTGCGCAGTGGGGCACTTTTCCCAGGCCTGAATGATTTGATGCCACCCAGAGTTAAAGTAAGTCTCCTTTGTCTTGATCTCCCATTGTCTATCTTGGACCAAATGAAGATAAAACAGCCAGCATTCAGGTCACTATTCCTCGCTATAGGCCCTCTCTCCTGCTTCTCAGCACCCCTGTCCTCTTTTCCTTCCCTAAAGTGTGGCTTTAGAGGGAAATGAACCTGCTCGGGAAAGAGTTAAAAAGCTTTTGTTTTCAAAGTCATCTGTCCCTACCTTCTTCCACCAACCTAGCCAAAACATGTCTGAGAAGCTCCGACCTCTTTGCTGTCAATGAGTGTTATACAAATCTCCAAGAGCTAGAAGCTCAGGATGAAGTCAGGACTCCCATAAGTAAGAAAGCTCCGGGGTGTGTTGTAAATGAATTCCAACTGTTCTCCCTGCTTGCTGACAGTCTTCCCACTTTCACCTAGATTGGCTACTGATTTTTTTTTTTTTCTGTATCACTAGGTTTGAACTCAGTGCCTCATTTTTACTAGGCATATATGCCTACCACTTGAGCCACTCCACCAGCCCTTTTTTTGTGATGGGTGTCTTCAGGATAGGCTCTCGTGAACTACTTCTGGCTTTGAACCTTGATCCTCCTGATCTCTGCCTCCTGAGTAGCTAGGAGTGAGCCACCAACACCAGCTGGGATTTTTGTTTATTTTTATTTTGTTTTTAAGAAATATAACATTATAAGCCAGTGAAATGATGATATATGCATGTAATCCCAACTATTTGGGAGGGTGAATGGGGAAGATCACTTGAACCCAGGAGTTGGAGGCCAGCATGGTAAACAAAGCGAGACCACCTGTCTCAAAAACAAAAAAAACAAAAAACCCCCAAAACAATTGTGATTATTATATGCCACTGTATACCACTGATTATTTATTATCTACTCATCTATGCTTCATAACCTTGTGACACACATGTTTATCTCTTTTAGTTTTTATTTTTTTGGTACTGGGGTTTGAACTCAAGAGCCCAATGCTTGCTAGGCAGGCATTCTACTAGTTGAGCTACACCCCAGCCATTTTTTGCTATAGTTATTCTTCAGGTAGGGCCTCAAGTTTTTGCCCAGAGTTGACCTCAGACCTTGATCTTCCCACCTATGACCTCTCACACAGATGGGACCACAGACTTACGGCACCAAGCCCAGCTTATTAATTGAGATGATGTCTCACTAACTTTTTGCCCAAGTCGTAGCTGAAGTTTTTGCCCAGGCTGGACTCCAAATCTGATCGTCCTGATCTCTACCTCCCAAGTATCTGGAATTACAGGTGTAAGCCACCTGACCTATTTTATTTTTATTGAGATAGGGTTTCACTATGTAGCCTGGCTAGCCTGGAACTAGTGATCCTCCTGCTTTAGCCTCCCATGTGCCATCATACCTGGCTATCTCTATTTTATTGATGAAGGAATAGACTCAAATGACACTTGTCCAAGAATCACACAGACCATAAATAGCAGGCCTTAGATTTGAGCCTGTTTTTCTGTCTCTAGAAATTGTTTCCTTTCTTACCTTGGCTGAAAGTTTTTCTGTCTCTAGAAATTGTTTCCTTTCTTACCTTGGCTGAAAGAATTCACCTGCCAGTGAATTCTGAGCCCCCTGCTACCTAGGCCTCAGCCCTAATCACCTGTGTTTGTTTACTGCAGAACAATTTATCACAAACTGAGCAACTTAAAATAATATCCATTATTATTTTCCAGTTTGTGTGGATCAGAAGTCTAGGCATAGCATAACTGAATTCTCTACCTGGGATTTTTTTTTTTGTAGATCTGGGGTTTGACATATTCAGAGTCTTGCAAGGCTAAAATCAAGATATTGACTAAGTCCGTGGTCTTATCTAGAACTTGGAGTTGTCTTTCAAGGTCATTCAGGTTGTTGGCAGAATTCAGTGAATGAGTCTCACTCATTCACTGAATTCTCACTCATTCATTCACTGTCAACCACGAATACTCTTAAACTCCTACATCCACCCTTGTGTCCCCACCATGTGACTCCCTCCAAGGCCCTCTCACAATACTGTAGCTTATTTCTTCAGGCCAGTGGGCAAGTGTCTCTCTGACACTTCACCCCTTTTTAAACATCTCACCTGAGCAGGGTGCTAGTGTCTCACACCTGTAATCCTAGCTACTCAGGAGGCAGAGATCAGGAGGATTACGGTTCTGGGCAAAAAGTTTGCAAAACCCTATCTTGAAAGTGTCCAACACAAAACAGGGCTGGTGGAGTGACTCGAGTGATAGAACACCTGCCTAGCAAGTGTGAAGCCTTAAGTACGAACCACCATTAAAAAAAAAGAAGAAGAAGAAGAAAATCTCACCTGATTAGATCAAACCCACCTAGGAGAGGCTAAGAGATCAAGAGACGACAACCTCATGCTTAATACCTTAGCAACTGTTCTGAACAAACTCACTTTCTCCTAATTCAGTTTCAGGTTCTGGGGGCTCAGCCTCACCATGATAACCATGTTAGGCAGAGAGGAAGGAAGCATGATGGCTGAGAATGATGGCTTGGGTGTTGATAAGGAATCACATCCTGGATTGCTAACATTAATGGAACGACTTGTGACATTCAGGAGGAGGGTCTTGCTGACCTTCCATGGGCAGCTCCCACAGCCCATGGAAAATCACAGCCAGGTCTGAGCATGCAAGGCTAAACACTGCCCTCACTCAACACACGGAGGAGCTGATGACACATTAACCCAGTCTCCAGAAGTTAATGACACATTAACCTAGTTTTCCTGGTCTTATCACCCCCATGTCCGCAGACCCCAGTAAAGGCTTGAGGTCTTGGGACTCCTAGTGCAGCTTCCCTCTTGAGTCTGCCCCCCTCCAGCTGGAGAAGCTACTTCCTTTTTATGTGTGTGTGTGCAGTACTGGGGTTTGTACTCAGGGCCTACACCTTGAGTCACTCCACCAGCGTTTTTTTTGTGAGGGTTTTTTCAAGACAGGGTCTCAAGAACTATTTGCCTAGGCTGGCTTCAAACCACAATCCTCCTGATCTCTGTCTCCCAAGTAGCCAGGATTTCAGGTGTGAGCCACTGGTGCCAAGCTGGAAAAACCACTTCTGCTTTGCTTTCACTTTGCATTAATAAACCTGCTCCTGCTTAAATCTCCTCTGTGTCCATCCTTGAATTCGTTCACTGACAAAATCAAGAACTTCCTGACCCCCAGACCTAGAAACCCTAATCCAGTGACAACCAGACTACCCACTACTTGAGATACCAGTCTCAAGCACAGGTCTCAGGAACTCCTGACGAACTTCCAGTTGGGAGTTCCTACAGCTTCTTCCTTGGGTTTGATTAATTTGACAGAATGGCTCACAGAACTCAGGGGAACACTATCTTTTTTTTTTTTTCCCAGTACTGGAGTTTGAACTCAGAGTCTACACCTTGAGCCACTCTACCACCCCTTTTTTGTGATGGGATTTTTCAGGATAGGGTCTCATGAACTATTTGCCTGGGCTGGCCTTGAGCTGCAATCCTGATCTCTGCCTCCTGAATAGGTAGGATTACAGGCTTGAGCACACTTACGCACCTTCCAGGAAGCCTCTACCTGTTCAGCTACCCAGAACTCTGTCCTTTTTGGTTTTGGTTTTGGTTTTTTGGAGCAGGGTCTCACTCTGTAATGGAGGCTGGCTTGGAACTCACAACGTAACCCAGGGTTGTCCTGAACTCAAGATTGTCCTACTTCCAATTTTGAGTGCTGGGGTCACAGGCATATTTTGCACTACTCCCTGAGGCTGAGGGCTATAGTTTGGATCTGATGTAGGTCCATGTATTGTGGGTATAGTCCCCAGCCTGTGGGGCTCTTGAGAGGTGGTGGTAAGAAGTTAGGTCACTGGATATGTGCCTCTGAAGGTGATATTGTGACCTCACCTCCTTCCTGTTTCTTTTTGTTTCCTGAATGCCCTAATGAGAATAGGCTTTCTGTGCCACAGGCTCTGGTCGTGATGTACTGAGACTCCACAGCCCAAAGTAACAAGGCCAAGTTACTACAGTCTGAAACCTCCCTCACTAATATTGATTATCTCAGGTATTTTGTTACCAAAGTGCAAAGCTGATTAACACACTGGGTGACTATAAAGAACCAAAATGTCAAGGTACTAGTGGCTGTAATCCTAGCTACTCAGGAGGCAGAGATCAGGAATATCATGGTTTGAAGCCAGCCCTGGGAAATAGTTCGAGAGAACCTATCTCGGGGGAAAAAAAAAAAAAAGTCAATACAGCCGAGCACCAGTGGCTCATGGGTGAAATCCTAGCTACTCAGGAGGCAGAGATCAGGAAGATCTCAAGCAGAAGCCAGCCAGGTGGGCAAATAGTTCTCAAGATCCTGTCTTGAAAAAACCCTTCACAAAAAAGGTGGAGTGGCTCAAGGTGTAGGCTCTGAGTTCAAACCCCAGTACACACAAAAATAAACAAACAAATAAATAACAAGAACCAAAATGTATTGGCTTAGGGCTCTGGAGGCTGGGAAGGCCAGTATCAAGATGCTGACATCTGGTAAGGGCCTTCTTCCTGTGTCATAGCCATAGCAAGACAGTGGCCATCATATCTGAAGGCCAAAGTGAGGGTAAGAGAGAAAGGGTGAACCAGTTGGGTGATAAAGGCATTAATTCACTCAAGCAGGTGGTTCTCTCATGACCTACACACACCTTAAAGATCCCAGTACTATGACAATGTCAACTAAACTTCACCACGAGCTTTGGAGGGGATGGTATTCAGCCATAGCAGGGGCCAAGGCATAGAGGTGGGCAGACAAGCATATCGTGGGGATCACCTGGAAACAAGAATGGCAGAGGTAAGAGCTAGGTGCTGTGGCTCACTTCTGTAATCCCAGCTACTAGAGATGCCGAGGCCTGAGGATCATAAATTCAAGGCAGGCCAGCCTGGGCAACTTATCAAGACCCTGTCTCAAGACCTTTAGGTTTTTTGTTTGTTTGTTTTGTTTTGGTAGCACTGGGTTTTTTTTTTTTTTTTAAAGTTGGATTTCTATTTTTTTTTTCACTTTTCTTTTATTATTCATATGTGCATACAAGGCTTGGTTCATTTCTCCCCCCTGCCCCTACCCCCTCCCTTACCACCCACTCCGCCCCCTCCCTCTCCCCCCCCTCAATACCCAGCAGAAACTGTTTTGCCCTTATTTCTAATTTTGTTGTAGAGAGAGTATAAGCAGTAATAGGAAGGAACAAGGGGTTTTGCTGGTTGAGATAAGGATAGCTATACAGGGCATTGACTCACATTGATTTCCTGTGCGTGGGTGTTACCTTCTAGGTTAATTCTTTTTGATCTCACCTTTTCTCTAGTTCCTGGTCCCCTTTTCCTATTGGCCTCAGTTGCTTTAAGGTATCTGCTTTAGTTTCTCTGCGTTAAGGGCAACAAATGCTAGCTAGTTTTTTAGGTGTCTTACCTATCCTCACCCCTCCCTTGTGTGCTCTCGCTTTTATCATATGATCAAAGTCCAATCCCCTTGTTGTGTTTGCCCTTGATCTAAGGTCCACATATGAGGGAGAACATATGATTTTTGGTTTTTTGAGCCAGGCTAACCTCACTCAGAATGATGTTCTCCAATTCCATCCATTTACCAGCGAATGATAACATTTCGTTCTTCTTCATGGCTGCATAAAATTCCATTGTGTATAGATACCACATTTTCATAATCCATTTGTCAGTGCTGGGGCATCTTGGCTGTTTCCATAACTTGGCTATTGTGAATAGTGCCGCAATAAACATGGGTGTGCAGGTGCCTCTGGAGTAACACTCTTTTGGGTATATCCCCAAGAGTGGTATTACTGGATCAAATGGTAGATTGATGTCCAGCTTTTTAAGTAGCCTTCAAATTTTTTTCCAGAGTGGTTGTACTAGTTTACATTCCCACCAACAGTGTAAGAGGGTTCCTTTTTCCCCGCATCCTCGCCAACACCTGTTGTTGGTGGTGTTGCTGATGATGGCTATTCTAACAGGGGTGAGGTGGAATCTTAGCGTGGTTTTAATTTGCATTTCCTTTATTGCTAGAGATGGTGAGCATTTTTTCATGTGTTTTCTGGCCATTTGAATTTCTTCTTTTGAGAAAGTTCTGTTTAGTTCACGTGCCCATTTCTTTATTGGTTCATTAGTTTTGGGAGAATTTAGTTTTTTAAGTTCCCTGTATATTCTGGTTATCAGTCCTTTGTCTGATGTATAGCTGGCAAATATTTTCTCCCACTCTGTGGGTGTTCTCTTCAGTTTAGAGACCATTTCTTTTGTTGAGCAGAAGCTTTTTAGCTTTATGAGGTCCCATTTATCTATGCTATCTCTTAGTTGCTGTGCTGCTGGGGTTTCATTGAGAAAGTTCTTACCTATACCTACTAACTCCAGAGTATTTCCTACTCTTTCTTGTATCAACTTAAGAGTTTGTGGTCTGATATTAAGATCCTTGATCCATTTTGAGTTAATCTTGGTATAGGGTGATATACATGGATCTAGTTTCAGTTTTTTGCAGACTGCTAACCAGTTTTCAGCACTGGGGTTTTGAACTCAGGGCCTCACACGTGCAAGGCAGGCACTCTGCCAGCCCTTTTCTGTGATGTTTTTTTTTTTTCAAGATGTTTTTGTGATGGGTTGTTTTGAGGTAGGGTCTCGAGAACCCTTTGCCTGGGCTGGCTTCCAACCGCAATCCTCCCGATCTTTGCTTCCTAATCAGCTAGGATTATAGGTGTGAGCCACCAGCACCCAACTCAAAATAAAAAGTTTTTAAAAGACTGGGGATTTGACTTAATGGTCAAGCATTTGCTTACCATGCAAGAAGCCCTGGGTTTCGATCCCTAATACTGCAAAAGCAGCAACAAAAAAAGGTGATCCTATATGACCTCCATCCAATGAGGGGGGAGAGCCTAATGGTAGTTTTTTCCTAATTTTAAAGTGTAGAATACAGTGGTGTGTAGTATATCCATTGCATTGTGCAACCACTGCTGCTAATTCTGGAACATTGTCCTCACCCCAGAAAGAACAGCAGTCCAAACAGGGTCACTCCCCACTGTCCCCAACCCCGACAGCTCTTGGAAACATCTAGCTTGCCTGCTATGGACATTCTGCATAAAGGGAATCCACAATATGTTCTTTTTTTTTCTCACTTTTTTTTGGTGATACTGGGGTTTGAGCTTAGGGCCTTGCAACTTGGTAAGCAGGTGCTCTACCACTTAAGCCAGGCTTTCAGCCTTTTTTGTGCTTCAGTTATTTTTCAGGTAGGGTCTTGCATTTTTGTCCAAGGCCAGCCTCAGACTGTAATCCTCCTGCCTTGGCCTCGAGAGTAGCTGAGAGGTGCATGCCACTACACCTGGTTTATTGATTGAGATGGGGCCTCACTAACTTTTTGTTCAGGGTGGCCTTGAATCGAGATCCTCCCAATCTCCAGTTCCCAAGCTGGGATTACAGATGTGAGCCACTGCACCTGACTTGTCTCTCTTCTTTTTATATGTTTGCTTGAGACAGAGTCTTGTTATATAGCTCAGGCTGGCCTCAAACTCATGGTGGTCTTAACCTCCACGTCCCCAGTGCTGGGATTACAAGTGTACAGGAGCACATCCAGCTCCAATACCCTCTTCTTACAAGGACTAATGATGTCATTATTTACTCTCTTTTTTTTTGTGGCACTGGAATTTGAACTCAGGGTCTCATGCTTGCTAGGCAAGTGTTCTATCTCTTGAGCCACTCTCTTGAGACACTCTGACAACCCTGTTTTTTTTTTTTTTTGTATTGGGTATTTTCAAGGTAAGGTCTCTTGAACTATTTGCCTGGGCTGGCTTCAAACCTTGATCCTCCTGATCTCTGCCTCCGGAATAGCTAGGATTACAGGCGTGAGCCACAGGTGCCTGGCAGAACTTCAACTCTTGAGCTCCATACATAGTTGTCTCTTATTCCAGAAAAGTATTTCAGGCCAAGTCACAACACAAGGTAGGGAATGGGCAGATTTTAATTTAGTAAGTAAAGCAGAAAAAAAAGATACATTTTGCAATCAAAGTGCTGATGAAGAGACGTGGCCAGCTGGTTTGACACCAAGGGTATTTATGGGGTTCTGTTAATTCTTCCTTGAGATAAGTGCTGTCCTTTGTTCTGAGCACTTGGTACATGTCAATCATGCTTGTCATTGCACTATATTGGTGTTATCAATTGGGCCTGGAAATATTATGTCTTGATTAGCTTTTATTTATTTGGTCCTTGCAACATAGAAGTCTGCTTCTGTAATTTTTAATGAGCAAACTTTAGATAAAAGGAAGGGACTGTCCTAGGCAGTTTTCTCAACTTGGGCATTCTTCTAGGAGATAAGTTTGCTTAGTTTCTTGGGTGCTTATGGGTGGTGCAAGAAAGTGAAGAATACTGCTTTTCTGTTATATGTTGCAGCTCAGTGAGGAAGTGTGAAGCTTAAAGCCAAGAAAAAAGTGCCTGTGTACTTGCAATCAACCTTTCACTAAGACAATGTTTAGTTCTGAATTTCTGGCTCCTGTTTCCCATGCCTCAATTTCTCTAATCTCTCCCGCCTCAAGCTCACTTCACTTTAACTACATCTTTAAAGTCTTATTTTTAGGGCTGGCAGAGTGGCTCAAGTGGTAAGAGCACCTGCCTAGCAAGCATGAGACCCTGAGTTCAAACCCCAGTGCTGCCAAATAAATAAACCCTGAGTTCAAACCCCAGTGCTGCCAAGTAAATAAATAAAGTCCTGTTTCTAAATGTAACCACATTCTGAAGTACTGGATATTAGGACTTCAACACTGATTTTGGAGCCCAGTGCTGGTGGTTCACGCCTGTAATCCTGGCTACTCAGGAGGCAGAGATCAGGAGGATCACAGTTCAAAGTCAGTCCCTTGCAAATAGTTCATGAGACCATATCTCAAAAATATCCATCACAGAACAGGGTTGGTGGAGTGGCTCAAGGTGTAGGCCCTGAGTTCAAACCCCCAGAACTACAAAAAAAAAAAAACTGTTTGAGAGGGACTCCAGGGCCTCATGCTTGCTAGGCAGGTGCTCTACCACTTGAGCCACTCCCCCAGCCCTGAGAGGGACTTTATTCAACCCATAACCTAATATTAATCAGTACTCATTCCTTCCTCCAGCAGATTCATATTCCATTGTATCAAAATGCTATTTTTCCCCTTCATCAGCTGGTTGATATGTATATTATTTTCACTTTTGGGCAGCTTTGAATAGAACTGCTATGAAAATTCATGTACACATTTTAATATACTCTACTTCAAATGTATATGCCAGCATAATTTTCATGGTTACAAATCCCATGAGCCTTAGCTTAAAAGTTAGAAGCAGGACAAGAACATATCACTGCTAGCATTTAACATCGTTCTGGATACTCCATCCAATACAGTTCAAAGCAGTCATGTACCATTTTTTTCTGTGTGGATATGTTTTCAGTTCTTTGGGGTATACACCTAGGGGAATCATATATGGCCATATGGTCACTCTGTTTAACTTTCTGAGGAACTGACAAGCCTTTTCCCAAAGTAACTTCTCTAGTATGAAGGTTCCAGTATTTCCACATCTATATATGAATATATGTATGTGTGTATGTATGTATACACACACAGATGAAGCTATTTGCACAGATATGAAATCTAGGTCTTTCTTTGAGTTGGGCCCACTCTTCCAATTACCCATCAGAGGGACTAGACTCCTAGCTTTGTGCTAGGAGTTCTCTCTCTCTCTCGTTTTTCTTTTTTTCCTATCTTCTTATTTTATTTTATTTATAATATATATATTTACTTATATGTATATATATTATTTGGGCCACCTTCCCCCCTCCTTTCTTTCTTTCTTTCTTTTTTTTTTTTTGACAATACTGGGGTTTGAATTAAGGGTCTCACACTTGCTAGGCAGGCACTGTACTGCTTAAGCCACATCTCCAGCCCCTTTTTTATCTATCTATTTTGGAGATGGGGTCTTGCTTTTTGCCTATGCCAGCCTGGACCTTGCTTCTCCTGTTTAAAGCTTCTCACCAAAGCTGGGCACTGGTGTCTCATCCCTGTAATCTTAACTACTCAGGAGGCAGAAATCAGGAAGATTGAGGTTTAAAGCCAGCTGTGACAAATAGTTTGCAAAAGCCTATCTTGAAAAAAACCCATCACGAAAGGGCTGGTGGAGTGGCTCAAGGTGTAGGCCCGGAGTTCAAACTCCAGTACCACAAAATAACTAACTAACTAAATAAATAAAAGCAAGCTTCTCACCATTGCTGAGATGACAGACCTGCATGCCCAGCTTTTTTCCATTGAGACGGGGGTTTCCCAAACATTTTTTTTTTTTTTGCTTAGGCTGACCTTGAACCTAGATCCTCTTGATCTCAGCCTCCCAAATAGCTAGGATGCCTAGTGTGCTTGGAGTCCTTTAGCCAGTGTCCTAAAAAAGATTTCCCTCCTTTGCCTCCTAGCAACCTGAGCCCAGAGCCTCTCTTTCTCAGCATCACCTCTAGGGGTAGCTCGAAGCAGTTCCTCAACAGTAACTCAACACTATAAATGTAACTATTATCTCAGAATAAACAACCTTGATTAATTCTCAAAATCAAATACACATTCCCGGGTCCCTCCTGGGAGATTCTTCAATTATTTTATTTTATTTATTTGTTTATTTTTGTGATGCTGGGGATCAGATCCAGGGCCTTGCACATGCTAGGCAAGTGTTCTACCACTAAGCAACACCCCAGCCCTTCTCTTGGGAGATTCTGGTCCTAATGGTTTGGAGTTCAGCCCAGATAATTTTATTTTTAACAAATGTGCCAGATGATCTTTACGATAAGCCAAGGTTGGAGGTCTGGTATTATCTTCCTCCTTCTCCACACGACAATCTGGCTTATGTTGCAGATGAGAAGGCTGACTCAGAAGCAGTAACTTGCCCAGCATCACAGGCTGACATCCTCCAAAGCCTATGATCACCTCCAATACAACACTAGGCATACTTGCTAGCACAAGCCTGCCATGTATAAACCCTCCCTCCATGCAGGGGTGGAAATTGTGATAACAAGGACCTTTGCAAACATCCCATTTTTTTTTTCATTTTTCTTTTATTATTCATATGTGCATACAAGGCTTGGTTCATTTCTCCCCCCTGCCCCCACCCCCTCCCTTACCACCCACTCCGCCCCCTCCCTCTCCCCCCACTCAATACCCAGCAGAAACTATTTTGCCCTTATTTCTAATTTTGTTGTAGAGAGAGTATAAGCAATAATAGGAAGGAACAAGGGGTTTTGCTGGTTGAGATAAGGATAGCTATACAGGGCATTGACTCACATTGATTTCCTGTGCGTGGGTGTTACCTTCTAGGTTAATTCTTTTTGATCTAACCTTTTCTCTAGTACCTGGTCCCCTTTTCCTATTGGCCTCAGTTGCTTTAAGGTATCTGCTTTAGTTTCTCTGCGTTAAGGGCAACAAACGCTAGCTAGTTTTTTAGGTGTCTTACCTATCCTCACCCCTCCCTTGTGTGCTCTCGCTTTTATCATGTGCTCATAGTCCAATCCCATTGTTGTGTTTGCCCTTGATCTAATGTCCACATATGAGGGAGAACATACGATTTTTGGTTTTTTGAGCCAGGCTAACCTCACTCAGAATGATGTTCTCCAATTCCATCCATTTACCAGTGAATGATAACATTTCGTTCTTCTTCATGGCTGCATAAAATTCCATTGTGTATAGATACCACATTTTCTTAATCCATTCGTCAGTGCTGGGGCATCTTGGCTGTTTCCATAACTTGGCTATTGTGAATAGTGCCGCAATAAACATGGATGTGCAGGTGCCTCTGGAGTAACAGTCTTTTGGGTATATCCCCAAGAGTGGTATTGCTGGATCATATGGTAGATCAATGTTTAGATTTTTAAGTAGCCTCCAAATTTTTTTCCAGAGTGGTTGTACTAGTCTACATTCCCACCAACAGTGTAAGAGGGTTCCTTTTTCCCCCACATCCTCGCCAACACCTGTTGTTGGTGGTGTTGCTGATGATGGCTATTCTAACAGGGGTGAGGGGGAATCTTAGCGTGGTTTTAATTTGCATTTCCTTTATTGCTAGAGATGGTGAGCATTTTTTCATGTGTTTTCTGGCCATTTGAATTTCTTCTTTTGAGAAAGTTCTGTTTAGTTCACTTGCCCATTTCTTTATTGGTTCATTAGTTTTTGGGAGAATTTAGTTTTTTAAGTTCCCTGTATATTCTGGTTATCAGTCCTTTGTCTGATGTATAGTTGGCAAATATTTTCTCCCACTCTGTGGGTGTTCTCTTCAGTTTAGAGACCATTTCTTTTGATGAACAGAAGCTTTTTAGGCAAACACCCCATGTTTCTCTTTGCTGTTCCCAGTGAAAGAAGTAAGAATACCTATGGAATTAGTTCCCTAGTGCACTATCACAAAGTACCATAGGCTAGGTGGCTTAAAACTCAGAGAGGAGCTAGACACTGGTGGCTCAAGCTTATAATCCTGGCAACTTGGGAGGATGAGATCAGAAGGACCCAGTTGGAGACCAGCCTGGGCAGATAGATCCTGAGCCTCATCTCTAAAATAACTGGAGCAAAATGGACTGGAGGAGTTGCTCAAGCAGTAGACTGCCTACTTTGCAAGTGTAAAGCCCTGAGTGCAAACTCTAGTCCCACAGAAAACAAAAACAAAAAAATCTCAGCGGGCATCCTCTCTTAGGACACCTTCCTCCTCAGTTCTGGGGGCTCTACTCTCCAACTTTACACTTTTCTATCTCATTAAACTTTCCTGCTTTACACTTGAAAAAAAAAAATCCCAGAGAAGAAAGTTATTCTTTCACAGTCTGGAGTCAAGCTGTGTTCTCTCTGAAGTCTGTAGGAAAAATCTGCCCCATATCTTCCTTTCTTTTAGTTTTTTTTTTTCTTTTGTTTGTAAGGTTTTTTAGCAGTTGCTGGGATTTGAACTCAGGGCCTCACACTTGCTAAGCAGGCACTCTGCCACCAGTCCTTAGCTTCCGTTCTTCACTGGCAATCCTTGGAGTTCCATGGCTTACAGATACAGAACTCCAAGCTCTGCTTCAATCTTTACATGGCATTCTTCCCTTTGTGTATCTGTCTCTGTGTCTCTTTGTTTTATAAAAACCTCATCCTACATCTATATAGCATTGTCTTAATTTCTTTCCTTCATTTTTTTCTAGTGGTCCTATGGAATGAACCCAGGGCCCTGCACATTCTAGGTAAGCACTCCACCATTAAGCTGAACCCCCAGCCCAGTTTCTTTTCCTTTTTTTCTTTGAGTGAAAGTGCAGAAGTTTATTAAGCAGAGAGGAAAAGAGAAGCTCCAGTACAGGAAGGTGCTCAGAAAAGCTGTGCCACTCCACCAGCCCTTTTATTTTGATGGGTTTTTTGAGATAAAGTCTCACAAACTACTTGCCCAGGGTTGGCTTTGAACCGCAATCCTCTTGAACTCCGCCTCCTGAGTACCTAGGATTACAGGCTTGAGCCACTGGCACTGGCCCCTCAATTTCTTAATTTACATCTAATATGCAAAGACTGTATTTCCAAATGAGGTCATTTGGTACCAGGAGTTAGGACTTTAACATCTCTTGGAGGGCCACAGTTCTATCTGTAACATCTGTAATAATCAAATGTCAGAAACAACACTGGAGTCCTCAGCTGAACAGACACACCTAATTGCTACGGTGACCCTGGCTTCTCCACAAAGCAGGGGATCCAAGGGCTCAGATGGGATAAGGAAGCTATGGTTGGGACAGGAGCTGCTTTGGCTACTGTTTATGGGCCTAAATAGTTGCAAGCTTTGTTGTGACACAATTGAGAGACCTGGCTCAGCCAGTCTCTGTTCACTCAGTCAACAACTCTTCATTGACTTCTTGTGTGCCAGGAGCTGGGCGGGGAGCAAGGCAGACAGGCCGGATTCATTCCGTCATGGGCCCATGCTTCAGCAGGGTGACCTCAAGGCGAGCCAAAGGGCATAGTTACAAAGTAGTATCTGTGCTCCAGCAGGGAGAATCCTGTGGCTATTTATTTTTTTCCTTACTCTCCTCCCTGGGCCCCCTTTTTATAACCACCTCTCTCTTGGACACCTAGAGGTGTTACAACAGCTCTGTGAAATAAAGGGACTAGAGTGATCCTAGTGGACAAAACAATGACTAACTGCCCAACTAATGGGATTGAAAAATGGAGGGCAAGGGTTGGGGGGTGTGCCTTAGCCCCCAATTGGGCTCAGGTCTCCCCCCAACTGGGCAGTGTGTTCACAGCTGATTTATGGTCAGTATGATGTCTGTGGCAGATTCACGGCCAATGGATGACAGCTCCTGAAATTTTTACTGAGTAGAAGATGTGGTTGCCAGGCTCTTTTGGCTCATTCCTGTAATCCTAGCTACTTAGAAGGCTGAGATTGGGAGGATTAAGGTTCAAGGCCAGACCAGGCAAATAGTTCAAGAGACCCTATCTCCAAAACAACCATAGCAAAACAGACTGGTGTGGCTCAGGTGGTAGAGCACCTGCTTTGCAAGTGAAGCCCTCAGTTCAGACCCCAGCCCCACCAAAAAAAAAAAAAAAAAAAAAAAGGTGTGGAGTCTACTGCCTCCCCCTCTTCACTAGTCCTTACAGGGCATGGTTCCTGGGATGCCTGAAAGGCAGGCCAAATCCTGGTCATTCTAAGGCTAATGCTGAAAGAGGCACTCCCCTTCATGGCTGTCATGGCAGCTGAGCCGTGTAGCTCTCAAATCTGAGCCATCTCCATCCCCACAGCCATGGTCTCAGCTCCTACACCCAGCAACCCTTTCCAATCTGCCTCCCTTCAGGGAGTTCAAACACCAGTCAGACCAGGAAAGGCCTGGGCATGCACTGGCCTCCACTGGCCATTTCCGCGTGCCCAATCCTGCTTGTTTCTCTTCAGTCTATTCTTCAGGTACCAACACCATAGCAGCCTCACCTCTCTGTGCTCTGTCTAGAATTCCCTGTCCAGCTGGTTAATGCCTGATTCTTGGAGATCCAATCCCATCAGCACCTCTGGGCAAGTTAATTGTCCCCTTCTCAGAGTTCCCACCTTCTCTTATCAATATGCCATAGCTTACTTCTTTTCTTCTTCTTCTTTTTTTTTTTTTTTTTTGTTGTTGTTTTGAGGCAGGGTCTACCTAAGTAGATCAGGCTGGCCTCAAACTGGAGAACCTCTTGTCTCCAAAGTGCTGAGATTATAGGTATGCACCGCCAGCCTGCCATAACTTCCTTTTCTTTCCCTCCATGAGACTGGAGGCTGGCAGAGTGGCTCAAGCCATAAGGATGCCTGCTTAGCAAGTGTGAGGTGCTGAGTTCAAACCCCAGTGCTGCAAGAAACAAAAAAAATTCACAAGGCTGGGACCTGTCTGATTATTCCATGATTCTACACTCCCAGCCCCACCCTGTGCCTATACTAAGAGCTGGCACAACAATGAAAACTCATTGAGTGGAAGAAAGCTAAGGTGCCACCTATCCGACCATGCATTATGTACTTTTATGATTCCAAATGAATTTTGATTTTGTGACCTAACAGTTTTCTGGGTGTGAGGTTTCATTGTCCCCCTTACTCTGTAAGTATCACAAGGAAATGTAAGCAAGCCCGGGCTGGACCCAAGATGTTTGTGGATGGAGGAAGGGCTTTTTAAGGAGGCCTCCCCTTAAAGATGGGGGCTCCCAAGGGAGGCTCCCTACTTCTCCCATTCTGCCACTAATCCCTTCCAGAAGTGGGTCCTATCTCTTTGGTGCTTCCCTAGGCGCCCCAGGACTTCTCATGCTCCCACCTCAGCTGTGGTAGACATCTGTCACCTTCCTTTGAAGCCTGCTCCTGGGAATAGCAGGGCCCGAGGTGAATAAGGTAGGGTGGGTGCTTACAGAGGTGGGCCCATTGGTGAGTCAGTATACCCACCAAAAGCCTGGAAGTCAAACCTGCTAGGATAGGGAGGGAGTGCAGAAAAGAAAATAGCTCATGACCTGTTCTGTCATGGGGGCAGGCTAACACTTTGAAGTTGGGGAAATACACCCCTCTCTCTTCACCAACCCTTAGGATGAAGTTCTAGGCTAAAAGGAGATTCACCTGGCCCATCAAAGGAGAAAGCCACTCCAGCCTTCCTCCTGGCAAGACTAGCAGGCTGTGATTACATAGTCCTGGGAACCAGGCAGTCAGTACTTCAGGCCACTGAAGTCTTGGAAAGTCACCCTGTTCCCAGGATCCCTTTAGCTTCGAGAATGCAAGACCTCTTTTAAGTTTTATCTTTTTTTTTTTTTTTTTTGCAGCACTGGGATGTGAACTCAGGGCCTACACCTTGAGTCACTCCACCAGTCCTTTTTCTGTGAAAGATTTTTTTCAAGATTGGGTCTCATGGAACTATTTGCTTTGAACCTCGACCCTTTTGGGTCTCTGTCTCCTGAGTAGCTAAGATTATAGGTGACAGCCACCAGCATCCAGCAGTTTTATCATTTCTTTAAGTGCTGAAGCTCAGGAGTGGCGCAGGGTACCTTAGTTGTCAGAACAGATGACATTCTTGCCACCCTTCTTGGCCACCTAGGTCACACAAGCACACCTAAACCTCTTGACCCTCCCCAAGGAGTCATCAGAAACAGCAAATTAAGGTAGGGGTAGCTTATGTCTACAATCCTAGCACTTGGAGGTTGAGGCAGGGAGGATCAAGAATTTAAAGCCATCTTGGGCTACAGAGATCCTGATAAAATACAAACAAACCAAAAAGGGGGACAGGAAATCAGGGAGGACAGCCAGTGACAGTCTGGATAACAGAGCTCACTGATCCAAAGTGCAAGCAGAAATATTGGGGGAGGGAGGAGGCCTCTTTAAAAAGCCCCTCCTCCAGCCACAGAAACCTACCTCTTGTCACCAGAATTTATTTCAGAGTTCTATCAGCAAAATGACTTACAAACACATTCATCCCCATCTCCTCCTATCCAGGGGTGCTGCTGAGTTGCAAGGGGTGGGGTCTGTTCCTGAGACCTTGGAGTCAATACCACCCCTCCTGCTCTTCCAGCATACAACTCCCCCCTCCATCCCCCCCACACTCCCCAGCTGACTTGGAGTTGGGAAGAGCGGCATCCAAGGTTGTTATCTCCTCAACACAGCTGTGCAGGGCTGGAGGCAGCAGCTTATCAGGGAGCCTGCAGTGATTCACAGCCCAAGTCCCAGCTTCTCTGCTGAATAGTAATTTCCAGCAGTGGATTTGTGCTGTCTCTCTCCTCCCCCTCTCCCAAGGGTGTACTGTCCTTTTGCAGAAAGAGGGCAATGAAGGGGAGATTCTGCTCATGGGAATGAGCGCTTTGTGCCAGCTTTCTGGGTAAGGCTGTCTATTGGGAGGAGGCTGCAGGCTTAGAGACCTTGGCAGTGTCTGTCATCCTTGGCAGTGACCCCTAGGAGAGCCCATCCCCCCAAAACAATGTGCTGCTCCCTCTCCCTTTGTGTGGATGCACAGGGGAATACAGGCTCCCTTCTAGCCACAAGTTTCTCAGGGCAGAGTCAGCCAAGCAGGGCAGGAGAGAAAGAAGTCAGGGACTGGGCAATATGCTCCTGGCACCATTTTGAACCTGCAGTCTCTGTGCCTGACCCTGAAGATTACAAAAGCTATGGCTGGACGAGGACAGAGCTCCAAAGGCGCAGGCTGAGACACAAGGAGTGGGGATGGGTGGAGGCCAAAGCACCTCTACACAGGCAGGTGGGTAGGAAAAAGCCTGAAGACAGCAAATTTTTGTGTTTGTTTTATTTGAAGCAATACTTCAGGTGTGGGGCTCAAGGGAGAAGGAATGGGAAGTTCTGTCCTGGCTCTCTCCCTCTGAGCCAGCATGGGGAAGGGAGGATGTTAAGACGAAGGAAAACTAAAGGGGGTGGGGGCACATTAGGGCCCCACATCTTAGACTCCCCTACCCTCAAACAGTCAGTTTCCCACCCTTGCCCTTCTCTGTCAACAGTGGGGGCGATTCCAAGAGCGCTCTTCAGCTGTCAGAGTCCGGGTCCCCTTCACGAAGAGTGGGCGCCTTTAAACCTATGGTCAAGAGTCCCCCTGCCCACCATTCCCTCCCCGAATAAGGTCCCAGTATGGCCCAGAAAAGGTGAAGTTTTGCGTCTTCGGGTAACAAATCTCACGACGCTTCTCTGGGCTGGTTAGCATCCTCTCGTGTCACTCCTGGGTCCCCTCACTTTTCGCCTTGAGGTCATGCTCCCAGTCTGAGAACCTGTGTCCAGGACTCCTAAGGACCCAGATGTGAAAGGCTGGAGGTGTTGGCGATAAAGATCCAGCCGGTCTAGGTGGCCCAGCGCAGGGAGCTCTCAGGCAGTCCGGTCCTCGTTCCCAGCCCCTGACTCGGGCTGAGACCGCTTGGCGGTGCCTTCTCCAGCTGCGGGTTCCCGTAGGCTCCTCTTGGCCGTCGGCGCGGTTGGCGGAGATGAAGGACCAGGATGGGAGTTCGGAGGCTGGTAGCCAGGTTGTCGCGGATCCAGCGCGTCTTTGGAAAGCAGGATGGCAAGGCCGGGCACGTTCTTAAGTACACTCAGACTGGCGGCCGGTTCGCCAGGCGTCTGACCCGGCGTGGGCCCGGGCGGGAGGCTCTGCCACACCTCGCGCACGCTCCGGTAGCGCAGCCGCGTGACCTGGTGTAAGCCCGCCAGGCGGCGCTTCAGGATCTCGGCGCACGTGACGGTCTTGGTGGTGGCCCGGCCGCAGCCGCTGAAGACGATGGCGCGCGTGGATGGCTGCGCCATGCTTGCGGTGGCGAAGGCCAGCAGGTTGCGGATCTTACTGCCCTCCTTGACCCTCATATGCACGGCGCCGGGCGCCAGGTCGGCGAAGGGACCCGAGCTCGGGCCGCCCCCTTCGGCCCCATTCCCGGCCGGCGCCTCCTCGGAGCGCACCTTACGGAAGTTCTCCATGCGCCGTCGTCTTCGGGACCTCCGGCTTTGCCATGGGGCCGCCTCAACCCCAGGGCTGCATGGCCACGGGTGGCGCCCGGCTAGGGCCGGCAGGGGTAAGGGTGCGGGAACTGCGTGGACGAGGGCGGGCGGGCTGGGATCGCGCGATCCTCGGTCTTCACTTCTCCCGTGGGCGCTGCTCTACTCCGCGCTCTCCGCGCCTTGTGCTCCGCGCCTTTAGCGGAGGCCCCGCCCGGGAGTCCGAGAGGCCCCGCCCTGTGCTCCAGGCCCCGCCCCCTCTCCTGCCCGGTCCGCCCCCACCCCCGCCTTTCGGGTGAAGTCAGGGTCCTCAGCTGGCCTGGGGTGTGAGCTGTCCACTGCGCGGGTCGCATTAGCAGCTCCAGGGGGTGACTTGGAAGCGAAGTTCCCTTTCAATCGCCATCAGTCCTCTCCGAACCAACCCTTATAAAAGAGCTATCTGAAAAAAAACTGTGGTTGCGGTGCTAACGCCGTTTTCAGCCAGATCCTGTGTCCTGCCCGGTTCGTTTCAACTGAAAGGCGTCCCTAGTCCCCTCCGAGGGAGAGATATTTGAGCGGCTTGCCGGGGTCTCGCTCCCCCAACCCTCAGGGGAGCCCCCTCCCTTCTCCTCCCGAGTATTCTTGCCTCAAGGACAGCCAGTGCACGGTCAGCAGAGTGCGGGAGGCGCTGGCTGAGGCTCCACGCCGCGTCTCTCCTCTAACGACTTGGTGGTGGAGCGGTCCTCGCTGGGCGGCCAGAGGCCGAGGTTTCGGCCTCGCCACGGTTTGCTGGACCTCCAGGCTCCTGGGTCCCCACACTCCCCTGGGGATTGGGGGAATGATGCTCTGCGCCAGTCTCTTTCCTAAAGTGAAGGGGGGAAGAGAACAGGAGACCCCTCCTCAAGAAGCTCTAAGCTCCCCGCGACTCTTGCCTGAAAGTCCCTTTTTTAAGCCACATGCTTTAGGGCATGGCCAGGCATTATGTCCTGCTAACGTGGAGTTTCCTTCTCCCAGGTGGATTTCCTTGTAAGTCAGGCTTGACTTCTGGAGACGGAGTGGATTCCTTTTTAGAAAAGGAGACTGAGTGAAGGCAGGTTTTGAGAGAGAGGCGAGAAAGGGATGGAATTGACGCCTTACTGACATTACAAAGCTACTGGGTACCCTTTGTGAAAACTCCATAGGACCGAAGGAGAAACTGGGGTCTGAGGCTAGGAGGGATGAACAGTAAAGAGACGAGGCCGGCCTGAAGGACTGATGGTAGGGAGGGGGTTTGATAAGGAGCCGACCCTATCTAAAATTGTCCCAGGGCCTTGCTCTTCATCTTCCACCCTCCTTACAGAGCAGGGCAGATTTGGTCCTGGTGCGGGTAACTGACAGACGCGACGGGGAGGAGCACAGCGCCCAGGGGCCAGCAGGCAACCCCAAAAGTACTGGGGGCGCGACAGTGCCTGGGGTTGCAGGGCTTCAATCAAGGAACGCCGGGCCCTGTTCTCCGCCTTCGCTGTTGTTCTCGCCTGTGACAGTGAAAGACCTTTGCTGTTCCGAATCCAGGGTTTACCCCCTTATCGCCCCGTAAGAGTGGCTGCAGCCCCTGGACGTTTGTGCGGCAACGTAGGAGTGGCTGGCTTCCTCCCGATCTGCTCGCGCGTTGGGACCAGGGATCCTTGCAGTGTTCTCGGAACAGGGACTCTAGCCCGGTCCCAGCTCCTGAGGGCTCCAGGAGCACAACCTCGGGAAACACGGCAGTCTCCGAAAGACATAAAGACTGTGTGTAGTGCGCACAGGCCGCGGGGAACCGCGCGCTCTGCAAGGCCCAGGCGGTGGTAGGACTTACAGGACGGCAGTTTCGGATAGGCCCGAGGAAAAGTCCCCAAAAGACAAGCTACGTGGGAATGGGTTGGTTGAGGAAGAGGCGAGCTCTCTGTTCCTGGGAGAACACAAGCCCCGGCCGAACACTCACTCGGGGGTGATATAGGCTGCAATTTGGAGGAAGGGACCTGGACACTACGGCTTGCGAAGGGTGAGGATGGGGTGGCCGTGCATCCATCCAGGTTGGCCTCAAGGGCGCAGTCGCCGCCACCCGCACCACTGTCCTCTGCGGTGGAATGCTCTCCCATTCACTTCAGTCCTGAGTGGATGGAGGGAGAACGCCGAAAAGGCCCGCTTTCCCCCTGCGGGTCCCCTCCCTCTGCAGCACTTAAAATGGAAATGCACATCGTGCTTAGTCGCGGGGTCGCTAATTACAGCTGAAGCCATTCATTACGCTGTCAGCGCGCGGCGCAGCCCGCAGGCTGTGCGCTCCTGGCCGGCTGCGGCGGGGCAGTGGTGCGGGGGCTGCGAGGACGCGGGGACTGACTGAGTCCGCATGGAGAGGAGGGCCGGAGCCAGCGCAGGCGGAGGGGGGTAGTGTGTGTGTGTGTGTGTCGGGGGGTCCTGAGGTGTCGGGGGAGGGGAGAAACGCAGGAGGCGGGAAGGAATGGGGGACAAGCCAGGATACAGGGGAAGGGGCAGTGTGAGACTTCGCGAGCCTGCGAAGGGACAAAACTCGGGAAACGGGCAGGCTCCCCAGGGAAGGGGACAGACTCTGCAGGGAGGGGAGCGAGGGCTCGGTGCAGGGAAGAGGGTAAGTAAACCCAGACTGTGCAGCACACACGCCCTGGTTACACACGTGGAATACCAGGACGCTGTGCTAAGAGCGAGTGTCCTCCAAACACACAGTAGGACCCTTTTTTTTTAAGCGCTGTTTCCACGTATAGTGTATATATACATTTGAATGTATTTTTTAAAATACCTACAAGAAGACTGCACGTTGGTATCTGTTACATTTGCAGCCATATAGAGTTTTGTTGCCTTTTTTAAGAAAAGGACTACTAAATTAATTAAGTACAGTACAAAGTCTTGAAATAGCTTGTATAAATGAGGTACTGACCCTGCATGGAAGCTTCATTAGCTTCTTTCTGCCTCCTTGTGACCTTAGACGATTTACTTAACCTTGGTTTACCATCTGTGAAATGAGGCTAATTATGAGAGAACCTTGGCTGCTAACTTCTCAGGATGCATTGATTGTTTATTCTTTTTCACAAATTATTTGTAAGTAAGTTTTTGTTTTGTTTTGTTGTTCTGTTTTTTGGCGGTACTTGGGTTTGAACTCAGGGCTTTGCCCTTGCTAGGCAGACACTCTACTGCTTGAGCTACACCTCCAGCCCTGTGATTACGTTTTAAAAAATAGTAAAGGGGAGATGAGAAAAGCTGGTGAAAAGAAACAGACATAGAGAAAGCCTTGGACATAGCAGCTTCCCTAGTATGTTAGGGACTGGTGAGTGGTGAATGAATTCTTCTTACTGTGGGAAGGTGCTGATGGGTGGCCAGGCTGGAGAAGGCACTGGCTCCAGCCCCTTTTCTGCAGAAGCACTTTCCAGCAAACACACTGGCCTCAGTGGCAAATCTCTCACTCCAGACCAGAGGGAGATCCCTGATGCATGGCAGGTCTTCTCTTCCTCTGACTCCTGCTCCAGCAAGGCAAGGAGAGCTCTTGAACGGGTCCTAGTCCCGGCCTCTGGTGGAGTCAGGAATCAGGAAGTTAGGGTGTCAGAGGGAGCACAGATTTCTTAGGAACCCACCAAGTGCCCAGCATTGGGCACTCTCAAAGGACTGTTCCCTGATTTGACTCCTTCCTGTCAAGGAGGGTGTCATCAGATTGTCTGATAGATGTGGAAACTGAGTCGGAGACAGATTAAGTAACTTGCCCAATGTACCACAGCTAGAAAGTAGCAACCACGGATATTGAAATCCAGATACTCTGGCCTTAGTTGAGTATAAAGAAAAAAGAAACTTTTAATTATTTGTGTTTATTTTAATTAATTCATTTATATTTGGATTTTTTTTTCCAGTTCTGGGGTTTGAATTCAGGGATTTGTGCTTGCTAGGAAGGTACTCTACCATTTGAGACACTTCACCAGCCCTACCATTTTTGGATTTTTGATCTTTTTTTTTTTGGCCATACTGGCGTTTGAACTCAGAGCCTCACCTTGGTAGGCAGGTGCTCTACCACTTGAACCACTCCACCAACCCTACCATTTTTGGATTTTTGAGACAAAATTTTGCTATGTAGCCAAGGCTGGCATGGAACCTGAGATCCTTCTGCCTCAGTCTCCCAAATGCTGGGGTTACAGGCATGTACCACCATGTCCTAGTAAAAGAAACTTAAATGACTTAAGTTGTGCAAATAAGGTATGGGTTGGCTTTGGGGACAGGGAGGGTTTCCAGAGTGGGGAAGATGTACTGGTTATCTATTACTACATTAAAAAATGCCCTGGCGGGTGGCTCAAGCAGTAAGAGTGCCTGCCTAGCAATCATGAGGCCTTGAATTCAAACCCCAATGCTGCCACAGATAGATAGATAGATAGATAAATAGAGAGAGAGAGAGAGAGAGAGAGAGAGAGAGAGAGAGAGAGAGAGAGAAATCCCCACAATTCAGCAGCTTAAACACATAAATATGTATTACCTCACCATTTCTGAGGGCCAGAAAGTCAAGAGCAGTGTGGAAGGCTGCACTTAGCTCAGGATTTTGCATGAGTCTGTGGACAGTCTGTTGGCTGGGCTGGAGGAGACTTTTCCAAGCTTACTCCCATGTTTGTTGGTCAGAGGGTCCCCGTTCCTCCACTAGGGTCAGGACACTGTAGCTGGCTTCCCCCAGAGTGGGAGGTGAAAGACCATGATGTGAACGGGCAGGAAGCTGCTTCTTTTGTGGCCCAGCTCCTCTGAAGTTATTTGACATCATTTCTACTCCACTTCCACTTTATTCTATCAGTTGGAAGGGAGCCCAGCCCATATTCAAAGGAGAGGAATTAGCGTCCTCTTTTTCTTTTTTTGTGGCTGTTTTTTGAGACAATGTCTCACTATATAGTGAGGCCTTAAACTCACCATCTCTTGCTTCGGCCTCCCCAAGTGCTGGGATTACAGGTATGAAAAACCACACCTAGCTTTAGCTTCCACATCTTGAAGGGAGGTATATCAAAGAATGTGTAGAAATTTCAAAACCACAACAGAATGCCAGGCACCGGTGGTTCATGCCTATAATCCTAGCTGGTCAGGAGGATCATGGTTCGAAGTCAGCCCAGGCAAGTAGTTTGCCAGACTCTATCTTGACAAAACCCATCATGAAAAAGGCCTGGTGGAGTGTCTCAAGCTCTTTGAACTCAGGACTGAGTTCAAACCCCAGTACTGCCAAAAAAAAGGAAGAAAGGAAGAAAAAGAAAGGAAGGAAGGAAGGAAGGAAAGAAAGAAAAGAAAGAAAGAAAACACAGAAGAAAGGGAGTGTTGGACTGGGACCATGGCTCAAGCAGTAGAGCACCTGCCTAGCAAGCATGAAACCCTGAGTTCAAACCCCATAACACCAAAAACAAATGAACAACAACAAAAACAAAAGGAGTGTTTAGGAAGCAAATTCAGGAGAGAAAAGCAGGAATCTATGTATTGAAAAAGTACTGCCCTTGAATCAGGAGGGCTCAATTTGTTTCCTAGCATACAGCAAGCACTTAATAAATGTTAAGTGAATGCATGTGTGACTATGAGATGATTTTCATAAGCATAAGAGAAGTCACTATTTTACAGGGCTCTCCTGAGCATCCAGAGGGACAATGGGTATCAGAGCTCTGCCAATTAAATAATGCTAGGAAGATGAGGTCTAGAGGCAGATATGGCCTGGGAGGAGGGAGAAGACTGTTGTGCAGGAGTTCCTGCCCAGGTCAGGTAACTTTTCTGCCAGACTGAGCCCCAGGTCCTGGAGCAGTGTTCTGATTCCAGCTGTTTCTTTGGCTCACCTTGTCTCACCGCCAAGTATCATTTTTCCCCTTGAGGATCTAGGAGTCCTGTCACCAGCTAAACCTCTCACCTTCAGGCTGCTTGTTCTTATTCCCCTGCTACCTCTTGCCCCACAGATGAGGAGTGGTGGTTCAGTTCCCACTGTAGACCCACCGAGTGGTGCCATTTGAGGACAAGAACCATTAATCTTGCGTGAATTTGGTGGCTTTCCTAGAACATAGGCCAAGTCACCTAAGTTCTTGATGGCAGAGAAAAAGGGGCCAAAAATATGTGGGGCCTAAAATGAATGAGAAAAGAGGTCTGTGGGAGGGGAATGGGCATAAAACAGCTATGAGATCTTTTTCTCTGTCTCTCCAAGAGTTGGGTGCTGCTGCTAGTTCCCCTCTTGTCCTTCCTTACTCCAAGGGCAAGTGCAGTAAAGAGCCACTCACCTGGGCAAAGTTCTAAGCAGAGTTCCAAAGAGAGCTTCTGTCCCCAAGACACTTCCAAAGAGCCTGCTGTGACCTTGACATTACTTCCCATCTTTGGATCAACTTTTCCCTGGAAGAAAAATCATACCCCCAACTCCAAGATGGGAACTGATATATAACAAAGGAATCAGAATGCTTGAGAACCTTGGGGTGGGAAGAAGGTGATAAAGTGAGGAATACTTACCAATGCTGCCGACGTTCAGTTAGTAACTACTATGTGGCAGACGCTACAGGAAGTGCTTATGTGTAATTCATTTAATATGACAAGCACTATGAGGTCACTGCCACCCACTTCCTAGGTGACATAGAGCCAGATCCAAAGTCAGACAGATTGGCTCCATTTGTCCTTGATTATGGCACTAGATCACCTGCAGGAGGAAGGGGAAACAGGCAGAAAGCCAGCAGCTGTCATTAAGACCACCCTGGCCAGACATAACAAGGGTGCTAGAATGCCTTGTTCTGCTCTGTGCTTCCCTGGGGTGGGGACTCTGTTGCTACTCGTCTTCCTCCACTTCTGACCAGAGTTAGGGTGTTTGGTTGGGTCTGCTTTTCCAGAGTTATAGAAGTGCCCTTGAGGGGTGCTCTGAGGGCTTTTGTTTTAAGAGATGGATTCTTGCTGTCTTGACCAGGCTGGCTTAAGCAATCCTCCTGCCTCAGCTTCTTGAGTAGCTGGAACTTGAGGTTTTTTGGTTTTTTTTGTTTTTGAGAAAGAGAGAGAGAGAGAGAGAGAGAGAGAGAGAGAGAGAGAGAGAGAGAAGAGAGAGAGGACTGGGGTTGAACTCAGGTGTCATGCTTGCAAAGCAGGCTCTCTACCACTTGAGCCACACCTCCTGTCCAGGCTGGCTTTGAACCTCAATCTTCCCGATCTCAGCCTACCAAGTATCTAGGATTACAGATGTGAGTTACCCACATCGGGTTTGAGGGTTCTTTTTGTTTTGTTTTGTTTTAGGTTTTTTTTTTTTTTTTTTTTGCAGTAGGTGGGATTCAACCCAGAACTTCAGGCATGCTAGGCAAGCTCTCTACCATTTGAGGCACACCTCCAACCCGCCTTTTTTTTCTTTTGGTACAACTTAGAGAATGCCTGGCCAACAGAGCCCCAGAAGCAGAAGCATCTAGTGGGGTGGTAAGGAATATGAACTCTGGAGTCCAGCTATAGAGGTTTGAATCCCAGTTCTGACCCTTGTTAGCTGTGCCCTGGATCAAGCTATGTATGGACTTCTCTGTGCCTCAGTTTCCTTCCCTGTAAAATGGAAATGATGGTAGCAGTACTTACCTCTTGGAATTGTCTCATGTTATTCCCCCCGCCCCAGCCTGCCCTGCAGCTCCAGGGTGTGATCACCCCACTTTTCAGAGATAGGCTAGGTTCCTGGACCACAGGCTATGGAGCAGTAAAGCTTGTAGATGAACCTGGAGGACAGTGTAAAAAAATAGCGGGGGCAGAGTGGGATGTCAGCCTCCATGGGCAGCCAGTGCTGTCAGGCCCAGCTGTTTGTTGACAGGCAGGAATGCAGGCCAAGTAGTTTTATTTTGATTGCTTGTGATTGAACATTTTCTGCTTCATTTCAATGGGGAGTGGCTGTGTCAGCTTTTCTGCATGTTCTAAGCACACACCCCGCTGCCTTCACATTCTGTCGAGTCAGGTTCTCCATAAACAATGAAATTTTGTTGCTGTAAAGACACTTATAGGCTGGGGTCCTAGGAGATGCTGGAATATATGTCCCTCTTCCCTGAGTCACCTCTCTTCCTGGCAGCTGTCCCTTCCCCGTCCCTTTGGAATGGTGAGAGTGGAAACAGCTCTTTTACAAACCACCCTGATACCCCCATCTCCCAACCTGCCATCACAGAACAGAGCCCCCAAATCAAGCTGGATGTACTGGGGTTCCTACCAGTTCAAGGGAGACACTTGATCAAGTTCCCTTTATGGCCAGGAGTGTCCCCTGTCACCACCAGGTCGTCCATTGTCTTAGGCTGAAGATGAAGTTAATCAAGTGTGCTAGCTGTCTATTGTGCTGAACTAAATCACAGGCATACTGCACAGACTCTTCCAGAAGGTGTAGTGTATATATTTCAACGAGAGTAAATAATTCTGTTGACAAAATTCCTGGGAGAACTCTCTGTCCCCAAATTATGCATACTTTCTGATTAATGACCTGCCCACTGACCTGTCTCAGGAAAGATACAGGGTTGGTTTTGTTTAGTGGTGCTGGGGATCAAACCCAAGGCCTCACACTTGCTAGACAAGTGCTGAACCACTGAGCTATACCTGCACGCTAGGGTTGGGATTGAATGTCACTGCCTGCCATAATTTCTGTCCCCAGGAGAAGTCATGGAAGGGAGCAGAACTTCTCCCTATAAAGCAGTTGTGCTGCAGTACCTACCAATATTCACTGAGATTTGGCATATCTTTCAAATTTTCTCCTAATGTGTAGGCAATGGGCTGGTGGAGCGCCTGCCTAGCAAGTGTGAGGCCCTGAGTTCAAACCACAGTACTACCAAAAAAAAAAAACCACCAAAAACAAAACAAAAAAAGAATTAAAAAAAAATCATGTTTTCATGTGATAGTTTCAGATTTTTAAATGTCAATTGTTTCCATTATCTATGCTAGGTAACAAATCACTTTAAAATTTGGTCACTAAATAGCTGGATGTGGTGGCTCATACCTGTAATCCCAGGTATTCTGGGTATTCTGAGCTAATGAGGATCATGAGTTCCAGGTTAGCTTGGGCTACAGAGTGAGTTCGAAGCCAGTGTGCACAAAATGTAAAAAACGATTTATTTCCAGTGACTGTGGTTTGGCTGGACTCAGCTGGGCAGTTTTTTTGTTTTTTTTTTTTTGGTACTGGAGTTTGAACACAGGGCCTACACCTTGAGCCCATCACAAAAAAAGAACAGTCCTCTTTTGTGATGGGTTTTTTTGAGATAAGGTCTCAAGAGCTATTTGTCAGGGTTGGCTTTGAACCAAGATCCTCCTGATCTCTGCCTCCTGAGTTGCTAGGATTACAGGTGTGAGCCACCGGCGCCCGGTCAGCTGAGCAATTCTGCCTCACTCACTGTTGGCTCTGTCTGGTCACTCTACACAGCTGCATTAATGAAATATTCAGGATGGCCTGACTCACGTGTCTGGGACCTGAGCCAGGGAGAAATGGCTGAGAGTGCTGGCTGGTGTCCAGCCCATGTTTTCATGTTGTTTTTTTTTTTTTTTTTTGAGACTGGGTCTCATTATGTAGCCCAGGCTGGTTGCAAATTCGTTGATCCTTCTACCTCCGCTTCCCAAGCGCTGGGATTACAGGTGAGCACCACCACACCTGCCTCCAGTCCAAGCTTCTTTCTTGAGCAGCTTCATCCAATTAAGGTGACAGTGGGGCTGCAAGGCCTAATAAGACCTGGAAGTCACACGTTATCACTTTCTCTGCATTCTATTGCTCAAATAAAGATGAGTGCCCAGCCCAGATTCAAGGTACAGGGAAATGGACTCACCTGTCATATGCATATACAAGAACTGGAGGAATTGTTGACAGCTGTCTCTGTAGACAATCTACCACACCAACTAACTCGTGTTTTTATTTTTTCTAATTTTTATTATTATTAATTTTTTTTGGTGGAACTGGGGTTTGAACTCAGGACTTTGTGCTTACAAAGCAGATGCTCTACCACTTGAACCATACGTCCAGTCCATTTTGCTTTGGTTATTTTGGAGACAAGGTCTCATGAAGTATTTGCCTGGATTGGCCTCAGAGCACAGTCCTCCCAATCTCAGCATCCCCAAGTAGCTAGGATTATAGGCATGAGCCACCAGCTCCAGGCTGTGTTATTTTTATTTTGTAGTGCTGGAGATGGAAGTCAGGGTCTTGTGCATGCTGGGTAAGCCTTCTACCACTGAGCTACATGCCCAGCCTTGGCTCATGTTTTTAAAATACATGATATTTACAGATCAGTTTGGTTCAAAGCAATCTTTATTTAAAACTTTTAAGAAATTCATTTAGAAATCCTTCATGACAGGAGCTTTTTAGAGCTGAGGCTGGTGGTTAGGGGCAGACAGGGGAAGGAGACTCTGGACTTTCTGGTGTTTTTGTGACCTCTGTTTATTTGAGGAGGAGGCTGTCAGGAGCTTGGCATTGCCTTGCCCATGTCTGACTACTTCTTCCTTCCTCTTTTTTTTTTTTTTTTTGATGGGAATGGGGTTTGAACTCAGTACTTTGCACTTGCAAAGCAGCCACTTTATCACTTGAGCCACATCTCCAGTCCATTTTGCTCTGGTTATTTAGGTGATGGGGGTCTCTCACGAACTATTTGCCTGGACTGGCCTCAAACCATGATCCTCCCAATCTCAGCCTTGAAAGTAGCTATGATTACAGGCATGAGCCACCAGCACCTGGCTACTGCTTCCTTCTTATTAACTGTCTTTGAGACTGCTTCCATCTCTCAGCCTGAGTCCAGAGCTGCAGGGTATTGCTGAGGTCTTGTTTGCTATCCTGGAGGGCTCACCAGCTTGACTGTAGCCTATAGAGCCATTACAGGTTGAAATAGGCCTGCCTTGATTATGTTAGTACTTCAGAAAGCTCACTTAAGATGCTAAAAGGCCTATGTTCTGGTTATTGATCACTGTATAACAATTTATCCAATACTTAGTTATATACAACAGTCATTTATTATGCTTACAGATTCTACAGGTCGGGAATTTGAGCATGGCACAGTGAGGTTCACTTTTCTTTTCTCCATGATGCCTGGGGTTTCAGCTGGAAGATCTGAAGGCTGGCGGCTGGAATAATCTGCAAGCTTGTTCACGGTCATGGACATTGCCAGATCCTGACTGTGGACTGAAAGCCTCAGATTTCCATGTGGGCCTCTTTCTGTCCTCTTTCTGCTTGGATTAGTTTGGGCTTCATCACAGCATGGTGGCTGGATTCCAAGGGCGAGCATCCAATGACAGAGAGAGCACTAGGCATAAAGTGTATTGCATTTTATGATCCAGCCTTGGGTGTCACCCATTGTCACTTCTGCCACATTAGGTTTATGAAGAAAGTCATAAACCGGGCACCGGTGACTCATGCCTGTAATCCTAGCTATTTGGGAGTCTGAGATAGGGAGGATGATGGTTTGAGGTTAGTGCAGGCAAATAGTTCATGAGACCCCCATCTCCAAAATAACCAGAGCAAGTGTTAGCTTTGTGAGCTCACATTTTACAAAGTTTGAAGAACAAAGTCATAAAGCCCTGCCCAGATTCAAGGCGGGAAGGAGTAGATTACTTTTTTTTTTTTAAAGGTTCTATCTATCTATCTATCTATCTATCTATCATACTGGGATTTGAACTTGGGGCTTCACACGTAAATAAAAAAAAAAAGAATTCACAGAAAGGGCTGGCAGCCAAGCACTGGTGGCTCACTCCTGTAATCCCAGCTACCCAGGAGGTAGCGATCAGCAAGACTGCAGTTCAAAGCCAGCCTGGGGAAATAGTTCTTGAAACCCGATCTTGAAAATATGCAACACAAAAAAAGGGCTGGTAGAGAGTGCTTGCCTAACAAGTGTGAGGTCCTGAGTTCAAACCCCATACCACCCAAAAACCCAAAAACCCAAAAAACCCAAAAAAACCCTAAAACAAAAAGGCCCTGAATTCAAACTCTAGCATCCAAAAGAAAGTTCTATGGGGTTATCAATAGTTCTTAAAAATGTAAAGTGCTTTTGAGCCCAAAAAGTTTGAGAGGGTAGGAAGCAGAGAGGCCAAATTGTTCTCCTTGGTCCAGAATTAGGGATTTTTTTTTTCAGTTTGAACTGAGGGCTTACACCTGGAGCCACTCCTCCAGCCCTTTTTTCTGGTGGTTTTTTTTCAAGATAGGGTCTCTCGAACTATTTGTCCAGGGCTGCCTTTGAACCATGATCCTCCTGAGTAGCTAAGATTATGGGCATAAGCCATGGGCTGCCCAGCCAGAATTAGGGATTTTGCAGGTGACCACCAGAGATGAGGGTTTGGAGGTGGGGAAAGAGTGGACCTGTGGAGGAATGAGGCCTGCACAACCATCTCTCAGTTCAGGAAATGTTCTAGGCAAGTCCTAAGAGTGATTATTTGTTTATTTACTTATTTATTTTGCCAGTACTGAGGTTTGAATTCAGGGCCTCACACTTGCTAAGCAGGCACTCTACCACTTGACTCACTCTATTATTGTTTTCATTGGCTAAAAAGATTTAACTTATTTTCAGGAATATGCATAGCAATGTTTTAATTTTCACAGTAAGTTGCATATATTTACAAAGGAATACAGAACTAGATCTTTGAAATCAAAAGTGAAGAATGACTGGCTGTGGTGGTTCATATCTGTAATCCCAGCACTTGGGAGGCAGAGAGTTTAAGGCCATTCTGAGTGACATAGGGAGACCCTGTCTCAGGAAAACAAAATGACAACAAAAGTGAGGAGCCTAACACTGGTACAAATTTGCTTCTGTTTGTAAAATTGAAAGTCAAGCAAGGAAAGCGTTTTTGTTTTGTGAACTTTTGTTTGTTTTTCTTCAGTATTGGATTGAACCCAGGGCCTTGTGCATGCCAGGCCAGCAGCCCTATCACTGATGTGCACCCCAGCCCTTTTTTGGGGTCTTTGCTATATAGCTCATGTTGGCCTCAAGCTCGACCTCCTCCTGCCTCAGCCTTCCAGGCACTGGGATTACAGCGGAATCAGCACACCCAGTGCTTCTATATTCCCTCCCTCCCTTCCTTCCTTCCTTCCTCCCTCCCTCTCTCTCTCCCTTCCTTCCTTCCTTCCTTCCTTCCTTCCTTCCTTCCTTCCTTCCTTCCTTCCTTCCTTCCTTCCTTTCTTCCTTCCTTCCTCCCTCCCTCTCTCTCCCTTCCTTCCTTCTTTTCTTCCTTCCTTTCTTCCTCACCTCCTCAGTCCCCATTCCCTCCCTCCCTTCCCTCTCTCTCTCTCTCCTTCCTTCCTTCTTTCCCTCCTCCAGCCCTTCCTCCCTCCCTTCCCTCTCTCTTTTCCTCCCTCTCCTTTTTTTTTTGACAAGGTTTCATTATGTAGTCCAGGCTAGCTTCAAACTCACAGTCCTCCTTCCTCAGTCTTCTGAGTTCTGGGATTATAGGCATGTGCCAACATCAACAAACAATAAAACAACAATAAACCTCCCCCCGGCAAAAAAAAAGAATGAAGGAGAAGATGAAGGCACTGAAGAAAGAGGAAAACTGATATATCAAAATCTCTGAGATTAGGAGTCGGAATCCGAACAGAGGGAACTGGTTCAGCCTGAGAGGGGCTGGAGGAGACATCTCTTCCGAGCCAAAAGGAAGGAGGAAGGGGTACAGGAGCATGTTGGTACATTTATGTCCCCAAATAAAGTGAGGTTACCTGATGTGAGTGAATAGAATGTGCCACACTGGGCAGGAACTATCCCAGGGGGTACAAGAGAGAAGAAAGCAATGCTTATTAATTGTTCATTCATTCACAATATTAATTGAATCTCAGTTACATGACAGATACTGTTGTAGGTGCTGGGGACATGGCAGTGACCAACACAATAGTTCCTTCTCAGTTCACATCCGAGGGAAATAAAAATAAGCCAGCGTGAAGACACCTCCAGGCCCCGTGTCTTCAGGTGGGCTGAAATCCCCATTGCCTCTGCAGACGATGCTCAGAAAGACCCAAGAGCAGAGAGACGTGGCTCACGCCTGTAATTCTAGCTACTCAGCAGGCAGAGATTAGGAGGACCAGAGCTTGAAGACAGCCCAAATGTATAGTTCTCAAGACCCTGTAAAGTACCCAGCTCAAGTGGTAGAGCACTGCCTAGCAAGCGCGAGACCCTGAGTTTAAACCCCAGAGCCACCAAAAAAAAAAGAGAGAGAGAGAAAAAGAAGAAGGAAAAAAGAATGAAACCCAAGGGCTCTGAAGGCCGTTTGGTAACAGGCCACTCGGGTGTGATTGTGCTTGCCAGGTGTGGCAGACCCTGTTGCTACCCTTTGGGATCCAGTCTTCCTTTCTATCTTATTGCCCTGATATTTTTTTAGTACTGGGATTTGAACTCAGGGCCTACACCTTGAGCCACTCTTCCAACCCTTTTTTGTGAAGGGTTTTTTCAAGATAGGATCTCTCCAACTATTTGCCCAGGCTGTCTTTGAACTGTGATCCTCCTGATTTCTGCTTCCTGAGTAGCTAGATTACAGGCGTGAGCCACTGGCACCTCACTACTGCCCTGATTTTGTTGCCAGTTAAAAGGCATTTCCCAGCCTTCTTTGCCAAGTAGCAGTGATTGTGATAGTTGAGACCAATGAAACAAAAATGGAAATTGGTAGGTAGGGTTTTCTGGAGGGCTGATAGATGGGGAGTGGACTTAGCTGGCATGCCCATCCTTCTTCCTGGTGCCTGCAATGCAGCTGTGCTGGCTGGAGTTCAAAAGCCATCTCAAAACTGAGAGAAAAGGCAAGAAAATTGCACAGACCTCTGTCCTACATTCTTTCCTTTTTTCCTGCAGTACTAGAGATTAAACTCAGAGCCTCACACTTACTAGGTAAGTACTGTACCACTTAAGCCACTCTTCTATTCCTGGCCTGAACCTTAAAATCACTGAGCCAATTTCCTTCTTCTTGGGCTTCTCATTATGTAAAAAAAAAAAAAAAAAAAGACCAATCTTGTTCAAACCATTGTTATTTGAACTTCTGTTGTATACAGTCAGGCTAAATCCATATCTGGTACACTGAGGACCAGCTGTGTTTGCTGCCTACGGTAACCATGAGAATTGCTTCTCAAATCTGACTTCAGGGAGTGTAACTAACCAAATGTGACTCTCAAATTCATCAGGGCATTTGTGCCAGGCCAAATTTCCCTGGACTGATCCAGCTAATGTCTGAACATGGGTGAGGTACTGCGGCAATGGATTGAAGGTGGGTGGTGGGGCCTGGAGAGGAGACTGGGGCCCAGAGGTCAAAGCTATGGTGTGTTAACAGCAGTTTATAGTGTCTCATGAGAGCCAACTGTTCAGTTTTCAATTCGATGAGCTGATCGTTAAACATAGCTATTATTAAAAATTTAATTATATCAACTTTACAATTAAACAAAGTATATTAAAACAAATATTCAAAGTATATTAAGGCCAATGAATACTGAAAACTCATCATTTTCTAATAACTTTCTTGCCATTCCTCATTCTCTTGAAGTTTTATGTTTCTTGCATCTGGATGGGGAAATTCTATCCTGTGGTGTGGAAAGTCTCTGCCCAATTCTTCATTCAGTGACATTACGTTGTTTGCTTCAAATCAGCTCTAGTGGAAATATTTACACCTTGGACATGAGCAGAAACTATAAATACGGAGCTCGGTTTTATTTACTTTTTTTTTTGGTACTGGGGCTTGAACTCAAGGCTCACACCTTGAGCCACCCCACTACCCCTTTTGGTGATGGGTTTTTTTGAGGCATGGCTGGCCTCGAACCATGATCCTCCTGATCTCTGCCTCCTGAGCAGCTAGGATTACAGGCATGAGCCACTGCTACCCAGCTATGTATAAGTCTTAAGATGAACTTCCTTTCTTTTATTTTTATTTATTTATTTTCTTTTGTCACACTGGGGTTTGCATTCACAGCCTCATGCTCGTTAGGCAGGTACTCTTATTGCTTGAGCACTCTGCCAGCCTTCTTTCTTTCTTGTCACTGGGGATCAAACCCAGAGCCTTGTATATGCTGGGCAAGTGCTCTACCACTGAGCTATATTCCAAGCTCTAAGCATCCTTTACATCATCAGATTTTATAATCAATATATACACATATATATTATATATGCACAAAATACATGCTTCCGTAAAGAGCTGGGTCTGGCCCTTGCTTCTGCCTCTGAACTCAGTCAGGGAAGTTCTAGGAGAGCAGCACTAAGTGGAAGGGAGATAAGCATCTAAGACCAAATAGAGGCATCCATCTAATTCCGGGAGGCATCCAGAGGAAGTGAGGCTTATGTGGACTCTTGAAGGATGAGTAGGACTCAGCCAGCCACAGAAAAGAAAGAGCAAAGGCCCAGTGGTCATCAGGAACAAAGAGGGAGAGAATGGGAAATCAAGACACACAGGACATGGTATGCCTGAGGGTGGTGGTCATGGGATACCGCTCTTGACCCCATGGTAACTGGAGGATAGAGAAAAATCAGCCCGGCTTGCAAGGGCCTTCTGGTCCAGTCCTAAGAAGAATAAGAATTTCTGGGCAGAGGGACAGGGCTTGGAGTGAGCTGAGGACTCCTAAGTGAGTCTTGAGAGGTAGATGAGGACTTAGAATGGAGCCAAGGTTACCAGGGCAGACAATGTATGAGGCTGTTAGGAGGCAGACAGTGGAGGTAAAAGCAAGACGGTCTTTGTAGTGGTCAGGCAGGTGATGACTGGATTGAATCTTATGGGTTTGCCATCCAGGAGCTTGGCTGGTGCTCAAGTAGTGCTCACGGGGTCAGGCCCACTCTGGGACTTGTGCAGAATATTTCCTTTTTTTGGGCAGTGAATGGCAGAAGGTTTGGACAGGCACTGCTAGCTGCTCTATTCCTGTTCTAATTCAAAGAGCGAGCAGTGAACATTGTTCTGGATTTTATGTTTAGAGCTGCTGGCTAGGCTGCAAGAGATGACTGTGACGTCGGGTTGTATGTGGGCCTGTTGGCTGCCCAGTGCCCAGCACTTAGAGCTGTGAGCAGAGCTGCTCCTGCAGAATTAGCAATTAAGTGTTGGTCACTGCAGGCATGGGTGCCCCCAAGTGGTCTATTGGAGTCACTGCTGGTCTTTGGGCAAGAGATTGTTTTTGTTCCCTAGACTCAAGACACCACTCTTTTTTTTTGTTTGTTTTAAATGATAGCACTACTTTAGTGAGTTGTAGTTTACCTATAGTAAGGGAATCTAAAGTTTTCAGTTTTTTTTGAGATACTTGGGTTTGAACTCAAGGCCTCACACTCGCTAGACAGGTGTGCTACCACTTGAGCCACTCCACCAGCCGTTTTTTTTTTTTTTTTTTTTTTCTGATAGTGGGGTTTGAACTCAGGGCCTACACCTTGACCCACTCTACCAGCCTTTTTTTAGTGATGGGTTTTGTTGAACAGGGTCTCTTGAACTATTTCTCTGGGGTGGCTTTGAACTGTAATCCTCCTGATCTTTGCCTCCTGAGTAGCTAGGATTATAGATGTGAGCCACTGGCACTGGCAGTTTTGAGAATTTTATACACTTGTAACTACCACCCTAAACAAGATCTAGAATATTTTTATCATTCCAGAAATTTCCTTTCTGTCCCTTTCCAGTCAAGATATCTCCCTCCTCAATGAGCAGCTACTATTCTGACTTCGGTCACATTAACTTGCTTATTCCTGAACATCAGATAAGTAGAATCATATAATATATTTTTTTTAATTTTGAGATTGGGTTTTGCTATGTTGCCCTGGCTGGCCTTGAACTCCTGGACTTCAGCAATGCTCCTGCCTCACTCTTCTAAGTAAATGGTATCACAGGCACTCACCACTGTGCCTGGCTTTCTTTACTTATTTTTTAAATTTTTCTTTCTTAAAATAAAAATCTTTTATTTTATATTTATTTTTATATTACATTCTTTTCAGATTTTTTTCACTATTACTGTACTGGGGGTACATTGTGGTATTTACAAAAGTTCTTACAATGTATCAATTATACCATACTTGAATTCACCCCCTCCACCATTCTCCTTTATTCCCCTTCCCAATTTGCTTATTTTGGGGGTCTGGCTTATTTATTCAACAGGTTTTTGTGGTTCATCCACATTGTGGCATGTATCAGTTGTTTTTATTGCTCAATCCTATTTCCTTGTATGAATATATGATAATTTGTAAATCATTCTCTTGCAGGTAGTTGTTTCTGTTTTTGCTACTATTAATACAGCTCGAATTAATATTCTTGGTGTTTTGTTAATATGTTTTCATTTCTCTTGGATAGACACCTAGGAGTGCTAGTTGTGGATTCGATGGTAACTATGTTTAATTTTTAAAAAAAAACTTTTTTGGGGAAGATGGCTGGAGATGAACTGACTGCTTACTCTGTCTCCTTCCATGGCATGTCTGGAGCTGTGTAATAAATCTTTCTCTGCCTTCAAAAAAAAACAAACAAACTTTTTTTTTGGCAGAACAAGGATTTGAACTCAGGGCCTCATGCTTGCTTGGCAGGTGCTCTTACTGCTTGAACCACTTTGTCAGCCCTTTTTTTGTGATGGGTTTTGTCAAGATAAGGGCTCACCAACTATTTGCCCAGGGCTGGCTTCGAACCTTGATCCTCCTGATCTCTGTCTTCTGAGTAGCAATTACAGGTGTGAGCCACCAGTGCTGTGCTTCTATATTTAAATTTTTGAGGGGAGCTGGGAGCATAAGTCAGTGGTAAAGCATGTGCCAGGCCATCGGTTTGATCCCCAGCACTGCAAATAAATAAATAAATTGGAGGAACTGCTAAACTATTTTTTAAAGCAGCTAGCTGCACCATTCCTCATTCCCACCAGCAGTGAGTCCTGATTGCCTCACTTCTCCACCAGTATTTGCCTCTTTTTTTATAATAGCCATCCTAGTGGATGTGAAGTGGGATATCATTGTGGTTTTCATTTCCCCTGATGACTATGTTGAACATGCATTCATGTGTTTATTGGCCATTTGTGTACTTTCTTTGGAGATATTTTGGCTCAGACTATCTATTTGCCTTTCTACTTTATTCTCCCTGTGGTGCTGGGGATTAAACCCAGGCCTTGTGATTGTGTGAATATTAGGCAAGTGCTTTACCTCTTTTGCTATGCTCAGCCCATTTTTAAAGTGTGACTGGGTTTGAACTCAGGGCTTCATGCTTGCAAAGCAGGTGCTCCACTGCTTGAGTCACATCTCCAGGCCATTTTGCTCTGGTTATTTTTGGAGATGGGATTTCTAGAACTATCTGCTTGGGCTGGGCTCAATCAGGAATCCTTCCTATCTCAGCCTCCCAAGTAGCTAGGATTACAGGCGTGAACCACCAGTGCCAGGTTTGTATTTTGTTTTCAAGATAGGATCTCATTAACTTTGCCCAGGCTGGCCTTTAAACTTGAGATTCTCCTGCTTCTTCCTTCTGAGTTGCTGGGACTATAGATGTGTGCCCAGCATTAATTTGTCTATTTTTAAGTGGGTTGTGTTTCTGTAATTGAGTTGTAAGAATTCATTTATTCTGGTCTGGCATGGTAGTGCATGCCTGTAATCCCATCTGCTTGGGAGGCAGAGAGTGGGAAGATTGAGAAGCTCAAGGTTTGAAACCAGCCTGGGAAAAAAGTTAGCAAGACTCCATTCCAACCGACATTCTGGGTGTGGTGGTGCACACCTGTGGTCCCAAACGGACTAGGTTTAGATCCTGGTTGTGGTAGATGGTACTGCATAATGCCTTCCCCAAACCCTTAGCCATTTCTGATGGCTTTTTACCCCTTTGATTTTCTGCTAGAGGGCTAGAGGGTGTACTTTGCTCAGAAGTGCCAGGAACAGCCCTCGGCCAATAAAGAACTCCCCTTAGCCTCCTCAGTCCTCCCATGAGTGCCTGCATTTCCTTCTATACTGTCACATAGGTCCCCAGTAGGATCAAGCCCTGGTTGTTCCCATCAGTAAGGTACACCCTGTACTTCTTTCTTTTTTTCTTTCCTTTTTTTTAAGTACTGGGGCTTGAAATCAGGGCCTACACCTTGAGTCACTCCACCAGCCCATTTTGTGATTTTTTTTTTTTTTGAGATAGGGTCTTGAGAACTATTTGGCCTGGCTTTGAACCAAGATCCTCCTGATCTCTGCCTCCCGAGTAGCTAGGATTACAGGTGTGAGCCACTGGCACCTGGATACCTTTTTTTTTTTTTTTTAATTTGAAACTGGGGTTTGAACTCAGGGCCTCTGCTTGCTAGGCAGGTACTCTACCATTTGAGCCACGCCCCAGCTCCTCCCACCCTTAAGTGCTTCCTGGCATCATCTCTCAAATAGTCTATTTGTACTTACATCCTTATCACTGTGCTGGCCTCTGGGGGACCCAGCCTAAAGATACCTGAATCTCCATTTCTTAGACACGTTACTCTATGTCCTTAGGCAGATCATGGTACCCCTCTGATCCTCACTTGTCTCATCTCTAAAATGGGGGTCATAACAGGTCATATAAGGTGGTCATGAGGCTTATCATCTCAATTTCAGACATATAAAAGTTTCAGGAAATGACGTTCTTAGTTGTTCACCAGCCTGTACCAGGGATATTCTGGAGAGCCTTGGATGGAGATACCTGATTCAGCCTTGGCTGGGCAGGAAAAGGCAAGCAGCCAGAGCTGGCACTGTGGGCAACCAACTGGACACTGCTCCCTCTTTCCTTAGCATCCTTGGAGGGCAGTGTTCCTCTCTGTCCCTGTATATGCATTAATTTTGGGCTTAACCTTATGACTAAGGGCATGCAAGCAGAGGTGACATTCTCCCATCTGAGAAGAAACTTGAAATGTGTTACTGTTTAGTTTGGCTTAGGCTCTTTCACTCCTGCCCTCCACTATGATAAAGACATGTCCCCAGTGCTTGGCACAGATGAGCTAACACTCATTAAACACCTTATACCAGACACTGTCCTGTATGTTACACAATTCTACATGTGCTGATTCATTTAATCCTCATAGGAGCCACAAAATTCAGGTCCTGTTATTCTTATTCTTATTTCGCTCATGTGGAAAAATTAAGGTTCTTTGAGGATGGCAACCTGGTTCAAGTTCAGATAGTCTGCCTTCTCAGCCCATCTTTTTCTGTGTGTGTGGGACTGGAGTTTGCACTCAGGGCTTCACACTTGCAAAGCAGGTGCTCTACTGTTTGAACCACACCTCCAGTCCATTTGCTCTGGTTATTTTGGAGATGGGGGGGTCTCGTGAACTACTTGCCCAGGTTGGCCTCAAAGCATGATCCTCCTGATCTCAGCCTCCTTCTGATCTCAGCCTCCCAAGTAGCTAGGATTACAAGTGTGAGCCATTTGGTGCCTGGCCTTGATCCATATTCTTAACCACTGCCCTATGCTGCTTCTTATGAACAAATACCTGTTAAGGGAAAGTTTGTTCAAATGGTTGTCACTACTAACAGCATTAATCCCTTCCAGTAACAAAAATATGGAGGGTGCAATCTCCTGGGACAGAGGCAGGCTTCTGACTTTGGATCTGGTCATTTTTCCTACCTCATTTTCTTTTGGGGGGGTCAAATAGGAGTTACTCTGCCTCTTCTGATTGGGAAAAAGTTGTTTGTGGTTACCAGATGGGAACCCCGGTATTTTCCCTATAGGAATTACAATCACCCAGAAGATCCCTCTTGTAAATTCCCTGTGGATTCCGAACATCTCTCCTGTAGACTTTAATGTGGATTTCATATCCCTCTCCTGAAGGTCCATGTGAGCTGTGTCTTTTCGTACACTCCCACCATCTCTTCTGTAGGAGCCTTGCTTTATAATCTGTGCAGGTTCCCATCTGTCATTTCATTGGCTCCTGCCTACAGCTCTGTAAATCAGTCTAGGCTTGCATTACTGCAGGGATAGGAGAAGTGACAGTGCGGGTAAGTGAGGGACAGGACCAACAGAGAACTCAGTTGTCCTGCCTATAACCCAGGACTCTTCCTGGTTGGTCAGATGGCAGATGCTCCTTCCTGCTCAGCCTCTCCCAGCCCCTGATTCTCCCTCCCTTTTTCTTCCCTCTCCTTCATTAGTTTTTGTCTGCCTTTCTTCACTCCCTCCCCTTTCCATCCCAGCTGTGAGAGTGAGGGCCCACTCCTGACAGGCTAGTGCTGGACAATGGGCCCTTATTCTGGTCAAAGAATCCCTGCAGTGTCTCCCACCACAGAGGCCCCCTTCCAGGCCTGGGATGGGGTGGGTGGGGGGTGGGAAGTGGCAGGACATTGTGAGGGGGAAGGAGTAATTGGCTGGCAGGACAGAGAATGCCCTTAGCTATGGAGATCCTACAGGAGATTTACTATGTAAACATCACTCACAATAAAAGCCTGTTTTCCTCTAACAGCCCCATGTCTCTTAACCCTCCAAAATTCTGAGTTTTAAATAATTTACCCTGGTCTTGCCTCTTTCTCTTCAGTGTTCATCTTTGAATATTTCTCTCTCTCTCTCCTCCTCACTTCATCAGTCCCCTCCCCCCTTTTTGTGATGAGTTTGTTGAGATAGGGTCTGGAGAACTGTTTGCCTGGGCTGGCTTCAAACCACGATCCTCCTGATCGCTGCCTCCTGAGAACCTAGGATTACACCACACCTGGTCCTCTCCAAGTCTTGATCTTTCCACGTCTCAGTGTCTGTTTCTCAATGCTCTATGTTTGTGTTCCTAGCTCTTCTCTCCTGTTTTTCTATCTTTCTGAGGTCTGTGTGCCTATGTCTCTCTGTGTCTCATCTCTGTCTCTGTCACCTTGAGCCTTTGGATCTGAGGACCTTCCTCAGTTACCACACTGCTCTCAAGGCTCTTACTCCTTCCTGATGCGTCGCAGAGGCCCCTGGGATCGGCATGGGAAGTTATTCTCCCCAGTTTACAGACTTGGAAGCTGACCCGGTTCTCTTCCATGCTCTTGTTCTATGGGTGCCTGCCTGCCTGCCTGCCTACCTACCTACCTACCTACCTACTAACCAACCACCGGATCCAGGCAGAGCCTGGGAACTAGCACCTCGGATAGCTCCCGAAAGGTGCGGGGGTGGGGGGGGGCGGCCCCGCCTTCCTCTCGCGAGCTCAGGAAGCTGCCCTAGGGGTTTAGGTGAAGTCTCGCGAGAGCGGCTGCAGCAGGCAGCGGCGGTGCGGGCGCGCGCGGAGCCGGCCCCAGGCGCGCGCGCGCGCGCGCTTCCCGCCCCCAGTCCCCGGCGCGGCTCGCGGCCGGCTCCGCGCCGCATCGCTCAGTGCAGCGCGGCGCAGCACAGCGCAGCGCGGCGGCCTCACCGCAGCTGAGCAGCCGCGGCGGGTGAGTCCTGGGCCTGAAGGCGGGAGACGGGCTTAGCAGGCAAGCTGGGAGCCGGGCGGGAGGGGCGTCACCAGCTCCACTTTTAAATCTCCTAAGCTTCACCTTTGGATCCAGGGGGCAGGCTGAGCTGTTGGAGAGGTGGGGAGTCGAGGTGACCTTCCCTATTTGGGGCAGGGGGAAAAGCGCTCTGGGGTCCCAGGCTCCCTCCCAACCTCTATCATCACCGCCCTCGGCTCCCGCAGAGAGAACCCGGGATTTGGGTGACGTCAGACTCCTGTATTCTGGAGCCCGAGCCTGGGGCCCTCCATCCCCCTCGCCCCACCTGGCATTCCCTGGAAACCGGCCTCCTCCTTCTGGGATGGCGCATGTGGTTGGGGATGGGGGCGACTGGAAGGAAGTGGGTGGCTATGGCCTCCTCGGGCCCTTCATACGGGCGCCTGGTGGTGGACCCACGTTGTACCCTTCCCTCTTACCCCCAGAGCAGGCGATCTTTGGACTGTGGGTCAGAGCCACCCAGGGCTTAGAGGAGGTGGATGGGTGCACTGGCTTGGTCTTGGACTCCTCCAGGTCTTTGGGGAGTGAGTTGGGGGCGCTGGATGTTGCTCATTCGAGCGCTGGCTGGAGTAGGTCACGAGGAAGGGGGTGGAGATGTTGGGAACCAAGGCCTGTCCCTACCGTTGAGAGTTCCTGGTCTAGGGGTTGGGGGGTGGGGGACGACGACAAGTAGAGACTGTGATTGGCCATTACAGGCCGTCAAAATGGGTGATGTCCCAGCTTCCCCATGGGAAGATCAGGAAGGACCTGGCCAACTTTCCCGGGACTCAGGGAGAAAGGGATGCAAGAGCCAGAAAATAGGCTTTCCCGAGGAGGCAGAAATTTGGAAAAAAGGAGGGCCTAAAGAGGGCATTCCAGGGAGATGACATGGGCAAAGGCATAGAGGTGGGAAGAAAACACAGCGACCCCTCCCGATGAGCCCAGCCATGTGACTGTGCCCATGGTGTAGAGGAATCTGGAGAATTTTGCAACCTGTGCTCTACGCATTCTGCCTCCATCAGTCACAGCTGCGTGTAGATGGTTCTGGCAGGGCCATGGCTGGCAGAGACGTTTTGTGTGGAAGACACAGGGTTGCTAGTTTAGGTTCCATGGGAGTTTGGGGAGCCAGAGGGCAAAGTCTGCATTGCTGAGAGAGGACCATCTCCGGTGAGCCGAATACAGAAAGAGGGTCTCAGGTCTATCAGACTCCATGGTGGTACCATGCTCCTATTCTGGGGTTCTGGAAGGAGAACTCTAGAGGGGCCTTGGGCTCTTTGGTTGTTTCTTTAGCTGTCTCCCTGGCTGGCTTCCTCTGAACAAGTTGCTTCCCCTCTCTGGTCATATTTCTTTCTTTCTTTTTTTTTCTGGTGGTACTGGGGTTTAAACTCAGGCCCTTCACCTTGAGCCACTCCACCAGCCCTTTTTTGTGATGGGTTTTTTCAAGATAGGGTCTTGTGAACTCTTTGTCTGGGTTGTCTTCAAACAGTGATTCTCCTGATCTCTGCCTCCTGAGTAGCTATAATTACAGGCGTGAGCCACCAATGCCCTGCTCTGGGCCGTCTCTAAGGATGAACTAAGAAGATGAAGTAGTGACCTGCCTTGAGGAAGTACCTTGTTCTAGTTTACAGCCACCTTCCCAGTTCTTCTCCTACTTCCTTTTTCCTCTGCCTGGCTAGTCCCCTCCCCATAGCAGTTCCTCTGCAGGCTGCACTTCCTGCCCTGCTGCCACCCTGGAGTCTCTGTCTCTGAAGGTTTCCTGGAGGAAGTGTCATGTGGCAGGGGTGACAGAAGTGCTTCCCTTAGCTTGTTTAGGGGAGGGCATTAGTTTTCGCATTCCCACCCCTTGGGAGGATGTCCAAGTCTTAAGCCAGTACTGAAGATGGATTGACTGTCTTCTGGATGGGTCCCTCTTGGAAACTACATCCTTGAAGGATCAAGGAAGAGACTGGATGAAAACGAGTGGACTGATTGAGTGACTGATTGAGAATTTATGCAGCGGGTTGCAGAGCAGGGATGTCTAGAAAGGCTTCCCAGCAGAGTTGGATGTGAGAAAACAGTAGTACTTTCGGGATAAATGATAAGGCTGCTGATTTAGGAGCTCTGGGTGGCTAGAGATGAAGCTGGATGTTTAGCAGTCAGGCCAGCCAATGGTAGAGAAGCAAAGGGTGGCAGGGAGGGAGGCTTGTGGCTGATTGGCACAAAGTCTTGAATGCCAGGCACAGGATCTTTCAAGAGGCTACTCAAGAGTCACCAGCAGGACAGAGATAGCATGGCTGGGAGAGTGCTGTTTTGTGAGGATGATTTATAGTTTTGGGATTTCAGGACTGGAGGTGGGACTGGGAGTAGGATAAGGGGACCAGAGGTAGAGCAGGAAGGGAAAATCCCATCTTAGCAGATAGGCTCTGGGCAAGTAGATAGAAGATGGCCATTTCTGTGTCAGGGATGAGGAGCTGGTGCTGGTAAGCTGGGAGCACTTGAAACTAGCCCCAGGCCTGTGGCCTAAGAGGAGATCAGGCTTGACTCCCTGCTGTCTACTGTGAACCTCATTTTCTCCACTGCAGGACCTTCTGTCTCCCTAGTTCACAGTAAGGAGTGGAATCAATTAGTTTAGGTTTCATGACTAAGCTGTCTTATTGAAAATTAAGGAGGTATTTCCTTATGTCTGCATTTTCGGGGAGATATGTAGCATGCCGTCCCCATTGTGATTGAACAAATTGCTCCTCCTATTTTGCATTCTAAGAACTTTGGTTGCAGAAGCCAGAGATTGGTGTCACCTCCTATCCTATAAACACCTCCTGCCCACTGCAAGAAAAAGGCTAGTCCTAAAATAAGGGCAAAGAATCCTGGAGCCTTTCATTTCTGTGACCCCAGCCTCCTTCAGAACTCCCAAGCCCTAAATTCTCTCTGCTCTAATCTGTTTGTTTTTTGTATTTTTCAGACAGGTCTCGACATGCAGTTCTGGCTGACCCCTAACTTAACGATCCTCTTGCCCTCTGCTGGGATTGTACCACCACAACTGACTTGTCCTAATCTTTGTATCTAAACCAAGCTCTCCTGCTCAGGCTCATCCATACTTTGCTACACTGACTTCTGAACTGTGGGCTCACTTTTGCGAGACAGCCTGGAGCAAGGGTCAGGCTGGAGCCAGGGTTAGCTCATGAGGATCTTGTGATTTAGTTACCCCTTCCCCTCCCTCTGCTTCTCTTCCTTATTTTCCTGCTGAACCACAGTCTCCCATTCCAATCCCATCTGTCTCCTTGAGACCTCTTTCCACCCACCACATTAGCATCGTTGACAGTGGCCTGTGGCCACCTTTGCAGTTTTAAACTCCAGTATCCTCCTCTCACCATGGCCCAGCTTCTGCTTTACCTGCCTTGCGACCTTAAGAGGAACTGCAGTTTGTTTACACCTCTATTTTCTCTGTCCCATGAGTATGACCCCTTCTATGTCCTTCTTGGACTCCATGCCTTCCACTACACACTTTGCCTGTGTGTCCCATCCCAGCAGCAGACCCCAATTCTGGATCCCACACTCAGAATATGTAAAGCTTCTGGACACCATTGCAGACCTGAGCAGTCTGGTTCTTCCAGCAAGGTCTCTGGTTTCTGTTATCCCTCCATCATTCCTAGAAACCCTTCTCATTCCCATCAACTCCCCAGTACATTCAATAGGAGGCATATTCCAAACTGGCCCACTTTCCCAAAGTCCTTTGCTCCTGTAGAGGATGGTTAAGGGATGTATGGGGGTTGGGGGCACACCCGCATTTCTGTTTCTCTCAGATCCCAATAGAAGAAGGGTCCTAGTCTAATGCCCCATCTTGTACTATGGATGCCAACCTTTCCTATCTCCCCAGGCACCACTGTCCCTCTATTATTTCCCCCACTACTCTATCTTCAGCCTCCCCACTCTTTCTCAATACTGTCCTCCCCGCTTAGGGGCACACTCAAGGCTCCTGGCTTGGCAAAATCGTTCTAATCCTCCTTCAGCTGCTGCCATTCTAAACCTATGACTTTGTCTCACTACAAATGGGATATATGATCGTTGTAGAAACTTTAGAAAAGATAGAAAGAAGTTAAATAATTACCTTACTATTAGGAGACAGCCACTATTCATCTTGATGTCTCATTGCTGTCACTGATATGTGTGTGTGTGTGTGTGTGTGTGTGTGTGTGTGTGTGTGTGTGAAAATTTCAGCTAAGCCAGGTGCCAGTGGCTCATGCCTGTGATCCCAGCTACTCAGGAGGCAGAGATCAGGAGGATCACGGTTAGAAGCCAGCCTGGGCAAATAGTCTGAGAGACCCTATCTTGAAAAACCCTTCACAAAAATAGGGCTGGTGGAGTGGCTCAAGTACCTGAGTTCAAGCCCAGTACCGCAAAAAAAAAAAAAAAAAAAAAAAGATTTCAGCTAAGTTTTTTAGAGGACAAATCTAGTAGTCTTGTCCCTTTTTCCACTTCATGGTTTTCTAACTTCTTGGCAGCTTGGCCTCTATTCCATTATTTACCTGAAGCTGTGACCTTCTAATAGTCAAGTCAGCCCATGTCATACTTGACTGCTCCTGGCCAGTGGACATTGTTGACCCAGTTGACCAGTCATTAAAAAGATTGAGATAGATCTGTATTCATTGACTTGAAAAATTTTCATAAGATTTTGTAGAGTGGGAAAAAACAGATTGTGGCAGGAGGTGCTGGCACATGCCTGTAATCCCAGTATTTGGGAGTCTGAGGCAGGAAGATCTTGAGTTCCAGGTGAGTCTGGCTATCTAGTGAGTTTTGGAATAACCTAGGCCACATAGTAAATTTGAGGCCACCCTAGGCTACATAGTGAATTTCAGGCCAGCCTGGGTTTCATAGTAAATCCCTGTCTCAAAAAAAAACAAACAAACAAAATAAAACTGGATTATGAAGTAGCATGTATAGAATAATCTTACTTTTGTCATGTATGCTTATATATACATTAAAAATGAAAAAAAAAAAAAGAGAATGCTGGAGGTATAGATCAGTGTGAGGACCTGGGTTCCACCCCAGTGCTGTGTTATAAACACACAAAGCCCCGAAAGATTAGACATTTAAAGAGGCAACCTCTAGAACATGCATTTTGAAGGACTTTACTACTTTATGCAGTGAGATTTTTTTTAACTTGCAGATATTATTATACATAGCTGAGAGTAACATTTTCATCTTATTTTTAAAAATTGTAGTATGTATGGTAGGACCCGTCTGTAATCCCAGTACTCAGGAGGCTGAGGCAGGACGATTACTAATTTGAGGTTGGCCTGAGCTGTATAGTCAGACTCTGTCTCAAAAAACAAGACAAAGCAACAACAAAAAACCAACCAAAAAAACACCTTTGAAGGGATATATATCTTTTTTTTTTTTTTTGGCAGTACTGGCATTTGAAATCAAGGCTTCATACTTGCTAGGCAGGTTCTCTACTGCTTGAGCCACTCTGCCAGCACTTTTTTTGTGTTGGGTATTTTTGAGATAGGGTCTCAAACTATTGCTGAGGCTGACCTTGAACCTCGATCCTCCTGATCTCTGCTTTCTGAGTAGCTAGGATTCTATAGACATGAGCCACCAGCGCCCAGTGTTTTTATTTAATTAATTAGTTAATTTATGGTGGGACTGGGGTTTGATCTCAGGGCTTAGTGCTTGCAAAGCAGGTGCTCTACCACTTGAGCCATGTCTCTAGTCCTTTAAATATTCCCTGCCCCAGACTACTGTGTTAGCTGGAATTATTTCTTCAACCCTTGGCTGTTTCTTTTTTTTTTTTAATGGCAGCAATCGGATTTGAACTCAGGGCCTCGCTCATACTTGCTAGGCAGGCACTCTACCACTCGAACCACTCCACCAGCTCCCCCCTCCCCTTTTTTTTTTTGCTTTTTTTTTAAGAAGAGAATCTTTAAGTGGCTCCTGTGATTCTGAGGATCTAGTCAAATTCTGCCCGTGGCCTTCAAGGCCAGATGACCAGGCCCCACTCACTTTTCTCCATCAGTATTGGGAATTGAACTAGGTTGCTAGGCAAGCGCTCTGCCTCTTGAGCCATGTGCTCAGCCCCCATTCACTTTTTGGCCTTGCTTTGCCTTTCCTGCCCTCCTTCACTTCAGAGTGGAGTTTTCCTCCACTCTGCATCTTTCTGTTCCTTGAATGTGCTGGGCTATTGCTCTCTGGCCTTCATGCCTGCCTTCCTGACTTTTTCCTTAGCTAACTGTTATTCATCCTTCAGGATTCAGGTCTGACATCACCTCCTTTGTGAAGCCTGCCCTGACTCCTCCAGAATGGAGTGGGAACATATTCTGTGGCCCCACAGCTTCCCACTGCTGCTGCCCCAGAGCACTCAAGCTGTGTTGTAATTGCCATTGACTTAGCTGGGTCCTCTGCTCATACCTCCTCCATGTCCACTCCGACTTGTCCTCTGTACAGTATCATAGAGAAAATTCAGTGTATCCCAAGGCCTAAGCTTGCTGGCATCTGCTTGTGTCCCGTTCTTTCCACTTGTTGAGGCTGTGACTTGGCCTGCCTTCTTGCCCTGGAGTCCTTGCTTTCTGTCTGTTAACTGCTGTCTGCATTGTTACTGCAGCTCTGCTCTGGATCCTTCTCCTCTCCAGCTTATTTCAGGGCTAAATATCCCCCAGCAACAGCCCTCCCTGGACTGAATGTCCCACCCAGGTGGTAGCCTGTCTCTGTTCTCGGCCTCAAATCCTGCTCCAGTTTACCTGTTCAGCTCACTCTGCTTCTGCTGCTATTCTTCTCACCACCCAAAATGTTATTTATTTTTTTGTCAGCACTGGGGTTTGAACTCAGCTTCTCACTTCCTAGGCAGGCACTCTTATTGCTTGAGACACTCCATCAGCCTTTTTTGTAATGGGTTTTTTTCAGGATAGGGTCTCACAAACTATTTGCCCTGGGCTGGCTTCAAATCACCATCCTCCTGATCTCTGCTTCTTGAGTAGCTGGGATTACAGGCATGAGCCATGGGTGCCGAGCACCACCCAGAAGGTTCTTTCTGTAGTTACAGATGACTTGATGCTCTGTGTAATGAATATCTCTCTGGGCCTGTCTGTGTCCAGTCTCTCTTCTCGTCTTTGGGGATCCACACACTCCTGGGTTTCCTCCTGCCTTGTCATCTGCTTCTCAATTCTTTGCCAGCTCATCCTCTTCTTGGCTTTTGTTTCCCCCCACTAATCCTTTTGAACAGGTAATCATTTAAAAAGATGGCCCAAATTTCAACAATTTTTTCCTTTGTTTTTGAGACAAGCTCTTCTTTGTGGTCCAGGCTGTCCTGGAGTTCAAGATCCTCCTGCCTTAGCCTCCCAAGTGCTGGGATTACAGGCATGTGCCACCAATTCCATCAATTCTAATATGAACATTTTGGTATTTTAGAAAACACTTTAATGTCTATGTCTTATAATTTCTGGCATCTTAAAATTATAAGTTGGCAGTGCTTTCTTTCTTCTGGTAAATAAAATAACACTCTAAAAAACAGTGGTGTATAATGATACATAGTACAGCCGGGTGTCAGTGGCTCACACCTGTAATCCTAGCTACTCAGGAGGCAGAGCAGAGATCGGGCGGGTCAAGGTTCAGAACTCTGAGCAAATAGTTCACAAGACCCTATCTTGGGAAAAAAAAAAAAAATCACAAAAAAGGGCTGGTGGAGTGGTTCAAAGGTGTAGGCCCTGAGTTCAAATTACTTTTCTTACTTGTTCTACATCCACTCACTTCTTTTCTCACAAGTATTTTTTTCTTGGTGTCCTTTTAGAGATTTGTGTATGTGTGTGTCTGTGTGTGCTACTGGAGCAATGCCCCCATCCCTTTTCTACTTTAGTAATTTTTCAAATAGAGTTTCATGCTTTTTGCCCAGAGCTAGCCTCCAGCTGTAATCTTCCTACCTTTGCCTTAGTCTGGCTTGTTGGTTGAGATGGAGTCTCACTTACCTTTTTCTCCTGGGTTGATCTCAAACTACAGTCTTCCCAGTTTCTACCCCCTGAGTAGCTGGGATTATTGGCATGAACCAGCATATCTGGCTCTGTGTGCATGTATGCTTACCAGATGCAAATATTCCAAAATCCAAAACTTTTCTAGTGCTGACATGATGTTATAAGTAAAATATTCCACACCTGACCTCATGTGATAGGCTGTAGTTAAAATGTAGGCACACTAAAAATGTTGCATAAAATTACCTCTCCCACTGTTTACACTCACCAGCTCTGCAGAACCATTTAAAAGTAAGTTGTAGGGCAGATGATTCTAAGTATTTCAGCGTGTGTCTCCTAAGAACAAAGACATTCTTCCACATAACCACAGTACCCAAAGAGTTCAAGACTGAACAAGATACCTGCTATGCAATCAGCTCAAATTTCCCTAGCTGTCCTAAAAATATCTTTTATGTGTGTGTGTGTGTGTGTGTGTGTGTGGGCCTGAGGCTTGAACTCTTGCAAAGCAGAAGCAGGTGTGGTACTACTTGAGCCATACCTCCAGTCTGGCTATTTTTGGAGATGGGGTCTCTACCATGATCCTCCCTATCTCAGCGCCTCCCAAGCAGCTGGGATTACAGGCTTGAGCCACTGGCACCTGGCTGAAAATATCTTATATTTATGATTTTAAAAATCCAGGATCCAAGGGCTGGGGGTGTAGCTCAGTGATAGCACATTGCCTGCCATGTGCAATGCTCTGCGTTTGATCCCCAGCACTGTAAAACAGACAAATAAATAATAAATAAATAAAAATTTAAAATCTATGAAAGGATCACCCATTGGATTTGATTGCATGTCTCTTTAGTCCCCCCCTTCTTTTGGGGGGCACTGGGGTTTGAACTCAGAGTCTCATGCTTGCTGGGTATATTAGCCATTGTCAGTCATCCTTGCCTGTGTCCTGTCTTAAAAAAAAATTCCCATTGTTCTTTCTACTTTATCAAAAGGACTTTCCTTTTTCCCCATCCCCACATTTTTTTTTTTTTTTTAGATGTAGGGGATTGATCTAGGGCCTTACATATGTCAGTTTACCACTGACTTATACCCTCAGTCAACCCCCTCCTGTTTTTTTCCCCCAGATAATAGTATTTCTACCACTTGAGCCACTCTACCAGCCAAGATAATAGCATTTCTGGCTAACCCAGGCTGGCGTCAAACTTGAGATACTCCTGCTTAGTCTCCTGCGTGCTGTGAGTACAGGTACATGCAGTCACACCTGCTGTACACCTTTTTGTTGCTATGTGCCTTTACTCTCCATTAATTTAAATAATTAATTTTTTTCTTTAGGATGTTGGCATATTTTAACAGTCCAAACCACCTTATACAGTGCTTCACAACTTGAATTTGTCTGATTATTTCTCATGGTTACATTCAGATTCAACCTTTTTCGCCAGGAATACTATATAGGTGATGGACCTTCCTTGGTGTGTCATACTGTCACTTTGTCATTGACATTGGCGGGGTTTCATTTGATCACTTGGCTGAAGTGGCATCTGCTAGCTTTCTCCATAAAAAAAGTGCCTTTTTCTTTCGTAATAAATAAAAAAAAAAAAGTTGTCTTATGGCTGGATCTTTAAGACTTTTGGCTCCCTCTTCCTTAATCTTCTTTCACCCAGTGGTTTTAACAGCCGTTGACGTCCCTTGCCTGAATCTGCTGTCACGTATTTTTAAAAGTGATGACTCCAAGTTCAAGTGCAGGATTCTTTCTTTCCTTCCCATATTCCACATTCTGTCTCCTTACCCCAACAGGCAGCACCCAGGCCCCAGCATCATCACGATCACTCATCTGTGCTCTTGTAGCATCCTGGAAAAGTTTCATATCATCACAGCAGTTCCACTAGTCACAGCGAGCTTGCTAAAATTCAAGATGTCTTCTCACTTGTTTCTGTCCTTAAGGCTTATCTTCCTAAGAGGACACATACCGTGGATCCAGCATTATTTGGGCTAATTGCTTTTTCTATCAATTTAATGTACAGTCAGCAGTTGTTTCTGTTTGTTTCACTTTTAGAGTTTGCTTTTTTTTGTTGTTGTTGTTTTCATTTCTCCTTCTTCATTGCTGAGGATCAAACTCCAGGGCCTTGCACATGTTAGGCAAGTGTTCTACCACTGAGCTAAACCCTTAGCCCAATTTACTTTTCTTTTTGGTTTAAGTTTTTGGATATGTAAGTCATTATCTGAATAGAAGTGTATAAGCAGCTTTAACCAGAGAATCCTCGCTAAATATCCTAGCCCTTCACAAAGGAGACTCTTTGATTAGTTTCTGGTATGTTCTTCCTGTATTTGTTTTGTGAAACTAAGCAAATTCTGCATGCTCTTACTTCCCCCTTCTTTCTTACATAAAGGGTACATGCTATTTATATTCTTTTATTCTTTTTAATTTAATATGCCCTGGAAATCATTCCATTACAGTTCATAGAGCTCATCTTCATTCACTTTTACATTTATGTAATACTCCATTGTACGATGTAACTGACTTATTCAGATAGTCACATCAAGGCTGTTTTCAGTATCTTGTTATTGCACATAGGGTCACGAATAATTTTTATTTGTTGTTTCTGATTTATGGGTAAATAGAAGAAATATTTGTTGGGTCAAAAGGAAAAAGAAAATATTCTCTCATACTTTCTCCTCTTTTTGCTGAGGATTAAAACCAGGGCTATATCTCCAGCCCCCTAATTTTTTTGGTTTTAATACAAAAGGTAACACACTCTATAGAATGTTCTACATCTTGCTTTTCATCCACCAGTGATCATAAAAAAAGTTAATTTATTTTTTGCAGTAGTAGAGGTTGAACCCAGGGCCTTGTCTGTGTTAGGCAAGCGCTGTACTACTGAGTGCTTTTTAAAATTTATACCTTGATGGCAGGTGGAATGACTTAAGTGGTAGAGCACCTGCCTAGCAAGCGTGAGGCCCTGAGTTCAAACCTCAGTACCACCGAAAAAAAAAAAAATTACATTTTGAGACTGAGTCTTGTTAAATTTCCCAAGCTCACTTCAAACTTGGCAGTCCTCTGCCTTACCCGGCCAGTAGTTGGAACGATAGGCATGCATCACCACACCTGGAGAAACTCTTTCTCATTTAAAAAATTTTAACAGCTGCAGAACATTTTTAGAAATAGCTGTGGAACAGTCCATTGTATGACTGTCATTTACTTAATCAGTCTCTTTTTGATGGGCAGGTAGATTGTTGCTAGTCTTTTGTTCTTTCAGACAGTGCTGTAATTAGTATGTCTTGTGTGGGTATCATTTCATTCACTTCTCTTATCATGCTTGTCTTTTTTCTTATGTTACCGGTTTTTTATATCTGTATTTAATTCCATATCACAAAAGGGCCACAAGAAATTGCAAATGCTCAGACTTTTAATTGGATCAGAGGAATTTGACTCAGGTGCTAGGAGAAGTTTGCATAATTGTTTTATAGAAAGCAAACTTTAGTTGAAACACAGATTGAACACCCTTTTTCTTTTAGTGGGACTAGAGTTTGAACTCAGGGCTTTGTGCTTGTAAAGCAGTCACTCTACCACTTGAGCCACACCTCCAATCCATTTTGTCTTGAGTTATTTTGGAGATGGGGGTTTCCAGAACTTTTTGCCCAGGGCTGGCCTTAAACCTCTATCCTCTCAATCTCAGTCTCCCAAATAGCTAGGATTACAGGTGTGAGCCATGGCACCCTTTTTCTTTTGACAGTGCTGGGACACCTCACACTTGCTAGACCAGTGCTTTACCACTTGAGCCACACTTCTAGCCTGAGCATCCCTAATTTGAAAAAGCAAATAGCCTGAAATCTGACAGATTTCAGAGCATCTTGTATTTCAGATTTTCAGGTTAGAGATGCTCAACTTATAAAATTATTCAAATGTTACAAAATCTGAACTCTGGAATCTGAAATACCCTTGGTCCTAGGCATTTTGCATAAGGGAGATTCAACTTGAATAAAATGCAGGAAGGCACACAAAATCATAGCTGTGTGCTTGGCGAATCTTTACTAAATTCATACTCAGGGTAGGCACAGCCATTACCAGCAGCCAGATGCTTGTGGTTGTCAGTCACTATCCCTCCCTGACAATTATGTCCTCACTTCTACCATCATAAATAAGGCTGTGGTTTTTAAACTTCAGATAAATCTCAGCCAAACTTAGAAGTGTGACATTGCCTTAGCACTTGCTTGTGGATTTTTTTTTTTTTTTTTTGTGGTACTGGGATTTAAACTCAGGGACTCATGTTTGCTAGGCAGGTGCTCTACCGCTGGAGCCTCTTGCCAACCCTCACACATGCTTTTGATTCAGGACGCCATCATCTATGTGTTCAGTGATTTAAGAAGTAGGAGTCTTCTCTCCCCTTGCTTGCCAAATCCACCTCAAGGCCCCTTCCAACTTGCCTTCCTAGTGTCTCCAAGGTCACCCCCTGTAGGGCACTCGGGTTTCAAGCTTGTAATCCTAGCTACTCAGGAGGCAGAGATCAGGAGGATGGTGGTTTGAAGCCAGCCCTGGGCAAATAAGTCTCAAGACCCTATCTCCAAAAAACCCATCACAAAAAAGGGCTGGTGGAATGGCTCAAGTGGTAGAGCACCTGCTTAGCAAGTACGAGGCCCTGAGTTCAAACCCCAATATCACTAAAAAAAAAAAAAAAAAGTCACCCCCTACCCATCTGAACTCCAGTCTCACCTGCTGCCTGCCCATTTGCACTCTGTTTTGGCCACAGTGGTTTTCTTTCTCTTATAAGTGTGAAGGTCCTTCCTGCAGGTGAGGGTCTGTGAAGTTTTCCCCTCTATCTGACCTGAAGGCTGCTCTGCCCCAAACTCCTTTTCATCTTTCAGGTCCTTACTTACTGCCTGCATTTCATTTCCCTGACTCTAGACCAGGCTGGGCCACTGTGATGATGGCTCCTGTGCATGTTTTCAGAGCAGTCCTGCTTCTTTTTTGGTAAGATTTACTGCAGGGGCTGTGGGCTGTTTCATGCGAGGGCAAGAGCCACATCTGTCTTATTGTGCTCTCTCCCCATGCCTGGCAGATAAGAGGAAGTCCCAATGAGTGAATAAATGGCCGAAGGCAAAAGGCAGAAGGAGGACAGCCCTGCCTGTGTGCAGGGTCAAGGAACAGACTTTTCTCTTTCAGAGGTCTCTGGTCCCTTGGTCTCTAGCCTTCTCTGCCACTTGGCTTTCACCCTAAGGGGTCCCCCCCCTCCTCAGGTTTCTTTCCCATTTTGGATGGAGTTTTCTGAGGATAGACATTGCCTTTATGCAAATTGTGGGAGTATCTGGAAGGAGTGGCCTGTGGAGTCATGGCTTTGTGTTGTGGGGAGCTGCTCGGGTGGGTTCATCCTATTGCAAGTGTGAGCCAGGTCCTGCCCCAGCAAGCTTACAGCCCAGCTAGGGTGGAGAGAGTGATGGAGTTGGATGATGCTCTGACCTGTATCCTTATTTGGCTTTTTTTTTCCTTCCAGTTCGGGACAAAGGCGTGGGCAGACCGCTGGGCCGCTGGTGCAGTCATGGCAGGTAAGGAGAGGGCTGGGCTATGAGAGCAGGACATGGAGTGAACATAAGGTGGGTGACCCTCTTCCTTGTCCACTTTTCTCACCTAGTCTTTGGGGGTCATGCCCTTTCTGTCCTCTTGTCCCCAGCTGTTCCCTGCTCTCCCTTCAAAGGCCTATCTGAGAACCTCAACATGGCACCATCTAGCCATCTGTAAGGTCTCTGAGCCTGGGGACCAGGACGGACCATCTTGATGTCTCTGTCTTACTGTGCAGCTGACACTTCAGCAGCATGAGCACCCCAGCTCCCTTCTCCTCTGTCACCTTTTTACTCTGGTTTCTGAGTTGCCTGGTTTCTAAAGATTCAGAGGTATAGAATGCCAAAGCTGGAGGGAGCTCGCGGGATCATCTGGCCTAGCCCCTACCTCACTGGATAACTGCAGATGGAGAGGGGTAGTGAGTGGGATGAATGAAGGTTGGTGTGGAGCCTGGGACCCATGTCTCTACTCTCACCCATCCCACTTCTCCTGCCTGGACCTGTTTCCCACTGAGGAAGCGCCTCACCCTGGTGGACAGCCTTTATTGTGTTTTGTTCTTTTCAGGGGCACTGTCTCAGGGTTTTTAGTTACTTTGGGGTCATCGTGGCAGACCCGGGAAAGTGGGATGGCTGGGTGGGAATAGCGAAGTAGCTCATGGCACAGGGACTAAGGGGGCAGCCCAGCCAGGAAGAGGAGGGGCATATTGGACCATGGGGGAGGGGAATATCTGAGTCGATGCCCAGTGGTATGCCTCCCCCACAGAGAAAGTGAACAACTTCCCACCGCTGCCCAAATTCATCCCACTGAAGCCATGTTTCTACCAAGACTTCGAGGCAGACATCCCTCCCCAGCATCTCAGCATGACCAAGCGCCTCTACTACCTCTGGATGCGTGAGTGCTATGGGGATGGGAGTGGGTTGGGGTGGGATGGGGGAAGGAGGAAGAGGGGGGTGTCAGGCATTAGGGTGGGTCCTTGCAGGCCTGGCTGTCCTTTAGCCCCTCTGTGGCATCTACATGGACTAGGAAGTCTTTCCTTGCCTTGCTCCCAGCAGGCTCCTTTCATGAGCCAATTCCTCAGGTGGCCTCAATGTACCCTCATCTAGGCCTTTCCTCCCTTCCCTCCCCGCTTCACTTCTCATTCACTGAGCCTCTGGGGTGGGGTCTTTTTCCAGTGTAAAAATTCTTATCTTTTTGTTTCCCTTCCCTTCCCCACTGGAGTAGTTTTCCAGGGACCCTCTGGTGACTGCCAGGACCTCTGGTTGCTGGGATCAAAGGAGACTCCTTCCCCAAAACCTCATGTTTCTTGCTTTCTCTGGAAGATTGCCCAGAGAGAAGAGGATTCAGCTGGGAGTTGGGAGACAGGGGATCACGTTTGTCTGGTCATTCCACTTCTCAAGCAGCAGGCTCCCTAGTTGCACAAAGAGTTCTGGCTTGGTGATTGCTTGGTTCCAGGTAGCTCTGTGGTCTGTGTTTCTGATAGTCTAATACTATCAGAAAAAAAGAGTCTAATACTCTTTCTAGGAGGCACTCCATGGGCTGCTAGATAGAGCAGAGGGTCAGGCATACAGACTTGAGTTTTAGGTCCTGGCTTGGCCTTTGGGCAGAGAAGGTGTCTCCTGCTATGTATCATGAGAGGAGGAGATGGACAGGTGTGGTAGGTCTGTAGGTGTTGGGAAGCAAATGAGGGTACCTCTAGTGGCTGCCACTTTTTTTCTCCACATCAAATTTGATGTAGAAGTTGGGGAGTTAGCTTTGGGGAGGGTGGACCCAGAATGAGAGCTCTTTGTGGCAGAGGATGAGGATACTCCCTGAAGAAACCTGGCCCCTAAGACTTCTGGACCATACTTAGGGTCTATTTGAGGTTGGCTGCCATGAATTTATAGTCCTGCCAGGTGTCTTTTTGGCGTCCTTTTTCCCCGTGGACATTTAGCTCAGGTACAGATGGGAATTGTGTACAGAAGGGTAAATATGACTAGAAGACAGGGCAGAGGAGGTAGTAAGAAAATGAGTGTAATGAATAATTATGGATGCTACACTGGACAAAGACAGGAGTGAAAATAGAAAAGCTGATGTCTGGAGAAAGAGTGACCAAGTCAATGGATGTCCTTCCCAAAGAGGGAATAAAGTGATTGCAGCAGGGACACCAGATCTCTGAGCTGGAGAGGTGTGCAACTGGGGAGAGAGATGTTAACCAATATACTAATGGCTTAGTGTCTTTTCTACGTAAAGAGCAAATAAATCAGTAAGAACACCAAGACTCCAGGAAACTCGGGAACAGTGAACAGAGATGAAAGAGATACAGCTGAAACACATGGGAAGAAGTGTTCATGCTTGTTCTGGGGGCCCTGAAGTGGGTTTACCTGCACAGGTGACAGACTTGGGAAGCACTCTGCCCTTGATCCTGGGCTTTCAGAACCCTGTCCCTGAGAAGGTCTTACCCAGAAGCTGGATTTAAGGGCTATAAATATCACCCTAAGCCCTCAGCAGGCACCTGCCAGGTGCTTTGGTCCCAAGGAAATATAAGTCTTGAGATTCAGAAGACAGGACCACAGAGGCCTGGCTGTTTGAGGCCAAGCTGCGTCTTTAGGCCCCTGCTGGCTGTGACTCGGTGATACTGTCATTTCTAGAATCAGCTAGATGATGTGGGAACAGAGGAAGGGGAGCCTGGGTCTTGCTTTTGGGGAGCTTCTCATGTGGTTGGTGGACCAGAATTTGTATTTGGGGAACCATGAGAGCATTCCAGGCCTTTAGGAGTTCAGAGCATTGGAAGACGGGTAAGGAAAGCTTCTTGGAGGAGGAGGAGGAATGACATTGTCTAAGAAATAGACTGAAGACTGGGCTGCCAGCCACTGCTGTCTACCCCATTGAAGTGTAGGGTAGATGTCACAGCAGCTTTACTTTTCATGTCCCTACCTTCTAAGAGATGGTATAAGACAGATGTCCTGTCTTGGGCTTGGTGATTGCTGGGAGGGGCAGGAGTTGAGCCCTTTCTATTCTGTGGTGCTGGGGATAGAATCAAGGGCCTAGTTCATGCTAAGTTTGTGCTCTACCACTGAGCTACGTTCCCAGCCTAGAGGCCTTTCTTATAAGAAGAAGAGTTTCTACCACCTTGAGGCTTTGGGGCTCTTAAAAGGAGCTTGCTGGGCAGAAGCTCTGGTTCCTGCTCTGGAGTCTTTGTTCTAATTCCTCAGATCCCTAGGAGTGGGTGTGGGGAGGGGTTTGGTTTGAATTCCCAGCTTTCTTTCTTAATAGTCTCTACTCACTCTGTGTGTTTGTGTGTGTCTTGTGTGTCTGTGTGTACATATTCATTGATATGGCTTGATATGGTGTGTGGGTCTTCTGTGTGGGTGTGAATCTATAAACGTGGTTTGCATTTGTGTGCATATTTCCATGTATGTGTGTCTACATCTCTGCTTGTCTGTGCTATTGCCATGTGTTTGATTGTGGGTCTGAGTTGAGTTCTGGGTGTGTGTCCATGTCTGGGTGCTCACGTATATCTGTACGGGCTGTCTGTCTGTGCACATCTGGTGTCTGTCTCTGTATGTGTATGTGTTCCTGGGCCTGCAGTGAACAGCGTCACGCTGGCCGTGAACCTGGTGGGCTGTCTCGCGTGGCTGATCGGAGGCGGGGGAGCCACCAACTTTGGCCTCGCCTTTCTCTGGCTCATCCTTTTTACACCCTGCTCCTACGTCTGCTGGTTTCGGCCTATTTACAAGGCCTTCAAGTAAGTGGTTGCAACTGACCCCAGCTCCTAGCTGTCTCTTCTCTATATTCTCTCTGTCTGTCTCTCTGTCTCTCTCTGTGTCTCTCTGTCTCTCTCTCCCCAAACTTACTTTCCCTAGTTTACCTTTGGCTCAGACTGCCAGGTAGGGCTTGGGCTTCCTGGGAACTCCAAGCTGGAGTGAGAGGGCTGGGAGTTGAAACCTTCCTCTTAGTTTCTTCCCTTCTCGATATATTCTTGGGTGGGGGCAACATAAAGACCGGGCCTATTTTTGTCTTCTGCTATCCCCTTCTCTGGAAAGCTGCATGTTAACTTTTGCCTATGGGGCCACCTGTCTTGGTAGAGCTGCCCATCCTTGTACCATGGGGCTAGCTGATTTGGCGCCAGGAAGACCATCTACCAATCTGTCCGTGTGTCAGTGGAACCAGCCTTCCATGAGCCACTGACACATTCATGTGCCAGTCATCATCCAGCTCTGTAGCAATGGGAACACCCATTCACGTATTAGTGGGGCTACTGTCTTGGTGTCAATCTGGTGCCAACTGGGGTTTTCAATCCTTTTTTTTTTTGGGCAGTATTGGGGCTTGAACTCAGGGCCTCATGCTTGCTAGGCTGGTGTTCCACCACTTGAGCCACTCTGCAAGCCCCTTTTTGTACTGATGTGAGATAGGGTCTCACAAACTATTTACCTGGGCTGGCTTTGAACTGCAGTCCTCCTGATCTCTGCCTCCTGAGTAGCTAGGATTACAGGCACGAGGCACTGGCACCCTGCTCAAGGCTGTCTTATTGCCAGCAGAGTATCCATCTCAGTGCTAACGGGGTCTCAAATCAAATCTCTTTGCCAATTGGGCCATCTATGTATGTGCCAATTAGCTAGTATCTTGGTGCCAATAAGGTACCAATTCTAGAATTTTCTGTCTCAGGACCGGTGGAGCTAGCTGTTTTTGGTGTCAGTGGGCTGTCTATCTCATCGATAATGGGGCTGTTTGTTTCTGTTTCAAGAATGGGGCCATCTATCCTTTGTGTTAGTGGGTGGTCCATTTATGAGGGGAGCCCTCCCTCTATGATGTTGTACACAGGCCTAACTCATGGAAACCTTTGAAGATCTATGGGTAAAGACTGTGCCATTCTGGCCTCTCAATTAAGGACTTTTAATGTTTTTTGTCCATTATACACTCACTTAAACCTAGAAGGGCTTGGGGTCCTTGAGAGCAGTGAAGCCCTAGCTCTCCAGGGGTGACCTTCCAGGTGACAGGAGCCATCTTCTCTGCTTCAGGACTGACAGCTCTTTCAGCTTCATGGCATTCTTCTTCACCTTCATGGCCCAGCTGGTCATCAGCATCATCCAGGCTGTAGGCATCCCAGGCTGGGGTGTCTGGTAAGAGACAGGGGACCGGCCTGGGGCTGGGAGGGATGGAACTTTGGGTGTGTCCTCTGCTTTGCTCCATGCACTAAGCTGCCTGGCCTGGGAAGGTTATTAGAAGAGAGAGGATTCTGGACAGTGAAGTAGTGACCACCATAGCATCAGAGGGGAAGGAGAACTGTGCAGTGGTTTCTGGGCAGCCAAGCATTGTGGGAAAGCCTGAGGACAAAACCTTGTCTGAAAATACTCCTGAACCATGTGAAAACTGTCTTCCCACTGACCGTATCGGTAAAATGGTCCCTCTGCATCTAGTGATACGGCTCCTCTCTGGGACAAAAGGGTGCTCCTTGTTCCAGTGGGGTGGCTCCCAGGTTCTCTCCTCCTGCCTGCGTGGCTCCAAATCTGATCTGGCTTCTTCCTACAGCGGCTGGATTGCTACCATCTCCTTCTTCGGAACGAATGTCGGCTCCGCGGTGGTGATGCTCATTCCCAGTGTCATGTTCACAGTTGTGGCTGTCTTTTCCTTCATCGCCCTCAGCATGGTATGCGGCCGCCTCAAGGGCGAGAGGGTGGCTTTGGGAAGGGACTATGATCTGAAACAATTTTTCTTCCAAGTTACAACAGGATCCAGAGTCCTTGCAAGTTACTCATTCTGGAGTTGCCTGCCAGACTTTCTTAGTAATGCCCAATGCATGGGTTGGGAGGGAAGGCTGTTTTTTGTTTTGTTCTGTTTTTTTTTTTGGGAGGGCTGCTTTTTTACAGATTGATCCCATCTGTTTCCTGGATGGCACCTCCCCATCCCCCCTTTGCTATGTGGTCTAGGCTTGCCTCAAATTCACAGTCTGCCCACTTCCACAGGGCTGTACCGCCATGTCTGGTCTGCCTCTTCCCTTTGACTAATTCTTCTTTATGTTTCTCTTTGCACAGGTTCATAAATTCTACCGGGGTAGTGGGGGGAGTTTCAGCAAGGCTCAGGAGGAGTGGACCACGGGAGCATGGAAGAACCCGCACGTGCAGCAGGCAGCCCAGAATGCAGCCATGGGGGCGGCACAGGGTGCCATGAATCAGCCGCAGACTCAGTATTCCGCCACCCCCAACTACACATACTCCAATGAGATGTGAGCCAGCCAAGCCCAGCAGGAGGCAGGGCTGGGGGCCAGTGGGACAGGGGGCTCAAGCCACATCGTCTGTTGTGGTGACCAAGCAGGGTTCCCCCTTCCCTTTTCTCCTTCCCCACTTTGTACAAAGAATCAGAGTTATATATGTATATGTATATGTATATGTATATGTATATGTATATGTATATGTATATGTATATGTGTATGTGTATGTCTGTCCCCTGCCCCCACCTTTTGGGCCCTGCTCTCAGCACTGAGAGCCGTGGGCTGCACATGGAGCTGTACCATGTGCTGGTAGCTGTGTCTGTGTCCCTTTGTGAAATAGTGTGCAGTGGAGGTCTCTTGTCGTGGTGCTGGATGTATGTTTAGAACTAAACCAGCCCCCCACCTTCCACCAGGCTGCCCCCTCTGACCCTTGCCCAGGGACTCCTTATGGGGAAGGGGGAGGCACAGCAGAGAGCCTGGTGCCCTCTGCAGGGTTATGAGCTGAAGCTGTTTCTGCCTTTGGTCCCACTGGGAAGCAACAGTATTTAGCATTCATGGTGGTAGGTGGGAGGGTGGGTACCAGCAGGGGATTTTCCATCCATCTGGGTCTCCTCCCCTCCGCCTCCTCCCTTGTCTCCTCCCTGCTGTCACGTTCCCTATGCTCTCTTCCCTTGCCCAGGATCTCTTCCTAGTGTGGCTTTTCTTTGTTTTTCCCAAGGCTGAGTGTCCCAGTTGTATCTGCTTCCAAAACTGAGCCCAGCTTCCCAAATCTGATCTGATTCCCAGTTCAAGGAAGCAGACCGAGCTAAGCTAGCCCTGATGTGGGAGGGGCACACAGCTGGAGATGCAGAGCCCACTTGACTCCCAGGGAACAGAAATGTAGGGTTGGCCTTCTTGGCTCTGAGAGCTTGCCCTGCAGAGATGTCTTCTCTTTTCCCTTCCTCCCTTCCCCTCCTGTCCTCCCAGGACCTGCCCCCACCACTCTGCCTCTTCTCATACACGCAGCCACCACCGTGGCTTGATTTTCCTATCCTGACCCCACTGCCTTCCCTGGGGAGCAGGGTCATGCTAAGTAGTTGTCAGGTAAATGAACAGCTGGAGCAGAGGGCATGTAAATAATTATTGGTTCCTGGGGGAGGTCTGGCCGGCCCCGCCCTCTGAGTAAACACTGGATTGCTGGGAGCAGTAGTTTTGTTTGGGTCTGGCAGAAAGGATGGGGCTTAAAGGGCCAGGCCTGGAGAGGAGGTCAGAGGAGAAGGCAAACAGGGCCCAGTGGTGTTGGGAAGCTCATCTCCCCAGCCCCACTTGCTCTTGACCAAAAGGCAGTTCTGGGAAGAAGTACCCAGGCCTAATCTGAGCTGCAAGCACAATGGCCTGAATGAGACTTCTGGTTACACAAGGAAGGAAGGAGAGGGTTCTGCTTCAGCTTTTAGTTTAGTGGGGTTTTTTTAGCTTACTTTTCTCTCTGTCTCTGTCTCTGTCTCTGTCTCCCTCCCTCAAATCAAGATAACTTGCTTCCCTTTGCCTACCAGCCTTGGTTCTTGGCATTTACTTACTCTGTCAGAACCCCCTTCCCTTTTAAGGAGAGTGATCTCAGACCTGTGGGGCTGTTCTGTTCCAAGCAGTGGAAATTGCTGGTAAGGCCCCACTTCTATGTGAGGTCTGGAGCTGAAGAGGGTGGATTCTCACCTAAGGAGCAACTGCCTGTTTCCCACCCTTCCTTCTTTCAACAGAAGCCCACTTGGGTTAGGGAGACTGAAAAACTAGACCCCACTCCAGGCTAATTCCATCTTAGAACCAGTACCTGCATTTTCAAGTTTCCCTGAGCTTTGACCTCCAGTTACTTCATTTCCCCATAAAAGGAGCCAGGGGTTTCTGGGTAGTTCTTTTCTTAATGGTCCCTTGAGCTTGGACCACAAAGTGTCATTGATCATCTTTTCTATCATTTTCTCTCTGGAGAGCAGTTGTTATAGACAACTAAGAAGAAACCCTAGGTTTAGGTTGTCCTCCTACCCTCCCCTGGACCCCAGGCCTCTGGTTCCCTTTCTCTTAGTCCCTCTCGTAGGAGGGCTGTGGTCCAGCTGCCAGCCTAGCATCCATAACCTGTCAGGTGCCACCTCTAGTTGAGGCTAACCTGTCTAACTTACATTTCCTCCTTCCTGGCTCAGACCTGTACGGCTGTGCCTGGCACTACCCTTGAAATGGTCTGTTACCTGTGATTGGCCAGCTTGTTCAGGCCCTGGGATGCTGCATCTCCAGGCAACTATGCACTTTCCTGGGAAGAGAACCAGGATGAGAAGTGGGGACTGGGCACAGATTCATCTCTGCTGGGTGGTTTGGCTTGGGAGTGGGGTAGAGGAGGACCCAGTCAGTTTGAGGCTCCTCAGGTCTGCGGCCGGCCAGTGACCTGCTTTTGCATTCTCCTGGTGCCCACTGCCCCTCCTTATTTCTGGGAGACAAACCATTCTCTAGCTGGCAGTTGACCTGCCTGAGCCAATGTGTCTGTCTGTGGTAACTGAGTGAACCATAATAAAGGGAAACATTTGGCCCTGCCTGTTCTGCTGTGTCATGTGTTTTCATGTGGAGCCTCACTGTGGGCTGGGTGTGTTTGTGGGACTGCTGCGACTTCTGCGTGGCTTTCTCAGAGACAGCTTCAGGAGGTCATGAAGTTGCCACAGAGACCTCCTGCCTGTTAGGAGGAGGCAGCAGGAGTAGGTTGGGTCCATGCATAGGTGTGGTGTGGTCCCATGGTTCACTGTGGGCCAGGGCCGGAGGCTAGCACAGGGGCCCCTCCCCAGTTCTCGTGTGCTTAAGCAGCCTCAACGAACAAAGGTTCTGGAGCTTGTGAATTCTGGAGAAGGAAGAAAGCAAGGAAGGGCACACAACATGCATTCTCTTCGCCAGTGCTGTGCCCTCCACTGGGGATGCTATTTGGCCCACTATTCCTGGTCATCCTTCAAGATTCATCTGAAGTGATAGCTTCATTGAGAAGCCTTTCCTGTCTGGAGGTGTTACTTAAGCCCCTCAGCTTCCTCACACAGAGCCTTCTGTAATTTTCTGTGTCTCTGTCTCAAAAGCAGAGCTGCCTTTAATTTATCTCTGTATCCTGTACACCTAAAACAAGAAGCTTGGTGAATACTCAGTATTAAGTGCCTGAATTTTTTTTTTTTTTAAACTGAGGGCCTCACCCTTGCTAGGCAGGCAATCTACCACTTGGGCTACTCCATCAGCAAGTGCCTGAGTTCTGAACAGTGTGTCTGTGGGAGATAGGGAGTAAGGAGGTCGGACAATTACGCCAGGCCCGGTCGGGAGCTCATCCACAGCAAAGGGAGCCACTGGTTTATGCCAGGACTCCTTCAGTGACCACACCTTCTAGAAGGCAGAGAAATGGACTACAACTCCCAGAAGGCTGCGCGCCCAAGCAGCTTCCTGTTGCTCTTATGAGTCTGCGTGCCATTCAAAATCAGTGGGAAGAGCGACCGAAATACCGCGATATTTGGGGGCTCTGCGAGACGCGCCAGCGCGGGTGAGCCACTGGCGGGGCTAGGAAACGGGGTGTGGGGGGAGGCGGGAGAGGCTCTGTTGGCGCCTCTGTGTCCTCGTGTGCGTGCGCGCGTGTGTTTGGTCCGCACAGCCTGTGAGACCTGTGCGGTTAGGGCCTCCAGGAGCGGTAGGCACCTCCCAGCCCAGAGTGGGGGACTTGCACCTGCATCTCTGCCCGCTCGCCCTGGCCTTGAGCTGCTTTACGGTGATCTTAGAGCAGTGAGTTCAAAAGGCGGCGCTATGAGCTGCCCGCACTTAACGCTTCCCTTTAAGAAACAGTAGCGTGGTGGAATGCCTGTCAGGCCTTGAGTTCAACACCCACTACCGGCAGAAAAAAAAAGGGGGGGGCGGGGAGAAGAAAGAAAAAAAGAAACAGCATCACGAGCCTGCTTCCAAAAAAGACTAGGGGCTTCCCAAAGTGCAAACTGCATCATAAAAGGTGGTAAGAGAAAAGGAAAGGACTGGGGTGTTGGATTTGTAAAGTGGCGAGGGGTATTTGAAAATTAATTTTGAGCGCTGGAGGCGTGGCTCGAGCAAAAAAGAGCCTGCCTAGCAAGTGCCAGGCCCTGAGCGGGTGGCTCACGCCTGTAATCCTCGCTACTCGGGAGGCAGAGATCTGGAGGATTGAGGTTCGAAGCCAGCCCAGGCAAATAGTTCACAAGATCTATCTCGACAAAAGCCATCACAAAAAAAGGGCTGGTGGAGTGGCTTGAGGTGTGGGCCATGAGTTCACACCCTATTACCGGGTGGGGGGAAAAAAAAATCACAAAAAGAGGGGCTGGAAGAGTGGCTCAAGTGGTAGAGTGCCTGCCTAGCAAATGCGAGGCTCTGAGTTCAAACCCCAGTACTGCCAAAAAAAAAAAAGGTGCAAATTGTGTCAAAAAAAAGGTTTTTGCTGTCCTTTGAAGTATTTGAAAGCAGGTGCTAGATAATGGGCAGGAAGGGTGGAGATGTGGCTCAGAGAGAGAGAGAGAAAAACTGCACCCTAAAGAGAGTGACAGTCGGACTTAGGCTGTTCTTGGTGGGCTTTTTGTACTAAGTCTGGGGGATGTCATGTAAGGGTTTTGGGCTGGGGATGTTTGACAGGGAACATTTTATTTCTTTGTCTGGTCAGGGTGTAGGTTGGAAGGTCAGACATGTCTGCAGTTGAACAACACAAAGTTCAGTTCGACAATTATATTGATTCCAGGCCTAGATACTGTATGCTTTATAGGTTATAAGTTCCTGTTTTTATACCTTTCTTCTTGTTTAAGTTTTTCCCTTTGATCCCTTCTTCTCTCTGGTCAGTCCCTATTTTATTTTATTAGGGCCCAGTCCCTTATCATTCTCTTCTTTCCTGAACTAGGTTGAACATACACCCTGACTTGTAAACTCTTAATTAAACTATTTGGAGAACACTTAGACATCACACACTTAGACATCAGACAAAGGCCTTTTTGTCTGGCTCAGCTATTTTTCTTTATTCATTTTTGCGGTGCTGAATTTGAATTTAGGGCCTACACCTTGAGCCATTCCACCAGTGATGGGCCATTTTTGTGATGGGTTTTTCGAGATGTGGTCTCTCAAACTATTTGCCGGGGCTGGTTTTGAACCACAATCCTCCTGATCTCTGCTTCCTGAGTAGCTAAGATTACAGGTGTGAACCACTGGTGCCTGGTTAGTTCTTTTCTTTTTAAAATAGAAGTTGTAAATTCTATTTTTTATAATGCACATATAATAGCAAATGTAAATTCTGCTGTGGTCATAATGTAGAGTATGGAAAAAACACAAAAAAAGGATTTCATATCTATGAAATGGCTTACAATAAAGACTACTCTAAAGCTATTATTTAGCTACAGCTATTGTATTGGTAATAAAGGGTGGAAAGATTGACTTACTGGTAGCCCAAGGATGGCTAAGTATAACTAAAGCTTGCCTCCCTGTAGTTTTAAAAGAAACAAACTGAACCACATAATAGAATAACCTCATTGTCTTTTCTTCTTGGGAAGGTCAGTGGGGGTGTGGGTAGAATTGGAAGTAATAATGTCCCCCTCTGGACAAAGATGATATGTAGGTCAGGGAAAACAGTGATCTATAGTGTTCGCTCTGCTCCTCAAAACTAAGGTCTGTGGTAGAAGTGGTGACTTTGTGCTTGCCACTGTCAAAGGAAATGTTCTAGAAAGTTTGTGGTCCAAAGCATCAGAGGATATGTCAACCAGCTAAGAAGAAACAAAGATGAACCACTTCTGTGTATGGAAAGAGCTTTCATTTAGGAAGTTATATTTATTATGTAAACAGGGAGTCTGGCCCTGTCTTTCTAAAGGGCAGAGAAACTGTCATTTCCTGACTGTGGCTTACCTGTGTAACTGGTGCCCTGGGATAGGGAGGCTCCATAATCATGAACTTCATCCTTAAAACCCACCTCTCTGTCAATTCTTTCTGCTGTTCAAGAGTTCCTAAGAGTGTTGGAGACATGGCCCAAGTGGTAGAGGGCCTTCCTAGTAAGCTCAAGGCCCTGAGTTCAAACTCCAGTACTGACATAAATGAATGAATTGATGAATGAATTAATAAGAGTCCCTATGAGTGCAGCAGAGGCCAAGGAAGTGAGGTACTGCCTATAGCTACCCTTGCTGTGCAAAAAAGATGGCTTTAATAAGATCTGGTTGGAGAAACAGATTTAATTGGTTTGGAATTTGATCTTTGAGAGTAAACACAAAACTCCTGCCAGCTGTCTTGCTCCCTTGGACTCTCAGGTCCAACCAATTTGACTTTGCCTCTAAATGTTGGTTAAATGATCCAGGTTCTGTTCTTCAAGTATATCATGCACACACATAGACATGTACAGTTTTTTCTCTACAAAGGTCCGTAGGTGTGGTCCTTGGCAAAGCTTCCTCAGACAGCTAAGTGGTGAACTTTGGGCCATGTTACCTGCTGTAAGGGAGCAGCTGAAGTCAGCAGTATAGATTTTCATCCTGAGTTAAGCTGGTTGGTTTCTGTAAGGTGATCCCTAGGAATTCTGTGGTTCGAGGACTGCAGAGATGAAATTGAGCTTCTGGTCTGGCAAGCATCTTTCTCCTAGCACCAGTTGGCTGAGGTGGGGATAGGGTCAAGATTTGAGATCTGGCAGGTTGGTTTTGCTGGCAAACCAAGAATGTGCCTGTCAACCTCCTGATGGTGTGCTCCAGAAAGAAGCTGTCTGGCAGGCCCAAGGGATCTTGAAAGTGCCAGCAAATATAACTTCGGAGATCTTGCTCAAGGGCTCCAGCCTGCTTCACCCCTGCTGAGAAGAGTCTGGGCCTTGGGAGAGCCTCCTAGGTAGAAGTGGGACAATAAGCCACACATGTCCCTGAGCTCATGTATATGCCTAAGTGTTGAAAGCCAACACTGGGTAGAGGCCCCAGTCATGTAGGTAGCCAGGGGAGGCTCACCAACACTTCTTCCTCAGCATCTGCTGGGTTTCCCTCCCACTGCTGATTGTGCCTTTTGTGAATGCATCTTCTAGGACCTTCTGTCTTGTACAAGGAACTCCTTACTGCTGTCTGTCATGCATTAACTCAGGTTTCTGTTGAAGGGAGGTCAGCTTGTCCTACCCCTGCATTTTTCACATGAAGAAAGAGGTTCAGGGAGGGAATGACCCTGTACCCCCATCACACAGCAGGTCAGGTCAGAAGTACAACCATGGACAGGCATGTTCTGCCCACAGTGCCCTAGAGGCTTCAGTATGTATGTATGTATGTATGTATTTATGGTACTGGGCTCTGAACTCCAGCCCTCACACTTGCTAAGCAGGCACTCTACCACTTGAGCCTCCAGCCCTGTCATGTGTTGGATATTTTCTTTTCTTTTTTTGGTACTAAGGCTTGAACTCAGGGCCTACACCTTGAGCCACTCCACCAGCTTCACCAGTCATGAACTATTTGCCAGGGCTGGCTTCAAACTGAGATTCTCCTGATCTCTGCTTCCTGAGTAGCTAGGATTACAGACGTGAGCCACTGGTGCCTGGCTTCAACTTATTAATCAATCAGCCAATGTTCCAGACTGCCAGATAGTGGACTAGTCTGGTCACACATTCTGGGAGCTTGCTAGAAGGAAACTGATGTACAAATTGAGTCAGTGATTACCAACAAGGTACATCCCAGAGAAGGGCCCATCTTAAATATCTTAAATGATTTTAGATAAGACTCCTATCTCCTCAAATTCAGGATGCTGTAGTGTCCCTGACAGCAGTGGCTATGTCTTCCACAGGTCTTCTGCCCAGAGCTTGATGGTCAGTCCTCACTGTTCGTGGCTGAGTTTGCTGGCCCAACCTGTCAGAGTGTAGATTTTGGTGTGTGCATCAGCCACGGTACTCTACCTACTCACTTCTAGCAACATTCGAGCCAGAAGAAGAAATGTCCTACATCTGCCTTATATTTATTTCTTCCTGGGCTTTGATTTGTAGGTCTGTGCTCAGCCTGATCTACAGGAATGAGGACATGACCAGAGAGGCAAATCTCTTGGTTCCCAGGAGCACCCAGGCCACCTCACAAGCATCCTTAGTCCCCGTTGCCCCCTGCTACTTCTCTACCAGTCAGCCTGGCCCTCTGCAGTAGCTCCAGCACCACAGTCCAGCACCAGCACCAGCACTACCTTTTTCAGATCAAAACTCCTGCCTCTCACTGTCCTTGACATTCTGGTCAAGACCTGATTTGGCAGCTGTGTCTCCTGCTCCTCCCAACCCCCACACCACACTTGAGCCTCACTACTAAGCTACTCCTGGTTCCCAAACCTACCTACCACCCTTCTGCAGGCCTGTTCACCTTTGCAAGATTGCTCCTTTCAAAGTCATTTCCTCCTGTCTAGAAAAATTACTCATACTTCAGGACTCATCCTGAGTGTCATCCTTTCTGTGACATGGTCTGAAACAGTCACTAGGTAGCCACAGCACTTGGTACAACCTGTTTTTACAGTACCTGCCACATACATTGCCACTGGTTTGTGTGGAGATGAGGCCTAACTTTCTCACCACCCTCTGTGCTCCTGCAAGCTGGCACTGCTGACCTCCTGGGCAACCCCAGCATCTGGCTCAGAATTACCACGTGATGCTCTCTGTGCGCTTTTTGGATGAATAGCTGAATGAAGGGGGTACCCTTTGTTCTGCTTTAGATCCTAAGTCCTGACAGAGCTTATGGAACCCAGGCTTCACAGTCTCCCAGAACTTGAAACCACTAGACCACACATGGAACCAAGGGCTTCATCTCCAGCTGCCACACTCTCGGTGGCCAGAAAATTCCATGTTCTCGTGGGTGTCACGGGAAGTGTTGCTGCCCTGAAGTTGCCTCTTCTGATATCAAAGCTTTTGGATGTTCCTGGGGTGAGTATTCTCTCTAGACAAGCATGGCGGCCTCTTGCATCAGTCACCATTCCTGGGGCCAGTACATTTCTGCAGGATGTTGGGTTTCTTTTTCCTTAGTTGTGTTTGTGGAGGTCCTCTGTGTGTTGGTGTGTGGTGCATAGGAGATAGACCAATACACAATCTAAGTAGAAGCTAGGCTAGATTAGAGTTCAGATTAGATTAGATTAGATTGGAGATTAGATTAGATGGTGTGGATTGAACATGAGGGAAGATGTGGGAGGACTCCCTGGAGGGTTTAGGTCCCAAACACCAACCCTGAGAGTCCATGTTGTCCTATGGGAGGAGTGCTGGCTGGAGATGTACAACAGGTTCTCAGCCCCGCCTTGCATTCTCTCTGCCCTAAACACTACAGCTCTGTTCTCCCTCATTGTTTGACACCATGCTTGTCCTGTCAGTCAAGTACACTGAAACCTCAGGGGCTCCTGTTGCCCACAGCTCTGGTTTTAAACTCTGCTCCCTCAGGCATTCAGAGATGCCCCAGAAGCCACCACTGTGCATTGGGGTAGGGGACTCTAGCCCCGTATTCTTCACCAGGCCACCTCATCTTTGATTGTTTTTATATATTGGCATTCTGTGGCAGAAGTTCAAAGCCTTAAACCATGTGAGATCTAACCTGTGGTAGCCTTTCTTGCTAGTCTGGGCTCCAGAGTACTCTGTGGGTCTGTGTCATCTCCCGCTGTCTCCATTCTTCACCTGATGACCACTGCTTTGGGCAGGCCCGTGCCAGCCTGCAGTGCCCCTCCCCTTTTTCACCTTTCAAATCCTTGCCTGTCCCAGCTTGTGTGGTTTTGATTTCCCTTCTTTTAAATTCTCTTGGTGTAGAACCATAGCTTGAGTTGGACTCTGCCTGTGTCATCCAACACTGGTTTGGGGGAGGACATTGTTAAGTCACTAGGGCTCAGGCTGTACATTTTCCTTGTTCTCACCTGCCTAACACCTAACACGGGCCGCTGAGGCACTGTATCGCACATGTCCAGCAGAGGGCAGTGCTCTCTCATGGATGACCATGTGAGGAATCACTAGCCAGGGGCTGGGAAGGCTGTTTCACTTTTTTACTTTCTAACAATTTCTACATAGAAAGTTACCACCTTACCTACCCCACCCCCGGGCTGGAATAAGCAGCAAAGCTGCCAGCTAGTGATGCCAGCCAGGCAGGAGGGGGAAGGGAAGAGAGTCTTGTATCTACTCTGAGACTGGGCACTGCACTTTGTGCCACCTGGGACCAGCTGTTCTCTGTGTGCCTAGAGCTGTTGTTAGGAACTGGCCAGTTAGAGCCTCAAGGGTGGGAAGACTGAAAGGGGTTAGAGTTGCCAGTGCTTCTGCCACCACCACCCGCATGGGAGGGAGGGAGCCATGCAGTTCCTTTTCCCATAGCCCCAGAGCAAGAGAGTTTCCGGATGGGTGGGTGGGGGTGGGGAGTCTCATCCCAGGAAACAGATGGGCAGCTTCAGAGCACAGGGGAACCACAACCCCACCGCTTCCTCCCAGCCCACGCAACTCGTGTGTGTCGGTGTTTAGAAAGGGCTGCCTGGAGTAGGGAGGCTCTCTGCCCACCCCAGGCCTTTGCGCCTGGGCCCCTGGGAGGCCAGGCTATGTCTGGAACAGGACTTGGCTCTCTCTCTCTGGCTGGCGTTGAAACCCAAAGGAGGCAGCCAGAGGGCACTGAGCTAGGCGAGAGGCCTCCCCTGACTTTGCCTGCCTTCTCATTGTAAAATAGGGATGATTACTGCTGTTCATCTCCCAGGCTCTTGTCAGGCTCCATAAAATGTTGGCTGGAGACAGGAGACACAGATGACACAGTTTGTCATCTTGTGCTAGCAGCTAGACACAGAGCTGGGCACTTGGAAGCACTTAGCTGTGGGTTCCCTGTCCACTACCTCCTCCTCTCCCCTGTGTCACATTTGGGCCAGCCACATGGTGTGAGGCTTTGGGGTTGGCAAGACAGCCACATGGGAAGAGCCATGGAACCATAGCTCTCCTGCTCACATGTGAGGGTTCCCATCTTCTCATCCAGCAGGAGGGCAGCTCAGCAAGCCTAGCTTTGCTCAGTAGAGCTCTGTGAGGTGTCAGTAACCAAGGGTGATCCGGGATTGCCTGTGTTAGTCCCAGGTGGTGGCCCCTGCCCCACTCAGAACTCCTCCCACTCCCTTCCCTTATAGTACTGAGCTCTATTTTACCCCTTTCTGGGTCACCCCCAGGGGTAGTCAGTCTTTGTCCCTTAGAGCAGTCTCTCTCAGCTCTTTGCCTTCTGGGCCTGGGATACACTTGCACAAGGCTTTCCCAAGCTCCTTTGAGGACATGCAGCTTTTGAGTGGCCAGTGAGCAGCTCAGGAGTGGACTGCAGGGAGCTGGGCAATTCTGCAGACCAGGCTCATAACCACTTTTGTCCCACCAGTATGTGCAGAGGTCCCGGGAGCACTGACCAAGAGGCTGCTGTGCTGTCGCGCCACAGCCAGACTAGTGTGTTAAGAGGGCCATTGGAGAGGGGAAGATTTAGCCACAGACCTGACACCAGCAGCTGGGGAGAGAAGCCGCCATCAAAGAAGTTCGGGGAACAAGACAGTGGGGAGGTGGGACAACCATACCTCAAGAGAGGCAGCCGTACATAGAGGATTCCTGACTTTGGGACTCTGAGCAAGGCTGTTCTTTTTGGCTTCAGTTTTCTTACCCATTCAGTGAAGGGGGAGGTAGATTTTTAAACGATCCATCTCCAGGGCCTCTTCTAGCAGTGGCTTTAGAAAATTCTAGATGTGAAGGCAAAAGGGACGAGGACCAACGTAGCCTAAGAGAAGGTACTAGGCCCATGAGCCATGCAGGTTTTACAGTTCCTTAACTGTCATGTAATAAGCAGCAGTTGCATCTGGGTTGTCAGCTCAGTTTCTGCCCTTTGTCCAGCAGCCTGGCCCAATACCCTTCAGACTTTGGGGAGAAGACAGACACCGTAGTCACTTTTCAGGGCAGATGTCAGCAGGGCTGAGAGCCAGTAGGGGATTTGTAAAGGTGAGAAAATCTCCCACTGAGGGAGTTGGTAGGGCTTGGACTCAGAAAAGGATTTCTAAAACGTCTAGGGCTGTCAAGGGTGAGGAAAGAGGGCCTCATGCAGTACAAAGTAAATTCTGCTTTTCTGGAGAACTATTTGTCAATCTATGGAAAATTGTAAGGGCTCACAGCCCTTAATTCACCCATGGAATTAAATCCTGTGATTATGAAAGTTCATTGTATGTATAAGAATGTTCGTTATAGTTTTGTTTATCATTTCAACACAAAACTGGAAGCAACCCAAATGTCCAGCAATAAAGAGATGGTACACTTATAGTGCAGCCTCTTGATGGGTTACTAGGCAGTGGTTTAGAAGAACATTGGTTCTCTTCATGGTGACACAGAACATCCTCAGGATAGAGGGAAGAAAGCAAGGTGCAGGAAGGAGCTGACCATTGCCTGTTTTTGTGTAGCCTGCGAGCACTACTTTTTAGTAGTGCTACTTTTTAGCCTGAAGCTAAGAATGATTTTTACATTTTTTTTTTTTTTTTTTTAGTGCTGGGGGTCAAACCCCCAGGGTCTCTTGCATCGTAGGTATGAAGCCCACAATATTATCTGACCCTTTATAGAAAAAGTTTGCTGGCCCTGGTTGCAGACATTCCTTTGTATACTCACGCATCGGAGGTACTGCCCACAGCTTTTCCTCTGGAGTTGGCTGTTCTCGTGGAGGGCAATGCACTTTCCATTCTTTATCATTCTGTTCATTTTCATTTTCTGTGTGTATATTTGCTTTAAGTCATTAGGGTTTGGGGTAGAAAATATTGTGGAACATTCTTTATAATCTTATATTGTATTTTAAAAAGTGCTCGCTGAGGAAAGGAGAGCAGGAGAAAGCAGGCCTGGCTTGGGGTTTTCCTTTCTTTCTGGGCAGGGGTCACCTGCCTGCTCTGTGGTTCTGCTGTGGAAACAATGAGGCCTGTATTTGTGCCTCTGCTGGCTTGGCTGGCTTCTTCACCTATCCTGCAGGCCTCTCACTGCTCCTCTCCGAGTGAACTCTGTAGGCCACTGGTCAGAGGCAGCCAGCCCTAGGCCTGGGCAGAGGGTCCTGCACCCTGCGGTCTTCCCCTGATAACCCTAAACAAGGTCCTCATGGAAAGTCTCTGCTGACTGCCTGTTTTCATTCTTGGGAGTTTTCTTGGGTTAGGGAGAAGTGGCAGGAGGGCCAGTGTTTCCAGAACACCATCTCTCCCAAGAGGCAGGTAAGACAATGGTTGTTTCCTGCAGAGCCTGCTGAGTGAAGGAAAGGGTCAGTGAGACAGCTCAGTGAGCTGGATGAACCCCTAGAAACCATGTGGTCAGAGAGGAGCCAGGGGCAGAGAGGAAGAGGAACTCATCTTGTTTGAGACCTTCCAGCAAGTGAGTTGGCCAAAGTGGGCTTGAAGCCAGATTTCCAGACTCCTGTCAGCAAATGAACTTGAGGAGCTCAGCTCTGGAGTGTGGGCATTGTCTGCTCAAGCTCACTGATGTCCTGAGGGTGAGAACCCCCAGGAAGTTGTGGGCTCTTGCCTTCTAGTCAGGGTTACATGTGCCTCACTCCTAAGGACAGAGGTCCTATTTTGCCGGCTCTGGCCACCATGGCATATGGGAGGCTCAGTAAGTGTGTGCTGAGTAGAGGTGTCATTATGAGACATCAGGATAACCCAGTAACCCACTCGGATCTGCTAATGAAGCTACTTCCTCCCCAGCTCTCCTGCCTCATGTGCCATCCACTCTGGGCGCCAAGAGTCCTTTTTTTTACAGTATACCTGCCACCCCCATCCATGCTCAGATTAGTGCCAGTTTCTTGGCTGGCCATCAGGCTCTGGCACAGATCTGGAACATGGTAGCATCAACACTGATTTGCCCAGTGTCTGGGTCCTAACCATATGTGCCATCCCAAAGGCCTGTCACCAATTCTCTGGTGCCTTGAGTGATCACAGGATAAGTCCATGACAGGTACTTCCCCTTTAGACTCTTCTTTGCTCTCCTGTGTTGGCATCACCCCATGCCCTACTAGGAACCTCTGCTCTTCTCTGGCCATTCATCTGCAGGTTCTAGCCACTGTTCTCCTCCTTTATTTGTACAATATCAGAGCTGTGCTATTCAATATGGCAGCCACCAGTGTATTCAAATGTAAACTAATTTGAATTAAGTAAAACCCAAAATTCAGTTTTTCAGCCACACCTCAAGTGCTCAGTGGTCTCCTGTGACTAATGGTGACCATACTGGACAGCACAGGTATGACATGTTTCCATCATTGTAGAGAATTCTGTGGGATAATGCTAGATTAGTGGTTCTCCAATAGGGTCCCTTCAGGGGACATCAGACAATATCAAGAGACATTGGTTGTTATAACCAAGGGGGGTGGTGGTACTACCGATTCATAGCTGTAGTGGGTAGAGAACAGGGATGGAGGTGGAACATCAGGTCATAGGATTTGTCTGATCCTGTGGCTATGAAGTTTTTTTTTTTTTATAGTACCAGGGTTTGAACTCAGGGCCTCATGCTTTCCAGGCAGGAGCTCTACCACTTGAGCCACTCTGCCAGTCCTTTTGTGTTGGGTATTTTTGAGATAGGGTCTTGCAAACTATTTTCCGGGGCTGGCTTCAAACTGCTATCCTCCTGATTTCTGCCTCCCAAGTAGCAAAGATTACAGGCCTGAGCCACCAGCGCCTAGCTGCTATGAGGTATTTCTGTACAAATTCCTTTTATGTCTGCCCCAGAAACACCCTGAGACAGATGAGGGGCCTAAAAGTAGAAGTGGCGGTGTCACCCCAAATTCTGTTTCCATTTTCTCTCCCTGACTCTCCAGAAGACTCAGATTCCAGATGGGTTTGTGTGTGTGTGATACTGGGGATTGAACCCAGGGCCTGGCACATGCTGGGCAAGTGCTCTACCACTTAGGCCATGCCCCTGGCCCCAGATGGAAATTCTTTTTTTGTTGTTGTCATTGGCGGGACTAGGATTTGAATCAGGGCTTCATGCTTGCAAAGCAGGTGCTCTATGCTTGAGACACACCTCCAGTCCCAGATGGAGATTCTTACTGTGTCTTCAGCAGAGAAAAGGAAACCAGACTTGTCAACTGGTTTCAGGAAGCAATCTTTATAAATGCTAGACAAAATTCAGACAACTTATGTAATAGGGTCTGGCCAGGCCTCAGTCACATTGTACAAAGAGGTTCCAGTTTAAAAATATTGCTACAGAAGCTGTTCTCAGGGTCTCTGAAGAGACCAAGCACAGAGCTGCCATTCGAAGCTCTGAGGTATAGGGAGGCTCTTTTGATGCTGAGCCTCGCTTCTTTTAGGACCCACCCACAAGGGTTTAAGAGAAAGAAGGGAAGAGTTGCTACCCTTGAGGTGTTTCTGCTCTGCCAGGACTCCTTGTCATTTACTGGGGAAAGGTCAGGTTGAATGATCTGAATTATTTGGTGTCTCAGAAGGTAATATAACATGTTTTTGTTTTTTTTTTTTTGTCTCAGTACAAACCCAGGACCCAGCCCTTGGCTCCCAAGACTTTTTGGCTGAGTGAATGAAGATGAAAGAACAGCCCAAAGGGCTGATGAGTCAGGTCAAGTGGCATCCTTCTAAAACCAGAAAAACTAGCCAGGGCCTGCCTGACAGCACTGGGGTCCCTGCCTCTGTGGGGTCAGGGAGGAGCACGGGGAAGGAACTGCCCTTCAAGTTATTCTCAGGTGAAGACATCACCCGAGGAGGCTCCCTAACAGCCTAGGAGAGCAGCCGGAGAGCGGACTGGCTGAGAGCCTGGGAAAACAACATGGAGGGAATATTCCAAGCAGCACTACCGCCCAGGGCGTGAGGCCTAACAGAGCCCCAGTTGGAGTTGCCCAGGGGCAACTCCAGCTCTGGTTAAGAGGGAGTTTACTAGGGAACTGTGAGGGACCACATTTGGGACCAGAAAGTGAAATGCTTGGGTATAGTCTGGGACTGGTAGCTTGGTAGCAGCGTGGATGAGAAGAAATTTTTAAGTTTTTGCTGATGTAACCTCCATCTGTATCAGCAGGAGTTCATGGCCACCAGAACAGCCAATGAGGACTCAGCTCCATTAGCAGACACTCAGGACTGTGGTGCTCCAGTTTCTTGATGAACCTGGCAGTGGGGACATCTGTTTGGACCCCCTACACACAGAAAAAATGGCATTTACCATTAGATTCTTCAGTTTTGGAAATTTTTAAATTTTGTTTCTTTTTTTTGGTCATACTGGGGTTTGAACTCACAGCCTCATGCTTGCTAAGTACATGTTCTACACTTGAATGAAACTCTCCTCAGCTGTTTATTGCTTTAGTTATTTTTCAGATAGGGTCTTAAGACTTTTGCCCAGGGCTGGCCCTGTATCTTGATCCTCCTATATGCACTTCCCACATGGCTGTGATTATAGTCATGCTTCATTATACATGGCCCTTAATTTGTTTCTTTTGTAATTTTTTTCTTCTGTTTTTCTGTTCTCTCCTTCTGGAATTTATTAGTCAGATTTTTTTATGTCCTGGGTTGGTTTTCTATTTTTCTCATCTTCCACTATTATCCATTTTTTTTTATCTTTTTGTTCTGCTTTCTGGAAGATTTCTTCTGAACTTTTGAATTTTTTATTTCCCTATACTTTAGTACCCAAAAGTCCCTTTTTGTTCCCAGATACTCTTTTTTTTTTTTAAATAAGGTTATGTTATTTTTCTTGGGTATGATCCCTGACCTCTTGAGTTTTCTTCTCCCTGCATTTTGCCCACAAGTTTCTGTTCGTTTATTTAATCTTCTTTTGCTAGACAGCCTTCAGATGTCTAATACTCCTTGGATATTCCTATTTGGGTGCTAATAGCTGGTTGGAAACTCTGTCTCCATTACCAGGCACTCAGCTGAGAATGAGTTATTCTGTTGGGGGCTCTGGGAATTTAATATCTGAAGGGAAGGGGAGGTCACCTTCCCTACCATACCCCTGTGCTCCCAGGATCATTTTGGTCTCCCAGAAAAGACCTCCCCAGTTTCCTGCCTGGTAGACCCAGTGTTCCTAGGTCAAGTAGGGGCAAAGAGCTTGGGTCTTGCTCAGCCTGTAGATAGTTATATTTATCGTATTTATTCCAGGACTTCTTTGTCCTCTGTCTGCCAAGTGTTTCCAAGTTTGACAACTCAGAATTGGGGTAAATCTGGCTGCTGGACTGGAGAGGAAGCTGGGAGATTTACCTGTCCTGGAGACGGTGAATCCATCCTGCTGCCTTCAGCTTTGCCTCCTGCCTCCCTTTCCAGGTACCCACCATCTTCAGTTCTGAGCCTTTCCTAGTTCCCGTCCCTGATGTGCCTGTTTCTCAGCTGCTTTGTAGGCTCTTGGTATTGGATTTTCCAGCCTCATCTCATCTCATCTTCTCTGCTAATGCTCCCTTTGACATCCATCTTCCAGAAATTGTGGTGCCTTAACCACTGTTGTGTTTTCTCTTCTCTTTGTTCTTGGGAATTTACCTTATTTCACTGAAAGTTAATTCTTTTCTTTATCCTTTACATATCCTTTGTTTTAAACGTGTCTTTTGAGACAACCTATTGGTGAATTTAAAAACATCCAAAATGCCAGTGCTCACGCCTGTAATCCTAGCGACTCAGGAGGCAGATCAGGATCAAGCATCAAGGTTTGAAGTTTGGGAGATCCTATCTCGAAAAAACCCATCACAAAAAAGGGCTGGTGGAGTGGCTCAAGGTGTAGGCCCTGAGTTCAAATCCCAGCACCTCAAAAAAATCCCAAAAGAGAATCTGAATTTTGATCAGGAGCCCATTATGTATTTCTGTTTATCACATTAGGACCTATTCTACCATCTTATTTAGTAATTTCTACTCATTGTGTCTTTTCCCTGCTGTGTCTCCTTTTCTCCCTTTGTTGTGTGGATTGAATTTTCTTCTGGTGATACTGTATTGTTGATTCTGAGCTCCTGTCCTGGTGAAGTCAATAATTGAAGAAGCCAGGCCAGGAATTAAGAGTAAAGCAAGCACCAAGTTTATTGAAAAGACAGCAAAGCTCCCGGTGTGTTGGGGCTTAGGAAAGCTAAGCCGTAGTACAGCTGGGCTCTAGGAGTGATACAGGGCTTGCCTGCTTAGGACCACCTAGTCTACCCAGAAACTGCATTTGTGATTGGCTGTCATCTAGTTGACTTCCTGCTGACTCCGACCACCTGCTCATCCCCATCCTTATGGAACTGGAATTCCAGGAGGGTCTGGTCAGCTCCCCTGGCCTTGAGGCCCACCATTCACACTTCTGTTATCTTGGTGTGGGATTTGCCGTTTTAGTTTACTGGGGAGCCCGCTTCTGTCTCTTTCAATGTCTGTTTTCAAAGATGCCTTCCTGTCTCCTTATCTAAGACAAAGTCACTTCTGTTATTTGCTCCCCTCACATTTTTGACAGTTTGACAGTTATACATCATTCTTCTCATGATTACCCTACTTCTTACTCCCCACACTTGACCTATCACTGCCCATGTCTTCCCCATGAAGAAGTTAAGACTCTCAGTGTGATCCCCCTCCCTCTGCTCTCCCAGTCCGTGTTGGTTCAGAGGCTTCTCCAGGGCTGGGTTCTGTGGAGGAACAAGGCAGCTCATTTGCCATCATGCCTAGAACTGGGCAGGATTTGTTCAGGATGTTCTGCTGGGGCCTTCAGCACTCAGTGGAGATTTGGTTTAAAGGACTTGAGTGGCAGTGTTGCAGTTACTGATAAATAGAAAATCCATATTCTTATATCCTATGTGGATGCATCCAGGCAGTATATGTAGACCTGCTGAGGATGATAATGAAAGTTTATTAAAGGTTAGAGGGAAAAGTTACAGTAGGCCACGATAGGCCAGGTGGGAGGCGGCAGCAGGAGAGCTCTCTATTACAAAGTGGGTTGTTTTTTTTTCTTTTTTAGTGCTAGGATTTGAACTCGGGGCCTACACCTTGAGCCACTCCACCAGCCCTTTATTGTGTAGGGTTATTTGAGATAGGGTCTTGAGAACTATTTGCCTAAATTGGCTTCAAACTGCAATCCTCCTGATCTCTGCCTCCTGAGTAGCTGGGATTACAGGTGTGAGCCATTGGTGCCCAGCTTAACAAAGTGTTTTAAAAGGTCCCCGGTATACTGTAGGAAGGACAAAACCTGAACAGTTCTTGATCACTGAGAATGGGAGGTGGGGAGGAGCATTTGGGCAGAGAGAGAGTATGTGTTTTCAATCTGAAATACAATGTTAAGTTATCTGTGTTTAAGAGTCCCTATCTTCAATCTTTTCTATGTCCTGGTGCCTCAGGAAGAGGAAGTGAGATGGAAAACGGACAGGTCAATAGAGCTGGGGACCCCAGACCTTCTGTAGCTCTTCCTCAGCCTTCCTCTCTGAGAGTTGGCCCCTGGCCCCAGCTTTGTCAGCACACATCTACCCCAGCCCTGTACAATAGGAGGAAACAACTGAGCAGAGGGGCCTCAGGGAGTCATTGGGGAGGAGTGGCGACTAAGCTGAATTGGTGCGTTCACGCCCTATCTAGAGAGGCAGCTCTGACCCAGTGCCACCAAGTCTTAGCAAGTAGAAGTGTGGACCCAGAAGACCAGGCTGTTCATTTTCATGAGAACTCAGGAAATTGAATTTCCAATGTGAAATCTTCCAATTTATATATTAGCTTGAAAATGTTAAAAAACCAGCCACCAGTGGCTCATGCCTGTGATCCTAGCTACTTATGGTAGCTGAGAAGATCATGGTTTGAAGCCAACCCTGGGGAAATAGTTTAAGAGACCCCCATCTCCAAAATAACCAGAGCAAAATGGACTGGAGGTATGGCTTAAGTGGTAGAGCACCTGCTATGCAAACAAGAAGCCCTGAGTTCAAACCCCAGTCTCCCCCCCCCACACACACACAAAAGTTAATAACCCTGTGAAGGCCACATGGCATGCTGCAGGCTGGCTGTGGTCAGCCATTGCTGCCCTTGCCTGCTGCCCTGGTTGGTCAGTGACACTGTCCATGTTGCCCTTGACTCTTCTCCCTCCTGGATGAGTCCTCTCCTGACTCAGTGGTTTCCACAAAGGTGTGGTTCCGTACTCCCTTGCACTTCTTCCCAGCCCCTTTCTTACTTGCCAGCTTGTTAGTCTGACATCTGGCTTTACAAGTGACAGCCAGCCTGACTAGGGCCCTTCACACTCTGTATGCTGCTTCTCACAGCCACTTGTCTTGCCACATAGGTTAAACGCCTTCCTTGTTTACACTGGTGATTTGTTTGTGGATGCGTGGTGTGAAGGCAAACTCGTTCTCTCCCGTGAGTGCGGGGCACACGGACTTGGTTTTGCCGGAGTCTGTCTACAGCCTGAAATCCCGAGGCCTTGATCCTGAAAGTATGTGACAGACTCTGCTCTCTCACTGGTACATGGACTCACACACAACGTGCCAGCCCCACCTCTCAGTGCTGTGGCCTGTAGAGGGCAGGCTGCCCTGTGGCACAGAACTAGGGGCCCCCCTGGTTGGCCCCTCCTGCCTGCGGTGGCCTCCAAGGTCCTGTAGCCTTGAGCTCCCTTCCCATCACCCGCCTGCTGCTGCCTCTGGCCTCACTCTGCCTGAGTGGCAGGAATCTGCTGCCTTATATACACTGGGCAGTTGGTGACTCATTCCTCAGCAACCCCTCAGATAGAGAAGTGAAACGGCTGCACCTGGCAGGGCCTGACCTTTGGGTAACAGCGGAAGTAACTGTGCAAACATTGGGCTGCTAAGGAGGGGAAGTCCTCTGTGCGGAGAGTATCTGCCTGCACTGGCCCTCGTGTAGCTTCCAGGCCTGTGACTCTGGTAACAGTTTCCTCTCTCTTCTCCTTCTCTTTACTTTTTCTTGGTGACAGCTAGAAGTCACAGTGGTCACAACCGAAAAAGCCAAACATTTCTACAGCCCCCAGGATGTTCCTGTCACCCTCTACAGTGATGCTGATGAATGGGAGGTCAGTGCTGGTGCCCCTGGGCCATGTTCCATTGTGTTTCCCCCAATAGGACAGAACTGTACACTCTGCAGACTATGGTCTTGGCGGCCGGAGCAGACAGGATGGGCTCAAGTCAGTGGTCAGGGCCATCTAGGCAGAGGCGATGAGGAAAACATCTGTCTAGCTTCTGCCTAAGGGAGGCCTGCAGTCCCCGCCCTCCCAAAGTCGAGCTCAGCTTTGGCTGGGTGCCTGGGGTTGAGTGTCCTTGTACTTATCTGGGCTGATGAAACCACAGAGGAGCTCTGTTCCCACCACCCTTGTCCACGTGGCTCCCAGCGCCAGGGCTGTCCAGAGTGCCTCACTTCCCACGGCCGCCAGGCTCTGCAGAGGGGTGGGCACTGAGCTAACTTGCCAGGGGCGGAGTGTGGGCCTCCCGGGGATGCCCTGCCAGGCATTTTTAAACGTTCTCAGCCTTGAACATTTCTGGCTGGTCTGTCCTCCCCTCTCCGCCCCCTCCATTTCTCACTGCCCCAGAGCCCTTCCACTGGCTTGGACACCAGCATCCGCCTCAAGCAGACAGGCCAGGAGTTCCCTGCCAGATGTCAGTTCTCTTGAAAACCAAACCATAAAGGGAATAGCTCAGAGAGACAAGGGACGCTTGTTTCCTCAGGCCTGGTTTCTGTCAGGCTGCTGGCTCCACTGCCAATGCTTGCCAGCTTAGGCTCTGGAGGGGACGATAGTGGACTAGGAGGAGAAGGTCAGGTGGTCTCCCTGGAGCTCCTGACTTACGTACCTGGCATGCTTCACACACACACACACACACACACACACTGACTCCTGTTTCCTTCTTCTGCCAGACATGGAAGCACCGCGCTGACCCTGTTCTCCACATTGAACTGCGGAGATGGGCAGACCTCATGCTTGTAGCACCTCTCGATGCCAACACTCTGGGGAAGGTGGCCAGTGGTATCTGTGACAACTTGCTTGTGAGTTCAGCAGAGTTCCTATGTCCTCATCCTTCCCCAGGCTTCACTCCCAGTTCTGCTGAGAGTCAGATCTCCTTGGACCAGGAAACCTCTGACTAGGCAACCCAAGTTTGCTTGTCCCACCTACTCTTAGCAAGGGGGCAGAAGACCGGATCTGAGGCCTCGACTAGGCTTGCTGGTGCTCTCTGGAGGTCTGCCTCTCATCAGCTTCTCAGTGCTCAGCTGGGTGCCCACCCCCAGCCTAGTGCTCTCCCTTTGTCCTCCATCGTGGCTGCCCTGGATGGAGGACATCGTGCTCTTCCAGTGGTCTGCCCAATGCCCACCACCTCCTGCTTCAGCCTCACCTGCTCACCAAGGTGTCTGGTAAGGGAGACTGCTTCCCCATGGGTCTCACACACACTTACCTCTTTAGTAGCCTTAGCCCCAAGGCTGAGACTCAGTTGTCTCCTATGTACGGAAAAGCTTAGAGGAAGAGAGGAGAAAGGCAGGGTGAGAGGTGATTGCTGATGGATGGTGGAGGTTGAAACAAAGTCCAGCTGTACAAATAGGCATTGGCTTAGGCCTTCGAGACCTCCAGGGAGCCACTCACTTAAAGAGGGTCTGCCTTTGTTCATATGATCATCTAGGAAGATCTGGGTTGATTTTTCTCCTCCCTCCCTTTCCCTAATGACTTTTTTCCCCATTTCTTGAGCTTTTTCCTCCTGTGTGCTGGGGTCCACACTGAAGACACAGGACAGAAGGATATGGTTTCTGGTCATCCATGCAGGCAGAAGGAGAATGTCTCCTGGTACAGTCTTTTTTTTTTCCCCAGAGATACTGGAGTTTGAACTCAAGGCCTCACATTTGTCAGGCAGGTGCTCTACCACTTGAGCCATGCTCCTAGCCCATTTTGCTTTGGTTATTTCTCAGACAAAATCTCAAGGTTTTGCCTAGAGCCAGCTTCAGATCTTGATCCTCCTACCTATGCCTCCTGCGTGGCTGGGATTCTAGAGGCATGTCACTGCAGCTAGCTTACTTGTCGAGATGGGATCTCATGAACTTTTTCCCCGGGCTGGCCTTGAACCACAGTCTTCCTGATCTCTGCCGCCTGAGTAGGTGGGATTACAGGCGTGAGCCACTGTGCCTGACCTGGTACAATATTAAATGGCCCCATCAGCCCTTTAACAGTGGGTTCTTGCTTAGTGCTGGGTATACAGTAGCTATTCAAGAAATACTTATTACACATATGCAATGGGAAGTAATTTTATGTTTGTAAACAGCCTGGAGTCTTTTAGAGTTTAATATGGTAAAGTAGGTGAATATGGAAACTGAGTCAGGAATTTTAGAGGTTAGATAGGAGAGTGATATCCTTGTCTGCTTGTCAGTGAACTCTTGGGTCCTCCTCAGAGAAGCTGCTAGTGACTCAGAGCACAGGGTGAGCAGAATATTACCAGTGTCGCCCTTGCAGACTGGAGAGGACAAGGAAGCAGAGCTGGAGCAGCATTGTCAAGACCACCAGCAGGGTGGGATCTAGCTAACAGGGCACAAGAGTCCAGCCACTTTCGTTGAAGCAGGTCAGAGTAGGGTGCTTAGCACCATCCCACCAAACCTGCAGGCCCCCACTGGCTGGTCAGCAGCTGCTGATGTGACAAAGCACTGTGACTTTGGAGTGAAGCCCCAACCAGCTCTCCCAGGGCTCCTCCTGCCTCCTAAAAACTCTGCTTCCCATTTTTCTTCAAAGCTGCCACCACTTCCTGAAATCTTTGGGGTTCTCTCTCCAGAATTGGCTTGGCAGTGGAACATTGACCTCCAAGGGTTTTACTTAAAGGCACAAATGTTTCACAGAGTCTCAAATATTACAAGTTTGAGCTGTCGGCATCTGCGGTATGTGACCCTGTTCTTTCTCCGCAGATGTCTTCTAATCCTGAAAGGAAGCTCAGCCTACTTCCTCTCAGACCTTCTCCCTCTCCAGGGCCCAGAACTGGTAGCACCAGGAGAGCAGCGCGCTAGGGGATCCTGTGCTCCTGGCCTCTGAGCCTTGGTCTGAGCATCTGCCCTCTGGCCCACCCAGGTCCTCTGGCCCCTTGTTTGTACTAAACAGGCAATCAGATCCAGAAAGAGGAGGTGACTTTCCAGGGTCATTTGTCTGGCTGGGCCCTGATCTTCCAAATAGGATTTGGCCTCTTGCCATACCTGAGTGGATTTCCAGGGGCAGACGCTAAGCTGCTGAACACAGCACCGGCCACTTGGCCGTGGGAACTGAGTTCCTCCTCTCCTCCCTCCTGCTGCCAGTAGGTTTGAAGGAGCTGCGGTTTGTCCAGGAAGCACTGAGCTGTGAGACAGACAAGGCAGGGGGAGCAGATATGCTGCAAGGTGGAGGTGTTAGGGTTCTGCTGTGGCTGGTATGCTTTGCTTTGAGGGTGCTTAGAAACCCCAGCACAGCCCCCACACCACACACAGTCAAGGGGCTCTTCTCTGCAGCACGTGGCTCTGGGCCAAGAGGAAGTGTGACTGAAACTGTCCACTCACAGCCCGGTTGCCCCATTGAGAGGATTTGGTAGGAAACCAACTCTGGTGTCTAGGATGATGCAAGCAGCCAGATCCTGGGGCCGTTTGCTGTCCCAGGAGAAGGCCAGGGCACTAAGGGGGCAGGTGCTGGCCCAGGCCTGTGCATGGCTTGTTCTCTGGACTCCCCTTTTTCCCAGATGGACTCTAATTCCAGCCATTGTCTCTCCAGGATCTCCCAGCCTTTGGGAGGAGGTGCCTGCACAGTCAGAGTGCAGGGGAGCTCCTTTTTCCCTGAGGCCTCCCAGTCATTGAGCTTGTGGTTGTGATAAAGCTGAGCTGCTGTGCTGGAGCTGGTGCTTAGTGCTGGACACTGGGCTGAGCTGTAAAAGTACTCATATCCTCAGTCCTCACAGCTGTCCCACAAGGAGCCCTTTTGCAGAAAGGAAGCTGAGGCCCTGGTATCAAATAACTCATTCAAGGTTTCACAGCGAGTAACAGCACAGGCAGGATTTGATCTCAGACCTACTTGGCTGCAAAGCCCCAGGCATTAAGGATTCTATGAGCCAGTCAGGCACTTTCACTGCTGCCTGGATCTGTGACTCGGTGGGATGACCGGGCTTTGGGAGGTGGGGAGGCTGCCCAGGGCATGTGCACAGTGTGGCCTCAGGGAGCTGCTCCCCTCTCAAGGAGATGCAGCATGCCCATCTGTGAAAGGGATCAACATTTTCCTTATAGGGTCTCATCAAAGGCTCCTGAGATAATGTGTGAGAAGAGGTGTTTGTCACGTGTCAGATGTTTTCATTGCTAGGGCCCAAAAGCAGAGCTGGGGCTGAGTACCTGCCCCATGAGCGGTATGACCCCTAGCTTTCCTGTGATCTGTGAACCCTGTCTCCTGCACTCCAGGGTTGTTGCAACCTAGAGGTATGAGCCTTCATGGAGAAAGCTTCAGCTGGGTCACAGGGAGAACATACAGGAGGGAGGTCTGCTGGAGGTGGCTGGGCATTGTAGGCATTGGTTGAACACGTCCTGTGTCTAGGGCCCAAGTCAGAGCTAGAGGGGAGGATCGAGGGGCGAGGAGACACAGCCCTCCTCCCAAAGGATAGGAGACAGCTCACAGCAGATAGGCAGCACCCAGTCATCTCAAGCCCATGGCTGGACTGCTGGCTGTAGCCAGAGGACAGTGGGGAGGACTTGGAAAGGCTGGTTGGCAGAGCAGCAGCACCCCCTTCCCCACCCCCGACACACACACTGGCCCCTCTTCACAGACCTGTGTCATCCGGGCTTGGGACCACAGCAAGCCCCTGCTCTTCTGCCCTGCCATGAACACCGCTATGTGGGAGCACCCCCTCACCGCACAGCAGGTCAACCAACTCAAGGCCTTTGGCTATGTGGAGATTCCCTGTGTGGCCAAGAAGCTGGTGTGTGGAGACCAAGGTGGGTGTCTTGCCAGGCTCACAGCCCATAGCTTTGGGGTCACCTCTGGGTTCACATCCAGCCTATTGTAACTTTAGCCAAAACTATTCTGTGAGCTCAGCTCTCCCCTCTGGAAAGTGGGAATCCTAATTCCTGCCTCTCAGGATTGTTAGGGTGAAATGAGACCGTGTGAGTCAAGTGCCTGGTAGTCCCTGGAGTGTAACACACTGGTAAGGATGGCTACCAGGATGACTCACTCCCAGAGTCTGTTTTGGGGTGTCTTATGAGGGGAATGATGGGTGTGGGTCAGGCAGAACTGGACATGGCCATCTCAGTCCTTGGGCCCTGAGTGGGGTGCTTGGGAGAGCATTTGGTTGGGGGGATGGGTGCAGGCATTGCTAGCCTGTCTGGCCACAGCATAACTTTACTTCCAGGTCTGGGCGCCATGGCCGAGGTGGAAACCATTGTGGATAAAGTGAAAGAAGTCCTCTTCCAGCACAGTTGAACTGGGATTTCTGTCTCATATGTCCCCTGTACTCAGTGTATTGTCAGGCTGAGATGGTGAAGATGTCAGCAGCATATGGTAAAGATTCTGCATTTGCTGATGAGGGTCAGGCCTGGGCCTGCTGTGGAGCCTCTCCCAGGACCTGACCTCCTCCAGGTTAGCTGGAACGTAGGCCCAGGCCCAGCTTCTTTTGATCAGGAACCCCTCTTTCAGGAGTTCCTCCCTATTTCTTACTGGGATGGGCCCAACAAACCAGGGGAGCCCACTGCCATGTTGCCATATTGACCCTGTGCTCCTGGGAGGAACACGCGATTCTATCTCCCGCATAGTAATTGCTTTTTTTTTTTTAAATAGAGAGGTCAAAGTTATTCATTGATTTATTCATTTATTTATTTTTGTGGTGCTGGGGATCGAACCCAAGACCTTGAGCATGCCCTGCAAGTGCTCCACCAGTGAGTCACATCCCGAGTCCAGTAATTGCTTTTAGAAACAGTGTGGCTGGAGATCCCTGGTGTGGTAGTCCCCTGACCAGGCCTTGGGAGCTTTGGTCGTTTTGGTGGGGTGCCCATGTGCCACACAGAGCCAGAAAGTCTGTAAGGCAGCAAGACTCTCAGATTTCCCAGAGACCATGCTGTGAGGTTGGAAATAAGGAAAAAGGACCTTTTAGGAGACTCTTTTGTTCCTTAGCAACCTGTCTGTGGTCTCAGAGATCAGGGGGCATTGCCAGGTGAGGCTGGGGAAGGATCTGCGTTGATGACTGACCAGCACAGGTGGTTAAGGACAAAGAATACTGAAGTCACACAGACCTTAGTTCAAATCCAGCTGTGCCTCTTACCAGCAGTGGGCCTTGGCTTGGGACTTCACCTTCCTGATCCTTACTTTCCTCATCTGCATTATCATCCTTACCTCATGGAGCTGTTGAGAGGATTAAATGATATAATGTATGCAGAATACAATTGTCTCCTCTGTCTACTGGGGATATATTCCAGGGCCCCCAGTGGATGTCTGAACCTACAGATAGTACCAAACCCTAAGTACACTGCTTTCTCCCATGCATGTATACCCATGACAAAGTTTAACTTGTAAATTAGAGCAGTGTGTTAGTCAACTTTTCTTTGCTCTGACGAATACCTGAGGAAAGCAAATTGAAGAATGATTTATTTTGGCTCACAATTTCAAAGGCTTTAGTCTGTGTCCTTTGGCCTTGTCATTTTAGGCCTGAGGTGAAGCTAAGCATCATAGTGAAGGGGTGTGAGAGAGCACAGCTGCATTTGGCAACCAGGAAGCCGAGAGGAGCAACAGAAAAGGGCCAAGTTACATCCTTCAAAGCACACTCCCAGTGACCCACTTATCCAAGTAGGCCTCTCCTTTCACAGTCTTCACCCCCTCTCAATAGTCTATTCAGATTTTGAATCCAAGTCAGATTAAAGCATTGATTAGGTCAGCACCCTCCTGATCTAATTGGCTCTGGAAATAACGTTGAAGAGACAACCACTGGTGTACATTACTGATCTCCTACTCTCAATCCAATGAAACTGACAATCGGGATTAACTATCACATACAGTAAGAGATTAATAATAGCTAATAATAAAACGGCAATTAAAAATCCACTGTAAGTGTGAATGTGGTCTTTCTCTTAGCAACTGCAGCATACAATTTTTACCTTATTAAGTTGAAAGCTTTCACCTCTTCACTTAATGGGAACACTTAGTTTCTCTTTGACTTATCTCCAGCATCACTACTGCTGGGCTTTGGGGCCATTATTAAGTAAAATAAGGGTTACTTGAACAGGAGCACTGTGACACCATAACAGCTAAGTAGCTAAAGTGCTGGTAGTGTATACAAGGTGGATACACTGGACAAAGTGATGATTCATGTTCAGGGTGGGATAGAGTAGGAAGGTGTGATGTTTCATCAGGCTCCTTAGCACATTTTTAGACCAGATTTCCATCTGTAGTCATGGCTCAAGTAGTAGTACTCCTGCCTAGCTAGTGTGAGGCTCTGAGTTCAAATCCTAGTACTGAAAAAAAAACTTATGAATTGTTTACCTCTGGAAATTTTCATTTAATAGTTAATATTTTCAGACTGCAGTTGACCACAGGTAACCAAAACCAGAGAAAGCAAAAGAAAAAAAGGGGAGGGGTGTGGGGGAACTACTGTAGACAGCCTAACAAGTACCTGGACCATAAAGATTGTCAAATAAACAGAAGTTCAAACTAGGTATGTATATGCGCCAGGCTATCTCATTTTTGGGAAAATTAAGTCCTACGTTACCCAAGCTGACTTGGCCCTTTATGCAGATGACAGGCAAGCTGCTGGCAGGACTGGAATCTGCCCTGAGTCCCAGGTCTCTTGCTTCCTGGTTTCCTCTGGGGCCACATCCCTTTAGCTTTGTGGCACTTGTAACAGAGATGTGGGAGCCTGTGCCTTGTTGACAGTACTCATGGGCTGGGGATGAGTCTCCAGAGAGACCTTGCACTCTGGCCTAGTAACCTCCTGCTGCCTTGCCTTTGACTTTGGTCTTTGGTGTGGCCTAGTGGCAAGGACTTGCTTGTGTATTTGCAGCAGCAAGGTAGAGTCTGCTTCCTACCCTCCTGGTTTCCAGGCTAGGCATGAGTCAGCCCATGGATGCCTTGAGAGCACTGGAGGTACTAGTGCCTTGCGGGGGAGGAAGGGGGAAAGGAAGCTGCTGTCTGGAACCAGGGCCTCCAGCAGCCTCCAAGAATCTTTCTCTCTTGACTTAAATCAAGTTATTCTGTGGGATAAAATTGCCTAAGGGCACTAAAGAAATTATAACTAAAATGGTAGCATCAAGAGCCAACCTCTTGCCAGGAACTGGTGGCTCACACCTATAATCCTAGCTACTTAGGAGGCAGAGATCAGGAGGATTGCTGTTTGAGGCCAGCCTGGAAATAATTCATGAGACCCTATCTCAAAAATACTCATCACAAAACAGGGCTGACAAAGTGACTCAAGTGGTAGAGCATCTGCCTAGCAAGCATGAGCCCTGAGTTCAAACCCCATCTCACCAAAGGAAAAAAAAAAAAGAAACAACCTCTTGCAGGGTACTGGTGGCTCACACCTGCAATCCTAGCTACTTTAGAAGCTGAGATTGGGATGATCATGGTTCGAGGCCAGCCCAGGCAAATAGTTCATGAGACTCCCCCATCTCCAAAATAACTAGAGCAAAATGACTGGAGGTGTGGCTCAAGAGGTAGAGTTTTGCAAGCATGAAGCCCTGAGTTCAAATTCCAGTCCCACCCCACCCCCCAAAAAAGAACCAATCGCTTAGGCTGGAAGTGTTGCTCAAGTAGTAGAGTGCCCTGCCTAGCAAGTGCAAGGGCCTGAGTTCAAACCTCAGAACTGAAAAAAAAAAAAAAAAAGCCTCTTTGGCTAGTTTAGGGGTTAGGACATGGAGAGTTCCTGGATCCTTGAAATCCAGAGAAAATCCTAAAGTTCCTTTTGGATTGTGTCCATCCCTCCTGTTCACACTGGCCTTACTCCTTCTTCAGCACCAAGCTGAGAATAGCAAGACTCCAACGTCAACAGATCCAGTTGGTTAGCTTCCACTTGGTGCTTGTCATGTGCTGGGCTCTGTCCTGAGCCCAGGGAGACCAGCCATTAGAAAGACAAGGGGAGCAAGGCCCTGACCTATAGCTCTGGAAGCAGTCTTGGCCAGCTAGCAGGACTGAGCCTTGTTGGCTGAGGGAAAGAGAATTCCCTATGGGCATGGGCCAGCTAGAGACCCCATCCCTGGGGCTCACCACTCACCTCTGGCCCAGGGCAGTCCTGTATCCCTGCTGCCCATTTTAAATGGAGGTCTGGGTGACTGGGCATGGGCTGGGACTGAAGAGCCCAGTTGTGCCCTGAGCCAGCTGCAGCTAAGAGGAGAGGGTAGGGCATCTGCCTGGCCCCATCTGACCCATCTGCCAGGGTGCTGAGATGGGGTGACAATCACAGCTTCCCCCACAAAGGCTCTAAGCTCTTAATATTGTCATCATCTTATGTAAAATTGCTCTTCAGAGAAGATGCTAGCTTCCCCTTGTGGAGGAAGCAAATAACAGAAGTGACTTTGTCTTAGATAAGGAGACAGGAAGGCATCTTTGAAAACAGACATCGAAAGAGACAGAAGCGGGCTCCCCAGTAAACTGAAACGGCAAACCCCGCACCAAAATAACAGAAGTGTGAATGGTGGGCCTCAAGGCCAGGGGAGCTGACCAGACCCTCCTGGAATTCCAGTTCCATAAGGATGGGGATGAGCAGGTGGTCGGAGTCAGCAGGAAGTCAACTAGATGACAGCCAATCACAAATGCAGTTTCTGGGTAGACTAGGTGGTCCTGAGCAGGCAAGCCCTGTGTCACTCCTAGAGCCCAGCTGTACTACGGCTTAGCTTTCCTAAGCCCCAACACACCGGGAGCTTTGCTGTCTTTTCAATAAACTTGGTGCTTACTTTACTCTTAATTCCTGGCCTGGCTTCTTCAATCACCGACTTCACCAGTACACGAACTCGGGATCAACAATCCAGTATCATCCTGATGAATTTTGTATGATTCTGGAAGTTTGACAAAATAAAACATTTAGATTTGAAATTTGCACTCCTGTCTGACCATCTGGAGCCTTCCAAGGCTGTCGTGTCTCCTGCTGGAAGAGAGACTGAAGCTTCTAAGCTAGTGCCCAGCCTCCGCATGGGGCTGACTCCAGATCTTCCTCCACCGGGCTGGTCAGGTCCCACAGCTGCCTCTCTACTGCCTAGACTCTCAGGTGGCACACCCCTGGTCCTAGGTGATCTGATCCCTGCCTACCCTTATAACCCCACCCTTGAAAGCGCCCATGACAGCCCTGCAGGGATCCCTGCCCTCCTGCAGACTGGACAACCCTGAACAAGCCATGTTGCTTCTCGCCTCTTGCCTCTGCACGAGGAAAGGCATTCTTCCCCTCACGGACTCCTACACGGGCCTCTAGTGGTACCCGGCTGCCACCTTTGGAAAACCTTCCCTGGCAGACTCAGACCAGATTAAGTGACGTTTGCCCAGGTTCTCCTTGTACCCTCTGCTACCTGTTATAACGCAGAATTACAATTGTCAGTTTGCTTTTTGTTCCTCTAACATTGGAATCTCTTTGGAGAGGAGCAGTTGTCTTGTCCTGTTCCTTATACAACCAGCAGCTTTCCAAGCTTAAACTGAAGAAAAAAGGTGTGTGACTCCTTTCTGAGCAAGTCAGAAAACCTAAGAGCCATAAAAACAGAACTGATAAATTTGTCTCCAGAAATATAAACAGTTTTGCAGATTACTAGCCCAAAGGCAAGGTTGAAAGGCAAACAGCTGGGAAAATTATCGACAGCTCTTCTAACAAAGGGCTAACTCCTCCTGGCACCAGTGGCTCATGCCTGTAATCCTAGCTACTCAGGAGGCAGAGATCAGGAGGATTGAGGTTCCAAGTCGGCCCAAACAAATAGTTCCTGAGACCCTAGCTCGAAAAAACCCATCACAAAAAAAAGGGCTGGTGGAGTGGCTCAAGGTGTAGGCCCTGAATTCAAATCCCAATACCACACACACACACACACACACACACACACAAAACAGGAAGAAAAAAAGGGCTAATTCTGCTAACATTATAGGATCTTTTATTTGTGTGTGTATTTGTTTGAGACAGGATCTGGTTATGTAGCCCTGAGCTGGAACTCAGGATCCTCCTGCCTCAGCCTCCAGAGTGCTTGGATTATAGGTGTATGCTGCCACTTGGCCAGACCACCCTGCTTTGGCAGTACAGGGGCGGGCACATGCCAGGCAACCACTGTACATGAGCTACACCCCTCCCAGCCTATCCCTAATATATAAAGACCAAGAGCACAGATGAAAAGTGAGCAGAGGACAACAAGAGTTCACATTAAAAACAACCACACAAATGGTCCTTAAACACGTAAAGCCGCTGAACCACGTCACTAGGGGAGGGCTGCAAGTGCAATTACACTGGAAAGTTTTTGCCCATCAGGCTGGCAGGTGCGCAGGGAACCAGCACCCTCATAACACTGTAGGCAGGAGTGTAAATGGATCCAACCTCTTTGGAAAATAATCTAGAAATATCTATGAGAATTGCATGTTCTCATTACCCTTTGACCCAGAAATTCCATTACTAGGGATTTGCCCCACAGTGCACTCACATCCCTGGCACTGTGTCTGAATGAGGCTATTTATTGCAGTATCGTGTATGATACTACAAGACTGGAAACACCCTCGCTATCTAACCACCAGAGATTGGCTAAATAAATTAAAGTTCATTCATATCTGCAACACCACTTAGCCACAAAGCAGAGTATTGAGGAAGCTCTTTGATGTGCTGATTTGGAAATGGAAAATGCCAGCATGCTAGATTGCTTATAAAAAACAAGGGGTGGGCTGACGGAGTGGCTCAAATGGCAGAGCGCTCTGAGTTCAAACCATTGTACTGCAAAAAAACAAAACAAAACGAAAAAAACCCACTGTCCCATGGCCAGTGGGGGAGGGGGAGCTAAGGAAGTTGTGAGCATGTTGGTGGAAGATTTCTTGGCAGTCCCCGGTCCCACCCACTGAAAAAATCTGCCTTGCTTTTCCACTGTGTGTGTGTGTTTTGTTTTTTTTTTTTCTTCTCTCTCTTTCTCCTGTCCCTGAAGGATTGTTCAGTCTGTCCTCAAGGCTCCTGGGTATTTTGTGGTGTGGAGTTAGAAAAACAGACCAGGATACAGAACTGGGAAGATTGGCAGAAAGAAGGAAGGAGTCTCACTGTTTGGGTTGGTAGCAGTCTTCTTTGTTGTGGCAAATTCTGGTAGCAGGTAAAGGGGAGAGAAATTGAGGCAATAAACAGTGTAGGTTGACTGTACAATAAGAGCTGACAGGGAAGCTGGGTGCCGGTGGTGGCTCACGCCTGTAATCCTAGCTACTCAGGAGGCAGAGATCAGGAGGATTGCAGTTCGAAGCCAGCCTGAGCAAATAGTTCATGAGACCTTATCTCGAAAAACCCTATCACAAGAAATTGGGCTGGTGGAGTGGCTCAAGGTGTAGGCCCTGAGTTCAAACCCCAGTGCTGCAAAAAAAAAAAGAGCTGACAGGGGCCTGAGAAAGGAGGTGACCTCAGAGCCAAACAGGCCAGCTAGTGGCTGGGGTACAGTTTGGGGCTGGCTCAATAGAGTCTTTGATGACAGGGTAGGGAGTAGTGGGATTTTTGATGAATGTTGCTGAGAATTGTGAGGTGGACTTAACTCTATTCTTCAGAAGACCCAAGTAAAGATTGGAATTCTTTTTTTGGTTTTTTGAGACAAGGTCTCTCTGTGTAACCCAGGTTGGCCAAGAACTCTCCATCCTCCTGCCTCAGCCTCCCAAGTGCTGGGATTACAGGTATGTAGCACCATACCTGGCTTGATTGGGGTTCCTTTCAAGCTCCTTTGCCAGCGTGTGGTTCTCTGAATGTGACTGTGCTGGACTGAGCCGCGTGGAGTCCCAAATTGTGTTCCAGTTGTATGTGAGTATTATATCTTTTCTATATGGCTAAGTGATTCCCTAATCTCATTTCACACTCATCACCCAGCAGGTTCATGGTAGGTAAGTACATAGAGCTATGTTTTAAGCCTTAATTCTTTCTTTCTTTTTTTGTGGTACTGGGGCTTGAACTCAGGGCCTTCACCTTGAGCCACTCCACTAGCCCTATTTTTGTGAAGGGTTTTTCGAGATAGGGTCCCATGTAACTATTTGCCCGGGCTGGCTTCAAACCTCGATCCTCCTGCTCTCTGCCTCCTGAGTAGCTAAAATTACAGGCTGTGAGCCACCAGCACCTGGCTGTGATTGGGGTTTGAACTCAGGGTTTCGCACTCAGAAAGCGGGTTCTCTACCGCTTGAGCCACACCTCCAGTCCATTTCGGTCTGGTTATTTTGGAGATGTGACCTCCTGAATACGCTTCTGCTGGCTTTGAACCATGATCCTCCTGACCTCTGCCTCCCAAGTAGTCAAGATTATAGGCGTGGCCACCAGCACCTGGCCTAATCCTTAATTATTAAGGCATGATGATACATACCTATAATCCCAGCACCCAGGAAGCTGAGGCAGGAGGTCTCATGATGAACTCAAGGCTAGCCTGGGGTACATAGCAAGATCCACACACACACACACACACACTCTCTCTCTCTCTCTCCCTCTCTCGCTCTCTCTCTATTTTAAAGGTGAGAAATTGAGAGGCACACAGCCAGTGTCGGGTGTGGTTGTTCACTTTCTACCCTACAGCTCCCTCCGAACAAGCTCGGCACAGGACGCCTACCCGCACTAGCGCTAACCTCGCTGGGATCGGTTGGGACTCCCGTCCCTTGCATACCAGCACCTCCACTTAGGTGGCTTTAAATACCAATTTTTAAAAAATTTTATTTATTTATTGGCAGTATTGGGGTTTGAATTCCAGGCCAAGTGCTTGCTAGGCAGGCTCTCTGCCACCTGAGCCACACACACCCCACCCCAGTTCCATAGACTTGTTTTTTAGCCCCAATTTAATGGCTGCTTCGTTTATGTTTCCTTCCACAGCTTTCTTCGTAAATATGTTGTGGTTTCTAGGACAACGCAAAAATCCAAAGTGTCAGGCAATTGCCTCTAAAGAGCTCTGGAGTCAGAACCCAGTGACTGACAGGTTTTTACACTGAGAGCTTCCTGTGGAACCAACTAATCTACAATATTCAAGCCGGGTTGGTCCCGGCTGGGGCAAGGCAATGGGAAGGATCAGGCCAACACTGGCAGTTGTCTCAGAGAGAAGGAAGGTTGGGAGTCGGTGGCTTTGAGATCAACAGGCAGCGGGGAGAACTGCGCTTGGTGGCTTTGAGATCAACAGGCAGCGGGGAGAACTGCGCTTGGTGGCTTTGAGATCAACAGGCAGCGGGGAGAACTGCGCTTGGTGGCTTTGAGATCAACAGGCAGGGGGGAGAACTGCGCTTCGGGGAAGCTTGGGAGACAAGCAGCTGAGGCAGTGTGACCTGGAGCCTGTCCTTCCTTGCAGCAATGGGCTTGTCTCATGGTGGCTTTATTTGCCAAGATTAAGTGGTGATCTCTTGCCTGCTAGCCCAGATAACAGGTGCCTGGGGATTGGAGGCCCAGCAGACTCAGGTTCAGGCTTCTGGATTCTTGGAAGAGGAGGAAGAGTTCAAAGGTAATTCCATCCTTCCATCCCTTTGGGCAAAACAGGTGAGGACTGAAGGGTTTCCAGCTTGTGGCAATGGACGTGGAAGCAGCCAACCTGGGGAGAAAGCATGGACGCAGGCAGGGACCCCTCCCTGGGCACTGCAGTGGAACTAGGATTTGCTCTTGGGAGAGATCATGGCCAAGTCCTGTCTCGAGGGTTTTGTGTGTCACCTAAAGATTGTTCTTCTAGTAGCGGGGAGTTGAGCTCTGGAGTGCCATGCTCAAAGGAAATGGGCATGATGGGGATGATGGGGAGAAGGCTGTGGGAGGGACTTGCATTTGTCTATCGCCTGGCCTGGGCCATTCCCTGTGCTTATACACCTGTCTCATTCAAACTTCCTAACCCATGCACATGCATGTGGATAACATTTATATGTGTATTTACTTACGAATTTAATTTTTTTTTTTTTGCAGTAATGGAGCTTGAACTCAGGGCTTTGCATTTGCTAGGCAGATGCTCTTACTTCTTGAGCCACTCTGCCAGCCCAGGGTCTCCGTTTTTGCCCTAGGCAAAAGGATCCTGCTTTTATACACTTCCCACTGTAACTGAGATGACAGGTGCATGCCACTGTACCCAGCTTTTTTGGGTTGAGATGGGGTCTCTCGAACTTTTTGCCTGGGCTATCCTTTTGAACATCATCCTCCCCGTCTCAGTCTCTCATATGGCTGGTATTATAGATGTGTAGCCACTGGTGTCTGGCTTGATAACATTAAAAAAAATAAGAATCTGCTGGGTGCCAGTGGCTCACACCTGTAATCCTAGCTACTCAGAAGGCAGAGATTAGGAGGATCTCGGTTCAAAGCCAACCCAGGCAAATAGTTCTCGAGATCTTATCCCGAAAAAATCCATCACAAAAATAGGGCTGGTGGAGTGGCTCAAGGTGAACACCCTGAGTTCAAACCCCAGTACCGAAAAAAAAAAAAAAAAGAATCTGAATAACAAGCATGGTGGCTTGTTCCTATATTCCCTGCTGTTTGTGGTTTGAGGCCAGCCTGGGCAAAATGTTAGTGAGACCCCCATCTCAACAAAAAAGAGGGCTTAAGTGGTTAGAGTGCCTGCCTAGCAAGTGTGAGGCCGAGTTCAAACTCCAGTGCCACAAAAAAAAAAAGAGAAAGAAATGAAGGCAAATTTCCATAGACTGGAGGTGTGGCTCAGGTGGTAGAGCACCTGCTTTGCAAGCTTAAAGCTCTAAGTTCAAACCCCAGTCCCACCTAAAAAAAAAAAAAGAGCTGGCATGGTGGCACACACCTGTTTTAGCCTGGGCTAAAACACGAGAACCTATGTGAAAAATAATTAAAGCAAAAAAAAGGGCTGGGGGTGTGGCTCAAGTGGTAGAGAGCCCACCTAACAAGCACAAGGCCATGAGTTCAAACCCCAGTTACTCCTCACCCCACCCTACAAGAAGAGTAAGAATCAGGCTTGGAGACAGTGTGTACACATTCTCCTAACACAAGCCAGGTGTGGCCCTCAGAGGGGACAGGAGAAATGAGAGGTGCCATCACTCAGGCTGGGCCTGAGCAGAGAAAGTACAGATAGGCTGATTATGGATTTTGTTGTCCAATCCGAGCCTCAAAGAGGAAAAGGGACACCAATCAGGACCATCCTGGGGAAGCTATGCCTGCGAAGTGACAGCTGACATTCAAAATGAAACCCTCATAGCAACTCTCATGTCCATTTGACAGATGAGAAAAACAGGCTCACAGATGTTATGGTGAGCAAAAGGACAGCCATGTTGGAACTGACTGCCACCCCCTTGAAGAAGACTTACTGGAAACTTCACCTGCCTTAAAGAAAAATAAACATCCACCTTTAGCCATCTACTAGAAACTCCCCATCTGACCTGGAAGAAACTGCCCTTTAGCCATTGTCTTGGGAGGGTCAAAGAGACATTGAAGATTTTCCCACCCAGGGACCTTCTTGGGACTTCTCCACCCACCTTCTATATCTACCTACAATCTGTAAGCGGAGGGAGTCTCTTGCTGGGGACCCTCTCCACAGGTCCCCTTCTCCACAAGAAACCCTGTACTGGCATTTGAGCCTTCTCCCCACCTATCTATCCTATGCCTATAGTGGTCTCTTTCAGTCTAACAATAGAGGCCACTTTCTCAAGGCCCCACAGCTTTTAAGCAGGGAAGCTCTGGCAGGCTCTTTCTGTGGGTCAAATTGCCTCATAGGCCTAGCACCTTGGAAAGAAGACCAGAGCTAGGGAAAACAGAGAGGGAATGCTCTTGGAGTGTGGCAGGCATTTACCAGGCCGTCACTGTGGTCTCTGTGTAGCTGGTCCCAGGACTGGTGTGTACAGCAAGGCTGGGGAAGGTGAGTGAGTGTGTGGTGGTGGCTGGGGGCAAGGCGGAGGCACTCACGGCTTCTCCAGCCATCCCTCTTCTTCCTGGGCCTCTAGAGAGGTATGCCTAAGTCAGAGACTTAACCGAGAATTTTCTTGGAAAAGATGTCACTCACCGAGCTGCTCCATTTCTATTTTTTTTTTTTAACCTCTTCACTTTTCAAGAATCCACAAAGTAACACTGACATTACTCCTTTTTTTTTCTCTTTTATTCATATGTGCATACAATGTTTGGGTCATTTCTCCAGCTGCCCCATTTCTAAATTGGTAAAAATGCACTGAGAACTCAAATAGCAACAGGTATACTGTCCCGTGGCCCCAGCTCAGTCCCTCTGGGTCTGGAGACAGTCATGGTGGTCTAGCACACAGGAAAGCTCTTAAGTTAGGGACAGATGGTGTGCTCCAGCATGCACACCTACAGGGCGTATGAGCCTCAGTATTCACCAAGGTCTATGGCTATAGTAGGGACAGTGTAGGGAGGAGGGGTGGGAGGGGGTCCAGTCCAAAGCACACATTGCCCTTTTTGTCCCCTTATTGCATCACTGACATGATGGGTAGGGATGAGTCACCAGTCACCTGCCAGGTGTGCCACACCACCCAGGCCTGGCTGGGTTGCAGGCCGGCAGGGCCATCAGGGAAGGGACATCCCTGTTCTCAGGAGTGACAAGTCTGCCTGGAGCACTTCACACAAACACGTAGCTTAAGGCCTCTCCACAAGCCGAAGCTGTGTGTGTAATCAAGGGCTGATCATGTGTCTTTTTTTTTTTTTTTTTTTTTGGTGGTACAGGGTTTGAACTCAGGGCCTCATGCTTGCTAGGCAGGCACTTTACCATTTTAGCCACTCTGCCAGCCCTGTTTTTTGTATTGGGTTTTTTGAGATAGAGTGTCACCAACTATTTTCTTTGGGCTGGCTTTGAATCCCAATTGTCCTCATCTCTGCTTCCCTAGTAGCTAGGATTACAGGCGTGAGTCACCGGCCCCTGCCTATGACAGCAAAGTTGATTAGGAAAGGATATACTTTCAGTAGACTAGGGAGTCATCTCTAGAGTCAGAAGACAGTATCAGCTATTAAAGCTGGAATATTTATTGAGGGATTCTCAGCCTCCGTTCCACTTGATCCCTAGGATGCTGCCTGTGGACCTGGGTCTTTGTCATGGTAAATTAAAGAGATTGATCACCTGTGTGAAATTCCCAGCCCCAGGTCTATGTGATGCCTTGGGTGCCTTTTTACTCTTATGTAAAGAAAAGATTAAGTGTCAGGTAGCAAGTGGACTTGTAGCATCCTGTGATGCTTGCTTGGTGGCTCCTTTGATCTTAACAGAGATGGTTCAGAGTTGGAAAATTTAACTGCAATGTCTCTCTCAGTGACCTTAAACAAATCCTCTGTTGGCTAATTGCTACCTAACAATGGCAAAGTTGGGCAGAAAGTACAGAGAGCTCCTCAAATCCCCAATCCCCACACAGATACAAACCCTCACTCTCCCTGATTCACTTCTCAAACTCTGTGTTCTGGACACTGTTGAGGATCAAGGCCCAGCACTGGCTGCCCTCAAGGCACTTCCAGCTCAGTGAAGTAGACAGACCAGGCTGAGGGTGAGTGTTCTGGATAGAGGCCCAGGGTGCTGAGCCTACAGGTGAGGTCCAAGGGTGTTCTGCCCGGGCTATATTCTAAAGGAGTTGTAGGAGTTAGCAAGACGGCAGTGAGGACAGGAGTAGGCTGCAGGGTGTGCAAAGGTTTGTGTCAGACAACATATGGGACCCAGGGTCTCTGCTTTAAGGTTGGACTCCAAAGGCAATAGGAGCCTGATCCTACAGAGCTCAAGACTTCTGGTTCATTTGAGAGGAAGGGTCCAGGTGGGTCAGAGCAGGCATGGGGCTTCCCAGAGGAGTGAGCCAACATTGACCATTAAAAGAGACTTCGTAGACTCAGGTAGTGGATTATATCTTTTGTGACTGTGTCCTGAAAATCCTGCAGGGGTTTCCACTGATGCCTCAAGTGTTATCCTTGAAGACAGGGCCAGGATCATTTTCCTGATGGCACTGAAGAAGGGCTACCGCCCTCTCTCCTTCTGCCCACATATGGCCACAGCCAATGGTCTTTCATCTCACAGAGAAGTAGCCAAGATTCACCAGGGAACAGACTTTGTGCCTAAAAGGACTTCTCAGTTTGTGATGGTTGGTCTTGACTGTCATCGTGATTGGACTGAGAAGCACCTAGATTAATCACATCTCTGGATGGGTCTGTGAGGGGTTTCCAGGGGATTAACTAATGGGGGAAGACCCACCCAGGCTATGGGCAGCACCATCCCAGGCTGGAGCCTAGATGGAATAAAAGGGGAAAGAGGAGAGAGCCCAGGAGCACAGGCGTATTTATTCTCTCTCCCTCTCCCTCTCCCCACTAGCCACCATGTTGTGAACTGCCCTGCTCTGCCAGTCCCTCTCCACCATGACAGATGACAATCTGAAACTGTGAGCCAAAATAAGTCTTTCATCTTTTCTGTCACCACAATGGGAGAGTGACTAACGCACAGGTCATGTTAGGTTTTCTCTTCATCTGTCACTGGTGGTGGTTACAAGAAATGGGGCAGAAGTAAAAGCGAAACCAGAGTTTTGGACTTAAGGCCCTGGGTTTCCACATGTCAGGTCTGACCTCTCACCGCTGTACGCCAAATAGAGGCATGAAAGATTTAATTTATCACCCTGGCCCATGGTCAGAGTGGTCACTCAGTCCATCTTCGGCCGTCTTCAGGGTACAAATGTGAGCTTAAGCTTTAAATAGATGAAGAATCAGGGCAAGGGACAAAAAAGTAGATATATATGCGTAAACAGTCCCAGTCACAGGTGCGGACCGGTGGTCACGTGGGGCCCGGCTGACCGTGATCGCAGTCCTTGTTCTTGGGCGTTCTGGAGAAGGCGTTATCACTGTGGTCACTGAGGGAAGCAATCTGGTTCTGAAGACATGATGGCTCCTGCTCCAGTCACGCAACCCAATACGTGATTGTAGGTAAAGTCCTCATTTGGAGGGGTGTCTGTCCTGCAAGGCTCCACTGTTCCTTACTGGTAGTGTCAGTCCCTTGTCATGAAGATATTATTGTTAGGAAAAGTGCCGCTCACAAAGAAAGCTCAGGAGAAAAGTCTCGCGTCCAAGAGCAAAGTCTCATGGCAGGCACGAGCCGCCAGGCTGGCCGGGGAAAGACGGCGCAGCCCAGGCGCGGGGCCAGGCCCGGCTTTTATAGAAGGGGGAGGGTAAGGAAGTTAGCGCATGCGCAGTGGCCTCTGGTAGGGGTGGGGCTGTCTTAGAGCGCGGGAATTTCTGTTAAGGAGCAGGGCTGCCATTTTGGCCACGATTCCCAAAATGGCGACATTATTACTCTATCAATTATCAGTTTTGACCTTCCTTGATTCCAAGGTGGCTGCAGGAGGGAATGACTCAGAGCAAAGAACAGCAGGTACAAAGTGGAGACCAAGATGCCAAGCTTCTCCTGTTTTTAGTTAATTTGTGGGTCCGAGTAAGGAGTCAGTGCTTTTCGGCAAAAGTAGCGTAAGGACCTCTTAGAATTGGAACCCTTTCTAAGCCAGTGAGCTGGCTGAGGGGACGCCAAGGACTTGGACCCTTCTCAAGCCTGGAGCAGATCAGAATCACCCAGCCTCCAGCGCTCCTGTGAGCGGTGGTCAGGCCTGGTGGAAACTGGGGCAGGGACCTGGGGTGCCCCATACAGAAGGGCTCAGACCACTGCTTGCTCTGTCACAAAACAGACAGTAAAGGTACCCTTTTTCTGTGGCTCTGACAGAGGGACAAGGATGAAGAGACTCTGAAGCCACCAGAGAGAACTAGGATGGTCCAGCATTAGAGTGGCTGAGAACAGTAGTGAGGCAAGCTAAAATTGGGGAAAGTTTGGGACTCATAGAAACTTAATATTGCCTTTTAGATTGACCACAGTCTGGGTCAGGGATCGCTTCACCTGGTCTGGAACTGCCCAGGTTCCATTGCTCATTCATTGGTTACTGGACGGGAATCACCATCCAGTTAGCATAGGTTTAAAAGCACCTGGAGAAGAGAAGCAGCTCTCTGCCTCCAGATTCCACCTGGGCCCACCATGCCCCGTTTTGTATTTCCCTCCCTAACTTAATAAACTGCATTTTCACCCACGTGTCCTGCCATGGATTTTTCCAGGTGAGACATAAAGAATTTGGAAATATTCCAATCACAGACTCCACCACACCGACAACAATAGTACACAAGAGAGACAAACTGTCCCCACGGTCACTGGATGAGGGATGAGAGGGATCCCTCAGACTCTCAGTTTCCATGTAAAATCACAGGTACTAAAAGAATTTTAGAGTGTCTCACACAAAAAGAGGTATCTTATAAGGTGGAAGTTTTAGCAAGGATTAATTTTCTTCCTATCACAGGATAAAAGTGGGGAAAAATTTTAAAAGAGATGAAAAAGCCTCTCCTCCTAGAAGTGTAGGGGCAGGGGTGTGAGACAAGCTCAAAAATAGCAGTTCATTTGTGGGTTCTATGTGCTCTGAGCTGCGGAAATGCACATCAAGTCTAGCAACCCCTAATCATTAGACAGTGGTTTGCTGGTCAAGATGGATGCTGTTTATTATTCTCAGACACGAAGATGTGACCTAGACCTACTGAAAATACAGGGACAGTGGGTATTTTTAAGACTTTCAAAGGCATGCTAGACATGCCTTTCTCTGTTTTACATCTCCAGGGAGAAGGTGGATGTGGACAGTGCTCCTGTTCCCCCTGGCCTTGTAACTTAACATCTAAAAGGAGTGGTGCAAAGGAGCTCATGGCCCTGTGTTTTTTTTACTGTGGTTCCAATGTCTGAATGATTTTTATTAAAAAATAATTTAATTTCCTATTAGGTCCTAGTCCATCAGGCCAGTGCATGGGGTGTGAAAGATTTCACAGAAAAGCAAGAATTGAAACAGAAGCCAAGTTTTATTCACTTTCCAAGGAAGGCAAGGGGCCAATACTAAGAGATATCTGTCCAGAATGAGGTTAGGGCTGGGGTTTATAAGCGTTTAAGATGTACAAGGAATACACTGTAGACTTATTTTTTTTTAAATTTAACTATCTGTTTCAGGAAATGGCTGGGGTACTCAGTTTCACGGTTTTGACTGTGATTGTTAGCTTGTAGTCTTTTCTGTGACAGCTCAGGTCAAATATATTGTTAATAAGATGCAAGTGGGAGCTCCACTTGAGTTCAGAAAAAGTTTCTGCCAAACAAAGTAAAACAGCCTTCCTGTCAGACAAGATGGAGTCCTTGAGAAAATGGAGTAGGCTAGGCTAATTTAAGTTGGGCCCTGACTCCTCATCCATCTGTCCTGCCTCACCACCCCTTCCACGCTGGATCTGCAGCAGAGTGGGTCCAGACTGCCTAACTATTAGAGGTGGCTGGGGTGTAAACATGGCTCTCACAGCATGCTAGGCTCTTTGCCCTGGGACAGGATTTCACCTGTCACCCTATGATGTGGATAGAGTTACCAGCCCCATTTCACTGAGAAGTAAGCTGAGGCTCGGAGAGATGAAGTCACTCTCCAAAGGTAGAAGCTGGTAAAGTGGCAGTGTTGGAACTCAGGCCCAGCTCCCTCTCTCCAAAGCATCCTCCTCTTACCCTGCATTCTCTTGCCTAGGCTGGGCAAGATGGAGTGGTGTGGTCCTGTAGTCTCTGATCAGATTTCCAAATTCTTTGTGTCTGGCATGGAAGAATCCAGGCAGAACGGGTGGCTATAGTAAGGGAGGTAATAGTTTATTAGCGGGAGGAGAAAAACATTACAAAAAGCAATGGTGGTCCCATCTGCCTAGGTGGGCCAGTCGGGATGGGAGCAGAAGCTGAGGACCAGCACGCTGTTTCAAAATGCTTAAATGCAGATGACCTGTGGGTGGGGAAAGATCTGGGCAGGGTTCCTGAGCACCAACAATCAGGGAATGGGAAGGGGTTTGCTGGTCCCTGGGCTGGGGTGTGGTCAATGTTCATATTTTTTACTGAAGGATAAAAGAGTGTGGAATTACCCCAGGGCTTCTTGTCTTAGTTACAATTTATAACAGCAAGGGATAGTGCTGGACTGAGACGAGGAGATTAGCATAAATGTGAATAAGTTACACGGGGACTGAAGTGTCATGGTAGTTTTCCCTATTTTTAGCCTGCCTTAGGGGAGCTTTGCCTCCTCACATACAATAAACAAGGATTTCCATTTATTCACTCACACCATCTTTTTTTTTTTTTTGTGGTACTGGGGCTTGGACTCAGGACCTACACCTTGAACCACTCACTCCACCAGCTCTTTTCTGTGATGGGTATTTTTCAGATAGGGTCTCACGAACTATTTGCCCTGGCCCACACCGTTCATCTTTACTGGTTATGTTCTCTGTGCCAGGCACTGTCTTCAGCTGAGGACTCAGTGAAGGGGACAACCCCAGATGCTTCCAGCCACTGAGTGGGAGAGACAGACCTTTGTCAGAGTCACCCTAATATAAGGAAAGGTAGACACTCTGATAAACACCTTGGAGAAAAATACTGGGTGCTCTGAGATGGGCAAACGAGCTTAATTTAGTCAGGAGGTCAGGGCCATTAGGGAAGACTTCCTGGTGGAAGTGAGCAAAAGTGGAAGGAGCAATCAGGATTAGCTAGGGAAAGATGAAGCAGACCATTTCCGGCCCAAGCTACAGAAACCGGGAGTTTTAGACCTAAGGCAGAAACTCCTGGGATTCCACATGCCAGGTCTGACCCCTGACCCCTATATGCCAAATAAAGAGGCACGGTGAAGGACAGAGAAGGGAGGTTTATTACACGACTTGGGACACGCTAGGGAAGAGGCAGAGTAAGCACTCAGCTCATCTTCAGCCATCTTTGGGGCTGTGGGTTTAAATAGACAGAGAACTAGGGGCAGGGGACAAAGGTATGCATCGTTAAATAGACCCAGCCACAGGTGTGGTCTGCTTGGTCATTATCTCGGTCCTTGCTCTAGGAGTTGTTATCTGGAGGGTGGTCCATTTCGAAGAGGCACTACTGTTGGGGGTAATTTCAGTTCCTTGTCAGGAAGATGCTATCAGTTCTATCCTTCCTAGAATCCAAGGTGATCACAAAGTGACTGCAGAGAGAATGGGTTAGAGCAAAGACAGACACAAAATGAAGGACAGGTGCCATGCCTTTCTCCCGTTTTTGGTTAATTTGTGGGCCTGAGTATGGAGTCCACACTTTTTAGTAAAAGCAGTTTGCACCCCTTTTACACCATGACTGTGCAAAGGGGGGAAAGAGAAGACTGGATGGGGGAGTGGGGCTGAAAGAATTGTTGTGCAGGGTGCAAATGGGTGAAGAGGATAGGATGAGCAGAAGCCCAATGCAGCAAGGACTGAGGACCACAGAGAGGCCAAGCCAGTTGCCGGTCATGTGAGAGCTTCCTCTCTGTTAGACGTGTTTAAACTGCTTTTGCTGAAAAGACTGGACTCCTTATGAAGGCTTGGCATCTCTGCCTCCATTTTGTAACTATCTTTGCTCTAAGCCATTCTCTTTGCACCTCTCACCTGCCAGGCAACAGTGACTGGATAACAACTTCTCCCAAAACAAAGACTGAGATAATGACCAACCAGGCCACACCTGTAACTGGGACTGTTTAACTATGCATACCTTTTGTCCCCTGCCCTAATTCTTTGTCTATTTAAAGCTATAGCTCCCGTCTGTACCCAGAGGATCATCAGCTGAAGATGGGCTGAGTGCTTGCCCTGCCTCCTCCCAAGGCAAGTCCCAGGCCTAGGCTGTGTCACAAATCTCCTTTCTCTGCCCTTCACCAGGTCTATTTTGGCATATAGGGGTGAATGTCTGGACCTGACATGGAAACCAAGGAGTTTGGGCCTTGGGTCCAAAACTCAGGTATGGAGCCCTGTGCTGGGGATGATTGAGCAGACCCTGGAGGACTAAAGATGTAGATGGGGACTGCTCAGCAACCTGGACAAATAGTTTGAACCCCCATCTCCAAAATAACCAGAGCAAAAGGAACTGGAGGTGTGGCTCAAGTGGTAGAGTGCCTGCTTTGCAAGCGTGAAGCCCTGAGTTCAAATCCTAGGCAGTCCTCAGCATGGGGTGAGGTCCTGGACCATGCAGAATGGGGTCAACCACCAGCCTAGGGCGGGTTCTGTCATCTCTGCTCACATGGCCGTGGGTCAACCATGTACTGGTGACAGTGGTCTGAGGCCCATGGGCTGCTGGATTCATCCAAGGTCACTTCTCAGAGCATCTGTGATATTATAATAAACACTGTTTTGGTTTTCTGGGCTCACAGATCCTACAACCCTTGTAATTTCCTAAGTGACAAAAACAATGAAAATCTTTTTAAAGTTTTTCTGACAATGAGTTTTGAACTCAAGGCTTTGCACGTTATAGAAGGACTCTACCACTTGAGCCACACCCCATCTATTTGTGTTTTTAATTTTTAGGTTTTTTTTTTTTTTTTTTTTTTTTACTAAATTCCTACCTACGAGAAGGATAACTAACTAAAGAATTTACCTGTCCTGGACAAATTTCATCACAAGCTATTACCTTCTCTCAGGCCCATTCAGTTCTCAAAGACAGTCATTTGCTAACTATTTCCTGAGTGACCTTACTCACCTGAAATCATTTACCACCCCTGAAATGATCCCATTTTCCATCTGTCCTCTCCTCAGAAGAAGGGCTTACAACTCCCGGGCCTCTGGGTATAGGGTAATTGCACCCCGTCAATCTCCCCATGCAAGTGTGGCTATCTTTTCTCCTATTAACCTGCCTATTGTCAGTTCACTCCAGCGAGCCTTCAGAGGGCAAAAGGAAGACCTTCCCTTTACGTCTTCCATACTATGCTTAGTACAGCACACACATCTCAAATGGAGCAGGTGGATGGTCCCACGAGTTTACCATCCAGATCATGCTGGAGGACATTTGGTCCATCTTTTTCTTTGTTTTTGGTACTGGAGTTTGAGCTCAGGGCCTCACACTTGCTAGGCAGGCTTACTGCTTGAGCCACCCCACCAGCCCTTTTTTTGTGATGGTTTTTTTTCGAGATAGGGTCTCAAGAACTATTTGCATGGGACTGGCTTTGAACCTCGATCCTTCCGATCTCTGCCTCCTGAGTAACTAGGATTACAGGTGTGAGCCACCAAGCGTCCTGCTGGGACCATCCTTTTTGAAAGGCTCCATCCTGGAGGTTCCACAGCTTGGGTACTTAGCACCTGTTACCTTTCATTGTAACTAGCTGGGGAGTGTGGGAGAGGGGCTTGTCCTGTTTGCCGTTTTTGACTCGCCCCACTTGTTCTAGGACAGTGTAACGCCCCCAAGAGTGCTCCCTGAGGCCCTTTGGGTGCCAAGGGCTTCTCAGAATATATCCCTCGGAAATGAGGAGCCAGTCAGGTGCTGGTGACTCACGCCTGTAATCCCAGCTATTTAGGAAGCTGACATCAGGAGGATCAAAGTTCAAGGCCAACCTGGGCAAATAGTTTGAAACCCCATCTCCAGAATAACCAGAGCAAAAGGAACTGGAGGAGTGGCTCAAATAGTAGAGCGCCTGCTTTGCAAGCATGAAGCCCTGAGTTCAAAACGCAGTCCTACTAAAAAAAAAAAGAAAAAATGCAGAAGTGACAGAGATAGAGGTGGGGGTCACCAGCGTAGAGGAGGTGTCATGAGCCCTAAGTGCGCTGTTTGTGCACACTGAGTGCACAAGTGTTTGAGCGCTAAGTGTTTGTTCAGGTGACCTGCCACCCAGGAGGCAGACATTCTCGCCAGGGGTACAGGTGTGGAACTCATCCTATGGAGCCCCTGCCCAAAGGCCACTGGGGACAGTGTAGTGCTACCCAAGATGCTCTCCTGGACCAGTGACACCTGGCTTGAGTGCCCACCATGGCAGGCTCAGGTCTGAAGGAATAGGGCCGGGCCCGGCTCAGGCGAGTCTTTGAAGTCAGGTGCCTGGTGCAGATTGCTCTGAGGGAGGCTGAAGGCACAGATTCTCACTTGGAGGGCAAGAACTTTCTGCTGGTGACCCCATCTAAGGGAGTGTTGTAGTCCTTCTCTGTGGCTGTAACAAAATACCTGAGCCTTGGTAATTTATAAAGAAAAGAAGTTTATTTGGCTCACGGTTCTGAAGGCCAAAAGTTCGAGATTATTTGACTGTATTTGCTTGGCTTCTAGTGACTGCCTGTGCTGCTCCATGCATGCAAAGCAGTAAAACAAGCGGGTCTGTGCAGAGAGTCAAAGCATAAGGGGTAACCTTGCTTTTCAACAACCCACTCTTGTAATTAATCCAGTTCCACAGGAGCCAAAACTCACTCCCCCAGGACAGTGTTAATCCACTCGTGAGTGCTCCGCCCCGTGACACACGCCTCTCAACACAGCTGCATGGCACTGAGGAATTAAGCCTCGACACGACTTTCAGTGCTGACAACCCATGTTTAACCACAGCAGGGAGCCTGTTCCTCCCTTTGGTTCAGGGTGAGCCTGGGAGATGGGACCTCCAAGGAACAGCATCAGCCCAGACCTGAGCAGCAAGATGGGGTGGCAGGATGGAGGTGGAGGGAGGTGGGGCAGCGTGGCTCCAAGGCACAACCCTCCAGCTCTTTGAGTTGCAGAGAAAGACCCCAGTTGTCACTGGAGGCCACTGCATGGTGACTTTTTTTTTTTCTGCAGTACTGGGGTTTGAACTCAAGGCCTCACACTTGCTAGGTAGGAGCTCTACCACTTGAGCCTGTCTGCTAGCTCCAACTCTTTGTTTTTTGGGGGCTCGATATAGACCTTGGATTCTAGGTCTTCCTGACACCTAAGTATGTTTGGTTAACGACTCTGCTTAAGGCAGCCAGGTGGCAAAGTGTCATTACTGGGGACAGCCTAACTTTCCAGGACTGATAGAGGCACAGCCATGGGTACATGAGACCAAACCTGGAAGGAAAGGGAAGAAAGAGACATGAACATCAATGGTCAATGCAGACACGGATCCAGCTTCTGAAAGGGAAGCCTGGGACATCAGAGCCTCCAGGGTGTCTGTTCTGGGATGAGCACTTGTCCTTGAGTGATTTTTCAGGGAGAGAATATTACTATTCTCATTTTACTGACAAGGAAACTGATGTCAGGTGAGTCACTCAATCAGAGTCAAAAAACAAGGAGGGGCTGGGCACCGGTGGCTCACGCCTATAATCCCAGCTACTCTGGAAACAAAGATCAGGAGGATCGCAGTTTGAAGCCAGCCTGGGTAAATAATTCACAAGACACTATTTCTAAAATAGCCATCACACATAAAAAAGGGCTGATGGAGTGGCTCAAGTGGTAGAGTGTCTGCCTAGCAAGTGTGAGGCCCTGAGTTCAAACCCCAGTGCCACAAAATAAAACCAAGGAGATGTGGAGCAGGGAGTGGAACCAGGTGTGTCCCACTCCAAGGCTGGCTCTCTGGTCCTATGAGTTATCATTTCAGGCTACAATAGGCTGCCTCATTCCAAAGAGCCCCCTTCCAGAGTGCTGAGGCCAAAGCAACAGAAAAAAAGGAACTCAAAGAACAGAAGAAAACTTTGAGGAAACTTATCGATAGGCTCAGACTGGAAGTGATAGTACGTCCATGAAACATGAAGTGGGCTCTGCTGAAAGGGGAACAATCAGGAAACAAGAAATTGAAAATATGAGAAAGTGGTCGAAAGAGAAAGTCAAGGAAACCAGACAGCTAAACAAAAAGACACGGAGGTGAATAATCACGTACGAGATAAGGAAATTAGAATAACCTGAGATTCGCCATCTGACTCCTGAAAAAAGACCAAGATAACAGTGGGAAGAGTTGTTTTTTACATGCAATAAACATATTCCAAAGAGACAAAAGCAGGCCATAAGGAGTCCACCCAGCACCAGGGATGGAGACAAAACAGCCCAGCCTCTCACGGAGCACTGCGATGAGAGGAAGATGGCTTCTAGGATGCTAGCCTGACAGCTCTGCAGACCCTCTCCGCCCTACAAAGCAACCATAACTGGTTTACTTTTTTCTTTTCGGTGGCACTGAAGTTTGAACTCAGGGCTTCCCACTGGTTAGGCAGGTGCTCTACCACTTGAGCCACTCCACCAGCCCTAATAACTGAGGAAAATTAATATAAAAATAACCAGTTGAGGCCCAGTGTGGTTGTTCGTGCCTGTAATCCCAGAGTTTGGGAGACTGAGGCAGGAGGGTCAGGAGTTCCAGGGCTACACAGCAGGAGACCCTGTCTCAACAAAAACAGTCAGGGCTGGGGTTGTCAGGCACCCGCTAAGTGGTAGAGCACCTGCTTAGCAAGCTCAGTCTCCATTATGCAAAACCCAGTACTGTACAAACAATAACAAAACAAACAAACCAATTTAACTCTCTGGAGTTTGTCCTAAGGGCATATGGCAAATAAAAAAAAAACCATGTTGAAAAAACAAAACAACGAAAAGAAACAATATTGAAGAAAACCTATCAAATTTTGGACATAGGACATGCAGGACTGAAAAAAAAAATATTGGACACAAAAGTAGATTCTAGAACTTCCAGGAAGGGATGCTTGGTTTCAATATTCAGCAAGTTTTAAATGTGGATTAAAATACATATACAAGCATTGTGAAAACAATGACCATCTTCTTCCTTCTCCTTTTTTTTTTTTTTGGCCCTACTAGGGGGGTTGAACTCAGAGCCTTGGCCTTGCTAGGCAGGGGCTCTAGCACTTCTTTTGTGTGCCTCACACGTGCTAGGCTAGGCACCACTGAGCACCCCCACTGCTCACCCTCTACCTCTATATCCAGCAATGTGCAGACTATCTAGGTAGAGAGACGCTCCATAGGGTTGGAGGGTGTCAGCACTTGGGAGGCTAAAGCAGGACAACTGGAAATTTGAGGTAGCCTGGGCTACACAGCAAGACCCTGTTTCAAAATTTTTTCTTTAAAACTTGCTCCACTGGGCTCCACTGTAATCCTAGCTACTTGGGAGGCTGAGATCAAGATTCTCCATTTGAGGCCAGACCAGGCAAATAGTTTTCGAGACTCTATCTCCAAAATAACTACAGCAAATGGACTGGAGGTGTGACTCAAGTGCTAGAGCACCTGCTTTGCAAGCACAAAGCCCTGAGTTCAAACCCCAGTACTACCAAAACACCAAAACAAAACAAAAACTGTCACTCTTCAGAAGAGACCAGGAAGAAAATGAAAACATAAGCCATAAGCTGAGACAAAGTATTTGCAAATCACATATCTGCTACGGAACTTGTATTCAGAACTTGTATTCAGAACATGTAAAGAGTTCTTCAACTCAACAAGAAGGCAAAGGGGCTAGGGGTGTGGCTTGGTGATCCAGTACTTGCTTACAGTGCTCAAGGCCCCGGGTTCCATCCTCACACACACACGCACACACGCAGGTATGTGCTAGCACACACAGAGGAAAAACAGATGACCCAATTTTAAAATGGGCAAACTGGATGCTGTGGCTCACGCCTGTAATCCTAGCTACTCAGGAGGAAGAGATCAGGAGGATCAGTGTTCAAAGCCAGCCCTAGGCACATAGTTTTCGAGACTCCCACATCAAAAAACCCATCACAAAAAAGTACTGGGGGTGTGGCTGACACGGTAGAGCACCTGCCTGGTAAGCACTGAGACCCTGTTAAGCCCCAGTGTCACAGAGAGCGTGAAGTAGTGTTTTGTGGGATTTTTAACACGATGTTTGTAAGACCCTGACATTTTAGCACTTCTCAACTGCTTGTTCTGGACGATGGTGTAGCTCAGTGGCAGAACACTTGTCTAGCTGTGCAAGGGCTCAGGTTCAATTCCAACCACAGGAGAGAGATCGCGGCTCTTTCACTGATGGGAAGTGTAGTAAGTATGTGCTGTGTTTAGCTGATGAATTCACAGTTGATAAACATTTGAATTGTTACTAAGTGCGGCCGTTATGACTGACTGACTATAATCATGAGCATGAGTGTTTGTGTAGCTGTATGTTTGCATTCCTCTCGGGTAGATAACTAGGTGTGAGACTGTCGGGTTGCGTGACAAGTGTATGTTTAACTTTTCATGAAATTTTCTTTGGCAGAACTATTCATCCTTTTGCCCATTTTAATTTTGGGGGGCAGTATTGGAATTTGAACTCAGGACTTCACTCTCTGGGGAGGTGCTCTGCCACGTGAGCCACTCTTGCAGCCCTTTTTGTGTTGGGTTTTTTTTGGTGACACTGGGGCTTAAACTCAATGCTTACCAGGCAGGTGCTGTACCATGTGAGCCACACCTCCAGTACTTTTTTTGTGATGGGTTTTTTGAGATGGGGGTCTCGCAAACTATTTGCAAAGAGTCTATCTGAAAACTCACTAATGCACAAAGGGCTGGGGGCGTGGATCAAGTGGTAGAGTGGCACCAGGTTCTCAGTTCAAACCCCCAGTACTACTAAAACAACAAAAAAACTTTCAGTGTCCTTAGTCACTGGGAAAGCACAGGTGAGTACCACAGTGTGATGTCTTTACACATGTATTAGAATGGCTAAAAGAAACTCGGATCACACAGCTGGTAAGTGACAAAAGTGCCTTCAATACCAAGTCTATAGACTAAATCTGTGCTGTTTTGGCTTTGAAACATGATTCTCCTGATCTCAGCCTCCCAAGTAACTAGGATTACAGGTGTGAGCGACCTACATCCAGCTTTCTCTCTCTCTCTCTCTCTCTCACTTCTCCTCCTCCTCCTCTTCTTCTTCCACCTACACCCAGCTGTTTTTCTTTCTTTCTTTCTTCTCCCCATCCCTCCCTTGCCCTCCCTCTCCCCCTCTCTTCCCTTTTCCCTCCCCATCTCTGCTCCCTCCCCCTCCCACTCCTCCTCTTGGTACTGGCGTTTGAACTCAAGGCCTCACACTTGCTAGGCAGGTGTTTTACCACTTGAGCCACTCTCCAGCCTAAATCTGTGGTTTTACTTCTACAATGGCCAATACTTGTAAATTTCCCTTTCAGTTCTCCTCGTATATGCTGAATTGCTTTCAATTCAAGTGAATTACATTCTCTAGTTTCCCTGGATTTTAATGCTGTTTGTTTTGCTAACTACTGACAGGGAATAATAAAAAATATAAGAATTTGTAAAGCTTAAAAAAAAAGAAGAAGAAAAGAAAAGGAAACAGAAAGCATCTGGAGTCCAGGTGCAGTGGCTCACATCTGCAATCCCAGCTACTTAGGAGATAGAGATCAGGAGGATTTCTGTTCCTGACCAGCCTGGGTAAATAGTTTGCAAGACACCATCTCAATCAATGGCTTGGTGCAGTTGTATGTGTGTCATCCCAGCTATGCAGGAAAGCACAAAGAGGAGGATCAGAGTCTAGGCCAGCCTGGGCATAAAGTGAAACCCTATCTCAAAAATAACCAACACAGAAAGGGCTGGTGGCATGGCTGAAGAGGTGGAGTATCTGCCTTGCGAGACTGAAGCCCTGCCAGGTGCTGGTCAAATAGTTGGAGAGACCCTATCTCAAAAATAACCATCACAAAAAAAGGGGGGCTGGCAGAGTGGCTCAAAGTGTAGGCTCTGAGTTCAAGCCCCAGTACCACACAAAAAAAAAAAATAAAATAAAGAAATGAAAATAAAAGGCAACCCACAGCACAGACTGGGAGAAAGTACTCTCAACAGATATCCAATAAAGAACTGTGTCTAGAAGACATAAAGAGCTCTTACATCTAGAAAATAAGAATTCAACCCACCTGATAAAAATGGTCAAAAGACTTAAATTGACATTTTGTAACACAGACCTAGAAGCTGCTTCTGCTAACAAGCAGGATACACGCCAAAATAAAGGCATGTCTCTGTCTGTCTCCTCTCCTTCAGGTCAGATTCTCACTCAGCTCTGCTGTACACATGCTAATCCCTTAGGGGTGTCTGTCCAAAAACTGGTGATACAAGGTTGATTAGCCCTAAATTTACCTAAGCTATCTCATCCCCCCTCAAGGCTGAAGACACAAAGATAAGAAAAATTAAGGTATTTTACTGTCCGTTTTTAATAACATCCCTCCAGACCCCTGAAAAAGCACCTAGAAGTCCCCATCATTCCTTAAATCTGCAGTCACCCTGGATTCCAGGAACAGCAGAGCCTCAAAGACATATCACCCCATGACAAGACCACCCCTCAAAGGAGCAATCCCCCCATGGTAACACTAAGACTATCCCCCAAGCAGGAGCAATTATTTTACAGGAACTGGATTGTCTCCTCAGGCAATAAGAACTTCTCTGGAGCCATCCTGCAGAACCAGAACTGATAATAATCCGCCAGACCACGCTGTGACCAAGACTGCTTAATTACACACACCTCTCGCCCCTGGCCAAGTTCTTCCGCTACTTAAACCTAAGGCTTCTATCAGTGCCCAGCAGATGGACTGAGATGCTGCAGCTCTGTGTTCCCAATATGGCCCTGGTGATTAAAATCCTTTCCTGCCTTTCCACCATTACTTTTGTTTGCTTTCTTTGGAGCAACTGGCTGGACTTCACTTGCTGGAACCTCCAGAGTCAGGCCTCTGGCCTATGACTCAGGTTACAGCTTCACTAAAGAAGATATATAGGCAGGTGTCAGTTGCTTACAACTATAATCCCAGCTCTCTGGAAGTGGAGGTAGGAGAATCGTGAGTTTGAGGCCAGTTTGTGCTACCTAGTGAGACCCTGTCCCAAAAAAAAACAAGGACTCAGGACTGGAGGTGTGGCTAAAGAGGTAGAGCACCCTCAGTTTCAACTCCCTTCCCCTGCTTAAAAAAAAAAAAATGCCCAAGGGCTGAAGATGTAGCTCAGTGGTAGAGGATTATCTAGAATGTGCAAGATCCTAGGTTCAATCTTTAGCACTGCAAAATAAACACATAGGTAGGTAGGTAGATAGATGCTAGCTAGCTAGCTAGATAGATACACAGTTATACAAAGAAGTATATTAAGAGTTACTGGCTTTTAAGTCACCCCTGGGCAGCCTAGATCCAGGGACTGGACATGGTCAGGACCCACCCTGTTGGGTGGTACTTGCAACCCTTTCCTTTCAAGACTCCTGAAAGTGCACCATAGAGAGGAGGAGGTACAGATTTTTGCCATCCAGACAGAAATGGCCTGACTCAGGTCTGTCATCATCATTACCTTCTGTTCCACCAAGGACATTTTGCTTTGGGAGTTGGTCTCCAATGCTTCTGATGTCTTGGACAAGATTTAATATGAGAGCTTGATAGACCCTTCCAGGTTGAGCAGTGGTAGACAGCTGAAAATTGACACCATCCCAAGCCCTCAAGAATGCACCCTGACTTTGGTGGACACGGGATTGTTATGACCAAGGTTGACCTCATCATTAATTTGAGAGCCATTGCCAAGTCTGGTACCAAAGTATTTATGGAGGTTCTTAGGGCTGGTGCAGATATCTCCATGATTGGGCAAATTGGTGTCAAATTTTTTTTCTGCCTATCTGATGGCAGAGAAAGTGGTTGTGATCACAGAGCACAACAATGATGAGAAGTGAGGACTGTGGTGAGCCAATTGGCCAGGTGTCAAAGTGATCTTCTGCTTCTAGGAAGATCAGAAAGATACTTGGGGAGCAGGAGTCAAGGAAGAAGGTGAAGAAGTGCTTGCAGTTTTTAGGCTACCCCGTCTCCCTCTGTTTGGAAAAGGAATGGGGGAAGGAGATTAGGGATGACGAGGCAGAGGAAGTGAAAGGCAAGAAAGAAGAAGATGCAGATGATAAAGAGAAACCTAAAGCCAGGTGCTGGTGGCTCACACCTGTAATCCTAGGCTACTTGGGAGGCTGAGATCAGGAGGATCTCTATTTGAGGCAAATAGTTCACAAGACCCCATTTCCAAAATAATCAAAGCAAATGGACTAGAGGTGCAGGTCAAGTGGTAGAGTGCCTGCTTTGCAAGTGTGAAGCCCTGAGTTCAAACCCCAGTCCCACCAGAGAGAGAGACAGAGAGAGAGAGAAGCCTAAGGTTGAAGAAGAGGGCTCAGATGAGGAAGATGACAGTGGTCTGGATAAGAAAAAGAAAACCAAGATTAAGGAGAAACATTTTGGCCTGGTGGAGAGGCTCAAGTGGTAAAGTGCTTGCCTAGCAAGCATGAAGCCTGAGTTCAAACCCCATTATTGCCAAAATAAAAATAATAAAAGGGGAAACACACTGATCAGGCAGAACTGAACATCTCTAAGTTCATTGTGACTAGAGACCCCTTACGGCATCACCCAGAAAGAATATGCAAAATTCTGCAAAAGCCTCACCAATGCCTGGGGAAGACCACTTGGTGTCAACCACTCCTCTGCAGAAGCCAGCTGGAATTCAAGGCATTGCTCTTCATCTCTTAGTGGGCTCCCTTTGACCTCTCTGAAAATAAGAAGACGAACATCGAAGTCTACGTCATGTGTTCACCATGGATCGCTGGGACAAGTTGATCACAGAGTATCCCAACTTTCTCCAGATTGGTTCTGAACCTACCCCTGAACAACTCCCGAGAAGTGCGCCAGCTGAGCAAAATCTTGAAGGTCATTGGCAAAAGCATTGTGACAAGTGTCCTGAGCTCTCTTCTGACCTGGCAAGACAAGGAGAACTACAAGAGAATTTGGAGTTTGGTATCCATCAGGACTCCACCAATCAGGGACGCCTTTCTATAAATGAGAAGACATCTTTGTCACTGTGTCTCTCTCATGGAGGAGACTCAGAAGCACACCTACTGTGTCACTGGTGGGAGCAAAGAGCAGGTGGCCAATTTAACCTTGGTGTGTGGAAGCAGGACCTTGAGGTGGTGCATTTGACAGATCCTCAGGACAAGTGCCGTGTGCTGAAACTCAAGGATTCCAGTGGGAATGGCCCAGTCTCCATGAGCATGGAGAGCCTGGAGTTTCCCAAGAACTAGAAGGAGAAGATGGAGAAAAGCAAGGTCATGTCCAAGAACCTGTGCAAACTCTTGAAAGAACTTTTTTTTTTTCCGTACTGGGGTTTGAACTCAGGGCCTACACCTTTAGCCACTCCACCAGCCCTTTTTTGTGATGGGTTTTTTCAAGATAGGATCACACAAACTGTTTGCTGGGGTTAACCTCCAACAGCGATCCTCCTGATCTCTGCCTCCTGAGTAGCTAGGATTACAGGAGTGAGCGGCCAGCATGAAAGAACACATGGCTAAAAAGGTTGAGAAGGTGACAGTCTCCAATAGGCGGTGTCTTCCCCCTGCAGCACTGATGGCTGGACAGATGACATGAAGCAGATTGTGCAGGCCCAGGCGCTTTAAGATGACTCCACAATGGCCAAAAAGTACCTGGAGATCAACCCCGACCACACCATTGTAGACATGCTGTGGCAGAAGGCAGAGGGAGACAACAATGACAAGGCTGTCGAGGAGCTGGTGGCACCGGTGTTCAAAACTGCACTGCTGCCAGGTGCCAGTGGCTCACACCTGTAATCCTAGCTACTCAGGAGGCAAAGATCAGGAGGATCGAGATCCAAAGCCAGCCCAGGTAAATAGTTCATGAGACCCTATCTCAAAAAACCCATCACAAAAAAGGGCTGGTGGAGCAGCTCAAGGTGTAGACCCTGAGTTCAAATCCCAGTATCACACACACACAAATACCAAACTGCCTTGCTCTCTTCTGTCTTTTCTCTAAGGACGCCCCCCCAGAGCCCTCCAACCATATCTACCACCTGTACATTGGTGGAGATGAAATGACAACCGAGGAACCCGAAGCCAAGCTGTTCCTGATGAGATCCGCTCCCCCCACCCCACAGATGAGGTGTTCACACTGGGAAGTGTGCACTCTGCATAGTGTGCCAGTGACTCCACAGCAGCCTCGAATGGTCCTGTCCCATCTGCTCCCTCTGCTGTGTCTCTCTCCTGTCCTAGGAGGAAGGAAACAAGGGCCTCAAGACCGCCCCCCCCCCCCGCCCATCCCTCATCTTGACAGCAGGGTCAGGCACAAGAGGCTCAAATCATAGACTTTCACAAAATTTAAAAGTGTCCATAAGAAGACATCATAAAAGCTGAAAGAAAAAGGTGGATGGGCGTCATCTACCTCTATGAAACAGAGCCATGAAACCTCTTGCAGTTGCCTTAAGTTGGGGGGGGTAGGGGAGAGATGGTGGAGGTGATCTAACCAATGTACAATATAAGCCTGTTTGGAATTGTCACAATGCATCCCCCTTGCAATGAATATTTTCTAATAAAATTTTTAAAAGACATCATCACTAAAAGACTGAAAGAGTAAGCCACAGAGGGAGAGAAAAAGTACAAGACATATTTGACTCCCCCTCCAAAAAAAAAAAAAAACCCTCACATAGATTCTATATAGAACACCTGAAAATCAATAATAAAACCAACAGCTTGAGTTTTTAAAATATGCAACGGTAGTGCATGCCTGTAATTCCACCACTTGGGAGGCTGAGGCAGGAGGATCAAGATTTTGAGGCCAACCTGAGCTGCCTAGCAAGACCCAGTTACACACAAACAGGCAAAAGACTTCAACAGAATTTTACAAAAGGAGTTATTTAAATGGCCAGTTAAAAGATGCTCGCCATCCTTAGTCATCATGAAAACACAAATGAATGCCACAGAGAGAGCACTGTCACGCACCCGAATGACTAAGATGAGAAAACATGACCCCAGCCCTGCACGCGAGGGCGTGGAGCCCTGAACTCTCGCACACAGCACTGTGAGTGGAAATTGCACAATCCTCTGGAGGCCTCTGCAGCCGTTGTGTGGAGGTTAAACATAAACCTGCCCATGACTGGGCAATTCTGCACCTAGGTCTGCCTTCAAGGGCAAATGTCACAGAAGGACGGATGTGACAATCAAAACATCTATCGTTGGGGTACCCATAGCAAGAAGCAAGAGCAAACTGCTAGTGACCCAGACCACGAAATAGATGAGTCACAGGTGAAAGACACCGGCCACGAAGTTCATGTGACCTAACCTTACAAAGTTTAACCTTTTGTAACTATGAAAGTCAGAATGGTGCGTAGCTCTGCATCGGTTGAGTGAATATTGACTCGGGAGGGCAGAAGGAACTTTCCAGTGTGATGGAACCGTTCTCTAGCTTGAGCTCGGTGTCACTTACGTGGGTGTGCACAACGATTAAATGTGCCATGCTGTAGTCTCTGGATCTGGGCATTTCTCTCTCATTTCTTTGGTGAGACCAGAATTTGAACTCAGGGCTTTGCACTTGCAAAGCAGGTGCTCTACCACTCGAGCCACTCCTTCAGTCCATTTTACTCTGGTTATTTTGGAAATGGGAGAATCTCTCTTTTTTGCCCCAGTTGGCCTCGAACCACAATCCCACTGATCTCAGTCTTCCAAGTAGCTAGGATTATAGGTGTGAGCTGTGGTACCTGGACAAATACTGCATTTTGTGGTCTGAAATGTTGTAGATAAAAAACATGTCATAAATAAAAAGATTCTGTTTAGAACTGGGGCTCTGGCTCAAGTGGTAGAGCACTTGCCTAGTAAGCATAAGGCCCTGAGTTCAAATCCCCAGTGCTATAAACAACTGTTTCTTTTCTTCTTCTGTTTCTGCTTCTCTCTCCTTCTCCTGCCCCTCCTCTGGCTACCTCCTCCCCCTTCCCCTTTTCCTCCTCCTCCTTCTCCTTCTCTCCTTCTTTTCTCCTTCGTGGTGGGCCTTGAAATGAGCCCATCTTGAGCCATTCCACCTTTTTTGTGATGGGTTTATTAGAGATAGGGTATCAGGAACTGTTTGCCCAGGCTGGCTTGGAACAGTGATCCTCCTGATCTCTGCCTCCTGAGTAGCTAGGGTACAGGTGTAAGCCACTGGCACCTGGCTAACTTTCTGTTTAAACACTCAATTACTTTCACCCATTTTCAATCTTTTACTCTCTTCTCTTTCACATATCAATCTTATTTTATTTTATTATTATTACTTTTTTTTGCAGTACTGGGATTTGAATTCAGGGCCTACACCTTGCACCACTGTGTCAGCCCTCTTTTGTGGTGGGTTTTTTCAAGATAGGGTCTCTCAAACTACTTACCCAGGCTGGCTTTGAACCTTGATCCTCCTGATCTCTGCTTCCTGAGTAGCTAGGATTGCAGGTATGAGCCACCAGCACCCGGCTAATCTTCCTTATTTTAAAACCCTTGTTTACTAACTCCATCTGGTCATCTGTGGGTCTGTTTCTGTTACCTCTTTTATCTTTCTATTATGTGTCACTTTTTCCTGTTTCTTAACATACGTAGCAAATCTTGCTAAATTTATTTGTTTGAGATAAGGTCTTGCTATGTTGCCCAGGCTGGCCTGGAACTCTTATCCTTCTACCTCAGTCTCCTGAGTGCTGGGATTGCAGGCATGTGTCACCGTGATTGGCTTTGTATCTAGCAATTCTTTTTTTTTTTTTTTTTTTTGTGGTGCTGGGGATCAAAGCTAGGTCTTGCACATGCTAGTGTAAGTGCTAGGCAAGTGCTCTGCCACTGAGCTATACACTCAGCCCTTCATATCCAGCAATACTTTTGTTTTTGTGGAACTGGGGTTTGAACTCAGTCAATTTTACTCAAGATCCTTCAGAGATGGGGTATTGAGAACTATTTGCCCTGACTAGCCTTAAACTGTGATCCTGCAGATCTCTGCCTCCCAAGCAGCTAGGATTACAGGTGTGAGCCACCAGGGCCTAGCCATATCTAGCGATTCTTTTTTTTTTTAATTTATATTTTTAATTTTTATTTTATTCATATGTGCATACAAAGTTTGGGTCATTTCTCCCCTCTTCTCCCACTCCCCCCCTGCCCCCTCCTTCTCCCATCTACCCCCTCACCACCTGGCAGAAACTATTTTGCCCTTATCTCTAATTTTGTTGAAGAGAGAGTTTAAGCAATAATAGGAAGGACCAAGGGTTTTTGCTAGTTGAGATAAGGATAGCCATACAGGGAGTTGACTCGCATTGCTTTCCTGTACATGTGTGTTACCTTCTAAGTTAATTCTTCTCATATCCAGCAATTCTTGATCATAGTTGCTGCCTTTCAGAACTCTGGGTGATAGTGCCTTTCTCTAAGGAGCGTGAGGTTTTGGCCTGCAGGCATTTGAACTTCCAGAGACTTGCTTTGTCTATACAGACTTGGCTCTCAGCTTTATTAGGGTGGGTCATTGTTGCTTTGTTCTTTCTCTCGGGGAAGAGCAGATAATCATTGAAGAATTTCTTCCAAGATCCCCACAGATCCAAATTTCATGGATGCTGGAGCCCCTCGTGTAAAATGGTGTAGTATTTCCAGATAACCTGCCTCCTGTGTACTTCAAACCATCTGTAATTACTTACAATATCTAAAATGACGTAAATAGCACATAAATAGTTTGAGATGCTGCATCGTCTAGGGAATGGTGATAAGATAAAGTCTGTACATGTACAGTAGAGACGCAACCATCATGGGCTCATCTACACTTTTGATTCATAGTTGGGTGATTCTTTGGGTACAAAACCTGTGGGTATGGCCTCCAACCGTACTCCTGGGGCATTGTCATTTTTGAAGTCCTACTCAAAGCCCTGGGCTCTCCACAAAGATCTCTGTGTTAGCCTGAACTCCAGTTTGACCTCTGTGCCCAGCTCTGTAGTTTCTCAGTGGCTGTTCTCTGCTGGACCTCTCTGAGTCTCATTCTGAGCATGGATGCATTAGAAGTCAGCCAAAGAACCAAGTGGAATTTTTTTTTTTTGCAGTACTGGGGTTTGAACTCAGGGCCTTGTGCTTGCTAAACAAGCACTCTACCACTTGAGCTATGCTCCCAGCCCTGTACTTTGGTTATTTTCAAGATAGGATCTCCTGTTTATGCCTGGGGACCACAGCCTACTATTTATTCTTCCGGTGTAACTGGTATAACAGGTGGGCATTACCATGCCCAGCTTTTATTGGTGGAGATGGGGTCTTGCTAACTTTTTGCCTAGGCTGGCCTTGAACCATGATCCTACTGATATCTACCTCCCAAGTAGGTGGGATTACAGTGGTGAGCCACCATGCCCAGCGGCCAAGTGGAATTTTTGCCCAGAGGTTTGTATCCTGCTTGGTGTACCTCCCTGTGCATCAGCTTAGAAAATGCTCTCAAAAAGAAAGCTGGAAACATAACAAAAAAAAAAAAAAAAGAAAAGAAAAAGAAAGCTGGTTTGGGGCTCTCCTCATGTGCACCTCGCCTTTCTCTCAAGGTCACGGCGCTGCAGTGGCTGCTGTCCAACACCTGCAAACTGCTGTATGCATTTTGCCTGCCTGTCATGGGAGGGTGAGCAAAATCAATGACTCCACTGAGGCTGGAGTCAAGTTCCTCCCTGAAGCCAGACACTGGTGGTTCACACCTGTAATCCTAGCTACTCTGGAGGCTGAGATCAGGAGGATAGCCATTTGAGGCCAGCCTAGGCAAATAGTTCATGAAACCCTATCTCGAAAATACACAGCACAATACATAAATAAATAAATGAACTAGTTCCTCCCTTAGGGATCTTTGAGGTTGAAGCCATGTTGAAAGAGTGTCAGGGAGACCACGAAGTGTCTGGATTCTGAGGTCATGACAGTAAGCTAATGGCTGAGGAAGTAGAAACAGTGAGTTTGCTGGAAGCCAAGAGGAAGAGAAAAGCTGAGCAGATGGTGAGAAAAGGAAGCAGATCCTGCCTCGGGCCCTGACCATGCCCTGTTGTCCTGAACCCATGATGCCTCCAGCCAATGCCACCCAGCAGCCCCATGGTCAATGCCCAGCAAGCACAGATGTGCCTCTCAGAGAGTGGCTGACCCCCTTACTGACCTGTAATCCCTTATTTTTTTTTTTTTTGTTGGAACTGAGGTTTGAACTCAGGGTCTCACACTTGGTAGGCAGGTGCTTTCTTTCTTTCTTTCTTTCTTTCTTTCTTTCTTTCTTTCTTTCTTTTCTCCTTTTCTCTCTCTTCTCTCTCTCTCTCTCTCTCTCTCTCTCTCTCTCTCTCTCTCTCTCTCTCTCTCCCCCTCTCTCTCTCCCTCTCTCTTTCTTTTTTTTTGTGGTATTGAACTCAGGGCCAACACCCTTAAGCCACTTTACTAGCCCATTTTTTGTGATCGGTTTTTCGAGATAGGGTCTTGGTTTGCCCAGGCTAGTGCCTGGTTGAGCCTGGGTGGCTCTTAACCCTGGGTTCTCCTCCCTCCCAGGAGCAAGTACCAAGCCAGTCCCTTCTCTTGGGAAAATGCCTCCTGAGCTCATGGTTCCCAGGCCGCCTCTGTTCTTCCCGCTTTTCTCCCCCACTTCCCCACCCCCCTCCTGCATCCTTGAAGGATATCGGCTTCCTTGGCCCAGATGTGGAAGGGAGGGGCCTGAACAGGCAGCAGCAGGCCTGGGTATGATCTCTGTTTCTCTTCATAATTTGCTAGGTGAGTCCAGGCAAGCCATTGTTCTTCTCTGAGCCTTAGTTTCCCTCAGATACCTGCAAGGCTATTGTGATTTGCTGACAAGCTCATGGAGGCCCCACACTGAAGAACTGCCCTGGACTGGAAGTATGGCTCAGTGGTAGAGCATTGGCTTAGCGTGTGCAAGACCCTCAGTTTGATCCCCCACTATGGCTCATGCCTATAATCCTAGCTACTCAGGAGGCAGAGATCAGTAAGATTGCAGTTCAAAGCCAGCCAGGGCAAATAGTTCATGAGACCCTATCTCAAAAAAAAAAAAATCACAAAAATAGGGCTGGTGGAGTGGTTTAAGGAATAGACCCTGAGTTCAAGCCCTAATAACACACACACACACAAAAGGACTTGTCCCCATCCCTTCTGTCCCCCAGGGGAAGGCAGGGAAAGATGGCTTTTTGTCTAAGGTTATTCAAATCTTGCTCTGTCCTGTTATACAGATTCCAGACCGAGCCAGCATTTCCTGTGGCCTATAATAGGCAGTACCCCTGCAGGATGGGACCTGGCTGGACCTTGAGGTTAGGAGGCTGTCCCCACTCCAGTCCCCACTCTTAGCCCAGCCACCTGCCACCTTCTTTGGGCTCTTGAAGCTGTGGCTTCCTCTAGGTGGTGACTCAGTGCCCACAACCTGCCCTGCCCACTGTCTTCCCTTCCCCTGGCTTCAGTGACCTCCCTGAGCAGGAGGCAGCTGTGGTTCCCTGAGCAGCAGCCACAAACTGCCAAGCCCACCTTACCCACCTCCTCTCCCCTCCTCTCTGGGTCCCAACCCCCACCTCAGATGTCAGCTAAAAGAGAACTGGGAGAGCTCTCAGGTCCACAGGCTTGGTGTTCATCAACTTGACCTTCACAGCCTGAGTGTGGAAATCTCCCCACTTAACAGATGGGACAGTGAGGTGATGTTTCAGGGGCTTCTTTCAGTAATAATTCTCTCATTCACATGCATTCCTCCAGAGTCTGCTGAAACACCGGACAGTGACACGGTGACATGATGCCAACTGCTCCTCAGTGGAGGGCCCATTGCCCTGTGGCTCTCAGTCCTTCAGGGATTATCACAGCTGTGGGGACATGCCTCACCCAAGCCCATGCCTTCATCTGGGCAGCCTGTATCCAAGGCCTAATCCAGTTGGGGGACCCAGGCCTAGGTATTTCAGCCCATATGTGGCTATGATAGGTCATTCCTGTTCCAGAGCACCCAATGAGACAGCCGAGGCTGGGGCTGGGCCAGCATGGCTCCATTCTGCCACTGTCCTTCTCATTATCCAGGCTCTGATCACAAGCGTTCCCCTCCATCACCATCCTGCACCCTCCACCAAGCCAGCAAAGCTCGGCTTCCAAAGAAGAGCCAGCCTCTATCACAGTGAGAGGCAGGTACCTGACCAACAGGGGAAGAGAACGTGCCCAGGCTCTGAAGGCAGGCTCTGTGTCTTGTGGGGTGAGTAGGCCACGAGTGACTAGGCCACAGGGTTTGGGACTGGGGAGCAGCACGACTCTTTCCAAGCCCATTGCCCTTGGCCTGAAGGAAGAGCACCACCTGTCTACCATGACTGTCTCAGGCCCAGTTCCCTCGTGGGAACAGCCACACAAGGCCCTACCCTCCCTAGTCACATCTTCTATCTGCTTCCTGAGTGACTGGGCTCAGCCAGAGGCAGCTACGGGGCCCTGGGCAGCCCAAGGAAGCTTCTCTGGAGTTGGAGGGCTTAGAAAGGAGAGTAGATGCTTAGATTAAGCAGAAGGGGACATAACTTGGTTCAAAACCACAAAAGGAAATGTGTCCAAGAAACTAACCAATTCCTTCCCAGCATGGGGCTTGGCAGCCTCCCCATACCAAACTCTAGACTGCTTGCTGTGCCTCTGGTGGGTGACAGGAGCTCATGACCCCTACACCCCCTCCAACCAGAGGTTCTGGATTGGACATGTGACAGTTAGGAAGGTCTACCTTCCCTGGAGCTTCACCCTCTGTCTCGCTGATGGTCTCCTAGGGTCCTCCTCTGGCCTCTGAGCCTCAGCCTGATCCCTTTGTCCAAAGCTGTTCTAGAACCAGGTATCCACATGCTAGGTACAGTTGGCCATAAGTGACAGGTGAAGCAGGATAGACAGCAGAAGAGACAAGGAAATTATATTATTTTTAATACATATTAAAAGGGCCAGCAGACTCAGACATTAAAATGAGAAAGTAAAAACTAAAAAGCCAGAGCAGCTAGTCCCCTCCCACCTCCCTTCAGATGTCAAGTTACAGGGACAGGGGGACACAAAGGGGCTGTCTGCATCCATCTTCCTTGTGGAGATGTTAACAAGCTGCAAGGCTCCTTGGATGGGCAGAGGGAAATGTTTGTCTGCCAAAGGGAAGTCTTGAAGCACAACTGTTGTCCTGTGTTTTGGGAAGACCTGGGTGACATCTCCTTGTTTTAGCACTCATCTTAGCCACCCAGATCCATTGTCTTAATGATTACGGGTTGCCAAGCCTATACTCCAACTGGGGAAGTATAAGACTAAGAGGTGAGGACCACCATTTTTGAGTCTCTACTATCATTTCATGCACAGGGAGCAGGAAATATTTCTCCCTTTCTCATCCATTTCTCCCTTATTTATCCTGTTATTCTAAATTCCTTTCCTATTATACGTTACTATCATTTTCACTATTTTCGCCATTGTGCCTGAATTCTTCTCTTTCCAGATGCAAGAACCAAGGTATACACTAGCGCTAAACGTTCTGGTAACATTTTTGGTGCTGTGACTCAGATCTTCGATCTAATACACTGTGACTCTGATGTTAGATCTAATATGTCTTGACTCAGACCTCCAGTCTAATATGTGTTTCTGCAAGAGGTAAAAACTGTCCTTTCTCCCTCTCCCTCTCCCTCCCACCCTCCTTCCCTTCCCCTCTCCCTCCCTCCTTCCCTTCCTTCCTTTCATTCTTTTTTCTTTTTCTTTGGCAGTACTAATGTTTGAACTCAGGGTCTCACACTTGCTAGGCAGGTGCTCTTATTGCTTCAGCCACTCTGCCAACACTCTTTTTTTTTTTCTTCTTTCCTTTCTTCCAGATGGGGAACACGTCTATTCCTGCAGACTCACCCCTGGGTTGAATTCTTTGTAAAGTGTCATGGCCGACTTAGACTGCCATATCAAGAAATCTGCCCCAAAGACAGCACTTTTTTATCTCTTCGGCTGTAAGATCTCTAAATGGTCCAAGGTTCCCTATATCCACACCTTCAGGTTCCTCTTGCAGGACCAGGCCTTCAGGAAATATTCTGGACATGAGTGGACTCTTCAGGACATTCTTGATCTCTAGCTCTGATCTGCTGCACTTTGCTGTCCATGCGGCGCTCTGGCCTTTCTTCCCCTCCTTCTTGCCCTGTCCCTGTGGTGGGGTTTCTCTTGCCCACCTTATAGGACTAGTTTGTCTGTCACTAGTCAGAAAGTGGTTCACGATCTGTTTCTATGGAGACCTTCTCTTCCTGCAAAGGGTCGAATGGATCTCCTGACTCTGAAATGTTTCCCAAGGAATTATACCCCTTTCCTCGTCATCTTGACTTTGCTGTACCATCCTCTCCCCTGAGGACTTTTTGTTTTCCCTTTTATGATGCCAGTTAAAGTCCAGCCAAATTCACAAGTCTTCCATTTGTCTTATTTGACTCTCCAAACAATCCTCTAGTTTGGAAGAGCCCCTTAAATTGGTTTTACCCCCTTTTGGCTTCTGAGAGCCCAATAGGAATAAAAAAAAAAAAAAGAAACATTCCTGAACCTCAGGAGTGGCTGCAGTGGTAGGGCACCTGCTTTGCAAGCATGAAGCTCTGAGTTCAAATCCCAGTCCCCCAAAAAAAGTTTTCATTTGTTCTGTTTGGTGTTTTGTGTGTTTTATGTAACATGGCTTTATGTTCCTTCTAAAACCTGTGGGGTGGTTTCAGGGAAATGTTACTGCCATGACAGGGTCAATGTACCTCCTCCTGTGGCCCAACTTCAAAATGGCCATCTCCGCCATGATGCTGCTAGGGGAGGACTGTAATTAACCTATGGCTAAAAGGCCTAACAGTGCTCTAATTAATGCAATTGTGTATATGTGTACAATAGCCTATAAACATTAGAAAAAAATTCTTTTGTCCCTGGAATTCCAGGAAACTACTGGTTGATTTCTGTGGCAGTTATTCAGATTTTTTTCCATTTTTATTTGTGCTTCAGTTTTGGCATGTGTAATTTAAAACTTGTTCTTATGTGTGTGTGTGTGTTTATGTGTGTGTAAACGTCTATAGGATGGTTCTTATACTGCTATTATAAAGCTAATACATAGAACTGTTGTCACTCTGAAATTGATTATCTTATTTCAATCAGATTTAACTAAAATGCAGGCATTCAAATTAACTCTGAGGTACAACTAAAGGAAAAAACTCAAAGCAGCAAAGGGGATCCTAAAATGTTGTTGTTTGGATAAGAGGTGTATGTATTTAAGTTGGCTGTAATTTAAAAGATTATACAAAGAATTTTCTAAAGTCCAGATTTAATGCACTGATGTAAAACTAACACCCAATTCTCTATGTCTATAGAATAAGACTATCTTAAGAATATTGTTCTACTCTTAATAATATTTTCTAAAAACTGACTTAAAGGAGAGATTTTGGTTTTATCAAAATAATTACATGTGTTCTCTGTTGGATTTTGTCTGAGGAAACTCAGTCTAAAATAAATAAAAATTCACTGAAAGGAGCTGGGTGCCCATGGCTTATGCTTATAATCCTAGCTACTCAGGAGGCAGAGAACAGGAGGATTGCAGTTCAAAGCCATCTCCAGGCAAATAGTTCAAGAGACCCTCTCTTGAAAAAAAAAAAAAACCCACCAAAAAAGAGCTGGTGGAGTGACTCAAGCAGTAAGAGCCTCTACCTAGCAAGCATGAGACCATGAGTTCAAATCCCAATGCCACCAGAAAAAAAGAAAAATTTAATTGAAGGGTCTGTTTATGTCAAGCCTTCTAAATGGCCACCTCATAATTGTGGTTTAACATGTATGATTTTAAGTGATTCTAATACAGTTGGTGCCCTATGAGTGTCCTGTGACTAAAGATATGTAAAGCTATGTATCTATCCTTTATCCAAATATTATACAAACGTTTACAGAGTTAAAAATTTGTAATTTTAGTACTGGCAAAATGACCAGTTAATGCTCTCTTTTATCCAAGATGCAATATACCTAAACCTCCTACACATAAAAATAGTCAATAAGTCTACTGAACTGTCACTATTCATGGTCATGCTTTTCAGATGAGAGTGGCCTGCCATTTGGGCAGCACTGCTGTCTAGACCCTAGACTACATCTATTTGTCTTGGCTGGTAAACAGATATGACATAAACTTGTACATTAAAAAGTGGGGGAGGACTGGCAGAGTGGCTCAAGTGGTAGAGTGCCTGCCTAGCAAATGTGAAGCCCTGAGTTCAAACCCCAGTACCACCAAAAACCAAACAAAAAAAGTGGGGGTTATTTGGGGTCACTTGTATCACCCCTAACTTTGGGAGACCTAGGGTCTTGATTTTTGTAACAGATAACACCTGTTATCTTACCTATCAACAGATTCAAGGTTTTGTTCCAAGAGTAAAATGAAATTAAATATATGTATGATATCTACAAATCTTTGTAGGTTAAATGTATTTGTGTTCTCTATGTATATAAATCTTCTAAGATACAACATTTGGACAAATGCTAAATCAAGCTGGTGTCCTCCAAATTAAAACTGTTAATGATGGTGGCCATTTACAGGTTTGTGCGCAGGTGTTCCTAATTGTAACAAGGAGCACTTAGTAGTGCTGATGTTATGATGTCAATCATAATAATTATCCTAAAATGCTGCATGCAACGGAAAAACTAAACAGTTGTTGAATTGCTAAACATTTAAAAATTCTAACGACTGTTCTAAGAGTTTTTGTTTGTTCCTTTTCTAAGGCATTTACAATCAAACTCATTGAAAACATCTCTAGAAAGTATTTTTCAAACATTTGCTCTCATTGGTTTTATTTTATATTTTCTTTGTAAAACTTTGTAAATTACATTCTACAGAACTACAGCTTCTATCTAACAAAATTAACAAAAGAGCATTTTTTTTAAGATGCCAGGACATTACCTACAAAGCAACCAAAATTAAACCTAATGACTCAGGGTAGGCCCAGCCTAGCAGCCACTCCTTCTAAACCTTTGTTGCTTAAATTGGACATAAAGGATTTTAATGACTCTGACAATCACCTGACTGCTTATCATTCCCTCCAATGTGGGACCAAATCAGACCCAGACAGACATTTCATCCCCCTCAATAGGAAAGACCTATTGGGACAGAGTTCCCAGCAATGAGGGACCAATTCAAAAACAATCAGTTTTAAAAAAACTGTTCAGACAAGAGGGGACATTGTCAAATTCCAAATGGGGTTACTTGTGCTCTGCCCATCCAAAAGCAGTTAAAGCCGAAAGGTTAAAAAGTAGTGGTCCATAGCAGAACCTGATGCCCATGGCCTGTCCTACCTTTCAACTGGACAAAAAATTTACCTTTGCCTTTCTATCTTGCACTATTTCTATAGCTCCAGGAAAAATTCAGATGTTCTTTATTAAACCCTATATTGATTTTTATTTATTATTTTTTTGGTGGCACTGGGGTTTGAGCTCAGGGCCTCACACTTACTGGGCAGGAGTTCTACAACTTGAGCCACTCTGCCAGCCCTGTTTTTGAATTGGATGTTTTCAAGATGGGGTCTCACAAACCATATGCCCTGGCTGGCTTTGAACTGAGAGCCTCCTGATCTCTGCCATCTCCTGAGTAACTAGGATTACAGGCATAAGCCACCTGTGCCTGGCCTTATATTAATGTTTTACCCAAATTTGTTTCCTGTCTACAGGCTATAACACTACAAATGATACAACTAAAGGACTAACTCCACTAAACTCTTGACTATAGCTTCTCCTCCTTAAACATAGCTACATTGGTGTTAGAAATTAATTGGAGACATTGATGTGTCATGAGAGAGATGACACAACTCAGAAGTCAATATGCAAGGCAAAATTTACTTCTGCAGAAGGGTGCACACCAGGCAGGGTCTGGGAAGCAAGCACACCAAGCAGGAAGTCCGCTCAGTTTTTATCTCTAACGTAAGTCTGCCCCTCACCCTGATGGATGGATTTGGGTTCACAATCTTCACGATTGGCTAATTTGCAAAGGGGACATATGGGGTAAGGAGGACCTTGAAGCAGGGAGAACAGGAAAAATTCATCTTTAAGCAAGCAGTTTGAGATTAACAATCAGCTCTTTGTTTGACCACAAGAACCTTGCAAAGCCAAGCAACATTTCACAAAGCATGCAGGCAGCAATTCGGGGAGGTTAGCTGGCACCTATACAATGATAGTTATATTATACAGTAACTCCTTTGACAGAAAAGACCTGACTTTAGTTGATTCCCACACTGGTTATGATCTCCAAAGTAGATATCCCCTTACACAAGGCTCCCCTGCATCATCCATGACTTGAGATTCCGTCTCCATTGACAGAGCAAGTACAAGAGACTCCTGACCTAGGCCTTTGCCCTACACCAGCAGAAAGTAGCCAAAGACTGAGTAGGACTTCCCATTCCCTAAAAGATTTTAGGGTCTGTAGTCCATGAGTGGGGAATACTAGGTAGCAGTTAGCCATAAGTGATGGGTAAGACAGGAAAATAGATGAAAAAATAGGGAAATTATATTATTTATAATAAATATTAAAAGGGCCAAACTCAGACATTAAAACAAGAAAGTAAAAACTAAAAAGCCAGAGCAGCTAACCCCCTCCTAACTTCTTCAGATGCTAAATTACAAGAACAGGGAGACTTAAAGGGACTGTCTGTATCTGCCTTTCTCTTTGAGATGTTAACAAGCTACAAGGCTCCTGGGATGGGTGGAGGTGCAAAAAGAAGGAAAGACATGTCTAGCAAAGGGAAGTCCTAAAGCACACCTATTGTCCCTATGTTTTGGTTAGGCCTGACTGACATCTGTTTTAACATCTATCTTAGCCACCTAGATCCATTATCTTTTTTTTGTTTTTCTTTGTGGGACTGAGGTTTGAACTCAGAGCTTCTTGCTTGCAAAGCTGGGGTTCTACCGCTTGAGCCATGCCTCCAGTTCATTTTGCTCTGGTTATTTTGGAGATGGAGTCTCGAGGACTGTTTGCCAGGGGTTGGCCTTGAACCATGATCCTCCAGATCTCAACCTCCCAAGTGGCTAGGATTACAAATATGAGTGACCAGCGCCCAACTAGATCCATTATCTTAATGACATGGCGTGCTAGACATGACCACTTGATTCCACCCCCTAGCTCAGGAAATGTAAGACTAAGAGATAAAGACCACCATCTTGAGTCTCTACTCCCATTTCCTGCATGGGGAGCAGGAATGTTTTTCCTGCTGGCAGACTGGCTCAGCGGTAAGAGAACACCTACCTAGTAAGCATGAAGCCCTGAGTTAAAATCTCAGTGTTTCCAAAAAAAAGAATGCTTTTCCCTTTCTCCTCCATTTCTCCCCATTTTTATCCTGATCTACTAAATTCTTCTCCTAATAAACGTTCCTATCATTTTCCCTATTTTCATGTCTTGCTTGAATTCTTCCCTTTCTGGATGCAAGAACTGAGGTATACATCAGTGCTAAACTTTCCGGTGACACACACTTTGGGCCTTCCTTCTGCTTCTAAGTCCCTGTGGGGTCTCAGGAAAGTTGGTCTGCCAGGGTCCCAGTTCTCCATCTGTCCAGTAGCAGTATGGGTGTGGGGTCTTTCAGCTTCCTGCCTGCCCTGACATTTTATGACTGAGTGATTTGTCAACATCACGATCCTCTGCCTGCCCCTTTGTCTTCTCCCCTCTAGGTGGCTCACACCCAGAACCCTTCAACTCCCCCTCATCTGACCTCTGCCTCTCCCAAGCTGGTGAGAGATGAGAGTTTGGAAATGGGCCCAGCCTCCTACCTGAGGGGGAGGCCTGCCTGGAAGCAGATGCTGTAGCTTACGGGCAGCAGCTGCTACCAGCTTGCACTTGGCAAGGCGTGGAAATTACTCTGAAACAATGCTGGTCTGGCAAGGGGTGGGGCGAAGAGTCGAGTTTGGGGAACAGCCAGTTCCAGGTTGTGTTTGAACGTTTAGATGGAAGTTATTCGCTTGCTGCTGAGAAGCCAGAAAAGTGCAGTCCACGCCAGACTGTGGATTCTGAGCAAGAGTGTCTCATCACAGACACTATCTGCTCCCAGGGTTGATTACCACGGGCTGCAAAATCTCTAGCAGCACAAGCAAGGGCAGTGGGAGGGGACAGGCATAGACTGGCACAAGTTGTGGCTTTGAGTTGGGTCCAGGATGGAGGGAAACTGTCAGAGAGCTTAGCCAGGTCACAGCTGCACCAACTCTGCTTTGAGACAGGAGTTTTGCAACACTGTGGGAGGGACAGCAGCCAGTTAGCCACATCTATCCCCTGGGCCAGGCCCAGCCTGTGTTCAATAGGACATATTATTAAGAAGCTGGTGGAAAGGGGTTGGGGTTCGGTCTGTGACTGAGCTGAGTTTAACACTTCATCTAGAACAAGGATCAGGGCTCATTCTGTGGCTAGGATCAAGGCTTAGTTTATAGATCACATTAAGGATCACCCTCCTAACAAGGTCTGTGAGAAAGATTTAAAGAAGGAAAGACAGCTGGGTGCCAGTGGCTCAAGCCTGTAATCTTAGCTACTCAGGAATTAGAGATCAGGATCGCCATTCAAAACCAGCCTGGGCAAATAGTTCATGAGACCCTATCTATCTCAAAAATACACATCACAAAAAAGGGCTGAGTGGTAGAGCACGAGGCCTTGAGTTCAAATCCCAGTACACATACACACACACACACACACAAATACGAAAAAGGACTGGGGGAATGGCTCAAGATATAGGCCCTGAGTTCAAGCCCTAGTACTGCAAAAAAAAAAAAAAAAAAGAAGAAGAAGAAAGGAAAGACTTATTGTGACTTAGTATCAGAGGTTTCGGTCAATGGTCAGCTGACTCCATTGCTTTTAGGTAAAGCATCAAGGCATGGCAGAGGAAAACTGTCACCTCATGGCAGCCAGGAAGCACAGAGAATAACAGGAAAGGGCAGGGTCAAGACAGACCCTTCAAAGGCACGCCCTGCAAGTCACTTCCTCCATGCAGGCCCCCATCTATAGGCACGTAGCTTGTGGATAGCAGAACTGTGAAACCACAAGGCACTTGTCCTGACCCAAGCCGTTAGACTGTGGATGGGACAATCATCCTTGAAAAATGACAGGAAGAATGATGCTCTAGTCCTTCACACCTGTGCCCTCTGTCCACTTAAACAGCAGTGTCCAGAACTTTCCATGCATTAAAGACTCCTGCCCAATCGTATACTTTGCATCATTATCTTAGTAAAACACCCCCTCATGGAGATTTTAGATGCTAATGAGATACTCAATGTATGAAAAAAGAAGCATGGCTGGCAGAGTGGCTCAAGCAGTAGAGCACCTGTCTAGCAAGCGTGAGGCCCTGAGTTCAAGCCCCAGTGCCACCAAAAAGAAGAAGCACGATGAGGCACTAAGCGTGTCTGGCCCTTGTCTTTGCTCTACACATGATGACATTGAGAAGGACAGGTCTCAAAGATGATATAAAGACCAGGATGTAGCCTGCTGCTTCGCTCTTCTGACATTATCCAGACTGTTCTGCCTGTGGAGTGGTCCTCAGTACTGTCTCTTTGGAATAAACTTTGGTTTGCTTTTGCTTCTGAACTGGTCTGTGTTATTTCTATTCTAGTTAAGACAAAGAATCGCTTGGTCAGTAAAATTTCCACAATTCCACCACTTCTCAGTAGTCTATTCAGATTTTAAATCCAACAGTGGATTAAACCATTGATTAAATCAAAGCCCTCTTGATCTGAAGGTCTCTGGGGTTTTGTTTGTGTGTTTTGTTTTGTTTTTTTATGGTGGTGGTATCAGGTTTGAACTCAGGTCCTCACACTTGCTAGGCAGGCACTCTATCACTTGAGCCACTCCACCAGCCCATCTATTGGTCTTTGGAAATGCTGTCATCGACACTCCAGAGGTGTGCTTTAATAGGCATCTCTCAATCCAATCAAGTTAGCTGTCAAGATGAACCGTCACAGGCCGAGAGCCAGGGAGGTCATGGAAAGCATCTGAAGGCAAGATGGGGTCTGCAGGGGAGAGGAGAGATGGGGAGGCTGAGATCCAGAGGACCAAGGTTCAAGGCCAGTCCAGGCAAATAGTTCAGGTGACCCCAATCTTCAAAATAACCAGAGCAAAATGGACTGGAGATGTGGCTTAATAAGGAGCACCTGCTTTGCAAGTGGGAAGTCCTGAGCTCAACCTCCAGTTTCCACCAAAATAAATAAATAAATAAAAAGACTTTCCTCCCTCCAACCTAAAAGAGGCAACTGCTTTGCCTCATTTAGTTGTTTCTCCTGGTTTTTACCCCCTGAATAAAACAGTCATCCAGGGAGGTCGAATTTAGATAGTGTCTCTAGACCTTCCTATGGTGACAGATGAGGTTCCCGTACACCCTCTCTCCTGTCCTTTCATCAGGATCATACCACCATGATCAGCAGTCATGTTTGAAGCCGAGCCAGCTCCTACTCTATGACCCTTTCCTTTTGTCTCAAACTTCTTTTTCCCCTTCAACTTCATCATGGCCTCGTGTTTTATTTGCCTATTTTCTCTGACCATTGGTTAAATCTTCCCCTTTCTGCAGGGCCCAGTTAGAAGATTCGCAGTACACAGTTCCACTTCTGGCTCTGATTTCTTTGTGAATTGGTTTTCCTCTGAGACACCCTTTCCGGACCTCTTGGCTTTCCTGCCTCCATCTGGACATGTGGCTGTCTAGGCCAGTCACACCGTGTCATCCTGCAGTGTCTCTTTGCCAACATCCAGAAAGTTCTTTGCTTCTCATTCCTCTATGGATCTCTGGTGTCCCTGGTTCCAGTTCTTCCTCCTGGTTTATTTATGCCCTTCTGTGGGTAGAGCACATCCTCCAGTGGCTTCCTGAGGACATACGCACAGGAGATAACACTAGAAGCTGGTCGCCCCAGAAACAATGCCTTAAAGATGCCGAGGGGCTGGGTGCTGGTGACTCACGCCTGTAATCCTAGCTACTCAGGAGGCAGAGATCAGGAGGATCACAGTTCAAAGCCAGCCCAGGCATATACCTCACAAGACCCTATCTTGAAAACACCCATCACAAAAAATGGCTGGTGGAGTGTCTTAAAGTGGTAGAGCACCTACCTAGGAAGTGTGAGGCCCTGAGTTCAAATCCAAATACTGCTGAAGAAAAAAAAAGATTTTGGGGAGAAAATATTTTTAGCTGAGAATTCTATACCCAGCCAAAGATCCAATCCACTGTGAGTATAGAATAAAATAGAATTTTCAGATATGCAAGGTTTTTCAGACAGGCTCTTGATAACTGCCTGGGCTGGCCCTTGAACTGGAGATCCTTTTGTCTCTGCTTCCAGTAACAGGGATTTTTGGTGTGCCCCCACCAAACCCAGCCTTCATTTTCTTCATAGTGTCTGTCATGGGTTGAATTGTCCCCCAAAAAGATATATTGAATACTAACTCCCTAATACCTTAAAATGTGACCTTATTTGGAAATAGAGTCATTTCAAATATAATTAGTAAAATATGGTCACACTGCAATAGAGTGAGCCTTAATCCAATATGACTTGTGTCCTTCCTTATAAAAAGAGGCTCACACATGGAGTACACCAGGTGATGACAGGACTGGAGGTTGGAATTAGGCAACTGCAAGCCAATGAATACTAAAGATTGTTGGCCAACACCAGAAGCTAGGAAAAGGCAACACAGGATTATCTCCTACAGGTTCCAGAAGGAACAGGGCTCTGTCAACACTTTGATTTTGTACTTCTAGCCTTCAGAATGGTGAGACAATAAATTTTTTGTCATTTCTTAAAGTTACCTGCTTTTTGGTACTTTGTTATGACAGCCTCTGGAAACCAGTAGCATCCTTTGAAGCAAAAATGTTTTTAAGTTTGTTGAAATCCACTGTGTCTATTTTTTCTTTTATTGATTGGGCTTTATTAAAATCAGCATTATGATGGATTACCCTATATTTCCTTCTAAGAGTTTTATAGTGTTTACTATTACACTGAAGTCTTTCATCTATTTTAAGTTAATTTTGGTGCATGGTGTGAGGAAAGGGTTCAAATTCATTCTTTTACATGTGGACATACAGTTTGTCCCAGAACCATTTGTTGAAAAGACCTGTTCTTCCCCAACTGGATGGTGGTGGCACCCTCGTTGAAAATCAGCTGACCACATATGTATGGGTTTATTTCTGGGCTGTCGGTTACGTTCCATTGAGCTCTGCATCTACCCTGGTGTCAGTCCCATGCTCTCTCGGTCACTATAGCTGTGTGGAAGTTTTGAAATAAGGAAGTGTGATTCCTCCAACTGTGCTCTTCTTTCTCAAGATTTGGCTATTCTGGACTCCCTGACTTATTCTCTGAATTTTCTTCATTTTTAATTTTTAAATTTTTTATACTTTCAGAGTTTTTTTTTTTATTTTTATTAGATATATTTCATTATACCGAAGGGATTCATTGTGAATCTCCTTTTTTTCTTTTTTATTTATTTCATTGTGACCAGCACTGGAGTTTGAACTCAGGGCCTCACACTTGCTAGGCATGTGCTCTACCACTGGAGCCACTCCTCCAGCCCTTTTTGTGTGATGGGCTTTTTCAAGATGGGGTCTCACAAAGTATTTGCCCAGGCTGACTTCGAACTGTGATCTTCCTGATTTCTGCCTCCTGAGTAGCTAGGATTACAGGTGTGAGCCACCAGGGCTCAGCCAATTTCTTTAAACAATGTTTGAGTTTCACAGTATAAACTTTGTATTTCTTTTAAAATTTTTTATTCCTAAGTATCTTATTATTTTCCTTATAAATAGGATTGTTTTCTTAATTTCATTTTTATATTGTTCACTGCTAACCTAGGGAAATAAAGTTGATTTTTGTATATTGGCATTGTATTCTTCAAACTGTTTGAATTTATTAGTTCTGGTATTTTTTGTTGGATTCCTTAGAATTTTCTAGATTAGAGATCATATCCTCTGCAAATGAAAATAGTTTTAATCCTCCATTCAATTTCAATATCGTTTATTGACTTTTTTATGTTTAAATTTCCAGCACAATGTTGCGTAGGAGGGAGAGAGGATATCCTTTCCTTTCCCCATCTTAGGGAGAAAGCATTTAGTCTGTGCCATTAACTGTCAAGCCGTGAGTTGTTGGTGAAGCGTCTGTTGTGATGTCCCCTCTTTCATTATTGACTTTGGTGATTTATGTATTCACTTTTTCTTTTTTCTTCATAAGTCCAATTAAAGCTTTATCAACTTTATTGACCTTTTAAAGAACCAAGTTTTAGGGAATGGGATGTAGTTTAATGTTAGAGTACTGTGTAGTATGTGCAAGGCTTTGGGTTCTGTGCTCAGCACAGAAAAGAAAGAGAGAGAGAGAGAAAGGAAGAAAGGAAGGAAGGAAAGAAAGAGAGAAAGAAAGGAAAGAAAGAGAGAGAAAGAAAAGAAGGAAGGAAGGAAGGAAGGAAGGGAGGGAGGAAGGAGGAAGGAAGGAAGGGAGGAAGGAAGGGAGGAAGGAAGGAAGGAAGGAAGGAAGGGAGGAAGGAAGGGAGGGAGGGAGGAAGGAAGGAGGGAGGAAGGAAGGAAAGAAGGAAGGAAGGAAGGAAGGGAGGGAGGAAGGAAGGAAGGGAGGAAGGAAGGAAGGGAGGGAGGAAGGAAGGGAAGAAGGAAGGAAGGAAGGAAGGGAGGGAGGAAGGAAGGAAGGGAGGAAGGAAGGAAGGGAGGGAGGGAGGAAGGAAGGGAGGAAGGAAGGAAGGGAGGAAGGAAGAAAGGAAGGGAGGAAGGAAGGGAGGGAGGGAGGAAGGAAGGGAGGGAGGAAGGAAGGGAGGAAGGAAGGAAGGGAGGGAGGAAGGAAGGGAGGGAGGAAGGAAGGGAGGAAGGAAGGAAGGGAGGGAGGGAGGAAGGAAGGGAGGGAGGAAGGAAGGGAGGAAGGAAGGAAGGGAGGGAGGGAGGAAGGGAGGGAGGAAGGAAGGAAGGAAGGAAGGGAGGAAGGGAGGAAGGAAGGGAGGGAGGGAGGAAGGGAGGGAGGGAGGAAGGAAGGAAGGGAGGAAGGAAGGAAGGGAGGAAGGAAGGGAGGGAGGGAGGAAGGAAGGGAGGGAGGAAGGAAGGAAGGGAGGAAGGAAGGAAGGGAGGAAGGAAGGGAGGAAGGGAGGAAGGAAGGGAGGGAGGAAGGGAGGGAGGAAGGGAGGGAGGAAGGAAGGGAGGAAGGGAGGAAGGAAGGGAGGAAGGAAGGGAGGGAGGAAGGGAGGGAGGAAGGGAGGGAGGAAGGGAGGAAGGAAGGGAGGAAGGAAGGGAGGGAGGAAGGGAGGGAGGAAGGAAGGAAGGAAGGAAGGGAGGAAGGAAGGAAGGGAGGGAGGAAGGAAGGGAGGGAGGAAGGAAGGAAGGGAGGAAGGAAGGAAGGGAGGGAGGGAGGAAGGAAGGGAGGAAGGGAGGAAGGAAGGGAGGGAGGAAGGAAGGGAGGGAGGAAGGAAGGAAGGAAGGAAGGAAGGGAGGAAGGAAGGGAGGGAGGGAGGAAGGAAGGAAGGAAGGGGGGGTACTTGGGAGACTTGGGAGGATTGTGGGTTCAAGACCAGCCCCAGGAAACAGTTCAACAAACTCCTCTAAAATAACCAGAGCAAAATGGAATGGAGGTGCAGCTCAAGGGGTACAGTGCTTTCCTTGCAAGTGTGAAGCCCTAAGTTCAAATCCCAGTCCTACCAAAGAAAAGAGGGATGGAGGGAACCATCATGGAAAACTAGAAAGTTCCCTCTAAGCATCACTTTAATGACATCTAATAAATTTTGATATATTGTGCTTTGAGTTTCCATTCATTTCCTCTTATTCTTTAATTTATTCTTTGTTTGTTTGTTTGTTATTGCTGGTTTGTAGTTTTTTTTTTTTGGTCGGAGGGGTGTTGGTGAGACTGGAGTTTGAACTCAGGGCTTTGTGTTTGCAAAGCAGGTGCTCTACCACTTGAATGACACCTCTAACCCATTTTGCTCTGGTTATTTTGCAGATGGGAGTCTGAAACCACCACCCTCCTGATCTCAGCTTCCCAAGGAGCTAGGATTATAGGGTGTGAGCCGCCGGTGCCTGGCCTAATTTCTATTGTTTTAACCATAGAAAAACAATAGAAATTCTGGGTTACTTAGAAGTTCTGGTTGACTTTCCAAACATTTGGGGATTTCCCAATTTTCTTCTCTTATTGACTTCAATTTAATTTTGTTGTGTATGGAAAACATATTTTGTGTGATTGCAGTCTTTTTAAATTTACTGACTCTTGTCTTACTGCCTAGCATGTCATCTGTCCTACCATGCTCCATGTTTGCTTGAAATTACTGTGTATTCTAGGATCCTTGGATTGAGTTAGGTCAAGCTGGCTGGTGGTGTTGACTCTTCCAACTACTTGTTCCATCGTTACCAGGAGGCGGGTACTGAGATCTCCAACTGGAATGGTTTCCCTTTGTAGTTCTCTGTTAATCCTGTTGATTTTTGCCTTGTAAAGGTGACTTTGTCATGAGCTGCAAATTCTTTTTTTTTAATTTTAATTTCTTTTATTCATATGAGCATACAATGTCTGGGTCGTTTCTCACCCCCTCCCCCCTCCTCCCACTGCAAATTCTTTATAATTGTTTTATTTTCCTGATGTACTAATGCTCCTATCATTATGGAGTATCTCTTTTTTTTTTTCTTTTTTTTTTTTTCTTTATGGTACTGGGGTTTGAACTCTGGGCCTCACACTTGCTAGGCAGGTGCTCTACCACTTGAGCCACTCCTCCAGCCCTCTTTTGTGTTGGGTATTTTCAAGATAGGTTCTAGAGAACTATGTTCCTGGGTGATCCTCCTGATCTCTGCCTCCTGAGTAGCTAGGATTACAGATGTGAGTCACCAGCACCCGACTGGGACTGGGGTTTTAACTCAAAACTTCACCTTGCAAAGCAGGGTTACATACTATTTACTTCTTGCTGTGAGTTCGAGTTATCTTCTACTGACCTTTCTTTTCAGTCTGAGGAACTTACATTATTTTTTCTAATAAGGCATGAGTGTCAGTAATGGGTTCTCTGAGTGTTTTTTGTTTGTTGATTTTTCATCTGGGAGTGTCTTTGTTTTGACTTCATTCTTGAAGAATAATTTGGCTAGATAGAGAATTCATGGCCCCACTGTTTATCCACATGCCCAGCCAGCTGTTTTTAACTTGTTTTTTTCTCTGCTGTCAGGTTTCTTTTCCTGTTCTCAGACTTTTCTGCCGTAAGCAGTGTGACTGTGATTATCTTGCTATGGATCACTGTCTGTTTATCCAACTTGGAGGTTGGTGAGTTTCTTGGATCTGTAGATTGATCTTGCATCAGTTGGAGGAAGTTGTCAGCTATTACTTCTTCAAATATTTTTTTTCTGTCCCTTTCCCTCACTCTTCTTCTGGGAGAACTATTACATGTGTATTGATAAACAGTGTTGGCACCCAGAGTTCTGAAATGTCATTTTTCCTTCATTTTTTTTCTCTGTTCTTGAGATTGCATCATTTCTATTGACCTATTTTCAAGTTCACTGCTTTCTGCTAACTCAGATCTTCAGTGTAGCCTTCATAGTGGAAAAAGTTAAACTACACATTTTCCATTTCATTTTTAAGTGTGTATTTCTCTAGAGAGAGTATCTCTTTGTTAGATTATTGTTACTTCATCTACCACACATACAATATCAGCTTTAGTCTTTGCTAAATCCAACATCTGTGCCCAGTCAGTCAGGTCCTAGCAATTCCTTTTTTTTTTTCCCCTCAGTATGGGTCACACTTTCTTGTTTCTTTGCGTGCCTCAGAATTTTCATTGACAATATTTTATAGAAATCTGGGTTATTATTTTATTATTACTATTATTATTTTTGTGGTGTTGGGGTTTGAACTCAGGGCCACTACACCAGCCCCTTTTTTTTAATGTTGGGTATTTTTGAGAGAGAGTCACTCAAACTATTTGCCCGGGCTGGCTTCGAACCCTGATCCTCCTGATCTTTGCCTCCTGAATAGCTAGGATTACAAGCGTGAGACACTGGTGCCTGACTGGGTTGTTATTTTATTTTTCCTATAGCTAATTTTTATAGTTGGCCTGGACTTAATCTTCAAACACTGTCTCGCCTGTGGCATTCATCCATGTGCTCCTAATTAGACTTTTTTTCATTTTTTTTGAGACAGTGTCCCATTGTGTAGACCAGGCTTACTTTGAACTTGAGATCCTCCTGCCTCAACCTCCCCAATGCTGGGATTATAAGCAACCACCACCCCTCTGGGCTTTCCTTTCTTGTATTCATTATTCATCTTCCTGGAGATTTCCCTGAACTTGCATAGCTAGGTGGTCAGCTAATGATTCAGGCAGAGGGTGTTCTCAAATACCTTGAACTTATAAGGTGTCCACTCTCTGCCAGTCCATCTGTGTGTGAGATGTGGAACTTGTTCAAAGTTCATCCGGTTCTTGAGACTGCTTGGCTGTCGCTTTCCATCAGGGCTCTGTGGAGTTCCCCTTTGCAAGTTCCCAGCCAGCCAGGCGTGTGCAGAGAACCCATCTAGCCTTTCTCCAGCCCTCTAAACTTCCAGGTTCTTCCCACTGAATTCCTGCCTGGTCCAGGTGAGCAAAGCTGCAGGTTTCCCTCATCTTTTTCCTTCTTTCACCAATGATACTGCTGGCTTAAGTTTTCAACCACTCCTTCAGTTCAAGCGATACTCCCTTTTGAGGATACACTTCTGGTTTTCATTGCCAGCTGGGCTCTTGTAAAACTGTCACCCTCACTGCCCAAGCTGGGAGGTGATGGGGGCGGTCGAAGATAAGAAGTCTACAAAACAAGTTGTTGTTTGCTTTTGGTTAAATTCCAGAACGCTGTTACTGTGATTTCTTCTACCTTGGCCTTGAGGTGCCTCTCTGGAGAGTGGCCCTAGGCCAAGAGAGCGCTGGCCAATTCAGGTGTGACAGTCAGGTGAGACACAGGAGGCAGCACAAGAAGACACAAGATATAACAGGTCTGTGACAGAAAAGGGATGTCCACCAGTGCAGACAGGAAGTCTGAAGACAACGGGGTCTCAACCAGCAGTGGGGGAGCAAGAGAGGGGCCCAGGGCACTACCCACTCAGCTTTCCTCCATGGATTGTAATGGGTGGGTGTAAAGCAACCAGCACAAGTTCTTTGGGGTCACAGAGGATAACCGTATCATATCTGAACGGGTCACGCATAGTGTCACCATCAGTGGGGTGAGTCACATAGGTTGTATCTGGCTGTTGCATAGGAAGTGGTCACCAGAAGTGGTTGGATAAGGCAAGATAGCAGAGGAACTGGGGCGGAGGGGGAGGAAAGGAACAGGAAAATGTGCCAAAGATGACTAAGCTCGCTTCCGGCATGAGAAAGCAACTTACATTCAAAAAGGATGCTAAAGCAACATAAAAGTGTAACAATTCACTACCGTTGAAGTTGCTTTTGAAAACCGTGTCCCGTTTTATACTTGCTTTGTGTGGGGAGTACTGCCAGCCTCTTCATGTCATCATAGCTGGAAGTTCCCTGACCTGTGGCAGTACTGGGGTTTGAACTCAGGGCCTCGTGCTTGCTAAGCAGGAGCTCTACCACTTGAACCACTCTGCCAGCCCTTTTTTGTGTTGAGTGTTTTTGAGATAGGGTCTCAAGAACTATTTGCCCAGGATTGGCTTCAAACCAAGATCCTCCTGATATCTGCCTCCTGAGTAGCTAGGATTACAGGTGTGAACTACAGTGCCTGGCATCTTTATGTATCTTGGATACTGCTCCTTTATCAAATAATGTATATTGCTAATATTTTCTCCCAGGTGTGGCTTGCCTTTTCATCTACTTAACAGTGTATTTTGAAGAGAGAAACTTTAACTTTTATGAAATGCAATTTTGATTTGTTACTTTTATGGGTTGTACTTTTGGTGCAATACTTAAGAAATATTAGAAAAAGATTTTTCTTTTGGAAGGTTTGTAAGTTTATATTTCTATCTATCATCTTTTTTTGGGTTTCTTTTTAAATATGGTACGAGGTATGGGTTGAAGTTTGCTTTTTTTTTTTTTAGAGTAGGTTTTGCTATGTGGCCTCAGGCTGGTCCTGACTCCTGAAATCCTCCTGCCTCAGCCTCCTTAGTGTCTAGGACTACAGTCATATACCACTATAACTGGCTTCATTTTTTTTTTTTTTGCTGTGTTGGGGTTTGAAGTCAGGGCCTACACCTTGAGCCACTCCACCAGCCCTTTTTTTTTGGGTTTTGTTTTGCTTTGTTTTTTGAGATAGGGTCTTGTGAACTATTTGCTAGGACTGGCTTCAAACCAGTCCTGCCTCCTGAGTAGCTAGGATTATAGGGGTGAGCCACGGTGTCTGTCTCCTATTTCTTTTTTTTTTTTTTTTTGGTGGTACTGGGATTTGAACTCAGGTCTAGGTGGGTACTGTACCGCTTGAGCCACAATGCTGCCAGCCCTTTGTGCTTAGGTTGTTTTGGAGATTGTATCTCACTTTTTGTCTGAACCGGCTGGACCGCAATTTCCTATCTACACTTCCTATCATAGCTGGCATGACAGGTACAGGCCACTATCCCCAGCTTGAGATGGGGTCTTGCTAGCTTTTTTTTTTTTTTGGTGGGATTGGGTTTGAATTCAAGGCTTTGCCCTTATAAAACAGTCACTCTATCGCTTGAACCACTCTTGCAGACCATTTTGCTCTGGTTATTTTGGAGATGGGGTCTCACAAACTGTTCCCCGGCTGGCCTTGATCCATGGTCCTCTCATCTCAGCCTCCCAAGTAGCTAGGATTACAGGTGTGAACCACTGGCTTTTGTAGATTCTTTTTTTTTTTTTTTTAAAGCTTTTTTTTTTTGTAGATTCTTTGTGACTTTTTTTTCTTTTCAAGCAGTGTGAGGGATTGAACCTGCGGCCTTATGGACACTAGGCAAACGCTCTGTTACTGAGCTATACTCCCAGACCTCTTCGTGATTTTTCTACATGAACAATTATATATTCTGCTAGCAGAAACAGTCTTATTTCTTCTTTTTCAATGTGTCAGCCCTTCATTTCTATTTCTTGACTTGCTGAGCATCTAGAGTCTCCAGTTAAATGCTGAATGGGAGTGACGAGAGCGAGAGTGGACATCTTTTTTCTTTTTTTTGGTGGTACTGGGATTTGGACTTGGGGCCTCATGCTTAGTAGATAGGTGCTCTACCACTTGAGCCACTCCACCAGCCCAGGATATCCTTCCTTATTCCTGAATTTTGAGAAAAGTTTTCAGTAGTTTACCAAAAATATGACACTGAATGTATGGGTTTTTTGTTGTTGTTGTTATCTTTCACAGTGTTGAAGACGTTCTCTTTAGTTGTTAATTTAGTTGTTATGATGAATAAATGTTGAATTTCTTCCATGTTCCTTAATTTCTTTCCTAGTTCATTTTTTTAACCTTTCTTTGCTTAATTCTTGGTAAATCCTTAAGGTTTATCTTCCAATCTCCCATTCCCCCTTTGACCTTATCTATTTGGATTGTTGACTTCTCTTTCAAAATTTAAATTTTCAGTTGTTACAGTTTCATTCCAAGAAAATCTATCTGGCTTACCCTCAAATATGCTAGTTAATTTTATTAGTTCTTATTCTGTCTTCATGCTTTCAGTATCATTTTTCACTTCTTTAAACATAATGGAGGTATTTTCTGTTCTCTCTCATCATTGTATCTCGTGTGACACTTATAGGACTCATCTTTCTTACTTGTTTCTGCTAACTCATGCTTCTTGTGGTTTGTTTCTTCATAAGTTTATTGATTTCTTGTGATGAGCTCATATTTCATGGAATTCTTTGTGGGAATTCTTTGAATCTGTGTTTAAAATATAATCTTCCAAAGGGGATTTTTGCTAGATTCTTACCAGGCGCCTTAGGGGTACTTCTAACTTAGAACTGCTTTAAAAAACTTTTTTGGGGGCCTAGGAAATATGATTGTGGGTTTCCCTATGTGTGAATGTTGGCTTGCATTAGGGATTTTTCTGAATTTCTTTTTCCCCTGTGCTCTAATCTAGACAGAGTTAAGTGAACTAGGAAAGTCTTCAGTGGCTGAGATGGGTTTCCCCCACGGGGCATTGACCGGTGAGAAATCTCAAATTTGGAGGAAGGGAGGAGTCTTTGATAACCTTCTTACCAGGGTTGGATCTCTGGCCTTTTCTCCTCTTTCCTGATTTCTTTCAGTTTCCCTAAAAGCAGAGACTCAGGCAAAGCCTTGTATGTAATTAATTTGGGTAAATGGCCTCATGGAGGAGGAGTGAGGAGAGAGAGTGAAACAAAGAAAAGTCATCCCCCAGGCTGCATTTCAAGGGGACCTCTGACAGGAATTTATTCTTACAGGACCTTCTGGGGAGCCTTAGGAAGTGCAGGATGAGAGAGGAAGCAGGTATTATCAGCTGGTGACACCAAGAATGACCCACAGACATTAGCTCCCATGTATGAAGGACCACGAGACACCCCAAAGTACCCCACCCTGAGGGCCAGAGAGGCTCAGACAGGAAGGGAGAAGCAGGTCACATGTCCCCAAGGTGAGTGGCTTCTGCAGGAAGCTGGCTAAAGCCCATATGAGACTCCCACCTAAGTGGTGGCCAGAACCAGGGTTGGAATCAAAAGGACTGAGGTGCCCAGGAATTGCCTAACACCCTGGCCATTTACAACCAGGTCGCTGGAGGAGGAGGAGCATGAACTCTCTCTCCTGCAGGCTCACCCTGAGGGGACCATCCTGTCTCATGTTTCCGGCTTCTGCCCAATTCTTTAACACCAGTTTGTCTGTACTTTATTTATTTAATTAATTATTAATTAATTTAATTTTGGCAGTACTGGGGTTTAAACTCAGGGCCTCACACTAGGCAGGTGCTCTACCCCTTGAGCCACTCCACCAGCCCTTTTTTGGGATGGATTTTTTTGAGATAGGGTCTCATGAACTATTTGCCTGGGCTGGCTTTGAACCACTATCCTCCTGATCTCTGCCTCCTGAGTAGCTAGGATTACAGGCATGAGCCACCTGCACCCTGTCTTCTATACTTTAAATTACTGTAGTTTGGATCTCATATGTTCCCTAAAGTCCCATGTCTTAAATACTTGGTCCCCAGTTTAGCACTATTAGGCAGTAGAAACCTGAAAAGATGGGGCTTAGTGGGAAATTTTAGGTCTTTAGGGGCATGCCCTTGAAGGGGACTGTGGAACCCCAGACCCTTCCTCTTCCTCGGTGAGTGGTTTTGCTTCACCACACATTGCTGCCATGGGCCCAAAGCAAAAAGACCAACTGACCATGGAATGAAACCTCCAAAACTGTGAGCCAAAAGAAACCTTTTCACTTTAATTATCTCAGGTATTCCGGTGCAGTAGCAGAACACTGACTAGGGCAAACAGACAAGTTTTGATTTTTTTTTTTTTAACTCAGTGCCTACACCTTGAGCCACTCCACCAGCCCTTTTTTTGTGACGGTTTTTTTTTGAGATAAGGTCTCAAGAACTATTTGCCTGGACTGTCTTCAAACCTCCATCCTCCTGATCTCTACCTCCTGAGTAGCTAGGATTACAGGTGTGAGCCACTGGCACCCGGCAAATTTTGATGTTTTATTTAGCATTTTTGATGAGTGGTTTCTCTACTCAACGAGTCTGTATATCGCCAGAGATAGGAAAAAATGGTCATTATTTTCAAAATGTTTATACATGTACTTTAATACTCCTTTCAAAATTTGCTGAGTATTGAAATCAAGCAACCCTTTAGGGAGTTCCCAGAATCCCCTTTTGAAAAACAGGCCAGTCAATCAAAACAAGGACAGAAACAGCAGCAACTTCCAGCTTTTGAACAGCTGCTATGTGCTTTCTAGACATCTCAGTGTCGTCAAGACACACCCCCCAGGACAGTCACTCTGATTACCGTTAGACAGATGAGGAAACTGTGGCCTCCCAGGCCACCCAAGGCCACAGAACATCGAAGCTGCTGAGCCAGGCTTTAGTACAAAGCTTCCCCACGTTCACTACACAGTGAGACTTTCTTTGGACAAGCCTTCCTTTGTCCCCTGCCACTTCACCCTTGCAGACTGGTTACTGTCCCTGCTGGAGCTCTGTAGGAGTGGGAGGAAACACAGGCTTGGCCAGAGTCAGAGCCAGCTGCCCCTGCTCCCCAACCTGGGTGAGGTGCAGCCTGAGGGCTGGGCCATCAGAAGAGGTGGGACTTCTTCTGGTCAAAATGGGAAAGTAGAGGTAAGGAGAGGTCACTCCAAGACTCTGGGGGACCCAGGGCATTGCTAGGATAATCCTTTGGCTTTGATGGATATGCTCCCAGGTTTCTTTGAATGAGTATGAGAATAGAAGGCAAAGATCTTGGGGACAGAAGGACATCAAGACCAGCATCTTGTTGTACAGATCAGTAAACTGAGGTTCAGAGACCAGTGACCAAGGGAAAGAGCCCAGATTCCGGTGTGGGTTTTCTTACCCTTGGTGCAGGCAGAGCCAAATCTCTTCCCACAGGCTGATGGAGTGGATCAAGTGGCAATATTACCTGCCTAGAAAGTGTGAGGCCCTGAGTTCAAATTCCAGTGCCGCCAAAAAAAAAAAAAAAAAAGAATGACAGGTCTCTTCTTACTACCTGTGCATGCATCTGTGCCAGTGGTGTGCTGTGCACGACTGAGTGTGCAAATGTGTTTATTCATTTCAGCGCACGTGCTTTGCTGTCTGTGCGAGTGCACACGTGTGCTTACGTGGAGACCTGGGTCCTGTGCCCCAGGCTGAGCAGTTTGTAAGAGAATGCATACCCCATATTTGGGCCTGACAAGACCTTTTGCACACAGAGGTCCCATGTGCAAGGGAGGAAAGTGACCCGGGCTTACTGGCCCCCATGACCCTGCTGCCTGTGCCATGACTGTGTGGAAGCATGACCTTGGCTGAGGCCTTGGCAATACCACCATCTTGAGCCACCCTTGGTCACCTGCAGCAGTAGCCTTCCCATGTGCTGGGCCTGTACTACTAAAGTCCCCAAGGCCCTGCAGGAAGGCCAGGGATGTCTGCCCTCCCCCTGGTCCCCTCCAAGTCTACTCTGACCACTCTGGTCTCTGGGCCCCATGCCCTTGTCATTTTGGGAGAAGGACCTGTCTCTCCATTTGTACCCTGAGCTGAGCTCCCAGAGGCCACAATCGCCTCTTCTCTGTGACTCCTGCATTTTTTCCAGGGTGGCCAGATAAATGTGTAACTAAAGCCGGGTGCCGGTGACTCACACCTGTAATCCTAGCTACTCAGGAGGCAGAGATCAGGAGGATCATGGTTCAAAGCCAGCCAGGGCAAATACTTCCCAAGACCCTATCTTGAAAACACAAAAAATGTCTGGTGGAGTGGCTCAAGGTGTAGACCCTGAGTCCAAACCTTAGTTACACATACAAATACACACACACACACACATACAATGTGTAACTAACGCAGGAAACGGGACAAGTGAAGTTACAGAGACACCAGTTCTGTCTCATCCTTTGGGATGACCCCAAATCTGACATCACTGTCCATGTGACTCCTTCAAACAGAGGGTCAACCTCTCTCCACACTGCTGACCTTCACTCACCAAGCACTCATGCAAGGAAGCCTCTAGCACATGGGTGACTCAAGATTTGGGACAGGAAATGCACTAGCGGGATCACAGGGACTGTGAAATGCTACCAGAGTGGTATCAAAAGGACACAGGAGGCACTTCTACCAGCCAAAGGTGGGATTATTTGAGCATTAGTAAAATTAATAACTATAATGGACTGACACCCATCAAACATGATTAAATCAACTGATTCATATACATTTAAAGAAATTACTCACAAGGCACGGTGGTACATACCTGTAATCCCAGCCTGTGGGAGGCAGAAGCAAGAGGAATCAAGAGTTCAAGATTAGCTTGGGCTACTTAGTGAGTCCCAGGCTGTTCTGGACTACATAAAGAGACTGTTTCAAAACAAAAACAGTAACAGTAAAACAAATAAATAACTCATCTGTTGCCTATAATCCCAGAGCTCAGGAGACTGAGGCAAGAGGATTGTGAGTTTGATGACCAGACCCTGTCTTAAAAACAAAAACAAAACAATACAAAACCCAAGCAAACAAACAAAAAGCATTTCCTTCCTTTCTGAGGCCACATTTGTTTATTCACTTGTCAAATGGATTGTGTTCTGCCTTTTGTCTACAGTGGCTTGTCCTGCTGTGACTGTGGAGTGAACAGGGTCTCTTGGAGATGTTGATTTCTGTTAGTTTTTTTCTGGTGGTACTGGGATTTGAACTCAGGGCTTCATACTTGCTAGGCAGGCACTCTACCACTTGGGCCACTCCACCAGCCCTATTTTGGGTTGTGTATTTTTGAGATAGGTGCTCATGAACTATCTGCCTGGACTGGCCTCAAACCTTGATCCTCCTGATCTCTGCCTTCTGAATAGCTAGGATTATAGGTGTGAACCACTGGCGCGTCACCTGATTTTGGTTCTTTTGAACACTTTCCCAGATATGGGGTTGCCGGATGGCGTGGGGCTCTGTGTTGACTTCTCCTGAGGGGCAGCAGTGTTGTTTCCCACAGAAGCTGCCCCATTTTTCCCATCAACAGTGCAAAAGGGCTCTAGTGTCTCTTCCTCACCAACACCAGGTATTTCCTGCTATGTTGATAACAATCGTCCTGATGGCTGTTAGTTTTTAAAGGTTAATCTTTTTATTTTGAGATGATTATGGGTTCACACACCATTACAAGAAGTAACGCAGAGAGCCTGTGCCACTTTCACTGGTTTCTCTCCTTTCCCCGGTGGTAACACCTTGCACTAGTGCAACCCCCACAATCAGGAACTTGACATTGATATCATCCACAGATCTAGCTCAGATTTCAGCTGGTGACACGTTCACGTGACCTTTTGAATGAACAGATCCGGTTGGATCATACCTGCTTACAACTTTTCAAAGGATGTCCGTTCATTGCTTGGATTAGTTTTTAAAAATTAGTGGATTGAGGACCTTAATATAAGGCCTAAAACTTTGACACTACTGCAGGAAAGAGTAGGAAAGACACTGGAACAGAAAGGCATAGGCAGTGACTTCCTGAATAGAACTAAATGGCTCAGCAATTAAGAGAAAGGACTGACAAATGGGACTGCATGAAATAAAAAGCTTTTGCATAGCAAAGGAAACAGTCACCAGACCTAAGAGACAGCCCACAGACTGGAGAAAATCTTTGCCAGCTTTTCAGCTGATAAGGAAATAATGACCAGAATACACAAGAAACTCAAAAAACTAAACTCCCAAAGAATCAATGACCCAATGAAGAAATGGGCAGATGAGTTGAAAAGACAATTTTCAAAGCAAGAGGTACAAATGACCAATAAATACAGGAAGAAGTGCTCAACCTCCCTGACCATGAAAGAAATGCAGATCAAAACTACACTAGGATTTCATCTCACCCAGTTGGAATGGCTATCTTCAAGAGCAAAAACAACAACAAATGTTGGCGAGGATGCAGGGAAACAGGAACCCTTATGCACTGTTGGTGGGAATGTAAATTAGTACAGCCATTATGGAAAGCAGTGTGGAGATTCCTTAAGAAACAAAAAATACAACTACCATACTAAACAGTGATACCACTCCCAAAGGAATGTAAGTCAGGATACAGTAGAGGCACCTGCACACCCATGTTTATTGCGGCACTATTCACAATAGCCAAGTTATGGAAACAGCCAAGATGCCCCACTATTGACGAATGGATCAAGAAAATGTGGTATCTATACACAATGAAGTACTACCCAGCCATAAAGAAGGATGAGATTATGCTGTTTGCAGGTAAATGCATGGAAATGGAGGACATGATATTAAGTAAAGTAGGCCAGGCTCAGAAACACAAAGGCTGCATGTTTTCTCTCATTTGTGGAACACAGATCCAAAAGATAAACATATACACAAAACCAAACAGGATCAGCCAGACACAAGTGGCTCACGCCTATAATCCTAGCTACTCAGGAAGCAGAGATCAGGAGGATCACGGTTCAAAGCCAGCCTAGGCAAATAGTTCATGAGACCCTATCTTGAAAAAACCCTTCACAAAAAGGGCTGGTGGAGTGGCTCAAGTGGTAGAGAGCCTGCCTAGGAAGGATGAGGCCCTGAGTTCAAACCCTAGTACCACCAAAAGAAAAATGAAAGAGATTATAATAGAGGGGATGATTTTGATTATAATAAGACTCTTTACATAACTAATGTATATTAATTAAAGTATCAATTAAAAAATAATAAATAAATCAAACATATGTTAATATAAATGACATAATTTGGTAAAAAGTAACTATTTTCCAAAAAAAAAAATTGAGAAAAATGGTTATATATTACATTTTTAATGTCTAAGAATGGAAAATATCTTGACTCTCATATTTGCTTCTATACTCAATCTGTCACGATATATTGTTTTGGTTGAAATATGTGAAGAAAATTCAGTATCACATCTTTGTGATTAGAAAAATGAGAAGTGTTTTAATAGCCTTTTGGGGTATTCTTTGATACCACATCAAACCTCAGCAAGTGGTAGTTTTTTAAAGGCTAGTTCTATTGCAGAATCTGAAACCATAGCAAGGACTCTTATTTTAAAACCCATTGTCTGAGCTGGGCTTGGTGGCAAAAGCCTGCAATTCTAGCATATGGGAGGCAAAGGCAAGAGGAATGAGAGTTGAAGGTCAGCCTGGGCTGCATAGTGAGACCCTGTCTCAAAAAACCACAAATAAAACCTAATGTCGAGAGGCTGGAGAGGCAGATCTGTGGTAGAGCTCCTACATGCATGGCAAGGCTCAGTACTAAAAAAATAAAAAAAACCACAAGCCTATTGTCTGTCTGTTCTTTGAGTGAATTTTTTGTGTGTGCGTAATTTTCTAACTCCATGACTGTCATTTGGAAAGTATCAATTGACTTAGGCAGATCTTCCAAATTTTGACATATTTCATTATACAATGTTGAAAAAAAATCACGTTACTATGACAACTGTTCTTATCACAGAAGTGTTTAAATACTGAGAAGCTTGTCAAGCTCACAGGGATGGATACAAGTGTTCCAAGATTCTAACTTTTGCTTAAAAGCTCAAATTTTATCATTGAAAACAAGTATTGCCAGTTGTTTTATGTGGAGTGACAGGCTCATTTCATTCCCTGTTGAGCAAATATCTGTAAAAATGTCTGAATAGCCACATTTTCCCTGTCTTTCCTTCAAGTAAAAACGCTGTTCTATGCAAAAAGCAGACAGTTCAGCAGAAACTCAAACAATCACACGAGCTCATACTTCCTTTGAGACAAGCACCAACCTCTGGTGAGAAGTGCTTCACGTATTCTTTCCTTTTATCACTCAAAATATTGAAGTGATGGGGCTAGCGGACTGGCTCAAGTGGTAGAGTGCCTGCCCAGCAAGCGTGAGGCCCTGAGTTCAAACCCCACTGCCACCAAAACAAAAAAGTATTAAAGTGGCAAAAGATGTAGATGGAAGGTTTAATAAAATTATTATTTTTTTTACTGGTCTATGTAGTTCATTCATAAATAAAACTTTTCTAAAACATGGCAAACCCATGACAATGAGAAAAAGACAACTACTGGTATGTTCTGAGTCAGGAAGGAAGAATTTTCCTATCATTCTGTTAGGCTAATTAATTGAAGGCCTGCAAATCACAGTGAGAGCAGACAGATTAGCAGGAGGAAAGACACCTGTCCATAGAATAGAACTGAAAGTTAAAGAAAGGATTAGGCTCGGGCCTTCTGTACTATTCTAACAGATAAAAGAGATGCTGGGCTTCAAGGGTGAGAGATCTGGGGAGTGGGCAGGAAATATATATGGGAACTAATGGAAGATAAGGGCTATTCTAGGAAGGACTGTTTATGCAAACTCCTCTTGGTGTCCCCTCCCCATCCCGGTGTTGAGTAGCTTTTTCCCTCACAAAGGGAAGCTTGGTGTATGAGAGGAGGGCAGGAGGCAGGGAACTTTCTGAGTCAGTTGATTCTCTGTTGCTTTCAGCTTAAAATAATCCTCATGCCAGGTTCACACCTGTAATCCTAGCTACCTGGGAGGCTGAGATTGGGAGGGTCAAGGTTCAAAGCCAACCAGAAATAGTTTGCTAAAACAACCAGAGCAAAATGGACTGGAGGTGTGGCTCAAGCAGTGAAGTGTGAAGTCCTGAGTTCAAATTTCAGTCCTGTGAAAAAAAGAAAAAGAAAAGAATCCCTGTGCCAAAGTGGCTTATTTCGGGGTGGCTTGAGCTAGTCTGACAAGTTTCACTCTCTGTTGCTTTTGCACAATGGCCAAATGGTAACACAATGGCAAGGGAGTCTTATTACTGGTATGAAAATAGTCTTGAGCTGGAACTGGCAGCTCACACCTGTAAATCCTACCTACTCAGGAGGCAGAGATCAGGAGGATCACCAGTTTGAAGCCAGCCCAGGCAAATAGTTCATGAGACCCTAATTTGAAAAAGATATGGTGGCCAGTGAATGGCCTGAGTGGGGGATTTAGTGTACCAAGCATTCTGCTCGGGCTGTTTGCCTTAGGATCTCTGGTGACAGACCTGAAACTTTGTGCAGGGGGAGAGGAGCAGGCCTGTTAGGAGTGCACAGCAGGGGGCCACTCCTTTCTGCTGTCAAAGTCCCACTGGGAACCCCAGTGGAGTAAGCTTAGGAATGCCTGATAAAATGTAGAAAGCCCAACTAAAAGCCAGGCATGGTGGGTCACACCTAAAATTCTAACACTGGGAGACTCCCAAGAGTTCAGGCCAGACTGTATTACAAAGTCAGGCCCTGTCAAGAAAGAAGGAGAGCGAGAGAGAGCGACAGAGAGAGAGAGAGAGCAACAGAGAGAAAGAGAGAGAGAGAGAGGGAGATAGAAGGAGGGAAGGAAAGAAGGAAGGGAGGAAGGAGGGAAGGAAGAAGGAAGGAGGAAAGGAAGGAAGGGAGGGAGTAAAGAAGGAGGGAAGGAGGGAAGGGAAGCAAGGAAAGAAGGAAGGAAGGAAGAAAGGTGGGAGGGAGGGAAGGAGAGAAGGAAGGACATTTAGTTAAAATTAAATTTAAGGGGCTAGGGATATAGCTCAGTCACAGAGCTCTTTTCTATCCTGACAAGGCCCTGAGTTCAATTCCTAAAACCACAAAAAATAAATAAGCAAATAAATAAATTTAAGAGAAACAACAAATAGTGAAAAAAGGAATTAAAAAAGGAGAAACAGAAAATAATTTTTTAGTGTTAAGTGTATCCTACACATTGAGTAAGCATATTTATACTAATAAATAATTCAATGTTTATCTGAAAATTAAATTTAATGAGATTCACACATTTTTGTTGGCCAAATCTAGCAGCCAACACACCATTACTAGTCAGCACTCCAAGTAAGGTAAGTCCTTTTCCACACACCTTGCTACCTGCCTGCCTTTCCCAGGCCCAGTCCCACAGCTGCCCAGACCAGTAACTGAAGCAAACCATGGGCTGGGATGGACACTGAGGATTCAGTTGCGCCTTTCCATAGCTCACTCCTCTCACAGAAGAGATTCTCTGACAGTTTGAACTTTTTAGTAGCGTCCATAGGCACTGCCCTCCCTCCTTGATCCACTTCTCCCCACTCTTTTCCTCACCCAGTCCTTCCTTGAACCTTCCTACAACCCCCATGCCCCCCAGTTATAGCCCAACAGAATCCCTGGGGGGTCTGGGATCCCCTGGTGGAGTGGGCTCTGGCCTGAGGTCAGGGATAAGTTCTCCCTGCCAGCCAATGGTTCTCTACCAGTTTTGGGTCTGCTCCTTTTAAGGACCAGAGGGCAATTCTCCTCTCCTCAGAGAAGACTTCTCTTTCCTTGGCAGAGATGTCATACGTGTAATTCCAGCACTCAGGAGGCTGAGGCAGGAGAATCTCAAGTTCAAGACCAACCTGGGTTGCACATCCAGACCCTGTCTCAAAAAAACAAACAAACAAACAAAAAATCAGGGAGCCAGTGGCTCACCCTTGTAACCCTAGCTAATTGGGAGGCTAAGATTGGGAGGATCAAGGTTCCAGGCCAGCCTGGCCAAATAGTTTGGGAAACCCTATGTCCAAAATAAGCAGATCAAAATGGATGGGAAGTGTGGCTCAAGCAATAGAGTGCCTGCTTTGCAAGCACAAAGCTCTGAGTTCAAACTCCAGTCCCACCAAAAAAAAAAAAAAAATCCTCCTCCTTCCAAAGGTCCAGAATTGGGGAAGAAGGGGTGGTCTCTCCTAGCTTGCTAGAGGTCTTCATTTTCCTCCATTTGTAGGACCCTGTGGAGGGAACAGGCCTCACCTATGCAGAAATCATTTCTCCTCCAGGCTAGCCTGCCTAGCATCCACTCAGATGCTAGGAAAAGCCTCCTGCAGGACCACCTGGATAAAATGCTCAAATCTGACCTCTTCCACCCCTGGCTCCTCTCTGAGAAGGGGACCCCAGTGGAAGAGGTTTGGAAGGAGGCAGTCTTGGCTATGGCCAGTCACTAGGAGAGTTCTGGGTTTCCAGGCCTGAGACCCAGGTTAAGCCACCCCCTGCTGTGAAGCCAGGCAACTTGAATGTCCCCTTTGTTGGGCATGACTTGGAGAAACAGCAGTGATCAAAACCAACACAGGTAGTTTGGTGGTGTGGCTCAAAAAGTAGAGTGCCTGCCTAGCAAGTGCCAGGTTATGAGTTCTACTCCCAGTACTGCCAAAAAAACAAAAACAAAAAAAACACAGGTCGCCCCTTGGAGGCAGGGATGAGTGTGTCTGGGAGGGGTCCTGTGTCCTCCTAGGGAAGGGAACAGGAGATCTAGGGCTTGTCTGAGACCTGGTGGTCATTGTTGCAGGGTGTGGAGAAGGAGGCAGAGGTTTTAGGACCATCCTTTCCAGCCCAACCCTCTCAGCTGTCTGAGCTCTCTATATGTTCCCCTGTCCTCTTGCACCAACAGTCACTGCTGGCCTCCCTTCAGACCTACAAGTGTGCCTCCTGCTGCCCTTGGTATGACAGGGTGGGGCGGGCCCAAGTAGAGACCCACTGCCACAGTTCAGGGCAGAACTGTTGAGCACCTTATAGCCATCATCTCTTAATCCTCACCCAGCCTGACATCACTGGACTCATGGTATTCACAGCCCAGATGAGAGGAGGGAGGCTCACAATCCAGCTTCATATAATCTGAAGCTAAGGCTTCAGATTATATGTCCTCTTCATTACCACCCTGCCTCAGGCCACCTGGGCATGCCCGTAATTCCAGAACTCCGGAGTCTGAAGCTGGAAGAACAAAAGTTCAAAGCCAGTCTATGTTACAAAGTTAGACCCTGTCAAAAAAAAAAAAAAGACGGTTGCTGACTCTTGTCTGTAATCTTAGCTACGTGGGAGACTGAAATTGAGAGGTTCGAGGTTCAAAGCCAACCTGAAGAAAAAGTTCCCTAAAATAACCAGAGTAAAATGAACTGGAAGTGTGGCTCAAGTGGTACAGTGCCTGCTTTGCAAGGACGAAACCCTGAGTTCAAACCCCAGTCCCACCAGAAATTAAAAATAAATAAAAATAATCTGAAAACTTTAACACTTTTAAACTAAATGGGATATGTGGAGGGCCTGCCCTTGACCCTGAGAGATGAGGCCAGAATTTGAGTGCTGGCGGCCTCCAGCTGCCATCCAGCTCAGAGCCCCATCCTGGATTAGAGGTCACCAAACTGAAATGGAAGAGCCTCATTCACCTCTTCAGCTCCCCATCAAAGGGACCTCTGTATGAGCTTCCAATGTCCACATCAAGGAACTCTTTTCAAAACGCTCGGCCTTGAGAGAGGCCATCTGCTCTTTATCTCTTCCTTTTGTTCTGTGTTGACTTCCTGGCGGGTTATCTCCCTGCTGGGCTTCAAAGCTGCCCTCTCAGCACCTCTCAGCCTAGCTGTGTCTTAGCCAGCAGGGACAGAGCTGAAGCAGGACCAGCCAGCACCTCCCTCCAGCCACATCTCCTGAGCACCCATTGTGCTCAACTCCTGGCCTCCTTCCACCTCAGCTCTTATCAAGGTTGGTTGGGTGTCACCTATGGTACCTCCAGGGATAGATAGCAACCATCGAGAGGGAAGGCCTTGTGGGTCCTTAATCTAGAGGGTGCCCAGAGCAGCCACTCTTAAAATTAGGGAAACCAACATGGGCTTCTCCCATCCAAGTACTAACCAGGCCCGACCCTGCTTAGCTTCCGAGATCAGACGAGATCGGGCGCGTTCAGGGTGGTATGGCCGTAGACCCAACATGGGCTTCTGATGTCACCTTTGTATGTTTGTTTGCCAATTATATTCCAAAAGACAGCTTCCAACTATTTCATTAAAAGGAAGAACCTTTTAATACCTAGAGAGTGGGAAGGCTATATGTCAGATTAAAATAATTGTGATCCCCCACTCCCAGCCCACTGCTGCCAAGTAAGGACAGCTGGCAGCCTCGCATGATCCCTGAGCCCGGGAAAAACCTGGGTGGGCTGCATCAGACCCTGGCAGGTACTGAGACCAGATCTGAGGAACCACGGCTCCCTGAATCCCACAGAACTGCCAGGTCCTCGCACACGTCAGGTGTCTGATCACCAGGATTCCCAGCCCTCTTCCCCTAGCACACTCCTACTCTCTCATCCTTTCTGGACTCAGGTGTCTCCTCCCAGCAGGGCTGGCTTCCTGGGAGTTGGCAGTCACACAGTCCTGTGCACAGAAGGACCTGTGCTTAGTTTAATGCTCGTTACTGATATTTTGAAATTCATTTGTCACTGGGCCATCCAAATTAGGTAGCCAGTCCTGCCTCTGTGACATCTTTCTGAAGTCACCCTCAACTTAGGTTAAGGCTGGTACTTCCCCCTAGGCTCACACAATCCCCATTCCCTCCTCCCCAGTACCCCTGATCACGCTAAGCTGTGCATCTTTACTGGCTTACATCTCCCCGCCAGACACTGAGCTAGTTCAGGGCTGGGGTAGAGTTTACTTCTGTCCTGTAACACAATTAGCACATAGCAAGTTCTCAGTTCATTGGGTGCTGAAATGAACAGTCCAAATGGGAAGGCCTGGCCCGGTTTCCTACAGGATTCTGGCCAGAACTGGGCTTCAACCCATTTTTCTTGCTTTACAGCCAGACAACTCTCCCCGCCCTCTCCCTCTCCTAACCAGTGGCCAAAAGCCAAAATCAACCCAGACCAAATCCAAATATAAATTTGTTTTTCTGACCTAGGACCCAAATTAATGTATTTTGTCTTTCTCAAAGGCTACCATTTTCTAGAACAGTTAAAGGTGACTGACCCAGAAACTCTAACACCAAGAAGGACTGGGGTGCTACTGAGTCATAAGTGGCTCAAACTGGATCCAAAAGTGAGGGACTGGTGAGCTGTGGGTAGTCCACACCCTTATATGTGTATGGGGTGTGAGTGTGTGTGTGCGTGCCAAGGGCCACAAAGAAAGGTATGGCTTATACCAGTTCTGCCAAACCCACCATGAAATCTAAATCCATCCATCCATCCATCCATCCTTCCATCCATCCATCCATCCATCCTTCCATCCATCCATCCATCCTTCCATCCATCCATCCTTCCATCCATCCATCCATCCTTCCATCCATCCATCCTTCCATCCATCCAGCCATCCAGCCATCCATCCAACCATTCATTCTTCCTTCCACTCATCCACCCACCCACCTAAGCAGAGGATGTGACAATGAGAAGGACAGACATAAAGAATAACAGGTATGGAGGAGAAAAAGAAATACACAAATTAGCAGGGCGCTGATAATTCAGGTCTGTAATCCTAGCTACTCAAGAGACAGAAATCAGGAGGATCGTGGTTCAAAGCCACCTCTGGGCAAATAGTTCTTGAGATCCTACCATGAAAAAACCCGTCACAAAAGAAGGGTTGGTGGAGTGGCTCAAAGTGTAGGCCCTGAGTTCAAGTTCCAGTACTACAAAAAAAAAAACAGACAAATTTCCATTTTGGGGGGAGGGGATACTGGGGTTGAATTCAGGGCCTCATGCTTGCTAGGCAGGTGCTCTACCACTTGAGCCACTCCACCAGCTCTTTTAGAAGCACCCTCTTTTGCTGTGTCTTTAATGGCAGTCCTGTCCTGGGCTCTGGAGAACCAAGTGCAGGTCCAGAAGGTGGTTCAGGGCCAGTAGTTGATCTGAGTGTGTAACAGGCAACTCCATGCCACACTCTCAACTTCCACCACTCCAGCAGGGGCCTAGGGCCCCACAATTCTCTCCTCCCTCAGCTGAGTTCTCACCAAGAAAGCTCTGTTCCCATGTGACCTGTCCTCAGTGGAGGTGTGTGAAGTCCAACGAGTCACCACCCCAACCATACTTCTAGAACACCCTCTTGGATGGCCACTGTGGGCTCCATTACACTCAGGAGAATGTGTCCAGTACCAGAGGGAAAATCCTGCTTTTCTAGAATGCTGGTCTCAGACGTTTTTGAAGGAATGAAGGGCCAGGCCTGCGCTGAGTCTGGAGTTTGGGTACAGACTCCAGACTGTTTGGCGGGTCAGGAAGCCGAAAAGTTGGCACCGTGGGGGAGGTGAAAATAAAATCTTTCTATGCCCTAAATCAAAAAAAAAAAAAAAAAAAAAATCAAAAGACTGTTCTGGCAACCGGTCCCAACCCAGGAGCACGCCATACCAGACTGACTTTAAAACCTGGCCCAGTCAATCACTGACCATGTGACTCAACAGCGTAGCACGCGGCCGAGAGCCAGCCAATCAGCAACGGCCTTACTCCAGCGATTCCGCCTCTGAACGCCAGCCAATCCCTAACCTCCGAGACTGAAAGTCAGCCAATCTGCAAACACTTGGGCTTCTGGCACTCAGCCAATTGCTGAACGCCATGCGTTCCACACCCTATATAAGATCAGCGCTGCGCTCGCCCTGGTTCTGGGCTCTTTGTAAGCGTTCGGGTTTCTTCCCGTAAGGAACGCAGCCAGCTTCATTGTTTCTCATCTGTCTCCTGGAGGAGAAGGTCTTGCACTGTGAACATTGCTCAAGAGGCCGTGAGGGGGTCTATGGTATTTACTGTACCCCCTCCCACACACACCAAGGCTGCCACAGACTTCCTGGGCCCCCTGGCCACAGCCACCAGGCTGGCGCTTTCAGGACCCCCTGGCCAGTTCTCTAAACCTTTGACCTCTTCTTCTGTGGTGTCCTGACTGTAGCTGAGGAGGGGTGGGAGATGGGAGGGAGTTTCCCCACGAGGCCTTTGGGGCCCCCGGGCAAGCTGAGGGGCCTCCACTCCGACAGCTGGCCTGATTCTCGGGGGGTACATTCTGTGACATCACATGCATTTGGAGTGACAAAGCCTGATGGTGGAGACAGAGGACACCCAAGAGCCCCCAGAAAAACAGTTGTGGAGATTCTGGGTCGCATGTGGCGAAGGCCACCTTCTGGGAGCACCAGTACCGAGGTACTGGGTACCCAGTACCGAGGTGGGTTGGGGCAGGTTGGAGAGGGAGCCAGGGAGAACTTCCCGTTGGAAGTGAGGCTGAGCGTCTCCCTCAGCCGTGCCACATTCCTTCCCAGGGCCTTGGGTCAGGGAATGGAAGAGGAAAACAACCCACCCCCTCTCTGACTTCCCCCAGTTCTATCCCCCCCTTGTCACAGGCCAAGCCTCTGATGGATGACTAAGAGATAGACGTACGCAGTGACCACAAGAGGAAATCACAAGGTGTCTGAGAGAAAGACATTGTAATTAAACTTCCCAACTCCACAGTGACAGTCTCTGTGAAGATCAAAGCAGTGCACCAAGGTCATCACAGGATTGATTTTATTTATTTATTTATTCATTCATTCATTCCTTCTTGGCTGCGATGGGGTTTGAACTTGGCACCTTGCATTCACCTTGCACTTGCTTGGCAGGGGCTCTTCCATTTGAACCAAGTTGACTGCCCCACGGGATGCTTTTAAGTCATCTTTTAGGACAGACACCTGAAGCTTAATCCTTTCTTTGCTCAAGATTAAGTCTAATCAAGGTGAAACCATGTTTCCTGGGAAAAATATCTTTAATTTAGGAAGACAAAGACCCTGGCCCAGGGGTGTACCCTAAGGATCAGATGGACCCAGAACTGGGAAAATATTTAAGCTCCAAATGCTGAGAACTGCAGGTCTCACTCTGGAGGTGACTTGCTTTCAGTCTATGAAAGTATATTCCTAAACCAGGTGCCAGTGGCTCACACCTATTACTAGCTACTTGGGCGGCTGAAATCAGGTGGATGACTGTTCGAGGCCAGCCTGGGCAAATAGTTCCAGAGACCCTATCTCCAAAATAATCAGAGCAAAATGGACTGGAGGTGTGGCTCAGGGCATAGAGCACCTGTTTTGCAAGTGCAAAGCCCAGACTTCAAACCTCAGTCCCATCAAAAATAAATGAATAAATAAAATAAAAAAGTGTATTCCTCTCCTAGTAAGTTTTCCTATCATTTCCACTACACTTTTGTGTCTTGTCCTGAATTACTCTCTTGTGCAAGGACCAAGGTAGACAGCAGTGTTAACCTTTCTGGTAACAAAGTCAGCAGAGCCTTGAAAACTCCTGTGGGCTTCCAAGAAGATGGGGCTTGGAAGGAGGGCAGGATGGGCTACTATGAATGACTAGAGCAATAAGCAGAATCAACCCACTGGGAAGATTCTAGATCCTCTGCCTGCTTTGCCCTGCCGCTCTACTCCCCTCAAACACCTGTCTTCACATCTCTCCTTCCCATGCACCAAGAGAAGCCTCAGTTTTCTCTTTGTACAATGGGTATAACACCCACCCATGCCCTCTCACTGAAGTCTGGCTGCTGCTGCTCTGTCCTCAGCCTCCCCTCTTCTCCCCACCCCATCCCATGCAAAGCTCAAAGGGGCCGATTTGCCTAGCATTTTGCCTGTACTTGCCTGATGGCTCCTCAGCCTTTTGAAGCCAGCCAGGAAGCCCTGGTTGTGTCTCCGAGGAACCCCTCCATATGTGGGAGGTTTAGGTCCCTCAGTGCCTGAGATCAGGCTGGGAGATCACAGTGATCCAGGCAAGGTACAGGGCAATAAACAAAACCCAAAGTGCACTGGGGTGGCTCCTGAAATTGTGCCCCCAGGTGCCACCCTGGCCTCCCAGTTCCCACTCCAAACCCTGCTTGAAGTGTTCTGACCTCCAGGGTCTGAAGTTTCATCAGATATCCCCTACAACCTTCAGGCCCAGTGTCCTTGGGCTAGCTTGGGCAGCCAGGTCCTTGTCTGTCTCACCTGGCGCCCTGACCTCTGAGCCCTGTTGGGAGGGGTAGCTTAGAAGAGGTGAGGTCTGGGGTGGGTGGGATCAATGTGAGGATCAGAGGGACCCCCAGCTCTGAGAACTGAAAACCATGTTGAAGGAACCTCGGGGTAGCTTGCCTGCAGGGGGAACCCAGCAGGCCAGGCCGTGACTGGTAATCAAATGCTGATGTGGAACCTAGAATCCTGAGATGAACTTGACCGTCCTCTCCAGCAGTATATCCTGGGTAACTTGGCCCCTTTAAACTAGGTCTGAAGGATTCTGGGAAACAGCCAGGCAGAAGCAGAGGTTGACCCCAGATGTCTGATAGGATTTAGCTGTGAAAGGGGGAGGCTCTGTGTGCCACAGGGCTCTTGTAAGCACCAAGGGAGACTCTGGTTGGGGGGAGGGCGGTAGGGGAGGGGAGCACTGTCCCCTCCCCTGTGTGGGGGACAGGGGCAGTGTCTTCTATGGGTCATGTCCAGGCCTTAGTGCCTGGTGGGGCACTGGCAACCATCCTCCCGTCTCAGCCACCCCAGTCTGGGGCCTGGGTCCTCTCTGTCTTCACCGTGCAGATGGCTCTGTCATGCCTGACCCCTTGGGCATCTTTTCCGCTCTGAAATTCACCTGAGCCTGGAGCCTCCTTATGGTATTTTGGTCCGGAAGCCTCCTGAGTGGCTACCTTGGCTTTTGACCATTCTCCAGGCAGGAGAGGACTGGAGGAAAGGTATACTGGGTGGTAGGTCAGGCAAGACACAGAGGAGCAAAACATTTTATACTCACAGACCCCAGGGAGAAGAAGTATGCCAACCAGGGCCAAGCGAACGTCAGGGGACAAGAAGGCAGGGTGTTCAAGAGCCAGTGGAGAGGGACAGAGGACCTGTGACCAAAGGCTTTGGAGGCCTGGGGTGTTACTCATGCAGGTTTCCATGGGGAGTTCTGATTGGTGGCTTTACAGCGGGCAGCTGAGTTCATGGGTCTTGGTGACACCAAGAGGGGGGCCACTGGCATATCTGAGCAATCCAGGCAGGGTGTGGTGTCAATGCAGAGTCCCGTAGGTTGTATCTGAATGTCCCACAGAGAGATGGCCTCCGAGAGGCAGGTACATGAGGTAGATATCTGAACTGACCACACAAACTAGGAGGAGGCAGGGAACTGGAAACTCTGTTGAGGGTGACTAAGCCCTGCTCTTATATTCAAAATGGATGTGGAGGTGACATGAAAGCATAGGCGTTCCCTACCCTCTCTCTGCACCTGCGTCACCATCACTGTGGTCCCCGGGAAGTGTTTTCTTGGATAGCTAAAAGAGAGGTGCCCTGGCTCTGGCCAGTTCTAGCGGTTGGGTGGGGCTGGGGTGGTCCTGTGGAGGTGCCTGTGGGAGGGATGGGGATAAACCAAATGCAGAGTAAGCGTCCTATGACTGGGGAGCTGTGGAGCAGGAGCCAGGATGTGTATGGGTGGGGGGTGCCCTGGATTACTCCAGGCTAGGCCTGCTGTGTTTGATTCCCAGTGTGTCTGGGAGGCTTAGGCTCACTGGTCAGCCCCTCCCTGGCAGCTGGCAGGCAGGCATTGTTTCAGGAAGTCTTTCCTCACTGTTGTTACAGAAAGGAAAAAACAAAGACAACACAGCTGGCTGATGGTTGTGGACCTCACCACCCAGGGTGGGAAGTGATCCCAAACTCTGTGCCTCCCTCATCTCTTCTCCCATCTCCCCCAGGGATGAAAACCCCAGCTTCTACCTAACACTCAGGAGGGCTCTGATAGGTCAGGCTCTACCCTTGGTTTGCATACCTTCCATGACAAGGAGCTCAGAATCCCCTAGAGACTATGAGATGGTAAAAATCAACAGAACACACTTTGCAAACCAGGCTGAGAGGTTGTGGCCAGGGGAGGCCGGAGAGACTTGATCATAAGCCGGAACTGGTAAGGCACACGCCACCCCATTAGCCCCACAGCTCTGATAGTTTCTGGGGCTGTGCCAGTTCATGGGACAAGTTTCAGCTCAACAAGAAAAACTTCCTCTCAGCAGAACCAGAGGCCCGAGATCAGGTTTTTGAGGGGAGCTGATGAGTCCCCTGTCACTGGGGGAGTGCAAATAGAGAGGAGCCCATTATCAGGAGGATGAGGGCTTCCAGAAGGCCCCGCCCAAAGGAACCAGGAAGGGTGGCTCTTCCCAAACCCCAGCTGGCCTGTCTGAGAAGTCTGGGGGCTGAGGGATGGGGAAGTAGAGGCTCAGCTTTCCCCACCATTCTGCTCTCAGGGACAGGTCTTTCCTCTGGACATCAGCCGGCCTTGGCTTCCTCCCACACCTCTGTTTCTTTCCCCAGTCTCCTGACTCTGTTGTTTTCACAGCCTAGTGAAGGCGGGACTGAGGGCTGCAAGCCAACCATGCCCAGTTCAGGAGACCCCATGCCAGCATCAGCCTGGAGTTCCCATGTCTCCCCCGCAGACTCTTCTTTGGCCTTTCGGTCACAGGTTAATGAGAGGCATCCCTTCCCAGGGCCCAGACCTGCTGTTGGGGTATAGTGTTTGGGGTCCAAAAACCAGATCTTCCTCTCCCAGGGAGCCCTGCTTCACAACCAGGCTCAGGAAGGGCAAGGCTGCTCCACAGACAGGGTGTACTGATAGTGGGTTGGGGTTCTGTGACGCTGCATAGGGGAGGGCCAGACAGGGGTCTTCCTGAATCCTGGGATCCTATATGTCTGTCTACTCTGGGTATGAGGCAGCAGAGATCTATTCAAATGAGATGCAAATCAGCCCTGCTGAGCCCTAGCTGGTCCCTGGGCCTCCCTTCCCCTTCCTGCTGCCCAGTGAGCTGAAGGAAGGTAGTCTGAGCAGTGAGGTCACTCCCAGGAGATGTTCCTTCCCTCTGTTGGCCTCAGTGTCCCCACCTGACCCATCTTTATGAACTTTTAAATGTGAAACTGAGGTCCACGAGGCCAGAGAAAAGAGAAAGCAGTCTTGGCCCTAGGGCCTGACATTTCAGTCATGTGGTACTCAGCCAGTGCTCAAGGGTGACAGATTTTATTCTAATAAAAATAGGACAATGTCTATCTGCCTTTTATTCTCACCATGTCCTGGCAATGCTGAGCAACATCAGTGATAAAATACTCCTCTCTGAAAAAGTTGTATTGGTCAAAGTTCTAAACAGTTGCTACAGTTACTGTTGAATGTTAAAATGTAAAATAAACTTCAGATTAGCACCTATGTTCTGTAATAAATATTGCAATCTACATGAAAGTAACTCAGAGAATTCCCCGCTATGCACCTGCAGACTGAGCTGCAAGCACTGTAATGTCACCTGTAATCCCTAACCAGAGCCTTCTTCCAGTTAGTTGCAGTCCTGCTCTCTGATCCCTGTGGTACGAATTCTTATGTTTAAACCATGGATTCTAGCTGGGTGCTGGTGACTTACTCTTATAATCCTAGCTACTCAGGAGACAGAGATAGGCCAGCCCAGGCAAATAGTCCATGACACTCTATCTCGAAAAACCCATCACAAAAAAGGGCTGCCCAGGTGGCTCAAGTGGTAAGAGTGCCTGTTTTGCAAGTGTGATGCCCTGAGTTCAAACCCCAGTGCTACCAAAAGATAAATAAATAATAGACCATGAATTCTAAGTACACGATGTTACCACAGTGATTATAAAGGCCAAGAAACGACTTGAGTTCCTTTAATTCTGTCACCCTGTGTAACAATTTGGAGTTTTACTTGTGTTCAAATTTTTGTGTGGAGACTGGGATTTGAACTTAGGGCTTCATGCTTGCTAGCTAGTCAAGTGCTCTACTGCTTAAGCCACACCTCCAGTCCATTTTACTCTAAGTTATTTTGGAAATGGGGGAGGTCTCTAGAACTATTTCCCTGGGCTGTCCTTGAACCTCCATCCTCCTGATTTGCCTTCCAAGTAGCTAGGATTTCAAGTGTAAGCCCCCAGGGCCCAGCTGTACTTGTGCTTAAATTTTAAGCACAGTTTTGGGGCTGAGGGTTCAGCTCAGTAGGAAAGCACATACTTAGTACTGGTGATGGTTGATCTTTTTTTTTTTTTTTTTCCGGTACTAGGGCTTGAACTCAGGGCCTATACCTTGATCTACTCCACTAGCCCTTTTTGGTGATTTTTTTTTTTTTTTTTTTTTTTTTTTTGAGATAGGTTCTCACAAACTGTTTGCCCAGACTTGCTCCAAACCTGTGCCTGGCTAAATAAATCTTTCTTCAGTTGTTCTGTTCATGTATTATTTCATTATAGCAAGGAAAAACTAACTCAGCATGTGTGAGGACCTAGGTTCAATCTGAAGTACCCCCAAAAAGTTAAATTAGTGTAAACTAAGAAGTGTAATGTTTTTGTTTTAAATGCAAATTTTATGCTTGGCATGGTGGCTCACATCCACAATCCCAGCACTTGGGAGGCTGAGACAGGAGGATTTCAAGTTCTAGGCCATCCTGGGCTGCATAGTAAGATCCTAACACAAAAATAAATAAATAAGCTAGGTGCTGGTGGCTCATGCTTGAAATCCTAGCTACTTGGGAGGCTGGGATTGGGAGGACAACAGTTGGAGACCAGCGTGGGCAAATAAAGTTTGCAAGACCCCCCATCTCCAAAATAACCAGAGCAAAATGGACTGGAGATGCGGCTCAATTGGTAGATCACCTGCTTTGCAAGGTGAAGTTCTGAATTTAAAACCCCAGTCCTAGCTGGGCACTGGTGGCTCATGCCTGTAATCCTAGCTACTCAGGAGGCAGAGATCAGGAGGATCACAGTTTGAAGCCAGCCCAGGCAAATAGTTTTTCAGACCCTATCTTGAAAATACACAAAAAGGGCTAGCATAGTGGCCCAAAAATAAGTAAGTAAAATAAGTAAATAAATAAATGGAAGTTTTAGGTCATTATTGTCTTTGTCTATTCCTGCTATTATAACAAAATTACTTTAGACTGAATAATTTATGAACAAGAGACATTTTTTGCTCACAAAAAGTGAGCAAACCCCAGTACTGCCCTGAGTTCAAACCCCAGTACTGCTGGGAAAAAAAAAGAAGAGATGGAGAGTTTTCCCCCATTCCCATGCCTGAGTTTGAGCTCACAGCCTCACACTTGCTAGGCAGGCACTCCACCACTCAAGCCACTCCACCAGCCCTACTTTGTGTTGGGTATTTTTGAGATAGGGTCTCACCGAACTGTTTACCTCAGGCTGGCTTTGAACTGTGATCCTCCTGATTTCTGCCTCAGGAGTAGCTAGGATCACAGGTGTGGGCCACCGACACCTGGCTCTTTCAAGGCCTTGAGTGGAGCCCTGATAACCTAATCACCTCCCAAAGGCCCCATCTTGTACAACCATCACTTTAGGGGTGAAGTTTCAATATATGAATTTCGTGGAGCTCTACCATTCAGGCAGTTAGCAATTACAAAATATACTTATTCCATTTCAAGATCTTTCCTATGTAATCTTGGAAAGGAGGGAGGTGTTAATTGATCCACCATGAGAGTCAAATAAGCCACTGGATTGTAAAGCTCTGCAGTTCCTCACCCTGGGGACCTTGACCCCACCAGAAGGGCTGGGAAAATAGTCAGCCTTCCTGGACAGAGGAATGACCTGACTGGACCTCTCCAGCCCAACATGCCCCACCCATCCCAGCTCAAATCCTGTGGATGAGGTGTCCTGCAGCAACCAACAGCCACATTGAACTTGTGGGAGGAGCAGGGTGATGGGAGGGCTGTAGTTTATCCCTGGACCAGAGGCCCTGGATCCTTCGGCCATGCAAGGATGGCTAGAAAACTGACAGGTGTCCTCCAGCCTGGCCTGGCTTCTTCCAGCCTACCCTGCCCTCTTGTAATGATGGAAGGGAATGAAATACACCACTGTGACATAAGGATTCTTTGAGCTGAAGACATTTGAGAATCGATAAATGCAGGAAGGAGACTTATTCTGAACTGCTCTTATCTGCCTGAAGGCAAGCCTTCCCCTAAAGAATTCAGATGTCATAAATTGCTCCCTAAGGCTTGGGAGTTTCTCAACCAGGGAAGATTGGCTGCTGTCACCAGACTAGAGGAGTAATCTCACCAAGATAAGCAATCAGCCTTAAAAGACACTCACAAAACTATCATCTCTCCCATCTACTCTCCTGAGGGCTCATTTATCTGTTCCTAAGTCATTTGTTTTCCTTTAACTGCCTTTCTTCTCTTCTTCTCCTGTTAAGATGAAATATAAACCCAGAATTCTAACCATTTCTTGGCCACATTTTCTGTGAGCTCCAGCTTTTGGAAATGCAAGAATGGAGGTGAAGTACAGTGTACAAGGCATACAGGACAGGTGACAGAGCTGGAAGCTCACCCTAGTCACACCCAGAGCTCAAGGTACGAGCTGTGAGTAGGCTGCAATTTCTGGCAGTCTTGCTTGTGGCTCTGCCTCCAGTGGCTATGTAACCTTGGCCTCAGTTTCTGTGTCTTCAAAGTGGGGTGGTAAGGTTATTCTGACTCTGACAGCCCTTATTCACAAGGCAGTGGGGCTGGCAAGGAGGACATCAGGTGAAGTGTGATCTGTGAATATGGTCAACAGAGGGAATGTCACAGAGGGGAAGAAGCCGTCAGTTGCAGGAGAACACTGGACTGCAGGCTTGGGGCCTGAGAGTTCCACCCAGCTCTGTCTTCTGCTTTGCTGTGAGTCGTTCAGTGCCTTTGTCTCTCATCTTCCTGGTCCTCATTCTAGAGGATCAGAGGCAGGGTATCAACCGTACAGAGTGTACTCACAGGGCGGAGCATATGACTGCAGGGATTATGAGTCTCAAGCCCTGTGACGTGGTAACCACAGCATCTTATCAGCTTCTCTGTGTGAGGATTGCCTAATTTATCAGATCTACAACCAGATTTGAGGGGTTGTGTAGCCAGCACTCACACTGATCCTATCAAGACAGCACCTAGAGGTCAGCTGATTTGCATAGAGCCAACTGAAGTAATGAAGAAAGGAATGGTTACAGCCCTAAGGATCTGTTGTATAATAAAATCCTAAAGCAATGTGTATTTTATATCAGTGTCTTATATTAATGAGTCTTTGTCCTGGGTTCCTGGTACAGAGCTCCTAAAATCCTTAGCATTTCCTGAGCGTTGGGAATGTCCTCTATTTATGAAGAGTCTCAGTTTATGCTAATGAGGTGACTCAGGGTGGGGCCAATAGATAGCTTCAGGATGGGGGCTGATCACCAAAAAGACCAAATGCGTGATTAAAGGGTGGAGATAGGGAGGAGGCCTGGAGATCAGGCTATTAAAACGCTTGACCAGAACCGATGCTGGTGGCTCATGCCTGTAATTCTAGCTTCTTGGAAGGCAGAGATCAGAAGGATGGAGGGTTGAGGCCGGCCTGGGCAAATAGTTCTTGAGAACTTATCTCGAAAATACTTAACATAGGGTTGGTGGAGTGGCTCAAAATGGTAGCGTGCCTGTCTAACAAGCGTGAAGCCCTAAGTTCAAACCCCAGCACCACCAAAAAAAAAAAAAAAAAAAATCTTGGCCAGGCTCAGTGGCTCAGACGCTACTTGGAAACCATTTTGACAACAATGACAAAATAAACAAACTCTTGAACAATGACACTGCCAGGCCTTCCAGGTTAATGAACACTTCACAGTGCTGGGGGGAGGGGTGCCCACTGGAAGCCTCACACCCCCTCCCCCACAAACCTGCTCTATGCATCTCTTCCACGTGACTATAGCTTATGTATACACTTACGGGCAAATGTAAATAAAATTTTTTCACTAATTCTGCGAGTTGTTCCAGCAAATTACTGAACCTGCAATTCATAGCCTAGCAGAAGTGTGGGTAACCCGGGCACCCCATTTGTGGCTAGCATCTGAAGTGGGCAGTCTTGTGTGATTGACCCTTTATCATGTGGGACCTGATGCTGATTCCAGGTAGAGACACCCAGGTGGTATGACAGAATTGACGGTTAACGTTGGAAAGACCCCACACAGGAAACAATTACAAAAAAAACAATAGGTCCAGTCTTAACCCACTCAGGCTGCTATAACATAATACTTTAGACGTGTATTTATAAAGAACTGGTAATTAGTTAATTAATTAATTTGCAATACTGGGGTTTGAACTCAGGGCCTACACCTTGAGCATTCCACCAGCCCTTTTTTTGTGATAGGTTTTTCAAGACAAGGTCTCACGAGCTATTTGCTTTGAACTTTGATCGTCCTGATTGTGCCTCCTGAGTAGCTAGGATTACAGGCGTGAGCCACCGGCACTGGTCTTCACTCACATTTTAAAGATTCATCACCAAATTCCTCAGTGATCAGATCCAGGCCAGGTGATGTGGGTTAGCTTTTTTTTTTTTTTTTTTTTTTGCTTGTTTGTTTTTTTATGGTACTGGGCTGGAACTCAGGGTCTCACACTTGCTAGGCAGGCACTCTACCATTTGAGTACTCCGCTATGATGTGTTTTATCCTAATTTAATGTGACTTGGTACTGGATGTGCTAATCAACAGAAATAAAGCAGATTGATTGCTGAGGAAATCAGAGTAGGCATCCGAGGTGGTCAGTCTGGGTATTTTGAGATCCCACATCTGGAGGCTCCAAAAACTCCCTTGAAGCCAGTAGAGTTAGTACAGTGAATTAAATGCAGGTCAATGCAGTATCTTCCTCTGCGACACAGGGAACTGGCTACAGATGTCCTTCTGCTCTGAAGAACACAAGAACACCTAACTGTTCCTCAATCATGGGGGTTTTATTCGTGTGCCATAGTAATTTATGTCCAACGCATGCTTGGGGCCAAGGTTCCTGGCTGCTTCCTGTCTGGATATTTATTTATTTGCAGTAGTGGGGTTTGAACTCAGGGACTCCCCCTTGCTAGGCAAGTGCTCTACCATTTAAGCCACATCCCCAGCCCTGGATCAATGTTTGTGTGTGTGTGTGTGTGTGTGAGTGCTCCCTTCTGCAGTGGAGCTCCTTGTCCAGGAGCCAAGGACTGAGGCTGGTCTTCCAGTGGTGAGATTTTCATCTGGGCGCAGCTCAGGGATGTGCAAAGTGGAGACTGGACTTGTGTCAACAGGCTGTGAGGTCCTCATGCCTTTTGCCCACCCACCATCGACACTAGCAGCTGGTGCAGAGCATCTGGACCTTCCTGTGACATTGAACCCACGTCACTCTGATCCAGGGCCAGTCTGGAATAAGAAGAGCCCCTTCCAAATTCTTATCAGGAAGTCAATGCCTGTGGCATCAGGGCCATTCCCCCAAGAGAACAAACAATGACTCTTGGTTAGTGGAAATGTTTTTTTAAGCCAAAAAGCTGCTGCTCTAACTTGGCTAAAACAAACTTTCATCCCCAAGACAAATATCCGTATGGAGGAAACTTCTGTAGCGTGGATGCCTTGCAGACCAATCAATGGGACCAATTATATGATGTCATTTAGTAACGAATTGGATGTTTGATATCTTTTACCTGTTTAAAAACAAAAGATACATCTTTTGGAAAGTATTTTTCAAAAAGAGAAAAGTGGTGCCTTGCAAACAAAACAGAAGAGACAGATGCAGATAGGGGATGGTTAGGGTTTCATAATGAGGCTGGGTTTTTTTGTTTGACATGTTTTTGCCAAGTTGCAATGCTGTGTAAATAATTCCTCAAAGTGGGGCAATTTCTCTCTGAGGAGGGTGGTTTGTGAGTCTCTTTGGCCTTTACTCTCCCCAGAATCCAGAACCTTCAGATATCTCTGCAATAGGGACTCAAGTTCTTCTAAGGAAGGGTCATGGGTACCATCCTTCTCACTGAGATGACACCCAGAGTCATTTTAATGGGTGTGCAGCTGGTATACCCTGGGACAGGGCCCTGCACTCAGAAGGGCCCGGTGGCCTTAATGCACTGAATTGACTGGCATCTTGAAATTTTTCACAATTATGTTTCTGAATTTGTGTTTTATAACTGCAGTCATGTGGAGGGGGTCATGGAGCACAGGGATAGGGGACTTGGTACCTTGCCTCACAGCCTGGTCCCATAAGGTATCCTGCCAGCTCCCTGTTTCCCTGGGATGAGTTCTGGGGTGTCTGACCCTTCACCCTCTGTGGTCCTGGTCCCTGGTAGCCTCCTGCTGTCTACCCTGCCTTGTGACACTGCCACCCCCTGCTCCCAGAATTGAGTGTAAATATCTCACAGTGTCAGAAGGGTACAGATGACAGCTATTCTATCCTGGGCTCACAGCAATATGAAGTGTTCAGTGGGGCAAGCTGGGGTGGTACCCAGCCAGGTACCTTGATGATCCTGGTTTGAAGGTGAAAGGGGAAGACGCCCACTGCTTCTTGGGGCATACATTGGGTGCTGACTGGAGAGGGAAACTAGTAGTGGCTCAGCCCCATATGTGTGCCCCCCCATCTGTGAGGGTCTCCCACTTGCCCATGGGTGTTCCTGGCTGGAATGAGTGAGCCATCAACTAGCAAATTAAAAACAAAGCAAAACAAAAAAACTGTGGCAGGTTGAGAGACATCATGGAATAAAGGACACAGTTTAGTCCCCAATTTTGAGCAAAGGCCTCTGCAATTTCATTCTGTACTGGACCCTGCATATTATTCAGACAATCCCACATGTAGTGGTGTTCAGCCAGGTCATACTGGTAGCTTGTACCAGCCATGGTGAGAGAATATTAACAGCATAGAAATTGCGTAAATGCTGGAAAACAGATCTTTTTTTTTTAGATCTGGTTGTTAAATATTGCATAGAGTACTCAATAACTATTAGAAACCTGCTTGTCCTTGTTGTTTTTATTGGTTAAACTGGACATGCCCAAACTTCCAGGACAGTGCAGAGCAGTGGATAGATGAAAACAGCTGCCAGGCACCAATCCAAACTATCTCAGCCCGGTGTCAGGGTAAGGAAGCAAGTTTCCTAAGCCACTAGGACTCAGCCAGAACCTACTGAGCTGACATTGGACTCAAAGTCCCAGCTCTTCCTCAGCAAGAAGAGGGGCTCGTACAGTCACATGTTCCTGGTCCCTGCACAGTGCCTGGCACAGGGTTCTCAGCTTCAGGAATAAATTGGAGGAAGGGAACTCAGGATGAGTAGGCGGGGAGGATCCAGAAGGCCCAACCTTGTACATTGGTACTCTTCCAGAATCTTCCAGCCTGAGGCAGAAGCCTAACAGAATGGGCAACAGAGCGTTCCAGCAGCCACCAACCAGATCAAAGCACAAATGTTTACCAAACCCATGGGCCTCCCAGACATGCCGGCAGGGTTGTGGGGAACAAGCATTTGGGGCCTCTCTCTCTAAGATCAAGGAATAGAGGAGAGGGAGAAGCCCCTTAAAGGGGTCTGTGCTGACCCCAGGCTCTTGTCATGTTGGTACATGAGAGTATGTGAGTAAAGGCCAGTCATAAAGCAATTTCTCTGCCCTGGGTGGAACTGACTGTGTTTCCCATGGTTCAGACAAGCAAACTGAGTCCCCCAGAGGGAAGAGCATGCCCAAAGTCAGAGGGCTGGGAAGTGGAAGGAAGGACTGGAAACCCTCCAAAAACACTAGTCACTTTACCTGGCCTGCATACCTCTACTCAAGAACTTTCCTTGACCTTGGCTGGCTTGGAGGACATTGCTCCTCAACTGATGCCCTGGGTTCATTTCTCTGACCGGGGTTCCCCAGCCCTTGTTCTCCCTTCCTTCTTATCTCCCAGCTCCTACCCACACCTCTTCAAATGTTGCCTTTCCTATCTCACCTAGCTCAGGCCTGGCCTCTCCTCCAGGATGCCCTCCTGGACTGTTGCACTCACAGGGCTCTTGCCCTCTCAGAAGTAATGAGGGACAGGGAAGCAGGGGTTCCCCTGCTCTGAGCCTCAGCTCCTTCACCTGTCCTCAGCCTTACCAGGGAGTTGAGGATCTGTGGTGAGCACAGCTCACAGCAGCTGGGGCCCAGCTGTATTGCCCCAAGCTTGGGCTCCATCCTGACTCACTGTTGTCCAGCCGCACACTAGCTTGTTCTCCATCTCCCCTGGGGGTGGGAGGCCTGGTCTGGCCCCAGCTCAGCGGGGTGGGTGCTGTGAGTTTCTTCACCCCTGCTGTCCTGCACTGTCCCTGATGAGCCAGGCCTGGTCACTGTGGGAAGGGTGTTTGGAGGCCACTATGCAGCTGTGCCAGTCAATCCTCCAGGGTATCAACAACTTCTCCCCAGCAAAAGCAAACTCCAGCAGGGTGCCAGGTTGCAGAGATAAGAGGATTGCAGTTCCTGGCCAGCCTGGGCAAATAGTTCAACAGACCCTGTCTCGAAAATACCCAACACAAAAAGGGTTGGTGGAGTGGCTCTAGTGGACCTGCATAGCAAGCATAAAAGCCCTAAGTTCAAACCCCAGTACCACCAAAAATAAAAATAAAGAGATAGAGCAAACTCCATGTCCACAAAATCAGAAAGCCCCTGGGAAATAATAGGGTTTTTTTGGTTTTGCTTTTTTTTCCCCCAAAACAGACATGGGGGGTGTCCAAAGAAGGGATTCCACAATGCCTAGAATCTGAGACTGTCCTAGCAATGCATCCTATAGAAAAGCTCTCCCTTGTACAGGCAAGGCAACAGTCCCAGCAAGAAGCGGGGAAGGTGCAGGGAACTTGCCCGCTACAGTAAGATGCCAGAAGGTTCCAATAGGAGGCCTTTGTCTTGGACCTGCAGAGCTTCTTTGGGCTCAGAACATCTGAGGTGGACAGAACCCATCGCCGGGGTGTGTGGTGGTGGGGCGAGGATGGGGGTGCCTGGGCTCCGCCCGCGATCCCGCTGCGCGCTGAGTAAACAAGCGGCACAGGGCGCCTTGGGGCTGCTCGTGCAAGCGGCGCGCAAAGTTACATCACGGTTCCCCGGGGTTCGCGCCCGCCGCGCCGGTGTCCGAGGGGCAGGGAGCTGGCGAGGCGCCAGGAGCCTGACAAGTTTTCTCCGGAGGCCCCCGGGATTTTGTTGAGACCGAGTTTAGCCTGCCCCGGGTGGGCGTGGGTGGATGCCGAGCTCTGGCTGCGCAGGAACTGCGCCTCAGTTTCCCCATCTGTGTTAGGATCCTGGGCGTCCCACCTATAGGGGAAGGTGAGAGCAGCCAGGGTAGGGGGCTGTGGCCAGCGGCCAGATCTGGATTTTCTACTTGGCTGTTTAGTGGGCGCTCACAAAGCTACGGGTCCTGGGGCGCCTTGGAGACACCCGCTCGGCGGCGCACAGGAAGCGTGGCCGGGTAGACCCAGCATTCACCTCTCCCCACGTGCTGCGGCCATTGCACTTCTAACTAAATGATCGAATTAGTTCCTGCCTGCCACCCTCGCAGGATTCATGCGGGTTCACGCCAACACGTTGGGAAGGTGTTGGGTTGCACAATGAGCTGGGCAGAGCAGGGCAGGGCGACTTCCGCTTGGCTTCTCCCAGCTCAGGCTCCTGGGGAGGAGCGCACCCCGCCGCTACGGAGGGAGCCGCCACCACCAAGGGATGCGGGTTGCGCGATTTGATGGATCTGCGCCTGCGCCCCTCAATAAGGCTCCTCCCCCAACACTTGGCCACGTGTGATTGCTGAGCGCTTGGAAGGTGCTGGGGACCCACTGGGAACCCCAAGGATTGGCGTAAAGATGATTTTATGCTGAAGACATTTGAGATTCAACAGATGCTGTGAAAAGCTTCCTTTATCAGACTTAAAACAACTTCTGGGAAGTAAGGGTACCATAAATCCCCTCTCGGGAAAGTTTTATGGCCCTGAAAGAGCCACAAAGACCACTTGTACCTGTACAGAGAATTTCAAACTTTCTTATCTCCCACTCATTGTCTTTCCTAAAGAAAACTATTCGTTCTTCCCACCCCTCACCCCCTTACCTACTAAGGTTTACAGTCCCTATCATGTTTTCTTTAACCGGTTGAGAAGCAGCTATTTTCTTTCTTGGCTCCGGTGTGCACATGTAATAAGCCTTCTTTTCCTGTTCATCCACCTCTGTCAATTTAATTTGTAAGAGTCCAATCAAAGAACACAAAAGGGAGAAGTGTTTCCCTCCGCAGGACAATGTGGTTGGTATACATTGATACATGTGACAAGTGTAAAAAACACACAAGGTTGCCAGGTGCCAGTAGTCCTATCTCTAGTCCCAGCTACGCAGGAGGCAGAGATCAGGAGGATCACGTTCCCGGCAAATAGTTCTCGATACCCTAACTTGGAAAATAAAATAAAAAATAAAAAAGCCGACAAGGGCTGGTGGAGTGGCTCAAGGGGTAAGAGTGCCTGCCTAGCAAAAGTGAGGTCCTGAGTTCAAGCCACAGTGCTGCCAAAATAAAAAAGAACTAAATGTAACTCCCCTCTGGAGCCATCACCTACAGAGTTGGTGGAATGGCTCAAGTGGTAAGAGTGTCTGCCTAGTAAGTGTGAGATCCTGAGTTCAAACCCCAGTGCTGAAAAAAACAATAAAATAAGGCTTGACTCAGCATGAACCAAAAGAATGTAAAATACCTCATTAGTCTTTCGTGTATTGATTAGTGTTGAAATGGTAATATTTTGGATATTGGGTTAAATATATTATTAAGATTAATTTTACTTTTTTTTTCTTTAACTTCCCTAGTATCTACTAGAAAAATCTCAAATAACATATGGCCTTGTATTATGTTTCTATTGGCTGGAACGGCTAAATGCCAGGTGACCTTGTGTCTTTGGGTTTGCTTTTGCCAAGCAACATCAGCACGTCTCTATTAACTGAGTGCCCTGTGTCCCGTCCTGGACAGCTTGGGCAGCAGGGGGAGGAGGAGGCGCAGTGCCAGCCCTCAGGTTGCTGCTAAGCCCCTCTTGGATCCCATCTCAGCCTGGCTAGATTGTCCCCCATCCCACATTCCCTCCTCCACAGGACAGTCAGGACAACAGAAGGTTGGGCACAGAGTTTCTGGGATCTTCCAGGGCTCTGGGAACTGAGGGAAGGAGCTCTGTGCAGGCCAATGGTTCTGAAGACAGTGTGGGCCAGTGGCCAGAAACCATGGCCAGTCCTTGAGAGCTGTTCCCATGGCCAGGGCCACAGACGGTCCTTTCATTTCATCAGCCCGGTCCTGGGCCTCACTGGCCAGCACCTCCTGGCAGGCTCTGAGTGCCAGCAGAGCCCTGCCCTGCCAGCACCATCTGGCTGCGGGGGAGCAGGCTCTCTGCTCTCCCATCTTCTCTGCCACCTCGAATTCCCCAGGCCCTGCTTGATTAAAAGGTTTTCCTGGTAATCATTCTGGGAAACAAAGCCATCCCAGGCTACAGTAAAACAAACAAAAAACAACAAACTTCTGTGGCTATGTGTTTTGATTAACAGCCTACACCTGGCATTTGAGAGTGACGATCCTGGTTGCTATGACCCAGGTTTAACCCACACAGCTGACATGAATGTGACAGCTTTACAGCCCTGTAAAGCTAACCAGACCTGTACATAGTTAAACAACCTTATCTCACATTCCTTTTTCATCTATATAAACTTGCTCGTGACAGCTTACACGCCTAGCACGCTTATTGTGTAGTGTAGCAGGCACTGTCCTGGGGAGCTTGAATCTATTAATTCACTGAATTTGAATTTAATTGCATTTTGGGCGCAACAATCACCCTATGAAGTGTTATTAGCTGCTGTTCACAGGTGAAGAAGCTGAGGCCTAGAGAGTTCACGTGAACTTGCTCAAGGTCGCAGAGCTAGAAAGGCAAAGGGATTGACAGCCAGGTAATCTGGCTTCTGTGACAGTGCTGCAAATCCATGTCACTGGGCTTCTCCTGGAATGCGGGAGGAATCAGTTGTGTTTTGTTCCCCTTCTCTGTTTCCTTCCCGACCAGCTGATGACAAACCTGTGACATATGTTCACAATCCAAAGGTGTCTGGGATTGACCTACACAGAGGAAAAATGATGAGGTGACACACTGACCAAAGTCATGTGGATGAAGAAAGAAAAACAAAACAGAATTACAAATCTTTCCTTCTGTCATCCTTTGTCCCCCTGTCTCTGTGGGTGGGCAAGAGACTATGTAAGAGTGGGTACTGCCTGTTCAAAGGTGAACTGTAGTGGAAGGTCAAGTTGATAGGTGTCTAGCAAACTGCCTAGTGGGCTCTGAGACAGAGACATAGCTGACTTGCAGGGTTTTGGGGGGAGGGAGGCTAAACTGTCACAAATGAGAATGAAAGAACAAACCTTTCAGATAGGAGAGCAGAGAGGTGTCGGGGGAAGACTTGAGCAAGCTGTGGCCTGGGTGCGGTGTAGCAGGACCGGAAGCAGCTGGTTGAGGCCATGCACCAGGATGATGCTATGGTTTGAATATGGTTTGACTTCTCCAAAACTCACATTGAAATTTACTACCTCTCATGACATATTCAGAGGTGGGACCTTAAAGAGGTGATCATAAACATACAAATCCAGTCCCGTGATTAATAGATAGATAATGGGCCAATGGGTTATCTCAGAGAGGGCTGCTATAAAAGCTGCTTTGGCTAAGTCCCCTGCATGCTTCTGGTGTCTCTCCATGTGATGTCCTGCACCATCTCAGAGCTTTGCCAGCTAGAAGGCCATCACCAGATGTGGGTTTCATCTTGGACCAGAGACTTGAGTCAAATAAACAGCTTTTCTCTTTTCTTTCCTTCTTTCTCTTCCTTCCTTCTTTCTTTCTCTTTCTTTTTTTCTTTCATAAAGCAGGAGAGTTTACTGAGATAGAAAAGTGGCAGAGTAGAGCTTCCAGAGCTGGGAGTGTTCCCAAGAGAGGGTGTCCCACTCTTTATTTTTAGCCCACCCACTCTGTGGTACTGTATTGTTAGTAACACAAATGGACTAAAAAGGATGGCTACTCTTCAATTCAATGTGGCTTGTGCTTTGCTGGGGTGTCATTCTTCATCCCCAGCCTGACATCAGTGTGACTTTGTGCCAGTCATTGTTGAGGGCCTGAGGGGCCGAGGCACCCAGGTGGGGAGGAGTTAGCCTGCCGGCCGTCAGCACAGAGCAAGTTGCTGGACAGGAAGTGTGTCTAGAGAAACAAGGCTCCCCACCATCCTCAGTTACTGGAGGGGTGTGGGTTCTGCCAGGCATAGGTTGGGCACTGCCCAAACATGTCCAGCTATAGTAGCATCTAGGCCCCTGAGTCCAGTGTATGCTCTGCCCCCATGACAGGCACCAGGCACAGGGCTCTGTGCCAAAAGTAGTGCCTTTTTTCAGGCCATGTGGGCTGGTAGAAGCCCTGCATGGAGAAGTCAGCTGAGAGGGGAAACCCTGAGGCCCTTGGGCAGCAGCTACTTGGGTCACACACCAGTCCAGACCCGGGCTATGGCTCCAGACCCTCCTAAGCGAGAGAAGGCTCCACCAGCGTCCCCCTGACTCCTCTTTTATTTTTCGTTGGTTTGGTTTGGTTTTATGGCGGCACTGGGGCTTGCTTAGGCAGGTGCTCTTACTGCTTGAGCCACTCCACCATCCCTGACTCCTGACCCAGCCTCCCACCTTTCTGGGCCATTTCTGCCCACCTCTGGGAAGCCTGCCTCTGCAAGTGCGTTTTGTCCACAGGAGCTCAATGGCACAGAGTAGGGCCTGTGTGTCCCGGGTGAAACACAACAGCAGAGCATTTGAGGTCTCCAGGGCCTTTTATTTTATTTAATTTTATAAAGGAGCTCAGACTGCAGATTCCTTCATCGATTCACCCATGCTTTCCTGCTGTTTATAGCGACCTATTCACAGTCCATTGGTTTTCTAATCTAGTTTCATAACACATCATTAGGTTTTTATTCTTTTAAGTTACAGGTAAATACCTGCATTGCAAGCACAAAGCCCTGAATTCAAATCCCTCTCACCAAAAAAAAAAAGGAAAAAGAAAGAGAGAAAGAAGTTACAGGTGAGGAAACTGAGGAGCAAGGGATGGCAGGGACTGAACCCCTGCCTGGATTGTACCACTCTTTCAACTTGGAGAGGATGGCATGGCCATAGCCTAGGTTTGGAGTGGGGCAGCAGGGGCGGGGGAGGCTCTGGGTCTGTGAGCCACACAGGAGCCACTCTGAGGTGGGGAGGGGATTGTAGGAGAAAAGGCAGGCGGGGCTCAGAGCAAAGATGGGAAAGTGAAAGACGGGACAGAAGTCTGAGCAAGAGAGGCTAGGTGGGGCCAGAGTGTGGGTCCCCTGCTCTCTACTTGATTTCCAGACCTGGGCATTTTTCAGCTCCGAGGGAGCCCTTCTGCTCTGTGAGGTGTCCTGACTTGTCACAGTGTGGAGAGCCCAACTCTGGTGCAGAAGCACATCAGGTCATAGTGACAGAACTGGCTCCTTAGGAACTGGCTTCCAGCCCTAGCTCTAGTAGGGGGATGAGAAAGATGACACTGTATCTCCACTAGCCTGGAGCAAGGGCCAGCCAGGAACCCCTGGAAGCCCACAGGGTGCTGGAGACCAGAGGGCCTATAGGAATGGATGAGAGGTGCCCAGCCCTGGGCAGGCCCTAACTGAGAAACAGGGGGCTGTGCATGGATTGCAGACACAGGTGTGGTCCAAGGGCCCCAGCAGCCCACTCAGGACTCTCATGTCCAAACCGTTCCTCTTCTGGGTTCACTAACACTAGTTACCACCACCCTCAGCCCAGCTCAGCAGTAGATCCATCCCCCCAGGTGCCCCAAATATTTCTACAGGGCCTGTGCCTTCCAAGGGTTTCAAGAGCCCCTCTGGGAACAAGCAGGGACCATGGTCACAGGAGGGGGTCGGGCTGAACACAGCTGACACCTGCTGTGATGTTAGCATCTCAGCACCTGGTGGTGGGGCTGTGGGTCATGGGAAGTCCTTGTGGCCTTCTGGAGAGTGCTCCTCAGAAGGTACGTCATGGAGGGCTAGAAGCATGGCTGAAATGCCAAAGCACTTGCCTATCAAGCACCAGAGCCCTGAGTACTACCAAAAAAAAAAAAAAAAAAAAAAAAAGCTGGGCTCTGGTGGCTCATGCCTGTAATCCTAGCTACTTGGGAGGCTGAGATCAGGAGGATCGAGGTTTGAGGCCAGCCCAGGCAAATAGTTCAAAACACCCCCATATCCAAAATAACCAGAGCAAAATGGACTGGAGGTGTGGCTCAAGTGATAGAGTGCCTTCTAGAAGGCACATCATGGGCAAGGATGACCACACCAGGTGCCCCAGGCGGTGGGGTGCCCCTCTGATTTCCTAGGGTACGTCCTCAGGGCTGGGAATGAGGACTGGCAGAGTGGTTTAAGTGGTAAAGCGCCTGTGTAGCAAGTGTGAGGCCCTGAGTTCAAATCCCAGTGCCACCAAAAAAAAAAAAAAAAACCAGTTGGGAATGGAATAGAAGTGGGGGCAGGAGCTGGGACTACAGTGGCTGAGAGGGGACGAAGGTGGGCTGGGTGCAGCTGGGTGGGGATAGGGCAGAAAGTGTGAAAGCAGGAGAGCTTTGCTGGAAAGACATGCCACCCTGGAGGGAGGGCAAAGGCTAGAGACATGGTTTTTGTCTTCCTGGCTTTTCTGCTGTGACTCTCAACTTCTCCTTTCCAGAGAAGAGAAAGCAAACTTCAATCTGCAGCTTCTTAGAGCCCTACCACTCTGTGGGGAGAAAGCACTCAGCTTCACGTCGCCCTCACTGCCTGCCCACCTGTTCCAAGTGACTTAGAAGGCTGAGCACTTGAACTCCAGCACACGCCTGGGGGCAGGGCCGTTATCGCACCCTGGAGCTCAGAGAGGTTAAGAGGCCTCCACAGCCATGAGTGGCAGGCAGCTTGGGATCTGGGCTTGGGACAGGCGGTTGGAGTCCTGTCCTCTACCTGAGCCTGCCTGCCAAGGGCCTGCTTTTCCAAGGCAGGGGACACCAATGGGGCTCCAGTACCAGCAAGTGAGGTGGTGGTTTCCCAGCCCTGGCCCAGGCCAGGTTTTCCCCCAGCTGCAGGGCAGTTGCCTGTCTCCTGCTGCTGGCGCCCTAACCTCATGATTCACACAACTCAAGGTCAGTCCCCCGGTTGCCTCTCAGTCTGTGACCCACAGCTTGGGGTGAGGCTGGCTTCCTGTCTGTCTGGGTCCCCTGCACCTCTGGCCCTCCCACTCACAGTGGTCACTCGGACCTGACATGCACAGCCCTGGTAGGTTTCCACCACTGCATGATTTTTCTCCCTGGGCCAGTTCTGCTCTGTGTCTGAGAGAGGGGGCAGGTGCTTTGCTCAGGTGCTTACCTTCTGCCCATGGCAGGTGCCACCACTGCCCACATCACCCCCCCACCCAGCACTATCGCTGTCCACCCACTCCCTTGTGGTCCGTTACGGAACCTGAGGCTGTTACTGCTCTTGTTCCCTCTGATCACCGAGTTCAGTAAGAAGACATCTCAGCCTGCTCCTTCCCCCAGAGTCATGCCCTGTGCTGTGATGCCCACACACTCCCTGGCAGCCACTCACCTCTCCTGTGTCTTGAGGTGGCTTTCTCTGAGCCCGCCAGTCACAGGCCTTCCCACCCTGGCCCCTGCCCTCCCTCAGGCAGCCTTCCTCACCAGAGCCTGAGATCCAGCCACCTTCAGGCTGACTGTGGGCCACTCAAGGGACCATGAAAAAGTGAAAGGTTGAGCCCCAGGACTGAGCAGTCATCAAGCCAGTGAAGGAGAGTCTCCCTTCTAAACCCCAGGGAGCACCCACCTGTCACTTTCTGATGACCGCACTGGGTTTGGGCTGTCCTCCTAGGCCTCTGCAGCTCTACCATTTCCCAGCCGCTAGAGCCACCAAGTAAGCAGAGGCAGCTGAGGATGGTCTTGGGGTGCTGGTTCAGGATCCCAGAGACCCTCTCCTGGGTAAGGAGCCATCCCTCCCAGCCCCATACCCATTCCCTTCCTGAGAGAGTGAATCTTGGGTCCCCAGCCCCACGCTAGGAGGTCCCCCAGCGAGCAGTGAGACTGACTGGGGCCTTGCCAGCCTGGACTTGCCCCAGTTCTGGGCCCTGAGGTCGGGTGTCCTCCTGCAGCCCCTTCCCAGGGGAGCTGCTCACAGGCAGACAGGCTGGTGAAGTGCTAATTGCTGAGCTAATTGGAGCCTGAGTGAGCTACAGACAGCCTGGTTGACAGGAGAGGGGGACAGGGGACAGGATGGGACTGGCAGAGGAGGGAGGCCCGGCCTAGGGTTGGTGCAGAATGGGGCTGTTTGCTCAGGGATTATCGACTTGGTAGCAATGACCAGCTGCTTTGAAATGTGTCGTGGTCTCCACACCTCTGTCCTGGCCCTGCTTTTCTCTCTGGGAAAATATTTGTGTTCTGAGGCCACTGCTTATTGGGAAGGGTTCATGGGGCACTTGGGAGTGTCTGCTCTGGGGGAGGGACCCAGGATCAGGGAGGATTCCTGGCCTGCAGCAGCCCAGGCCGACACAGTGCTGGGTGGATGGAGGTCCCTTTTCTGTTGCTATGACAAAATAACTGAGAAGGGTGATTTAGTGAAAAATAGAGTTTTATTTAGCCCATGGTTCTGAAGTCCAAGTGCATGGCACTGGCAGCTATAGGGCATCCGGTGAAGACCATTTTGCTGACCCATCCCAGGGAGGACGACATGAGACGACGACACACAGCAAGCTTGCCAGAGAGAGCTGGCTTCTGTAATAACCACTCCAACAACTCGTTAATCCATGAATGAACTAATCCATTCACAAGCAGAGAGCCTTTGTGACCCGATCACCTCCCAAAGGTCCCAGCTCCAAACGCCATTCCCATGAATTTGGAGATCAAGTTTCCACCACATGGATTTGGGGCACACATAGCAGCATCAGAAACAGCCTATGACAGAAGTGACACATTGAGCTGGGGGCCATCTTGTTGGAGTTCCGGGCCTCGCCCACGGGCAAGTGCTGACTCTGGATCTTGGCCTGGGCCCTGAGGACAGTTGCCAAGGAGGGGGACTCGCACTCTGTGACTACAGAAGCCTCAGGCATGGGGGTGAGGTTGTCTGCTCCACAGACAGGGCAGTCAGCGAGCCCACCTTGGACAGCCAGAAAGGCTGCGATAATACCCCTTTCTTTCTCCCAGCCCACACTTTGCAGCCCACACTTCTGGCTCAAGTAATTTCCAGCATCCTGGGCTTTCGGGGAGAACCTGGCCACTTGGGCCAGACCCCAGCTGTCATGGGGCATGTGGACTGTCACGCTGGTCACAGCCCAGGTGTCATTTGCTGGCTCCCCATTGTTCCTGACCACACTCTGCCCTGTCTCTCTGGCCTCTGCTCCTTTCTGCCAAGTCCTCTCTTCTCAGCAGGCTCTGTTTCCTCCCTTGTGTGGCTGACCACGCAGCCTGCCAGGACCCAGAGCTGCTGGGGATCTGGAGAGAAAGCTGGGAGGCTGCTGCAGCCCCCATGGAATGCTTGTCCCCTCCTGTCCTTCCTTGGAGGCACTGAGGGCAAAATGAGGTCATGGAGAGGAAAGGACATAGGACGTAACAGTGGTTTCATAACTGTGATTATACTTGCTCCAGTTTCATAAGGCTGTTTCTGAACAAGGCATCATCTTAGGTACTTTCTTCATAGCAAGGAACTTTTATTATCTCCCCCACACACATTCCCACTGCCCTTTTCAGTGAGGAAATGAAGGCTCAGAGAGGCCAAGCAACTCCTCTGATAGCACACAGCTCTTAAATGACAGTCTGGGGAGTCCAAAGTCATTGTTCCTCACAATGGAAGGGAGGTTGTTACTCTTTTTTTTGCCAACCTGTTTGTTTCGCCCTTTCCCCTCCCTCCCTGCCTGTTATCATCTGCCTGGTGAGTTTGCATCATTAATAGGGCCCAGGAGTCCAATTAGGAGACCCCTGCCCCAAGGGGGCCTCCCTGAGCTGAAGTTTTAATTAGCCATCACTGCTCTTCCTGAAACTCTGACCTGCCTGTGGCTGCACCAGCCTGGGCTGCTTGTGGCAGGCGGGAGGCAGGACCGGCATCCAACCCATGGGCACAGTCTAAGCACCCCAGCAAAGAAGGGAGACATAGCTGGGCCTCTGTTCCACCACCTTGGCTTTACCAAATTTAATCTCATAAATGGATTAATCAAAATAAATGGATTAAGTGATTTAATCCATTAAATGGATTAAACAAACAAGTTTATATTTGGAAAACATTTAAGATCATTTCCAGTGCATACATAAGACAAGCTACATGAGTATATTAAAAGTAAAAAAAAGAAAGCAAGTCAGAGCTGGGCATGGTGGTACATGCCTGTAAGCCCAGCTACTCAGGAGGCAGAGACAGGAGGATTGAGAGTTCCAGGCCAGCTTGGGGCCAAAAGGTAGGGATATACTGTCTCAAAAGCAAAATAAAAAATAAACAAACAAAAAAGGGCTGGAGGCATAGTTCAAGTGGTAGAGTGTTTGCCTAGCAGGCACAAGGACCTGGATCCAAAACACCCCCAAAACAAAAGAATCAAAAAGTCACTAGTTTTGAAGGGAGGCACAGGGAAGATGACACATTCTTTGGTCACCTGGCACAGGTGGGTGGCCCACCTGTGCACTGCAGGCAACTGCAATGCTTGTACCCTTGACCCCTGCAATGTGGGAGGCTTGGAGCTGAGCACAGGGACCAAGAAGAGCTGTGAGCCAGGCTGCCCTCAGCATTTGTAACCTGGACCCTGAAACGGGTTATCAACCCATTCTACAGATGAGGCCACTGAGGCTGAGTCAATCAACATGTCCAAGATCACACAGCAGCAGAGCAGGATTTAGACTCGGTGCCTAAGCCCTGTGGGCTGGGAAACCTGACTCTTTGTGTCTGCCACCTCAGGCCACAGGGTGGCAGTCCATAAAGCCACAGGACTATTTCCCGCAGATGGAAAAGGGGGACAGTGCCCCTCTCTCTCTGCTCCCACTCAACCTCCAGGAAACCAGAGGGCTCAGAGACCCTTTTCTGGGACAGAGCTGTTAGTTGAAGTTGACTATGACAAGGGAGCTTCTGAGGCCCTGCCCCACCCCCCGGAGGAGCAGGAGGAGAGAGGCCTCCTGACCATGACCCTGGCCACTGAGCTGCTCTCCTCCTCCCTTCCTCCTGGGCAGCAGCCTGCCACTGTGCCAGCCCAGAGTCACAGCCCTCTGGACGCGGTTGCCTGGTAACAGCCCTAAGTGACGGAACCCCAGCAGGCAGGCTGTTAATGAAGGGGCAGCGTCCAACCACCTGGCCAGCCTTAGGAAGCCTCGGAAGACAGTGCCCTGGCCGGCCTTCGGCAGGAGGGGAGGCACTCACTGCACAGGGGGAGGGCACATGGCAGAGCAGGGAGGAGCTGGGTTGGTGGTCCCCAAACCTTTGAACTGGGGAGCTGGGGGTGGACTGGGGGTTGGGGATGGGGAGTGATTCCTGCTGGAGGCCAAGACCTAACCAAAGCAAGAGGTGGATTCTGGGCTGGAGTCAGTGCTATGGGCACAGCAGCCCAGGCCCAAACCACATCCTAGAAACAGCTGTGACTGCTATGCCCTGCCCCGGCACTGAGGCCAGGGGGAGGGGATCCCTAGAGAGAGGCCCTGGACTGGGAGGAAAGGAGGTGATTAGGAAGGCTGGCAGGGGGCCAGGCCCAGGGCTGGGAGAGCTCCTGCAACACTGAGGGGGAAGGGCCACAGCCTCTCCCCTCCTCATGGGGTCCCCCTCTTCTACTCGGCCCCCACCCAGGCTGGGGGCCTTCTAGAAGGAGCTGCATGCAGCATGAAGCAGGTAGGGTTCATCCAGGTGTTTTTCCATCCTTTGCGGAGGTGGAGGTGCGAGGATGGGGAGGAGAGGCAGGGTTGGAAGAAGGAGGCCTGCTGTGCAGAGGCTGGCCTTCAGGAGACCCAGGCATGTGGCTGTGCCTCTCTGGGCCTCTGCTGTCCCATGTTGCAATAGGTCAAAGTCTTAGAGGCTGGGAAGGGGTACAAGAGTTTTAGGAGAGCTTGGGCAGCAGAGGCTCCCTTGGGCTCTCACCCCTGGGTCCAGGTAGGTTTTTCTGGCTTTCTTCGCTTACAGATTCCATGGCCTGAGCCAGCCCTGTGCTGGTATTGCTGTCCCAGCACTCAGGCACACCTGTGCCTGGAGGAGGCCCCTCCACAGTCAATAAGGGGGGCCAGGCTGGAAACTAAGCCATTCCAGCCAGGAAGCTGGCTAGGATGGAAGTACAAGAGGACCAAACCCAGGGATGCTTCCTGGAGGAGGCCAGCAGGAATTAGCAAAGAAAGCTGGACTATCAGTCAAGAGAGGTTCATATATCATAGTGTGGTGTGATCCACAAGGAACTTTGGCTGGCTTTGGTGGCTGCTGTGGCAGCTGGCGGGGAAGGGACAGTTAGGAGACAGGTAGAAGCCAGATTGGGAGTCACAGGAGACTCTAAGCTGAGAGTAACTGGGACTGCCTCCTGACTTCTGTGGAAGGAAGTCCCAGTCTTTGGAAAGTGGCTCACCCATCAGGTCCCTTGGCCCTGCCTATGCAAGTCCTATGCAGTTGGACTCAGAAGGCTCTGAGCCCAGCTTGATGGCACCAGCATAGCTCAGCTTCAGGCTCTGCTCGCTTGAGTGGCACAGGGTTCCTAGTCACCAACTGCATCTGAGCCTTCCCTCAGAATGGCTTGAGTCACAGCTCCCAGGGGGAAGATCCCCGCTCCTCCATTTCTTAGCTGTGTGGACAGTACCCTTCTGTCCTCCCTATGAGCCAAGCTTGTGAAGACATTGAGCCCTGAGTCATGTCATAATCACACCGGTTTGGCTGAGGTGAGAACCGAGGTTAAAGGGCTTACTTAAGTCTTAGAGCTCAGTGTCAAACTCAGTTTTCCTTCTCTTCCTTTTTTTTTTTTTAATTGGTGGAATTGGGGTTTGAACTCAGGGCTTTGCGCTAGCAAACCCTGTACTCTACTGCTTGAGCCACACCTCCAGCCCATTTTGCTCTGATTATTCCGCAGTCTTGAGAACTAGTTATCCTGGCTGACCTTAAACTGCAATCCTCCTGATCTCAGCCTCCCAAATAGCTAGGATTACAGATGTGAGCCCCTGGCATCCAGCTTTTTTTTTTTTTTTTTTCCTGTTGAGACAAGGTTTCATTTTGTAGCCTAGCTGGCCTGGAACTTACTATGTAGCCCAGGCAGGCCTTGAACTCATGATCCTCCTGCCTCAGCCTCCCAAACGCTGAGATTACAGGCATGAACCATTGTCCCCCTCCCCCCCTCAACTCACACACTGATTAGTTTACTTGTTTTTCAAACTCTCGATTTATCTGATTGTAAGAATTAAATGAGGTGATACCTATTAAGTGACTGGCAGGAGCTCCTTGCCCCTACACCCACTAACAGTGAGATATCCCTCTGCTGAGGAAGAGAGGGCAGTACATGCAGTCTGGGGGGCCTCCCTGGAGGATGCAATTTTTATAGCTGAGTATGAAAGGACAGAGGGCATTGCTGTGTGTCTTAGGACAAGACTCTATATTTCTCTGTTTTGCTGCCTGAAGGGTGACTGTCAGTGCCAGCTCTCCCTTGTCTGGAGTGAGAGGGAGCTCCTTTGAGAAGGAAAGAGATTTCTAAATAGCAGGTGTGACCTCATTAGTGGGAGGAACATTATTATTTAATAACCATAACCTAACAAGCTGAGGTTCAGAAAGCTGACCTTTTACCTTGCCTTCCCTGGGAGAAAGAAGACGTAATTTGCGTCTGGGGCCACATGAAAGAGGGTGTGTGCCCAGCCTGAGACCTATGCAGAGCTGGGGTGGGGACGGTATAACCTCCTTTGACATTTTCTACTATACTTTTGTTAACTCCACCCAGGAAGCGCACAGGACGCATTCTTCCCTTCCCTGCTCTACTCACCGTGCCTTCCAGACAAAACACCCCTTCTGTCCAAGACCACAGCGCTAATGCAAACATGGGTAACACCTTGTTAAGGACTGCCTTCATTTGCTGTAGGTTCTGCACATGACCCTTGGGGTAGAGAGAAAAAGGGCAAGGTCAGAGCCTTCTGGAAGTCACAGTCACCTGGCACTTTGCAGAGCTTTTCACAGTTTACAAGCAAGTTGGTATTGACACTCATGGCAGTCTCTAAGGCAGGTATCTCACTGTTCCCATTTTGTGATATCAGAGAGTGACAAAGTGGCCCTTAAGTCCTGTGGCTTTTCTTTGGTAGTCCACCATGTTTAAGTTATGCTGAAAAGGACAGGGCTGCTGTCCGGGGAGGCATTCGTACATTAAGACTAGACTCAGTCTTTGTGACCCCTAGGGTCTTGGCAGGTTCATCCTGGCCTGGTTGGGTCCCACTTGGGCTCAGAGAGATTGGGGAGACCACCAGGCACACTTGAGTACACAACCTGAGAGTCTTAGACCCCAAGAGCCAAGGGCACTGCCCTTTTCCCTCCCCACTTCTTGTGGCAGGGCAGGGACCAGAGCAGGTGCTGTGCTGGGGAAGAGGGAGGGGGGCAGGGCAGAGGTGGTGAGGAACAAAACAGGGAAGGACAGCCCATGCCCAGTGGGTGGCAGGTTGGGCTACAGTGACCCTGAGCTGTCAGGGCACAGATGTACTTTCCTGATGCTTAAGGTGTGGCTGCAAAATTTCCTGGCTTGAGGGGCTATCTGGGGGAAAGCTCCAAACCCTCTCTGAGTCTCTCCTCCCCAGATCTTTCCAGGATGTATTTATAAGGTCCTTCCAGCTCTAAACCAGGTTCTCCTCTCCGCAGGTGACCTCACTTCCTCTTCCTAGTCCAACCTGGAGCCCAGTCCCTCCTTCTCAGAGCCAGCTGCTGCAGCTGCTTCACAACTCCTGGCAACTGTGGCCTCAGGCCTGCCCTGCTCTCTGACTCAGGCAGTCCTGACCTTTGTTTTCAGGAGGTAGCCTGGGTGGTTTTGCCCCATGAAGTTGCTCTGACCTTTGCCATGTCCACTTGTCCTCCCCTCTCTCAGGTGGCCAGAGTCAGGTCAGAGACAGAACCCCCCCCCAACCTTGCCCTCCAGCCCCTCTGTGCAACAGACCATTCCTGGCAGGCTGGGGATTCTTCACCCTGATGCAGCCTCCCAGGCTACACGTGCTCAGGCCTGTTCTTCTGAGGGACACTTGCCAAAAGGTTCAGAGATACCCACGAGATCACTTAGCACCCCTCCCGCCAGCACCTTCATTCCCGGTCCACTGCGGGGGGTGGGGAGGTCACTCTGGGACAGCTGAGGCCCTCTAGGTTTGTCTGCAATTTGCCTGGCAAGAGCCGTGCTGCAGCTGGCACTGGCCAAGGGAGTCAGGGCCGCCTACTGTGTGCCATATTTTAAGACAGCGTCTTGCAAGCCTGACAACACCCCCTCTTTGAGGGAGACAATTCCAGTTTTACAAATGAGGAAACTGAAGCTCCGCGAGGTCAAGGGGCAGGCGCAAGGTCACATGGCTGCAAAGTGGCAGTGAATGAATGATGTAACGGAATGACTGAATGAACGCACGTGAGCGCCCGCGGGGCAACGGTTTGCGGAGCGCGGCGGGTACAGGACGGTGCCCAGCACTCATGGCTGAGTCACGGGAGGGCGGACTCCACGCAGGCCGGCGGTACCCGTGGGCCCGGGGGAGTGCAGGCTCCCAGAGGCGCCGCCCGGCTCTGCCCCCGCCCCCCCACCCCCGCTGGCCGCCCCGCCCCCGCCCCGCCCCCAGCCCGCCCCGCCCGGGACCGCAGACGGCGCCCAGCGGCGGCGCGAACGGCCGCTCAGAGGGAGGCTCCGGGCTCGGTGCTCGTTGCGACTTCCCGCTCAAGCCCCACCGGACAGGAACCCTCAGTCTGGGCGGCGCTAGAGGATGCGGCTGCGGCCCCAGGTAGCGACAGCGAGAAGCCTGGCACCCTGCAGGTGGGCGCTCGCCCGCTCGGCGGGCGCGGAAACTTGGGCCGAGTTTGCGGGCGGCTCGTGGACAAGGGGCGGGTGGCTGTGCCCCAGGGCGCCCCTACCGGCCGGCGCGGAATGGAGCGCGCGGGGATCGGGACCGAGGTGCTGTGGCTTCCGGCGATCGGGCTGCGGGGTTGGGGTGCGCGGCTGCCCCGACTTTTTCGGGACTTCGAGGCTCCCAGGGCCTTGGTCCTGCCGGCGCTTGGTCCCTCGCGGGGCTGGCGGGGAGTCAGGCTGAGCCCTCCGGCCTCCCGCAGGGACTCGCTCACGTGGATTGCCGGGGCGGGGATGAGGGGGCGGTGGGGGACTGGGGCTGGTGGCGGCGGGCGGTGAGGCGCCGTGGGGTCCTGGACGCGCCCTGCTGCGACGGGACGGCCTGCGGTTTCCTCGCCACCGCTTGACTCACCCTCTGGCCGCTGCCCAGCCTGGCGGGATCGCCCCGAGGCGGTGGCTGCCCGGACTCTGTGGCCCGACTGCTTCCCCACCCCCCGACTCCGGGACCTCCCCCCAGTCTGCGGGCGTCGGTCTGTGGGGCTCCGTGCGCCGGCCTGCTGGCTTGCACACGTGTGCCCGGGGCCCGAGCTAGGGGAGAGCACAGTTCTGTGTGCAGATGTGAGCCATGCACGTACGCGCAGGCACGGGTTTGCGTGCGTGGCGGCGGCGGCCTGTGTGTCAGCCTGCTGGGGTGCACGTGCGCCCCAGCGCCGCCGCGAGGGGCTTGGGGACACCCGGAAGCCCGTGGGGTCTAGTGCGGTGGCAGCCCCAAAGTGAAGTCGGCGGTGGGTCCCAGGCTCCAGGGTCTTGGGTGGGGAAGGTAGGCGAAAGGAAGGTGGAAGCCCATTCTGCAACCCTCTTCCCTTCCCCGAAACTGTGGGCTGCCCCCAGGTTGGGTGTCTGGAGAGCCCCGAGCGGCAGCTGGAAGAGGTGAGAGGTGGGAGAATGTGGACGGGGCGATCAAGCCCTCCAAGAGAGTTCAGTGCTAGCCCCAAGTGGGTTGGAATCTTCGGTCTTCTTCCTGAGGCCCCTTGGAGCTGGAAGCCCAGAGGGGTGGCAGAGCTACTTGCATCAGCAGCACTGCCACAGGGGTGGTGGGCTCTTTGGAGCTCATCCAAAAGGACCAATAGAACTGCCCTCCCCTACAAAGGTAATATGACCCTACTGCCTGGCGCTCCACCCTCTCCAAGCACCTGATGCCACCTAGATTTGTGTCAGGAAGGAGGCACCTATATTTTGGCTGCCATCTGAGTGGGGAGGGGCCTCCATTGCCACTCTCCATCACCTACTAGCAGAGTAAGGTCACCTTCACATCTTTCAGAGCCCTCTGCTGGGTCCCTGGAGCCCCCACTCCTCCCACAAAGACTCCTGAGGGTCCCAGGTGGCCTCATGTCTATTGACTGGGTCCAGAGGAGTCTCAAGGAGTCTCCAGGGCAAAGGGCATGGGTTGGGCTGATCCCAGGGGAAAAGGACTCCTGGGGCTGGGGGTGGGTATGGAGCAGGCCCCAAGGGACACTGGGGAAGGTGAGACCAGAGCCAGTTCTTAATTAATGCAGAGCTTCCAAGAGCAGGTTGTGAGGGGAGGCTCAGCACCTTCAAAACCATATAACCACACCTCGCAACACAGCCAGATGGGAACTTTCCCCCTGCAAGGCAGATCCTTGTCATAGGGCACTGCTAGTAGGACTGTGGCCTGGGTCCTGATGTCCTCTTCTGCCTTGTCCTGGGCCCACCTGGAGTTCCACCTGGCTTCCTTGATGCCAACAGGTTGGAGTAGGAGTGGGCACTGACTGGCCCCATGGTACCTTTAGCTTTTCTTTTCCCCTTGCTGGTCTAACTCTGAGCCCCTGCCATGAGCCAGAGGGAGGAAAGGGGTGGTTCTTGCTTGCTGGTGACAAAAACCTGCGACACTTGGCCTAGGGCCTGATCATAGCAAGATTGAGCTGATTCATCCTTTCTAAGCCACTGAGAGTTTCAGGGAACAGGGCCCACTGGGAGAGATAGAGGCGGGTCAGTGTGGGCCAGCAGACAAGCTTCAAATGGAGCCCTTCATGAGTCATTGAGTGCCTGCTGTGTTGAGAAAACCCACCCTTGACTGCTCTGGGTCTGAGTCCCCATCCTTCCTTGGCTTGGCCTTGGCCTTGGCCTTGCTTTTCCATCAGTAGAGTACAGTGGAAGTAGTTGCCAGCTATACACACACACACACACACACACACGCACGCACGCACGCACGCACACACGCATGCACGCACGCCTTGGAATAGCCACTTGAGGGCTGAGGATGGCGGGCTGAGGATGGCCACAGGCCCTCCTCCCCTGTGTTCTGGCACCACAGCACCATCTACCGAACAGCTTTGATCCTCTTCCTGAGGAGAGGTGGGGCTTGTACAGAGAGAGCCCAGCCACCTCTCCTGGGGGGACTGCCCTCCCCAGGCAAGCTCAGTAAGACCAGCAGGTTAAGAGAGTGTCACAGGAAATCTGATTTGTATGTTAACAATGCCCAGATTCCATGCCTTAGTTCTGGGTACCATCTTGGAACAGTAGGGGGAGGCAGGAGACTTGCTTCCTGTCCCATCTCTTTCCTCAGTGACTTCGGGATGGATAGGTCTCATTTGTATTATGGGAGGGGCAGGGAAAGCCCAGGCAAGTGATCCTCAGGCTGCCCTGCAAAGTCTGGACCCCCAAGGAAGGGGTCTTGGCAATCACAGGAAAGAAAGCTAAACAGAAACATTGGGGGTGAGGGCGAGGCTGCTGCACAAGAATTCATTCAACAAAGTCTTCTGCTGCCTAAAAAACAGAGCTAGATTCAAACCCCAGTCTTGCCAAAAAAATAAAAAAATAGAGCTGCAGGCCTCTGCATTTCTGGCTCTTACATTTACTCTGAACTGAGCACCAGCTGAGTGCCAGCTTCTTAGGGGCTGTGAGCCAGGGTGTAGCCTCCACTGCTCTCATGCATCCCATCTTCTGACCTCCCCTGCCTCTCTTTTTCTCTCCCAGGTCCGCAGGAGAATAGCACAGGAGGGCTTGACACCTTCATAGCCATGGCGGAGAAGCGGCCCCTGGGAACCCTGGGGCCTGTGATGTATGGCAAGCTTCCCCGCCTAGAGGCAGACTCAGGGCCTGGACCTAGCTTGCCCCTCTCTGCTGTTAACCAGGACTCCTGCAGCTACAAGGGTGCCTACTTTTCCTGCCCCATGGGGGGTACTTCCAAGGCAGGGTCTGAACGGTTGGCATCCTGGACCCCATACCCACCCTTGTATCCCACTACTGTGGCAGGATCCCCACTTCGGACAGACAACCTGTTGACAAACTGCCTGCTCTACCGCCCTCCAGCAGAAGGGTCTGAGAAGATGCAGGACTCCACTGAGGTCCTGCCCTTCAGTCCCCAGACTCATGCATACCCAGCCCCCCCTGGGCTAGCAGCACCCAAACCTGTCTACCGCAGCCCTCTCTGTTACGGGCTCTCAGCTTGCCTGGGGGAAGGGGCAGTGAAGAGACCACTGGATGTTGACTGGACCCTGGTAACCGGACCCCTGCTGCCCTCAGCTGATCCACCCTGTTCTCTCGCCCCAGCTCCTGGCAAGGGCCAATCTCTGGATGGCACCTTTTTGCGTGGGGTACCAGCTGCGGTGTCTGGCAAAGACTCCTCGCTGGGCTTCTCCACATGCCAGACTCTCCTGGAGAAATATCGGACCATCCACAGCACAGGCTTCCTGGGCTCCAAGTTCACAGGTCCTTACTCTGGGGACCCTAAGCAAGCAATGGTGGAGGGGCCTTCCAGTCCTTGGACACAGCTGGCCCAGCCCCTGGGGCCACCCTGCCAGGACACAGTGCCTGTCCACTACCCATTACCCCCTCCTCCACAGGCCATTCCTTGCCCACCAGCCTGTCGCCACCCAGAGAAGCAAGGCAGTTATACCTCTGCGCTCCCACTACAGCCTCTGGGAGTCCACAAGGGCTCCAGCTACCAGGCTGGTGGGCTGGGCAGCCCCTACCTGAGGCAGCAGGCAGCCCAGTCCCCCTATGTGCCCCCCATGGGGCTGGACACTTATTCCTACCCCTCTGCCCCACTCCCAGCACCCTCACCAGGCCTCAAGCTGGAGCCCCCTCTTGCTCCACGGTGTCCACTGGACTTTGCCTCCCAGACTCTGGGTTTTCCTTATGCCCGGGATGACCTCTCTCTGTATGGAGCATCCCCAGGACTTGGGGGAACACCACCTTCCCAGAACAGTGTGCAACCTGTGCCACAACCCAGTGCCTTCCAGCGGGCATGCCAGCCTTTGCCAGGCAGTCAGCCAGCCTCTGAGCCTATGAGGCCTGCTGAGAAACCTGTGCGAGGTGCCGAAGAAAAGACGTGGGTGCCCAGCTGCAGGAAAGAGCAGCTTCAGCCCCGGCTCGATGAGCACCCTGGAGCACCCATTGTCATCCGAGATAGCCCAGTTCCCCGCACCTCACCAGCACTGCACCCCTGTGTCCAGGAGCGCCAGCCTCTTCCACAGAAGGCAGGCTCAAGGCCACCCAGCTCTCCACCAATGCCTGTCATTGATAATGTCTTCAGCCTGGCACCCTACCGTGACTATATGGATGCGCGGGCGACCGAAGCCCCAGCCACTAATGAGCGCCAAGATAAAGATTGTAAGGGGACCCTGCCTGTCCAGGAGGGGTCCTCAGGGGCTCGCTGCTCTCTTCGTGAGGAGGTGGCCTTGGACTTGAGTGTGAAGAAGTCCATGGTAGAGGCCACCCCTATTCAGGTCCCAAGCCCAGAAGTTCAGGCCAAGCCCAGTACAGCTGTGGATGTGCCAGATGTGGAGAACACAGCATCAGGTCTGTCAGGCCTGAAAGAGACGGTCACAGAAGCACCAGCAATGCCAGTGGCCACAGAGGACACACCAAGGACCAATTTCCACAGCTCTGTGGCCTTCATGTTCCGAAAATTTAAGATCATCCGTCCAGCACCCTCACCTGCAGCCACAGTCCCATCTACACCCACCTTGGCTCCTGCCCCTGCACAACCTGTACCCACCCCTCCATCTATGCCCCTGGGACTGCAGATTGTCACTCAGCCCTTGCCGGTGGCATGCTTCAACCTGGCCCTGCCTAACTCTTCAGCTGTAGCTGTGGCCTCTCCAGCCCCAGCCCCTGCTCCAGCTCCATCACCTGCTCCCGCCCTTGCACCAGCTGCAGCCACTGTACCAGCCCCTGCTCCAGCTCCTGCTCCAGCCCCTGTTCCAGTTTCAACCACAGCCCCAGCAGACTCCTCAGAGCAGCACTTCACAGGGCTGCATGCATCCCTGTGTGATGCCATCTCAGGCTCCGTGGCCCACTCCCCACCCGAGAAGTTGCGTGAGTGGCTGGAGACAACTGGGCCCTGGGGCCAGGCCGCATGGCAGGACTGCCAGACTGTGCAAGGGCTGCTGGGTAAGCTACTTTCACAGCTGCAAAGGTTCATGTGCACACAGCAGTGCCCCTTCCCCCATGTGGTGCGGGCAGGTGCCATCTTCGTGCCCATCTACCTGGTGAAGGAGCGGCTCTTCCCACGACTGCCTCCCGCCTCCGTGGACCACGTGCTGCAGGAGCACCGAGTGGAGCTGCGGCCCACCACGCTGTCGGAGGAGCGGGCGCTGCGGGAGCGCGCCCTGCACGGCTGCACCTCACGCATGCTGAAGCTGCTGGCGCTGCGCCAACTGCCCGACATCTACCCCGACCTGCTGGGACTGCAGTGGCATGACTGTGTGCGCCGCCAGCTGGGTGAGCTTAGGGCGGCCCCGTAGCCACCAGAGCTGTGTGAGTGAGCTAGTGACAGGTGTGTGTGCGGTATGATTCCAAAAACTCAAGCTGGTGCAGGGGCTGCCCTTCCTACGGTTCCCCTCTCCCTCTTTTTTTTTTATTTGGTGGGACTGGGTTTGAACTCATGGCTTTGCGCTCACAAATGTGCTCTACTGCTTGAGCCACACCTCCAGTCCATTTTGTTCTTTTTTGGGGGGTGCGGGGGTGGCACGCTTGCTAGGCAGGTGCTCTTACTGCTTGAGCCACTCCCCCAGCCCTTTTTTGTAATAGTGTTTTTTGAGATAGGTGCTCACGGACTGTTTGCCTGCGGATGACTTTGAACTGAGATCCTCCTGATCGCTGCCTCCTGAGTAGTTAGGATTATAGGCATGAGCCACCAGTGCCCAGCTTGTTCTGGTTATTTTGGGGATGGGATCTGGTGAACTATTTGCCCAGGCTGTCCTCAAACCTCGATCCTTCTGATCTCAGCCTGTCACTAAGATTACAGGTGTGAGCCATTGGCGCCTGGCTCCCCTCTGTCTCAAGGGAAACCCTGTTGACCCAGCTCCCAGAACCCAAGACCTGGCAGGGACCAGTCCTCCCGCCTACTGCAAGCACTCTTGCCTTTGATCATATAGTTTCTTGGGCTCCTGGCACTTAAATGCAGAAAAGTGTACAGTGAGTTGGAGATTGGAGTAGCACCGATACATTGTGCCAACTGTTGTCCCGCTTGCTTCACTCATTCATTCATTCATTCATTCACTTGTGTGGTACTGTCAGGGCCTTGCACTTGAGCCTCATCCCCAGTCCTTTTTATTTATATATTTTCAGTAGGGTTTCATGTTTATACTGGGGCCTCCCTGGACTGTAATTCTTCCATTTATACTTCCCACCTAGCTGGGATGACAGGCGTGTAGCTACCACGCCCAGTTCTATTGGTTGAGATGGTGTCTCTGGAACTTTTTTGCCTGGTCTGGCCTTGAACTACGATCCTCCCAATCCCCGTATCTCAAATAGTTAGGATTATAGGTGTGAGCCACCACACCTGGCTCAGTTGGCTTTATGTCCTGAAGGACCTGCTGAAGTGTGTTATGGTGGGGGCTCTCACACTTCTCAATTCAGGGCTCTGGCGTCCAGGCCCTGAGCCCCTTTGAGGTCTCTTCGCCCTGTCACCACACTTTCCTCCCACTCAGCCTCTGTCTAGGCTGTCTCCCTGAAGAATCTGCTCTGGTCTGTAACCCTCACCTGACCACTGTACCCTGGCCTTCCTCTCCCCTTCGATGGTCAGGGTGGAGAAGGCCTGAGGCAGTGTGGGTATGGAGCTGGGGGTGCTGGCTAACCAGTGTTCCTAATCCTTGGGCACTGAAGAGTTGGGAAAAAGTTCTCAGTAGGTGGAAAGGAAATGGGAGTGGTGGTCTGCTTGTGAAAGTGAGGGGTACCATCTGTCACTTAGTCTTCCAGTCAGATCTCTCCTAGTCCCCTGGGCTGCCCTGGAGGCAGTGGAGCTGGGTGCTCCATACTCCAGCTCTGATGCCAGCCTTTAGGAGTTGGGGTCTGGCAAGGAAGTGACAGCTGACTGCCTGCCACTGGCTAGATTTGGGGACTCCGTCGCACTGCCTCCCTGACCCGCAGGTGCCCCTAGAGAGTTGTTACTCCGACCTTGTTCCTTCTGGGTTCCTAGGCATTCCTAGCAGCACCTCCCCACCCCCAGGCCCTTTGCTCTGGGCATTGCTTTCAGGGCAGGCCCTTCCTGGGCTCTGGAGGTGGTGTGGCAGGAAAATGACGGCTCTTGAGCTGGCAGAATGAGTGCCTGCTTAGCAAGCACAAGGCCCTGCATTCAAACCCCAGTGCTGCCAAAAAAGAAGAGGAAAAAAAACCCACCATGTATTAGTTTGCCAGGCACTGGTGGCTCATGCCTGTAATCTTAGCTCCTCAGGAGGCAGAAATTGGGAGGATTGAAGTTCGAATCCTGCCTGGGCAAATAGTTCAAGAGACCCTATCTCATAAAAATCCTTCACAAAAAATGGCTGCACTTAAGGTGTAGGCCGAGTTCAAACCCCAGTACAAGGACGACGACAAAAAAGAGAATGGCTCTCCCATATGTGGGCGAGCCCTCTCTATGCCTCAGTTGGGCATTGGGCCCAGCCCTGGTTCTTGAACTGTTGGGCTCCTTTCCTCTTGTCCTTGCTCCCAAACAGCCTTCTAAGCAGTGCCCTAATCAGATGGCGTCCTGGTGACACTTGGGAGGTACGTGCCAGCAGGTCCATGTCAGGGAGAGCCATGATAACTGTGACCCTGCTGGTGCCATCCTGGCCTGGGGCAGAGCAGAACCACTGTTCTGGATGACTTTAGGGACCAGAAACTGGGACCTGAGGGTGTGGAGCCTGCAGTCTGACTATATGTTTCTTTTCCAGGTGACTTGGACACTGAAGCTGGAGCTGTGTCCCCCTCAGAACCATCCATGGCCAGAGATGAATCAGAAAGTGTTGCCCTGGCTCGGAAGTCACCAGCCCCCAAGGTCAGGAAGCCAGGGAGGAAGCCACCAACCCCTGGCCCAGAGAAAACAGAGGCGGCCTCTGGGGGAGGGTCACGTGGCCCATCACCTACCCCTGCTGCCAGTGCCAGCCCACCCGGCCCCACACTCCGGGCCCGCTTCCGCAGCTTGCTGGAAAACGCCTGGCTCAATGGCATGGCACTGCCCACTTGGGGCCACAAAGCCTCCGGACCTGACCGGCCCTCACCCCAGCCCCAGCTCCTGGGCAGCCAGAGTCACCACCTGTAGCACTGGCTCAGGGCTGTTTGGACAGCCAACCATCTCGGGGCCACTCTGTCCCTTGGGATACAGATGTTGGGGCTGGGACCCACCAATGGGCCGAGAACCCCTGAGCTTTTAATATTAGAAAGGGCTCCTTCCTCTTCCGTAGAGAAAACCAGTGGGCGTTGGAACCCCACAGACCTGGCCTTGAGTCCTGGCTGCTGTGTTCCTGACTGCGTGACCTGGGCAGACACTTCACCTCTCTTGAGCCCTCATTCCCCATTTGTAAAATAGGACAGCACAGCCTACCTCAGGGTTGTTGTGGGGATTATTGCCTGACACACACCCATTAGATTTGGTCTCTGCTCCCTGCCTGGGACAGGCCCTTGCCCTCAGCCAGAAGAACCTTCTTTTTGAAAACCTTCGTGTGTCTTAGGACTTGGTTGTCTTCAAGCAGTACGTCGTCGTACAGCGTCTGTGGCTCCTGCATATACTTCCCCCAGTCTCTCTGCTTGTGCGGGGACACCGTCTGAGGCTGGCGTCCTTGTTCTGGGCCTATGGCCCCACCCCGGGAGGCCCAGAGTGTCCTGAATTGACATCAGTAACTTCCCCAAGCTCCCTCCCACACCCCAGGCATTACCCCAGAAAAGTTATGTTCTCTAGAAGCTAAGCAGGTACAGGGACGTGCTGAGTGGCAGCTCAGTCCCAGGAGGTCTCTAGAGATTGGCACTGGGGACCCTGGTACTCTTCGAGGCTCTCATCAGCCAGGCTTGCTGTGACCCAGGGCCCTGCAGCATGCGGAACTGAGCTGGAGGCTGGCAAGCTGGGGTCCATGGCCTTATGTAAGGGTTTGTGAGGAGCCTGGGCCCTTGGGTGGGGGTAGGGAGTAGCTATTAAAGAATTCGAATTGTTTTTGGAGCTGGGGCTGTGAGCTCACATTTCGTCACCTTGAAGGGCCTCGCCCTTCACTCATGGGCTGCCCTTGCTGCTCCCACTCCAGAAGGCTCCAAGGTCATGGGGTGCTGGCCAGCCCTGGCCTATGGACCCTCCTCACACCGTCTAACCAACCAGTCTCGGTCCCAGTGACAGTTGGTCTTACAGCCCAGTGAAAAATACTGGTCACTACATTTGCCTGTCTGTTTCCCAGGACCAAAGATGGGCCCACCATGGGCCAGAACTGACACCCTGCCCTGTACTGGTGATCACGTATCCCCTTGACCTTGGCTGGTGAGGGGGCCACTGGGTCTGCCCTCCAGATGGCCTACCCTGCTGGGCTGTAGATGTCAGAGGGTGGCTCAGGGCCACTGAGGTGGCTTCCTAGACCAGGTTTCCCCAGTCCACCAGGGCTCACTGGGGCTATCGTGGTAGGTTTACACTTCTCTCTGCCAGCCTGGTCTTGAGCCAGTTTGGACCAGAATTTGGGGTAGCAGCTGCCATTGTCCCTATACCAGTCCACAAGGAATATCCTTGTATCGTAATCCATTTTTTTAAATTGCCACTAACAATACCATGGACTGGGTAAGATTTTGTTGGAAGGGTGGGGAAGAGGGTTGTAGTTTTGTTTTTTGGCAGGGCTTCACTACGTAACCCTTCTGCCTCAGCCTCCTGAGTGCTGGGACTACAGGCATGTGCTGCCATGCCCAGCCCAAAAAGGTTTATTTTGGCTCATGGTTCTAGAGGTTCAAGGTTGAGGGGCCAGATCTGGTGATGGCTTTCATGTTGTCAGAGACTTGAGGCAGCATAGGGTGCCCGTGGAAAGAGGCAGGGATCCACCCTGATTTTTTCTAATCCTAATCTCACTCAAAGGCCCCACCCCGAACACTGTGATGACATTGTTTCCACCCTCACAATAGGGATTAAATTTCAACACATGAACCCGAGGGACATACTCAAACTATATCCAGACCATAGCCTGTGAAGGTACTGGGCAACTGTGTCAATGTGACAGTGTGTTCCTTGTCACTGTAATGACAGCCTGGGGATGGGGAGGTATTCTTGGTCCCAGAAGAGGAGATGCTGAGCTGGGCCTTGAAGAAGACGGGAAGAAGTAGATGAAAACGAGGGGAGGGCTTACACTGGCCTGGGGGTTTGTAGAGCTCTAAGAAGGGGAGTGGGTGGGGCTGGCTCAAAACCCAGGCCTTGTTATGTCACATCAACCCCACCCATGGTCTGAAGGATAGCCGGTCTGTGCCAGGTGGTTTATAGAAAGCTGGGTTACAGACTTGGAGTCACTGAGTCCCGGTGCCCCATTCAGCCAAAAGGCACCTCTTCCCCCGCATTGACAGCATTGCCTGGGCTTTACTGGATCTAACTGCTGCTTCTTCCGTCCTTTGTCTTCCCTGCCATCCTCTTCCCCTTTTTCCCCTCCACACCTGTGTCCCTGCCATATGCCAGCCATACACTTGCCAGTTGCTACAGGGTAGAGTGGCCTCAGGGCAGGCAGGGCCTCAGAGGACCCATGATGGTGCAGAGGCTAGGCTGGAGGTGGCTGTCCTCCAAGAAACAACGCTGTCCAGGGAACCCCCATCCCCAAGCTACAGCCAGAAGGGACAGGCCTAGTGCTACCCAGAGTTCTGTGTAATCTAAGGGAGGAATATGACTGCCAAGAGCTCCAGCTGAGGTGGCAGGCAGGACCGGAGTCCTGTCCAGGGCTGAGGCTAGAGAGGCAGCGCCCCTTCCTGACTCACACTGACATGCAAGGGTTTTTGTTAGGTTTTTTTTTTCTTTCCTTTTTTTTTTTTTTTTTTTTTTTTTTTTTAATAAAACCTGTTGCTGGCTAAGAGGGTACAGAGGGAATGTGTGGGAAGCTAAGTGTGTCCTGCCCCTAGGAAATCTCTGTCTTAGCTCAATGTGCCCCTCTGGTTTCCCCGGTTGCCCTGTAGTCATTTGAGACTCCTGGACTGGGCCCAACCAGGCAGGTTTCTCAAACAGAACCACCTGGAAAAAGCCTCCCTGAACCCCTGTTAAGAATGGTCTTATGAACTGGGGGAAGGGCTCAGGTGGTAGAGCTCCTGCTTTGAAGCCCTGAGTTCAAACACCAGTGCCACCAAAAAAAAAAAAAAAAAAAAGAATGATCTTATGGACTGGGGGTAGGACTCAAATGGTACAGGTCTAGGCTAGCAAGTGCAAGTCCCTGAGTTCAGTTTCCTATTACAGCAAAAATTAAAAAAATACTAAGCCAGGAATGGTAGCCTGTAATCCCAGCACTCAGGAGGCTGAGACAGTATTGTGAATTTGAGGCCAGCCTGGGTTACGTAGTGAGGCTCTGCCTAAAAAAAAGTCTTAAGCAAAGTCCAGGAAATCTGTTTTATATATAATTAATTTTGTGGTACTGGGGCTTGAACTCAGGGCCTACACCTTGAGCCACTCCAGCCCTTTTTTGTGAAGGTTTTTTTTGAGATGGGGTCTCACGAACTATTTGCCCTGGCTGGCTTTGAACCATGATCCTCCTGATCTCTGCCTCCTGAGTAGCTAGGATGACAGGCGTGAGCCACCAGTGTCTGGCTAAAATCAGGGTTTTACTACAGCTCCCAAGTGACCATCAGTCTGGTGTTCAGGAGCCAGGTTTTGAGTAACACCACCAACTTGCTCCTCCCTTCAGGGTGCAGATGGGGAAACAAGTCCAGGATCTTGCTGAGGAGTTGCACCAAGTCAGGTCTGTGTCAAGACCCAGAGCCGGTTCTGAGCAGTTCAGGGGCTGCTAGGGAAGCACTTCACTCTGCTCAGCTCTCCTGGCCCAATCCAAACCTGCCCCAGGTAGTCTTGCTAGCCAACACAAGCATCTCTTGCCTTGAGTTAAAGCCAGGATGGAGCTCAGGTGAGACGAGTGTGGGGGAGGCCCAGACTCACAATGCCCAGTACCACAGGCTGAGGACCCAAGGGTGGGAGGGACAGTTCTGTCCCACCTCAGAGTCTGGAGGTAGTTGTCAAGACCCTGTCCCTTTGGTAACCTTCAGGTGCCTCCTTCCCTGGTTTGCTCGCCCAGGGAGTTGGGCTGGATGATTGTGCCACTCTCAGTCCTTCAAGGGCTTTGAGCAAGGCTCAGGTCTGACGCAATGGATAGTGCCTTTTCTGATCCTCAGCTCCCCTGCTACAGATGGAGGGGTCCCTCGAGCCCAGGGGCCAAACCCCAGCTTGGCCTGCTGCCCCTGCTGAGGGAGACTACTGAGGAGCACTGGCTGGGGGCTGTTGGGCCTTGTTGCTAGCTGTTGTCCTCTGTTCAGTTCTTCCTTCCTGGACAGCCCTCTCAGCCTCCAACCCTCAGATACCCCTAAAGGGAATCCCCAGTATAGCTCTTCAGGGTCCCCTCTGGTTGCAGAGATGGTAATAGCCCCAGGATGGGGAGGTGCTGCAGCCCTTCCTGTCCCTTCTCCCTGGCTGGACAGGACCACCATGCTTGGCTGAGGCTGGCAGGAAGATGGGGGTTCTCACTGCTGCCTCCAAGGGGACCCCAACTCTTAAGTGTTGGAGCCACTGTGCGTTCAGAAGTACCTCTCCATCCGGACACTCCATCCCTGTGCTGGAGGGACCCAGGTCCCTAGGATTTCTTGGAATGAGAATATAGGCTCCAGGGAAGGGGGTGCTAAGCCCCCTGGAAAGACCTGCCTGGCAGGGGATCTGTTGATTCTTTCTCTTCTGGTCAAATAAAGACACCAAGAGCCCTTCCTTTTCTCCGACAGGGGTGGTGGAGCCATGTAGGCCCCAGCCCCTCTCCTACCTATAATTTGGAGCCTAAGACTAGGCTTGGCGGCTGCTTCTCAAACCCTATAAACCTCCCAGGCCCAAGCCCCCCTCCTGGAGACAAGCGTTGGTTTGGGCCCTGCAGCACAAACACTGGACTTCAGTTTTTGCTCTCAGAGTGCCCTCAGCAAGGCCTGGTTGCCAGCTGTGTAAGCAGGCCAGAGACCCTGAAGGTGGCCCCTGCTCAAGGAGGCCCCGGTTCTCCAACAGCCCCTGGGCCCCTGCCTTCCTTCTCGTGAGGGTCCGCACTGCTCCTATGTTGGAGAACTGGGGTGGCTTCACCCAGGCTTTTCTGCCACACCTCAGTTTGTTACCCCTTGGCCCTGTAGACACACCAAGACCACAGCTTCCAGAGGCCATGTCTTCCCCACCCCTGCGCACAAACACTGCAAGCCCAGTGGGCAGCAAGGGTCCCCAGCTACTGAAGTACTAAAGAAAAAGACCTCACCGGATCTGTCTGATATTAAGCCCAATGTGGCCTTCCAGACTAGTAGCTATCCCAGGTCCCCAGCCTCTGGCAACCCTGCACCTTCCAGGTCTTGCCAGCTTGGAGACACTGTCTGATTTTGTGAGTGCTGTTTGGCTGGGACGTGGCTTAGACCCCTTCCTGGGAACTGCTGGCCCCATACCCCGGTAGCCTTGTCTCTTCCAGGGTTCTTCAGGGCTGGTGAGGAGATAGCTGATGGCATCCATGTGCACCAGACTCACTTTCAGTCCCAACAGAAGGCCTTGTTCCCTGTGGCCCCAAAGCTTGCCCCTCAGATGTGGCTCTGAGCCTTCAGCTGGGCCCTCTTTCTAGAGGAGGCACTGAGGCTTTCAAAGAAGTCCTTTTGGGACTGGCCTTCTCAGGAGCCTAGTGCCATGGACCTCAGTGGGCACAGCCCAGGCCACTTCTCTGTCACCCCCGGGGGTCTCTATCCCCCAAAGGCCCCTGACTGCTGGGGGATCCATACCCACAGTCACTTTCTTTTTGATGGCTCTCCCTTCTATAGCCTGGACACAAGGCATTGGGCAGAGGTGTAATGACCCCAGGTTTGTCCTCTCAAGCTGAGAGGCTCCGCGGCACCAGGCCCTGGCTCCCAGCTGGGTAGCAGGAGTGTCTCTCAGGTCTCCTGGGCAGAGGGGCTCAGGCCTGGGGTACTGGCACAGTGCATGCCGTTTTCTACCTGGCATCCCACACTGAGACCTAGCTCTTCCCCTGGCTGCTGGGACCGTCAGTCAGTTTCCCTCAGGCTCATGGAGACTAGTCCTGAAGTCACAGCCAGTGGAGAGGAGTGCCCAGCACTTCTGCATACCTTCTAGGTATGCAGAACTTGGGCTGTGAACTTGAGAGACTGGCTCAGGTCTGACCAGAAGGTGGAGCTCCCCATCCCAGAGGCAGGTGTGGTTAAGCAGGCTCCATCCCTCTTTAAGCTAGGGCCCCTCTGTGTTCTCCGTAGCTGCCAGACCCCAAGCCCCACTGATGTCTGGGAGGTCTGTGTCCCAGCCCAACTGTGTCTCCTTCCTCTCAGGGGGGTCCAGCTCCAGTCCTGGGACCAAGGTACCTTCAAATTGGGGACCATGTCTTGAGAGGGTGGACAAGCATGGCCTGACCATGGCCAGGTAGTGTGTTGTGTTAGATTTTTCATCACTGTGATAAAATACCTGAGCAAATCAACTTAAAGGAGCAAAGATTTATTTTGGCTCGCAGTGTCTATTGTGAGCCAATGGCTGGCTCCATTGCTTTGGGCCTGTGATGAGGCAGAACATCATGGTAGCAGGAACATTTGGTAGAGGAGGCTGCTCACCTCCTGGGTGTCAGGAAACAGTGACACAGAGGGACCCAGAACAAGATATAGCTCCCAGTGGCCTCCTTTCTCCAGCTAGGCCTCACCTCTGAATGTTTTCACCACTTCCCGATAATGCCATCAAATTACGAATCCATCAGGGCATTGATCCATTAATTAGGTCAGAGCCGGCATGATCCAATCACTTGTCAGAAGCCAGGAGCTTCATACCCAAACTATAACTGGGGCCCCAGGCCTGACTACCTCAGGCCCCAGGATCCCTCTCCACACCTGCGTTGTGTGCATCACCTATGTAGGAGGAGATCTGGGGTGGGGTGGGTGGAAGGCAGCTGGCTGGGACTCCTGTCTGGTCACCCTCCCTCCTCAAGGAAGTACGCATGACATGACCCTGGTCTTTCCTTCTAGGGTACAGCCCATCTACCTGCTTGTGAGACTTTGCATCTTCTTGTGGCCCATGTGAGAGGCAATTATCCCTGCTCTGTTAATTAGAATGGTTCTGCCATGACCCCAGCTCTTAAGGGCAGAGTCAAGAACAGCCCTTACCAGAGCTGTCATGTCTAGTGGACACCAAGCTGAGGCTTCCCTCTTAGCTACCTTTTCTCAGCCCAGGTGCATGCCATCCTCCATGTCCAGCTGCCTAGAAATCTTTTCTGGTTTGTCATCTTGGCTTCAAGGGGTTGGGAAGACCCTGTCCAGCCTAATCCCCCCACTACATCGCAAGCATCTTCCAGGCTGGGGAGACCTCCCCCTGCCCTGGCCTCCATCCGCTAGTTGGGTTCTTGCCATACTTACTCACTGTGGCCAGAGGTCAGTCTTGGGGGGCAAAGCTGATAAATGTCCAAGGGCAGGTTCTGCCCACCAACTTGGACCTCCTTGGCACCATGGCAACCAGAACGCACCAGTGCATGTAGTATCTCAAGATGGAATAGAAAGGTCTAGACGGGGACCAGACAGTGTAACTCCTGGCCCCCAACTGTCCCATCTGCACACAATCCCTGGCCCAGACTGGGCTTCCAGGACAAGCCAGAGCCCTACTTCCTTTGGGCCCTGCTGTATGCATGATTACCCCCTGCTTACCTAACGTGGCTTCTAGGCCAGAATTGATATCCCAAGAGTCAGGGGGAAGGTTGCCTCGTGTCAGCTGCCGTAGCCATGTAGAGCTCAGGTCCTGGCTCAAGATGGCCGTGTAGTCTAGCTTAAGGTCCTTCCCAACACCCTTCTGGCTTGGGGGCCTGGCAGGAGCCTGGCCCTGGGACACAAAGAGCTGCCCACCACTTTTATGATCCCTCGATCAACTCCCTAATGACCATACAAGCCATCCCAACCCAACTGAACATCTTGAAGGAGCAGGTGCACCCCTCCACCTCCCATGGACTCTGGTCTGGAAGCATGGCATTCCAGCAGCCTCGCCTGGGAGCAGAATTGGAGGATCGGAGGTCCTAATGCCAGGGCCCGTGGGCTGTCCTCCCCATGGGCAGCTCTAGGGTAGGCCTTCTCAACCTGGCCCTTCCCTGTCTGTGACTCCCCCAGGCCCAAACAAAGCAGCTTGCCCAAGATCAGCATACTGGTAGGGCAGAGTGGGACCTTGGCTCTTCCTCACCCAGATGCAGCTTTCTCTCCCTCTGCACTACCAGGTCTACCGGGCAGCTGTGGAAAATGTCACCTATGTGTCTGGTAAGACATGCACCAACTTGGGGTGGGAGCAGTCTCCCAGTCCTGCCTTCCCTGATGCCCCCTTCTCCCATGGAGGAGTAATGGGGTCAGGACTGCATGCATGGTTTAAGCCAGACAGGGTGTTCCTAAGTTCACAGCTGCTCTTGGGCAGGGTGCTGCCTGCCTCTAGAGGTTCTCAGACACCTCTCTCTCCCCTTATGAGATCCCAGGGTGCAGTACATCCTCTTGTCTTGGAGCTTTTTTTTTTTTTTGTGGTACTGAGGTTTGAACTCAGGGCCTTCACCTTGAGCCACTCCACCAACCCTATTTTAGTGAAGGGTTTTTTTGAGATAGGGTCTCGTGGACTATTTTCCCAGGCTGGCTTTGAACCGCAATCCTCCTAAGTAGCTAGGATTACAGGTGTGAGACACCGGTGCCCGGCTTGGACCAATCTTCTTGGCAGATTTGTCTCCAGGACCCTGCCTTTCTGGGTGTCCCAGGCTGAATGTCATCTTGCCCAGACTCTGGGTTGCTCCCCAGGGTCAGCATAGGATCTGACTTAGGTGGATGTTCCCTAGCACAAATGTCACTGGCGTCTCACTTGTTTAAGCTCTTGGCCCTTGAGGTCTCTTTTGGGCATGACACTCTCCTGCCCCATGCTTAGGTGACCACATATGGTCATAGTGTCCTCCCTCCAACCATGCTGACTTCAGGGCAGGGTCTAGGCATCCACAGGTCCCAGGTAGAGCCCCGAGGACAAAGCCAGGCCTGGGCAGACAGTCCTCAGGTGCTGATGACCCTGGGCCAACCTGTGGTGGACTTGTGTGTCCTCACTGTGACTGGTCAGTGAAAATAACCACTCCTCCTCAGTCTGCCGTCCTCAAGGGGCCAGGCCTGGGACCTCCTGTGCCTCCCTGGCTCTTTGCTGGCCATGACTGTCTTGTGTGTTTCCTTGACTGTCCTCAACGAGAGGTGTATAGAGCCACTGGGGAATATCACGTCTCCTGGCCATTGCTAGAGATGTGGCTGGCCCAGTATGTCTAGGGCTGGGATTGGGCTGGTCAGGGGTCATGCTCACTGTTGGGGCCTACATGGACCCCTTCAGTTCTCTCTCTGGTCCTTGGCCTTATGGGTGGCTGTCCCTGCTTGGGGCTTGAGGAGTGGAGGAAGACAGGCCAGTGACCTGCCTCCTGCCTCCTTCCTCCCCAGGAGGACTGGAAGCAGGGGTGCCCCTGTGCTTGTCTCACCTCCCACAGGTGCAACAGGGCTGAGCCTTGACCCTGAACGCCAGGTGCAGATTTGAGGTTTCCAGTGGGTGTCACAGTATAAGCTTCACAGTGCACTCCTGGCCTCCTGCCCCTCAAGGACCCTGGACCGGGGCCTCTCCAAAGGAGGGGCTGCATGCTCTGACCCACGGCTGGAGGAGGAAGAAGCAAAATCCCACTTTTGGGGGTCAGAACCTAGGAACACCCCTGTCATGTGGTGTGGTGGCTGTGAATGTAGCTTTGGAGTCAGACAGGGTTTGGGGTCTCACCCTGTCACTTTGGCCTTGGGCAAGTCCTCTCTCTGTGCCTTGCCTCCCTTTCCCAGCAGTAGGACATGGAGAATTGGTCTCTGTCATGGGTATGACGAGTGCTCAGAGTTCATTGGAACCATCCTAGAGGAGGGACCAGAAGAGCCCTGGGGCGGCACTGCACCTGGCCTGGAGCTGAGGCCCAGGGCCTGGGTGTGAGCCTTGGTTTCTCTGTACCTTTACTTATTCAGCTGGAGAAAGAGGCTGCTCTGTTCCAGGGTTGCCATGATAAGCTGTGTGACACTGCTGGAGGGCCGTGGAGGTGCATCCTGAATACCCCATTCCATTTCCAGGAAAGAGTCACCCATCTGTATGGGGAGCTGGCAAGCTCTGCCCTCAGGCCAGGCCCCTGTGCTGTCCTGCAGCCCCTCTTTCCAAGTGTACCCTCTCTCCTTATGTGTTACATGTAGAAATGTACCACACTGGCACAGGCCACGCTGCCCCATGGGTTCTTAGGCCTGGGGTGTGTGCCACTTCCAGAAGCCTACCGTGTTCAGTGGATATGTTTGAACCCCATTTGTGTACAAGGCTTCAGCTGTATGAGGCTTGAGCCAGCCTGGTTTGTGGAGGGCCTGGAACCCACAGCCTGACAAAGGGAGGGTCTGCCCAAGCTCCTGTGAGAGCGGCTGGAGAGAACACAATGCTCCCTCCTGGGGAGGCATGTGATCAGGAGAGTAGGGTGGCGTATTTCCAGGTCTCCCAGGTGTTGAGATGGGCGAAGGGGCCCTTCAGGGCTGTGAGAGGCTTCCCTGTTCTACAGAAGGCCCCAACGGCTATAACAACCTGATGCCTTGATCGTTCTGCCCACCCTGTTCGGTGTCTTGGTGCTGGCCCCCATCTCTGGCCAAGTGAGTCCATGCTCTGAGCCCCTGGGTCCCTTCTTTGGGCCTGCCAGCTCTCCTGTAGGTAGGGGAACTTTGGGGCAAGGCTCATGTGTTCAAAGCCCCATAACCACCACCTCACTGCACCAATGTGCCTGGGAGCTTTCTGGGTTAAAAGCCTTTTCCTCCCCGGGCTCCAACCTGCCCTCCCCCTCACAGCTGGTTAGTGGTCCCTGGGTCAGCATAGATCCAAGACCTTCTGCCAGGGTTGCTTGCCCGGAAGCCTCCCATGCTCTCTGGCAGATCCTACACCTCATTGCCTCGGAGTCACTGTGTGGCAGCCTGTCCTCCTCTCAGCCACCATCCTCTGAGTGAGCCCTCTAGTCTAGGGTTAACTAGCCATGAAAGTCAGTCCTCCTTTTTTTTTTTCCCCCCCTCTGGGTGGGACTGGGATTTGAACTCAGGGCCTCATGCTTGCTAGGTAGTCACTCTACCATTTGAGCCACTCTGCCCACACTGCTCTAGCTGTTTGCCCTGCAGGGAGGCTCTGGGCCTTGGCCTCATCTCTGAACAAGCTCTTGGAAAGGAGGAAAGGCCATCTGGGGATGGCCCGACTGGCATAGACACGAAAACAGCAGCGTGTGTTTTCCCCAACTTTATGCATTGTGGGGGCAGGTTGGGGAGGGGAGCCTGAGAGTCCAGTCGTTGGGAAGAAGGCTCCTTGCTGTGCCACCTGGGCTGATGCCTTGCCCTTTCTGCTCTGGGCTCCTGGCACAAGGCAGAGGTGCTGGGGCTGTGGCCTCACTCCTTGGGGTTCAGGCACTGTCTGTGGAAGCCCTGGGCAAGGAGAGGGCAGAGGCATGGAGTTCAGATTTTAGTAAAGGGAGGAGCAGCACATGAGGGTACCTGGAGATAGAGAAAAGAATCAAAAGCCAGGAGTCAGGAATGACTGAATGCACCCTACCACCATCTTCTTAGTCCCACCCAGCTCTTGGGAACAGAGGAAAGAGCAGACAAGAGACAAAGGGAAGACCGAGTTGGAGCCTCATCTAGGGCCTGCAGGGAACCCCCCCCCTCACTCCCAACACCATCTCCTCAGGGCCACCAATTGCCTGACTGGGGAGGGGCCTCCATACCTTACAGTGTGCCACCACTCCTGTGGTAGAGCTTTGGTCCCCCAGGCTGGACACTCCAGAGGAGGCCTGCTACTTCAGCACCTGGGACAAGAAGGGTGAGGTTACAGGGCCCTGGCTATAAATCCCACATTTAGGTGGACAGCAGGCACCTGACCCTATGTTTGACTCAAAGGCTTAGACTGCTCCCAGGAAGGAATTCCTGCCTAGCTGGACACTCACCAGGACAAGGATGAGCGTGGCAAGCAGGAGGTTCAAGTTGAGAAACGCGTAGCTGGGGACATGGGCGCCAGGCTGACTAGAAGCTGAGGAGCTAGGGGTACCTGGAGAGCAAGAAGAGAGCAGGAAGGCTGTGGCAACAGTGGGTTCCCATGTAACCCGTGGCCTTATCAGATGAGGCCTAGCCTGCAGACTCCCAGGAGGAGGCAGGGGGAAGAGGCAGAGCAGGCCTGGGCCATGGGGGGCTGTGTGCAGGACGAAGGGAGGGAAGGCAGTGAGCCCAAGGAGGCGGCAGAAGGATGGAAGACACTGGCATTGGAAGGAAGCATGCCAAGGGCAGGAGGGAGAGGCACTGACTGAGTTCTGGGATGAACATCTCTACCCAGAGGCCCTCAGCCTCCCGCAGAAAGGACAACGCCTGGCGCACACGTTCCTGAATGAGGGCCTTTGCTGGCATGGCCCCAAAGAAGGTGGCACCCACTTTGGCGGTCAGTGGTTCCGGCCTGGGAGAAGGACCATCACAGGCTTTAGGGGGCTGGGTGATGTGGAGGCACATGGAGATGTCATCTCTTCCTGCCTCCTGCCCACCACCCAGAGCCAAGGACTTACCAGACCTCCTCCACCACCACTTGGGCAAAATTCTGCAGAGGCCTGAGGACCATGGTCAGCTGGGGTCAGGAGAGGAGGAAAAAGGTCACAGCTGTGCCTCAGCCTGGCCCAACCTCACCCCCTGAACCCCTCTCTCTCCCCCTTCACCAATGTTGTCAGCTGCTGCTGATGCTCCTGGAAATCAGGGCTGGTTTTGTCCTCCAAGGCCTTGGTGAAGGGTTGACCTGGTATCAGGAGCCACATCTCGTACAGCGCCAGGTCAGCCTTCTCCCCTAGAGCCGTGGTAGTAACATCAGCCAGGGGTCCTGTTGCCCAGAGAACCCAGGAACGGGGCTCACGCCCAAGCCCCACTGCTCCCATCCAGTGGTCAGCAAACTCTGTCCAAAGGCCTGTTCCCTGGCTGCCTGCTTTTGCGTGGCCCATGAGCTAAGAATGGCTTTTACTACTTTTTTGTGTATGTGTGTGCGGTACTGGAGCTTGAACTCAGGGCCTTCACCTTGAGCCACTTCACTATCCCACTTTGTGATGGGTTTTTTCAAGATAGGGTCTTGCGAACTATTTGCCTGGGCTAGCTTCGAACTGTGATCCTCCTGAGTAATTAGGATTACAGACATGAGTCACCAGTGCCCAGCTGGCTTTTACATTTTTAAGAGTAGAGTCTTATTAAGTATCCCAGGCGGGACTTAAACTTGTGATCCTCCTGCCTCAGCCTACTGAGTAAAAAGTAGAATTCTTTTATTTTTTTTGGCACTACTGGGGATTGAATTCAGGGCCTTGCACTTGCTCTGCCACTTGAGTCATGACCCCAGTCCTTACATTCTTTGATTTTCAGACAGTGTCTCTTGTTTTTGCCCTGGACCAGTCTTGAACTGTGATCCTTCTACCTCTGCCTCCCGAGTAGCTGTGATCACAGCCAGGCACCACCATGCCAGGTCACACTAGACTATGTCATGATATTAAAGTTATGAGGTTCACATATTTCCATGTCCAAGTTTTACTAGCACCTAGCCAGGCTCACTTGTTGACCTGTCGTTCTCCCTACAAGGGAGGACCTTGATGACGCACAGAGCAGAAAATATTTCCTGCCTGGCCCTTTATATCTGGGGTTTGGCCGGCCCCGTCCTAACCTATCTGATGGAATAATGACACCTGCCCTACTTACTCAGAATCAACAGCAGGACAGACGGAGAGCTTGGTGATCATGTAACCTCAGCTGTTAGGGTTTTTTCTTTTCCTATCCCTGCTCTGGTGGGAGAAGTGTAAGCTGCTGTCCTCCCCTGGAGGGGTCGGGACAGGGGCTTGTAGACACACAACACAGTCCTAGCTGAGGGTGAGTGAAGGCTCCACTATTGGCTAACATGTGTTGTGGGCCCCTGGGATTGGAGATGCACAAGGGCAGGTGCCCCAGGGAGCAGAAGATACGGTGTTTCCAGCCCTGCTGCACTCTGGGGCCGTAGGTACCTGGAAGATGGAGCAGTAACAGCACAAGGGCAGAGCTGGAGGAGGCTGCGGGTGTGGGGAGGCAGCTGGGCTTGGCTCTAACATAGACGTGTACTTTCCATACCGAGGGGCCTCCAGAGCAACTCTAGGCTGTGGCTGCAGGAGTCTGAGTGGTTCTAGTTTGGTTGCTGAACCCTGTCTTTCTAGATGGCACAAGCCTGAGGCTTCCTTGCCACTTTGCTGAGGATGAAGGGACAGTTGACTTGGACTCCATCTTAGTGAGTTGAGCCTAGCTTTCCCCCTTGGCCTCAGCGCATGAGCCCTAATGTTGAAAGTGGCTGTGGCCAATCTCTAGAGGGGACAGTGAAGCCCAGACAGGTAAGACGCTGCTGACCCACTGTCCCAGACTGACTTACCGTTGGCCGTGATGCTGGATTTCTGGAGGGTGGACTCCCTAATGCTGTGAGCCAGGTAGTCAGCCAGGCCTCGGAGGTGGGTAGGGATGGGGTTGTGGAATTTGTATTCCATGTAAACACTCACCCACTGGTTCACATTGCTAGGGGACAGGACAGCACAGAGGTCATAGGCTCTTTGCCACCATATGCTTCTAGAAGTAGGCATTTCCCACAGGTGTAGGGGCTCCCTACCTTCCAGGGCAGAGCTCCAGCTGGAGTATCTGGGATGAAGTCCTCCCCCAGGTGGTCCCCAAACCTATTCCTCCTGTCTATCCTGTCTCTGGCTCAGGGCCAGAGCTGTCACCTTCTTCCCCCAAGAGAAACTGAGCAGGCTGGGTGGGATGGAGGGGCATATGACAACCCACCTGAAGAGAATCAGGGGTCCTTCTTGGGGATGCATCTTATAGAATTCTGACACCAGAGGTGTGACCTGCAGGGAGTCCTGGAGGTCAGGGGGGTCCAGGGACTGCCTCTCCCAAGACCCAGAGTGGTGCAGGGGCAGGCTTGGGACTAGGTGAGGCAGGACCCGAGAGCCTCCCTTGAATAGCCTCCTAACCGGGGGTGTTTGGTAATGGCCAGACCATGTGATCCCCCATGTTGTCAAGCTGGTGCCACCTCCACGGGTACCACGGAGGCCTGCTGTCAAGGGAGGCAGGGTGAGCATTTCAGACCCCAGAAGCAGGCGGAAGGCCACCTCACCAACTGAAGGATCTGCTTTTCCAGTAAGACAAAGGGCTCAGAACCAGGTAGGAAGGTCTGGGGCAGGAAGGGTCTCATGGATGTGAAGCAGATTCTGATGGTCTCCAGGGCCAGGTCGGTCAGGCTGGACCCTGCAGAGCCACAGGTGGGCATTTGGGAGGCCCCAGGAGCCCCCTCTCCCGCTGCAACCTGCTTCAGGGTCAAGGAAGAAGTAGACCCTTCCAGGAAGCCTACCCCATGTTCCCTGTGAGCAGGTGAGGAAGCATGGGGCAGGGGACAGTGGGGATGGGACTCACCGTCAGAGGCGAGGCTGTTCTCAGCCAGGGTCAGGCTCCCCAGCATCCACCTGGAGGCCTTCACTTTGCGGTACAGAATCCAGAGGATGTTGCGGGCAGAGGGGCCAGGCTGGCCCCCGAACACAAGAGAGGCATTCACAGTTGCAGAGCCGGGTCTAAGGGCAGAACCACGTCCTTACTGGGAACCATGTGCGGCAAGGTGGGCCCAGCTAGTGGAGCAGTCAATGTCCTGAGGCAGGGAAGTCTACAGGGGTAGCCACTGGCTGAACAGAAAGGGACCTCCGTCTAGGACTCAAAGCAGGTCAAGTGACCCTCCTGGACTCATGGCCTCCTTGGTAAGATGGGGATGATAGCGCTGTCTTAGAGGATTGTTGTGAGACCTGAATGACACAGCCAGGAGGGCACAGAGCAGGTGCTGTGTGAAAGCAAGCTTTCTGGGACACCCCTACAAGCTGGCTGTCATGGGAACACTGAAACCCACCCAGAGAGAGCCTGGGGCAGGGTTACCCAGCCAGACTGCAGCTGGCCATGAGCTCCTAGGATGCTAGTTCAGGCAATGCTGAGAAAAATACCCTCGGCTACATCACAAGGAGCAGGGGCTCTGGAGAGAGGGAGGAGATAGGTTTGGCGAATTTCTGAAATGTATGGGAATGGACCCTTTGGCCCTGTCTTGTGAAGGTAGCTTGGCCTCTGCAGGGAGCTTTTTGGGAAAGATCTGGAAACAAGCAGAATAATATTTGTTCTTCCCTTGAGCACTTGTTTTGTGCTGTGCCACCCCAAGGGGTGGGGAGATAAAACTTCGGTTCAGGCCCAGGGCAGGAAAGTCATAGAAAGAGACTTCAGTTCATTAAATGGAAAACTTTCCAACCAGCTGGGACCACGGACTGAGAGATAGCAAGCTCTCCATCACTGGGAATGTTCAAAACTAAATTCCTGCACTGGGAGGAAGTTACCAAGAGGCTTCTGGTCCACTGAGCTCATTAAATTGCAGAGCTATTGGCCACTACCAAATCTGGCCTTGGGTTTCCCCCTTCATATTCTTTTCCCTGTGGCTCAGAAACAGAGTCCTGACCCATCTGTTCACATCTATTTACACATCCAGTGCCCCTGTTCCCTTCACAAGCTGCCTGGGGCTTCTGCTGCCCCTGTCTTCCCTCTGGCAATCAGACATGCTTAATGTCACTGTTTAAATCCTGCAGCTGTGACAAGGCATAGAGCAGGCAGAATGTCAGCTGAGGTCCCACAGCATAGCCAGTACGGAGCCAGACATGGGCCTCTGCTCACTGGTCCAGGGCTCTTCCTGGCCCCTAGGGGTGCTTCTGGACATAGGGGAGCAGGCAGGGCTGGGTAGGATGGGATAATGCCCTGCAAAAACACAGATCAGCTGGGGTCAGGGGTTCCCCGAGAACTAGGTGCACTTACCCAAACACCAGGACACCAACGCCCTTGAAGTTGGGGAAGGCCTCCTGATACATGGGCTGGAGCTGAGGACAGACAGGCAGAAGCATGGAGGCCGGCCCTACTCCTTCCTACACAGTCCTCTCCCCCTCTGTCAGCCCTGGCTGGGCCATTGCAGTCATCACCTCACACTGCCAGGCCCTGCCCAAAGCTGCTCCCTACACAGCAGCCACAGAACTGCGGTCACCCTTTGCTGACCTCAAGGTGCTAACACTGTCAGGGCTAGGCCTAATTTTCCCACACTTTCTTTCCCTCTGCTGAAAATTGCTCTCCAGTGCAATCATACTTGGCTTTGTAGCCCAACAGCTGCTGCCTGGCCTGCCACCTGGATCTCTGCTCCCCCCACCCCCATCATCCTCCTTCATGAAGCCCCATCCCTGGGTCCCTCTGCGTCTTCAACGTGCTTCCACCTCAGGGTCCTTATGCACTGTTCCATCTGCCTAGAAAACTCCTCCCTGCTTCACCTGACTACCTTCTCTCTACCCCAGTTAAAATTCCCCTTTCTGCCAGGTGCAGTGGTGCAAGCCAGTAATTTCGGCACTTAGCAGGCTAAGGCAGCAGGATTTTGAGTTCAAGGTCAGCCTGGGCTGGGAATGTGGCTGAATGGTAGAGTACTTGCTTAAAATGCCTAAGTTCCTCGGGGACTATCACCCTGGTGATCTGCATAGCCTGTTGGCACACAGTTTATAATGATCACAGTCCCCTGGATTTGTTTGATCATTCCTTCCGTCTCCCCCAAGGCAGGAGGAGCTCATGGTTGTTCTAGCACTTAGCATGGTGCCTGGTACAATACACACTCTAGGAGTTGTAAGAGGAAATGAATGAGCTAAATGAATGAAGTAATGAGCCAATGGACAGAGACTCAGAGGTGCCCCTGGATGACAGGCAGGAAACAGCACTTCCTGGCCAGGGCACCTCCCCTGTCCATAGTTCCAGATCTGAGGTAGAAATTGTGCCTCACTTTGCCAGGGCCCTGGGTCTCTGATGGAGTTTTGGGCTGAGAAAAGCAAGCTGGCCACACAGTGAGATCCTACTCATGACCAGGAAACGAGGTCTCCCCGTTGGGAAGGTTTTTTCCTCCACATCTACTCCCCACTTCCTGCTAGATCTCCTCAGTTTTCTACTTTCAGGTTCTTCGCTCCATAGGTTCCTTCTCTCGGGAGCACATGGGGTGCTCATACATTCCCTTGACAACCCCAGATCTCCTAGTAAGCTGCCCCAGAGAGCCCACACCCTGGACGGTGAGCATCATCACTGGCCCCAGTGTGCTCAGAAGGAAGGTGGAGAGGGGGCACATTTGTCCATGGACCTTTGTGGGGAGCAGGTGCCCCTACCTGGTGGCGAATGTGCTCACTCAGCAGCCAGCGCTTCAGGGGTGCTGGGCTCTGGAGAGTGGCTGAAAAGGCTTCACTGATGATCTGGAAGGTCACAGAGTGTGTCACATGACCAAGTCCTGGGGTGGAGTAAACTGAGTCCTGGAAAAAGATGTCCTGGCCAGGGTAAGGCAGGGCAGATGACTGGGTAGGGTCAGAACTCCTAGGGACCCTGGGGGAGCCAAAACTAGGTGGGGACAAGGGAAGGCTGGAGGAGTGTTGGAGGGAGAGGATGGCTGTGTGGGCTGGGCTGGCAGGGACAGGCTGGGCCATCCCCTGAAGAGTGGCTGGCTGTGGGACCATCAGGAGTGGCAGAGCAGGGGCAAAGCTGGAGGTGTTGAGGGGCAAGTCTTCGGTTGAGGGTGCAAAGGCAGACATAGCAGGACTAAGAGGGCCCCTGGCTCCAGGAGTGACAGAGGAATTTGGGGTTAGTACTGGGGATGGTGATATTGGTGGTGGTGGGGAAAGTGACAATGACAAAGATATGGGTGGTGGGGGATGTGGGGAGGAGAAGGTTGAGGACAGCTGTGGCGGTGGCTTTGCTGAGGGCAACAACAACACAGTGGCACCACTGGGCCCTGGGCCTGGGCTGGAAGTGTCAGCATCTGTGGATGACCTTGAGTCTACTATGAGGGCCCCAGAGGTCCTGTCCAACCATGATGTCCCTGGAGCTTCAGAGGGCAGGGGCTCTGTGACTGTGGGTATGTTAGCTGTGGATGCAAACGGAAGTCGGTCTGGGCTCCCAAGGCTCCTTGGAGCTAATGTCAGAGGTGTGGAGGTCTCTGGCCTAAAGTGGCCAGGCCTCATTGCAAACCATACGGAGGTGCTAGCATTGGAGGGGTGCCTGCCCAAGACATACCATAACCAGTGGGCAGGTCCAGACATGGACGCAAGAGAGGTGGGGGCAAAGGGGGCTCCAGCTGGCTGCCATGTTTGCCTAGGAGTGACAGTTTTCAGGGTTGCAGAGGCAGGAGCAGGGACTGTCACACACAACCCAGAGGACTTGCTACACTTCTGCCCAGATCCACGCACAGGAGAAGCCGATGATAGTAATATGGCTGCCATCTCCAGAGATCCAGGGGCCAAGGCTGCCTCTGCAGGGCCAGCCACAGGGGACTCTGGCTGAAGCTCAGGGGGTCTGGGGGTCATAGACTTGGTCAGCACTGAGGAGGATGGGGCAGTTGTGGCCCTGCCCGAGGCCCCAGTACTTCCCAAGGGGGCAGACTGTAAGGGGGACTTCAAAAGCACAGCTTCAGGAGCCTCCTGGCCTCTAGCTGCATCCAAGGAAAGGACGCCACCGATGGTCCCTCTCAGGATGCCAGGTGGTAGTGATGGCTTCTTGCTGCTGCCTTGCTGAGCGGAAGGCAGGGGTAGAACCGAAGCAGAGAGCACCAAGGAAGCTGCAAAACAGGTGAGGCCCCAGCCGCTCAGACCTCACCCTCCTGACACCTCCCTCCCTGAGGGGCCTGAGGATACCCAAATCCCAGCCCAGCTCAGCTGCCCAACCCTGAGCTACCCTCACAGATAACCGTCCCTCTCTGATCCTAGACCTCCAGAGATGGGGGACTCCTGTCCCCTGCCCTGGAAGGGACACTGTGAGGACAGAGGGGTCTTAAGAATCTGTCTCTCTGCCTCCCATCTGTAAAAATCAGCTTAGGTTAAGTCTTTTCTGTGAAAGGATTTAATCAGTAACCACTGCTGTTACAGATGTTATGTTAGTCTCACTAACTCACTTCCCATAAGCTTCATGGACTCTGCTTACTCTAAGAAAAGTTTCTATTAAGAACAAAGGATGTTTTTCTTAGCTGGACAAGTTCCTGTTTCTGCTAGATGCCCTGGTTCTAGAACTGATAATCTAAGACAGTTACTGCTTACCTGAACTTTTGAACTTCTCTCCAAAGCCCCTTTCCCTGACCTTTCCCCTTTCCAATTAGCCAACCATGTAGACTATGAACCTGAAACCTGCCTAATCCAGGCAAGGGACAGAATTGCGTTCGAGATAAAACCTGAGCAGACTTTCTACCCAGTGTGCTTGCTTCCCAGACTTCTTTTTGTCCGTTGCACACTCTTCTACAGAAGTAAATTTTACCTTGCCCAGTGACTTCCGAGTTGTGTTGTCTCATTTTCTCTCTCTCTCTCTCTCTCTCTCTCTCTCTCATCATACCAATACCTTAAAGCTATTTCTAACACATCCCAATTCCACCCCACAACAGGGCCCCTCCCCAAGGGAAGTCTTCTGGGCCCCAAGAACTCTGTGGGAGCAGGAGCCTGGGCCCTCAACTGGTCTGTTCAAAGGACCTGGGAGTCCCAGGCTAGCCTGAAGGTGCTGGAAGCACTGTTGATCCCCTATCACAGACAGGGTCACAACCTATCACAGTCTCAGCACTCAGGATGCTTCTTGGGACCTAGATGGAGAGGGGCCTCTGGAGCAAATACCACACCTATCTATAGGTGTACCCTGAGCCCTGGGCAGGGCCTGCCTTGTGCCAGGCTCCACCAAGTCAGTGACCCTGAATGCCTCAGGGAGCCCCAAGCCTGATGGACTGAGGGGCTCTGACCCTACTCTGGCATCCCCCAGGCTGGCTAAGGCCAGACTCACAGGAGGATGAGGAAAGACAGCCCTGATGTGGGAGCCACTGTGCTCCCCTTCCCTGTTAGGTGAGTAGGAAAGGACAGGGTCCCTGACTTACCAGCCAGGAGAATCCCAGCAGTTGGAAACCATTGCTTGTCCATGCTGCAGGCTTCTGCCCAGGCTTCCCAGGCCCCCGTGTCAGGTGGCAAACGTAAAGATGCCCTTTAGGAAAGGACGAGTCAGGCTGGGGTCGTGGCTTAATGCCTAGCTCACGTGAGTTCTTGGGTGTGATTCCCAGGACCACCAAAGAAAGAGAAAAGACCACCAAAGAAAAAGAAAGATTTTTGCCCAGCTGTGAGCACAGTCCTCCAGAGATCTGCCCCTGCAGCCAGGTGCAGGCCCAGCTTCCCTATCACTAAGTGGCCTCCAGCAAAGCCCTTGTTGTATTGGGCTGCAGAATGGGGATGGGATGTGCCTGCCCCACAGCCAGGGAGCTTATGGCCCTGAAACCTATTGAGGGAAGAGTTAAAAGTCCTGTCCAGTCTTCAGATGTGGGTGGGGGACTCTTCTGGGGCAAGGTGGTGGCAACAGTAATGGTGATGGTGGGAGTGTTAGTGGTGGTGGTTTGGGGGTGGCCGTAGTGACGGTGGAAGTTGCAGGCTAGTTGTGAGGACAGTGAGGTGCTAATCATGGTCGTGGTGGGAGATCCTATTTCAAAAGAAAAAACACAAAATAGTCCCCTCCCTGCCAGTGATCCCACCTGTAATGAGGTCAGAGCCCTGCAGTGAACCTGGAGGGGCCCAGGGCTTTGGGTGGTGCCTCCTGTGATGGGAAGATAATGGATACCCTGGAAGGAGGGACCCCTCTGGTAGTAATCAGACCTGGAGAGCACCCAGCCAGATTCCTGCCCACCCCTCACTCCTTCCACCTAGTCACAGTCCTCCCCAACCTGTTCCCTTCCTGGCTGGAGGTATTTTCTAGGTTCACACAGACCTCCCCTCCCACTGCTCATCACAGCTCACTGCTGGATAGACCTGTGCTCCTTCTGCACACCCAGAGCCTGCCATGGCTGCCCCTCGCCCCTCTGGGTGAACAGTTAAGGTGCCAGGCCTAGAAGGGGTCTGGAGAGAAACACCCATCCAAGGAGGCTTTGGCCTTTGGCACCTTCTACGTCCAATCCTGTGTCATTACCCCCATTCTCTCGTGACCTGTCCCCAGGCCAGCCAACCCACCCTGGAGTCCCCATTCTGCCTCTCTCACCTGCGTCCCCAGGATGCTCACGTCTGACCTGGTGACTCTGGTGCTGCCAAGAAGCCACTGTCCTGGAGGTACTGTATGCTATAGGGGAGAGGGAGGTTACTTGAACATCCTTTGCTCCACCCCTTGCAGGGCCACCCCCTTCCCAGACACCCTCAGGCCCAGGAAAATCTGGTTTCTGATGGCTTGGGTCCAAGAGCCATGGTTACCCACACCTAGGACACTGGCTCCTCATCTCCTGCCTCCTCTGGTGCCCCTCCGGGCCAAGCTGGGCTGAGTCAGCAGAGCTCTGGCAGACCAGGCCCCTGCTGGAGATTCGCACTGGAGCCCGAGAGTGACTTGGGACCTGAGAAGGATGGAGCAGGCCTAACACCCCTTCATGCCACCCAACAGAGCGCTCTGAGACCAGGCACCAGTAGTGGGGAGGCACTGCAGGGAGCCGTGCCCACTCTTCCCACGCAGACCCACTTAGTCAAGAAGAATTTTGGAGAAAACTCGATCAGAAAGTGGAGACCAGGCCTCAAGCTATGGCCAAGGTCAATGCTCAGTGTGGCCAGTCAAGGATCACTAAGGGGCTGAACTAGGCAAGTCTGGATGTTCTCACACTGCTCTTCCCCTGCCACCCCAGGTAGGAAACAACCTGTCCTAAGACCTGAAATAAGTGAAATGCGAATTCTGCCCTTAAATCAGAGGGATTGCAACCACAGAAGTCTTGAAAGACCCACAAGTTCTGGGAGAGTCGGGGTGTCCAACCAGTGATAGTCCTTTTGTGCCCCTCAGCAAGGACCTTCCTGGCCTTCCATCTATGGCAGGGTGCCTTCCTCCTCTGAGTGCCATGGCCCCAACAGACCATGAAAGATCTAGCCTGAATGATACTCTGGCTTCCTAACCCCACCCCAACACAGCCAGGTGTCAAGGGAGTGCTTTCATCTTGGTGACCAGGCCATGGCTTCCCACAGGGTGCATCCTGCTCAATGCCCGAGGCAGGAGGAAGGGACCACAATGGGTCATTCTGTGTCCCTGGTCCAGAGATAGAGGAGAGTGTGTATACTCCCAAAGGGTCTGTAGAGGGGCTAGCAATGGGCACAGAGAGGGTGGGGATCAGAGACAGGTCACCCTGGGCTGAGCCAGGCAGCCATTTGCCTAGACACACAGACAGCTTGGCCAGCGGATGCTCAGCTTTGCCTATGTACTTTCCAACATAGGATGCTGGGGTGGAGTGCCACCATACTGAGGTGGTCCTGGCACCCTGTTCTTACATAAGCAAGCAGAAACCCTACTAGGCAAGAGCAACCATGTCCTAAGAGACGGAACGTGCGTCTTCCCATCAGAAACCATCCACTAACCTCTAACCAAGGATTGCAAGGCTACTGCTCCACTTAACCAATCAAATATTTTGTCCTGCTTCTGTGTGCCTCTTATTAAAGCTTTCCCCTGGTGGCCCTTTAGTGGAGCGTCAGCCCCCTGTGCCCTGGCACTGCCTGACTCATGAATTGCTATCTGCTCAGTTGAGCTCTGACTTGTTCATATGCCTGAGTTGATAGTAATGTGGTGTTTTTGGGACTAGAATTCTGACTTTTAACTGAGCTCCAGAATAAAGAGCCTTGGAAGTGTGTGACTATGAGACTCGGTCTGGTCAACAGTATATAAGTGTCATAAGGGACTTAGGACAAGTGTTCCCAAAGGGAAAAGGTGTCACTCTGCAATTATCCTTCCTTCTGACTAGAATGTAGAACTGAAGCTCAGGACTGGGAGGGACAGGCTGAGTGGAACATAATGGAGCAAGGGGAGAAAGAGGTCCTTGACATCCTCAGGTCACCCTACCAGTTGGGGACCCCACCTCCAGGCTTTTCTTGGACTGAGGGACAATCCAGTATCATTTGGGGTTTTCTGTTCTTCACTGTCCTTACTTATACTCGTGCTGGTTAGAAACTAGGACCCCACCACCACCACCAATGACATGGGTAGGGCTCTCTCAGGGGGAGTGGGGCAGGCAGTGGGCAGTAGGTTCACCCTGCAGCTAGTCCACCTCACAGCCAGTCCACCCCATAGCCAGTCCATCCTACAGGTGCTCTTGGCCTTCCATGGTCTTCCTCTCTTTAGCCTCCTCCTATCTCCCCAACAAGCATGCTCAGCTCTGGCAGGGGCACAGAGCCGAGAGCCTATCTTCTTTGGGCTCAGTCCTACCTCCCTGTTTCTGCCCAACCCAAGGGGATGACAGTATGAATGGCCCACCAACTGAGGAAGAAATTGGAAAAGCTGAGCGATTTTTACCTTTCATAAAAACTCTGGAGCTGGTAGAGTGGCTCAAATGGTAGAGCGCCTGCCTAGCAAGCATAAGGTCCTGAGTTCAAACTCCTGTGCTGCCAAAAGAACAAGTCAGTAAATAAATAAAATAAAAACTCTGACTGCAGAAAGGTCAGAAATCGGCTTGACAGCATCACAGAATTAACACAACAGTGAGGAAGTCCTAGGCCAGGGTTTAGGAGAAGACAGAAATGCAGAGACTTAAGGTCAGTGTCTGGAGCTGCTTTCCCACACTTGTCCTCGGGGAGACTTGCCCATTCTACCAGGGCAGCCAAAACCATGAGCAACATAGCCTCCAGGTGCTCTGGGGACAATGGCTGGAGTCAGGACCTGCCAACAGAGTGTGGTGTGCAGCTCTTGTAAACCCACAGGCCACTGGGTTGAGACATAGTAATTTGGAAGTACACTGCACCTCACAGTGCAGCTTTGAGTCTCAATCCCCAAAATGGTAATAAAACAATTTGGGATTGCTACTGCATTCAGGGATCTTGAATGGGCAAATGAGATTGTCTCTGCAAGAAGATAACATCGTAAGCAACAAACATTATTACAACCTTTTTTTTTTTTTTTTGCGGTACCGGGGTTTGAACTCAGGGCCTACACCTTGAGCCGCTCCCCCAGCCCTTTTTTGTGAAGGGTTTTTTTTTCAAGATAGGGTCTCATGAACTATTTCCCTGGGTTGGTTTTGAACCACGATCCTCCTGATCTCTGCCTCATGAGTAGCTAGGATTACAGATGTGAGATACCGGCACCCTTCAATTGAGAATATTTTAAATGATGAAAGACAAAAGTTTATAGATGTCCTGTCAGAATAAATAATAATTCTACACCTAAATGCATTGTGTTAAAACTACAGAAAATAAGAGATAATTTAAAAAAATCTTTTAAAAAATTGAGGGAGAAAAAATTGAGACCACCCTCAAGGAGTTAGACAGCTCTCTACCACTGAGCTGTCCAGCCCTGACCTCTTTATTTTTAGTTAATTAATTTGTTTGTTTGTTTTTAGACAGGATTGCACTATGTAGCCCAGGCTGACCTCAAATTCTCAATCCTCCTGCCTCAGTCTCCTGAATAGTGGGATTACAGGCATGCCCCACCACACGCAGCTTCTAACCCATCTTCATAAAAGTTCTTTATCAGATTTTTTTTATGTTTTATTAGGCATTGATGGCCTTTTTCTAGATCTACTAAAAGTCATCTCTCAATATTCCCAAATACTGGTTGCAGGACTCCTGCAGATACCCAAATCCTTGGATGCTCCAGTTCTTTACATAAAATGCTGTGATATTTGCATGTAACCTACACACATTCCTTCAGTAACTTTAAGTCATCTCCAGATGACTTACAATACCTAGTGCATGAATACTATGCAAATAGGCCTTTTAAATTTTCAGGAATACTGACAAGGAAAAAGTCTACATGTGCAGTACAGTCGTGACCATCGTAGGTTCAAACACCTTTGCAACCCATGCTTGATTGAACCCAGGGGTGCAGACCTGTGGGATACAGAAAGCTTACTGTATTTCATTAATTTTTTTAAAAAATTCTTTTGGTGGCACTGGGGTTTGAACTCAGGGCCTCACACTTGCAAGGCAGGCGCTCTTACTGCTTCAACCGCTCCTTCAGCCTTAGTTTTACACAAATAGTGACACTACACTAATCTTACTGGTGGAATGGCTGAAGTGGCAGAGCACTTACCTAGCAAGCATGAGGCTCAAGGCCTTTGTGCTAGCTAGGCAGTCACTCTACCACTTGAGCCACGCCCCAGCCTTTTTTGCTTTTAGTTTTTATCAGAGAGGATCTTGCACTTCTCGTCCCAGCCCATCTGGAACCATGAACCTGCTGTCTCTACCTCCCAAATATCTGGGATGACAGGCATGGGCCACTGTCCCCACCCTCAAAAGAGCCATTTCTATAAAGATCCCTTGATTAGGAAATGACATCCATCAGTAACTGGATTAGTCATTATACTTTGTCCTTTTCAAAGATGAAGCTAGAAAGCACTTTGTATTTATTTCTGGTTTTGAGACAAGCTCTCACTATGCCACCCAGGCTGTTCTGGACCTCACAGTCCTCCTGCCTGATGCTTTCTGAGTGCTGGGGTTGCAGACATGCACCACCACATCTGGCTTTAGAAAGTACATTTTTTAAAGAGAAAAATAATTCTGTATTCATACTGATATTTACAATTCAAATTTGGGACTAAGAGGGTTTTTTTTAAATCAAACGTCTCTGATTTAAATATGTATCTCTTTGTTTAATCCTGCAAAGCTGGACATTCACTCATCCAGTAGACACTATTTGCCTGTGCAAAACACCTTCCTGCTCCATGCTTGGCTTTTGCTGCAGCCATCCAGAAAGCCACTTTGCTCACCTGGTGGCTTGCCTGGGTCTGTGGCAACTTGCAGTCTACCTCAGTGTTCCCAAAGTTCAGAAAGTGTATCCATCCTGCAAGCAGGTGCAGCTGGAAAATGCCAGTGTATGTTGGAGTGGGCAGGGAGTCAGCACCCTTATGGGTAACTCAAAATCAGTAACCAGGGGCTGGCAGAGTGGCTCAAGTGGTAGAGCATCTGCCTAGCAAGCACAGGGTCCTGAGTTCAAATCCCAGTACTGAAGGAAGGAAGGGAGGGAGGGAGGGAGGACCAAACAAACAAAATCAGTGGACAGGAGGCAGTGGATGCAGGCCTGGCTAGGGGACATTCTGACATGTTTGACATGGTTCCTCAGAGGACTCCAAGGGAACTCCAAGTTCCAAGGGCCATGAGCTACTCAGACACCCTGCAGAGCCTTCCTTCCCTCCATATGTCACAGCCCACCTCCTTGCTCCAGTGTCCTCTCTAGGAGCCATGGGTTTTGTCTCAGCTTCTGCTGCTTTGGGGATACAGACAGGACAGTGTGAAGTGGCTCTAGAGGCTGGACTCAGGACCACATTCTGGAATTCACTGGTCAGGTGAACCTGCCCCCCAACCCCCCCCACTGCCAGTGGGATGTGACAAGCCAGCATCCCAGTCTCAAGGCTGCTCACCTGCTAAGGACTGGGGTGCTTTACAGGGGAAGTGGGAGCACGGGGGAGACTTGAGACCCCCCTCACTTAGTTTCCACCCTGGTACAGTAGAGACCCGCAGCCCATTGGCTCCAGGGAGGCCAGGAACTGAGAAAAGATCTACACAGACATTCAATGAACAGAACCTCAGTCCTTCTCCAAAAGAACTGAGGTCACTCACCAAAGTCATGGGAGTCGGTGACGAGGGAATACCCAGACTCTTTGAGGGCTACCAACATAGGCTTCGAGCTGCCATGGACCCTTAAGCTTCACAGGGACATTGTGCCCTGCCCTCCCTGGGTGGGGACTTGTAGAGGTTACATGACTAAAGGAACCAGGGGTGAAGTGCCAATGGCCCCACCCTCCAAAATACACAGTTGATGCTTAGAAGCCAATTTGCCCCCAGTGGGTTAGGGTCCTTACAGTAGGAAGAGCCAAGGGAAAATCTCTGTTCCTGTCCCTGCCTGCCTCACTGCCAGGAGCAGTGTGGCACTCTGGGTGGAACGGAAGGAGACAAGAGACCATCACCTCTCTCAACAGGGATCACCACCTACAGTTACAGTACATGTTCATTTCCCCTCCTGCCCCCGGCCTTATGTCATCATTTTGCTTCACTTACGTTACAAACTTTACCTCTTATCATGGCTTTTGCTTTCAACTATTATTGCTGTTGTTATTGTTATTTTGACAGTACTGAGATTTGAACTCAGGGCCTCATGGCTGCTAGGCAGGTGTTCTACCTCTTGAGCCACACTGCTAGCATAAACTGTCTATTATTTTTAGGAATCAAGAAAAACAAGCCTATAATCTTAGCTACTCCGGAGGCAGAGATCAGGAGGATCGTGGTTCGAAGCCAGCCCCGGCAAATAGTTTGTGAGACCCTATCATGAAAAAAATCCCTCCACAAAAAAGGGCTGGTGGAGTGGCTCAGGGTGTAGGTCGTGAGTTCAAACCCCAGTACAGCACACACACACACAAAAAAAGTCCAGTTTTTTCTGCATACTCACCAGGATTTCATAGTGTCCCAATTTTTTATTTTGTCTGTTTTAATAGGTATCTAGCGATCTCTTACCATACTTTTAATTTACATTGCCCTAATAATTAGTGATGCTTAACATCTATCCGAGTATTTTAAATCAACTCTTCTTTTTAATTTATTTTTTTGAGACAGGGTCTCACTATGTAGCCCAGGCTGACCTCAAATTCACAATCCTCCTGCCTCAGTCTCCCCAGTGCTGGGATTACAGAGATGTGTTGCTACAGCTGGTTCCATTCATTTTAGAAATGTAAACATATTTAGAAAGGAAACCTGTTTAGTGGTATGTCCCTGACCCAACAGTGTCTGCCTCTCTGAGAGTCACACTGTAGGGATGCATGGTCTCAGGTGCCACCTCAGACCTCCTGAACTGGAAACTCTGGAGAGAGGAGCTGACGATCTGGGGCCTGGCACCTCCCTGCCCCACCCAAGTCCCCACAGGTGATTCTGCTGCACCCTAACTGGAAATTAGTATCATTTACCACAAATAGAAGGGAATGAGAAATACAAACGTACCACATTCCACCTGAAATCCTCTCCTGGTCACAGTTTACACACCACATTTGGGAAGGGTGTCTTGTCACTGGGCTCTGTTCACAGAGATGGTGGTGACCCCCGGAGTTGTGCCGTCTACAGAAGCTTCAGAAACACTAAACTAGTCCCATTGGCACTTGCTCAAGATCACTCAGAAATATGGCCAGACTCTGTCAGGCCACTAGGACTGGGCCTTCACAGTGCCTGGCCTGTTTCAAGTCCACCCTCATCACTGCTGAGTGAAAGTCAGACTCCAAAATAGAATATGGAACAAGGGACCATCTCATGAAATTTACATGAAGAGTTGTGAATATATGGAAGAAAGTCAAAAAAGACTGTTAAAGTAGCTCTTTGAGGGCCGGCCATGGTGGTTCCTGCCTGTAATCCAAGCTACCTGGAAGGCAAAAGGGATCAAGGTCTGAGGCCACCTCGGGCAAAAAAAGCACAAGACCCTATCCGAAAACCAACAAGAGTTGTAGTTGGCATGGTTGGGAAGCCTTTGGGACGGAGCAGTCCCCCAATCCCTAGGCCTGTGCACAGGCAGCACCTGCTGCCCAGACACCCCAACTCCCCAACCCCATGGTTACCTCCTTTCTTCACATTCACAGCCACCATCACTCCTGAGGGTGAGACCTTCCCCTGCATTCAGCCCCAGGTACCCCCACCAGAGAACACTTCCTAGTCTGAGGGTCTGCCTGTCTGTTTCTGAACAGAGGGACTCCTCAGGGCCTGCATCCTGCTGAACTCATCCCCTGGGGCCGGCATAAAGTGCTGGACAGTGGCCAAGCACTGGTGGCTCAGCCCTGTAATCCTAGCTACCCAGGAAGCAGAGATTCAGGAGAATCACGGTTTAAAGCCAACAGGGACAAATAGTTTGTGAGACCCTATCTTGAAAAAACCCATCACAGAAAAGGGCTGGTGGAGTGGCTCAAGTGGTAGAGCACCTGCCTAGCAAGCATGAGGCCCTGAGTTCAAAACTCAGTACTGCCAAAAAAAAAAGCATGGACAATAGGTCTTTGGTGAGTGCAAGAGTGAACCCAGTCTCCCTGAAGTTTTCCTAAGGCCCTAGTCCAGGGACGTCTAGGTGGACCGGCTCCCAATTTATGGCCCTGGGTCAGGGAAGCCAGGTGTGAGGAGGGGACTGGGTATATGTGCCAGCTGAGGGTCAACAGGCCTATGGAGGCAAGCTGGGGGCACCCAGGGATGGTAACGGGCCTAGCAGTAGCAGTGCTGTCGTGGGTATTTCAGAGCTCCAGCCACAGCTGTGTGATGTGGCAAGGCCTGGATGCAAGGGGTGTGGATTATTTGTGACCAGCCTCACCTGTCTACCCAGAGAAGCTGTGTCCACAGCCCCCAACCCCCCTCAGGGAGACACTCACCTTCCACGTGGGCAGCAGCTGCAGGTGTGAAGAGGGAAATGGAGATGGGCCTTGCCCAAGGATCCCAAACTGACCAAGGCCTCACCTTGCTCTGTGAGGGGGAAGGATGGGGCCCTGGAGAGCCCTAGGGTCCGGCTCAGGTCAAGGCTCTTCCCCTTTGGGCTCAGTGACCTGGGCTGCCCCTGTCTGACCTGGGCCTCGCTTCTGCAGTGATGCCTGGGCTGGGCCAGTGCTCTGGAGATCTCCGGCTCTGACCTCTGCCTTCCTCTCAAGCTAGTGGAGGTCAGAGGTGGCCTGGGCTTTCTGCTTGCCCCCAGCTCTCCTTTCTCTTCCTTCTTTTCTTAATGATACTTTTTTATTTTTTATGGTACTAGGGTTTTGACTCAGGGCCTCATACTTGCTAGGGAAGTGCTCTACCACTTTAGTTACACCTCCAGCCCTTTTTTCTTTGGTTATTTTCGAGGTAGAACCTTACTGTTTATGCCTGGGCTCTGGCCTAGACTGTGAGCCTCCTATTTACAGTTACCGTGTGGCTGGGATGACAGGCATGCACCACTATGCCCAGCTTTTTATTGGTTAAGATAGGGTCCGAAGAACTTTTTGCCCATCCTGACCTTGAACCTTGATCCTCCTGGTCACTACCTCCTGAGTAGCTAGGATTACAGGCCTGAGCCACCATGCCCAGCTGACCCCACCACTCCCAAAGCCTCCCCACCTGAGGTGGTGAGCTGGGCTGGCGGCGGGGGGGCAGGTTCCCATGTGTGACTCTGGCTCCTCTGCCCCAGGGGGTCCCAGTGAGCCTGGTCTACTGTTCACTACACCCATGCACCACTACACCCCGTGGTCCACCCACAGCCCCTCATCCTCCAGAGCAGCCCCATCTCCAGCTCCATCTAGTGCTGAGGGCTGGGAAGTGTTGCTTGATGGTCGAATTCAGACTTCACATATGTGAAGCCCTAGGTTTGATCCTCAGCACTGCTAAAAAGAAAGGACTACCTCCAACCAGGGCTGCTATCCCATATGATTGGAGGAGGACCCTAGGGTTCTGGCCCGCAGGCATCAGGGGCTCCCCAAGGCTTGTGGCCAAGTGTGCTGCTCTCTCTGTGTACAAACGGGACGAGGGGAATAGCCAGGCAATCTGGGCCACCTGGGCCCCTTTGGCTTGGTCCTGGAACAGAGACTGGTCTCTCTGCATCACAGGAAAGTGGAAAATGAGGTCAGGGTTGGCAGCAGCTCTGGGAAGGAGTCAAAGAGGAGGTAACTTCCTAGGGACATGGAGGGGTTTTCCAAAGTGCAACTGGCGGGGTGGGGCAGGGCAGCCAGGAGAAGAAACAGCAGGGTAGGAGGTGAAAAGAGCTCTTGTGGGAGCTGGGCCACCTGCCTGGGTCAAAGGCTGACAGCCACAGGAAGGGGGAAAGAAAGCATCTCAGCCCATCGTGGGCACTGACGGGAGCTTTAGGGTGAAACAGAAGGAGAATAGGGGCAGGGGTAAGAGGTGTGCGGAAGTGAGCAGTCCTGGTCACAGGGTGGTCAGCTTGGTAATTATCTCAGTTCTGGTCCTTCGAGGAGGTTGAAAGACATCCTGATTGCTTGAGGGGACAATTGGTTCCCATGCTCCTGCTTGGGGCTGATCTCATCATGGGTGATCTGTCTGCGAGGTCCTGCTGTTCTTGAACTCCAAGGCACCAATGATCAGAGACCTTCAGGTGCCCTTTTGGGGTCTGGAATAGGATGTTGTAAAAGGTGACAATAAGGTGTCTTGGTTACTCTTAGCTCTGTGCCTTCAGCCATGAGGGGATGAGATAGGATGGCTAACACAAAACAGTGCTGGTAGAGTGGCTCAAGGTGTAGACCCTGAGTTCAAACCCTAATACCAGAAGAAAAAAAAAAACCAAGGCTGGCAGGATGGCTCAAGCAGTAAGAGCACCTGCCTAGCAAGTGTGAGGCCCTGAGTTCAAACCCCAGTGCTATAAAAAAAAAAAAAAGTCTGACCCAAAGTTGTTGTTTTTGGTGGTGCTGGGGCTTGAACTCAGGTCCTACACCTGGAGCCACTCCACCAGCACTTTTTATGTTGGCTATTTTCGAGATAAGGTCTCTCGAACTATTTGCCCAGGCTGGCTTCAAACCGTGATCCTCCTGATCTCTGCCTCCTGAGTAGCTAGGATTACAGGCATGAGCCACTGGTGCCAGGAGGAGTTAGCCCTTTGTTAGAAAAGAGCTGTCGATAATTTTCCCAGCTGTTTGCCTTTCAACCTTGCCTTTGGGCTAGTAATCTGCAAAACTGTTTATATTTCTGGAGACAAATTTATCAGTTCTGTTTTTATGGCTCTTAGGTTTTCTGACTTGCTCAGAAAGGAGTCACACACCTTTTTTCTTCAGTTTAAGCTTGGAAAGCTGCTGGTTGTATAAGGAACAGGACAAGACAACTGCTCCTCTCCAAAGAGATTCCAATGTTAGGGGAACAAAAAGCAAACTGACAATTGTAATTCTGCGTTATAACAGGTAGCAGAGGGTACAAGGAGAACCTGGGCAAACGTCACCTAATCTGGTCTGAGTCTGCCAGGGAAGGTTTTCCAAAGGTGGCAGCCGGGTACCACTAGAGGCCCGTGTAGGAGTCCGTGAGGGGAAGAATGCCTTTCCTCGTGCAGAGGCAAGAGGCGAGAAGCAACATGGCTTGTTCAGGGTTGTCCAGTCTGCAGGAGGGCAGGGATCCCTGCAGGGCTGTCATGGGCACTTTCAAGGGTGGGGTTATAAGGGTAGGCAGGGATCAGATCACCTAGGACCAGGGGTGTGCCACCTGAGAGTCTAGGCAGTAGAGAGGCAGCTGTGGGACCTGACCAGCCCGGTGGAGGAAGATCTGGAGTCAGCCCCATGCGGAGGCTGGGCACTAGCTTAGAAGCTTCAGTCTCTCTTCCAGCAGGAGACACGACAGCCTTGGAAGGCTCCAGATGGTCAGACAGGAGTGCAAATTTCAAATCTAAATGTTTTATTTTGTCAAACTTCCAGAATCATACAAAATTCATCAGGATGATACTGGATTGTTGATCCCGAGTTCATGTACTGGTGAAGTCGGTGATTGAAGAAGCCAGGCCAGGAATTAAGAGTAAAGCAAGCACCAAGTTTATTGAAAAGACAGCAAAGCTCCTGGTGTGTTGGGGCTTAGGAAAGCTAAGCCGTAGTACAGCTGGGCTCTAGGAGTGACACAGGGCTTGCCTGCTCAGGACCACCTAGTCTACCCAGAAACTGCATTTGTGATTGGCTGTCATCTAGTTGACTTCCTGCTGACTCCGACCACCTGCTCATCCCCATCCTTATGGAACTGGAATTCCAGGAGGGTCTGGTCAGCTCCCCTGGCCTTGAGGCCCACCATTCACACTTCTGTTATCTTGGTGCAGGGTTTGCCGTTTTAGTTTACTGGGGAGCCCGCTTCTGTCTCTTTCGATGTCTGTTTTCAAAGATGCCTTCCTGTCTCCTTATCTAGGATAAAGACAGCACATTTTGGTATTGTGGTGAGAGGTTTGCTGTTTGACTTCTTTGAGGAGGACTGCTCCTCATGTCTCCTTCTTTTAAAGGTGACTTCCTGTCTCCCTCACCTAAGACAAAGTCACTTCTGTTATGTGCTCTTCTTACAAAAGAAGACAGATGCAAAACAGAGGCAGGGATGCCAGGCTTTTCTCCTATTTTAGTTACCTGGGCCCAGATGAGGAGTTCATGCTTTTTAGCAAAGCCGTTCCTAAGTACCTGTTATACCCAGCCAGGTATTATGGTTGGAGGCCCTGGTAACACCATCCCCTACCTTCCAAGCCCAGCTACACACCAGTTACAAGTTCCTGAGGGTTTTTAGGGACAAAGGTGTCCTTACACCCATGCTGGGCCATGCTGCTGGGACCCACCATACCCTGGTTTGTGCCCATAATCAAAGGGAACTCTGTAGGGGCCATCTTGAGCTGCCTCTTGCAGGTGGACCAGTCCCTGGGAATGAGACAGGGTAGATCAGAGGAAGCAAGGCATGGAAAACGGGAGCCAGGAATTCAAGATAAAGCTTGGATTAATGAATAAGCTTAATTAAGAGCACAGAGGCACTGTCTTTTCTTTGAGCTTCATATTCCCTCACTAAGCTGGAACACATAGTCAAAAAAGACAAAAAAAAAAGCAGCTCTCTCCGTCTGACCTTGCCCAAATGATACCACAGTACGCACTCTGTGGACTTACCAAGGAGGTCTTGTATACTTTTTCTGATGGTGCTGAGGTTTGAACCCAAGGCCTCTGACTTGCTGGGCTGGTGCCCTACCACTTGAGCCACAGTCACAGCCTGAATTTAGCACGAATATCTTAAAGAAAGACACTTACCCTGGGAACAGAACATTTGATGAGATGACTCACTTGATCAGAGGGTTTTTTTGTGTTTTTGTTTTTTGTGGTACTGGGGTTTGAACTCTGGACCTCACACTTGCTAGGCAGGCATTCTACTGCTTGAGCCACACCTCCAGCCCCAAGGAAAAAAATTTATTTGAAGGAAGGACACCTGGCTAGCTACTCAGGAGGCAGAGATCAGGAGGATTGCAATTTGAAGCCAGCCCGGGGAAATTGTTTGCGAGAACTTATCTTGAAAATAACTAACATAAAAAGGGCTGGTGGAGTGGCTCAAGGTGTAGGCCTTGAGTTCAAGCCCCAGTACCGCAAAAAAAAAAAAAAAAAAAAAAAACTGATGAAGTTCATCCTTTGTTTAAAAGGACATTCAAGGAACGCAGACATCTTTGTCACAATGACTCATGTTTAGTAAACTGACTAGATTTGATATTTCTGGGCCCTTATGATAATGTCAAAACAGTGTGCGGCAAGAATGTGCCAGGTTCCAGAACAAAGGACAGCACTTGTCCTAAGGTGAATTTAAACCATACCTTTTTTAAATTTTTTTAAACACTATTGGGGTTTGAACTCATAGCCTTATGCTTGCTAGGCAGGTGCTCTACCACGTAAGCCACGCCCTCAGCCGTTCTCAGCGTACTTTTCCCACTATAAATATCCCTGTATTATAAGCATGCCTCTTACCAGGTGTTCCTGTGCCTGTGCTGCGCACGTGCTAATAAGCTTTCTTGGTCTCTACCTCGTTGTGTCCTACAATTCTTTTTTTGTGACATTAGGAACCACGGGCCAGGTAGAGGTCTTCCGAGGTCCCATTTGAAGTCCCTGAAGCCTCACTGGTTCTGGAAACAGGATCTGGTGTTGGGCTGGGCTTTTCCTGTCCTCCAGGACTAATTATGGGATGTAGGTTTTGCACATTCTGGCTTCTTGCTTGGCTTGCTGATGTCACTAGAGGGATGGCATTACTCCAGGTCACACCCAAGAAATGTCCTATTTTATTTTTCTGAACTAGGCTAAATGTTCTCACCTGACCAAATATAGCTTTTGGGGCTCACTCGCCCAAACCGCAGAGATGAAGTGAGACTGCGACTATGGAGCGCCTGGCCCTTTACCCACTCCTCCCTCCTGACCAGGATGCTGCTGGCCGGAGCTGTCTGGATTGTGTGAGGGGCACTGGTAGGGTAGGGGGCTGGAGAGATGCCCCTTGCTTTCCTGCTCAGCCTCACCTTTCTACCCAAGGCTTGACCTCCAGGGGCCTTGGCACACAGGCTGGGCTGTGTGGTGAAGCAGACCCTAGGCACTGCTCCAGCCCCCAACACCACCATGTTATCAGTGCGTCCTCACATGTGTACCTGCCAGTCCAAGTCCCCACCCCTCTCAGGTCATTCCAGGTCATCTCCTCGATGGGCCAAATATCCTAAACAAACACTTGAACGGGGGTCTTCACGCAGGTGTTGGGAAAAGCCACAGAAAGACTCTACAATGCCTCCTGCAGCCGACCCCAGGAAAGAGCCTGCTGGTCACAAGGCACATTTGTAGTTGAGGACAGAGGGGCAGCAGAGCAAGAAACAAAGGTTCACCTCATTCTTTCACCAGGAGCCTAAACTGAGGAAAGCAGGACACTCACATTTCTTAGTCATCCCAACACCTTTCTAACTGGCCCCAGCACATTTGTCTTCCAGCATCTTGCTACTTACTGGCCTCCTGACTTTCTGCACTTCTCACGCTGTCAGCTGACTCTTTTGCATTTCCTAGTGAGACTGTCATCAGTCAATGCTAGTCTATTTTTTCAACGTCTGTGTTAATGGGTTACCCAGGTCACATTTATCCACATAGAGCAGCACTTTAAACTACCCTCCCTCCCCATCCTGTTCCTTATGACTGGGACTGTCTGTGCATTGTAAGACACTTAGCAGCTGCCTGGCCTCTGTGTACTGAAGCCAGCTGTGACAGCCAATAGTATCTATAGACATGGCCTGATACCCCCCGGGAGGCAAAATGGCTTCCACTTGAGAACCGCAGGCATAAATAAGGTCCTGCAGAACAAGGTCAGATCCACCACTGAGTGACACCTCAGCACGGTAAGATTTAATTCATGAAGGATTCAGGAAGATAGTATGGTAAGTTTACAGAGCACTTCGAGAGGCAGTAACTGCAACATAGCAGGAAAGGTATTTTGGGTTTTTTTTGGTGGGACTGGGGTTTGAACTCGGGGCTTTGCACTTGCAAATCAGGCACTCAACCACTTGAGCCACACCTCCAGTCCATTTTTCTCTAGTTATTTTGGAGATGGGGGGTTCGCTAACTATTCGCCTAAACTGGCATTGAATTGAGATCCTCCCAATCTCAGCCTCCCAAATAGCTAGGATTACGGGCATGAGCCACCAGTGCCCAGCTAAGGAAAGGCATTTTGAAATGAGTGCCAGACTAAAGACAAAACTTGTTATTGTCCTATAGAACAAGAAAACTCTTGGGATTATATTTTCTCCTGAGCAGAAGAAATCTGTAGACTAACATATAACTTTCAGGTACATTTTCTACCTGTGGTTTTCAAGGTGTGGTCCCCAAAATGGAAGTGTTCGTGTCACTTGGAGACTTGTTGGAAGTGCACACTCTCAGATCCCACTGCAGAGCTACTGAACGAGGCCTCTGGGTGGGGCCCAGCAATGTGTTTTAACCAGCCTGGCAGGTGCTTCAGCTCTCGGCGAAGTTTGAGAGCCACTGTTCTAAATAATCAAATAATCTTTATTTGTGAAACAAATATATATGAAATGACATGAAAGGGACATGCTACTCACCTTTTTGCCTTACTTCCAAAATTTAAATAATTTGTCTGTCTGATATTACCTTTACAGTTTGCTGTTTTGTTTTTCAAATACTCTATCAACTTAAGGCAGTTTTTATCTATTCCTAATTTCCAACCCCCATCCCATCCCACGTCTCCCCATTCACAATACAGACAAGGCACAGGGACTGTGCTGAGGTGTATATGGGATAGGTTTGCTCTCCTCTTTCTATACAGTCAGTATAAGAACACAACCCGTGGTAAGCACCAGGAGGCCCCCTATTTTTCTTTTTCTTTCTTTCTTTCTTTCTTTTTGATGGGACTGGAATTTAAACTCAGGACTCTGTGCTTGCAAATAGGCACTCTATTGCTTGAGCCACACTTCTAATCCATTTTGCTGTGGTTATTTTGGAGATAGGGTCTGAGAATTATTTGTCCAGGCTGGCCTCGAACTGTGTGATCTCCAGATCTCAGTCTCCCAAGTAGCTAGGATTACAAGTGTGAACTACTTGTCTTTTTAATTTTTCTTTTTTTTTTCTCTTGGCAGTACTGAGGTTTGAACTCAGGCCCTACACCTTGAGCCACTCCACCAGCCCTTTGTGTGATGGGTTTTTTCAAGATAGGTGCCTCAGGCTCCTGACAGATAAACTGCTTTTTCCCATCCATACATATCCATGACAAAGTTTAATTTTTTTTTTTTAGCAGTGCTGGGGTTTGAACTCAGGGCTTCATGCTTGCTAAACAGGTGCTGTACCACTTGAGCCACTCCGCCAGCCCCTCCATGACAAAGTTTAATGTATAAATGAGAAACAATGTGTCAGTCAACTTTTCTTTGCCCAGCATGAAGAACTGGACAGTGGCTGGGCACCAGTAGTTCATGCCTGTAATCCTAGCTACTGCCTTGCCTTTTATGAAAAGAAAATGTCATTTCCTACTCTAGGAATATCCTGGAGAAAGAGGCAACAGTAATGTAATATAAGAAAGAAAGCATTAAGCTGGGTGTCATTGCCTCATGCCTGTAATCCAAGGTACTCAGGAGGCAGAGATCAGGAGGATCGTGGTTAGAAGCCAGCTCAAGCAAACAGTTCACAAGACCCTATCTTAAAAAATCTCATCACAAAAAAAGGCTGGTGGAATGGCTCAAGGTGTAGGCCCTGAGTTGTGAAAGGAATTGTGAAAGGCTACTCTTCTCTTTCTTTCTTTTTTGAGGTGGTACTGGGGATTTGAACTCAGGGCCTCATGCTTGCTATGCAGGTGCTCTACCACTTGAGCCACTCCACCAGCCCCCTTCTGACACTCTTTTTTTAAATAAAATTTTTATTAGGATATATTCATTATAGAGGGTATATTCCTAGTGACCATTCTGATTAAATTTAACATTGTACATTATTTACACTGCCCCATCAGCCCCCTCCCCGCCACACCTTCTGACATTCTTAAAGTAATTTTCTTTGACATCTATAGTATTCTTACACACTAGCAGGTTAGTGTTGGGCTCTGGAAGTGCAGCTGTATGTGGAGGCTCTGAGGTTACTTCATGGAGCTGGAGTGCTGGCTGCACAGGCCCTGAGGGGTGGTGCACCCCATGGCTCCAGGAGGTGGTTTTCCTAAGATAAGGAGCAGGCTACTGGGCTGGAGAGAGAGGTCAAGATGGCTTCATGGAAGGCACTGGACCCACACAATGTGCTCCCCCCACAGGTAGCCTCAGGGACCAGGGAAGACACTAATTTAGTCCCACCCATCACCAGCAAGTGAATAGTGGGCTGCAGTTGTGAAGAGGACAACTGCCCTGTCATCTGGTTCTGGTTGCAGAAACGTGAAACTCAGTGATGCCTAAACTGTGCAGCCCGTTACTAGCTGGTCCCCACCAGGTGGCCCGAGCTCCTGCACCAACTCACTCAGAATGAGCTGTCAAGTTTGTTCTTTCCATTAAAGACTCCCCATTGCAATGAAAAATGACCAGCCAGTGTTAAAAGACCCTTTATGGGACTGGAATGTGACTCAATCGGTAGAGAGCTTGGTCTTGACTTCAAATCCCAGTACCACCTCCAAAAAAAAAAAGGCAGTGAGGGTGGGGCCTGGTGTATAAGGGTAGGCAGGGAATTGAGTGATCCCAAACTGTCCAGTTTCTTTTTTGGTTGATAGTCTGTTCTGTTTTTATCGTAGTTTTCCTATACCATTCGTTAGTCACTAGCAAGAAGATTGTTGGGTTTTCTCCCATCAGACTGACACATATTAAAATTAATGTCTGGTGTTGGTGAAGCTTAAGAAGGTTTTCCTGAGCACGTCCATTTTAACAGCCCTTTTGCTAGGCACCCTAAAGGACTCAGCAAAATGAAGTGAGATACCTGCGCACACTTGAAAGAGACACCCCCTGACTACTGGTAATTCTAGTCCGTATCTGGGAGCTGGTTTCACTGGGTTGTACTGTTTAAAAATTTCTTTGGGTTTATAGCCAGGAGCCGGTGGCTCACGCTAGTAATCCTAACTTCTTGTGAGGCTGAGATCTGGAGGATCACGGTTCAAGGTCAGCCTGGCAAATAATTCAGGAGATGCCCATCGCCAAAATAACCAGAACAAAATGGAGATGTGGCTCAAGTGGTAGAGCGTCTGCTTTGCAAGTGCAAAGCCCTGAGTTCAAACTCCAGTCCCACCAAGAAGATACATATATATTTTTAAGTTTTATACTTACAATACCTTACAATTTCCTGTGTGTATCATATTTCAAAAGAAGTGTTACAAACATGTCCCTCGCCACGGCCCACAGCAGTATATAAAGGTATTGCTGGGTGGAAAACACGAAAGTGACAAATGAAGTCACTTCCACGTCCTCTTTTTTACTGGTGACTGGGGGCTGGCGCTGGTCGTTTCCAAGAGTTTTGGAGAAAAGAGGGAGAGCTCGCCTTTGCAGACCCGGACCTCCTGCAGGCAGCGAGCAGTTGACCCGCTGAGCCGGCCGGCCCCGCCCCCGCCCCGCCGGCCCCGCCCCGCCGGCCCCGCCCCGCCGGCCCCGCCCCGCCGGCCCCGCCCCGGCGCCGCGAGACATCGTCACGTGATCGTTGGGTCAGCTGACCCGCGGCGACCAGAACAAGACCGTCCTGGGCGGAGCCTCCTGGCGCGATGGTGAGAGAGCTGGGCCACGCGATGCGAGGCTGCGGGTGTCGGGGCGGGGAGGGCAGGAAGGTGGCCCCCCCCAGTGCCGGAGCCTGGAGAAAGAATGTGCTCTGTGCGTGCCGAGTCTGCCGCATCGCCACCCACGCGGCCAGTCTGGAGACCCGGGTCATTGCTCGGCCCGCAGCCAGGGCCCCGCCTCCCGGAGCTGCGATTCTTGCAGGCGCCCCTGGGCCCCAAGAGGACCCGCCTCGTACGGGAGCTCGTCTCCCCAGGCCCTCCTGCTTAGAATCGGCCCCCTCATCTCCTGTCCCCTTGTCCACGCTGTCAGCAAGCCTTGCCGCGCGCTCCAGAGCCAGAAAGTACTTTTCAAATTGGGACTTTTGACTCACGCACGCACTCATTAGGCGAATGTGTTTTGAGTAGCAGGCCCCCAGCTGGAGGAGGGGCGGGCGAGCCGGAAACATGAATTGGCGGTGGACAGACCTAACTGCTCCTTGTGTGTGGGGGGGGGAGGCTTCCTGAGGATGATAACCCGAGAGGAGGGACGGGGCTGGGTGAAGTAGAGTTTGTCTTCAGGGGTTGAGGTAAGAGTAGGGAGGAGGATGTCTTCATATGGGCACAGTGCATGCAGACCCCACTGGGAGAGCCAGGCCCCAGGAGAGAGGGCATCTCACCGAGCTGAGTGTGATCTGGAGCTTGGTGAAGATGAGGCAGGACGACCAGACAAAGACCAATTCTTACTGGGACTTGGATCACCATGAGCAAGACAGTGCGCATACCCACTGCCTCCCCCCAAAAAACTTCCTTATACAAAGAGCCATTTTAGAAAGTAGGATCAGGAGTTGGGTGTGGTAGTTCACGCTTGCAATCCCAGCTACTCAGGAGGCAGAGGCAGAAGGACTGTGTTGGACGCCAGCTGGTCAGAGGTAGTGTGAGACTCTGTCTCAAAACTAAAATAAGCTGGGCGCTTATGGCTCATACCTGTAATCCTAGCTACTCAGGAAGTAGAATGAGACTGCTGTAACAGGAATATCAGGGAAGCCATTGTGGCTGGAGTGGTCGTGTGGAGGAGAGAGATCCTCTGGTCTCTCAAGACCAGGGACTTTGTTTTGTCCCCCACTGTGGCTCCTGCATTTACAGTGGGACTCCCACTGAGTAGACCTTCCATGATAGGTAGGTGAATGCCTGAGTAGACAGAACAAGATTTGGTGGCATCGGGGGAGAACAAATAGCTAGAGGGTGACCATCTCGGACATGAATCTTGGCCACACCTCAGCCCTCCCTGCAGCCTGACTGCCCGCTCCCTTGCAGAGGTTCCGGTTCTGTGGAGATCTGGACTGTCCCGACTGGGTCCTGGCAGAGATCAGCACACTGGCCAAGATTGTTGAGTGCATGGGATCTACTTTGGGTGGGAGGGGGAGAGCTGAGGGGGGTAGAGGGTGAAGAGGGCACCCTTGGGTTAAGGCCTCTGGGCTCTTTGCTTGTGCTACTGTGCTGTGTGACCTTGATCACATGGCTGGCCCTTTCTGAGCCAGTCCCCCAGCAGTGAAGGGTGAGGTGGGTCCGCCCAGCTGATACAGGGACTTCCTTTTCCAGTCTTCTGTGAAGCTGCGGCTGCTGTGTAGCCAAGTGCTAAAGGAACTTCTGGGACAGGGGATTGATGTGAGTATAGGGCCCAGCACCTCACTGATCCATGACCTATCACCCCCAGGGAGGTGGGTGATTGCACCCTCCTAATCTCCCTGGACACCCCACCATTCACTCCAGCCCCAGCCCATCCCTTACCACAGGGTCCAGGTGGGGTGAGGGGCTGGTGACAGGGCCCTGGCACCCCCTGAGGGCCTCCTTTCCCTGTAGTATGAGAAGATCCTGAAACTCACTGCTGACGCCAAGTTTGGTGAGTACCGAGAGACCTTGGGTGACCCTGGCGCTAAGCCCATTGCCTGGCACAGAGGCCCTCATCCCAGCAGCCTTGCCTGACTCATCCGCCTTAGTGGAGGAGCAGGAGGGGAGAAACCCGTTGACAGTCCTGCCCCAGTCCTCTGTCAGCTCCTGTTGGAGTAGTAGCAGTGCCTGTGGCTCGAGGCCAAGGGACCAGAACTGAAGATAATAGGCAGCAGGGAGGGGCCAGGGTCACAGTGACATTCCTTCCCCTACCATGGGTCTCCAGAGTCTGGTGACGTGAAGGCCACAGTCGCGGTACTGAGCTTCATCCTCTCCAGTGCGGCCAAGCACAGTGTGGACGGCGAGTCCTTGTCCAGTGAGCTGCAGCAGCTGGGGCTGCCCAAAGGTATAGGATGTAGGTAATCTGTGGGCGAGGGCTGCTGGGGAGCAGGCCAGGCTGTGTGACCCTGAGATGTGTCTTGGCCTGTCTGGGTCAGGAGCCTGAGCCCTGCCCTCTGGGCGGCCCAATCTCCCTCCCCACCTGCCACCTCAGCAGAGCTCCTTCTGCCCCCAGAGCATGCAGCCAGCTTGTGCCGCTGTTACGAGGAGAAGCAGAGCCCTCTGCAGGAGCACCTGCGGGCCTGCAGCCTGCGCTGTGAGTGGGGTCACCTGGGTGTGTGGGGCGGGGGGAGTGTCTGGATTCACTTTAGAAGTGCCAGTCCTCAGCAGGAGCCTTAGTCACAGTCACACTCAGACCAGGCACAGAGCTGTCACCTGGCTCTCTTTCTTTCCCTTGAGGCCTGTGGTGGATATTTGAGTGCTTAGTGATTGAGCACCTGCCCTGCACCAGTCTTGGGTCAGAGGGTGAGTGCTGACTGAGTGCTTCCTGGCTCACCCACCTGAGAGCTCCCCTACCCCATTTGCAGTGAACAGGCTGGCAGGTGTGGGCTGGCGGGTGGACTACACCCTCAGCTCCAGCCTCCTGCACTCCGTGGAAGAGCCCATGGTGCACCTGCGGCTGGACGTGGCACCGGCCCCCGGTGCCCCAGCCCAGCCTGTGACCATGTCCCTGTCAGCAGACAAGTTCCAGGTTCTCCTGGCAGGTGAGGATCAGTTGTACCAGAAGGGGTGAGGGCCCTTCTGGATCTGTTCTGACTCACCTGCCACGACCCCCCCTGCAGAACTGAAGCAGGCCCAGACTCTGATGAGCAACTTGGGTTGAGGAGAAGGGGGTTCCCAGCCTGGCTGGAGCTGCCTACCTGTGTCAAGTTGCTGCCCTCCAAACTGCTCTCCAGGGGTGGCCCCAGTTCTAGGATGCTGGAGCCCTGGCCTCCCACTTGAGACTTCAGCATAGGCTCTTGGGGACCTGTTCCAGCACTGCCTTCCCTCTCCTTGAAAGAAAGATCCTGTCAACTCTTTTCATGAGCAGGAAGAATAAACAGAATTATAAAGCTGTGTGTGTGTGTGTTTTCTCTCTGGTTTCCCAGCAAAGGGTTTTGTAAGAGAGACCAAGTGGCATTCTGATTTTCATGCTGACCAACGTGAACAGCAAGTCTGTAGATAGGCAAGTCAGGGTCCTCACTCAGTGATGCTATTGACTCTGCTCTCTCTTTGCTGGCCTTGTCCTCATGCTGGCAGCAGAGTGGCTCCAACGGCCATATGCCTTATATAGAGACAGGAGAGAGCCCTTGTCTCCCCACCATCTTGCAGAAGCACTCATTGCCAAGAAGGGTGTCACAGACGTCTTGAATGTCACGTTCCCTGTCTCCCACAGTCCATGTGAAAGCCTCGCTGTCCATAGCATGCAGTGAGAGAGACCATGCAAGAATGGATGAATACAGACCAGTTTCTGAGGAACTGAATTTGCTGGTACTCTCATCTTGGGCTTTGGAGCCTCCAGAAATGTGAGAAATATCTGTTGTTTATAAGCCACCCAGTGTGTGGTGCTGTGTTCTAGCAACCTGAGCTAAGACAGTCTCCCACAACTAACTAGCACCTTATAGAAAGGCATGGCGTTATTTATCTGTAATCCCAGCCAAGCAGGAGGCAGAGATAGGCAGATCACCCTATCTGAGGCTGGCCTTAGGCAAAAAAAGCAGAAGATTTAATCTGAAACAAAGCAAAAAGTGCTGGGGACATGACTCAAGTGGTAGAGTGCTTGCCTAGTCAAACTGATGTTCTAAAAATTACTCAACCCACAGGACAAGAAGAAAAGTGGTTAAAAAATGACACAAAAAGTTCTAAAATCTCAAATGTGTTTACTTCACCTCTCCCAGGCAGCACCCTTCTCATCATCATAGGACTCCCCATACCTCCATCGCTGCTGTTGAAGCATCACATCTGCCTCTTTACCAGCCTGAGTTTCTTAAGGATAGAATTGCGTGTCCATGTTTGTACGGCCTCAGTGCCTAGGGAAATATTTTATTTTAAGAACAGCAACAGATTTATAGTTTTTTTTTTTAGTGGTACTAGGATTTGGGGATTTGAACTAGGGACTACACCTTGAGCCACTCCACCAGCCCTTTTTTGTGATTTTTTTTTTTTTTAAATCTAGGGTCTTGTAAACTTATCTGCCCAGCTGGCTTTGCACAGTGATTCCCCTGGTCTCTGCCTCCTTAATAGCTAGGATTACAGGCGTGAGCCACCAAATGTTGAATGTAAAAAAAAATCCATTAGTCTGTAGTGGTCCTCTAAAGAGAAAAGCTGTGCCCCTCACTCCCAAAACCAACCTTTATCTGTCAGCATTGGATGCCATTATTGCACAAAGTCAGTGCAAAAATTGGTAAAAGGAGGAAATAAGGATTTTTTTTTTTGTTTTGTTTTTGTTTTTTTGGCGGCACTGGGTTTGAACTCAGGGCTTCACACTTGCTGGGCAGGTGCTTTTAACTAATGCTTGAGCCATTCTTCCAGCCCTTTTTTGTAATGGGTTTTTTGAGACAGGGCTGCCAGAACTACTTGCCCAGCGCTGGCTTTGAATCTTAATCTTCCTGATATCCTCTGCTTCCTGAGTAGCTAGGATTACAGGCGTGAGCCACTGGTGCCTGGCAGTAATTAAGAATTTGTCCTACCAGCCAGGGACCAGTGGCTCACGCCTGCAATCCTAGCTACTTGGGAAGCTGAGAGTAGGAGAATCACAGTTCAAGACCAGTCCAGGTAAATAGTTCTCGACTCTCACCTCCAAAATAACCAGAGCAAAGCAACCAGACTGGGGATGGTTGGTTTTTTTGCTGTAGAGCACCTGCAAAGAAGCCTGTGCACAAGGATACAGGGATGTTGACTACAAAGGCACTTGGCCAAATTGAGGGGGTGCAGGTACAAAATAAATTCTCTTTTGTGGTAGGAACACTTCCCCTGAGATGCCCTCTACATTTTGGTACAGAAGCCTGTGATAACTAGTTGCCACACTGTGCAATTTAGAATTTACTCATTGCACAGTTGAAACTTTGTAACTGATTAACATCACCTCCTCCAGGTCCTCCACCCCACCTCCTGGAGACCACCGTTGTGCTCACTGCTTTAATGTGTTTGTTTTATACCCATCGTGTAAGTGGAGTTAGGCAATATTGTCTGTGACTGACTCATCACTTACCATGGTGTCCTCAAGCTCTGTTACTGCTGTGGCAGAATCTCTTTCCTCCCTCCCTCTCCCTCCCTTTCTCCTTCCCTTCCTTCCTTCTTTTCTATGGTGCTGAGATTTGAACTCAGAGCTTCACACTTGGAAAGCAGGTGCTCTACCACTTGAGCCACACCTCCATCCATTTTGCTCTGCTTATTTTGGAGATGGGAGTCTCAAACTATTTATCTGGGCTGGCCTCAAACCTTGATCCTCCCAATCTAAGCCTTCCAGATAGCTAGGTTACAGGTGTGAGGCGTTAGCGTCCAGCCAGGATTTTCCTTTTCTTAGGTTAATAGTCCACTGTGTTTATATGCCATGTTTTCAAAATCCATTTATCTGCTGAGGGACACTGACCCTCACCCTGGCTCTTGTGGCTAATGCGTCCGTGGGTGTTCTCTCCTGATGTGGCCACAGTGTCACAGCTCATTGGCATTTGCCAAAACTCACAAGAAGTGAATTGTACTGTATGTAAATTACATCTTAACTTAGACAAAAATAGAACAGCAAAACAAATCACCCACAGCCTAGTCAGTGGTCACAGGCGGGAAACACCTTTTACAAAGGCACAGCCCAATTGCCATGGCCGCTGCCTTGCTCCGTTCACTAAGGCGGCACAGCCAGATATGGGCACCTCCTAAGGGGAAGGCTTTGGAGTGCAGGGTGGCACTTGGGAGGGCCCTGGATCAATCTGACACAGCATTTAGACCTCATTCCCAGCGGGTAAGAAAACTCCAGAGAGAGGACAGGTCAGTGGCACCGAGGACACTCAGACAAATCCAGAATGTATGGAACATCAGAGCACAAGTAGCTTGAACTCTTCAGAAAGGTCAGTATCAAGGTCAAAAATAGAGGGAGTGAGGTGGGTAGGATGGCGTGGTTCTATCTAGATTAAAAATGATTAAAGGAAATGATTCATTAGACTCTGACTTGAACAAACAACTATAAAAATATGTTTTGAGGATTGGGGGGGGAAATTCGGATGTGAACTAGGTATTAGATGACATTAAGAAGTACTAGCCAGACACTGATGGGTCAGGTCTTTAATCCTAGCTACTTGGGAGGCTGAGATCAGGAGGATTGTTGTTTGAGGCCAGCCTGGGCAAACAGTTTTTGAGACTATATTTCCAAAATAACCACAGCAAAATGGACTGGATGTGTGGCTCAAGGAGAGCACCTGCTTTGCAAGTGCAAAGCCCTGAGTTCAAACCCGTCCCACAAAAAACAGTTACTAAATGTCACAATGAAACCTACTATTTTGTACAATTCTTAAACACTAATTAAAAGGTGATGTATTAAATTGCCACCAATCTAGCTGTTAAATTAGTATGTTTGGTCAAAGCACACACTCCAGCTCATATCTTCTTCCAGCTGGTTGTCTTCCTGCCTGCCCTATGTTGCAAAATGGGGGCCTGTGAGCATCACCCAGGGGAAGGCCAGGCTGGGATGGCTCATCCACAGAAAGATGGGCACCACTGCTGCCTTCGCACAGGCTAACTTGCAAGACAAAGGAGCTGTGGCTGAGCTGGCAGAGAGAGGCTATCAGGACCAATCACAGTGACAGATACGATGAGAATCCCCATCACTGTCACTGGGAGGCAAGGTCCCTGGGTCCAAAATCCGTAGCTCATACTGCCAACCTGGAAGAAGCAAAGGCTAGAGAGCTTGCCACTAAATTGGGTTAAATGTGCAGTGCTGGGGGGAGAAATGACCCAAACAATGTATGCACATATGAATAAATAAGTAACAAAAATGTTTTTTAAATGGGCAGTGTTGAGTTCCCTATGCTTGAAGATAAATTTCTTGCTCCAAAAAATATTGCTAACTTTATTGGGGATGAAAGGTCAAGATTTGTCTAATTTACTTTAAAACATTTCTTCCAAACTAAATGAATAAGTAGATGGCGGGGTGGGGGGTGGGGGGTGGGGGGGCAGAATAGTACGAAGAAGGGCAAATCATGATTGCTGTGGGTCAGACACCACTGCCTGCTAGTCTTAGAACAAAATCCAACCCCCTACAAGGCAAGCAACTCTAACCTCCCCCCACCTCCCCATTTTCTCTGGTTCTGTCACCTGTCTCTGGGCCTTTGCACTGGTCCTTCTTTCCGCCTGGCAGTATTATCTTGGCAACACTTTTTGTGTCTGAGGCTGTAACAACCAGACCTCTCTGCTGGCTCCGTGCCTAAGTCCTTCTGACTCTGTCTATAGGCCAGCGCAGAGGGACCCTGCCCCACAGAACCATCTGAAATGGGTTCAGCGTCTGAGTCCTCGTAATTTGTTGCTTGACTGCACTTCCTACTCTGTAGGCAGCGATATTTTTGTTTATGTGTTATGTCTGACTGTGCGTTGACACTTAAGGCCCCCATCGGGTCCCCAGGGCCTGCGTTTGCTGTACACCTGTGCCTGCCCCGCAAACAGCTGCAGTGGGCTCTGCCCTGAGACGTCATCGCTGTTTCCTGCAGGCGGTGACCAGCCAGTGACTTCCCCCAACTGCAGACACAGCTGTGACCTGGCCCCCAAGACCTGACACCGCAGCCGGGCAGTGGCAAGACAGATTCCTTTCCCAACGCCCAGCCAGGTGACTGCCCCACACTTGCCCCACACCCTGACGTCCTCCGGTTGGGGAACCCCATCCGGGTCCCCGAGGAACTACACTTCCCAGCGTGCTCCTCGGCGCAGCCGGTCGCGCGCATCCTCTGCTCGCGCTGCCGCTGCGGGAGCGCGGCGCGGGCACCCGGGCGGGGACGGGGCTGTGCGGTGAGAATCGGCCGAGCTCGGGAGTCGGGGAGGAAGGAAGCGGGGCTGGCTGGGAACAGGGTGGCAGCCGGGAGTCGTCTTGTCCGCCAAACGACCCCTTTCGTGCGCTGAAAGGCGTCTGCCCGGCCCACGCCTTCCCGATCCCGAACCGTGCTGGCGCTAGAGCAAAGGGCCGGAATAAAGCCGGGAGCCCGGAGCTCGGGGAGCCCCTGCCGCACCCCGCCCGCCCTGTCCCCTCAGGCCGTAAGGACCTGGCTGCGCGAGGTAGCCTTGGCCAGCGGCGGCGGGCCGCCGCCACCGGTCTCCCGGCCGCCTGGGTTCATTCCCTCGGTGGCCGCCGGGCAGACGCGGGGCCCATCTAAGCTTCGGCCCTGGGGTGCAGCGCAGGAAGCGGCAGGGACAGACTTTCAGATCGTGGGAGCCCTGCAGAAAAGACGAGGTGTGTAGGAGAGGGACACTGGGATAGGGGTCACAGAGGACGTCTCTCAAGTGTCCCAGTGAGAGGGACAACAGGGGCCATGCGGAGCTGGGAAGAGCAGTACTTGGAGCCAGGATGTGAGCGGGTGGGGAGCCCGGGAGGACAGGCTTGGACTTTACCCTAAAAACGGCCGTGGAAGACCATGAGCAAGCCAAGCCTGCAGGGAGTTCCCAGTGCCTGGGCACTGTGGATGGGGTCGGGGCAGTGGCCAGCCCACTATTTTCCTCCAGCCCCAGCTAGCCATGTCCCTCTCTGACCCTCAGAGTGCTCTGTGAAACAGGAGTGAGTTTCTACGTCACAAGGTGCCCCCTGGCCCACTCTGCTGTGCTCCCCATTCAGGACCCTGCAACCCCTCCCGCAGAATGCCTGAGGGCCCCGAGCTGCACCTGGCCAGCCTCTTTGTGAATGAGACATGCAGGGGACTGGTGTTTGGCGGATGCGTGGAAAAGTCTTCCGTCAGCCGCAACCCTGAGGTGCCCTTTGAGAGCAGCGCCTACCACATCTCGGCCTGTGCCCGGGGCAAGGAGCTGCGTCTGACGCTGACCCCCGCGCCTGGGGCCCAGCCCCCACAGGAGCCGCTGGCTCTTGTCTTCCGCTTTGGCATGTCTGGCTCTTTCCAGCTGGCACCCGCCCATGCATTGCCACCCCACGCCCACCTGCGCTTTTACACAGCCCCACCTGCCCCCCGGCTAGCCCTGTGCTTTGTGGACATCCGCCGCTTTGGCCACTGGGACCCTGGAGGTGAATGGCAACCAGGCCGGGGGCCATGTGTCCTGCTGGAGTATGAACAGTTCAGGTAGGACCAGCACCAGCTGTACGGAGGAGTCCTGGGCTCCAGACCTGGCTCTACTGTGCCTTGTTTGTGGAGAGGGGAGTTCAGCCCCCACTGGGCTTCAGTCCCCTCATTAGTAGATCAAGACAGTGGGGGTAACCCAAAACTGGTGGGAGAAGGCAGCCCAGAGGAGGATGGCACAGCTCTGAGGACATAGCCATTGGCATCAGATCTGGGCCCAGATCCAGAATCCCACTCTGCTTCTTGGGTCCCAGGAGGCTCAGGAGGGCAAGGGGATTTCAAACCACTGTCAGAAGCAAGGCAGAAAGATTGCTTCAAGGGACAGAGAGGAGGGGACTGCCTCATGGTAGAGTTTTTAAGTCAGGTTTTGGTGGTGTCCTACATTCTACCTGTCCCACTGGTCTGTGTCCTGGGGTCCAGACAGTCTGTGACTGTCCCCCCGCCTGCAGGAGGGGTAGCAACTCACCTAGGATGTGATTCAGGTCACCAAAGATGACTTAGTGTCAGCCACTTCCTTTCCTCTAAAGAGGATTTGTGTGAGGCCATGCCAGGCCTCCTAGGTGCTGGGGCACAGAGGGGAGTAAGGTGAGTGTGAACCCTGCTCCCACTGCACTGACGTTCAGGTAGGGCAGGGAGCCAGCACACCCAAGATAAATCCAAATAGACGCATGCTGGAGGAAGACGCAGCAGTGCAGGAGGTAGTGACTCTCCCCAGGGTGAGGGAGCACATTAGGAAACGGAGATGACATTTGAGCTGAGGCTTGGTGGACAAGACAGCCAGCCACGCAAAGCTAGAGGAAAGCATTCTACGTGGGAAGGAATCACATAGGCCTAAAGTTTTTCCTGGGGGATGGTGTGCCTGTGGTTGGCCCTAGGAGACTTGGTCACATGTCTGGCACCACTGGCCTTCCTATGTGGGAATCAGGTGCATTCCCAGGGAAACCCCAGTTCATGGTCCTGAATGGCACCCACCTCCCTTTCCTGGGGAGTCATGCCACAGGCTGTCGGCCAGCTGGCTCTATCCAGGCTGTTCCCTTGGTCCACCAGCTGGGAGCTAGCTGTTTGGGCTCAGCACCACCCAGATGAACCTTCCACTCTTTTATCTTTACTGCCCAGCCCATCTTCTGGCCCCCTGTCACACTTTCCTCAAGCCCACCACCCAGTCAGTCTCCATGACCTTTTTGCACAAAGGAATCAGATAGGTTTCTTCTTCTTGGAGGTATAAGACTTGCCAGGACTCGCTCTGGTATGCCTGCTGCACAGAGCCACATAACCTCCAGGGTTTTGAGACGAGTGGAGCCCACCAATGTCAAATCTAACCTGCCATGAGTCTTAGGGAGTTCCAGATTGTAGACATACCCGAGACCCCAAGAACAGGTTCCCCAGCCCCACTTCCCTATCCAGGGGTGTAGGGGTGGGTCTCATGCACCCAGGCTGTCTCTCCAGAGAGAACGTGCTACGAAACCTGTCAGACAAGGCCTTCGACCGGCCCATCTGTGAGGCCCTCCTGGACCAGAGGTTCTTCAATGGCATTGGCAACTATCTGCGGGCAGAGATCCTGTACCGGTCAGCAGGCAGACCATGAGCAGAAGGGCTGGGGTGGGTCAGGAGTGCCCACGCCCTCTGCTTAGCACGGCCCCCTCCCCACCACCCCAGACTGAAGATACCCCCCTTTGAGAAGGCCCGCGCAGTCCTGGAGGCCCTGCAGCAGCACCGGCTGGTGAGGGCACACAGATGTGAGATGGCACACTCGTGCTGGTGTGGGCAGCAAGGGTGTGGGTGGAGTCAGATGTCTGTCTCCAGCTTAGCTCACAGCTTATGCGGATGGGGAACGAGTCACCTTGAAGGTCCTGCTGAGTTCAGAGGGGGGTCTGCCACCCTTGCCCTGCGCTGACAGCCAGGTCCTTTTTGCTTCTTCTTCAGAGCCCGGAGCTGACCCTGAGCCAGAAGATCAGGGCCAAGTTGCAGAACCCAGACCTGCTAGAGCTGTGCCACTTAGTACCCAAGGAAGTGGTTCAGCTGGGTGAGGCTTGGGGAGGCCAAGAGGGCTAGTGTACCATGTACCCCTGGGCAGCTGTCCTCCAGGCCTGGTCCCCGATTAAGGGTGGAAGTGGCTAACCTAATCAGTTCTCTTAGTTGCACATGCGGCAGGCAGGGCAAGGATTTTTTTTTTTTTTTGGTGGAACTTAGGGTTCATACTCACGGCTTTGTGCTTGGAAAGCAGGCACTCTATCCTAAGCCACAGCCACACCTCCAGTCTATTTTGGAGACTGGTTATTTTTGGAGATGGGATCTTGAGAACTATTTGCTTGGGTTAACCACAAACTACAGTCCTTCCAATCTTAGCCTCCCAAGTAGCTAGGATTATAGACATGAGCCACTGTGCCCAGCTAGGGCAAGGATTCTTAACTCCTCTCTGGGATGGGGAGGCCATGGCCCAGGTCACACAGTGGGAGGAGGGGGAGTGTGGCTCCCTGGCTCAGCCCATCAGTTTGAAGTCTGGGCTAGATCCAACCAGGTTCCCCACTTCTCCCAAAGTCTGCCCTCCAACTTCCCCCTGGTTCCTCTGTCTGTCCCACAGGGGGTAAAGGCTATGGGCCAGAGCATGGGGAAGAAGACTTTGCTGCCTTTCGAGCCTGGCTGCGGTGCTACGGTGTGCCAGGCATGAGCTCCCTGCGAGACCGGCATGGCCGCACCATCTGGTTTCAGGTTTGGGCCTTATTGCTCATAGGGCAATTGGAGACGCCCAGGGAAGCTGGTGGGGTGGACACACCTAGGACCACAGCAGGACAGGAGCTGAGGTCTTCTCCAGTGGGGATCCTAGTGCCTGTGGAGGTTTGCCAAGGGTCACGATGCTCTGGGGGTCTAGTACGGCTCATCCCCTCCTTTGAGCCTCAGGACCCCAGCACTGGGACAGCCCTAGGGCAGCACAACCTTGCTGACGTGACTGCCGTAGGGGAGGTCAGAGGCTTCCTAGCTCCACTGATCTGGAAGGACACAGTCTGGTCTCCAAGGAAAACTCTCCTGACCTAAGCCAGGTTGATTCCAGAATTGCCCTCATTCTATTTTAGGGGGATCCTGGACCCATGGCACCCAAAGGTAAGTGACAACTTACCTTTGCCTGCAAGGGTTCAGCCCCTTTCCCACCCTGTCCCTTGCCAACCCTGGAGTTCGCCCCTGAGTGGGACAGACAAAAAGGGCTGAGGCCACAGTACGCTCCAGCTCCAGCACAGTGTCCTGCAGGGAGCAAGTCCCGCAAAAAGAAGTCCCAGGCAACACAGCAGGGCCCTGAGGATGGACCCAAGGTATGGTTGCCAGCGCTGGCTCCAGGCCAGCTGCCTTGGCTCCTGACCAAGGGGGTTGGTATCAGTGGTAGGTCTGAACCAATCTCTAAACTGCCTAGAGAAAAGACCACAAGGACCTGTGTCTCCTCACCTAGGACCCTCCACCTCCGAGCAAGGCCCCTCCCAGGACACGAAGGGCCCAGAGACACCTTACTAAAACTGCAACTCAACAGCCTGAGGCAACTGGCCTCCAGCAAGCTCCTACAGTCCCTGAGAAAGGGAGGAAGAAGGGGCAACAGACAACTTCAGGTGGACTTTCCTCAGCATGCTCCCTAGGCCGGGAAGAGGACGCCACAGAGTGGCTCTTTAGGGAGGATGGGATAGCAGTGTGGGGATGTGGCAACGGAAGAGGGAGGGAGGGAGGCCTAGCATGGGGGTGCCAGCCAACCATCTCACCTGTTCTTCCCCCAGGCCTCCGTAGACCCCAGAAGATTAAGGCTGACGCCTCACCCGGGGAGTCTGGCACGGCATCAGCCTCTTAGCAGGAGGGCTTCCTTGCTTGTTCCTCTCCCCTTTCCTGCTGCCTTGCCATATGCCCCAGACCCTGTGGCTGTTAAACTGTAGTGTTTTTAATTCTACCCCACCGTCTACATTTTTAAAGCCATGACAAATGCTCTATTAAAAAAAAAAAAACCTAATAAATTTGAACTTGGCACTTCTGGGGTTGCTGCAGGTCTGAGATGGTCAGGCTGGAAGGACCTGCTACTTGGCCCTGGGAACAGAGGCCTGCCTACCTCCTCAGCAAGGCACACTGAGCTTCTAGCCCACTCCTCTGGAGGCCAGTGCCTCTCAGGACCAGTCCCGAGAGGAGGAAAGGAAGGTGTGCAGAAATTCTGGCCCGGACTGGCCCTTTCTACAGCTTAGGGGTTGAAAGCCAGGACCCACCCTCCAGACCTCATTTCCAGCCCCTTACCCTCTGCCTCTGGCACAAAGAGGAACTTTTTTTTTTTAATCTCTTGGCTATGATCACCTGAGGTCCCCAGTCTTTCCTGTGAGGGTGCAACTCAAATCCTACACGTACAGGCAGAATCTTGACCCTATCTCCAAATGCTTGGGAAGCAGCTCTCCCCTTCTTTCCCAAAGCTGGAGCATTGTCCTTAAGGGGAGCAAGCAGCAGGAGCTATGCTCAAGGCTATTGATCCAAGTATTTATTGTACAAGAGGTGACTGATCCTTGCTCAAGCAGGGGAGGCAGAGATGAGGAGTCCCCCAGGGGCTCAATTTGGTGGAGGATGAAGCACAAGCAACAGAGACCTCACTTGGAAGGGAGAAAAGGTGAGCTTCAGGCGGGAGTCCCGAAGGAGCAGGTGGCCAGCAGGGTCTGGCTGCTCCAGGAGGTTGCACCTAGATGGAGAACAGAAGAGGCCATGAGGGCCTGGAGAGGCGGGCCTCCCATCTCCCCAGTGTGGCCCCTCCACTCACAGGATGGCCTCCTGAACTGGCAGCGATGTATGCAGCCAACAGTCAACATGGCTGCCGTGGGCCTCATACAGCCTGAGGACCAGAGTGCGGTTCTGGGGCATGCTCTCTGCCTGGGGAGGGAAGCAGGTGGTAGAAGGGACCAGGGGCATGTCCAGCCAAGGACCCTGCACCACCCCCTCCCCCGGCCCCCACAACCACCCGGCCCTTGCCTGTTTGACGGTCTCCAACACGACTGCTGATGAGGATAGGGAAAAGGCACTCCAGGTGGTGGTGGCAGGCGCAGGGCCTGGGGCAGGTAGCGCCAGCAGGGGGAAGTTGAGGTCATAGGCAGCGTGGATAACACCAGCATCTTGGAAGGAGCCTGGGGCATGACCAGAAAGGGATGCATGGTAGAAAATGGGGACCTTCACTTCTTCTAGGGTGCAGGGGTTTCTCCTAGTGTCTGGAGGAGGCTCAGAGAAGGGCAGAGAGGTCAAGAGCCACAGGAAGGCCCCTGTCCTCAGCACTCACCCTTGTGTGGCATCAACGCATAGGTGAACTCATGGCGCCCCATGTCAGCGCTGGCATCAGGGGCCTTAGGTGCCCTCAGGCTGGGGTGGAAGGGAGGATATGGTCTGGGCTGGAGCTGCTGGAGTTTCACGCCAGCCCCCAGGCCTGGCAGGCCTGCCACTTACAGAGAGAGGCTGAGGATGCTGCCTTGTACAGACGCACCATACTTGCAGTCGTTGAGCAGGGCCAGCCCAAAGCCGTACTCTGACAGATCCATCCAGCGGTGGGACCATACCTGAAGGGCAGATTCAAGGCCTACTTGGTGGCCCCGTTTCTTTTCTTTTGCCCCCAGTCTCCAGAGCTCCTGTCACGAGGGTGACAGCAAGCTCTGGAAGCACAACTGCATTCTAGCTCCCACTCTAGGAGTGGCATCCCAACTGTAGGCATGCCACCCAACCTGTCTCAGCCTCAGTTTCCTCATCTATGAAATGGAAATAAACTTACCAAACTAAATGTAAGCATTTAGCACAATGCCTGGCACACCACAAAACTAGTCTCTCCTCAGCCAGAGAGGAGTTGAGCCCAACTTTGCACCTGTTCCCCATATCAGACCTCAAATCGAGCCCAGTCCCAAGAGGTGTTGTAGTGCGTGGGCCGCTGCAGGTGCCCAAACTGGATCTCATAGGTGGCCTGGGGGTTCCGCACACGGGCAGGGAACTCCACCTTCAGAAACTTGTGGGCCTCATGCCAGTGCACCTGGGAGGAGGGGTGGGTTGGGGAGAGAAGGGGAAGGTCGCACACAAGCTGGGGGCAGCCCACCCTCACAAGCCACACCTGGGAACGCGGCCAACCATCCTAACCCCTGCTACCTCAGTGTGGAAGCGGACATAGGGGCAGCCAACGTCCAGCACAACCTCCTGGCTGAGCCGACTGTTGGGGCTGATCTGTAACAGGAACCAGGCACTGCCTCGAAGGCCACCCTCAGTGCCCACTGCTAGGGTCCCTGCCTGGCCCATCACAGGCTTCCTGTGGGATGGAAATGGGAAGCACTGAGCCAGAGTAGCCTGTATTCCCACTACCCCACTCCCAAGTCCTTCCCAGCCTATACCGTGTCTCTAGGTGGTAGTCCATGACATCCCATGCATCCCAGTACAAGGGGACATCATCAAACAGCACAAACTGGTTGCCCAGAGCACCCTCAGCAATGGCCTCCCTGGAAGGACATGAGGATTGGTGCTTCACAACTGCATGATCTTGCTCTCAACAGCTGCACTTGGTGGGGTGAGGACAGGGTAAGTAGACCCAGGGCACAGGGGACTCCCAGTCCAGCCTGTCCTGCCCCATATGTGGGTGACAGCCCTGAGGCACTGGCAGTGCCGTGTTGTGGTTAGGGTTCAGAGGGAACAGGGTCTGGGACCCACTTGCCAGGCATGGGGAAAGGACAGTGAGGGATTAGCACCTGCCAGAGACCACCAGGACTAGAGACATAAGGCGGCCAGTAGGGTCCAACTTCACCCGGATGATGCCGTTGTCCAGAGTCACAGAACCATCGGTCTTGGGTGGGAGGGATCTTGAGACTGAGTCTGTAGGGTCTTCCCACTACCACTGGTTCCCCCCAGCCCCAATCCTGCGGGCTGTATATCACTCCATCCTCCTGCCCCAGGCTAGGGGCTCAGAACCCTCACACGGCTAGGGAAACTCACAGGCCACTCCCCGCCCCACTGGGAGCTGCCAGGACTCACCTCTTGCACCACAAACACAGGCTGCTGAGGCAGCAGCGGCTGCAGTGAGGTGGGGGTGGGAACAGGAGCATAGCCCATGCTGGGCACTGTCACCAGGGCTGGGGATGAGATCTGGACATCAGCTTCCCTGACCTTCCAGAAACCTTGCTCAGGTAGGGGTGGAGGTGGTGAAGGATGTAGCTACTTTGCAGGCTGGGGCACTTCATGGCAGATCCCCAGGGGAACGTCCCTCCCCTACAGCTCATACCTAGGCTGTGGGCCCCACCGGGCTTGGGCAAGGCCAACACTTCGGTGCGCTTCCAGGGCAGTGTGTTGACAATGAGGAGGCCCTCGGGACCTGGCTCCCCAGCACACAGGGCTGCGGCTGCAGTGCTGAGCAGTGTATTGCCATGGGAACGGATGTCTGCGGAGAGACTGGCTGATCATGGGTGGGGGGACTGGGTCTGGGGATAACCTGAATGTCCCAGAGGGGACACTCCATGCTCAGTCCTGGTTGGAAAGTGGCAGGACTGTTGTCAGCCTCACCTTCATAGTGGCTCATGGCCTCCTCTGCCACCAGCTGGATGCAGCTTCCAGTCACTACATCATGGAACTGGTTGAGGAGTAGAAGCCTGCAGGGGCCAAAGGCAAGGATGGGGAGGCTGGAAGGAGCACCTGCGGAGGTGTCTCGGGTAGAGGTCAGGTGGGTAGCAGTGAGTAGCAGGTAGAGCAGTGGGCGATGCCAGGCTGACCTCCAGAGGTGCTGTAGCTGGGCCGCTGGGTATAGGAACTGGGCACTGCGGGCCAGGGCCAGGCTGCTGAGCAGCTCCACGTCATGCAGGATCCGCTCACACTCCCGGTTCCCCCTCTTGAGCTGTGTGCCCAGTGTAAGGGCATCAGTCTGGAGCATACTCAAAGTGTCCCAGGCCACCTCCTTTGCTCAGAACCCCTGACAGATCCCCAGGACCTCTAGATTAAGACTTTTATGGGTTTCTTGCCCCAAATACCATTCCTCTGCCCCAAACCTCCTCTTCCAGGGAGGCTCAGCTTCACATCCTGCACTTTCCTGGTAGGCCTAGTGCCTGGCTTCTCTCTTCCAAGACTCTCCTTGGAAAAGGAGCCTGCTGGGGTCTGGCCACTACTCCCCTCCCTAGCCCTCTGCCTGCTGGGCCTGGCAGCCTGGCCCTGACCTTGGCATGGGTGGTGTAGGTGCCATTGTGCAGCTCCAGGAAGAGCTCCCCGACCCATGTGCACAGTTGTCCTGAGTCCCTCTCCAGTGCCGTGAAGAGCTGGGCTGGGGAAGACAGCTGCACCCTGAGGGAGACCACAGCCTGGGCCTCCCATCCTGGGCCTGTGGTTTGCCCTTCCTCCACCCAGAGCAGAGAGAGATCCAGCCCCAATGGGGAGTCAATCCAGACATCTACCTATGTATCCAGTGGTGGCTCTGGACACCCAAGAGAGCTCCCCTCTGGTGGGTGTGAGCCTTTCCTACCCTCACTGTTTACCCCATCTTATCCCCAGGGTATAAGTTTGGAGGAGCAGATAGGCCAAGACTGGAGCAGCATAAGTTCCAAGGGAAGGGTTGAGCCCAGTCTATGAACAGAAGGAAGGCTCAAGGCAAGGGGTTGAGAGTGGGGTTATATGAGAGCCAAAGGCTGATGGAGGCCCAGGCCTGACCTGGGCAGCCCGTCAGTATTGCTCAGCCGCTTCAAGCGGTCCAGCATAGTCTGAGTGGGGCCACCACCTCCATCCCCAAAACCGAAGAGGAAGGCACTGTGGTTGGTCCGCCCCTTGTCCCTGTTGTTGGTCACGGTCTTCAGCACCTGGATGGGTAGGGGCAGGTTAGCATGCGCCAGTGTAGGACAGAATATCCAGGTCAGAGAGGTCTGACCTGCCAGCCCCATTAGGCGTCCCCTCACCTCGTCCACGTTGCCCTGCATTCCATATGAATCTCCAGGTGGGAAGTGGACCAACACTTGGGAGCCATCCAGCCCCTCCCAGAAAAAGGTATGGTGCTGCCAGCAGGGAAGAGGCCAGAGTCAGGACCGAGAGAGAGAGAGAGAGAGAGAGAGAGAGAGAGAGAGGGAGCCTTCCACACCTGGTCCTGCCCTTGCCAGTTCTCCAATGCTGGCAGAAGCCCAAGCACTCTGGGTGGAGATTTTCTAGGGCCCATCAATAAGCCTGGGGAGAGGTGAATAGGCCAGATGGGCTCTAGGCTCATTGTGACCCTAACCACACCCCCACCCCAGGGGCTTGCTCACCGGGAAGGAGTTCACCAAATTCCAGCTCAATTTCTGTGTCAAGAAACGCTTGATGCCACAGCCGCGCATGATCTGGGGGAGCTGTGCTGAGTAACCGAATGTGTCTGGCAGCCAAAACTGCAGGGAGAAGGCTCTAGAGGTCCTGATGGAGGGAGGCTGCCCCAGCTTCAACCCCTCAACACTATGGGCTGAACCCCACACTCCCTATTCACAGCCTGGTGCAGGAGCTCCCAGCTACCTCAGTGCACATCTTTCCAAACTCCTGCAGAAAGAAGTTCTGGCCTTGCAGGAACTGCCTCACCATGGCCTCTCCACTGGGAAGGTTCCCATCCTGGCAGTGAAGGGAAAGGGAGGCAGCTGTGGTCAGTGCAATGGGAAACAGGCAGTTCTGGCCAACCCCATTCTCTGAAGAAGCCAGGAATGCTTAGACGCAGCATTACAGTGAGGCCCAGATAGTATTACTCTCCTCGCTTCAGACCTGACTGTTCACCTGCCTGAGGATGGTGCTGGGAACAGGGCCATGCAGAGAGTCTGTCACCCTGCTGGTGACCACCTCCTGGAGACCCAGATCTTGGGATTCCAGGGACTGATAAGCCTTGCCACAGTGGGGACATGAATGGCTTGCAGAAAGTCTCCAGCAAAGCCAAAGGGTGTTGCACCATACAAGGGAAGGTCACAGTCATATGGACCAAGGCTGAGGATGCCTAATGCACTCACCATCTCCACCCAGGTGCCCCCCACGGGCACAAATTGCCCACGGCAGGCAAACTCCTGGAGCCGGGCATGCAGGCCAGGGTAGCGGCTCTTTACCCACTCGAGCTGCTGTGCCTGTGGGGCACATGGAGTGAGAGCTGGGTCAGGAGTGAGTGCCAAGAACCCTGCCCAGTGCTGAGCATCTGGTCACTGTGGGTGGCTGAAGATAAGGGGCACCCTTGTCCCTTAGGCCTGAGAAGCCCCTAGAGCCTAGGGAATTCCAGGCCCACCCTGTGCCACGAAGCTGTCCTCTGACCTGGGAACAGGCAAAGATGAACTCAGTGTTCTGCTGCATGAGCTGCACGGCTGTGGCCCAGCTCCGGGCACATTTCCGCACAGTCTCCTTGAAGGGCCAAAGCCAGGCTACAAAGGGAGAGGAGTAGGGTTAGAGGATGTGACAAGGTCTGTGCTCTGCACGGATGCCCCAGCACCCTAGCAGGGCTAGCCTGGGCCTCCAGATAGTCATGCTACTAGCCCTCCTCCTGCCAGGTCTTCCACCTTGCAAAGCCCTGTGGTGTCTCTCCTGGGCTGTCACCTCAAATTGCTCCTGCAAGGTGGGAAGAAGGGGAGGGGAAGGACTAGGATAGGTCAGGACATGGAGAGTCCAGGCCCTGGAAGAGTCTGAGGTTCGGATCCCCTTCAAGAGGATCCTCTTAAGAGGCAGCACAGGCCCTCCACACATGAAAGGCTGGATCTGGTCACAGCACCCAGTATGGGCCTGTCTGGGTCAGCTATCCTGCAGGGGGTGCTCCAGCCTCTCTTGATCTCTAGGCCTCAAGTCCTACTTTCCCACCCCAGGACCACCCTTGTTATATGACTCAGAAATCTTAGCTTATCAATCAGTACAATGCGGAGCTTGTTAAAAATGTGGATTTCAGGTGGTGGAGAGGTTCGAGAGTGCCTGCCTTGCAAGTGTGAGGTCCTGAGTTCAAACCCCAGTACAGCAAAAAAAAAAAAAAAAAAAAAAAAAGCGGATTTCACTGTGTGTGGTAATCTTAGATACTTGGGAGGCAGAGATCAGGAGGATCAAGGTTCAAGACCAGCCCAGGCAAAAAGTTCACAGGATTCCATCTCAACCAGTAAGCTGGCTACATGGGAAGTATAAAAGGGAATCTTGAAATCCAGGCCCACCTGGGCATAAATTTGAGATTCTATCTGAAAAATAACTAAAGCAAAAGGGACTAGGGGCATGGCTCAAATGGTAGAGCATCTGCCTAGTATGTGTGAGGCTGTGAGTTCAAACCCCAGTATCATACACCCCCGCAAAAGCCTTGTAGACACTGCAAACTCGCATCAGGTTTGAAGCTCAACTCCTGATCCTTTCAGGTTCCTGGGCCCCCATCTCAAATAATTCCACATCACTCCTGAGGAACCCTTGTCAAACCTCCTCACTCTTGCTCAGTTCAAAGGCCTCAGCCAGGAAGCCTCTCTGGACCCCACCCACCAAGCTGGGTTAAATGCCCTTCTGGCACTAGTCCTATATGCAGCACTGTGCCTGGCTTCTCTGATCATGTCTCTACAACACTATCCCAGTTGTTCAGCATAGGGCCTCAGAGGCATCAGGTTTTGCTGAAAAAATAAGTCAGTACCCATAGTCCAGTACCCCTGGCCATTTTATACCTATGGAAAACTAAGGTCCAAGGGGGGAAGAAATTGCTGAGGACCACCTCTAAGACACAACCAGGGCTTCCAGGGCACTCCTGCCTCCCCAGCCTTCCCGAACAGCTGCACCCTACCTGTATCAATGTGGCAGTGTCCTGTAGCATGGATGGTATGTTGGCTTTCACCTCCACGTTGGCTAAAGAACTTGCAGGCCAGGGCCTGGGCCACTGGGAAAGTCTGGGGCTGGGCAGGATCACACAAGTTCACCATCTGGTTGGCTGTGTACAGGGCCTGGAAGCTTCGCTGGTTGTTCTCCCCGAGGCCCTGTAGCAGGGTTCTGTCCCTTAATGTTTCCTTAAGTGCCACGCCAGGATTCTCAGCATAGCTTTCCCACTTCTACCCTTTGCTCCTGCTGGGGGCCCCCCACTGAGCATCATCTCCCTTTACATAGGGAAACTCTCTTCCTGCTCTGGATTTCCAGTGATGTGACCCAAGAAACAACCTGCCTGGAGCAGGGCTCCACAGGGTAACAAGGTAACAGGGTACAGGTACCTTGGCTATGCCCAGCAGAAGCTCCAGATCCACCAGGAGTTTGTGCACATCCCGGTGGAACACAGCCAGCTCAGCCCGGCTTAGCTGGAATGTCTTCTCAGGGTCAGGGGCTGCAATCATAGTCCCCTTTCCAGCCCCCAGGAGCCCATTGCAGGCTACTTCCACATAGAGGGTCAGGCTACAAATGTAGAGAGGCAGTCTAAGGCCAAGGAACTGGAAGAAGAGTCTGGGGGCTTTGGGAAGGGGCAGGATGGATTCAGTTTACACTTCCCCATTTGCCACCAGGACCAACAGAGAATTCTGTGGGGTGTGTGTGTGTGTGTGTGTGTGTGTGTATGTGTGCTAGTAATCACAATAGTAACACCAGTCCAAACTCATGTCCTGCTAGTGTTCTGCCTTGGTCAGAGAGGTCAGTGTCCAAGTTTGAACAGCCTCATATTTCCAAAACTGTCTGTGCAAAGTGCTGTCGTAGTCTCAGAGCCCTCTTCCATATTAAAAGCATGTTTAGATCTCCCAAGACTGACTTTTCAGCTGACTATGTGAGGATGGATGTACTGAAGGTAGAGGTGCTTCTGAGGTCAAAGACAGGATGCAGGGACTCACTCACTTTCGGGGATCTCCTTCTCCTAGCTTGTCAGTCAGGACATAACTGGTCTTTTCACCCTCTTTAGTCAAACCCTGGTAGGGAGGGGAGAAGAAAGATAGGGCCTGAGACTGCTGGAAATGTGTAACATAAAGCTGGAGAAGGCCAGATGACTCCATCCAGTTTCCAGCCCTATGTCTTCTCTTCCAGGTAGGGCTAAGATCCACAAATCAGGGACCCCTAATACTAAGTGCCCCATCTCCCATGGTAGCCAGTACCATGACTACCACATAGCACTTGTTTGCTGGCAGAAAAGCCCATGGTCTTATGGGAAGTGTCCTGGCCAAAAGTTAGGAGGCCTGGGAGTAGATTTTGGAGGCCTTTGCACCCCTGAATAAACGAGCTAGGCACAGTGGTTCATGTCCGTAATCCCAGTTACTTAAGAGGCTGAGGCAGAGGGATAGCAAAATTGAGGACAGCCTAGACATCTTAATGGGACCCTGCTTCAAAATTGGGGGTGGGGGGGGAAGGGTGGGAAAGTTAGGTTGATGATAGAGCACTTGCTTAGCATGTGTGAGGCCCTGACGAAAGGAAAAAAAAAAAAAAAGAGGAAGCTCCATGAATCTAGGGACTGATTTGTCTGCTACATTCTTAGTACTTAGCAACGAGGGCACCAGGAGATAGTGAAGTGCTGAGCCAGTGACGGGAGGGCAGGCAAGGTTCTGCCTTCTTTTAGGACAGGAATAACAACAGTTCTAACCCCAGATTGAGAGTTCAATTTGGAGTGGAAACTGTGAACTAGTGAACGAACCTCTATATATCTCAGTATCTTAGTCTGTAAATGGATATAAAAATTTGCCATATAGGATTACAAAGATTAAACCTGGTATGACATTTAACATCTAACACTGCTTATGGGGAGTGGGCAGGAGAGATCTGTTACTTCAGGGGAAGATAATTTAAATGTCTTACTTTATACTATCTCCAACTGTTGGAAAATTGTCCCTAGAAGTATGTACTACGTACAATAAAAACTAATTTGTTGAAAACTAAGGACTCACTACACAGATGCCCAAGCAGCACTTCCCCAGTTCTGAAACCACCCCGCAGGCAGAGCAATTCAGCTAGGGCTTCTTCAAAAACCAAGGCTGAAATATGGCCATATCTAGCCAGAGGGCAGGCCCCCTCACCTGAACAGGTTCCCCATCACGCCAGATCAGGCCTTCTCCATCACTTTCCCAGCAAAGGTGAACTTCCTGGCCCACCCATGCCTCTGGGATAATCAGCTCCACCCGGAACCAGCAGGTCCACCACCTGCAAGAGAGTCGTCCTGATGGACCTAAGGGTGGAAACCTGTCCTTCTGGTATACTTCCTTGGATGTTAGCAGGGGCTTGAGACTTTCTCCAAGCATCTGCAGCATCACAGGATCTAAGCCACAAGAAAACAGCCAGCAAGGTTCGGGAAAGAGGCAGGGGAATCAGCGGTCTACCTAAAGGGGTGCTCAGAGGCAGAGGCAAAGGGGGATGAAAACTCTCCCATGAAGGCTCTAAGGGAGCAGGGAATTGTTCCCAGTAGAAGGCGCAGCTCTGTCCATGTAGCTAAGAGCAGACACCCGACCATGGAGGCGCGGCCCTTGGCTGCGGAAAGCAAGACTGGAGGGGCGGGGCTTCCCCAGGCTGGGCGTTACCCACGTGGGTCCGAAGCTGTCGCCGACCTGCGCGGGGCTATAGTCCCGCTGGACCGCCTCCTGGTAGGGAAGCCTCTCCGGTGTCAAGAAGCTGGAGAGTGCGGCCACTGGGCAGCTGTCGCCGAAGAGCCTGGGCGGAAGGAGCCGGTGGGCGCGCGCTCGAGGCCGTCCCCTTCCCACCGTGAGCCAGCGGAGGGGAGGGGGGCGGAGAGTGTTGTGCTTTCCCTCCATCTATCGCTGTGAGGGCTGCCTGGAAGCTCTGCAGCACATTCCACCCTATACCCTCTCCTCCCGGCCCCCTGCCCTGCCCGTGGCGGGCACTTTATCCCGCGGCCGGGACAGCCACAGCCTGAGTTTCCCTCCGGAATTAAAGGCCGAGGGGCGCGAATGTTCTCGCCCGGCTCTCCGGGCGAGAGGCCACACCTGCCGCGGAGGTTACAGTCGGTGAAGTAGAGTGGCGACACGAATTTCTCCACCCGCTCTAGCGTGGTGCGCCAGTGCTTCAGGGCCGGCACTGCCGCCATTGTTGTGCGCCCACTTCTCTTCCCGGAAGACTCTTCTTGCTCCCCGCGCAGTCCGCAGCCTGGAACCAAAGGTTCCGGCGTCAGACCGGCGCTCTTCAGCCCCGGGCATCTTTTCTTGGAACACCGGCGGCTCTCGAAAGCGCAGCAGCTGTCTGAACTTTGAACCGAGAGCTAAAAGCTACACGCTGCGCTTTCGAGGCTCTCCTGTCCTAGTCGAGCTGCAGGCTGAAGGGTAAGTTAACCCTAAATAAAACAGGATGTTTGACGAGCCCTGCCAAGTCCTGGGACAGACTTAGGACCATTCGTCTAGCACAGTGGGCGGGAACTTAGGCGGCTGCAGATCCAGGCTTGGAAGTAGCAATCGCTTGGCTTCCAGTCCAGGCTCGAATCTTACCTTGGCGCTCTCTGCAAATGGGAAACCGGTGTCTGTTCGTGTGGAAAGACTCAGGCTGCCGCTTGGGTGTTTTCCTACTGATTGGCAGAATGTTGAATAACGGGGAGAAAGGGCTTTGCATCCCAGTTAATACCCTCCTCCCTTCCTGTTACTTTTTTTTTTTTTGGGTGGGTGGGTGGGCAGTATTGGAGTTTGAACTCAGGGCTTCACGCCTGCTAAGCAGGTGCTCTTATCGCTTGAATCAGTACGCCAGCCCTTTTGATGAGATAGGGTGGCGGGCAAACTATTTTCCTGGGGCTGGCTTCGAACCCTGATCCTTCTGATCTTTACCCCCCAAATAGCTAGGATTATAGACGTGAGCCATCGGCGTCTGGCTTGTTACATGCTTTATGAATGTTGGTAACTCACGCCCACTATCAGGAACTTTGGAAGGATTTTGATTTCAGATGGCAGATCAACAGCCATAGCGTTGACTCTCCCAAACAGGCCTGTAGAGTCCAGGGACGCCTAAGTGTCATAAACAGAACTCCAAGTTTATTCTGATCCCTAGTACACCACTGGCAGTTTAATTTTTTTTCCTCCTAGCATTACCAGAGTCTTCCTGTCTATAAAACCGTTAGGAAGAAAAAGTATATACACAACATTAGCCCTGATATTTTAATGGAAATAGTGACCAAGTTTACATTTCAAGTGCAAGTCACATGGAGAGGTGACTATGTGGAATTCCGTATGTGATTTAAAATAAAGATAACTTTTTGTTAAATATAATACAGATTGGGTCGAGTGTGGTGCTCAGATGCCAGGTGGCTGGAGGAATAAAAATGCTGCTTGTGAAAACCCTGGCTGCAGGTAAAAGTACTCATTTATAGTTGCATTGGTAGAGCTGGAGTTTTCTCCTGAACTGGCCTTGAAATCCTGTCCTGATAGGCAGGAAGGTACTGTAGGCACAAACACTAGGCAGAGGCGGCAATAGCTGGGGTTGTCCCTGGTCAGGCCCCAACCAGTTTCCCCATAGTACCAGGCCAATGTCACCTTTCCTGAGGGAGGAGAATAGGTGAATTATGGCTGAGAAAGCTACAAGGTCCCTCTCCCCACTCAGTACACATCACTTTTCTCCCAATTCAGGAGAATTGGGAGTATGAACCCTACTCTTAGGTTCATAGAGTCTCTTATTCTGCAACAAAAAAGCCTAAAAGTGGGGCATTGTGGTGCACACCTGGGACCCAAGTTCAAGATCAACCTGGGCAAAACAGTTTGCAGCTAACCTAGTCACACAAACCCTGTCTCAGTCTTACCTTGTGTTTTGATAGGAGCCAAATTTTTATTTTTTTGAGTGGGAGCTGGGTTTGAACTAAAAAAAACTGTTCTTTATGGTGGTGTTGGGGATTTTTAGTTAAAAAGGAGATAAACAACACTGGATTACAACTATGACTAAGGTGATGGTTGCTGGGGAAAAAAAAAATCCAGAATACTCTGAGGGGCTAGTTGGTCTTTGTCCAGGAAGTCTAGGCTGACCACATATAAAACCTCTAATCATTCATGTTTAAATGTATGCCAGCTTAAGAAAATGAATCAGCTGGGCACCAGTGGCTCATGCCTGTAACCATTCTAGCTACTCAGGAGACCGAGATCAGGAAGATCACGGTTGGAAGCCACCCCAGGCAAATAGTTGGCGGGAGATCCTATCTCAAAAAAACCCATCATTTAAAAAAAAAAAAAAAAAAAAAAAAAGCTAGTGAAGTGGCTCGAGGTGTAGGTCCCGAGTTCAAACCCCAGTATTGGGGGGGGGGGAAGAGAAAAAATGTATCAAATATCCCTTCCCTTCCAACCCTACTTACAACACACACCTTGTACACACTTCTTTCAAAGACTGGTGTGGTATTTTAGGATTTCAGGTTACTTTCATTCCTAACAAAGATAAACCCAAGTACTGAAAAAACGAAGCAAGTATCCTATTTTTAAATTTTGAGATATTTTGTTTTGAGACAAGTGTAAACAGTAATTAACTACTTACAGCAAAATCCTGTTTGTTCCCTGGATAAAGAGCTGAAACCAAAATCCCTGCTCCACAGTAGCTCCCTGGTGAGGACAAGGGACTTGGGTTGAGAGTTTATTCCTTAATGTAAGAACCAATCTTTATTTATTTACAAAAAAAAAAAAAAAAAAAAAAAGTTGGGGTGAAAGGGAAGACAAGTTTTACACAAAAGTACTACAATGGTAACTCCCTTTGGTAAAAAGTGTAATAAATGTCTTGTACATCTCCTCTTAAGTACTAAATCTGAAGCCACATAGTACTATGGTACACAAGAAGCTAAAGCAGTTATGCTAGCACATCAAAGCATATTTCTTTTAATAAAAAATTGACAGTATATACATTATTTACAAAAAAAAGTTAAAATTGTGTGTGTGTGTGTGCACGTGTCAGAGTAAAGCTGGTGGATGGCACTAGGGTAGACTAGTAAAGAAGCAGATACAAAACAGTTCCACGGGAGCTAAAAAGGATGTTGAGGTTGAGAACCAGGAGGAAGGGTGGGCAAGGGATTCGTCAGAAATCAAATCCACAAGATGATCAATCCCAAAGCCGAACTGCAGGTCCCAGATAAAACCAAATGGGTGATCGTAGATGTGCTCAAGTGACCAAAAAAACAAAACCCAAAAAATCAAATCCAGTCTTTTCCTTTTTGGGGGAGAGGAGCAGTGACCATCACAGAATCCATCTGGTCATTAAGTGATTCCTCGGTCTGTTTTGTAAATGCACCTCCATCTAGTCAAAGTGTGATCTGTATCCATTTCCCTTACTGATGGTCAGGCCACACAGAAGACTAGTCGTAGCTCTGCTGGTATATGCAAGCAAGCTGTAAGTTTCTGTGCTTGCATGGACTTTCTTCTCCTCCAGAGCAGGCTAATACCCACAAATCCTTGGGAAAAGTACCAGCTCCAGCTTTGTAAGGTATCCACGTTCCTATGAGTATCCCATTTGGAGCCAGGCTGCAATGGTGGCCATGTCCCAGGGAGGCTGGAAAGGCATCTTCCTTGCTTCTTCAGTGTGTGAGTGCACAGGTCCACCCACACCCACACACACACACACACACACACACGCGCGCCTCCTCCAGTTATCCACTCTGGCTTTGTAGTTAAGGGGCTTTGAATACTGTGCCGTATTTGACACGATACTTGTTAATGCTCACAAAGTGCAGGGTCTCTGTGTCACAGGTGGTGGTACAGGGCACCAGGCCCTCCAGCCCCTCACCCATGAGCCACTTGCTGGTTTCCGCTGCCATTTCCCGAGGCACATGCTCCTTGGTCCATTTATCTACCCAGGCCTGGAACCTCTGATGTAGACGCTTGCTTACACGCTCATGGGACTATAAAACAGAAAAAGAAAAAAAAAAAAAAAAAAAAAAAAGAAAAGAAAAAAGTAGGACCAAAACAAAAGAAACCCTTCTAATACAAAACTGATTTTCACCTAAAGTTAAAGTAGCAAAGGAAAGATGTGGGCTCAACTTTTAGATACTACTTGTTTAAAAAACAAGCAAACAAACAAACAAAAAAAACCAGGCAGTGGGGATTCAGTTTAAAGACGTAATAACATAGAACACTGTAATGAGATGGAAACCCATAAAACCACCCCAAAAATAATGCCTATACAGAGCAAGGATGGTGGCATACATCTGTGATCCCATCACTAGAAGGCAGGAGTATAACGAATTTGAGGCCAGCCCAGACTACATAGCAAGATGTCTCAAAAAAAAAAAAAAAAAACTAAACAAAAAACAAAACTAAAAGCCGGTACAGGTTCTAGAACGAACAAGCACAGTACTTCTCAATTTCAGCATACATTAATATCACCTGGAGAGTTTGTTAAAAATACAGATTTATTACTTGGTTCCATAAATTCCCCCTCCATCACAAGACCCCATACATTCTAACTCGGCTCTACCAGTGAGCTACACCCTCAGCCACAAATGTGCATTTTAAATCAGTTTAGCTGGCTCTAACCCCAGGTGAGCTACAATGCATGGCACGGGGACCTACTCTTAAGTTAGACAATGCAAGGCAAATGGCTTAAAACTTTACTGTCCTTCCCAATATTACCCCATCCTGGCCAGCAGAGTGCACACACAGCACATCTTCAGTGCAGGCTGTGGTTCCACTTACGCACCTGGTAAATATTTACTGGTATCCACATGCAAGGCACAGAGAGATACAAAAATAAAAAGCGGTGTTGCCCAGCTCCCCAAAGAATCCAAGTTAGAGACAAGTAGGCACAAAACACAGCAGCTACACTCAGTGTGCCAAGATAACTATGTTGAACCACTCACCCTATATAGCTACCTTGAATGTTCTGTAGTCCTTTTAAACATAACCAGTTAAAAACAGAGTGCTTGATTTGCCTGAAAAACCTAGGAACCCCTTCCTATTAATATATGTATCCCCCAAAACAAGAAAACAACTCAAACTGAACCAGGCCTTTTGCTTCATATTTAACCCATCACCACATCCTGCCACTTGTAGCTCCATTTGTGTGTGTGTGTGTGTGTGTGTGTGTGTGTGTGTGTGTGTGTGTGTGTGTGAGAGAGAGAGAGAGAGAGAGAGAGAGGAGAGGGGAGAGAGAGAGAGAGAGAGAGAGAGAGAGAGAGAGAGAGACTGGTGTTTGAACTCAGACTTCGTGCTCACAAAGCAGGTGCTCTACCACTTAGGCCACACTTCTAGCCCATTTTGCTCTAGTTATTTTAAAAAGGGAGCCTAGCAGCTATTTGCCTAGGCTGGTCTCAAACTGAGATCCTTCTGATCTCAGCCTCCTAAGTAGCTAGGATTACAGATGTGAGCCACCAGTGCCCAGCTCTTCACTTAACTACAACTCCACTGCCACCCAAGCAGTCTGGGTGTTCACATCTGGACAAAAACTGCCTTTAGTGGTCAGTCCTTCCAACTTTGTACCCATATCCACCCCCATTCTCTGCATAGCCACCAAATCACCTTGTCAAAAATGCCCCCAGTGCACCTCAAACAGAATTCAAAGAGTGGCCTGAGACAACCTGCCTACCCTTCCAACTGCAAGATCCCTCTTCACCCTTGAGCCACAGTGGTTTTAATTTTCACAAACATGCCAGTGCCTTTCTTCCTTTCCAGCCCTGCATTTGCCATTTTTTTTTCTTTTCTTTTTATTTTTGGTGGGATTAGGTTATGAACTCAGGCCTTCATGCGTGCAAAGCAGGTGCCCTGCTGCTTGAGCCATACCGCCAATCCATTTTGCTCTGGTTATTTTTGGAGATGGAGGTCTTGTGAACTATTTGCTCAGATTGGTCTCGAACCATGATCCCTGCAATCTTAGCCTCCCAACATGAAGTGTTCTTTGCTTAGGAAATAACTTCCCTCAACTCTTCACCATGTTGTTTTCAAGGGTTATCTACTTAGAAAAGTCTCCAACAAAAGCAAGGCCTGCATGCCAGTTACCCTTGATTCCCTGCCTGCTATGTCCTTGGCATATGTATCACAATACCTCATTTGCTCTACTTCACGGCTGGATTCCAGGGCCTGGCACAACACCCACTAAGTAACTGTACCAGGAAGGTTTCACAATTGAGATGGGATATGAAAATGGGGAGAATTCGTAAAATCAGATACTACTTGATATGTAAATACTGAGCCAAGCTTTACCAGAAGGTGCCACCAGGGATTTACCTATTACCTACTCTTATGGGCTGAACACTGAAATCCTAACCTCCAGTGCCTCAGAATATCATCTTATTTGGACATAAGGAGAAACCTCATAGATCCAGGAACACCAAGGACAGCTAAAAAAGCACCAGAAGCTACTCTCCCCTCACAGCCCCCCAGAAGGAACCAACCTTGCTGGCCACAAATCTTGGACTTCTCCAGAACTTCCAAGACAATAAATTTCTATTCTTCATGTCAGGTAGCCTGTGGTACTATTACAGAATTCTTAGAGAACTAACACACCTTCTTATCCAACAATTCTTTGTTCCAAGAATGGGTTTTTAGAAAGGAAGAGAAACAATGAGAAGGCTAGGCCCCCTCTGACCCCCTGGTTGGGGAGGCAGATAAATAACAGAAATTCCAGTTACTGGTTCTCACCTGATGAGCCCGAAGTAAGGCAGTCCTCCGATACATGTAATCCTCTGACTTGATCACATATACCATTTTATAGGAGTTCAGCTTGAATCTACACTCCAGCTTATCCAGGCTGTCCACATTTTCCATGGTCTTTTTGCTGTTTCCTTCTTTCCCTTCCTTTTCCTGTTGCTCTCGGCCTCGCTGACACTTCCGGATCCGCCGCAGATTCCTACAAAGCAGAAAGCCCCGCAGCACGGGAGTTGATTCAGATGCAGATTTCCATGACTCTTAACCAAATGAACTTTCTTAGTTACATGCACTTATCACAATTTTAGTTACATATATACAAAATGTTCAATGGCTTCATTGTAAAATAATTTAAAATACATAGTAAAAAGTAGCAATCCCCAACCATCTCTTAATCTGTAATTCTCCCAATCTTTCTTGTTTGGGCAGAGGTAGCCACTGTCTAACAGTTTTGATTTGAAACATCTAGGTTTGTCTGGATTTGCACATATAATTACTCACTGTACTTGTTTTGAGATTTGTTTTATTGACAAAACATGTATTTCTAACCTCAACTTTTCACTCACTATTGTAATTTTCCCCATTTTACTCTACTGATTTGCCTTATTCTCCTTAACAATTGCAAGCAGTGTATCAATAATTTTAACAATTCCTTAATTTAACAATTTAACAATTCCTTAATACCTCTCTCAATTGGGGTTCTTCATGTGAACCACATAATACAGAAAAATATTTGAAAGCCTATTTTTAAAAATTCTCCCAAAAATATAACTATGCTATTTTACATACATAGGAAAGAAGATAATTCACACTGTGGATCCAGGAAAGGGTGGAAGAATGGAGTTTAGAGCCCAATTCTCTTCAACATTCAGTGGAGAGATCAGCTAAACAATTATATTATTTCTGATACTTTGCTATTTAAAACATCACTTCAGTGATGGTGGCACTGGGGTCTGAACTCAGGACCTCATGCTTGCTAGACAGGCACTCTACCACTTGAGCCACTCAGCCAGGCTACTCCAGTGAGTAGTCTTGATTTTTTTTTTTTATTATTGTACTAAGTATACATTGTGACACTAAGGATACATTGTGACATTTACTAAAGTTTTGACAATATATCATAGTTGAATTCACCCTCCTCCATCATTCTTTATCTCCCCTTCCCCCACAGTGAATATTTGTGTATGCACAATTTCTGTAGGATAGTAATTCTGAGGTCCGAGGACCCCTGGAGATGTCCAAGACCCTTCCAGGAGATCTATGACATCAAAATTATTTTCAAATAATACTAAAAGATTATCTTCCCTTTTTCACTGCGCTGGCATTTGTAGTGGGATGTAGAAAAGTAATGGTGAAAAAAACAGGCATAGCAGTACACTTCTGTAATCCTGGCACTTGGGAAGCTGAGGCAGGAAGATTGCAAGTACGAAGCCAGCCAGGAAGATCTTGCCTCAGAAAAAAAGAAAAGAGAAGTCAGGTGTGGTAGCTCAAGTCTGTAATCCTAAACTACTCAGGAGCAGAGATCAGGAAAATACCAGTTTGAGGCCAACAAAACGTTCACAGGATCCCATCTCAACCAATGGCTGGGCATAGTGGCATGTGCCTGTCATCCTAGCTATGCTGGGATGCATAAATAGGAGGACTGAGGTCCAGGCTGCAAGAGGGGTTGGCAGCACAGCATGGCTCAAGTGGTAGAATGCCTGTCTGCCTGCCCCATAAGCATTATGCCCCGAGTTTAATCCCTATACTGCCAAAAAATAAAAAACATTAATAATGGTGAACAAAAATGTTGGTGGGGTAGCACCAAACCATACTTAAAAAGTCATCATTCTTGGGGGGAAGGAGGATAAAGGAGAATGGTGGGAAGGGGTGAATTCAACCCCTTGATATATTGTAAGAACTTTTATAAATGTCAAAATGTACCCCCCAGTACACAGTAATTAAACAAAAAAAAACAAGTCACTATTCTCTGCCTGTGCACCAGCACTCAAGTGACAGGGCCAGTTTTGCTTAAGAATGTCCTTGAAGCAGTTAACATTTTTAATGTATTCCTGCCTCCTCAGTTCCTATCTTTTAAATATGTTGAATAATAAGATGAGAAAGGCATATAAAGCACCTTTGTGTATTAAAGTATAATGGGATTCTTAAAAGCACTTGAGCAATTTTGTGAGATGCAAATGAATCCCCACTTTTACCTGAAAGTTAGCCTTGAGTTTGTGACATTTTCTCAAAAATGAACATGGCAGCCTGTTACTTCAAAGAAAACAACTAACAGTTTGTGCCAATGGTAACATTTGAACATTCAAGCAAAACCGAATTTTGGTAAGCTGATAGCAGGGAACACAAGCTTGGCATCTTCCCAGTATTTAGATATGTGTTGATGAAGTCAATGGCAGTAGAGATGAGTGTGACACTTGGAAGAACTATGGAAATTGTGTCAACATTTAACATTAGTAAATTATTATCTTTCATTCAAGATATGAAGTAAATCAATTGTTTTTGACAAAACTGCATGAAAAGCTCATTGACAGTTTCATTGTCATATCAAAGAAGACTATCCACAATTATCTGAAAGGACATGAAAACAGTTCCTTTTTTGGCTACATACTTGAGGAAGGCCAGATCCTTCTTTTATATTAAGCAGATACGCAAAATGTAAAACAATGTCACTTTTTACTAATTTTTTGTTTCAAATTAAGTATCATGTATGAAAATATAGTGGGTTTAGTATTATTTTTAAATGTATTTCTCAGTTTTAATCTCAAATGTTTAAATATTACTGTATAATCTCCATAAACAAAAGCTCTTTGGGGTATTCAAGCCCTAGGAGTGTAAGGGGCTTCAAAACTAAAAAACTGAAAACCTTAGCTTAAGATAGATCATTGTAAACCAAAGTTCTGGCTCTTTTAATAGTTGTGTTTAGCCAAGCATGGTGGTACATGCCTTTAATCTCAGCCCTCTAGAGGCGGAGGCAGGAGGATTTCAAATTCAGGTTCAGACTGGGCTGAAGAGTAAGTTTGAGCCTGGGCTACATACTAAGACTGTCTCCAAACAAAAGTGAGATGTGGTGATTCAAGGCCTGTTTTCTAAGCTATTTTGGAGGTGGAGACTAGGGGTGCAGCTCAGTTCCAAGGCTGGCCTACAGAAACAGTTAGCAAGACCCCACTTAACTAGTAAAAAGCTGGGAATGATGGAGCATGCCTGTCATCCCAGCTATGTAGGAAAAGTAATAGGAGGATAGAGATCTAGGTAGGCTCAGTCATAAAAGCATGACCCTACTGGAAAATAAACTAAAAGAATAACTAAAGTAAAAAGGCCTGGGGCCCTCAAAAAGTTGTATTTATTCTGATTTTATTTGTAAGTGGGAACTGTTGAGACTTAAACTTGTTTATATTTACTGTATGTCTTAAATTAGCAAATGTTTTCTACTTATATATGTCCTCTTAGATTTTTACCTGTAGTTCATACTATAAAGTAACCAAAAAAAAATTTTTTTGTTTTGATGGTACTAGGGTTTGAATTTAGGGCTGTACTCTTCCTAGGCAGGTACTCTGCCACTTTACCATGTGAGCCACTCCACCAGCTCTTTCTTGTGTTGGGTATTTTTGAGATAGGGTCTTCCCCTTTTTTCTCTTTGCCCAGGCTGAACATGAACCACCATCCTCCTGAGTAGCTAGGATCATAGTCATGAGCCTCTGGTGCCCTGCGCCCAGTAATATCTTCAAGTTCATAATTGATAAGACATTGCTCACTCTAATTTTAATATTTGCTTAAATCTGCTTAAATTTCAAAAACTGCAGAATGAGTTACCAGGTGTTCCATTTAAATATTAATTTCAGATGGGAATAAAATTAACAGATATAATTAGTAGAGCTAATATGAATTAAATGTCTCTTATGTTTGGGGGGGAAAAAGTCAAGATGATACAATGAAAGTAGATGCATGATCCTTTGGGCCTGTTTGTTAACTGATTATAATGTTTAGTGGCTGTTTGACCACTCATCAGTTCCCATTATTTATTATGTAATTTTTTTTTTGAGACAGGGTCTTGCTAGGTAGCTCAGGCTAGCGTCAAACTGGTGATCTGCTTCCCTCCACCTCCCAAATGCTAGGATTACAGGAATCTGTCACCTCACCCAGATTAAATAATCAATTTTTAAATTCTTGTAACATGGGACCCTTACCTATCTTTTAAAATCATGTGGCTTGAAGTTAATAAATCAACTCAAATGGTTCTTTCATACACTTGTGCAACGCTAAAATGAATGGTTTGCCTTGTGCTGTCAATTATAGCTGAAGCTGGAACCTGATTTTAGGATTCTACCTCCCAGCAGTTCGTTATGTGAAAATTAGTTTCTACCAATGTTTGTGTTTCCTAACCTGACTACAAGTGAACAGTTTTTAGTGTAAAATATTTCAAAGTCTTCTAAAGTTGAATACTGCATGAATGTATGTGATTAAAATACTCGTCTTTATGTCAATATTAAAAAAAATTCTAGGGTGAAGATTCTTCCATATTTTAACTGCCCTGACCCAGAACGACTGTATTGGTTTCTTAATTTTGTCTCAAAGTGCACGAGAGTTCTTCCTTCCCCATACTGTCTACAATATGCAGTATAAACTTTTTTAAACTCTTCCTTGGACTGGGGGAGTGGCTTAAGTTGTATAGTGTCTGCATAGCAATTGTGAGGCCCTAAATTTAATCTTCAGTACCACAAAAAAATAAAAGAAAATAAACAAACAAAAAAAACCCTCTTCAAATGTGGTAAGAAATATACCATGATATGTTTTCTGTCATGTGCACAGACTTCACACCTGTTTTGTTGAGAGGAGCATGGCACACAACAACTGCTCAAAATGCTAAATGAATCAGACTAGAAGACAGGCAGGGCCCTTTCTGGTGGAACTCTTTCCATGTTATCATTAGGATTAAGTATAGTAATACTGGAATAATATATCTTTAGGACATGAGACTTCACTTCCAAAGTTGGGAAGAAAGAAAGCTATTTTACTTCTTTTCTTTTCTTTTTTGAGACAGACCTCATTAGGTAGCCGAAGCTGGACTCGAACTTGTGATTCTCCTGTCTCTGCCTCAGAGAGCGGGGACTATGGACATGTCCGACTACATCCAGTTACTTTATTTAATGTTTTTCTCATTAAATTAAATTAAATTTAGCATTACAATCTGCCTGTATAAAAGAAGAAATTTTAAAAATTTTATGCATTAAAGAGTTCACCTAACAGCTCTCAGACTTTTGAAAGGCTTTGTCCCTTGGCTGAAGTGTGGGATCTTAGATTTTAAAGTACTTTCTTCCACTATTTCCAAAATGTCCCATTGTACCTAAACTGTTTATACAAACTATATATGGTTTATGCTAAAAACCTGCTTTTCTTCTGACAGGGTAGAATTTTCATGTATGCTAGGAAGAAGGTGCCTACGTGACTAGCACTCAAGAAAAACCAGGCCCCAAGTCTCTAATGAGCTTCCCTGGGAGGTGACATTTCATATACACTGTTTGAAAGTTAAGAGCGTCTTGTGTAATGCCACTGGGATAGGAATCTTGGAAACTTGAGCCTTGCTTCCTTCAATTTTGCCACAGGCACATTTTCCCTTTGCTGATTTGCTTTGTATTTTCTTGTTGTAATAAATCCTGGTTACAAGTATGACTAGATACTGAGTCCTGTGAGTCCTCTTGGTGAATCATCGAAACTTGGAGGCTCTAACATGCTCATCCAATGTAGGGGAAGTTATTGCTGATCCTCCCTGATGCACTGTGAGGGATGCTCCAGGTAAGTATATATTGTAACAGCCATACATATCTTGGATTCAACATTCTCAGCAGACAGAACAAACAAGCAGAATACGTGCAAACCAAGACTCTGAAAGTCACTTAACTCTCCACTCAAGTGTGCATACGTATATATGCATATCACGAACAGGCGACTTGGTGCACTCACCTTGGGAGAAATACTGGTTTCTGTGCCAAATGTTCACGAAGTTCAGGAGAGGTAGTATCAGAATTCATGTATCGCTCCACATAGTCTGACCAGCGCTAGGACAAGAAACACAAAATGCAAGTAGAGCCATCATCAAAACTGAGCTACATTTTTATCAGGCAGTCTTGTAAATTCTATGATTAAAATGTCCAAAATCTATAAATTTCAAGATCAAAACAATCAGGTGGACATGGTAGCACATGCCTGTTGTCCCACCATACGGAGATGGAGGCAGGAGGATAGTTAGCTTTAAGTCCTACCTGGGCTACATAATGAGTTCAAAGCCAGCCTGAACTATACTTTTTTGTCTCAAAAAACCAAGGATTGGAGATGTACCTCAGCAGTAGAGTGTTTGTGTATAGCATGAGTGAGGCCCTGGGTTTGATCCCTAGCACTGCAAAAAACAAGTGACATCTTTTTCCCTAACGGCACACTTATTACTTGGTGTTAGAATTGGTTTAAGAATTCTGTTTTATGCCAGGTGCTGGTGGCTCACGCCTATAATCCTAGCTACTCAGGAGGCAGAGATCAGGAGAATCTTGATTCAAAACCAGCCTCTTCAACAAAAACTGCTGGGAAAACTGGTTAGCAGTCTGCAAAAAACTAAAACTAGATCCATGTATATCACCCTATACCAAGATTAAGTCAAAATGGATCAAGGATCTTAATATCAGACCCCAAACTCTAAAGTTGATACAGGAAAGAGTAGGAAATACTCTGGAGTTAGTAGGTATAGGTAAGAACTTTCTCAATGAAAGCCCAGCAGCACAGCAAGTAAGAGATAGCATAGATAAATGGGACCTCATAAAGCTAAAAAGCTTCTGTTCATCAAAAGAAATGGTCTCTAAACTGAAGACAACACCCACAGAGTGGGAGAAAATATTTGCCAACTATACATCAGACAAAGGACTGATAACCAGAATATATAGGGAACTTAAAAAACTAAATTCTCCCAAAACTAATGACCCAATAAAGAAATGGGCAAGTGAACTAAACAGAACTTTCTCAAAAGAAGAAATTCAAATGGCCAAAAAACACATGAAAAAATGCTCACCATCTCTAGCAATAAAGGAAATGCAAATTAAAACCACACTAAGATTCCACCTCACCCCTGTTAGAATAGCCATCATCAGCAACACCACTACCAACAGGTGTTGGCGAGGATGCGGGGAAAAAGGAACCCTCTTACACTGTTGGTGGGGATGCAGACTACTACAACCACTCAGGAAAAAAATTTGGAGGCTACTTAAAAAGCTAGACATCGATCTACCATTTGATCCAGCAATACCACTCTTAGGGATATACCCAAGAGACTGTGACACAGGTTACTCCAGAGGCACCTGCACACCCATGTTTATTGCGGCACTATTCACAATAGCCAAGTTATGGAAACAGCCAAGATGCCCCACCACTGACGAATGGATTAAGAAAATGTGGTATCTATACACAATGGAATTTTATGCAGCCATGAAGAAGAACGAAATGTTATCATTCGCTGGTAAATGGATGGAATTGGAGAACATCATTCTGAGTGAGGTTGGCCTGGCCCAAAAGACCAAAAATCCTATGTTCTCCCTCATATGTAGACATTAGATCAAGGGCAAACACAACAAGGGGATTGGACTATGAGCACATGATAAAAGCTTTAGCACACAAGGGAGGGGTGAGGATAGGTAAGACACCTAAAAAATTAGCTAGCATTTGTTGCCCTTAACGCAGAGAAACTAAGGCAGATACCTTAAAAGCAACTTAGGCCAATAGGAAAAGGGGAACAGGAACTAGAGAAAAGGTTAGATCAAAAAGAAATAACGTAGAAGGTAACACCCACGCACAGGAAATCAATGTGAGTCAATGCCCTGTATTGCTATCCTTATCTCAACCAGCAAAACCCCTTGTTCCTTCCTATTATTGCTTATACTCTCTACAACAAAATTAGAAATAAGGGCAAAATAGTTTCTGCTGGGTATTGAGGGGGTGGGGGGGAGAGGGAGGGGGCGGAGTGGGTGGTAAGGGAGGGAGTGGGGGCAAATGACCCAAGCCTTGTATGCACATATGAATAATAATAATAAAAAAAAAAATTCTGTTTTATGCCAGGTGCTGGTGGCTCACACCTATAATCCTAGCTACTCAGGAGGCAGAGATCAGGAGAATCTTGGTTCAAAACCAGCCTGGGCAAATAGTTAGCAAGACCCTATCTTGAAAATACCCAACACAGTTCAGGATAGGTAGAATGGCTCAAGTGGTTCAGTGCCTGCCTAACAAGTGTCAGACCCAGAGTTAAAAGTCCCAGTACCACGAAAATCTGTTTTAGAGGGCTGTGGGCATGATTCCAGTGGTAGAGTGCCTGCCTAGCAAGTGGGAGGCCTGAGTTCAAACCCCAATAACACCACTAGACAAAATAAATAAACAAACAAATAAATAAATGATTCTGTTAGTAAGATGGCTAACAGAACTCTATCTAAAATGGTTATCAGATGTCATAAGGGTAGAAACTGGCTGACTAACAAGTTTTAATTCCCCACACAGGGTTTTGTTGAAGAAAATGCATGGAGACAATGTCTGAAAATCAGTATCTTCTACATGAAAAGTTGAATTTCTGGCACCACTTTGGGGGGGAAAAAAAACCCCAAATATTTGGCAACTACAAGCCAATATTCTTTTCTTTTATACCCCAACGTCATATACAAGCCTGTACCTCCCACTTAAATTACCTTCTAGACCAAGTATGATAATCATTTCACTGTCCATTCTCTGAGTCCAGAATTCCTGGCTTCATCTAGGCCAATAAAAAGTAAGCATAACACAAGAGCCAAGATGCCATGTGTTCTTTCTTTTTCTTTTCCTTTTGGTGGTACTGGAGTCTGAACTCAGAGCCTCACATTTACTAGGCAAGTGTTCTACCACTTGAGCCACTCCACCAGCTCTTTCTGTGTTGGGTGTTTTCAAGATAGGGTATTGCAAATTATTTGCCTGGGGCTGGCTCTGAACCTTACCTTAGTCCTCCTCACCTCTGCCTCCTGAATAGCTAGGATCACAGGCATGAGCCACTGGTGACCAGCTTTGTTGTTTTTTTATGCATTAGGATAAAGCAGGAAAGCTGCCAACCATAACATTTCCTCAGAAGAGATGGCTTAGGGCTGGGATATAGCTTGGTGATACAGCGCTTGCCTAGCATGTGTGAGGCCCTGGGTTCGATCCCAGCACCAAAAAAAAAAGAAAAGGACAGAAGAGATGGCTTTAATAAGGGTAAACTGAGGCAGCCCTTCCCTTTATTCTAGAAGACAGGGTCACCAGGTCAGATTCTCAGAACATGCCAATGCTATTCTGCACACAGTATTTTAATATACTTGTCCATACCTCTGCTTCCACTGGGTCATCTGAGTTTTCTTCTTCTGTGTCCAGAAGCTCAATGGTCAGCTGAACCTGGCCTTGACTTTGAATGAACATAAGCTGCAAATAGAAGCCAGAGTATAAAGAAAAATCCATCTCCAAAGCTATAACCTAGCTCCTCAAGTTGTGGAAGGTGAAGAGGTAGTAAAATTATAAAATTTTGGTCCAACTGAGGAGATGACAAAGATTTTCAAAAACTTGGGATACCAGTGACAAGAAAAGTAAAATCCAGTCTTGCTACCAGAAATAAATATATAACTGTTCAATTAGCTAAGCCAATAATTAATGCCAATAAGAGTGCCTAGGAAATTATTTATTAGAATAGTAAAATACCAATATTCTTTCCATTGATACTACCATTTATTGGACTTAATACAAAGATGTAATCAAGTCTACAGTGCTTTAAAAAAACAAAGAAATGCTTTGCTATAATGGCACCATTTGTGCCCGAAGTTCTGGTAAGATTGTGTGTTTAAATTCATATTTAAAAGCAACACATTAACAAAAGCAAACAAAAGCCATGTTTTACAAAAAACAGCTATCAGTGGAGACTGGTACATGGATCTTCTCTTCCCGATATGACAGGTGTTTAGTTTTCTGTAACATGAAATATAGTCTGGCATGGTGGTACATGCCTACACTCCCAGCACTCAGAAGGCTGAGAAAGGAGTGTCAAGTTCAAGGCCGCAAGACCCTGCCACAAACAGTAACAACAAAATACAAATAGCCATAAAAACAATTTTGAAGAGCCAGGGGTGCTACTAATTGAGGAAAATAAGTTACAGTACATTTTGTCCAGTATAAGCTCTTTCAAAACATATACTGAAACAAAATTTAGAAATGTCCTCAGTGATTATTTCAGGAAAAAACTTTTAAGTCATCTTTTTTTGGGTTGTCTGCATTCTCTATTTGTTTTTAACAATGACCATAGATTTCATTATTAACATTTTCCAACAATTACAAAAACACTGTAATATGAAAAAAAGTTCAGAGAAAAGGCAGAATACAAAATACTAATATATAACTAATTAAAAAAAAAACACACACACACAAGAAAGAACCAAAGTAGACATCTGCCCATGTAAAGAACTACTTCCACTTTTCCATATTCTTTGTCCTCTGATAGACCCATTAGGAATTCTGAGGAGTTCCAGAAGTGGAATCGGTAAACATACCATGATGGTTTCACCTTCAGTAGAGTCCTAACAACTTCATTATCACTAGCAAGGTGCTTGGTAACATAAGCACTCTCACCTTAAAGCAATTCTCATCTGACATAAGCTGCTCTGCCTTCCGCTGATATGTTGACTCCAGGAGGCTTCTTGCAGTCTGTGTGTTCAGCTGGCCTCCAGTGGCCCCATTGTTGTTTTCTGCCAGGTAAAGGTCAGTCACCTGCACACAGATCTCATCACTGACAATGTGCTGCAGCTGAAATAAAACAGGCATGTCATCAATGAACCAAGAAAATAGTATCTCACCATCTAGTCACTCTACTGGAAGAGGGTTTTTTTGGTTTGTACTTCTAGAAAGTTCATCATGCAAAAGCACCTTATCATCATCTTGGAGAACTAGGTCAAGGTTATCAACCTTATCAGTAAACCAACCAGGGCTGTGGGTATAGCTTAGTGGTACACTACTTGGATAGCATGCTTGAGGCATCAAGCATGCTGGTGTTCAATCACAAGCACCAAAAAAAAAGAGAAATGAAATAAATTCTAAGGATCTTTAAAAAAAAAAAAAAAAAGGCTCCCAGCATTTTTTTCACCTGATTCTCAAAACTAGCCCAGAAAACAGGCTAAAAAGGAAGGGGTACCCTGTTGTAAAACACATTTTTTTCATGTTAGATGAGAAAACTATAAGCTGGGGTGAGAAGAGGAGCCTTAGAAGAACCATAAGATCTATGCCTAAGCCTGGTGTGTCATCCTAGCACTCAGAGGAGTCTGAGACAAGAAGATGGAGAATTTGAGACCAGCCTAGGCTACTAGCAAGATTCAGTCTAAAATAAAACAAAAAGATTCTCATCTGTATTCTTAGCTCTTACACAAACTGTGAAACTCTTTGGGTACTTAAGAAATGGTTGCTGAATTAACCGCCCAGGAGTACACTCAGTTGAAGGATTAGTTGAGCTTCCCTACTCCTAGGCCATACCCTTACCAACATACCACCTATTTTTTGTACATTTGATAAACAGTGTAATACTTAATTTGCATATGTTAATTTTCTTCCTTCCTTCCTCCCTCCCCCCCCCCCTTTTCCAAGGCTGGGGACTGAACGTAAAAGAACTATGTGAGTGCATCCTACAATTAATTCATTTTCAATACAGGCTAATCATGATTGACAACTGGTAACTTTTCTAACATTCATACAATAATTAGAAAGTCAAGCCTTTCAGAATTCCATTTCATAAAGGTCTTGAGTGGTTGAATTCAGGGCCTCACATTTGCTAAGGCACCTTGGGCCACACCCCCAATCCTATTGCTTTGTTTAATTTTGAGATATGGTCTCACTTTATGCCAGGCCAGCATGGAGCACAGTCCTCCTTTGTGCACTTCCCTGTATAGCTGGGGATGACAGGTGAGTGCCACCATACCCAGCAAATGGTTAAGATGGAGTCTCAGCAAACTTCTTTTGCCTGGGCTGGCCTCAAACCATGATCTTCTAGATCTCTATTTCCCAAGTAGCTAGGATTTCAGGCTTGAGTTACAGCACCTGGCTCCTCCTTTTTTTTTTTTTTTTTTGGCAGTACTGGGGCTTGAACTCAGGGCCTACACCTTGAGCCACTCCACCAGCCCTTTTTTGTGATTTTTTTTTTTGAGATAAGGTCCTGTGGACTATATGCCAGGGGTGCTTTGAACTGCTATCCTCCCTATCTCTGCCTCCTGAGCAGCTAGGACTAAAGGCGTGAGCTACCAGTGCCCAGCCCCAGCTTGTTTTTTAAGAAAAATTTCTTATTTTTGGTGATGCTGGGCAGGAACCCAGGACCTGATACATGCTATGCAAGCACTCTACCACTGAGCTACAACCCCAGCCTACTATTTCTAATTTGAAATAAAAATTCCTACAAATGAGATTTTATCCACCAATATATCAAGAAAAAAAAGTTAAGATAGTAAAATGTTAATTTCAGTATCATTTTATCTATTTTACTTTTAAGTTTTTGTAACCACTAAGCTGTTCTATTGGGAGGAAGCTATTCTTTTTGAAGTGTTAGTAACTATGACAACTACTTACTGCACATGGTTAAATAAATTATGATTAGTCCAGATAAAAGATTAATGGTAGTTATCACTGCTAAAGTAATGCTTTATGACTAAATAACTCAATAAAAAGCTTAAGATATAGTGTATGCAAGAGAAAAAGCAAGGTGAAAAGACTATCCAAACATAATCTCTGTCTACCACATAGAAACTTCTGAGTTACACTTTCTTATCTAAGTAGAATATGTCACTGACTCCCTATCCATATCTTCTTTTTGGATATCTATTCCCTCTTATAATCTCTTGAAAGGGCAGCACTACAAATCCAGAGATAACTAGTGACCCACCACCCCACTACAAATCTGATCAGATTGTCTTGGAAATGTGCAATGACACATGGAGAGGGTTTGCTAGATTTCTGACAGAAGAGCGTCTGTATGCAAAGGCTGAGTAATGCTGGGGCCAGAGGCACTACCCTGACAAGCCAAAGTCTCAGAGGCTGAAGAAGTCTGAATTACATGTTGAATGTGCATCCACACAGATGCACAAGAATGGGAGATGTCCAAGAAAAAGGGATACAAAAGAGAAGGAGACTTCCCAGTCTCACATGGTGTGGTCATACTCTGAGTTCTGTACTTAGACTACCCATTGTATACTTAAAATTAAAATTAATCCCTCTTAAACCAGCCTGGAAAAGGTAAGACAAATAATTATATGGCTTACATGGTGTTCTACCTCCAGTCAGCAATGAACTCTTGGGGAACACCAAGTGAGAAGAGGAGAATGAGAGAGGAAATACATCCCACTGAAGAGTTAAGATGAGAAGCTTGAACACATCTTAGAAACCTCTGTTTCCATTAAAAAAAAAAACCAAAAAACAAAAACCACGGTTGGGACAGTATGTGTTACTGACTGAGTATCAAAGCCAGATACACAGGTACAGGTGGCTCACACCTGTAATCCTAGTTACTCAGGAGGCAGAGATCACAGGATCATGGTTCAAAGCCAGCCCAGGCAAATAGTTTACAAATCCCTGTCTTGAAAAAAATCCCTTCACAAAAAAGGGCTGGTGGAGTGGCTCAAGGTGTAGCCCCTGAGTTCAAGCCCAAGAATCGCAAAAAAAAAAAAAAAAAAAAAAAGAAAAGAAAAGAAGGCTCATCATAACTAGATGCTTCTAGTAAATGGGGTAATTATATCTATTGTTTCAAAAACTGATCTCAGGTTTATAAAAAGTAAGTTTACTGACTTTCTTTTATAGTTGTGGGGCTGGTGGTAGTTGTAAGCAGAAACGTAAGCACAACTTAACTAGTCATATTTTACAGAAATTAAGAGAATTAACAGGGACTTCTCAAATTATGAGCATAGCTGGTTGTATCCAATAATGATTTTTGTCAGTCACCATCCAGACCCCTTTATGTGAAGGCCTAGTAGCTTCTTTCACTTTTAGGAAAAAGCGATCTGCCTGACAACATTTTCTAATATCCAAGATTCAGGTAGTGAAGCCCTATCTCCCTGTCCTGAATAGATACTATGGGTATGCAGAGGCAGGACTCCTACCAAAAATCAAGCCAAAAGCATGGTTACACTGCAAAAAATTCAGTATTTTATCCCAAGAAAGCACTGAGCAACAAGCTTTTTTCCCTCCACAGTGGCAGCATGGAGTCTAGGATTTGAATTTGTTTTTCCTATATAAAAGTTGTATACTAAAACAAAACTCAGATCAGAAGGCCAAGAAGTAGAAAATGTGACTGTTACCAGCTATTTGTTATCAAGATATTATTGTTACACCTTAATTCCAGCACTCGGGAGGTAGAGGCAAGGAGAATCACTAGTTCCAAGCCAGCCTGGACTACATGGTAAGATGCTGTCTCCAAAAATACCTCCCAGGAACAAAACACAAAAGCAACACAAAGCCTAACTTAAAGGGAACCTCAAATAAAGGAGGTGGGCAGAGCATTGCAAAAGATGTAGAATTTCAAATATGAATTGAAGCAAGTGCACAAAATTACCAACATCTGCAAAAGAGGCAATGCTACATGCTGCGCTTGCTCCTCACACAAGATAGGCCAGTTATGGGCTAGTAGGGAAGGCAGGGTGCGGAGTAGGAGTCAGGACCTCTGTGCTCTCCATAGGTGGCCAGCCAAGGAGATGCAGATTGAAAACTGCAAAGGAGCAGAGTCTGTGGCTGGAAAACCATGCTTTGTTAACATAAGAAATCAGACTTGACCTTAATTTTGCCCTATCCCATACAGAGCCATGTTTATGAACACTGTTACATGAGCAAGCTGGCCTTTCTTTTCTTCATGGAAATCTTGCCTTTTCTTTTTGCCAAACCAACCTTTAGATTAAGGACTTCTCTCACCAACCGTAGCTTCCACCCATGTCCTCACCTGTCTGACGATGCTCTGGATCAGTTTATCCATGGTGAAGGCAATGTAGGCGTGAATGGTGAACATCTCTCTTAGCGAATCTTCATACTGAGATGAGTCTATGTTGCCATCCAGCAGGCTCCGCACCATGTCCAGGAAAGCTGGGTAATAATCTTCTACGTCAACATCCACTATAGGAGAGATGGGACAGGTGAGGCCTTACCCTGCTAAGAAAAGATTGAGGACAGAGGGCAGGGCAAATCCCACAGCTGGCCTAAACAGCATTTGAAAGGACAAACACTAGATATGCAAATCACCCACTTAACCCACTGCAGACAGAGATGAAATCTAACAGGTGGCTATAATCAATGCTGTCCATCAGGAGAGTGACTCTGCAACTTTATCAGCCGCTTCCAAAGCTTCCAATACTGACTGATCGTGCTAGAAAGATTACTTTACAGCACTGCTAGGCTCGGCATGACAGTAGAGCAAACTATCCCAAGGAAAAGGATTCTTCAATTTGTTGGCTTTTCAGCCTGGACACGAACATTCCCTATAGGAATCACTTGCTCATAAAGATATTTCAATGAAGCACATAAAGTACAGATAAGAAAAGGCAGACCCAGCTGTGTACTAGCCATGCACTGGTAGCACTGGGAACCCGCTCAGGAATAGAATGGAAATATAAATTAAATCCATTATGATGAATATTTAAGTAATCTGCATTTGTCAAAGTCCTTTTGTTTAAAAACAGATTTGCAACACTGTATTTCAAATTGCATTAAATGATTTGTCCAGGCTGCACATGAATCATTTCAACCACTAGTTGGAATTAATCAGTACTTAAAGAGACATCTGACAACTAGTGAAGGACATAAGAACAGTCAAAGAGCCCTCCTAAGCTTAATAAAATAAGACCCATTTATGTCAAGTTCAGAAACTTGACATAACTTTGAAATCAAGAGAGCAGCTCAAGTTGGATACTGAGGTCTTGGTTATGTCGTTTCTTGATGTCTTTCTTGAACACAATTATATTTACTGTGGAAAAATATACTGAGGGGTAAAATTTTGATTTGTATACTTTTTAGTATATATTTTGTGATTTTGTATTTCAGTAAAAAAGGTGACTCAAGTGAAACATTACAGAAAGAACTACTTCAATGAGGACTAATTGGGTTACCTATTTGTAGCATGTGGCGGGGGGAACTAAGAGCAAAACCAAATCTACCTCCATTTACCTGAAGTATGGTAGAATCCTTATAGACAGGCAAAACAGGACAATTACAGTTTAAAATAATCAAATGGCTTGAGTTTCATTACAGAACATCACCTTTGTTCAACCCCACAAAACAGGCATAGACTATAACCTTGCTATGAAAAACCCCTTTATGAGAGTATAAAGCTATGAGCCCAAACCACAGATGTGTAAATGCAAGCCATGACCAGTATGATGGTTGACTTCATCACTTAAGACCAAACTATGTAAACCTCAATCCAAGTCAAGTCAGTGGTCAGGCTAGGATTAAGCCGTTTTGTCTCTAATTTCTACCGAAGCAGAAGGAATCACCACATCTCTTTCAAACTAGGACTAATCCAGATAAAGCTTCTAGAATAATTCACAGCATCACTAGCTTTTCAACAGATAAAGCTAGGGCTACACATGGGATGCCTACTATTGTAATCCATAAAAACAAAACAAAAACCTTGCTTTTCAGGTTTGTTATTTCCTGAACAGTCCAGAAGAAAGGCATATGAGAATGCTTTTGGCTCACAACTCAAGTGCCTAATTGATAAACTGAACTATTATCAGAAAGCAGGCACAAGAGAATTGAAGTATATGGTGGCTTCCTTAAGCTTCCCTTGTTTTCTTCATCTTGAATTCTCTTATCTTTATTCCTGTCGTACCTATTCTGCTATGTCTCACACCATCTTGAATTGGAACTTTGCTCACATGTATCTAAGAAAATTTCCATTTGCCTAATGCATGAATAACTAGGAATGTATGTCCTATCACAGAGTGGAGTCAACTATGACATTTTAGTTTCTGTCCTTTGAAACACTCTGCAGTAACCCAGAGATCTGACATTTGGACAATTGGTCCCCCATCCCTGGTGTGTCCACAGTACCAACCACTGACTAAGCAAGCGTCCATGATCTGAAAAGTGTGTAAGGTGTTATACATATTTTCTCAAAGCCCCCCAGCAAACCCATAAAGTAATAATTAATACCTCCATTTTACAAATAATAGGCTCATTGAGTTTAAGTCAGGTCAAACAACCAGTAAGTTCAAAGGTAGTATTTGAACCCTAGTTCGAATCTAAAGCCTGTGGCTCTATGCAGAAAAGAAAGCAGTTCCAAGTGTTAACTAAACACTGATGTCCTAATCATATCCTGTGTAAGCCAACTGTCTAAGCACTCACTAGGTTCTTTGAGACGTAGCTGTATGGCAGGGCTATCACTCTTGTCTCGCTTTATGCCTAGCACTTCCCGTTCCCACTCTCTTTCTCGGTTTTCTTCCTCAATTTGCCGTTCAGCTTGGGAACAAATTCGTAGCAGCCTTAAGCAGAGAATCTGGTGCAGTCGCATAAAGATATACCAGTTGTTATTGACATAGAAGAGGTTGTATACTTCATCCATCCCTCTTAACTTTTGAGCTGCTGTATTACTAAACAGGAGCTTGGACTTAGGGGGGCTCCCCCCAACACCATTGTGCTTCTTAGCTGTCCCTGTGGCTTCATCTATATCCATTTCTTCCTCCTCTTCTTCCTCCACATCTGAGAGATCACCTCTCTGAGCGAACAGCAGATCTGGAATGAAATGATGCATGATTTGCTTGATTTTATATTTGTCCTCCTTTTGAATGCCTGTTTGCCTCTTCACATGATGGATAATCAAAGCAGCAGCATCTTCCAGTATCTGTTTGTCTTCATAGGCAAGTGAGAGGTGTGGACCAACAGGTACACCAGCGTTCTCTTCTGTAGCTTGCTCTTGCCTCTGATGGAACAGACACGAAAAGTACTGTGTGACATGTATATACTGTGTTACAAACCTCTAAGACTATACTAGCAGTACATCCTGTTATTAATGACAGTGGCAACTGGATGTGTAATGCACACCTATAATCCCAGCATTTGGGAGAGTAAAGCAGGAGGATCTAGAATTCAAGGCCAGCCTGGGCTTACATAGTGAGACCTTGTCATAAAATAATAAAATAGCCAGGCGCCAGTGGCTCACATCTATAATCCTAGCTACACAGGAGCAGAGATCAGGGGGATTGTGGTTCGAAGACAGCCTGGGCAAATAGTTTGTGAGACCCTATCTCGAAAAACCCTATACAATAAAGGGCTGGTGGAGTGGCTCAAGTTGTAGGCCCTGAGTTCAAACTCTAGCACCACAGATAAATAAAAAAAATCATGTGGCTACCCAATCCAAAACTTAGGAACCAATCTTAGTAATTTTTGTGCCTCTTCCAGATACACACAGGTAATGTGGGAAAACTGGTTTAATACAAAAAGACTGGTATTTTTAGACTTTGAAGACTTGTACGGATAAAAGGACAGAATTGAAACTATTTTTAAAATTCTGTATTAACATTTATAGAGGATATGGTATAGCCTGGGAGTAACTTTAAAATACTTCTGGACTGGGGGGTATGGAGGATGACAATATAACATTGACAAAATATGGATGATTAAGCTTACGTAAAAATTCATTTACTAGTATTCTTAACAGTGAGGTTTAGGTTTAAAATGGTAGATGATCAAGAATAGAAAAGGCTATGACAGACAGTCATGAAGAAATCAGCAGGTCTTGGGAGGGCCTCGCTTTCTTATAATGATGTTAATTTCCAGGAATTAAATCTACACTGAACATGAAAACCAGACCCACCAAGACTGAAGCAGCCCAGCTCACCTCATCATAGATACTCTCGATTTCATTGAGTAAACTCTTAGATCTCAGGACCTTGGTGTCATTCTGTTTAAAGTTGATGCCCTGATGGTCCAGAGACTTCAAGTAGTATTTCTCATTTTGCTCTCGCCACACCTTGTTAAAGCCTCTCTGAGCTTCTCGCCATTCTTCCTCTTTCATCTTCAACCTAGTAGGGTGGGAAGGGGGCACAAACAATAACGTGAGAATTCAGAGGGCTTAGAAATGAGAAAAATGACAGGTTCACTTTATTTCAAAACTCATTACAAGGGCTAATGGAATGGCTCTAGCAGTAAGAGTGCCTGCCCAGCAAGTATGAGGCGTTGAGTTCAAATCCCAGTACTGAAAAACAAACAAAACTCCAAAACACCAAACAACAGCACCTGGGAGGCTGAGGCAGGAAGACTGCAAGTTCAATGCCAGACTAAGTGAGACCGTGTCTCAAAAACAAAAAAACAGACACTTTATAGATCCCACGGTATACCAGTATGTATCCTTTGAAAAGGGGGTTCTCCTTCTTGACTAGATAAATCCGTTTCTCTGCTGCATGACTCTGCAGATGTTCACAAAGCTGATAGAAATGCAAAGTTCAAGAGCAGAGGACACAGACAGTCTGAAGTTCTGACCAGAATCACAGATGCCAATGCTCCAGGAGAGTAAAAACAAAACATCACCATAAGCAAATAATGGTGCCTCAAAACCCAGAAGTTAGTGCCAATGGTAAGAGTAACAACAATCTTGTGTCAGTTCTTGAGGAAGGGTGCTTGTGAACTGTACAGCAAGTGAGAATTTTCACCAAGTGAGAGGGGAACTCAGCTCTTAGCAAAGGATTCTTGGTGCAGGCAAGAGGGGCACTGACTCACAGGACCATGGGGCTCAGCTCAATCTCTCACCTCCTTTTGGAGGCCTGGCCTTCCTTAGGCACCCCCCTACACCAAAGCCTGACACGAAGGCTTGTTAGATGAAAGAATTCTTGGCCAAAAAAAAAAAAAAAAGAAATATATGGGTCCAGTGGCCTATAATCCCAGCTACTCAGGAGGCCGAAACTGGGAGACTGTAGTTCCACACCATTATGGGGAAGAGAGTTAGTAAGACCCAATCACAACAAGTATTCTGGGTATGGTAGTGCATACCTATAATTCTAGCTACCAGGAAAGCATAAGGAAGATTGTGATGCAAGACCTTTTCCAAAAAATAACTAAAGCAAGAAGGGCTGAGGACATGATTCAGGAGGTAGAGAGACCGCCAAGCAAGCTGGGGGGCTGAGTTCAAACCCTAGTACTGAAAGAAAAAAAGAAAGGGTGGTAGGAGTAAACCAAATCTTGGGGCAGGGTGAAGAAGTAAATCAAACCCAGGGCCTTGACCATGCTAGGCAAGCACTCTACCACTGAACTACATTACATACCCAGCCCAGATTCTTTTTAAATTGTGAACATTATCAAGTTTTACAAAGACAGAGTGACTTACAAAACCCCATCTTGAAAACACCTAACAGAAAACAACAACAAAAACAAAAAAATGGCTGCTGATTCTTTTTTCTTCTTTGTTCTTTTCTTTTAAAATACTCCCTCTCAAGCTGGGCTCCATGGTGTGTACCAGTAGTCTCAGCTTCTCATGAGGCTGAGATAAGAAGATCGCGTGAGCCCAGGAATTCAAGGCCAACCTGGCATACAGCAAGACCCCATCTTATTAAAACAATTAATTAAAAAATAAAAACAATCCTCCTCAAACACATACAAAGCTCTGTGTGTTTGTGTATGTGTGTGTGTATGTGTGTGTTGCCACGGATCAAACCCAGAGCTTTATACATTCCAGGCAAGTGTTCTATTACTGAGTTACATGCCCAGCCCTCCACTGTAATTTCCCAGGTTACAAGGTTTGTTCTCTAATACTGATTACACAGAACCCCAAAAAGAAGTTCCACCACCATTCTACTCTGCACCCAGTTTCCAACCACCAGGGCTGGTGAGAACTGGAGGTCTCATGGAAAAACCAGGTTATAAATGAGTCTTATTTAATGGGACACTAAACCTGGCATGAAGCATACTAAAGCATGAAGGGTACATTTTTTCACATACCTTTTAAGAACAATTGGGACAGCAATGGATGGGTTCTTCCTCAGACCATCAATGATATCAGCTGCTTTATCAGCATATATCCTCTGGAGTGCTTTTCGATGGATGACTTCTGATGTACCCCCAAGGGTGTTATCCAAGCGAAATTTGGCTTGTTCTTCAGCAGACAATCGGGAAAGCTTTTTCTGTATTGCTTCCAGAACTCGGATTGTTGCCAGATTTGTCTCTAAAACTACATCAAGCTAAGGAAGAAATTAAAGGGTATTCAGGAGCCAAATCAGAATAGAGCAGTAGTTAGAAGAATAATGTAGGGATTGGAATCCTGGCTCTGTCATTCTAGCCATATAACACTCTTTATGAGTGTTATATGAGGATTTTTCTGGATTAAATGGTACTAGCCACATAAAGCATTAAGCACAATGCCTAGTACGTAAGAAACATCCACTGAAGACAGATTTGTAGTTATGGCTCCTATCTCCACCACAGTGTGCTTTGCTTAAGATGCTGATCCTAGGCCAGAGGGACCTACCACCAGGAGGCTATTTTACTGATATTATTCCCTAAACTTTCTTAAACTGATAAGACTTGTTACAAATGATAATAATCAAAGCAATGCCAAAAGCAGTTTTTTATGGGCATAACTTGAAATACTTAAATATTCAAGTCTTGCTGTTCCACATCCAGTAGTAATAAGCTCAGTGACTGTCATTTCTTTCTTTTTTAGGGGCAGCACTGGGGTTTGAACTCAGGGCCTCATGCTTGCTTGGCAGGGACTCTGACACCGCTTGAGCCAGCCTGCCCTTTGTTGTGATGGATTTTTTTCAAGATAGGGTCTTGCGAACTATTTGCCCAGGGTTGGCTTCCAACTGTGATCCTCCTGATCTGTGCCTCCTGAGTAGCTAGGATTATAGGCATGAGTCACTGGCACTGGCTATCATTTCTTAAGTTCAATACTGTATTTGTGAGTAGCCATGTAAATTCTTACCGGACTCTGGGTACTTATTTCCTGGCAGTGGCTTAGCCTGCCCTGGTTAAAGACATGACTACCTTTTTCCTAGGATTAACGTAAGAGTCTTTAAATAAGAAACAAAAAATGAAGTAAATGAGCAGTCTCAAGGCCTACAAACCAAATGTCTGCACAAGTGTTCCATAACTTTTCTTATCTGGAGTCTATGGTAGTCATCTTGTCAAGTATTTCTGATTCCTATCCCCCCAGTTATGGACAAATGATGGACTAAACTTCTGGGCTTCCACATGACTGGACAGGGCCATGCAACCAGTTCTGGCAAATGAGTTGTGATGAGATGAGAAGTTACAACAAGTTTACTATTTCTAACTCAGGGACTCATGCTTGCTATACAGGCACTCTACCACTTGAGCCACTCTGCCAATCCCTTTTGTGTATGTGTGTATGTGTTGGGTATTCTTGAGATTGTACCTTGTCTGTACTATGGCATTACCAACCTACCTTGATAAAAGAACACTTCTTCAAACCAGCCTATCCTGCCAAAAACTAAGTACATACACATGCCACACTTCTTTTTCCTTTGCTGTAGTCACATATGGAAAATGAGGATGTTACTCTCACTTGCAAGGATACCAGTTGAGAGAAAATACGAACATCCTGTCCAAAAGAAATACCCAGCTCTGCCTTCTAACTTCTCACACAGGTAACAAAGAAATGCTTTCTTTAACTTGGTAAAACTCCCCACGGAAGTTAGCATCTATCTATCATGGTTTGTTTTTCTGAAATGACCGAAACTATTTATAAATGCTGGGTGAAAGATGACCAAGTCACCTGCTAGTGGCCAGGCAGTATGTGACTCTTCAAAACACAAACAGCTGAAGCACTCAGAAGGAAAACACTGCCAGAGAGCTGAATCAGTTTGGATTAAAAAGGAAAAAAAAAGGTATTTCCCATCCATATGAAGCAGCAAAGCCAGTCAATTTAATGTAATAAATACAGTAAATTGGGTATGTATACGTCTACCCCTGTAGACATACTTCCCTTTTTTGGTAGTGATATATAGGTGAAGTAGACATCTAAACACGCAGGAGTGTGAACTGACTTTTATTATTATACTTCCTGATTCAAGGACCTTCTACCAGCTCACTCACTTATTCCAGCTCTTTCCTTCCCAACTACTTTACAATAACATTCCTTGCTGGGCCTGATGGCACAGGCCTGTAATCCCAACCCTTGGGAGGCTGAGGCAGGAGGGACTGAGAGTTCAAGGCTAGTCTGGGTTGGAATAATACACAGTCTAAAGTAAATATATACAATAAATTTATTATTTTTTTTAAAAAATATAGTCTCTAACTTTCCTTCAAAAGAAGCCAAATTAACACCAAACATATAAAAAAAGAATTCCAGTTCTCAAAGCACACCTGGTTTGCTAGCCTCTCCAAGATACCTGGCTGGCAGGGCATGGTGGCCATACCTATAATCCCAGCACTTGAGAAGCTGAGGCAGGAAGACAGCAAGTTCAAGGATAGCCAAGGCTACATAGTGAGCACCTAACTCAAAATACCAAAAAAAAAAATAAGTAAACTAATACAGAGACCTTAAGTCATTTAAAAAAAAACAAAAAACCGCTTCAAGAAAGCTATAAGGGAGGGAGAAATGACCTAAACATTGTATGCACATATGAATTAAAAAAAAAAAAAAAAAAAAAAAAGCCTTACAGGCTTTAAGATACTAATTTTACTGATTTTCTACACGTTAAACATAACAATCTTCAAAATGCCATTCAAGCCAGGGGTGGCAGTTTACAGCTATAATCCTAGCACCTGGGAGTTGGAGACAGGAAGATCCTGTATTCGAGGCCAGTCTGACCTACACAGCAAGACCTTGTTTCCAAAAAAGGGGTCAGTTTCTGTACAAAGGGCTGATGTGGCCCAGATAAGTCCCATTTGCCATAAAATATTTTACGATAGATCTGACAAACACAAAGCATAGTGAGAACCACAAGCAGCTTTTACTACAGAAGAATGAGTCTTTAGACTCTTTATAGTCTTAAAAGGCCAGTCCTCACAGACAATATTTAAGACAACCCTTTCATTTAGCTCCATTTCCCTGAACTTCAAATGACAAAGGAGCTTGTACCTCAAAGCGTTCGTCTTCACAACGATAAATATGTTCTTCATATTGAGTCTTCTTGGAACTAACAAAGGTGGAGTCTTCAGACCATGATGGGAAGGAAACCCAGGTATCATTTAAAACCTTTGGGTAGAAAAAGAGATAATGAAACAAATGCCTGTAAGAGCTTTCTGGTCATTTCAGTTCTCAAGAAAAAGATAGAACTCTAGGGAGGGAAAGAAACAGCTACCATCACTCCACAAATTTACCTTAGCAAGCTTACAAAAGGATATTAGTAAGTAAAAGATTCTGAATCCAAGTATCAAACAGAAAAGGCCCTTGATTTCATTATTCATATCAATCCTCAAACCCTGGTCCCACTACTGCCTTCTAGAGGAAGATGAGGATCCAGGGCTGATCCTTACCTCTTTACAAAGAGGAGTTCGTCCTGTACACTTGGGCTGCTGGTAACTTTTCGGTAGGGCACGATAGCTAGAGCCCAGCCGTTTACAAGAGGCATAATCTATCTCCATGGCAATTCCTTCTGTGGCTCGTTCCTTTGGAAAGGTTTCCAGATGTACAGACTCCTTATAGCCCAGAAAGTTTTTAAACCAATTAAACAATTCAGGGAATTTCCTGAAGAATCAAACCAAAAACTGGTAAGCAATTAAGAGGCATGACACACTTATCTTGAAGTATGACTACCATCGTTCAGCATTGGGTCAGAACTCTGCTATCAGGACAAATTCCAGTGACGATTATTTTCTAAGAAGCATTGCTTCCAAGCATTTGGGTTCCCCTTTCCTTATAAAAGACTCTCAGATCAGTTAAGGTGGTGATGGAAGAGCTGCACCAAAAGCAGACAATAACCAACCATTCTATTGATCAAGAATATTGCTTCAGTGTTCACATAATTCTTAGGTTGTCAAAGATTCTAGAACCCTGAGAGAGACTTTTCTCTATAAACATCTAGCACTGGTCAGAAGATTACAAGACCATTAATTTTAGCCATCAGCCAACTGACACTTCAATATATACTCTGCTGACTACTTTTGACACTGACATTTGAGTCAACTGACTTATCTCAATTTACTTTGCCCATCTTATGTACTAATAAGTGAATCACTACCTCATCTCCTTAGTAGAAGAACTGGGGACTCAGCCCCCAATTTCACTTACCCCAGAAAAGGAGAGACAAGCTGCACAAGCTCAGACCGAGAGATCACTTCCTGGTTAAAGATAACAAGACAGCGCAAGAAGTTTTCATAGGCCTCCGAGCTGCGCAGAGCCTTTCGGACCTTATGGAGACAATAAGAAAAAAAACGGTTACATAGGGGGAACTGAGGTCCTAGACTACTTTTCAAAAATTAAGGAAATTTTACTTGATATTTGTTGATACAAAGGAGTCAATGTTGGTTTTTTTTTTAGATGTGGCAATCATTGTGTTTGAAAAGAAGCCATCTTAAAGAGGAACTTACTAACAGTTATGGACGAAACGTTGTTAGGGATTGTTTGGAAACAATCTAGGATGGGCGAGAACATGTATGAAGTAAGCACCTGAATAGGAACTGAGAAATGAGGAATCATTTTGCTGTTCTCTTGAAAAGTGAAATCCTGGACCATACCATCACATGCTTGCTTCTCTAGAGCATGTCAAAGTTACACAAGCCTTTGTTGCCACATGTTTACAGTAAGATTTATTTTTACTTATTTTTTTGTGGTAGGGCTTGAATTCAGGGCCTATACCTTGAGCCACCGCAACAGTCATTTTTTGTGATGGGTATTTTCAAGATAGGGTCTAGGGAACTATCTGCACAGGCTGGCTTCAAACCTCAATCCTCCTGATCTCTCTGCCTCCTGAGTAGTGAGTATTCCAGGCATGAGCCACCAGTGCCTGGCTACAATAAGAATCTCTGTCAACACTGTTTACAAATTCTAGTAATCTTGAATAATCTTTTCTATAAGATACATCTGTCTTCAGACATGATCTTTACCTCCCTCTATTTATAAATTGAGCATTTTAATACCCAAAAACCTAAAAATGTTCAATGGAACATACAAACTAAACTAATCTACCTAGAAATCAATCTGGAGTTTTAGTTCCAAGAAAAAGATGTTAGCACAGTGGTCCTTTACCACATGGCTTATCAGTAAGTCCAGCTCTGTACATTCAGTAGATAATACACACTTTTATTTAAAGCTAGAGATGAGCTTTACAGTGGCTCACACCTGTAATCTTAGCTCCTCAGAAGGCAGAGATCAGGAGGATGGAGATTTGAAGCCAGCCAGGGGAAACAGTTTGCAAGTCCCTATCTCAAAAAAACCTATCACAAAAAAAGGGCTGGTGGAATGGGTCAAGGTGTTGGCCTCAGTAAAGCACAAACAAACACACACACTCAGCAAGCTAAGGATGAGAGCTGGTGGAATGGGTGGCTCAAGCAATAAGAGCATCTCTAACAAGTGTGAGGCTCCGAGTTCAAACCACAGTGCCACAACAAAATTTTCTTTTTCAGGAACAGAGGCACAGAGACAGAAAGAGATCTGCAGATATCAATCATGGATCTGTTAAATCATTTGTCTTTCTGCAATAACCAGAAGCTACGGTAAATCACCACCAGATCAATCCAAGCTGATTCATGCCAGTGAGAAGCCCACCAGGTGCCAACTACCCTGATGGAAATTGCCTGCTAATGACCAAGTTGACTCCAAAGATGGAAGAAGATACAGAAGAGATAAGATACCACAAAACAGTTTAAACCAGTAATCTCAATGCTTAACTGTTCATGAGAAACACCTGGGGATCTTTGACAACATTCACTTAATCGCAAACAATTATAAAAAAAAGAAAAAAAAAAAACACCATAAAAATAGGAATTTCTAAGCACACTGATGCTTTTGAAACAAAACTTTCTTTGGGATTGGGTGATTGTCTTCTGTCATGAATAGCTAATATCAAATATTAGCCATTACTCACCTTATCAAAAAATAATGATTCGGTTCCAACACCATGCTTGCTGGCATCTGCCATGGAAGAATCCTTTAGGCTGAGCAATTTGGGTTTCTTCTGCGAAGGAAAAATTGAAACATCTAAGATTTAAAGTGTGGATTTCTCTGGATTTTATTTCCCCTCTGCTGAAGGGCTCCAATACCGAACCAATACTGATTAACAATCTGGAACACATGAGAATTCAAGTCACTAACTCATTTTACACACTTTAAGTTTTCTATTTATTTCTTGTATTTTAGTTTGCCTGTCAGGTTTTTCCTCCACCATAGGTTCACAGACCATTCTATTCCTCAAATGTTCTCTCTAGAAATGACACCACATTACTGTGAAAAATGTTTACAATATCCTTCCTTTTACCAGGGGCCAGAAGTAACTTTTTTGGAAACTAATGGTACTGCCTTCTTTTCCTACCAGTCAAGGGAGAAGAGGCTGTTTGTAAAAGCTGGTATACACTGCCTAAACCAGACAGAAATCTTTGACGTTTAATATCTGAATGGAGAAAAAAGCATACTTTATTTTCCTAGTAGATGAAGTATCTATCTTCTCAGCAATATAAACACAGACTAATATAATACAGCTTTAAAAATGGAATGAATAGGCCACGATATAATCCCGCCAAGCAAGAATTTACTTTTTAAAATCCACCTCTCACTATCTGTGAGGAAATGTACGAACTTTGTGAGAAGTAGCACATTTACTTTGGCATTCTCAGAGTATAGTTTCTTAGGGGCCATAACCTCTCCTCGAACTGCCTACGGAAAGTAGGTGGCGAACGCTAAGCTTCCAATATATTGTTTCCACCTGTGGGTCCTCAAGTGTGGGAAGAAATATATCCAAAAGTGAAGTCTATCTACTGTGCTGATTCTTGGTACCCATATATTAATCTAATACCCTTTACTGAAATGAAAAAACAGAAACCATTAGTATTTTTAACTTGCGGTCAAAAGGAGAAAACATTACAAATACTAAGAAATTGGAATCCTTCAAGTGTTGGCAACACTTAATGTCAGTCCTTAGATTCATTCACTAGTTCACCAGTCACCTCTTATTAGAAATTCTAAAGCATCTGTTATTTTTTTAATTACATTGTACAGACGTGTTTCTCTTTCATCTTACATATTGCTTTAGAATTCAACTCTCAATAATCCACCTAGCCCTCTTCCCATCACAACTGTACCACACTGAACAAGGGAGGTGTGAACTAAGCTTAGCTTTCTGCAGGAAGACTATCAATGTTTACTGTAACAAGAGGCATCATGTGATGTATTAATAGGAGCTTAAGACCTCCCTCTGTTACAGCCCAAAGGTCCTATCTTGGAGATTAAGATGACACAGCTAAGACCTGGCAACCCAACAAAGAACTGTGGGTACGATAGGCCCCAGGCAAGGAGATCACAAAAAGCCCCTGAACTATATTCATAAGAAGACCCCACACCATTCACTTACTTGCTTCTCAAACAAGTACAAAGCTCGAGAATTTTTCTCAGCACAAGGCAGGTTTAAATCAGAAAGGGGAAAAATTGGTTAGGTCTTGGAAAGCCTTGGTAAGCATACAAAAGTAGTAAGTAAAAAATAATAAATATGAGAGCCCTTAGCAAAGAAGAGAGAATTAAAGGAAAAAAGCATTAAGAACTCAAAAAAGCACAGCAATCTAAGTACCAGGTGCTCGGATTCTTTCTGCAAAGCCAGATAAGAAGTTCTGCACTGAGTTTCTGTGACCCGTTAACAACTTGTCCCATATATCCAGAATCCACCAGTATTGCTTAGGGTAACAACATACTACCACCCCTGCCTGGAGCACTTGTCCACTGGGATTGCTTGTGGGAGTCCAAATGAGCAGCATTCTCACCTTCACGGGAGGGGTGGTTCCCGTTCCAGAGTGCCTGCGGATCTGGCAGCCATTCTGGTTGGGCCTCTGTGGCTTGTTATTCAGTTGGGGCTTCTTCACAGTACCTCCATGATCGTTTCTCACAGAATCAACCTTCTCAGCAGTTGTTTTGCTTAAAAGCTGATTAAGACACATGAAACAGATTAATGGTCTGATCAAAGCAAGTCTCATCTAAGAAAAGTCCTCTTCTGATTGCAGCTTTACAACTTATCTAAGACAATACTACTAAACAATGAAACTTACCACAGAGCTGTTGGCATCTGGAAGGAACTGTCCAAACTCTGACAACAGATCTTCCTGGTTTTTAAAGAGACGAGCTACCTGGGCATACACCTCCTGCTCAGTTAAAGCTGGAGTGTAATTTCCTCCAGCTTCCTTGGCATTTCGCTGCTCTTTCTAAGGATTTGCAAATGAGACATTAGAGGGAGTACAACTTTGAATTAGGTACCACTGAACACTTTTTGGAATGTCTGATATCCCTATGATGTTATCTACTTAGGATGAACTGAAATTTTTTGTTGTCCTTCCTGATCCTCCAGTACTAGGGTTTAATTTCAGGTCCTCACACCACTTGAACCATACCTCCAGTCTCTAGGAAAGTCTATCTTCTTATTACCTGTTCTGACTGCAATCATTTATGTCAAAAAAGTAGCAGAACAGTTATATGCCTGTAATCCTAGCTAGCCAGGAGACTGAGAACAGGAGGATCTGGTTCCAGTTTAAGGTCAGACAAATAGTTCACAAGACCCCCATCTCCAAAGTAACCAGACAAGCAGTAGAACATCTGCTTTGCAAGCATGAAGCCCTGAGTTCAAACGCTAGTCCTACCAAAGGAAAAAAAAAGGAGCAGCTGCTAGATGACAGTTCTTTTTAAAACTAGGGTAGTGGGCTGGAGCACATGGCTCAAGTGGTAGAGGGCCTACCTAGCAAGTGCAAAGTCCTAAGTTCAAACTCTAGTACCATCCAAAAATAAAATAAATAAAACGAGGGTAGTAACTGAATACTCAGGGCCACTAAACTGGTAAAAAAACATAAAATATTAGCAAAACTTCCCCATCCTCTACTATAGATTAACCAAATTACAGAAATTATCCTCTAACCTTGCAGATAAAATAGGCATTCATTTCATAGACTATTGACTTTAAAAATACTGACTGGATGCTACAAGGTACTCAAATCAAGCAAATAAAACTGGCTTCATAAACAACATAGTTTCTGACTAGTTAATTTCTAGTAAGAATTAGTGGGTACAATGGTTATTCAAGTTTTTTCTTATACTAGATGCTCTTAGAGGATAGCCTGATTAAGACAGGTTAGAGGAGCAACCCTTTTACCTGATACGTGTGTAAAATCTCCAAGAATGCTTTGTAGATGTCTGGTTGGCCCTGGAATCTGTTCTTGATCTTATTAACATAGTTGATGGCATGATTAAACTCCACAGGCTGATTGTTCTGCAAGGATGGGGCTGTTCCCAACGAGATTGTCACTGGTGTATGAGGTTGGACCGGTGGAGAACGTGGGGATGCATATGGTGGGAGTGGGGGAGTCTGCTGACTGGCTGGAGTATGTGCTTGTAGTTGGGAAGGCTAAAAAGAAAAAAAAGTCTTTATTCTCCTCAGGAGCATAGATAGTTTGACATAGGGAAAGAAAATTCAAACTAAGAAGAAACAAGAGTGTCAATTACTATCATTTATTTATTCACACAGGCCAGGCCATTTTAGCCCAACTTAAAGTTATATTGGACAGATCAGCAGTTACAAGATGCAGAAGATTCCCATATTCTGATACACATACCTCAGTCTCAAGTCTTCTAAATACAGCCTTAATACTGGAACCATCTCTAATTACAGGGAAGAATTTTCCACTACCTCATACTATAATGATCTTTAAAATCAAAGATGACAATTCCTCAATTGTTGTAGTGACAAGATCCACTTCACTTGCACTGTCCTATACAAGAGCCACTAGCCACATGTGCCTGCTGAGTGCACGAAAGGTGGCCAGAGCAACTGAAACCCAAATTTGTTTAAAATAATTTAAATTCAGCATAATCATATGGCTAGTGGCTTCTATATCAGACAATGTGGCTGTAGATAAAAAATACCCCATCATCGTATCTTCTACTTAGTTTGATATGACCCCATCAGGAAAATGAAATAATTTTTGAAAAAATGATGACCATGAAGTACTATCTAATCTGACCTTGATAAGATGACCATTTTGAGCTGGGTGTGGTGGCAGCACCTACAGTCCTAGTTATTCAGAAGACTGAGGCAGGGGGAACATTCAAAATTAGGAGTTCAAGACCAGACAACATAGCAAAACCCCCATCTTAAAGCAAAACAAAACAAAAATGCTCTCTCCCTTTTTGCCTCCTGGCTGTCACGAAGTGATGTTCTGCTTCAGTTCAGGCCAAAGCAATGGGGTCAAAGGACTTGGTTTTGAGACTATGAGCCAAAATCTGTCCTCCTCCTAATTTAAAAAAAAAAAAAAAATCTGCCTTTCTTGTCAAAGTACTAAAACTAGTACATAAAGTTACTACCTGCTAGGATGCTCTTGGGTTAATTAAACAGAAGTCGGTGACAAAAGAATCCTCTAGATTGTTGATATGTTGGTTTTAATAAGTATCTATGTATGCAGCATGCAAATGTGAACCATGCAATAGCAATGTGATGTCTACATCTTCTCTGACAAAATCTTTGTAACTTGGGAATCTATCTGAGTGTTAAGTTAAGTTAAAAGGGGGACTATCTAGGAGATGCATTTCATTTGATGCAGGACTTTCCAAGTACTCACTCACCTTGCTGACTTTGGCAGGTGGAGGCTGAGGAGCTGGCTGGGCAGGAGCTGGGGCTGATTGGGCTGAAGGCTGGGAAGGATGTTGGGGTGGTGGTTGAGGCTGGGGCTGGATGCCATGGGTGGGGATCTGATGGACTTGGCCAGGAGTTGTCACATTCACCATGTCATTGGTCTGCACCTCAATTTTGTAGCCAGGAGGCAAGAAGGTGTTGAAGCCCATGATCAGGTCAGGGTGGCCTTTGAATAGTTGTGACACACGACTAATCACTCCTGGAGTATCAATGCTGATAAAAAAAACAGTAAGAAAAGTGATGAATAGCAAGTTTGATTAAAAAAAAAAAAAACACACCCTCAAAGGAAAATAATTAACTTTCCATTAGGTTTTCTTTTTCTCTAAACAAGGAAATTACAAACAACTACCTTCATATTATTATAATTAATCACACATAAAGAACTCTAAAATTCGAAAGTCATTTAGCTTGAGATTCAGAGGCTTGGACATAATTTAGAGCAGAATATACATTCATGGTAACAATTCTATCAAGCGAATATTCAGTGAATCTGCAATCCCCAAGCAAGACCCAACCTTTGATCCCCCAGTATAAATCATTTACTGGGCATCTGTCTATACTGTTCATATATTAAGGAACCATGCCAGAATATCAGGGTATGTTTAAACCAATGAAAAACTCAAGTAGGTTAAATCATCAGGGCTTCTTTCCCAATTAAGAAGAAACACTAAGAAAAATTTTAGTTAAAATTATAAACGAGGGGTGAATTCAACTATGATATGTTTTAAGAACTTTTCTAAATGCCACAAAGTACCCACAGTAGGTTCAATAATATAAGAAATATAAAAAAAAAAATTATCAACAGGGAGAAAAAAGTCTAGGGACTACAAGTTCCACAAATAAACTAATATGCAAATACTTAAAATTAAAGGCATGATCCTAAAAATTCAACCCTGGAAAGGGAATATCCAGCAGATAAAAACAATCTATATTCCTCCTCTAACATCAACATGTCAAGCACAAACTTAAGCACAGCCACATATCTTTTACCTCTGAGATTTAAATTCCTTCATGATGTCAAGGAAATCATTGTAGACCTGAGGCTGACTACCAAACTGCAGCTTCACCTGGTCAAGATAGGACAATGCATCCTCCACCTGAGGCAGGGATAAAAGTCAAAGGTATAAAACGAGCATAAAACTTATAAAAAAAATAAATAAATAAGAGGAAGCAGCATGGGCAAAATACCAGACAAGACACCATGTGGTACATTTGGAAAACTAAAAAGTTTAGTTTGGCTAGAAGATAATGTTGGTAGGAAGAGTAATAAGAAATGAGACAAGAAGCAGGATCTAGATTCTAAACATCTTGCAAAAAAAGTAATCAGATTTTTATGATCTGAATGTTCATGCACTCAAATGTTCAGTGCTGAGAAAAAACCAGCACAAGAGCAGAGGCAGAAGACCAGTTATGCTGTGGGATTAACTGTGTAACTCATGTGAGGATAGCCGCTTGAATTATAGTGCTGGTCAAAAGAACAGAGAGAACTGCACAGATTCAAAAGCTTACTGGAGGCAGAAGTGACAGGATTCAGGGACTCACTGGATATGAGGGACAAGGGAGAGCCAGCAATCAAAAGTAAGCCACTATTTTGACATGATGGCTCAAGCCTATAATGCTGGCTACTTGAGAGGCAGATTTCGGGAGGACAGCACTCCGAGGCCAGTCCAGGGAAAAATTTCACAAGACCCCATCTCAACCAATGGTTGGGGACAGTATGCACACCCTATCATTCCGGCTACACATGAAAACACAAATAGGATGATTGTGGTCTAGAGCATCAAGTGAGACCCCCCCATCTCAAAAATAACCAGTGCAAAAAAGGCTGGTGGAGTGGCTCAAGTAGTAGAGAACCTCCCTAATTCAACCCCCAACATAAAAAACCCAGCACAACACCCACATTTTAAGTGCAACACCACACGTAAGAATAGTAAAGAAATTCTCTAATTACTTAAAGTATAGTCCAACTCTTGATAAAACCAAGTATGTAATTCAAGTAACCACAACTTAAAAAGAAAAACCACTTGGAAACAGTAGTTATCTAGAAGCTAGAGATTTAAGGCAGTACTTTGGGAGAGCTTTAGATTCTGCTGATGAGTTTTCCTGGCTTACTTAAAACAGGTATTTATTAAGGTCCTGAACCTCCTGGAAAGAGAACTTGCTAAATATCTGTGCGCCTAGCAATTCAAGAAATGACTAAAGCACACCAAACATGCTTCAAATTATTCAAATCCTTCCTTGTCACTTATCCACCAGACAAAAAAGGAGTAGAAACAATGCTGATGTTCTAAATAACTTAAGTATTCTCATGGAACACTTCCTCATTTTAGAAATAAACTAATTTATTGAAGTTGACTGACATGCTTGTAAAGCATTTTAAAGCTGACCCCAAAATGGCAGGCAATGAGTGAATACTAAGTTAAATGATATTGGGACACAAGAAATATTTTCCCTCTCCCTCACTAGAAAGAAAATCCAACAAATTATTTTATTTAGGAATACAGTCTAGGGCTTATACCTAAAAGAACAGAACAATCACAACTCTACCTGAAACTCACTCTGTAATGCCCAGTTCAAAGCCTTTCTTCACTAGTTTCTATAAAACACAAAAAGCACAATCCATATACTTACATCCCTATGCCCATGAAGAAGACAAACTCCTGAGAAGCCACACTAGTGAGAGCAGGTATTAGAGAGAACTGCACTAAGTAGTACAGATGGCTTCCTTTTCTTTAGGGGATACAGTCCCAGATCTCCAATGGATGCCTAAAACCTCAGATAGTAATGAACCCTATGCATACTATTTTTCCCTATACTTATCACCAAATTTTAATTTAGAAATCAGGCAGAGTAAAAAATGAACAGTAACTTAGCGTAGATATCAGCAACCTCAGCATATGATTTTTTTTCCCTCTTCCTTATTGAGAATGTTCAACTATTCACTTTAATGGAAGTACTTTAAAAGCTTCGAGTTAGTGTATCTGAATTACCAGAATTACTACTGATACACTTTGGGACCACTGTAAGAAGTGTGATACTGTGACAGTCTGTTATGATCTAATAAATAAAAGGGCATCTAGGCATTCACGCTAAATTACAGACCTACTTTACTATACAGGATTGTAAGTCAATCATGTGAGGGCTCAATAAAAATCTTGTATGAACTATGTTTGAATACCATGCATTATACATTCCACAAACATTTCTTAAATGTATTCTTCTCTGGATCAGGCATAGGTGCCAAAATGGGTAATACACATAGATTTCAAAACAAAAAGTAAAACTTCTTAAAACCCTTATTTTTCTTAGGTTAAAAGTTGTAACACTGCCTGCTAAAAATAAACTGACCCAAGAAAATGAACTGAATACCACCTTCAGCCTCTGAAACTGCTGCTGTCCCTGCACTGGTGCAACTGGTGGAGCTGGATGGGCATGACTCTGGACCACCTGGCCTCCATGGGGCTGGACAGCTGTTGGGTGATGATGGCTGCTATGAACTGCTGCTATGGTAGGCCCATGACTGCCAGAGCTCTGTGGTACAGCCGAAACCTGGGAGGAGATAAAAAAGACAAATTTCAAGGCTTGTGCATTCTTCCCCAAGTGCATCTAAGAAATAACATAAATGTACAAGGCATGCCTGCATCTCTCTGTAGGTACAAAGATAATTAATTAGAAACCCAAGTTTTCCAGAAAAGATATTTAAGTGAAGTACATTATAGCTCATCTATATCGTACTAGAACCTTTTGCATCCCTAAAGCTATAGCTTAACATTATTTAAACTATCTGTGGTAAAAGGTCAGTCATTTTCTATTGCTCTTTTTTCTTTTTTGCAGTGCTGATGAAACCCAAGGTCTCATATACGTTAGGCAAGTGCTCTACTACTGAGCTACATCTTACACTTTAATCTGTGATTGGCAACTATTTTTATAAAATGCCATGTCAATGAAACTACTACCAGAAAAGCAAAATAAAAATAAGCCCACAATTTTTATTATTAGACTTTATAGATATAAAATTATGATATCCACCTGCTATAAAACTTTCTATCCAAGCATGGTACATATACCTGTGATCCTAGCTCAGAAGGCTAAGGCAGAAAGATCAAGAGTTTAAGGCCAACCTGGGCTACAAAGTGAGACCTGGTGTCAAAATAAGTTTCCAAACACTTTCAATTTCTGTACTAATCTTATCAGAGGCTAGTAACAAGTGTACAGATCTGCCATTTGTGACTCACATTGATATAGATGGTTTTTTATATTTAAAAAAATTTAAAAATCCTTACATTATCCACATGTCATAGCTCATATCTGTGATCCCAGCTAATGGGAGATGGGGAAGACTGTGGTTGGAGTCCAGCCAAGGTAAAAAGTTAGCAAGATTCCTTCTCAACACCACCACCAGGGACTGGAGGAGTAGCTCAAGTGGTAACTCTGAGTTCAATCTCCAATACCACAAAAATCAAGAAAAGAAAACCAACCAAACAACAACATAAAAAAACAAACAAACAAAAAACAAGCCTGGTGCCAGTGGCTCATGCCTGTAATCCTAGCTACTACAGAGATCAGAATTGCAGTTCAACCTCGTCACAAAAAAAAAAAAAAAAAAAAAAAAAAAGGGCTGGTGGAGTGGCTCAAGTAGTAAAACACCTGCCTAGTACGCGTAAGACTACCCCGCTACCACAAAAACAACAACAAAAGACAAAGATCTTGAAAAGCAGATAGCAAAATTTTACAGTTTTTCTTTTTTTTGGTACTGGGTTTGAACTCAGGGCTTTACACTTGAGCAGCAGACACTCAACCACATGAATGAACCATGCCTTCAACCCAGCACTTAATCTTGCAAAGATGGAATTACAAAAGATTTTTACTTATTTTGTTTACTTTGCTTATCCTCATTTGCTACATGACTAAGTATTATAGTCATGAACTGCATAAGGACATTTTTGCCAACAATGGACCACATATGATGCTGGTCCCATATGATTACAATGAAGCTGAAACATTCCTATCACATAGTGACATTGTAGCCATTAGTGTAATTCATGCAAAAAGCGTAAGTTATGATGACATGATTGGTTTATGTTTTTACCATATTATATCATTATTTTAGAATGTACTCCTACTTATAAAAACAGTGTGTGACATGTTACAGTGGCAGCAGCTCATAATTCCATTTACTGTCTCTAGGTTGCATCAAGACACCATGTCAAGTGACTGGTCTATACCATCAAGATTTGTGTTAAGTACATTCTATAATGTTTACATAATGACAAAACTGGCACTTCATAACAACACTGCACTTCTTAGCATGTGTCCCCACCTTTAAGTGATGCATGACCACACTTTTAAAGTAAAAGAAAAAACTTTTAACAAATTGCTGGTGGCTTAGCCTCAAACCTATTTCTATTCTCTGTTTTTCTCTATCTTTCCCTTTTATAAGTTTAGGAATGAAATAAAAGCAAAGGTACTTTTCCTTCCATTTCTTTCTCTTTCTTTGGTGGTACTGGGTTTTTAGAACTCAGGGCCTTGCTAGGCCAGCATTTTACCACATAAGCCACTCCTCCAGCCTTTTTTGTGTTGAGTATTTTCAAGATAGGGTCTGGAGAACTATTTGCCATTGAACTGTGATTCTCCTGATCTCTGCCTCCCAAGTAGTCAGGATTATAGGTGTGACCCCTTTTTCCTTCCATTTCTGTTACAAAACAATGCTATGGAAAACTTCCTGAGCATTTTTATCTTCCTGTTTCCAAACTGTTAATCAATAAGAGATAATTAATGTCAATATACCTGATTGCTTCATCCCAATGAGACTAAATGACATGAAACTTACCTTCTCAAAGTAATGTCAGTTGTGAACCATAACTTAAGACAGAATAAAGCTTTTCTTAAATCCTTACAAGTTTATAAAAATTACTCTGAGCAAGAAGCAGACAGAAATAAAGTAAATATGTGTAAATCTACAGCATACAAAAAATATTAGGAGTAAAAAGAAAGTATTTAGATGATTCTACAAGCTCCAATATATATTTCTCAGAGGAAGGGCTTCTGTATTCCAACATGTACGTTTTTACAGATTTTACAAGTATACAGGTTTTCTCTCTCTCTCTTTTTTTTTTCTTTGGCAACACTATGGTTTGAACTCAAGACCACAAGCTTACTAGGCATGTGCTTTTACTGCTTACGCCACTCTGCTAGCCCTTTTTTTGGGATGGGTTTTCTCAAGATAGGGTCTCTTGATCTATTTGCTCGGGGCTAGCTTCAAACCACCATCCTCTTAATCTCTGCTTCCATGTGGCTGGGATTACAGGCATGGGCAACCAGTACTTGGCTAGTATACAGGTTTTTATAAGACTTAATTGGGATTTTATGAATACTTGAGATAGCCAGTTTTATAGAAGTATAGTTTCTAATAGGACTACACATAACTAGTGTATTAAACAATCATGAAACTATTCAGATAACAAAAGTAATCACCCAAAGAAAACAATTTATTTCTTCTAAATCCTGGCATATTCCACCTGTTGGCAGTTTTCTGAGCCCTACCCCGGTCTCTTAGCATGAATTACATTGCTTTGAAGGGGACTCTTAAGGAAGCAACACCTAAAAAGCCACCACTTCCATCTTTACCTCAGTTCCTTTTTGTCTTTTTATACTGAATTCCTATAAATGCAACTGCTACGTCAAAAAACAACTAAAGCCAGGTACAGTGGCAAATTTCTTAAAATGCTACTCAGGTGAAGGTGGAAGAATCTCTAGTTCAAGGTCAGCCCAGGCAAAACAAAGACCCTGTCGCAAAAAAAGTCGGGGGGCGGAGAGAGAAGGGAGCTAGGAGTGTGGCTCAAGTGGTAGAGCACTTGCCTAGCATGCAGGAGGCCCTAAGTTCAACCAATAGTACTGAGAAAAAAAAAATTCTGACAGAGCCCTTGTCATGGGTGAGGCCATGGGTTCATTCCCTACCACTGCAAAAAAATACCTCTTTTAATAATAAAAATTTAAAATAATGAAAAATAAATTCTCTTGTAAGCTTCTTATTTTCATGAATTGTCACTGTGAATAGGTAGCACTGCATACCAGAAATGCATAAGGATGTTCACAGCAGGGCTGGTAGAGAAGCTCAAGTGATAAGAGCACCTGCCTACCAAGTATGAGGCCCTGCGTTCAAACCCCAGTACCACAAAAAAAAAAAAAAAAAAAAAAAAGGAATGTTCATAGCAGTACATTTGTAGGAGCAAAAGCCTGGAAACAGTCCAAATGTCCACCAGCAGAATGGATACATACTCTGGGTATATTCATATAATGTATGCCAGAGTGAAAATGAAACAACCAAAGCTATACATAAAAGTACAGGTAAGTATTAAGAGTAATAATGAGTTTAAAAAAAAAAAAAAAGCGATTCAAAGAAGAGCAGGATGTGTTGGTACACTCCTATAATCCCAGTTGCTTTAAAGGCTGAGGTAGTTGAGAGTTTGAGGCCAGATCCCAGCAAAGTTAACGAGATCCCCTTTCAAGCACAAAATAAAGAGCTGGGAATGTGGCTAAAATGATAGTGCTTGCCGTAGCAAGTGTCAGGTGATGAGTTCAAACCCTGGAACCATCACCACAGGGAAAAAAGAAAAAGAATGTTTCTATTTATATAAAAAGTACAAAAATACACAAACTAAACAAGTGTAAAGATACAAACTAAAATGATTTTTTAAAAAAGCGGGGAGAAATGACCCAAACAATGTATGCACATGTGACTAAATGAGTGATTAAAAAACTAAAATAAAAAAATAATCTAGGAAAAGAAAAAAGCAAAGGCTGGCTGACTATGGGTGTAGCTCAGCAGTAGAGTGCTTGCCTAGGTTTGATTCCCCACTGCCACAGATAGCCGAGCCAGGTGTGGCGGCACACAGCTGTAACCCCAGCACTCGGAGGGCAGTGGAAGGAGGACAGACTGGGCAACATAGTGAGACCCTGTCTCAAAAACACACAAACAACAACAAAAGGGAACAAAACCCAAAGCCCTAAAGAAAGTCAAGCCAATAAAAACAAAAAGTAAAGGAAAAGAGGTCAGAAAAGGATGCAGAATAGAAAAGTCATGACATGATTTTGTTTTAAATTTATGTAATGGTGAGTACACAAGCACAAGTCTACATTTTTATTTCTTTTTAATACTTTACAAATATCTCACACAAATATTTTAAATCTGACTCAATACGTCATAAAATTTTTTTTAGATTGGGTGAAATCCTTAGCCCTGTCGCTCACTCCTATCTGCTGGCTGTCTCCAGTTTACCTGGTAGCTGGGTGTTACTGAGTATTGAATTCCTGTTGCTGACTGCATGGTCTCAGACACTGCTTCATATACAGGAGGGGCGGGGGCAAGCACCCGGTGCTGGTGAGGAAAAGTGTCTGTGCTGCCAGGAATCCGACGCTGCTGGGCCGCATACACCGGTGACTCCTGGTCATCCAACCGTCGCTTCATTCTGCACTCATGCTCAGGGGTGCACTACAAAACCTGCAGAAACCAAAACAATGACACGAAAATAAATTCACTGCAGTATGATGTGTACAGTTTGGGACCAGTCATCCGAATTTAATGTAAGCTTGACTCCTAGTACTGATCATCTTTGAGATGATCACTGGGTAGTCCAAATGTATACACATGCACACACACACACAACACACACACCCTACAACAAACAAGTTACAATTGAAAATGACAAAAATTTAAACAATTAACGGTTCTATTAATCAATTTGGTATACTACAAAGTTGAAAAATTACTTCCAATTTAAAAACACAATACACTCCTTTATCTCCTTTTCTAGTTATTCTCAAATATTGTCATCCCTAATATTAATTACATCCACATGCTATAAAACTATTGGTTTCTTCTTAACTGATCTCAAAATCTAGTACTATAGCAAGGTGTGGGTGGGTCACACATGTAATCCTACTTGGGAGGCTGAATCCCACCTTCAAAATAACCAGATCAAAATGGAGTGGAGGTGTGGCTCAAGCAGTAGAGTGCCTGCTTTGCCACTGCATGCTTTGCAAGCTTGAAGCCCCAAGTTCAAACACCAATTCCACCAAAAAAAAAAACCAAAACAAAGAAAAAGCTAATTGTTTAACTCCTCCATGATTAACCTCTATAACCAAAAGTCAATAATTTAAAAATGATAAACCGGGACTGGTGGAGTGGCTCAAGCACTAAGAGTGCCTACCTAGCAAGTGTTAGGCCGAGTTCAAACCCCAGTGCCACCAAATAAATAAATAAAAATAAACATGTTAAAACCGAATGTGTGTGACGGGTACAGCATAGGACTATGAAAGAAACCTACAGTACCGGTCAAGAACTGGATTCTACCCCAAACTCTGATAAAAAGCTTTGCAACTCTGCTCATTGTATCTGCAGAAGTGGGGGATTAGACCACATTAGTGATTGCTAGTCTGTAGGCCAAGCTATAGGAAAATGAAAAAAATGAGAGGGAAAAAAAAAAAAAAAAAAAGAAGACTGCAGTAAGTTTTTCACTGATTAAGTATACAAGTACTAAGGTATATTTTGAGATCGTGGTCTACCCTTGTTTGTGATTGAAATACCAATACCTTTATAAAGTGGTTGTGTTTTTATTTTTGCAGTGCTGAAGACTTGAACTCAGAGCCTTGAGCATAATGGGAAGCCCTCCACCCCTGAGTTCAGTCCAGTCAGTAACTGTGGTTTTATAAAATATTTAACTTTGTTTACCTCCAAGTTTTCTTCCAGACCACTTCTATAATACTGTAGAGGCTGCCCAGGGTCTGAGCTTTCTATAGACTATACCCTATGTCTCCAATCACTTTCCCTATAGTCATAAGGTCACTCCTCTATTTCAGGCCTTCACCATCCCTTATGTAGACTGTTGCCAATACTCTCTGGCATCAATACCCTCTAGTCTGTCCTCTACACTGCCTTCAAAATGACTTCCCTCAAAAGCAAATCCAATCCAGCTGTAAATCCATCACTGGCTTCCATTAATTAAAATACAAAACAAATTCGAAGTTTATGCTTACAAAACCCTTCCCTGAGAGCCAGGTGCAATGTCATGCACCAGTAGTCGCAGCTACTGAGAAAGCTGAGGGAGAAGGATCGTTTGAGCCCAAGAGTTCATGACCAGCTTGGGCAAGATAGAGATGGAGATGGAGGAGGAGATGGAAGAGATGATGGAGGGGAGGAAAGGGGTGGGGGGTGGAAGAGGGAGGAAGGGAGGAAGGAAACCAACCAATTCTTCCTTACAGATTCGAAGAACTTTGACTCACTGATTATCGACTTCCATCCTTTCTACCCTGTCATCTAATCCTACCAAATGTCAAAACACTCCCTTAATCCTCAAGCCTTCGAGATTACTTATAATACCTAACACAATGTAAATATGATATAAATACCTTATTTATTTATCTGGTTAGTTAGGTTTTTTGTTTTAGTTAGTTTTTTTAAGACAGGGTCTCACTATGTAGCCTAGGCTGGCTTGAAACTCCAGATCCTCCTGCCTCGGCTTCCAGAGTGATGGGATTACAGGCTTTGCCACCACATGCAGCTAGGGGTCATGTCACCATGCCCAGTTCTACCCTCTATTTTATAAATGAAAAAGCTAAAACACGAAGATCAGGTAAACTGCACACAGTTGCACAGTTACTGAAGCAAAGATGGAATATAAATATAGTAAATGTGTCTCCAGAGTCTGGACTCTTAACCACCTAAATATCCCACCTCTCCCAGAAGACAAGAAACAGAGTCCCTTTACTTATTTAAAGCACACATGCACTGAGCAACTTCAACTTTCTTTAACCTATCACACACTTAGCTAGTTCATTCTTTTCACAGTCTCAAACTAGTAAAGCAGGAATGCTTTGTCAGCAATCATTCATTCAGTTAGCAAATACCTTCCATGAGCTGATAGGAAGGTGACTGATGATATCTATCCTTGCCCATCTAAATTTAAAAACTAGCTGGAAAGACTGGCTAGAAATCAAAGAAATGTATAATAAAAATGAAATTTACCTCATAGCAACTGGCAAAAATTAAAAGAAAATGATCAGCGTGGAGAAGAAGAGTATGTGGAAACATTGGTGGTGGAAGTTTTAATTGCTATACACTAATGTGGTTGGCAACTTACAGATCTCTGTGAAAACTTAAAATGTGCATATCCTTTGACTTAGTAACTCCACTTCTAGATCTGTATCCTATACATCTAACAAGTATATCTACAACAGCAAAGTATGAAAATGTAAGTGCTACCAGGCACCAGTGGCTCATACCTATAATCCTAGCTACTCAAGTGGCAGAGATCAGGAGGCTATCGGTTTGAAGCCAGCCTGGGCAAATAAGAAAAAAAAAAAAAAATACGAAATATGGCTGGCAGATTGGCTCAAGTGGTATAGAGCACCTGTCTAGCAAGTGTGAGGCTGAGTTCAAATCCCAGTACCACAAAAAAAAAAAAAAATCCTAGAATGGGTGGAAGGAATAGATGATGGCAAATCTAAGTACCTATTAATAGTAAAATGAACTTGATATATCATATTATGGAAAACTACACAGCAATTATAAAGGTAAAGATTAATCTGCAATTAAAAACATACCAAACGAGAAGAGCAAGCTATGGAATATTGTGATCTTATGTATGTATACATACACACATCCCACGTTCAGAATTTGTGCATTTTATTACACGTTCAAGTACTTGGATGAAAGTGTACTAAAGTCTGCAAATTTATTGAGAAATATATCAAAGAATTACTTTAGATTCGTGGATGAACAGATGGATACATGAACAGATATATAATAAAGCAAGCACTAAAACAAATAGTAATGGAGCCAGGGGCTGGTGGCTCAAATCTGTAATCTTAGCTACTCAGGAGGTAGAGATCAGGAGGTTCATGGTTTCAAGCCAGCCCAGGCAAATAGTTGGTGAGATAACAATCTCAAAATAACCTCTTACAAAAAGAAAAGGCAATGGGGCTAGTTGTAGTGGCTCATGTGCTGCTACAGAAATTCAGGAGGATCATGGTTTGAGGCCAGCCCAGGCAAAGTTAGTGAGACCACATCTCAGCAAAGAAGCCAGGCATGGAGGTACATGACTGTGATTCTAGTTGCAGGGAAAACCTTAAGTAGAACTGCAGTCTTAGGCAGAAATGCAAGACACAATCTGTGGGGGGGAAGGCTGGAGGCATAGCTCAAGTGGTGCAGGAACTGCCTAGCAAGTGCCGAGGCCATGAGTTCGAATCCTATGACCACCTTTAAATAATAACAAACAAAATCTAGACTGTGTATATGGGTGCTCACTACAAAGTTCTATAAAATGCTCTATAGCTGAAAATATCCTTAATAAAAATTTGGAAGGAAAAGCTAACAATACGAATCAATTCATGAGCAGTACAAATAGATACTATAAATCAGGTAAGAGACAGAAATGTGTGCATTGAGGAAGACTGAAAAAAATATCTCAATTACATCTTGAAAATCAAAGCTGAATTAAGACATAGGGGATATACAGCATAAAATTAAAATATTACAGTAACTTTAAACTTACAGACAATAGTTATTTACAATCTTTTGCCAATTCATTCACCCCACAAATAATGACCAAGTACCCACCAACTGCCACGTCAAGCACTGTATTAGAGCTTGAGCCTTGCCAAACTGTCTTCCATATATCACTATCAGCTAATGTGCTCCTCACATCCTGTGAGATGGGCATACCTGGAATCCTTCTATTTTGATGGAAACTGATAAAGAAATCAAGTGACTTCTCAAGGTCACATACCTGGTAAAAGACGCAAGAGTCTAGACCCTTTCCCCTGGACTACATCACTAATCCCAACAAGTGGAACTGCATTGTAGTCTAGGCTATAAAATTTTTGAATGCCAAACGGTGGGGCCACAGAGTCAGACAAAGGTATTTTGAAGCCCTGCTTCATTCAGTTCACTTGATTTTCATCTGCCACTATGGTCTCCCATTGTTTCAGATTTGAAACTTAACAGTTTACTGACTTAACAGCAACTCCTTAAAACAAATTATTTTTAAAAGGGGGGAAGGCTAGAAAATAGGGTCAAACTCAAGTGAACAAACAAGGGCACCAGAACATAAAATTCATGTAGTCACATGCTGTAATAAAAAGTAGGAAATAGCTCCAAAATCATGAAAAGGAATCCTAACTCCAAGTAGAGCAAGGTGATTCTGACACTACAGGAAACTTCTGGAGAAGGATGGAATTGGGGAGCCAATTTGATACACTGCAGGCAAATGTTGAAGGGCAGAGGTAAAAGCCAATTGTGAAGAACAAGAACAAAAAAGAACATTTTCTAGTTCTACAACCTAAAGCATATTTAGTAACCATAGTGAATCAGCCTCCAAGAAATCCAGACATTTCATGATTATTAAAATCCAAATGGAGGACAGAGGATGTGGCTCAGTGGTAGAGTGCCTGCCTGCCATGTACAAGCCATGAGTTTGAGCCTAAGCATGGCAAAAAGAAAAAAAAAAAATCAAAAAACATCCAAATGGAAAACCCAACTCAAAGTAGCTTATCTTTTTCACTTTGATAAAATTCACAAATAATTGCCTGTAACAAGGACCATTTTAGGGTAAATAAACACAAAGTAAAAGAGCATGTGAACCAAACATTGTCTATTTCAGAAGCTAAGACAACTGAAGCAGGTAATACTTTCTTTTTAAGTGTATTTCATTTATGACTGACTATATAGTGTCTCTGAACTTTGTATTGATATAATCTTTTTTTTCCTTTTCTTTTTTAGCAGTACTAGGGTTTGAGGTTGAGGCTTTACACTTATACTACATGAGCCATGCCACCAACCCTTTTTGCTTCAGGTATTTTTTACCAGTAAGGCCTTCCCTACATTTATGCCCAGGCCAGCCTGGACTGAGATCCTTCTATTATGTGGTTGCCGGGTACACATCACCATGCTCAGCTTCTATTAATTGAAATGGGGTCTCTCGAACTTTTTTTTACCCACGCTGGTCTCAAACTGCAATCTTCCAATCTCTACCACCAGAGTAACCAGGATTATGGTAATGAGCCACCTCACCTAGCCTAATCTCCTAAATTCTGTACTGATATAATCTTAAACAATTTTAAGTTCCTTTATTTTTTAAAATATCCTCTGAAGTTATTTATTGGTAGTTCACATCACACAAGATCACATGAAATATTTCTCAGTTTATTTAAATAAACACTCAAAAAAAGGAAGTTTCTTTTTTTGGTGGGACTAGTGTTTGAACTCAGGGCCTATACTTTGAGCCACTCCACCAGCCCTTTCTTGTTATGGTTTTTTTTTTTTGAGACTGAGTCTCTCAAACTACTTGCCCAGGCTGGCTATGAACCATGATCCTCCTGATCTCTGCCTCCTGAGTAGTTATATACAGGCATGAGCTACCAGCGCCCAGGAGGAAATTTCTCTTAAAAACAAAGAAACTTTTATGAAAGTACAAAGTTAATGCAATGTCACTCTGGTGCAACTGCCCACAAAAGTGTATTCAAAACCTGTCCATATATCCAACTCATCTCTGGATTTAAATTTGCTCAGACCTGGAATCTACTACTAACGAATGAAAGGCACTCTATTTAGAGTTCTCATATTGCTAAGAATAGTTCAGCAAAATTAACTAATGTGATATTCCAAAGACATAACAAGGTTTAATACCCAAGGCCTGTGAGCTTAGTTTTTACATTCTCTTAATCTAGTGGCCCTCACCTAAGGGAGATTCTGCCTTACTCACTACCCCCAGGCACATTCAGTAATGCTGGAAGTCATTCTTGGCTGTGAGAACTGGAGGAGAGGGTAAGCCCCTCTATTTCATAAACAGAGGCCAAGAATGCTGCAAATATACTACAATACTACAGTGCACAAGACAGTTCCCCAAAACAAATTATTTGGCCCAAAATGTCCACAGTATACTGAAGTTGAGAAACTTTGACCTAATGACAACCCCATTTGGCATGTACCTTTGTGTACTTTGATGGGATCATGTCACACTGTGAAGTGACAATGTTTACCAATGTCTTTAGGACAGTTGTCTTGGTTGTACAAAAATGACAAGGTTTTCTTTATGGCATATGATTAATCTTTAACCTTCAGTAGACCAGAAAAATCTTTCATCATCATTTATCATTTGGGTGAAAAATCACAAATCCAAATCCATAGTTTCCTGGTTTTGAAGATATAAATAAGCAAAATGGTGATGGGCCTTGGGTTCAATCCCTAGCACTGGGGAAAAGAATGGGGAGGTGACATCATTCTTTAAAATATAACCAACTGGCTGGGGGAGTGGCTCAAGTGGTAGAGTACTTGCCTAGTAAGCTTGAGCCCCTGAGTTCAAGTCCCAATACCACGTGCAGGAAAAAAAAGAAAAAATTAAAGCAGCCAAACACTCAACTATTATGTATGAACTTGGAATAGCCATTCTATAGACTGATCCCAGGTTTCTGACACATTTCTAGTGTCAGAAATGTGTCTAGTAAGGTTCTCACTTACTATCACTTCTGGGTTAAAAGGGTTTTGTTTTTGTTTTCTGTCTTTTTTTACAGTACTAGGGATTGAACTCAGGGTAGCAGGAGGCTGCTACCACTTGGGGCATGCCCCTGACCTCCCTTTTGCATTTTTTTTTTAATGATACTGGAGTTCGAACTCAGGGCCTCATGCTTACTAGGTAGGCACTCTACCACAAGCTACTTTGCTAGGCCTGTTTTGTGTTTGGTATTTTTGAGATAGGGTCTGGAGAACTATTTGTCAGGGCTGGCTTCAAATCCCGATCCTCCTGATCTTTGCCTCCTGAGTAGCTAGGATTATAGCTGTGAGCTACCGGTGCCCAGTTTAATTAATTATTTATTTATTTAAAGATAGGGTCCTTGCATTTTCGTCTGGGCCAATCTCAGACCTCCATCTTCCTATTTATGCTTCTCTAGTAGCTGGGATTACAGGTATGTGACATCACTCTGGCCCTCCTTCTTTTTTTTTTTTTTCCTTTTAGGCCCTTGCATCATTAAATGTAATATTTAAAAAACTTTATTCATGATTTTGTTGGTGAGGACAGTCATCTTATTCCCTAATTCCAAGCATTATTTTTAGACCAGTAAGTACCAATGCAAATGATTTATCCAGTGGTTTCACTCATTTCTAATCACTTTTGTATACACAAATGCCTTTGGCACCCATCTACTCACACACCATATCCAGTAAGTTTTGGTGCACAAACAACCTACAAGAGGAAATATACCCTTATGGCAAATTATAATGATTTTGATTTTTGTCACATGCAAAAAAATCACATCCAAGACAGGCACTATAATCCCAGCTACCAGAGAAGCTGTGGCAGGAGGACCACTTAGGCCCAGGTTTCCAAGGCCGGTTTGGGTCACATAGCAAGACCCCATCCCAACAAGGCCCTGGGGTTTGATTCCCAGCATCACCAAAGGAGAAAAAAAGTCATACATTTAGGTACTTCCTGCTGACTACCTGGATGGAGACAAACCTCTTTTCCTTTCTTCAGAAATACATACTGTGCACATAAGTTCTAAAGTGTGAGAAACCCCACCTAGCATATCATTATCTGAAGACTCCTATTTCGCCACTTGGCTTATATAATCAATTTATCATCTTCATTAGTCTAGACTGCTGCTATCACAGTCATCAACTAGTTCATTAGTCTAGACTGCTATCACATTACGTTCATCAACTAGTTCCTCTACTAATTATGAAATGACTTATTGTCAGTTTTCTTCTCTTTCCATTATAGGAGTAAAATGAAGAATTATGGATTCATAGGTATTTTCAAGAAAGCTTAAAAGTTGTAAAACACAGTTTTAAAAATTGGCAGCCAGGTATGGTGGCGCACATCTGTAATCCCAGTAATCGAGAGGCTGAGGCAGAAGTTCCAGACCAGCCTAGACTCCATAGCAAGATTCTGTTTCAAAAACACCAACAACAAAAAAAAAATGTACAGGACTTGAGATGGTTCTTAAAAGGACAGGTAGATTATGGACCTTTTATCATAGTAGCTAAATTGCTGCCCTCTTCCAACATGAGCACACACACCTTTTAATCATCTAAGTGTCTTCTATACTAAGCACACTACCTTGCTTGTTGTGGAAACCCAACTTTTCATTCATGCATGTGTGTAGGCATTCTTTAATATTTACTAAGTACATGTAGCAAGTGTTTTAGGAGCCAGAAACACAGCAGTAAAAGAAGCAAAAATCCCTTCCCTCAAGAAGCTTACCTTTTAGTGAGAGAAACAGACAATAAACAATGCATTAAGAATATTAGATAGTGGCAAATGCTAAAAAAAAATGTGAGAAAAGGTTTTTGAAATTTTAGGTAAGAATAGTCAAAGACTATCTCATCCAAAAGGCTAAGTGTCAAAGGAAATGAGGGAGCTATCCAGGTGGAAATCTGTGGAGGAAGCATTTTGGGCGAAAGGGACATCAAATGCAAAGACCTTGAGGCACCCACACTTGATATTTTCAAAGGATAGCGAGAAGGCTGTGCCATGGAAAAGAATGAAGAAAACTGAGACTGCGTGTAGGAAATGTAGTCGGGAGTACATCAGTCTTGCTCTTGTAGGTCATAGTAAGGGCTTGGACATAATACCCAGACTGCAATGGGAAGCCAGCCATTGGATGGTTTTAATTAGAAAAGTGACATGGTCTGACTTAGCTTTTAAAAGAATCTCTTGGGTTGCTGTGTTGAGAACAGAGTAGAGAACAGAGTAAAGGGGAGCAATAACAAGGCAGAGAAAACAAAGAATCCAAAGTAAAGATGCTGCTGGAACTGACTATGATAGGGAGAGGAGATTAAGTGGTCAAATTCTGGATAGCATTTTGAACATAAAGCACATTTGTGATGGACCACATATAAAAAAGGAAGAAAGAAAAAGAGTTAAGAGTCCAGGATGCCTATTAGATATCCAAAGGAAATAGTAAATGGGCCACAGGATATATTAGTCTGTAGTACAAATTGTTAGAACATGAAACCACACCTACCACTCCCAAAATGCTCTCTGGGGCACTTTAAGTGAGCTGTCTAAGGACATATAACAACTTACTTCATGAAGATCTTTTCCTTCTTCCTTCTCAAACAGTAACCCCCTCCTCTACCTCCAAAGTGGACTTGCTCCTCTGAACTCCTTACAACACAGAGTACTTGATTCTTGTGGCACCCAACCTTCACTGATGTGTGATAAAACCATGTATCTACTTGCCTTTCCTTAAAAGAATATTAACTTCTTGGAGACAAAAACTTTCCTATGTCAGCTCAGAGCTATTTAAACAGGATGTCAATAAATAGGTGTTGACTCAATTCACCTTTAGAATCTGAGTCCAAATCTTTTTCCTCAAAGCTGCTTTCAAAAGCACACTGACGATTCACTCAAGTGGTAAGAGTGCCTGCCTAGGAAGCATGAGGTACAGAGTTCAAATCCCAGTACAGCCAAAAAAAACAAAATTAAAAATTTAAGCAGAATTACCATATGATCCAGTAATTCCACTTCTGTGTAAATATCATCCAAGAGAACTAAAAGCAAGGATTTACACAGATATAAACCCTTGTTCATGTGAGAATTATTCACAATAGCAAAAGGTAGAAAACCCCCAAACATCCATTGACATACAATTACATATACATATACATACGTATGCACAAGGGAGTATATTAGTCAGTCTTAAAAGGAAAGAAATTCTGACACATGCTACAACATGAATGAACATTAGGCTAAGTGACAGAAGCCAAACACAAAACGCAAAGAATGTTATGACTACAGTTTTATAAGGTACCTACGGTAGTAAAATTCAGAGAGACAGAAAGTAGAATAATGGTAGCCAGGGCTAGTAAGAAATAGAAGGGGGGAATTTATTGTTTTACAGGTACAAAGTTTCAGTTGGGGAAGACGGAAAGAGTTCTAAAGATGAATAGTGGCAATGGCTACGTAATGATATGAATTGGTAATGTCACTGAACTGTACTTAAAATTTACCATTTTAATCATTTTTATGTCATGTATATTTTGCCACAATTAAAATTTTTTAGGACTGGAGATGTGGCTCAAGCAGGCAAATTACCTCCTTTGCAAGTGTGAACTCTGAGTTCAAACCCTAGTTCCATAAAAAAAAAATTTTTTTAAAAAAGCACACCACTCCATTGTTGCTTATCCTTAAACCAAAGGCAGTGAAATTTAAGTTTAAGAGACTCTGGAACCAGTTGGGCGCCAGTGGCTCACACCTGTATTCCTACCTACTCAGGAGGCAGAGATCAGAAGGATCACAGTTGCAGAGGCCAGCCCTGGCCAAAAAAAAAAGAAGGGGAGCGGGGAAGGAAGGTGCCAGCTGAGTGGTTCTAGTTATAGAGCACCTGCCTAATAAGCATGTGGCCCTAAGTTCAAACCCCATGTCTGGGGAAAAAAAAAGAAAAAACAAAAAGACTCTGGAAGCCATACTGGCTGGGGGTTCTTATCTTGGCTTGGCCATTTACCACGTTTAAACTTTGTTTCCTCACCTTTAAAACATGCATTTCATTGTACCCACCACCCAGAGCTGCCATGAAAATTGAAGGAGTTAGTAAATGTGCAAGTGCCCAACAGTTCCTGACACACAGTGCTCAACAAATCTAAGAGGCTTTAGTTTGAAAAAGTATCACTATTATTTTTAAGAACCTACAGAAAGGAAAGCTTAATGAATGCTTGGCTGGTAGAATTATCCAGAATTGGAAAAGCCTTAAAAAGCACTGCACTAGGACTACTCAATACCATGTACACAACATCGCAATTCTAGCTAAAATTCTGGACAGTTTGCCCTGTCTAGCTCTCCAGCAGACTATGTATTTGCACTGAAGATATAAACAGGAGTATGCTTTGCCAGGAATCTTGTCAAAGTACTACCTACCTCTTTCCTTAGAAAAGAAAAAAGTTATTGGGGCACTGGTGGCTCATGCCTGTAATCGTAGCTATTCAGAGGGTCACGGTTTGAAGCCAGCACCCACAAATAGTTACAAGACACCCTATCTTGAAAAAAAAAAGGACTGGTGGAGTGGCTCAAGGTATAGGCCCTGAGTTCAAACTCCAGTATAAAAAAATTTAAGAAAAGAAAAAAGTCTCTTTAGGTGAACTATTGAAACTTTCTGAAGTACAAAATGTCAACCTAAGGTATTTAACTTTTTTTTTTTTTTGTGGTGCTGGGATTTGAATTCAAGGTCTACACCTTGAGCCACTCCACCAGTCCTTTTTTTGTGATAGGTTTTTTTCAAGACAGGGTCTCTCGAATTATTTGCCCGGGTTGGCTTCAAAGCAAGATCCTCCTGTTCTTTGCCTCCTGAGTAGCTACGACTACAGGCTGAGCCACCAGCGCCCAGCTGGTATTTAACTCTTAAACTACAGCACACAATATTGCTATCTGGAGAGTAAGCAGTACTCATGAACATTTTCCTAACACAGCAGGTTCTTGCTTGAATTTTTAAAGCTTAGATAGTTGGAATTTGTGAACCTGGCACACCAGCAGGACAACATATTCTGTGAAGGCCTGAATTAGGACTTCTGTATTTCCCAGCACACAGCAGTGCAAATGGTGGAAATAACTATAGGTTGAACAAACTTTCCTTGTGGCAAATCATTCTCCACTATCTTTGTCAGTTTATGGTGAAGGCACTCAGTTTACAATAAAAACACCCAGGGTTTTTTTTTTTGTGTGTGTGTGTGTGTTTTTTGTTGTTTTGGGGGGGTTTTTTGCCACCATATCAATCCCATTACAGCTGTCACTAAAATGTTTCTATTGCCATTGTAACTTCCTTAGCTACGAAAGGGAGACTTAACCTCTTCATGAGTACAATGTGCATGAGAACAGCACAGGGCACCAAACTTTCAGCCACCCCCACCCCTTTTTTGTGTGTGTGTGTGTGGTACTGGGGTTTGAACTCAGGGCCTCATGCTTGCTGAGCAGGTGCTCTACCACTTGAGCCATTCTGCCAGCCCTTCAACCCCTATTAAGCCAAGGACAAATCCCGAATTTAACTTCAGTTTATATAAGTAACTAGAGGCTCATTCAGAGGTCAGTACATAAATAATACTGACCCAATGTTTACTTTCTCATGAAAAATGTCAACGAGCAATTTCTCTTAAGAAGAGAACACTTAACAAGACAGAGTAAAAGCCTCATCTAATGTGGTTACCTACACACTAAGCCTGAAATGTCCTAAAGCAACTCTCCAACACAGGCTGAAGAGTAATGGTATACAATACTCAGATACAGAAAACTACATTAGTCTATGACTTCACCCTACTCCCTGTATTTAAAAAGGGCAAAACACTAGGCCCTGTAGAATATAAACAAAAGGAGTCTACAGCCAAGTGCCCGTGGCTCATGCCTGTAATCCTACTTACTCTGGAAGCAGAGATCAACAGGATTGCAGTTTGAAGTCAGACAGAGGAAATAATTCGAGAGACCCTATCTTGAAAAAACGCATCACAAGAAAGGGCTGGTAGAGTGGCTCAAGGTGTAGGTCCTGAGTTCAAGCTCCAGTACCACAAAAAAAAAAGGGGGGGGGGGAGAGGTTCTAAATGATCTAATATAATTACATAAAACCCAAAGAAGACTTTCACCTGTAGTTACCTAAATTGCAACTCATTTCTCATGCTTACTTAGCAAAGCCATCTGTACAATGAAAACATTAAAAATCCAAGTACTGAAGAAATCAGAGTATTTTATGCAAAACTGGGAAAAAAAGAATCAGAGCTGGGGCTTGCAGCTTAGTGGTAAAGCCAGTGCTTAGCATGTGCCCTAGGTTCAATCCCTAGCATCAAAAGAGAAAATTTTATAAAACCATTTTTCAAAAACAGAAATCGGTTTTGAGATTAAAATGTAAAATCACCTTCCAGTTATAAATCTCAGCCTCATGAAGAGGAGTTTCCATGTTTGTCTCTGCCTGTCTAAGTAGGTTTAAAGTCCTAAGGCACCGACAGTCACAAGTCATTGGTGCAACCGAAGCCCCGCCCCGTACAGCCAAGTAACTGATCAAGGAAACTCCAGGAAAGGTTGTTCCAGACCACATTTGTAGTCCCCGATGATTCTCCGCCCCTCCCCCGCCAACTCTGCCGCGGAAGCATGGTCACAGCACCAGCCCAGCTCGACCTCAGACTCTCCCGAGAACTTTAAGCACCTCGTCCCCGTAATTACAACAGAGGAGTGGCGAGGTCCAGGCTCACTCTCCTAGCTCTACAGTGCCATCCACGCGGCACAGAGCAAAGCAGAGACAACAGCTCTGGCACCGGGCCCTCGTGCCCCACGCAGAAGACATAGCTGAGGCACAAGAGTAAGTCCTGACACCTCCATAGCTTCCAGGCAACAAGGGCCCCTCCCACCCGCCGAGACTTAGGGCGGGGCAAGATCTAGGAGCCGCAATTCCGAGCCAGACCGGACAGCGGGCTTTCCCAAGCACCGCCACACTGCCAAGGAGGCGGAAACACAGGAAGAGGCAGGAGGAGCAAGGGGAGTGGCACCGCTGCTCTGGAAGGCCCCTCCGGCCAACCGGATCCCTAGAAGGCGGAGGAACGCAGACTTCACGCCCCCTCCCAGCCGCGCCCAGAAGCCACGCGCGGGAGACCCCACTCCCGTTTCCCCGCTCCAGCGGGCAGAGAGCCGTCTCCCGCCCGAGACCCCGCCCACCCGGAGGACCGGAGGGGGTGGTCTCCGGCAGATAGCACTTAGCCTAAGCCCGCCCCGCCCCTTTCTCCACCATCGCACGCGCGCGCCGGCCCCGCCTCTGAGCGGAGGGGCGAGAGCCCGCCCCTCCGCGCGCACCGGGTCTACGCTCTCCTCCCCCTCCCGCACGGAGAGCTGCCCCGCTCCGCCCTCCGCCCCCCTCACACAGCCACACGCCTCCCGCCCGTCCGCTCTACGGGAAGCAGGGGAGGTCAGCCCCCCCTTAAAATACACACCCTCGAGTCCAGTGTTACCCGCCACCCAGGCTGCCGCCCGGAGCCCGAGCCAACATGCTCTCACCGCAAAGCTCCTTCGGCTGCTCAGCACTGCGTGTCCCTCTCGGCGTGAGCCTCGCACTCAGCAGGGAGGCCCGGAGAACGGCGCGGGGCACAGGCCCGCCGGAGCCGACTGGCAGCTTCCTCAGCACTCACCAAGCGGTCGCAGGCCCTGGTGCCCAGACTGGGAAAGAGGGAGGGAGGGAGGGAGGGAAACTCCGAGGGGGAAGGGGAGGGGGGGAAGATGGAGAAACCGTCTCCGCCGCCTCTACCGCCGCGGCCGCTTCTCTGTTACCCGGGAAATCCCGCCCACTCCCCCGGCCCGCCCCGCCGAGGGTAGGCTCAACCTTGCTCAGCCACAGGACATATTATCCGTCCATCACATATTTAGCCAATCGCTGCGCCCCAGCTACTGATTTCCCGCCCCTTCCCTCTCGGCAGGGAGGGGAGGGGGAGCCGCTCACCTTTCTCCACGCCCCTATTGGCGGGGAGCGTCGCTAACTCAACCCCGCCTATTGGAGATGGATTGCTGAGTCCCACCCCCAAGACGCAACACTATTGGAGAAAACAGAGAAGCTTCTCACATCTCATTGGAGGACACCACATATCCCGCCCAGTACCTTCTCAACCACAGGCCTAACAAATCGGCTCCCGCCTCCGTCGGTCATCACATTGGAAGGCTTACCTCTGGCTCTCACTGCCCTAGGAAGGTAAGTAACCGATGTCGGGTAAAATGTCCGTAAGTGAAACAGGCTCCTCCTACCACACTACCGGGCTAGGGCCCGCCCCCAACAGTGGGACTGGGTAACTTGATGCCGGTAGGCGCCTCCATTGGACACAGCGACCGTCCAGGAAGGAGGCTGAACCTCAGCGGTCCTTTTGTGGAATGTTTACACTAGAGACAGGCTCAGAGTTCCGAGGCCCGGAGCCGGAGGTGGCGCGGAGCTCAGCGGCCGAGCCCAGGGACCTCGGATTGGGAAGGGGAAGGCAGGAGCAGTCCCCTCCCGGAGGGCTCCCTTACCAAGGCAATGCGGAGGAGCCCGTCCTCCTCCCCCCAGTTACTTCTTCGTCTGCACTTGGGCGCGCGGCCTCCCGTAAGCACCAGTACGGCGCACCGCCGCTCCTCCAGCAAGGGAAGTGCAGCGCTGCGGTCTGGACCCCGGCTGGCCGCGCACCCGACCCGGGCGCCCGAGCCGAACGTGCAGCCCCGGGAGGGGCGGAGACGCCGAGGGCCGCCGCCCTACGAGCCCCGGGGGCGGGGCGCGGGGAGAAACGGCGCGCCGGCTCGGGGTAACTGCCACCAGGGAAGAGGCCAGGACCGGACTCGGTCTGGCGCCTGGAACCCCCGCTCCGCGGGAGGGTGAGGCTGGGCGAACGCCTGAGCCAGGCTGGGCTGCTTAACGAGACCCTCAGCCCCAAAAGGAAAAGGGCTGCTGATGGCCTACTTGACCCGTGTCCTAGGGTCAGTCCGGAGGCCCTCGGTAGGTAATAATGCCCAGAACACAGGCTGACACAGTGCTTGCGATCCCGGTCGCTTTTATTATTCGCCAAGTAGGGCGTGGGCGCCAGGACAGGTGGCCCGTCCCCACCTCTCCCCGAGTTAACGTGTCCACAAGGCAAGGCCCGAGAGCCCATCCTAGGTCCGATACTGCCCCCCGCGACCCTGCGGAAAGGAGCACTGGCAACAGGTGGGTCTGAGTCCCAGGATGGCTCGAGAACTCGCGAGCGGCCGACAGGTGGGAGCAGCCTGTCAAGTGAGCCGGCCAAGCCCTGCCCCGGCAGGGGCTCTAAAAATAAGCTGGCCCGACGAAGGCGACCTCGGCCACCGCCCGGAGGTGAGGGCAGCGGCACTCCAGAACTGACCAGAGGCTACCTGTAACCCTGGGCCGCCTCCCCTGCACTTGGCACCCATGGCAACCCCATCTGTACACCAAGACACCCGAGCCTACGCCAAGATCGGCTGCCCTGTCTCCCCTGACCGCAGGAGACGCGCTAGGCTGCATCCCTACGTTAGGTTTAAATTCAGCCCACCTAGGACGACAGCTCCCCTGCCCAGGGCACAAGGGACGGCCCGCGTCACAGCGTTCTCCAGCTTAGGCTCGAGGAAGTCAAGGGGCGCGGCGGAAACAGGCAAGCCACGGCTCAGAACTTTGGTACTTGGCCCGGGCGGGAGGACCGATCTCGACCCTCCGCTCAGAGCGGAACTCCCGGAACTACGCCTCCAAAGTCCAGTCCACCCCGCATCCCAGGCTTCATCCAAGAGCTAACAGATCTCGAGCCCCGAAAGAATCTTTGTGTGCCTCCTCGGCTCTCCCCGCCCCCCTCGCCAAGGGCGCCGAGCCTGGGACTTCCGGGCGGGAGGGCAGTTCGAAGGAGGCAGGCAGACCTCACACATGTGCCGAGCGCGCTCTCGAACCGGGGGCGGGGGCGGGGAGACTTCCCCCTCCCTGTTGCCTTGGAGGAGGCGGGCTTACCCGTTCCGCCAATCAGACGTAGGGGCGGGACCCTGCGCCTCACGTAATCCCGAGGAACCCTCCGCCCGCCCTTCAAGGAAAAAAAATCCTAGCAACTTAAACTCCAGCTCGGCCTCCCGATAGGCGGAGCTCTCGAGAATGCCATCCAATCCATACTCGAGAAGGGAAAAAGGGAGTCTTGCCCAACCAGTGCAAGACAAGAGAAGGCGGGGCTCCTGGAGCAGCTCTAGGTGGGTGGAAGAGAGGAAACGGCCCCGCCCCTCGGGCCCCCTCCAGGCCGATTGCACAAGCCACCAGCGGAGGAGATAGTAAACAGTCTGGGCGGAGGAGTGGAGGCAAGGGCAGCCCCAAAGCCCGAGGACCAAACCCCTGCGCCTCCCCTCCCAGCCTGGTTGTTCGCACTGGCGTCCCGCCTCTCCGCCCGCGGTCGCCATCCCGGCTGACAGGCGCGCCCCCCATGCCCCTCCCCGCCCGCTGATGCATTTCCTTTTCCCGATTCCGAGCGTGGAGACTGTTTTCCCAGTTTCCGACCTTCACTGCCCCTTTCAGGCCACCCCCTCGTGGGCGCGCACACACATGCCCGCGCCCCTGCCTAGCGGCCCGCAGCGGCACCTCGCGGGAAGACGGAGCCCGGCAGCCTCTCAGCCCGGGAAGGGGGAGCAGTGGCGGCCGCCGCCGCCGCCGTGGGGTGGGCGGGGAAGGAGGCAGCACCATGTTTGCAAGGGGATCAGCTGGGGCCGCGAATCGAATCCGCAGAGTTCCTGGAGGTTTTCCCCACCCCCGGCCCGAGCTCCGCGCCGAATCGCTGCCTGGAGCGCTTCGGCACCGAATGCTAACTGGACTGCTACGGCCCAGGAGTTCGGAGAGCCCCAAGAGGCGAGGCACAGGGCGCTCTGTCCGGACCGCTCCCGCCCCCGGACCCCTCCCGCCAGCCCGGCGTTGCCCCCGCCCCCAGAGTCCTTAACAACCGCGGGCCCACGGCGCCCGCGCCTCCCCGGAGCGCGCCCGCCGCCGCCTCCGACAACTTTGCCGGCAGAAACAAAACCCTCCGGGCGGCTGCCGCCCTCGCCCAGCGTGGTTAGCGGGGAAAGGCGCGGGCCGCGGCTCGCTCCAAACTCCAGCTCTCGACCAACTCCGGACTCCGAGGGCCCCGACCAGGCTCCGGACGCCGCCCCCTGCCGAGCCCGCGCGCCGCAGCCCGGGCCGGGTTCCAGTCAGTGTACGGAATCCTGGCTCCCCCCATTTTGTTCTTTACGGTATTTTGTTTTAAATAAAATCCAAAAAGACATAACAGGAGCCCCTGGTCTCCTCCTGTCGGCCCATTCCCCGGTGCGCCGCCGAAACCTACTGAACCGCCCCTGCTCGGTGAAATGAACTAGGCGGCGCGGCCGGCGCACCGGCGCCCCAGGCCGGGCCGACCCCCTCCCCACGGCTCCTGCCCGGCTTGGAAGCACACACACTGGCGAGCGGGCGGCGCCAAGAGCGCTCCTTCCTGGCCTGCCCCTCGCCTACCTCGGCCGCGGGACTCCGAGCCTCCCCCAAGCTCGGTCCCGGGGACCGCGGCGCCACACCGTTTCGGGCCAGCCAAAGCAAGCGGCCGGCGAACGAGCCCCCCAAACGCCGGGGATCGGGGGGACCAAATTAAAAGCAGCTGTTTAACATACCTTCCGAGCCAGGCGAGGAGTCCTGAATGGGGGGAACGCCCCCCACGGGCCATTGGCTCCCCAGCGCTCACGTCAGTCACTCTTGGCCCGCCTCCTGCCTTCGCCCCGCCTCTTCCCCTTCATTGAACACCCCTCCCTCCAAAAAAAATAAAAATAAATAAATTAAACTAGCCGTGAGTGGGAGGCGCATCCATGGCGGAGGCCCCTATGTCTCCCGCACTGTCGCCTCGAGGTTTTCGAGGCCTTCGGGCTGGAAGGAGCCTCTGGGACTCGGCAATCCGCCGGGTGGAAGTTGAGGAGGTGGCGGCGGGGCTACTGGGCCCCAATATCCTTCGCACACAAACCATTTGGAGTTGGGTAGAGAGCAGGGCAGAGATCCGGGTAGGGGCGCCCTAGCGACTGGCTGGATTGTCCACAAAACCCCTGGCCATGTGACTTGTGTCCGACCCATATTGCTAGGTGCCTAAAAATGAGCGCTGCAAGCAGAAAGCCTGAGTCCAGCACTTGCCTGAGTCCTACTGTGGACAAGACAGACCTTCCACTGTGCCTGCTGCTGGGTGCAATTACAGACTGTCTAAGATGCTCACTCTACACTCCAAAGGCTCCAGATCCATTCGAGGAGAGAGATGCTACAGGAGTGGAGGGAGGGATGTATATATAAATAGACATCCATGGGCAAAGAAGGGAGAACCCTTACAGCCAAGAAAAATTGCGAAAGGCTTCATGGAGGAGGTGGTATGCAAGGTGGTCTGAAAGCTTTCAGCAGGTAGAAGTGGAGGGGCAAGGTGTTTTCAACAAAGGAGGTGGATGGAAAACAGCAAGGGCCTTCACATGTGACTGTAGTAGTGAAAATCAGGCTTGAAGTAAACAGATAGCAAAGCATTTAATACCATTTAAAATTCTTGGACTCACATAGCAGAATGTGCCAGCAGCATGGTCATAGTCTACAAGCCCAGAACTATGATGTGCAGTGTTCAGCATCCTAGATGTTTTTCATTTTGTTTGCTGGGGAGGTGGGACTGGGGTTTGAACTCAGAGCCTTGCATTTGCAAAGCAGACATTCTACTGCTTGAGGCACACCTCCAGCTCATTTTGCTCTGGTTATTTTGGAGATGGAATCTCCAAACTCTTTGCCTGGGCTGGCCTCTAACCTCCGGATCTCGGCCTTCTAAGTAGCTAGGATTATAGATAGGAGCCACTGGTGCCCGGTTTGGATAGTTCTGAGGCTATCCTCAGAAGGAGTGCCTATAGGCAACAGGAGAGGCTGAGAGGCTGTTGTGATAATGACTTTGGAGACAACAAGGTACATCTTGTGAGATAGGTTGGGGAAACCAAGAGAAGAACTTCTTTCCTTTCTCCCAGTCCCCTGGATCTTGAAAGCTTTCCCCACCTTCAGCAGCCCTCCAGGCAATGCTGTGACTCAGCTCCTTTCCTGCATCATGTTATTTATCATAACTTCCAACCAAAAGAAATTTGTGGGGCCAGAGGTGCCCCGTATCTGTGTTCAACAGGGCTAAGCCTACAGCCAGGCCTGATGAGAAAGGAAAGGTTGTTGAGGTACTGAAGGAAAGAAGTTAGGGTGGCTATCAGGTGGAGTATGCAGAATATGAAGGACCTTGGTGTCCTGTGAGCGGGATGGGGCCTGCTGCCAGTTAGGAGACTGTCCCAATAATTCCAGTGACATGTAGTAAGGACTTGGCAGTGAACATGAAGGCTAAAAAAGGAGACCTGTGGCTAGGCCAAACTGTAATCCAGCACTCAGGAGGCTTAGCTAGAAAGCTCACAAGCTCGAGTTCATCCTAGGCTACCTAGCAAGACCCCATCTTAAAAAAAAAAAAAAAAAGGCCATGTTTGAGAAAGACTCAGTGGAGTGGGTGATTGAATCAATGTGGGTAGTAAAAGCAAAGTAGCCAGTAGCCTTCTGTGGGTAGAGAGAAAAAGGGCTATACATTTACTGTAGCCCGTGACTGATGCTGTACTCCTAGGCAAGTCTATTCCTCAATCTGACCTCAGTTTCCCTGCAAAATAGGGGTAGAAAGACTGGCTGTGAGGACTCTCCCCTCATCCGGAGTCCATGTGGGCAGCTTGCCCCTAAGGGGAAGCTTACCACTGAGAGAGTAGGTGGGAAGAAGTACTGATTTAGGAAGAGCAGTGGTCAGCCCATCTGGAGTCTAGGGACTAGAAAGTGGGTGGTAGCTCTGTAGAAGGAACCACTGAGGAAACAGGTGTGGAAGAAAAGACTAGGAGATGAGGATAGTATGTTCAGTGGGAGGCCTGGCAAGAGCCATGGAGGCCAAAGTTCATCCTTCCTAGGGCGAGGACCAAATTTTCCTGTATCAAAACAGATTCCTCCAATGTCCCCCATATCTCAGATTCCCACTCTGTTTCCCAAGGGGGCACCACCATAGCTGAAGGCGTAACAGACACTGTGTTAGTGTGAGATGAGGCAGAGTGGCAGGTAGAAGGAACATTGGTCTGGAATGTTGAGTCCCTGGTTCCCATTTGTAGATCAGTCTCTCCTGTACAAGAGGATAATATAACAATGCTTGCCCTGTTATGAGGATCAAATGTGATGTTAAAATGTGCTGTGTCACCCAGGAAGGTTCTGAGGTTTGGTAGAGGCCAAAGGCTGAAGCACTTCACCTTGACCATGGGCAGCAAGTGTTGTGTTGTAGATGAAGTTACCTACGGAGGATTTGTACCCGTTACCCACTCAAGAGAACCCAGACTTCATTGACACTCTCCACCCTCCTGAACACCCCCACCTGAGTTCCTCTAGGACAGCCACTCTATCTGATTCACCTCTGGGCCCCCAATGCCCACTGCATTCAAGCACAGGAGGCCCTTGGAAAGGATTGGGTGACTGTTTCTAAGTCAGTACTTAAGACACCTGCACAGCACAGCCAGTCCCAGACTCTGGGAAAGTGAGTGTTTGACTTATGGACATTTTCCTTCTGGCTGTACTGAGGGTTACATTCACCACCCCCCCATCACTGCTCCCATCCACACACCTGTGAGGACAAAACCAAATGAATCTGGGTGAAGTCTGTCCTTGGAGAAGCCATATTGGGAGGCCCCACTCTGATTCCCAGGAGGCCTCTTTTGTGTAAAACTTCCTGAGTTAGGGATTATTGTCCTAAGCAATAAGCAAAGTAAGGCTCTGCTAGTAGAGTGACTTGCCCGCATGAAGCAAGCAAGGCAAGTCTGAGTACAAAAGCCTGAGTTTTCTCTACTTCCCCAAATGCTGTCTCTGTTGACACTCAGGCCATGGTCCAGGGTGGGACCTCTGGAGAAAACATGCTGCCTCAAGTTTGTCCCCAGACAGTTCTAAAATAACTCCTGACCCCTTCTAGAAAGTTCTCACAGAGGCAAGATTTCTTTCCTAGCCACATACATACACGTCCTCAACTAGCAACACATACACTCAAAACTGTCACACTCTCTTGACACCCTCAATCCATCTCACAGGCATCACATAAGCACCCCCTCATTCACAAAAAGGACTCATTCACACTTCCTTAGGGTGCTTGTGGTAGGTGTGATTGAGACACGTAAGGTCTGTACTTCTGAGATTGCTAAAGTTATTAGTGCTGCTGCCCTGCTGACACAACCTCTATCTGTGCTGACACAAGACTGTCTATGAGGGGGGCCTGAGGCTAGTTTCTCACCCCACAGCGTCCCCTAGGATGAAGGGGAAAAACATAACCTATTGGTTACAATCTCAGTTTAGGCGTTTTCTAGACCGGATGATTCTAGCAAATCATTTTTTTTCTAATTTCCTGATCTGTAACTAGTAAGACTGCTTCCTTGAGTGGGTTGCGGTAAAATTTAAAATAATGAATGCCTAGAGGGTGGCAGAGTGGCTCAAGAGGCAGAGCACCTGTTTAGCAAGAGTGAGTCCTAAATTCACTCATTATAAAATAAAGTATGCCTAGCATACTGTCAAGTCCTCAGACCTTTTCCTCCTTTATCAAGGCCACCCTATTTTTCTCTGGGCCATTCAAATACAAAACCCCTGGAGTTGCAGTCTCAGCAATGAGCCTTGGAGCAGGTCTAAAGGACCAAACACTCCCACTGTGTGAATAAACTCCATCTTTGGCAAACCAGCTAGCTTGGGTTGTTTTATATTCCATTATTTCTGATTGCCGAGAAGCCCTGGAAGCTTGAAATTTTTTAAGGCTTGAGGGCCTTGCGTCTCACTGTCTTGAAATCTCTTCCTTTGTCATGGTTACTACTAGCCTAAATCAGGAAAACAGATGTTCTCCCAGCTTACCTGGCTTTGTTTTCAAGGTCTTTCCTTTTGCATACTAGTAGTTGGTGATTTTAAAAAGCAACAATTTCCTGTTGTTCAAATAAAATTTTATTCACATGTGTAAGAGATGAAGGTGGGCCTTGTTTTAGATGAAGTGAAGGCAGCCTGAGCACTGAAGTCTCTATTCCTTCATCCCTCATTCAAGCTTCCTCCTAGACCGCACCTGCCTGATAGGTAGGTGTTCATTAAAAATGAAGGAAATAGGGCTGAAGGTGTGGCTCAAGTAGTAGAGCCCTGCCTAGCAAGATCAAAGCCCTGAATCCAAACCCCAGTACCACCGCACCCCTCCAAAAAAAAAAAGGCAAGGAAGTAGGGACCAGGGGTGTGGCTCAAGTCAAGAAAGGAGACCAGAAGATCCCACAAGAGGATGGAGGGGTTAGAGCTCAGTGGTAGAGCACTTGTCTAGCATGCCTAAGGTTCTGGGTTCTATTGCCAGCACCACAAAAACAAAACAAAAAAGGACCCACAACTTCAAAAACCCCAATACCACAAAAAAAAAAAAAAAAAAGGACCCACAAGATAAAATGCTTGACCTTGGTTCTGCTATGCATCAGTCTTGAAACAATAGCTCAGATTCCAATGTGGGGGAGAGATGGAGGGAGTGAATCTGAAGTGAGGGAGGCCTTTACCTGCTCTATCTCCCTTGTCTTGCCTTGCTTTCCTACTTCTAGTCATTAGAGTACTACCAACTATAGAAACATATTATCCTGAATTGTTGAAAAGGCACCATAGTTCTCACCCTCCAGCCACCTTCACTAACTAGGATTCTAGTGTAGTAAACTGTATCATGGCCTTAGTCTAAAAAATCCCATGTGGGTCTTTTAATACTGCAACATGCCTGATTTAGCTGAAACAGGATAAATATTTATGACAGCTATGGTGAGGGAGTGTGTCTTGATGAAACAGGTTTCAGAATGCTAGATTTCTATTTGTGGAGAAGACCTGTCTTCTCTGTGGCCAGTTAAGCACAGTGTAGTTCCAAACACTTGCTATCCCTAAGTGTTGTGTGATGGTGATGAAGCAGATACCTCCCAAAAGAAAATATGGTTCCCATGTTGGTAGGAGCTCCCATTCCTGAATAACTCTGGAATGTTATTGAATAACAGAGTTACTGAATAACTCTGGAATGACAGTGACCAACACCTGAGACAAATCTAAGACCTAGGTTCGGAGCTCTGGGACCCTGGGTCAGTTCATTCTTTGGTTCTCAGACACCCACCCAGTCTGCCCACAAGGAAAACGGGAAATAAAAGCTATGGACTGGTCTTGGAGATTACAGGGGAGATCTGACCTACTTCACATCTGAGCTGGGGGCCAAGTAGAAGAGAACTGGGGGAATATAAGGAAGTATAGCATGAAAGAGACTGAAAACAAGCTAAAACTGGTGAGGACAAGTGGGAGCTGACCAACCAAAGGGAGAACTTGACAGTTCTCTGAAAGTGTTTGCTCTGTCCCACAAGAGCACGGAGTAGGACCCACAGCACGATCATATAGCACAGCCCCTTTTACAGAGGGAAGGTAGGGCTTGTTTAGGTTGAGTGGTTAAGCTCTCAAAGTCACTCTAGGAAAGCCTTTTTCTACCTGCCAAGGTTTGCAAGTTTCTATATGTGTATGACTGCTCCTAGAGATAGGAAGCATCCCTTTGGGGCAGGAGCCATATCTAAGGTCATAATACTTAGTCCAATCCTCCATGAAAAAGTGGTACTCTTTGTATATATTGTCACATAGATAACGACAATGGTGGGCTTCCTAGGCTGAGGATACTGGCCTCTTTCACCTCAGGAGTCCCATCCTAGCTTAAACAGAGGGGCAGCATGAAGGCAGCAACACAAAAAGAGAAAGGCAAAGGGATTATCTCTTGTGCTTAAAGAATTATAAATCACAAGAATGTTAAGAGTGATTTTTTGCTAGCTTCTGCTGGCCCACAAGGATTTCTTCTCCCCTCTGAACACTTTTCCCTTGCTTTGCTTACTGTGCCTCCTATTGAGAACCTTGACCTCCTGAAGAGATTCTGGGTTCCTTCTCTGCCTTTCTTTTCACTTCCTTTAATATCTCTTGGCACAGGCAGGCTCACATTGGCAAAAGTTATGAATAGCCGGGTATGGTGCTATATACCTGTAGTCACAGCCAGTTGGGAAGCAGAGGCAGCAGGGTCACTTAAAGGAGTTTATAACACCTGCCCTGGAAACAGGATGAGACTCTGTCTTAAAAATCGGGGTAAGACTATTGAACCCGTTCCTCAAGTCCTTACTGAAAACTCTGAATATATCAACTGGCTGACTCTTTCCAGAGTTGGAAGCATGACCTAACACAGTTGTTCCTAAACTGCGGTCATCTTGTCACTCACTCAGGATAGGCCCAGGGATTTGCAATGAGGAACTTGTGCCTAACTTTGAATTTACCAGGCAGCTGGGTTAAAGCCTCTTTAAACACACAAGCTACCTCCTTCAAACCTTTTATCATTAATCCCGTTTCCTACATATTACACCTTGGCCACTCTGATTTCTCAGATTTCAGAGGTTCTGGCTTAATCTGCTCTACACTTTAGCTCTTGATTAAAATAAGAGAAGCAAGAAAATTTCTTTGGCAGATCAGGAGATGGATCCTCAGGAGGGTATCTAGTCTAAGAGTAGGAATTTGGAGGCCAGGTTCTTGGCTATAGCAAATTAACCTTCCTGTGTCTCAATTTTCTTTTTCTTTTCTTTTCCTTCCCTTCCTCTCCCATCCCTTCCTCTTTCCCTTCCCCCCCTCCCCTTTTTTTGCAGTATGGGGTTTGAACTCAAGGCTTATACCTTGAGTCACTCCAAAAGCCCTGTTTTTGTGATGGGTATTTTTAGAGATAAGATCTCACAAACTATTTGACCAGGCTGGCTTTGAACCTTGATCTTCCTGATCTTTGCCTCCTGAGTAGCAAAGATAACAGACAGGCATGAGCCTGTCTGTTTTCTTATAGCAATACCTACCCTCAAGTGGCTATTAAGGGTGAAAGAGGTAGTATGGAGAAAGTACTCTAAATAGGACCCGGGATACAGTAAACATCCAGTGAATGTTAGCTGCCATTACTGTTACTTCAGAATCATCCCAATATTTGTACTCCATGCCAGAACTGCCTCAAATAGGCTGTCACTGGCCCACAGGCAGTAGCTATGTGGAACCAGAGCAAAACTTCTGGTTCCATTCTGGAGAGACAGTTGCAAATGGCTCAAGATCTTCCTGCAAAGGCTAATGTGCCCACATCTATGGATTTTTCCCAGGAGAATGACACCTGAAGACCATATGCCAGGAGAATCAGTCACAACCCTGTCACCTTTCTATTCCACTATAAGGAGTATAGGCTCAAGATCAACTTACCTAGAAAAGAAAGCAACCTCTCCCTAAAACAAACCAACCAAACAAAAAACCTTCAGTCTCCAAGGACAAAGCACTACTCCATTTCTGATGCAGTGACGAGACCTACTTGAGCCCCAGTGCTAGAGCAAATCATTGCATCCCTCTGAACCCCACCTTCCTCACCTACGCAAAAATGAAGGAAGGGAAGACAACAGAGGGAAGTATGCTATCTCACTGGAGAATGGGGGACAAAGCATCTAGAACAGAGCTTAGCACCAGCTGAACAGCATTCAGCTGGTGCTGGTACCTGTGTCCAAAGCTAGGGCTACAGCCTACAGACACAGGAGGTGGCTCTCAGAAGTGAGTCTCAGATATTGAAGCCTAAGGGCTGGGGTGCGGACTCAAGCGGTAGAGTGCCTGCCTAGCAAGGGCAAGGCTCTGAGTTCAAACTCCAATACAAGCAAAAAAGAAGAAGAAGAAGAAGAAAAGGATATTGAAGCCTTGATTCCCTCCTTGCCTCCCCATCCATCCATACCAACTCCTGGATCCCCCCCCTTCTCACCTTCCCAGCCCAAGACTGCTAAATTGATGAAGCTAAAAGGGTTTGATCATGTTGGTATATTTATATGTAAATACAAAACTGTATCACTGTAAGATATTGAATATGAACATTACAATTATTTTCTGAACCTGACTCAGTCCATTGGTGTTAAATACAAAATGAAATGATTGTAAAAAATAAGAATATACACAAAGATCATATTACAGTATAAAATTGTTGAGGTCTGATCAGCTGCCAACCTCATTTTCTGTAATGGGGGAAGAATGTTTAGGGGTTCCAGATTATTTTCATAGGAATGTAGAGTAATGAGTTCTTGATTTCATTCCTGGTACATCAGGCTGGGTGGGCTGGGAGAAGGCAAGGACAGATTGAGTAGATAGATAACAAAGGGTGACTACAAGGGTCCATCCCACCCAGCCATGGGGTTAAGCTTTTCACTAGCATGGTTCCCACCCATTTGAGGTCTATGATCTGGCAGAAGAGCAGGCAGGAATTGATGGCCATCTCAGTAAACAGAAAGCAATCTTCCAGCAAAAGGGGACCAGCTTGCCCTCCCAGGGAAGAATTCTCATAGTTGGCTCCTCTCTCTCACATCTGGGCTCCTCTCTTTCCTTCTAAGACTTTGTACCAATTGATTGTGACTCTGGCTACTCATTAAGTTCGTCTCTATTCCTGAGCCTCCTATTCTCAGGATAGTGAAAGGAAAAACAGGGTCTGGAATCACAGTGGAAGTCTGTTTCCAAAATCAGCAAAGTAAACAGAAAATCTGTTAGATAAAGGGCAATCCATGCTGACTTATACCAGTGTCACCACAAACCAGTATTCTTAGCTCCAAGAGAAAGAGTTCATAGGGAAAGAAGACATTACTTAAGGATGAGGCCTATCCAGGATCTGGAGGAGATATGTATGTGTCCTCGTTCATCACTCTGCTGTCTGGCAACAGGAGCCACAATCCCAACCCCAGCTCATCCAGGATAATCAGCAAGGCCCAAGAAACAAGGGGTGCTGAACTGCAACATGGAGCCCCAGGAACTTTTACAAAGAGTATCTGTGTGTACATGTATTTATAGAATATGACCATATTATCACATACAATATATATTATATACACATGTAATATGGATCCATACACATAAGTGCACATACACACACGCGCACACACAAAATGACAGAAAAGACTGAAATACACGCCCTATGTATAAACGTGCTTGGCACTCAGGACAATCTCTAAAACATGGAACTTGGTCAAGCTCTCTGGGCAGGAAGGTGAAGGTTCACCAACCCTCCCTGTCAAATCCTAGCAAAGGAAAGAAGTGGGAGCGAGGAGACCTCCAGAAGAAGAATGGCATTGGGGGAGGGGGAGGGAGGTTCCATCCCCACTTACCTCGGGGCCCCTGGCAAAAATCAATAGCCACAATTTGGTTTTAATAAGGCACAGTTCGATAGCAGGTGCTAGGAATTAAGAACACATTGATGCTGGCCCTTTCTAGTGGCAATTTCACCACATTATCTAGCCAAAGGGAAAGGCTGCCTTGCGTGCACACGTGCGCTGGGAGACACTAGAGAGGTCGATCCATGGATTCAGCATATCTGATGGCAACCTATAGGTTGGCAGTGTCCAGGGTAGTTTAAGGAAGGATGGCCAGCAGCTAGGAGATTTGTGAGACAGTTACTGACCCTCCATGGCCAGCAGGTTTTGGCTAGAGGGAACCATGCCCTCCTTTTCTGCAAACTCCAGGATGGCCTTGTAACAAAAATAGTACTGCTCAGGGGTCTGGATGCTGAAAGCCCTCTGGGTCCTCATGCGTGACACCGTCTGAAACACATTAAGGGTGCCAAGCTCTTCCAGCTGTGCCAGGCAGATGTCCAATGAGCAGAAAGTACCTGAAAAAAAAGAAGGAAATGGTCATATCTGGTGAACCTCCCTCCTTATCTTCCTTGTTCTACCATATAACCCAGGTAGGGGCTGAGTGAATTCAAAGGCAACGTGCTGGTTTCTGCCTTAGGCCAGAAAGAGCAAGAAAGAAGTGGTCACAGAGTGCTAAGGCCAGAGAAATGAGAAGGCCTCTTGTCTCTCAGGGCAAGGCCTCTCTCCACAGGGTAACAGGAATAAACGGGTAAGTGATGCAGAAAAACTTCCTGCTTCAATCCCAGTCTGGTTGACAGCACTCCCACACCCAATTTCTAGAAATTTTGTATCTTTTCCACAGAGGCCTAACACAAATCTGCTCTTCCCATTTGTCCCAAAGCGACCTCTGAACTAGTAAGGCCAACAGTTCTTGCAATGTACATCCCCTTAAGGCCAAAGCTGCTAACTGGCTCCAGAATGAAAAACACAGCACAGGGTGGAGAGGTCCCTTGGGAGAAGGGGATGGGAAGGGGAGCAGCAGCACAGCTAAGCTCTCTGGTGCACTCACAATAATGATGAAGACAAGATAGAAGGGTTAGAAGAAAACCATGGTGATGGGATGTATAAAATAAGAACCCCCCAGAGGACTTGGTTTGTGAAGTACATATTCTGGCAGCAGGAATATGGTATTCCTACAGCTAGGGATTAAAGGGATTTTTGTAGTAATTTACCATCTAGGGATGAAACAACTTCCTTTTCCAAACACAGATGCCATCTAACAGTTTTGTTCTTTTCCCCCACCCCTACTGCCTCCGGATGCACTAAGAGTGGTGTCAGGTGCATTACCTGTCCTGCCAATGCCTGCACTGCAATGGACCACAATGGGTGGATCAGGGGATTGCCCTTTGGAGCGTGATCCCATGCTGCTGACAGCCAGGCTCTGCTGGTTTCTGACCACTCTCAGGAAGTCAATGAGGGAAGCTGCAGAAGAAGGGACACCATAATCTGGCCAGCTCAGAAACTGGAAATGGGTCACCTGGCGTTTCTGCCGCTCCTTAGATGAGAAAAGAAACAAAAGTTAATGAGGTCATGTCTCCCTGCCCTGACTTCTTGGACTTTTCTGGATTCTCAACACTTAAGTATCCCTACCACCAAGGCTCTTATCTACCACTAAATTTTCTCCACAATTGCTTCTCTACTGCAAACCCAAAGGAAGGGATAAATGTTTGAAACATAGAAAACTCTAGATTGCAGAATCCAGATTTTTCTGTTGAGGCTTCAAACTCAATCCTCCTTGGTCAGCCTCCTAAGTGCTGGGATTACAGATGTGTACTACCACTTCCATCTTAGGATCCAGATTCCTAAGGGTAGGGCTGGGGATGTGGCTCAGTGGTAGAGCGCTTGCCGAGCATACATGAGGCCCTGGGTTTGATCCCCAGCACTGGGGGCGGGGCAGGGGGAAGTTAAGTACAAATTCCTAATGCTGAAAGTTTTACTCTCATGTAACTCAACTGTTATGATAAAATAATACAACCATATTGGTTCTTGGTTCAATTTCCTCATCTTGTTCCCAGGAAACCTAAAGCAGCTTACAACCTTCCTGAAATCCTGACTATTCCCTCTTGAGCTTTTCTTTATAGGAAAGGTTCTCCCCAGCTTTAAAATGCAAGAAAATAGAAACCCGCATTTACCTCTGTGTTGTGAATTTCTAGAGTTGTTTTTTTATAATGGTTCATGTTCTCCACACCTAAATTGGTCACCGTGAGGAAGCCAAATCGGATCCGTGATTCTTTTTCTAAAGGCCAGTACTGGCCACACTTTCTCCTGCCACCTTCCTCAAAGCTAAAGACAAACAGAGCAAGATAAGCCCCCAGAGCAAGATAAGCCCCCATCCTTCCTCAACCAGCAGTAAGCATGTTTTCCCCCACCCCCACCATCATTTGCTATACTCAACAGTAGCAAAATCATGTCCTGCATTGCTTCCAACTTAGAACACTGACTCTTGGCAGGAAACAAAGGAACCTCTTCATTCTAAACAGATGTAACAACAGCTAAAGTTCCTACATGAACTGATTTAGCAGACATTCATGGTATGCTTACAACATCACTTCATCTCTTTTCTGATATTTTATGGTAGTTCTCATTTATCAGCAATAAGTACTGATGGACAACGAAAGACAGTACAGAAAATATGGTGGGTCAGAGAGAACTCCTTGGCTCATTCTCTCCTCCAATATGGGTCCCTTGGCTAACACAGCGCCTGGATGCTAGTGGGAGGTTTGTGTAGAGGCCTATGTCCTCCCCATCACTTTTCAGCGACCCCAAGTACTGCGAGGTGGGAATTAAGCAAACATTCTTTTCTTTTCCTTCCTCATCTGAAATAGGTTATAATGCTAATGATAATACTAATGAAACAGGTAATTCCTTAAATTTGGAAGACTTGTAGGCCAAAGATTTCAAAAACATTCCTTCATTCAGAACTTCCTGCCTAGCCTAATGGAGTGGATCAAGTGGTAGAACACTTGCCTACCAACCATAAGGCCCTGAGTTCAAACCCCAGTACTACCAAAAAAAAAAAAAAAAAAAAAAAAAAATCAGAACTTTCTGCCTGACTCATTATGTATCACCTCTTTTTTTCTGTTCTCCTACAGATAGAAATATGAATGAGCAGAAAAACAGTAAAAAGTAGCAGGAAATGGATAGCAAAGGGGAACTGGTTATTGCAGTTGCTAGGAAGACAGCTCCCCTCTGAAAACAGGGGCCAGATTAAAGGTGAACTGCTCCCAGTACTTCCTTTAGTGGATAAGGCCAGAACCTCAGAATAGGCTATAACTGGCACAGGGCCATGGATTAAAACTTTAATGAGTTAGATTTAACTACCTCCACTATATCCCAATACGTTATCTATAGATCTGCTAAGAAAAATGCCTTTCCTGATCTTTACTGTTTCCAGAAATTCATGGCAACACGAGGGTTTGAACTCAGGACTTCGCATGTGTTAGACAGGTTCTCTATTGTGTGAGCCATACCTCCAGCACAAGAAATTCCTTTTTTTTTTTTTTGTTTTGTTTTTTTTGGCAGGAATGGGGTTTGAACTCAGGGCCTCACAATTGCGAGGCAGGCGCTCTACCTCTTGAGCCACTTCTCCAGCCCTGTTTTGGGTTGGGTATTTTTTGAGATAAGATCCCTGAAACTATTTGCCTGGGCTGGTTTTGAACTGTGATCCTCCTGATCTCTTGCCTTCCAAGTAGCTAGGATTATAAGCATGAGCCACCAGCACCTGTCAAGTAATTCTTTCTTAAATCATCCATGCTTGGGGTCAGTGGGTATGGTAATCAGTGGGACAGAAGATTACTCAGGCCAAGGCTGTAGCTTAGTAGACCACTTGCCTAGCACACACAAAGTTCTGGGTATAATCACCACACAGACCAAAAAAAAAGAAGTGTTATGGGGATTAACTCACCGGGTGGTCATGACAATCACCAATACTTTCTGCTCCCACACCATAAGCCAGAAGTCACGATAGGTGTTCTCCAAAGGGCCTGGGAATGAAAGAAATGGTAAAGAACATGACCCTGGGAGCTTCTTCTGAAGCTCCTCTGTTTTTCTTTCAAATACTAATTCTAAAACACAGGTGCCAATTCTCTGTTCTTCTTGTCACACATTTATGCTATTCAGGGCCTCCTTGAATCAACTGTATCAGCTCGGTGTGTAAGAATATTAGAAATAGAGACAGTGCACTTTACAATACGTTCAGGTGAGACATACGGAGGATACTGCAGGAAGCACTGTTGGATACCCTCTCGGAGCATGAGCATCACAGCCTCAGCCAGCATGTTAATGATGACAGAATCAACTGAGTACTGTCTCTAGCTGTTTCCATCTCACCTATACCTCAGCCTTATAATAAAAGGCTGCCTACTAGACCACTATCCTGTCCCATTGTCTCAGATTCTGTTTGCAACTGAGTTTTCTCCTGCAAAATTAGTTGTATTTTCCAACTTTCTCATCTCTGCTAACAAAACTGGCATTCTTAATTATTCAGTCTTAAAAAGTTGAAGTCAACTCTGACTTACTCATTTCCTTCCTCTCCCTGAAGCATTTAGTCAACTATTCCTAGAGACACTGAAATGTTTTTGCCTTTGTTCTTTTGCCCCCACCTTCTCCTTGTCCTGTTCTTCCTATCCAATTTCACTGCTATGAGGACCACATCATCTTTTGTCAGACTGACTAGTATCATTCTAGTTAACTTTTCTCAATAGGTCTCTTTCCCTTCCATATTCTGGATAACCCCAACAATTTAATCCTTCAAAAAAAATTGCTTCTGCCTCCATTCCTTTGCTCAAATTGTTTCCCTACCTCCAATGTCATTCATTTTCTATCTCTTTTCAAATGTTATTTTTTCCTCAAAGCTCTCTCTGACCACCATACTCAATGGACTTTTCTCTTCTGAGCTCTTTGCAAGGCAAGTGTTCTGGCACTTCAGCCATGCCTCCAAGTCTTTTTTGCTCTGCTAATTTTTGAGATAGGGTCTTACTTTTGGCCTGGATCAGCCTGGACAGCCTGCTATTTCTGCTTTCCCAGGTAACTGGGATGAAGGTGCACACCACTACACACAGCTTTTTCTGTTGATATGGCGACTCAAACTTTTTTTTTTTTTTGGCAGTACTGGGGCTTGAACTCAGGGCCTTCACATTAAGCCACTCCACCAGCCCAAGTTTTTGTGATAGGGTTTTTTGAGATAGGGTCTCATGAACTATTTGCCTGGGATGGCTTCGAACTGTGATCCTCCTGATCTCTGCCTCCTGAGTAGCTGGGATTACAGGCGTGAGCCACTAGTGCCTGACAATAAACTTTTTTCCCAGGCTGGCCTGGACCACGGTCCTCCCGATCTCAGCCTCCTATAGCTAGGATGATGGAAGCGTGCCACTATACCCAGATATTGGTTGAGATGGGGTCTCATGAATTTTTTGCCTAGGCTGGCCTTGAACTGCAGTCCTCCCAATCACTGCCTCTGAAGCTCTTCTAGGGTTACAGGCGTGTGCCGCCAGCACCTGGCCTCCTCTGAGATGTTGATGGCACAGCTGGTTCGAAACAGTTTAACCACTTAAATTATACAATCTTATGCCAGTCACTTACTTTATGTAAATTGATGCCTCCATTAACATGGTCTTGAGAGCAAGTGTCATTTGTAAAGTCATTTTATAGTCAAAACCTGCACAAGGATGAGTCTCAGCAATAGATCTGTTGTGGTTTTTTGTTGTTGTTCTTTTTATTTTGTTTTCTTTTTCCTTACGAGATGGAGTCTTCCTAGGCTGCCCAGGTTGTCTTCCAACTAATGATCCTCCTGCCTCAGCCTCCCAAATAGCTGGGATCACAAGCCATGCCTGACTGCAACAAATCTGCTGATACTTATGGACCACCAACTCCCTTTCAATCAGAAGAGTAACAAACAACTCAGGATAATTCCTTGTACTTTCCCAGTCCCCCTCTCTGCTCTTAGGGAATCAGGACAGTCAGTATTGTGGGTTGATATGGGCCTAAAAGCCCACTAGTCCTACTACTATTTTTTTGGGTGGTGGGCAGTACTAGGGTTTGAACTCAGAGCCTCATGCTTGGTAAGTAGGTGCTCTACCACTTGAGCCATTCCACCAGCCCTTCTTTGTGTTGGGTATTTTCAAGGTAGGGTCTTAGTAACTATTGGCCTGGGCTAGCTTTGAACCTCGATCCTCCTGATCTCTGCCTCCCAAGTAATTACCATTACAGGAGTAAGCCATGGACGCCTGGCCCCACTACTATTTTTGTTAAAGTCTTTTAGCAAGCACTAGTATCTTCTGATATTAGAATACCCTCTTGCCGGGCGCTGGTGGCTTATGCCTGTAATCCTAGCTATGCAGGAAGCAGAGATCAGGAGGACTGCGGTTCAAAGCCAACCCAGGTAAATAGTTCATGAGACCCTATCTCGAAAAAACTCATCACAAAAATGGGGCTGGTGGAGTGGCTGAGGGTGAAGGCCCTGAGTTCAAACCCCGTATCACACACACAAAAAAAAAAAAAAAAAAAAAAAAATTCCCTCTTTGCAAAAGTAGACACTGCTAAAGTATGTAAGGTCCTACAAATAAGCAAATGTCCAACGAGAAAAGATTAAAGTCGGGCTCCAGTGGCTTACACCTGTAATCCTAGCTGCTCAGGACATATCAATAAAATCGATCATAAAAAGGGCTGGTGGAGTGGCTCAAGGTGTAGGCCCTGAGTTCAAGCCCCTGTACTGCAAAAAAAAAAATTAAAGTTAAAAAAAAAAAAAAAAAAAGAGAGGAGACTCATTAAATTATAGCATGCCTATGATTTATGCAGTCGATAAAGTCAATGTTGTAAGATTTATATTTTTGCCATGAAGGTATTCATAAGGTAGAAAAGAAATTCATATTTAGAAAAAAGTAAATGTTGTATATTTATTTGCCTTTATCTATATGTATATATAGGAAAAGATCTAGGAGGAGATGCTGCAAAATGTTAACATTACCTCTGGATTCTGGGGTTATGAGTGATTTTCATATTAATTTTCTAACTATTCCACAATGGATATGCATTATCCTCATATACACATATAAACAAAAAGGGCTGGGGGCATGCCTCAAGTTGTAGAGTACTTGCCTAGCAAGCTACAGGCCATGAGTTCAAACTCCAGTACCAACAACAACAAAAAAATTAAGAAGGTAGATCTCAAGTATTCTTATCATTAAAAAAAAAAAAAAGATAGCAGACAGTGTAACACTTCACTTCTAAACACCTGAGCAACTAACTATTAGGAGACCACAGGTATTCTCCCCATAGAACAATACTATTATGGGACTGAGCCAGTTAAACACTGGTACAACAGTAGCTCACACAAAGGCTCTAACTGTTCCAATAATTTGTCCTTAATACTTTTTTCTCCCTATTGAGGATTCAATCACAAATCACATGTTGCCTTTAGTTATCTCTTTAGTCTTCTTTAATCTAGAACAGTTCCATGCCTTTTTTTGTTTTTCATGGCAGTAAGTTTAGTAACTTTGAAGAGTCTAACCAGTTTTTCTTTTTCTCTTTCTCTTTTTGAGAGAGTGTCTCACTTCGTCACCCAGGCTGGCCTCAAACTCATAATCCTCCTGCTTCAGTCTCTGAGTGTGGGATTACAGGCATGCACCAAGATGCCCAACTTGAGCCAGTTATTTTGTTGTAATTGTTTTTTGTAGTATGCCCCACAATTTTTTGGTTTGTTTCTCATGATTAGATTCAATTTTTTTATTCTCCTTTTTCTTTTTTAGGTGGTAGGTATACAACCCAGAGCGTTGTACATGCTAGGTAAATTCTCTCCAAGATTTGGATCTTAAAACTGGGAAGAGACAATACAGATGACATCTATTTCTCATCAGGAGGCACAGAATATCCTTTTGTAGGGTTGCGGCTATAGCTCAGTGGTAGGACATTTGCCTAGCATGTGTAAGGCCCCAGGTTCAATCTCCAATGTCAATCAATCAATCAATCAACAAAATCCTTCTGCGATTATTACCTTTGTAAATACTACCTTTATTGGCAATACTAAGATTGATCACTTGATTAAGGAGATATGTGGCAGCTATCTTGTGATTTGCAAAGGTCACAGAGCCTTAAGTTCCTATGGTGGCCTGTGTGGTCTACTTGTGCTATAATTCCCTCCCACCTTCTTCTTCGTTTTATTTTAGTGCTGGGGATTGAACCCAATGCCTCACACATGCACTCAACCACTGAGCTGTATCACTGGCCTCTTCCCAATGTCTTTGAAGGTATTGTGGTATTCTTAAGATGGTCAGAGGCCAGGTCAGAGGGAACACGGTTCCATAGACGTATATACAGAAAACTCCATCTGATTCCTCCTAGACTCCAGTACTAGGAGAAACTCAGTACAATCTACCAACATCAGAACACTTTCTGGAGTGCTCTGTGATGGCTAAGAGTCCAGCAAAGGCGCCTTAGGACAGCAGCACTCATTCCTAAATTGGAATCAATCTTTGCCATTCCTGGCTTCTTATTGGACTTAAGAGTATGTCATGGACTGCTGAGTTCTGATGCCCTGCTCCCTTGATTGGCCATACTAAAATGAAGTCCAAAAACTTACAGGCAGATAGCATTCTGGGTTTAAATTTCTACTTTACAGATCTGCAGTGAGTTTCTAGGCACACCTTGTACCAAAACTCTGTACTTATCATCTGGCTGCCTCAACGACCACCATCCTTTATGAAAGGCCAGGTTCTAATGACCTCGACATCAACACAAGTTATATTTCTTTTAAAAATTATGCCATTGAGCTAGGAGTGTAGCTCAGTATAGACTCAGTAGAAAACCTGGCTAGCATGTATACGACCCTGGGTTCAATTCCTACCACTGCAAAAAAAATTAATAATGTCATCATCCAGCAAAGGAACCGTAAGTCGATGGCATAAAGTCAACATGTGAGGGCAAGATCAACCCACCTTGTGTACCAATGTAAGCGTTCTTCTGCTTGTAGCCATCCATGAAACTGGCATTGATATAATCTGTCTAATGATAAAAAGGACACATTATTGCAGGTTTAAGAATATACCATTTGGATCAGAAAATGATGTGCTGGGTAAGTACAACTCAAAGTGTAGATATTCTTGTCAGGCAGAAAATGAGTGAAAGGGACAATTCAAAATGTCATTTCAATGAATGGTACTGGGACAACAGGTATCTACATGTAGAAAAATCAAATTGATCCTTTCTTCATACCATACATAAAAAATTAACTCTAAATGAGCTGTGTAGGGTAGCACATGCCTGGAATCCCAACATTCGAGTGGCAGAGACAGGAGAATCACAAGTTTGAGGCCAGTCTGAACTACAAAGTCAGATCAAAGCCAATCTAGGAGACCCTGTTTCAAGAAAAAAAAAACTTAAAATGGATCAAAGATCTAATATAAGAGAATAAAAGTATAAAATACTTAGAAGAAAATATAGGGCAAATCTTTGTGACTCTGGGTTATGCAAAGATTTCTTAAATATGCACTGAAGTCACAAGGGAACAAAAGAAAAAACATAAACAAGACTACATTAAAATTTAAAACTTTTGAACTTCAAAGGATACCATCAAGAACATAAAAAGCTAATCCACAGAGTCCATATACTTGATAAGGAACTTGTATAAAGAACTCTTACAACTCAATAATAAAAAGACAATCCAGTTTGAAACTGGTGAAAGAGACAATCTTCCAAAGAAGACATATAGATGGCCAACAAGCAAATGGAAAGATGCTCAGCACTGTTAGCCAGCAGGGAAATGCACAAGACTACAGTGAGATACCACCTCATATCCATTCACTGTGATAATACAGGTTAAAAAAGACAAAAACAAGTGTTGACAAGGATGTGGAGAAATTGAACTCTCATTCACACTGTTGGAAACAGAAAACAGTCTGGCAGTTCTGTGAATGGTCAAAGAGAATTACCATACGATCCGTCAATTCCATTCCTAAAAAAAAAAGACAAGCCACACTGAGATTGGGAGGACTGTGATTCCAGGCCAGCAGGAGTAGGGCTGGAGGTGTAATTTAAGCAACAGAATGCCTACCTTTTAAGTGTGAAGTCCTGAGTTCAAACCCCAGAATTGCACGAAAAAAAAAAAAGAGACTCCATCTCAGCAGAAAAGGATGGGTGTAGTGGCCTGTGGCTGTCATTCCAGCTATAGTGGCAAGTGTAAAATAGGAGGATTACAGTCCAAGCCAGCTGGACAAAAAGCTAGACACTTGCCTAGCATGCATGAGGTCCTGGGTTCGATCCTTAGCAACTCATAAAAACAAAAAGATTAGAGTGGGGTAGAAGAAAATAGGGAATGACTGCTGAAGTTACAGGGCAATAAAAATATCCTAAGATTGACTGTGATGACGGTTGTACAACTCTGAGTATATTGAAAATCACTGACCTGTATACTTTAAATGCATGAACAGTGTGGTCTGTGAATTACATTTCAACAAAGCTGCTATTTACAAAATAAGAATCCATTAGGGCTTGTAGCACTATAGCAAAAGTCCAAATGGGAGGCAAGCCAAGCAAGCTAAGCAGGAATTTCCCATCCATCCTGCTATTCACAAAACGCAAGGTGACTGCAGAAGGGAAACCTGCATCTTATCATCAGGCTAAGCCAATATCCAGACTCTATTATTACTGAATTAACACATGGCAACTTCCAGTTCTCAAAGCTGTATCAATGAACAGCTTCTAACTCCCTCTCTTCCAGAGTCTTCTCCTACTTCCCTATGTCCTCAGTTTTATTTACTTCAACAATGCTTTTTTTTGTAGCTCAGGCTGGTCTTGAACACACTATGTAGGTCAATCACACCTTGAACACATAATCCTCCTGCCTCAGCCTCCTTAGTGCTGGGATTACAGCTTTGTGGCAGCACACCTATATTCCATATCACTTTTATTACATGTATTCACAAGATCTCTGCCAACATCCGTTAATTCAGGCTAACAAAATTGAAACACTGTGCTGGAGTGGTGACATTTAGCTAATGCTCCTGGAGGAAAACCCTCTGCAAGCGTGAATTCAATTTATGCATCTGGAACAGTAGGATCAAGAGAGATGGATGTTGGGCATGGTGACAACATGCCTGTAATCCCAGCACTACAAGCAGAAGGATTACAGGCTGAGGCAGGATTACAAACTTGAGGCCTGCCTGGGCTAAACAGTGAGAACCTATCCCCAAAACAAAGCAAAAAGTAATAATAATAATAATTAATAAACATTACACATGTGTATTACATATGTGGTTTAATATGTTTAGATACAAACAAGTTAATACACAAAATAATATTATCATCTGGTCATTTCATCTATATCCCTAGACATTTATATATATATACTAGTTGTCCACGGTTTTTTTTCCACAATATTTTTTAGATATAGATGGAAAATCAAGTCACTTATATTAAAGCTACTTTGTATTGATGCATATACGTTCACCAATTGAGATGCGTATGGTCATATTTTTACAAGGAAGGAGTAAAAGGAGAAATAATTTAACATTTAGAAAGCACCTACAATATACTAGACCTTGTACTATCAGCAGTCACATAAAGAATTTCACTTACTCCCCACTCAGTATTGTCAGATGGGCATTTAGGGACTTTTCTATGGTCACAGACTGTTACATAGCAAAATGAGAACTCAACCCTTCTCTCTCTCAGGCTTCAGTTTTTTTTTTTTTTTTTTTTGGTGGAACTGTGGGGTTTGAACTAAGGGCTTCGTGCTTGCAAAGCAGGAACTCTATGCCTGAGTTCATTTTGGTGAACTGGAGTTCACCTCCAGTTCATTTTGCAGATGGGATTTTGAGAGCTATTTGCTTGGGCTGGTCTTGAACTGTGATCCTCCTGATTTCAGCCTCCCAAGTAGCTAGGATTACAGGCATAAACCACAGGTACCCACCTCACAGTCCATTTTCATTCTACTATAGTATTATAGCTTAGTTTCACTTTGGAGGAGGTTTAATTTCCCACAGTGCTCCAAAAAGATTAACATTTATCTGTCTACCTGAGTGTGGCCACTTCGTTTTGTCAGCTTCACTCTAGTTTGGTCCAGGCAAGGTACATCCCCATAGCGGTTCTTCTCTAAGTTTCCTGGAGACCTGAAGGAAATGAAAGGTAAACTAGAATAAAGAAAAGGCACAGACAGAGTCTATGTACAAAGTTTAGCAATGCAAAACTGCATGTCAGCAATTGTTGGGGGTAGAAACAGGAGAGTTTTGTTACTCTCAAGTCTCCACAGTTCCCTATCATTTAACATTACTTTTCTTTGTTTGCTTGGCTACTAGGGATTGAATCTAGAGCCTCACGGATGCTACAACCCCCAGCAGCTCTAATTTAATATTTTTGTAAGTATTAGGAAAATAAAGGCATTTCTTTTCAAAAGAAAGAGTGAGCTCTGAATGGTCTAAGATAGCAGTTGGTACTGTTAAGTGAGATTCATTATAACAAATATCTAAAAATATGGAAGCAGCTTTGGAACTGGTTAAGGGGCAGAAGCTGGAAGAATCTGGAAGTCCATGCTAGAAAAACCCTAACCTGATGTGAAAGGAGCATTAAGGGCAATTCTAAAGAGGGCTCAGAGAAGAGGAGAGCTTTAGGGAAAGCCACAATGTTCTTGGAGGTTATGATCAGAATACCAGTAGACATATAAGGACAGTAACAACCACTGTCCTCAGACAGAAATGATGAGCATGTAATAGAAGCAGGTAGAGAAAAAATGAAATATAGCATCTACCAAAATCTAACTGCAGATTAAAATTTCTACCACTCATTTCTCAAAAGATAGTCAAAATAAATCTCTTAAATGCAAGTCTCAGTAAAATGAGAAAAAGGAACTATGCAGTACAAAGTAACAGTGGAGACATCAGAAAGAGATTTCAACCTGTTTTGGCAGAAAAAGCAGGTGAGAACATTTTTGGTTGACTTGGCCAAATGCAGGAAGCTAGGACCCAGGAAGTGCCTAGAAAGATAAAATGACTCATCCTCAAAATTCCCTCTCTCTGAAAGACAAGGGGCAGGGGGCAAGGCTGCAAATGGGAAAATAAGTGAAAATCTAAATGACACATAGGTAGAATCCCTGCCCTATTCTCTCCATCCTATCCTACATTTACATCCAGGCTTGGATTCCACCAAGACAGAGGTCAAAGAACTCTTACCTGGACTACTGACTAGCCACCAGTAAAAGAAGTCTGTCTTTTGAAATATACTAACAATAAGCTAGCTGTTCAATCTTTTATTTATTTATTTTGGTGAGACTGGGGTTTGAACTCAGGGCTTCATGTTTGCAGAGCAAGCACTCTTCATCTTTAGCCAGATCTCCAATCCATTTTGTTCTGGTTATTTTGGATATAGGGGTCTCACGAACTATTTGCCAAAGTGGTTTCGAACTATGATCCTCCTGATCTCAATAGTCTCCCAAGTAGCTAGGATTAAGGATGTGAACACTGGTTCCAGGCTTTTTCATCATTTTATTTTGAAGCTCATCCATGCAAACAGAGCTCTAAGCAGCAGTCATATATATATATATATATATATTTTTTTTTTTGCTTGAACTCAGGGCCTTCAACTTGAGCCACTCCACCAGCCTTATTTTTGAAAAGGGTTTTTCAAGATAGGGGTCCAGCTCTAAGCAGTTCTTAAGGATCCCATTCCTAAGTATGAATTAAAAACCAAGGATCTCCAGGTAATCAGGAAAGTCCCTAACAAAGGGGACTAATTCAAATACACAGGAAACAAAGCATGAAGGAGAGCCAATAAGAGAAAGTGACTTATAAAAGGCTATAATATTCTCAGAAAAAAGAGATGATACCATTATATAAGAAATAAGAATAGGATGCTTTGAAAAAGGAACAGAAAAGAAAAGCTCTTGGAAATTATAAATTATATTTGGGGCTGGGAGTATATTTCAGGGTAGAGCACTTGCCTAGCATGTGTGAGGCTCTCAGTTCGATCACCAGACCTGGAGGGGCGGGGAGAAGAATCCAAAACAGGAATTTCAAGATGAAAGAGAAAGTTGAAGACATTCCCCAGTATACAAAATAAAACGCAAAACAATTAAAAGTATTAGAAAAATATAAGTAAATAAAGGAATCATTCCAGAACAGAAGTCAGCAAACTATGACATGGACAGTGGTTTTGTAAATAAAGTCATTTATGTAACTATTGACAGTGCTGAATGCTTCAAAGACCGTAAGTCCACAATCTAAAATATTTACTACCATGCATTTTAGGGAAAGAAAATGCTGTCATTTCCTACTCTAGGAATAGCCTATAGAAAGAGGCAACAGTAATATAATGTAAGAAAGACAGCATTAAGCTGGGCACCAGTGTCTCATACCTGTAATACTAGCTACTCAGGAGGGAGAGATCAGGAGGATCATGGTTCGAAGCCAGCCAAGGCAAATAGTTCTCAAGACCCTATCTCAAAAAAAATCCATCACCAGAAAGGGTTGGTGGAGGCTTGCCTAGCATGCACAAGGCCCTGGTTTTGATTCCCAGCACCATAAAAAAAAATAAAAAACACCTAGATTTGAAGGTCGTAGTCTTTCACAGTAAAGACCCTACTAAGCACTCAACATAACATAAAGGAAAAACAAAACAACATCCACACTAGGGCACACCACTGTGAAACTTTTAAACAGAAAAAGATTACTAGCTGCACATGACAGTGCATATCTATAATCCCAGCACTCAAAAGCCTGAAGCGGGCATCGCGCTATAAAGTTCAAGGGCAGCCTAGACTACAAAGCAAGACCCTGTCTCAAAAAAACCAAAAAACTTTAGTCATAAAAAATGTAAACAATGACTTCATTCAATTAAAAATTGTGACAAACTGGGCACCAGTGTCTTACACCTGTAATCCTAGCTACTGAGGATGCAGAGATCAGGAGGATCCTGGCTCAAAGCCAGCACAGGGAAATAGTTCATGAGATCCTATCTAAAAAAAAACCCATCCCAAAAAAGGGCTGGTGGAGTGGCTCAAGGTATAGGCCCTGAGTTCAAGCCCCAATATTGCGCAAAAAAAAAAAAAAAGAATTGTGACATAATTATATTGGGAAAAGTCAAAATGTAATTGGAAATGGAGACATGGAGTAAGAGTTAAATGTTCACCTACAATAAAAATTAATAAAGGAGCATTATAACCATCTGAATTCAAAATCACAGAAGTAGTACCAGGAGAAACAGCTACATGCAATGAAAGCGGATGGCTACAGGGAGCAGACTAAAGTAGGACAAGAGACTGCCGTGTGTTTTGCCAATGCTTTTTTTGTCATACTCTTTGGCTTTGAAAAAATTATTTACATATATTAATGACTGAAAACAAAAAAATTCACAAAGACCAACCATAAAAATACACTATGTTGTTCCTATACTGTGTAGACTGTAAAGAAATATAACATATTCATACTAGTAGCTGCTTGTGGGAAGAAAAGAAAACTGGCAGTGAGGATAAGAAGGGATTTTAGCTTTATAATGAATTCTTTCTTTTACATAATAAAAAAGATTTGAAGTACATATGACAAAATACTAATAACTGTCAATGTCAATTCTGCTGAGAAGAGCATAGGTGTTTGTTGTGTCATACTCTGTTCTTGTCTATACCTTCATCCAATGGCAGAATAAATAAAATGATTATCAACCTAAACCTTCCAATTTATACAAAAAGTTAAATTCCAACTGGACCACAGACTTAAATGTAAAATATAAGACTATAAAATTTTTTTGGTTAAAAAGAAAAAACAGGAGAATCACAGTTCAAGGTAAAAATTTAGCAAGACCATCTCAATCAATTAGCTGGGCGTGGTAGTGTGCACCTGCCATCCCAGCTATGTGGGAAGCCAAACGGAAGGACTGAAGTCCAGGGCAAAAACATGAGACCCTATCTCAAGAAAATAACCAAGTGTGGCTAAAGTGGTAGAACACCTGACTACCAAGCACAAAGTCCTGAGTTCAAATTGTCAAAAGAAAATGAAAAAGACAAGCTACAGAATGGAAGAAAATACTCCCAAACCATAAATCCAATAGAGAACCATTATCTAGAATATTTAAAGGACTCTCAAATCTTAACAGTTCAAAAAAAGGGCAAAAGATACTTTACAAATAGATGTTCATAAATCAACATCAGTAACCATTCGGGAAATGCAAACTAAAACCACAATGAGATCTCATGAGAGACCTGTCACAATAGCTAAAATAAAAAATAGTGATGCCACCAAATGCTGGTAAGGATGCAAAGAAACTAGATTACTCATACATTGCTGGTGAGACTACAGATTGGTACAGCCAACCTGGAAAACAGTTGGGCAATTTCTTATAAAAGCTAAACATACAATTACTATATGAGCTAGCCTGCATTCCTGGATATTAATGCCAAATGTAGAAATTACATTTTTAGAAAACATAGAAACAATTATTCATAATAACTTTCTTGAAATAGCCAAAAACTGAAAACATCACCTCCTTTAACAGGTGAGTGGTTAAACTGTTACATTAGTACTACAAAATACTACTCAGCAATAAAAAGGAGCCAACTACTGTACATGTGAACTGTGTGAATATCCAGAGAATTATGCCTAGAGGAAAACAACCATTTCATCGTTATGGAGTATGGTTCCATTTATATAACAGCATTCTGAAAAGCACAAAATTAAAGTAATGGAGAACATATTTATGGTGCAAGGGTTAAAGATGGGGAGGTAATAGGAGAGAGGTATGTGTGATAGGTTGTCAGGAATGCCCCCAAAAAAGTGTGCTCCTCCTCGCTCCAAGTTACCTCCTTGATTCAAGACTAGGGGAGTAAAAAGTGCTCTGGTTGGGAAAGAGATTAGGTGTAAATAGAGGTCTTGAGCTGGCAGGGAGGAAACAAAGCTGTGCGGGAGAAAAGGACACTCCCTCTTCTTAATATTTGCTCTGCTTTACCTTTCTCCTCAGAGGATCAAACCCAGGGCCTTGTGCATGCCAGCGAAGACTTGTACCACTGAGCTACATGTGCAGCTACTCCTTTGTGTTCTTGCTCTGTTTACTGGATTCTTTCTTAATTGCCTCTCTTTCTTTCTGCCCTATCTTTTGGTCAGAATTCTGAGCAGAAAAGATGCTCACAGAATCATGGAGTCTTACAGTTACACATTCCAAAAGGGGGGAAGAAAACAGAGAAACTAAGGTGCAGATAAGAGAAATAACTGCATCACTCACAAAAGGGAACTTTTGGCTAACTTGGAACTTGAGGGACCCACTGGGACAACTTCCTTAATTTCCAACAGAAAGAGCTCACTAATTAGAGAGATTTCTGCTGCAGCCAATTAAAACTTGGTGTGAAATTCTAGCATGGTGACACGTGCCTATAATCCTAGTACTCAGGAGGTAAGGCAAGAGTATATTGAGTTCCAGTCCAGCCTACGCTATACAATGACACCCTATCTCAAAAACAAAAACAAACAAAAAAACATGGTAAGAGAAACGAGAGCAACATAATTTATGCTGTATTGCCAAGAAAAGTTATCAAGTAGTTATGAGCCAGATGATTTTGGGGTAGGATTTAGGCAGAAGGAAAATCCCAAGAGGCTAAGTTCCGAAGAGGCAACTCTTCTTTCTTTCTGCCTCAATTCTTTTAAATGTACCGGCACCCTTCTTTTCAAGATGGAGTGGTTTACTACATTTTGAGCCTTTTATAAAAAGTGCTTGCCTTGTGGGAAAATATCCAGATATTTCTATTGTTATAGGGTTCTTCTGTTGGTACCAAAGACCTTCAGAAATGCCAATGCATAGGATATTGGCAACAAAAACCAAAGCAGGAGATACTTCTTTCTGGATGAGAGCAACTTATTACTTAAATGAGAGTGAAGTTCTGTAACACAACGAAGAACCTGTTAAGGAAGTGGAAGGAGGGCTGGCAGGGGTGGTAGCAATCCTACCTAGCAAGGGCAAGGCCCTGAGTTCAAACCCCAGTACCACCAAAAATAATAATAATAATAATGATGATGATAAAGACAGGAAGTAGAAGGAGCTGCAGCAGTGCCTGCCAGAAGCATCTTGGTAGTCAATTGCTGACCCAGACCTTTACTACTTACATGGAACAGTGAAAAGTGCCAACAGGGTTTTCACGACGGATGTCTTCATACTCCTCATATATCCCTTGTTTTTGCCTGGTGTTAACATGGTCTACCAACTCTTGGATGGTCATGGCATGGGGACCTGGAACATGTACCGAGTCCCAGTCTAAGGCAGGAGGTAGGGAGAACAAGATGATCTCATCGAAGGGATCTGGGTGGCCGTTCACCTGGGGTAGGAACTGGAAATTCCAAGTGGCGAGGTCAATTTTGATGTACCCACCCAGGTTTTCTGGAAGGCACTCCCTAGGCAGGTGCTGGGTAACCTCAGATGTCTTTAATATCTGAATCTGAAAGGTCAGAAAGAACCATGTGAGATGGAGGAGGCGGGGAAAGGCATACAGACAGTGATGACAAAGAACAACTGTGGTTGAATTAGGTTTGAAGAATGGGATATTTGCTTGAAATACAGATACACTTACAAAAGAAGACTGCTTTTCATCTACTAATGACTTTCTCAGATAAAATTCCCAGAATGTCTATCAAAGTCACTCTTGGACTTAGGGGCCTTCCTATATGCTTTCTAATTATCAAGGCACCCCAAAACCATCTCATGCTGATATTCTTTTTGACTACTAAGAATGCACAGGGACTGGTTATTTTTGTCAACCCCATACTAAGACAACCAATTCTAAACCAGATAGCTTGTATTTTACTCACAGCTTGGGATGGTATTCTCAAAAATAGATTTCTATGAAAGAAAGACAAGGCAAGTCACCCGGAAGCATGGAAAAATGCTAGTTAAGTAATCATACTTAATTCTACTCTCTGCTTGGACACAGCCATGTGTGGAGTGGAATGCTGTTCTTCCTAACACTTGTCTCCCTTGCTGGTGCCTCTTCTTGGAATGTCCTCCTTCAAAGACCAGTTCATGCCTCACTTCTGTGAAGCCCTTCCTGAATGCCTGAATTAATACTCTCCTTTATGCTGCTGGAAAGCACAAGTCCTCTCCCCATGTACATTTGTGTTGTTTCTCAGAACCATGTGGTCCGAAGGTAAGAACTGTCTCATTCAAAGTTTAATTCCCAGGGCCCAGGGTCTAGACTCGCTAAAGTGTTCAGTGTATTTTGAGTTAATACATGCAGGTATATTCCTATAATTTAAATGCAAGAACATGCCTAAAGAGTCCTCTTACAGATAGGTATGGTGATACACTCCTATAATCAAAATACTCAGGAGGCTAAGGCAGAAGGATCACAAATCTGAGGCTAGCATGAGCTACATTAAGACCCTGCCTCAGAAACCATCCCAAGCCACCCAAAAAAAGAGAGTCCTCTCAAATTCTTAGGAAACATCTCTCCTACTCTGCACCATTAGTTCACTAAGTAGCCTCCATCACACCAAATATCTTTATTTTCCCTTTTCTGATCCAAGCTGCCTCAGTTAGAAAGATCTGCATTATTCATTTTAATTCATAATTCATTCCTTACCACAAAAATCTGGTATTTCAAAACAGTCTTTATTATTTTAATATGCCATTTCTTTTAAATGCTACAACTAGAAACCATACTATTATCTTTCAGTCCTACAGTTTAGTTATAATAGAAAGAGATTATAATTAAAGTAATTTTGGACATTTTTTAAATCAGTAGCAATAAGTTGTTTTAAGAAAAAAATGCCAGAAATGAAAGTAATAAGAGACACAGTGAGGGACTCTCTCCCACTACCTGAGTGGCCAAAGGGACTGGATGGTTCTTTCAGGTGAACAAATTCTTATGCTAGGTTAACTAATGTAATTGTATTAAATGTTCATTTTGTTTCGTTTTGGGGGCTAGGGACTGAACCCAGGACGTTGAGCATGCCAAGCACACACTCAAATACTTAGCTTACTCCCCCAGCCCTTAAGAACTGTCAACTGCACAATAGGCTTGTGCAGCACAGGCTAAATTTTGGAAATAGTAGCCATCCTTAAATTACTTCCTGGACACATTCCTTCAGTACTACCCTATGCAAGGTGTTGTAGAAAGGAAGGGCCAGATAATTTGTGGCTACTTCCTATCTATAAAGAGCCTGTGGAGAACTAGGGAGGTGGCCTGTCCCAAGCTATGAAGGAATAAAGTAGAGAATGTGAGTGAATACACTAAGAGAAGCAGAAAATGCTCTAGAAGACAAGCAAAAAGGATACAAATATATATATATTTATATTGATGGTACTGGGGATTGAACCCAGGGACTCGGCAGGCTAGGCAAACACTAAACCACTGAGCTACATCCCTAGTCAAAGAGGATTTTTTTTGAAGGTAGAAAATTAATTGGCAGGATTTCACCAGTAGAGATGGAAATGTATTTATCAACCTCCAAATAAGAAGAGGCTAGTTTGCCTTACCCTCTCCCGGACTTTGTCCTTCAGGAGCAAGCTGATGATGGAATAGGGCACTCGGAACCATATAGGTGCTCCCACAATCAGCACCTTCTTCAAACGAGCTGGAAATGCTCCCTGTGGAGAAAGTGAATGAGGATTTAAGCTGTTGTAGTTTTCTTGCACTTCTCATTCTTACCCAGCAAGGGAGGGGCTGAGGGGAAGGGGTCTATACCCTAATTCAGGTCCCGTTTCAATAGCGAGAGAAAGCAATACTAGTTTAAAGAAATTAGATGATTTACCTGTAAAAACCATGGTATTACGTTCATGATGACTATTAGCCTTATGGATCAAAAACTATTCTGATTTTCTTATCACACATCAACATAAATATGTATACATATATATGTACATTTAAATATATTTTTTTCTAGGATACATGCAGATATATTTAATATCTGCATGTATCCTAGAAAAATTCTGCTTATTAAAACCTAAAGAAAAAAAATCAAATCATGAATAAATTCTACATAAAAGAAACATTTTCTTTTCTTTTTGTTTTTTTTTTTTTTTTTTTCAAAACTGGGGCTTGAACTCAGGGCCTACACCTTGAGCCACTCCACCAGCCCTTTTTGTGATGGGCATTTTCGAGATAATTTTCAGTAACAAGTATACTTGCCTGGGCTGGCTTCAAATCACAATCCTCCTCATCTCTGCCTCCTGAGTAGCTAGGATTACAGGCATGAGCCACTGGCACCCACAAAAACATTTTTCTTTCATAACCTTTTATTTAGTCTCTCATAACCTTTCATGCATCATTTTTTAACCATTTTCTCATCAGTGTGTTAGTTTATCCAATCAATATATATGACCCAGGGCTGGGGATGTAGCTCAGTGGTAGAGCGCTTGCCTGGCATGTTCAAAGAGTTGGGTTCAATCGTCAACACCATAAGGAAACAAATATATATGATTTAGGCTGAGGAGGTAACTCTGGTAGGCTGCATGATAAGCATGCACAAGATCCTGGGTTCAATCCCCAGCACTATAAACAAGTATAAACACATAAATAAAAAAATATGATCTACTGTGCACAAATACAAAAAAGGTCCAAAAAAAGGAGATACAGGACAACAAAAAGATGACAAACCATTTATTCCTAACCACGGAGCTTGGTTTCACTGGGGTTTTTAATATTGCAGTCCTTATGGGGGCAGGGCTACCATGTATTATTGGCATTCCAAGCAGAAGAAATCATTCCCAGGAATGATGAGCATGTGCACTAAAGACAAGGCTCTGCTTAGGGCCTTCATACAAGGCTGGGGGCATGGCTCACACAGTACAGCGCTGCCACCAAGTGTGAGCCAGAGCTTCTAAGTCACACATACGGATTCTTCTTACAGTACTGGGATTTGAACTCAGGGCTCCATGCTTGCAAGGCAAGCACTCTACCACTTGAGCAATACCTCTAGCCCTTGAAATAGAGTCTTAAGCAACAGGATTTTATTTAAGACTATCATCTCTTCTTTGAATTTATACAAAAAAAACAAAACATCATTAACTTTTCACTATTTGGTTTTGGTTTTGAGATGGGATCTGGCTATGTTGCTCAGGCTGGCCTTGAACTCCTGGCTTCAACTGATCCGCCCACTTCTGCCTCTAGAGTAGCTGGGACTATAAGCACATGCCACCATATCTGGCTCATGTCACTGTTTTGAACCAAAAAAGGACATACAAGCAACATTAAGAACATTGAAAAAAAAAATGATACAACTTCATTAAAACACACACAAGAAAAGGAAATATCATTTGAGAATTTCTAAATTCAAAAAAAAAGAGGAAAATTACAGAGCACAGTGCTGGAATGGAACAAGGAAGCAGATTCACACTTCTTAATGACAATGTACATTTTTTACTACTTCATTATATGGAAGGGAACTGTAAAAAAGATAAAAGAAAACTCATAATCTTTAGTCATATAATCAATTTTAGAAATATCTTATCAAAATAATACAAAATGAAAAGCTGTAATGATAATAATCCTGTTTAAGCCTAGAAACTAGAAACTACATGAGCTAGGTGCCAGAGGTTCTCGCCTGTAATACTAACTACTCAGGTGGCAGAGATTACAAGGATCACGGTTTGAAACCAGCCTGGGGCAAACAGTTCATTGGTGGAGTGGCTCAAGCAGTAAGAGTGCCTACTTAGCAAGCGTAAGGCCTTGACTTCAAACCCCAGTGCTGGGAAGTGCAATCAAGGAAAAGGGCTGGGGACGCAGCACAATGTTAAAATATATTCTTAGTATATGTGAGGCCCTGAGTTCAACTCCAAGTACCACCAAAAATTAATAGGAGGAAAGGGGATACTACATAATATGTAAGACTGGAAGCAAAAGCAGCAACTGACATAGGAAAAATGTCAGATTCCTGCACATTATTCAAAACTTAAAAATCAGCTCCAGATACATAAAGATCTTAGTGATAAAAACAATTAAAATTTTAAGAGGCCTGGTGTGTTCAAGTGGTAGCACACCTGCCTAGCAAGCACAAAAACATGAGGCCCAGAATTCAACCCTTAGTACCACCCAAAAAAAAAAAGGAAGACAGCTTCTCAAAAAAGTTAAAACACAGAACCAGGTGCTCACACCTATAATCCTAGTTATTTGGGAGGCTGAGATTAGGAGGATCACAGTTTGAAGCCACCCTGGGCAAACAGTTCAAGAGACCCCATTTCCAAAATAACCAGAACAAAATGGACTGGAAAGTGGCTCAAGCAGTAGAGTGCCTGCTTTGCAAGTGCAAAGCCCAGAATTCAAACCTCAGTCCCACCAAAAAAGAAAAGGTTAAACACAGGGCTGGGGGCAATGGTCCAGTTGGAGGCTCTAAGTTCAAAACCCAATATTACCAAAAAGAAAGGAGGGACTTCTGGGCTAGGATGTATCTCAGTAGTAGAATACTTACCTAGTATGTACACAACCTTAATTCAATCCCCAGCACTGAGGCGGGGTGGGAGGAAGCAGGGACTCAAGCAGAAATTTGGATCTATGCTACCATACACATGAACCCTGAAGATATTAAGCTAACATAAACCAGACACAAAAGGACAAATACTGTAATGATCCCACTTATATGAGGACATAAAATAAGCAAATTCATATAGAGAGAAAGCAGAATAGAATTGCTGGGGCTGGGGAAGGAGGAAATGCTTAATGGGTACAGAGTTTGTGATGATGAAACAGTTTAAAAATGGATAATAGAGATAGTTGCAATGAATGTACTGAATACCAATGAACTGAAAATTTGAAAATGGTTTAAATGGCCAGATGTGGTAGTTCACACACATAATCCCAGCTCCTGGAGAGGCTGAAGAAGTCAGGAGGATTAGGAATTCATCTCATGTACTAATTTTGTTAATTGTAAAATATACATAACAAAATTTGCCATTTAAGCTTTTTGTTTTTTGAGACAGGGTCTCACTGCGTAGCCTAGGCTTGACTCTAACTCATAATAATCCTGCTTCAGTCTTGCAAGTGCGGGGATTACAGACAAGCATCACCATGGCCAGATGCTCTTTTAAAGAGCAGTTAAAAAAACAACAAACCAAACCAAACACCAGAGGATGCAATGGTAATGCATGCTACCATGCATGAGATCCAGGAACATACACACACACACACACACACACACACACACACACACACACACACACACACACGTATTTTTTCTGACTTTGTAGTAGGAAAGGGCTTAAGACAGAAAACACACTAACCAGAAAATAAAATATTGATACATTTAACCAAAATTCAGAACATGTTAAGTCAAAAGCACTGGTGAATCGAAATTCAAAGCCAGCCCATCTTGAAAATACCCAACACAAAGAAGGGCTGATGAAATGGCTTAAGTGGTAGATTGCCTGCCTAGCAAGTGTGAGGCCAAGTTCAAACCCAAGTACAAACATAATGAAATCCTGTTTCAAAAAAAAAAAAAAAGAGAGAGAGAGAAAGAACAAGCTATAAACTGAAAGACCATGTGCATGGGTGTGTATATATTTATCTTAATGAATCAATATTAATAATATAATGTATTAACCCATAAATGAACAACCATAAATAGGTATTTCATGTACAGCTAATAAACATGTGGAGATAATTTCAACTTATACCATAAGATATCATTTTATACCCATTTGATTAGGGAAAACAAAAGAAATCTGACATGATTAAGTTGGAGAGGGTAGGATCAATGGAAATTTTTACACATGGCAAGTGGGTACAATCTCTTTGGAAAACAACTAGACACTGTCTAACAAAGCTGAATCTTCACAGATCTTATGACCAAGCCAGCGAATTCTAGGTATACACTTTAAAGGATGCAACTAGAGTGACATCACACCCTCACAGGGGTGAAATTAATTGAGAGGGACAAAAAATCTTACATTTTTATGAATAAAGACATATGCAGTATAGATATGGTGTTAAAATCTCATTACGACTGGGAGGAGTACATAGGTTCAGTGATAGAGTACATGCTTAGCATACACGAGGCACTGAGTTCAATACCTATTATCGTTAGTAAAGGAATGATTAAATATGGAACTGGTGGCTCACGCCTGTAATCCCACCTACTTAGGAGACAGAGATCAGGATGGAGATTCAATCCACTCTGGGCAAACAGTTCTTGAGACCTCACCTAGAAAATACCCAGCACAAAAAAGGGCTGGAAGAATGGTTCAAGTGATAGAGCACCAGCCCACGAAGCATGAGGCCCTGAGTTCCAGCCCCGGCACTGCCAAAAAAAAAAAAGAGGACTGATTAAAGAAAAAATGTCCTAGAAAGCTCCTTAGAGGCCATAATGAAAAAGGGTTGAGAAATACTACTCTAGTGACTCTCTTGCATGTTTCACTGGAAGGCATGTTTGTTTTTAATTTCATTTTTATTAGCGTATTATTGTTATACTGCGGGTACATTGTGACATTTACAAAAATGCTTACAATGTATCTTAGTTATATTTATCCCCTCAGAAGGCACGTTTAAGAATTCTTAGTTGGTCACCACCTCTGAAAAGGCAGTAACTGGAATCCTGTACACTGTTGGTGGGAATGGAAAAATATGAAAGTTCATCAAAAAATCAAAAACAGAACTACCTATTGTGTAGCCCAGAAAAATATGGATGAACCTGGACAGAATTATGTGAAATGAAATCAGCCAGCCACAGGATGAAAATTGTGTCAATTCACTTATCTGAAGCATCTAAAACATCCAAACTTGCAGAACCAGAGAGTAAAATGTTGGTTGTTTGGAAGGGGAAAATGAGGAGCTGCTATTTAGTTGATACATAGCTTCAGTTATACAAGAAGTGGGTTCTCAAGAGCTGCTATACAGTACTGTGCTACTGTCAATAGTGCTCTACTGTACATTTAAAATTTCACTGAAAGGGTAGATGTTAAATGCTCATGCTATAATAAAAAGGCAATAGTGACATAGTATTTCTAGGATGATTAAAAACAAATAAATACACTTGAAGCAGATAAAACCTTGAGGAATGCAATTCAATAGATCCTCAACAGACAATAATCACTCAGCACTATTTTAAAAGTGCCTACTTTTAAGAAGAAGACCCAGATCAACAATCAACTTACCACCTTCATAAGAAAAAGTAACAAATGTGTAAACAGAATGCATTCAGAATAAACTGTAAATGATATATGAGGTTGTAAACATGCTAACATCTAAACTTTCTTTAATTAAAACTTTAGTTGTACTAACATTCAAGTTTCAAAAGTCAAAAGTTATAAACAAGAAATATTTTCCACTCTTAACATCTATCCAGTCTAATCTTGCACACCTCTGCCTATTGTTAATACTTTCTGCAGAATTTTAAGCATTATAGCAAATACAAAAAAATGAGTATTTTTACTTCTGTGTTTTGTATGTAGCCTGCTGTATACAAAGTTCTACCCTTGTTTTTGGTTATGAGTATTTTTAAATGCTGCATATACAAAGTCACCTCATTCTCTTTATGTAATGAAGTGGTATTTCTATTGTAACAGAATTTAGTTGACTGAACAATATGAAATTGTTAAAATTGTTTGAGACCTACAAAAATGACAATTTCATATAAATTTATTATGTACTTAATAATTCTCTTCAGAAGTTTATAATTATAAAAAAAGAATATTCAGCCAGGTGCCAGTGGCTCATGCCTGTAATCCTACCTACTCAGGAGGCAGAGATCATCAGGATGGCGGCAATTGGAAGCCAGCCTGAGCAAGTAGCTCACGAGACCCTATCTCAAAAATATCAAGCACAAAAAAGGGCTGGTAGAGTGGCTCAAGTGATAGAGAGCCTGCCTAGCAAGCACAAGGCCCTGAGTTCAAACCCCAGTACCACCAAAAATAAAAAAAACAGCCAGGTGCCAGAGGCTCACGCCTACAATCCTAGCTACTCAGGAGGCAGAGATCAGGAGGACCAGAGTTCAACCCAGGCAAATAGTTCGCAAGACTCTATCTCAAAAAGCCTCATCTTAAAAAATTGGGCTAGTGGAATGGCTCGAGGTGAAGGCCCTGAGTTCAAGCACCAGTACTGCAAAAATAAATAAATAAATAAATAAATAAAAAGAATGTTCAGAACCAGGTATGGTGGCTCACGTGTATAATGTCATATACTTGGAAGGCTTAGATCAGGAGGATCATGGTTTGAGACCAGCCCATGTCAAAGTCAGCAAGATGCCATCTCAACAAACAAGCCACATGTGGTGGGGCATACCTGTCATCCCAGCTATGCAGGAGGTGTTTGTTAGGTAGAGGATCATGGTCTGAAGTTGGCCCTGACAAAAACTTGAGACTTTATCTGAAAAATAACTAAAGCAAAGAAGGGTTGGGTATGTGGCTCAAGTAGTAGTAGTGACTGCCTAGCAAGCAAGAGGCCCTGGGTTCAAACCCCAGTGCTACCAGAAAAAAAAAAAAGAATGTTCATGGAAACACTATTTAAGCTATAATCTAGGAAACAACTCAGGGAGCTATCAACAAAAGAAGAGATATGAATAAACTGTTCTACTCATCAATGAATGAAGAATGAATCCTTCAATCCATCAATGAAAAGGAATGAATCACAGTTACATGCCACGATATGAATTTTAGTAATATAAAGTTTACTGAAAAAAAATAAGTCCCAGGAAACAACATAAAGTATAGCATCCTCTTCTGTAAGTTTGCTGTAAGGCTATAAAAGCAAACACTTGTAAAAGGCTAATTAAATAGCACTCCCAGTTGAGATCCTAGAATAAAGACTCCTACACCAATGCTTTTCAAATGGCAGAGTGTGACTCAGTGAGTCCTGAAATGAATTTAGTTGGTCATGAGTAACTGTAAAAATATAAAGTAGAACAATCAAAATGAGTAGAAAAGCAAAGTTTCTTCTATGCAACTTTTATTTTGTTTTATAAATATGTACACAGATCTACATACCCTTATCCTCAATTCTAACATCTGAACAACTATGAAAATCTCCTGTCAGTCTGGCCCCAAAAACTCATTGGGCAAGCCAGGCGCCAGTGGCTCACGCCTGTAATCCTAGCTATCCTAGCTACTCAGGAGGCAGAGATCCGGAGGATTTCGATTCAAAGCCAGCCCAGGCGAATAGTTCACGAGGCCCAATCTTGAAAAACCCTTCACAAAAATAGGGCTGGTGGAGTGGCTCAAGGTGAAGGCTCTGGGTTCAAGCCCTACTACAGAAAAAAAAAAAAAAAAAAGTTCCTTGGGCAGCAAAATGTGACCTGAATTAGCATAATCTATATTATAGCTTTTATTCTTTCCCATTGTATTGAATACTAATACATTTTAATGCAGAAACATTAAGAGGTGTATTTAGTGGCTCAAGGGTAGAGTGCTTGTCTAGCAAGGCACCTGAGGTTCAAATTCCAGTACCATAAACAAACAAATAAATATTTAGCAGCATATATACCACATTTATTTTGTGAGACAATGTCTCACTACATATCCCAGGCTGGCCTTAACTCAAGATCGTCTTGCTTCGTCCTCCTGAGTGCTGGGATTATGGAAATTTGCTAACAAGCCTGGATTACCAGATTATCTTTTAAAGTTGGAAAAGTCAAATCTAGACCTAAGATTTGGGATAAAAGATTATGAAGCTATGTACAGAGGATTGTTTATACGTATGGATTTAGTTATTATATATATGTCTGTGCGAACTAAACTGAAATTTAAAACATATTCCAGACTAGGCAGACAAAAAATGTCTGAAAAGTCAATAAGTGACACTGTTCATAGATGCCACTACCTAGGCCTTCATTATCTATTCTTCTACAAGACTCCAGGAAAAGGACATTCTACCTTTATGACTCAGAATCAGCTTGTGGTTTTTTTTGTACTTGTTTTTGTTGGCACCAGGGTTTAAACTCAGGACCTTGCACTTGCTAGTCAGGCGCTCTATCACTTCAGCTACAGCCCAGTACTAGCCTGTGCCTTTTTAAAATTTTTTTGCAGCACTGGGGCTTGATCTCAGGACCTTGTGCTTGCTAGACAAGCGCTCTTACCACTTGAGCCACTGGGCCAGTCCCTAACCTGTGCTTTTTAAATTTTAACAGCTCCCACTTCACTTTTAAGACCGTTTCTTGTTCTGAGGCAGCAAGTATTGGTCAGCATTTACTGGTGCCTTTAAACATAATGTCTGAACTTTACATCATTCCTAAATCTTTTCTTCCCAAGGAGCAAAAAGGTGATCCTAATCACTGAAGGAGAGTTGAGAAGATATTCCCACGGCCTTACCTTCAGCAGATTTAGGACTTTCTTGCCAAGATCCAGCTCAAAGTTGGCATAATTAGAACCGCACATGTCATAGATAAACACCAGTCCATTCCTTTGCGTTTCAAAGCTGTAAGTCAATCATTGAACAAAAACATTTTTAACGCAAATGCTTTATTCAAAACAAGCTAGATCTTTACGTGTTTTTGATTTGCTTACCCAAAAGATCATTCATAGATAGCAAAATTCCACATCTATTTAGAAATTAGGAAACATTCCTGAATCCAAGGTTCTCCATGTTATTCTGTATCCAAATTTTTTGCTTTAGCCAACTCCACATCTTTATCGCTTCAACAAAATCCAAGGCACCACCCAGAAGGTAATATTCTAAAAATCACTAGTGCTGCGGCATGTGCAAGTTTTACTGGCAAACTGAGTTTCTACTAGTTCCTCACGTCTTACTTTAGCACCACTGTAACCCCAGAAAGACCACAGCTCACTAAATCAAAGGTGCTGTCAAGTGTGTGCACAGTTTTTGAGATTATCCAGGCCTACAGAATTCCCACTTCTCCATGAACTTACTCATGTAACGCCAATTAAAAGAACTGCAGGTTTTCTGCTCAAAGGCTCTGGCTTGTTTGTGGCAAGAGACTAAAACAAAAGTCAATGACAGGGGAAAGAGAATGTAATAAAAAGAAGCTATGCTGGATCCAGGTTCTGTTTCTAAATAAAACTGCTCGTCCTGTGAAAACACGTGGAATAAATACAGATGCAGTAAGATTTTCCCTTTTCTTGACATAGAATATGGGGTTTACAATGACAGCTGATAGTTTCCCTACTAAGTTTGATTCCTGAGGTACATGCTACAAAGGACACCAACAAGTTTAAAGTACAGTTCTTCAATGCAGGAGGTATCACAATACCTGACTTCAAACTATATTACAAAGCAATAACAATAAAAACAGCATGGTACTGGCACAAAAACAGACATGAAGACCAGTGGAACAGAATAGAGGACCCAGATATGAAGCCACACAACTATAACCAACTTATCTTTGACAAAGGAGCTAAAAATATACGATGGAGAAATAGCAGCCTCTTCAACAAAAACTGCTGGGAAAACTGGTTAGCAGTCTGCAAAAAACTGAAACTAGATCCATGTATATCACCCTATACCAAGATTAACTCAAAATGGATCAAGGATCTTAATATCAGACCACAAACTCTTAAGTTGATACAGGAAAGAGTAGGAAATACTCTGGAGTTAGTAGGTATAGGTAAGAACTTTCTCAATGAAACCCCAGCAGCACAGCAAGTAAGAGACAGCATAGATAAATGGGACCTCATAAAGCTAAAAAGCTTCTGTTCATCAAAAGAAATGGTCTCTAAACTGAAGACAACACCTACAGAGTGGGAGAAAATATTTGCCAACTATACATCAGACAAAGGACTGATAACCAGAATATATAGGGAACTTAAAAAACTAAATTCTCCCAAAACTAATGAACCAATAAAGAAATGGGCAAGTGAACTAAACAGAACTTTCTCAAAAGAAATTCAAATGGCCAGAAAACACATGAAAAAATGCTCACCATCTCTAGCAATAAAGGAAATGCAAATTAAAACCACACTAAGATTCCACCTCACCCCTGTTAGAATAGCCATCAGCAACACCACTACCAACAGGTGTTGGCGAGGATGCGGGGAAAAAGGAACCCTCTTACACTGTTGGTGGGAATGTAGACTAGTACACCACTCTGGAAAAAAATTTGGAGGCTACTTAAAAAGCTAGACATCGATCTACCATTTGATCCAGCAATACCACTCTTGGGGATATACCCAAAAGACTGTTACTCCAGAGGCACCTGCACACCCATGTTTATTGCGGCACTATTCACAATAGCCAAGTTATGGAAACAGCCAAGATGCCCCACCACTGACGAATGGATTAAGAAAATGTGGTATCTATACACAATGGAATTCTATGCAGCCATGAAGAAGAATGAAATGTTATCATTCGCTGGTAAATGGATGGAATTGGAGAACATCATTCTGAGTGAGGTTAGCCTGGCCCAAAAGACCAAAAATCATATGTTCTCCCTCATATGTGGACATTAGATCAAGGGTAAACACAACAAGGGGATTGGACTATGAGCACATGATAAAAGCGAGAGCACACAAGGGAGGGGTGAGGATAGGTAAGACACCTAAAAAACTAGCTAGCATTTGTTGCCCTCAACGCAAAGAAACTAAAGCAGATACCTTAAAAACAACTGAGGCCAATAGGAAAAGGGGAACAGGTACTAAAGAAAAGGTTAGTTCAAGAAGAATTAACCTAGAAGGTAACACCCACGCACAGGAAATCAATGTGAGTCAATGCCCTGTATAGCTATCCTTATCTCAACCAGCAAAAACCCTTGTTCCTTCCTATTATTGCTTATACTCTCTCTACAACAAAATTAGAAATAAGGGCAAAATAGTTTCTGCTGGGTATTGGGGAGGGGAGAGGGAGGGGGCGGAGTGGGTGGTAAGGGAGGGGGTGGGGGCAGGGGGTTGAAATGAACCAAGCCTTGTATGCACATATGAATAATAAAAGAAAAAGGAAAAAAAAAATAAAGTACAGTTCTTGACATTTGTTTCAAAAGAACGTGGAGTAGGGGGTGCAAGAGGGGCAATCAATGAAGCAAGACTGGTTATGGATCACTTGGAAGAGGATGGATAGTAGACGTGGATATTCATGACAGCATTCTCTTTCCTCCCATAAAGATTTGGAAATTGTCTATTATTATATAATGTCAAAAAAAAAAAAAAAGGTTCTCTGCCCACAAGAAGCTCACACACACTAATGATAGATGAAAAATCTAGTATCAGTATAAGATAAATGACATAGGCCAGATTATTTTATTTTATTTTTCATTTGCGGTACTGGGGCTTGAAATCAGGACCCCTTTTTGTGATGGGTGTTTTCGAGAAAGGGTCTCGCAAACCATTTGCCTGGGCTGGCTTTGAACCATAATCCTCCTGATCTCTGCCTCTTGAGTAGCTAGAATTACAGGCGTGAGCCACCAGCACCCAGCTTTATTTATATTTATTTACTTATTTATTTTGCAGTGCTGGATGGTCAAACTCAGGGCCTCACGCATGCTAGGCAAGCAAGCATTCTACCACTACACTACATTGCCAGCTAAAGCCATGTATAATTAAATACATAATGATTGGTATTGGTAATCCACTGGTCAGAGTAAGGATTTTATTCATAACAGGTTGAACTGATGAAAGAGCCAGTGAAAACAGTTGGGCATTGATGTAGGGGCAGAGTTTAGTGAAGAGTAAGGGAGAAGGAAGACAATTCAGGTTTAAGGAAAAACAAGATTTTCTACTCAGAAGATTTTACTTGGAGAAAAGGGTTCACATTTATTGAGCTTATATGCATTCTCTGGATGAGAAGTCACCGAGTTTTTAATAAAGGGACGAATATCATGAAAACACAATTTTAATCATGTTTACCTCTGTGGACCTCCTTGGGATCCAACATTCACACTGGAAAGAGCAAGATGTGGTCACACAGCCATGCCTGCATGAGAGTGCCAAACTCCTTAAGCCTTCCAAGGAGAAAGGCCACTATTGGATTTTCTGAGAAAGTCATTCATTCTCCTCAGCTAAAGGAGCATTTCAAACATATCAACATTCTAGAAATTATGCCTAAAGACCAGTCACAGCAAAGAAGAGTTCAGAAACGCCACTGAGACTACTGGTCCTGTCCTCACTCCTCAGGAACTTCACCATTTCAGAATAATGCTATGTGTAGAATTTGTATACAGCTCCTTGCTAAGCATCAACAGGAGAAGAAACGTACTACGAAAATAACAAACAAAGCAGTAACAAACCAACTAGTTATAGAGTCCCACTTCAAACAATTCCTTCACTGCTTCTGTGAGCAGTGAAGTCAGCAGTCGGACTAAAGTTGTAAGTCAGCAGTCGGACTAAAGTTGTACATAGCTGTCTCTCACTACCTCAGGCTTCAGTTACCAATATAGCACTCTATCTATCTACCTATCTATCTATGTATCTATCTGTACTGAGGATTGAACCAGGGCCTTGAGAATACTAGGCAAGTGCTCTACGATTTGATCCATGCTTCCGGACCATCTTGCTTTATGTATTACAGGGGTGCACCACCATACCCAGCTCTAATACATCACTTCTAACCCAAAGGACCAACCAAAGATGTCAAGAGCAGTAACAAAGTATAAATGGCAATCATGAGGGGTAAAAAAGGAAGTATAGCACAAAAACAACATGGTAGAGTACAAATGGCTCCAACCAAGAGCAAAGAAAACAGGATCTTAGACCTACTTGGAGCAACATGTGATGAAAGGTCACATAAACCGGGTGTTGGTGGCTCATGCCTGTAATCCCGACTACCCAGGAAGCAGAGATCAGGAGGGTTGAGGCTCAAAATCAGCCTGGGCAAAATAGTTCTCGAGACCCTATCTTGAAAAAACTCTTCCCAAAAAAGGGCTGGTGGAATGACTCAAAGTATAGGCTCTGAGTTTAAACCCTTTGACTGCCAAAAAAAAAAGAAAAAAAGGTCACATAATGGTAGCGCATCTTAGCGTATACAAGGCCCAGGGATCAATCTCCAGCACCAGAAAAAAAAAAAAGTCATATAACTTCTTTGGCCTTCAGTTTGTCTATAAAACTGTAACCTCATTTGCTTCAGAAGAGAAAAAGCTGTTTCTTTTTACTTATATACCTGTTTTTAAAATTGAAATGATTTTGCTTAACTTTATATTGTTGAGATACTGCTAAATAGAGGTTCTCAAAATCCTGAGGCAAGCAGCATTATTACTATTTCACAGACAAAAGAACTGAAGTCCTGGGGGGCGGGGGGGTGGGTGTTTGATTTTTGTTTTGGGGTTTGTTTGTTTGGGGTCATTTTTTGTGGTACTTTAAACTCAAGGTTTCATGCGTTTTAGGTAAGTACTTTATCATTTGAGCCATGCCCCTCAGCCCTTTTTGTTCTGTTTGGTTTTTTAGTGTGTGCTGTTTTTTATTGTGTGTGTGTTTTTTGTTGTTGTTTGGTTTTTTTTTTTTTTGGCAGCACTAGAGTTTGAATTCAGAGCTTCACACTTGCAAGGCGAGTGCTCTACCAGTTGAGCCACTCAACTGGCTTTGCTCTTGTTATTTTGGAGATAAATCCTGCCATTGCTGGGATGACAGACATGCACCACTCCCAGCTTTTTTTCTGCTGACATGGGGACTCACAAACTTTTTTGCCTAGACGGGCATGGAACAGGAATCTTCCCAATCTCAGCCTCCCACATAGCTTGGGTGACAGACACATGTCATTATGCCCACCCATCAGCTGAGATAGGATCTAACTTTTGCCCAGGCTGGCCTCAAACCACAATCCACATGATCTCAGTCTCCTAAGTAGCTAGGATTATAGGCATAAGCTACTGGTACCCTGCTTTGTTCATTTTTTCACACGGGGTCTCACTATGTAGCCAGGGTGGCCTTGAATTTACAATCCTCCAGCCGCACACTCTCAAGTGCCCAGCCCCCAGAGAGTTTTGCTATGAGCACAAAGCGCCAGCGGAGGTCATGCCCTCAAGGAATTCTCAATCCACTGACAACGGCAAGAATCAGCTCTCTCATCTTCCGTCTCCCTGAAGTACAGCCAAGATGCTGACGGTAGCTGCAAACATGCCATGCTCTTAAAACAAAATTGTTTTCTATTCATGCCACTGTGCAGGGCATAGCCCAGAAGCATGGTGAAGGCACGATGAACTTAAGTAAAAACTGTGACTTTCCAATCTGGATATGCACAACCTACACGACAGTCTCAATGCTTACCTGTCCACAGCTCTGTCCAGCAAGTAAAACAGAGCCTCAAGTACCACATGTTGAACCGACTTTTGGGGATGATGCAACCTGGCAGTGAAGAGAGCAATGGAGGCTCCAGTTGGGTCTCGAACATTCTAAAGTAAATCAAACAAGAAACATTTGGCAATCAAATTTAAAAATCACAACCACCACTAAATCTTATATCCAGGGTAAATATCTGACACATGAAAAGAATGGATAATGGCAGTACTTCCCTCACTTGCATCAATTGCTCCAGAAAGGGAAAAAATTTTCATCCTATACCTGATTTTCTCAGCACCCCCTGCACCGTAATGTGGTAAGAAAAAAAAAAAAAAAGTTCTTTGATCTTCAACTGTAGAGTGATCAAAGGATGGTTCTTTTCTGGCTTCATAAACTAATTTTATAGGCAGGAAGGCAACAGAAACAAGGAGCAGGAGAGAATCATAGAACAGGATTGTGGTTTCCATGCTGTTTTAAACATACTATCATACACTTACCTGAGAAACCAAGAGATCTCTAATAAGTGGAGAGCTTCACCAAAGTGCTGGTGGCTCATATCTGTAATCCTAGCTACTCAGGAGGCAGAGATCAGGAAGGTTGTGGTTTGAAGCCAGCCCAGGCAAATAGTTCTCGAGACCCTATCTCAAAAATACTCAGCATAAGAAAGGGCTGGTGGAGTGGCTCATGTGGTAGAGCACCTGCCGAACAAGAATGAGGCCCTGAGTTCAAACCCCAGACCACCAAAAAGAAAAAACAGGATAGAGGGGAAGAATGTGTTGTTACACATTATACCTCCATCTCAAGGTTTTTCTGTTTTTCTTTTTGTTTGAACTCAGGGCCTCACTCTTCCTAGGCAGGTGCTCTACCACTTGAGCCACTCCACCAGCCCTTTTTTTGTGATAGGTTTTTTGACTCGGGGTCTCTCGAACTATTTGCCTGGGCTGACTTCGAACAATAATCCTCCTGATCTCTGCCTCCTGAGTAACCAGGATTATAGGCATAAGTCAACAGTACTCAGCCACCCCAAGGTTTTGACTAATCTTAACAGAGCAATGAAAAACTTTTCTAAGTCTACTATACTATGACTCCCTATAATTACATTATTCAAGTATTACTAGTAATTCTAATAACTAATAATTATTAATTAGTAACTAACTATAATTTAATTATTATTAGAACAATTGGGATGCCAAACTTCAGATACTTCATATCTATTCCTGACTGTGGACAAGGTACCTAAAACTAAAATCCAAATAGGAAAACAGCCACAATAGGAAGTAAGAAAGCACTACAAGGTACATCCATAAAGACTCACTAAGATGGTAAACTTTCCACTGAGGATCTCAGAGCGGAGAGGCTCCTCATGAGGTTTCAGCTTCACAATGCCTTCCTTCCTTCGTGTTTCCTGAAAAGGAAGCAGATCAAGATGAATTAATCTCAAAATACAATATATCCAAGAGAGTTTCATGCAATAACCAAATCTCAAAGATAAGGGATATTAGAAGTCAACTGAGTTGTAAATTCCCCTGCAATCTGCCTTCCACTTCAGGCCAGCTATGTGTTACCAGAATTCCTTTCCACACCTACCTTATTAGCCTCTCAGGTAGGGTAATGTAGTCTGAATCCCTAAGAATCTTAACCCTTAAGACCAAGCAATATGTTACTTTAAGGTGTAAGATCAAAGTTCTGAAACATGCAGCATCCCTGACATTGCAAAGAACATTGAAATATGGACCCAAAAGCTGGGCACTGGTGGCTCATACCTGTAATCACAGATACCTGCGAGGCTGACATAGGGAGGATCAAGGTTCAAACTCAAGTGTCTTCAGAAGCAATCCAGCAAGTGATGATATTAGTTGTGCAATCACAGAAAAGTGCACACATCATCCAAAGCATTCTAACTCAATTTTCAAAGTAATACTCCACCAAAGAAAGCAAAAAATCTAAGATAAAAGTTCTAATCCTATAAATTTTCATACTCCTCACACCCCAGCAAGATGAACTCCATCTATTCTCATGGTTCCAATATTCTTTCTACTTTGATCACTCTGAGATCTTTTTCTGGTCCAGCTTTATTTTCTGAACCCTAGATTTATATTCTGAACCCTAGATATATATAATTTATACTTATATTATATGCTTCAAGGACATGTCTGTTTAGACGTCTCAAAGGCATTTCAAATTTAAAATGCCCTAACTAGACTAATGACCTTCTCTCCACAGCCCCACACCTACTTTTGTGTCTCCTACATTAGTGAATGCCACCACCATTTATCCTAAGACCCAAGTCAGAACCCTGGTATCCTTGACTCCTTTTTCCTCACACAACAGTTAAAGCAAGTCCATTCTGCCCATTTTACTTCTAGAATCTGCCCACTTTTCTCCATGTCCCCTGAAATTATGCTAATAACACTGCAATCATTTCTCCCTGTAAATACAAAAGGACTTCCATTTGGTCTCTCTGACTCCATACAGCCCTTCTGATCCAATCTCCATAACATAGCAAAGAAAAAGCTTTCCAGAACACAAATACAGAAAATTTATTTCATTGCTTATACAGTCAATGAATTTCTCTGTCCTTCAGAAAAAACAGATCTTCTCTCATCTGGCCTGTTCATCTCTGCTGCTCAATCTCCTATCGTGCCCCCACTCCCCATCAACATACTGGCTCAGCTAAATTTCTTTCCTTTCACCACTGGGTATTTGAATTTGCTGTTCTTCCTGCCACACTACACCACTTGTTGGATTCCAACTCATGCTTCAGCAATTTATTTATTTATTTTTTTGGCAGACCTGAGGTTTGAACTCAGGGCCTCACACTTGCTAGGCAAGTAGGTGCTCTACCACTTCAGCCACTCTACCAGCCCATGCTTCAGCTCTTAGTTTAGAAGTCATTTTCTATAAGAATGCTTCTTGACCTGCCTAACTAAATGTGCTTCCACTAAACCCTGTGCTTCCTTATTATAACATTTCTGCCATTGTTGGCTTACTCTCTCCATAATAGTAATCTTTGTACCTGGAACACTGTAGGTATAAAATAAGTATCTGTTGAATAAGTGAACAAATACTGAATGAACTGCCCTACAAAGTAGCTGTAAGAGACCCTTAGCATTAAGTTAATTCTAGTACTTGTTACCCCAGTTTCTTATAAATTTATAGAGATCTGGAATCTCTTCAGGATTTTCTGACCCCAAGGTAACAGAACGTACAGTGATCTGTCAAGGATGCTGCCGACTAAGAAAGCAAACAAACACAGAACCAAAGTCTGAGCTCCTTAAAAAGATGAAAATGAGCCAGGCTCATGCCTGTAAACCTAGCTACTTGGGAGGCTGAGATCGGGAGGATCGAGGTTCAAAGTGAGCCTGGGCAAACAGTTTAAGAGATCCCATCTCTAAAATAACCAGAGCAAAAGCGGACTGGAGTATGGCTCAAGTGGTAAAATATCTGCTTTGTAAGTGTGAAGCCCAGAGTTCAAACCTCAGTCCCACCAATAAAAAAAGAAAGAAAAAGAAACGAGTAAAATGCTGATGAAGCTGTATTTGCATAATGGTACTAATAAGCTCTGGCCCTAGCCAATACAGTTGCTTGTCTTTTCTACCACTAGAGCTACCTTCCTGAATGACTCTATAAACTGAGCATTTTAGCTGAACAGCAGGTTTCTAAAAAATCCCAGAGATCTTGAAAAACTGTGGAGTAAATGGAACACGAGGGACTGATGAGGACAGCTGGGACTCAAACTCCAGGAAGGGTGAACCACTATCTTGCCACCAAGATGCTGTTAAGCTACTTCCTCAGCGACAATCATTAGAAGTGGTATCCTGGTCTACAATCCAACTTTAGGGACAGCGGTGGTGTTTCTAGGAGCTGCCCTGCCCTGTTCAGCCTCAGCAATCACAAGGTTCTTGGATATTGCCCATTTTCACGGGAGTAGGGAGAACAGCTACAGAAGCAACGTGTGTGTGAAATACAGTAGAAAGACAAAAAGACTCAGAAAGCACCACCACCCATCTGACTCTGACTCCACATACTCTGTAGGCGTGGAACAGCTCTATGGCACGAAGCACATCAAACTTCCTGGCCATGAGGAACTTGACAGCCACATTCCAGGATAGTGGAGAAACATTGTACTGGACTGTCCACTTGTTAATTTCTTCCAGAAACTGCTTGGTAGCCTGGTTAACAAACAAAGCAAAAAATGATTAGTAAGAAGAGAACATATTTATGGAATCAAGAAACAAACAAGGGGACAAAAAACATCATTCTATCCTCTAAGCAGATTTACTACAGTGAATAGGAAAAGACAAGAGGTGGAAAGAGTTCCAAAGCCAAAAACAGTTCAAAGTCGTAAAACGCAATGCGGCCAAAAGCTCCAGTCAGTTCAGGGAGGTCAACTTAGGACAGGAATGCCTAAAGAAATAATGAGGGGGAGACCAGGGCTCCCAAATGAGATGTCAATTACTGGCCCCCAAAAAAGCAAAAACAAAAAGCCATCAGAATTTTTGTGATTTATTTATAAGGGAGAAAAAAGGCCTTCTGAAGGATTATTATATAATGCAGTGTATTACAGCACTCTCAGGCACTGCTCTGTCCCACAAGCCAACTGAGCACATCAAACCTATCAGAAAATGATTTTGGCTTTGGAGTTAATGGAACTATCTGATAGCAGCAAAACTATCAGGAAGAATTTAACCAATCAAAAGGTCAACCATTCATTGTGCTGACTCGACCCCACAGAATGAACTGACCCCACAGAACCTCACCATGCGTTACATGGCAGCTCCCAAAGCAGAGTTTAGTGCCAAGAGAATCATCTATAGCCCCTCTCTAGATAGTCTGATCTCAAGCTGGCAAGACGCCCATCTCTGTAACTGTTTCTACCTCTATGCCTCCTTACATTATAACCAATTTCTACTCTAGCCAAACCACCTTTCTATTTCTTCAATTTAGAATGATTTAAATTGATATTATGTGCATGTATATTCTAAATTGCAATAAGATTTCTGTATGGCCATTCTGTCTCTTCCATCCAGAAACCTCTCTCAGCTCTTATTGCTTCAAAAAGCATAAGAGCAGCTTACTATGTGACCATGAACAAGGTTACACTCCCTTCTTCACTAACTTTTCACTTGAAAAATAAGGGGCAAAAGGGTAAAGAGACTTGGCAACAAGTCCCACCTGGCAAATACAATCCAAATTGCTATATACTGTTTAAACAACTAAAACTAGAATTCTAGGCAAGTCAGCAATAGCCCACAACAGAACATCGAATTCATCACCCAATTTCTAAGAAAGGACAAAGGAACTCAATAGACCATAGAAAAGTCAAAGAGGCCTGAGGCTGCACCTGAGCTTTGGAGGTTCCCACCAAGGCAACACAACTTATACCAATGGAAAAGGAGAGAACCAGCAAAGCCAATGAGGCACAGGGCATGAGAGCCAAGACATAAAATAAAATAAAAGTGTTCCCAAGATCACACTGGTCCAGAACCAGGTGAAGCCAGACCAGAGAAACAAACCCCAGAGAAGGCAACAGAACAAACTTAGAATGCTCCCCGCAAAAAAACAGTTTGAGCTGCTTCTGTGGAGAGAGCAGCCAGCATCAGAATGAGAAAAGACAGAAGGGAAAAGAAGCAGGCACAGAAAGATCCCAGAAACAAAACTCTTGTCAGTCAGGAACATCTCCAGTAAACTGGTTTTTAGTGAACATATATTATCTTTTAAATCAGATTCTCTGATGTTGGTTGAAGAATAAAGGACCAGAATAATAGAACAAACTTTTAACACTGCTTAGCTGAATATATAATGTTTCTAATTAAAAACAAAAAAACAAAAAAACCTAACAGATATATCAATGTACAGGTAGGAAGGGGAAATCTCAAATGATCAGGAGGCTGCATGAGCTTATCATACATCCAAGAGGTAAGATGAGTTTTGTTTTTCATAAAGAAACTATGCTGTATTGAGAGAGGTACACAGGTAACCATGGCTTAGTAAGAGCTTTGCACACGTCCTCCAAAGTACATCTTGCCTTCCTATTTATTTATTTATATTTTTGCGGTACTGGGGTTTGAACTCAGAGTCTTGTGCTTGCTAGGCAGGTGCTCTTCCACTTGAACCACACCTCCAGCCCTTTGTCTTCCTTTTTAATAAACTCAGTTGCTCCAAAGTTCTTAATGTCCTATAGCTCCAAAGAGCTGTTGCTTTGAGCTGACCTCTGTCCCCCTGCTGGTCAGGATGTTATTCTTGGCCTTAAGCATAGAACAGTTCCTCCTGGTTTGGCTTGAACAAGCCCTTGCATGAAGAGTCCAATGTACTGTAAACAGTAATGTGATATTTACAGATTCAAATACACACTTACACTACCTGCTCTGTTCAGCCTTAGATTCACCCTCCTGCATCCCACCCCTGTGGTACAAGAGATGACTCTCTGAAAGAAGTCAGAAAGAATGGTTACATCTTCAACAGTCTTCCTCTCTACACAGCTAATCAGATTTCTCTATCTGTTTACACATGGATTCAGTATAACCACCAAGTGTACATTTAATTTGTAGTTCAGTTATCAGAAAAACAAGTTCCAGCAACTTTAATGAGCAGTGTACACTTCAGAAGGGACAACTGAAATTCTTTAAATTAATATTCATTGTATTTCCTAGTGAAAAAAAGAATGGGTCAAAGATGAGTCACAGTTTAGAAAGTATTTCAATTCAAGGTCAATGGTGTGAATCTACCTAGGCTTATAAGGAGCCACAAGTTGTTAATACCTGGCAGCTAAGAACTGGTCATAGTTCAAACAGCTTTGGGAAAAGGTATGAATTGATGTACAGAAAAACTAAAATGCCATTTACAATCTCTTTAACCAGCTTTTCCAGTAAGAGAAAGATTTGTTCTGGCATAGTTGAAGGCTCAGTATAATTACATACTTCTTCCATAATTATGTTTAAATAAACAAAAGCAAGTTTTCAAACTATGGCCAACAGGCCAAAGATACCAAAGAACCTACTATAAAACAGCTGAGAAGTCTGTCAATTAAGCAGGCTACACTCTGGACACCATATACTGGTGTTAACATAATGGAATCACAGAGAATAAAACCAACAACATAGTCTTCATGTCACACCAAACTCCCAAGAACAGTTACAATTTAGAGATAAGCTTTGGGCAAAAGGCTAACCACCTAAAAGGTGAAGAAAAATGTGCTGGCACTCTCAGTTGCACAAGCAGTACCTTAAACCCTATGATCCAGGACAACCTGGGAGAGTAGAGCCCGACCCATAAGAAACCTGTTCCTCACATATGAATAATAAAAGAAAAATGGAAAAAAAAAAAAAAAAAAGAAACCTGTTCCTGTGGCTTCTCAGCCTTTTGGCTAAGATCAAGTGTAGTATCCATTCTTATCAGTTTAATATCTGATACATCCTCTATCAAAAGACAATACATTAAATGGGTTCTTGGAGCAGGGAGATGGAATAGGAATTTTTGTCCACTCCACACATCTGCATTGCAGGAACAATATACCCCCTCCTACAAAAAATAAAGAAAAAGAAACCTGTTCCTGAAATAAACAGAAAACTTTTGTCTTAGATTGGTGGAGTGACTCATGTGGCAGAGCACTTACCTGGCAATCATGAGGCCCTGAGTTCAAACCCCAGTCCCAGCAAAAAAAGAATGAGAACTTCTGTCTCCATCAGCCACTTACCAATCAAGGAAAATCTAGTGTGGGCTTGGAAATCAGAAGAACCCATCCTGTCATTCACTGCTGTATTATCTGGACAAGTCATTTAACCTCTCTGACCCTCAATTTCTCATTTGAAAAGATAAGGCTGAATAAGGCAAAGGTTAAGAAAGCATCCACTGCTGTACTGGGCATGTTGTGGTCTCTGAGTGGATAATGGATAACTATTCACTCTTTTTCCTTTTTCTAAGGGTTTTGTTTGTTTGTTTGTTTGTTTTTTGTGGTACTGAAGTTTGAACTCAGGGCTTTGCATTTACAAGGCAGGCACTTAACACAAGCTATGCCTCTAGCCCTTCTAAATGTGAAATGTTAATCATTTCACACAAAAACATCTTTTGACAGAATTCCTTAGAATTATGCACCCTCTGTTGTTTCCCATTAGCCAGTATCAATTCAGCCCCTACTCCATTTTAGCCAAAATGGATAAAATATGTATTTATTTATTTATGTTTATATTTCTTTTGAGGCAGCACTGAGGTTTGAACTCAGAGCCTTACACTTGCTAGGCAGGTGCTCTTACCACTTGAGTCACTCTGCCAGCCTTTTTTGTGTTGCGTAGCTTTGAAATAGGGTCTCACAAGCTATTTGCCCAGGCTGGCTTCAAACCTCAACCCTGATTTTCTGATTTATCATGTTATGAAACAAAGAAATTTGCAGAAGAAGACGGCAGAACAGGAGAGCCATTATCCCATCATCAGGTGCTTTTATCTTTTACTTATTTATTGGTTGTTTTTCAGTGCTACATATTGAACCCAGGGACTTCACATAAGCAAGTACTCTATCACTGAGCTACACCTCTATCTCTCATCTTTTTAATGATTTAAAAATTAAAGTTAGGCCAGGAAAAGTGGCTCATACCTGTAACCCCAAATACTGAGTAGGTGGAGATTAGGAGGTCACAGTACGAGGCCAGACTGGGCAAAAAGCAAAACTCTATCTCGACAAATAAGCCAAGTATGGTGATGCACGCCTGTCATCCCAGCTACACAAGAAGCATAGGTTAGAAGACTGAGATTCAAGGCTGGCTCTGAACAACAACAAAAAAAAATACCAGATTGTATTTGAAAAATAACCTGACACAGAGGACTGGAGGTATAGCTCAAATGGCAGAGTGCCTGTCTCATAAGCACAAAGCCCTAAGTTCAAACCTCAGTACTGAAAAAAAAAACTAAAGTGAAAAGAAGCCACACATAGTAGCATATGCCTATAATTTCAGCACTCAGAAAACTGAGGCTAAAGGATCATGAGTTTGAAGCCAGACTGGGCCAATGAGACCCTATCTCTAAATAAATTACATGATCCCATATAAACACAAAAAGGACAGAAAGGAAAGGAAAGGAAACTTAGGCTTGAGGGAAGGAGAGAGAAGACTACACTGGTCTACACTGTTCTAGTTCAGAGAATCAATTCCTCTCTGACAACTTCCATGACTTAGCAATAGTATTCTCCTTCAAGGCCACTGAACCCTAGAGATCCAGAGTCACAGTCTGTCAAGTATCTGCTGAATACAGATTCTGCTAAGTAGCACAGACAATATAGGGAGAGAAATGTTCTGAGTTTATAACCAATTAAATATGGAGACAGAGATATCACTATAAGTGGTAAGTTCTGGGACAGATCTATGAGCGGATAGCTATAGGATTCAAATTCTCTCTAGGGGGAGCATTTTTCTTTAGAGGAACACCTTGAAGGATAAGTAGTAATCTTCCAGGCAAAGAAAAGCATTCTAGTCAGAGAAAGCAAAATGTGTAAAGGAAGTCATAAGAGAACATCACAACAGAAAGGTGGGAGATAAGAGAACAGGGGTAAGCCAGGAGGGAAGACTCTTATCTGCTGTACTCCAAATTGGAAAATGATCCCATAAACATGGGGTCAACACTCTTTTAAGCAAAGAAATGAGATGACTAGTTTGGTTCTCTTCTCTCCTGGAAAAAATGACTATAGGATGAAGCCAGACTGGAAGGGGAAAAAGATCTAACAGCAGGGACATAAGTTCCCTGAGAACAAGGATCATCTTTCCTTATTCACCTAGTTGCTAGTACTGTCTGGAACAAAACAATCAATGAATGAACTGCAAGAGACCAAAGAACATTAACATCTTAAGAGCACACAAAGGAGAAAGAACCAAGAACTTTTTAAGATTTACTTTTAAAAATACTAGTGAGTGCCAGGCACCAGTGGCTGACTCCTGTAAACCTAGCTACTTAAAAGGCTGAGATTGGGAGGATGGAAGTCTGAAGCCAGGCAAACAGTTTACAAGACCCTATCTCCCAATAACCAGAACAAAATGGACTGGAGATGTGGCTTGAAAGGTACAGCGCCTGCTTTTTAAGCACAAAGCCCTGAGTTCAAACCCAAGTCCCACCAAAAAACAAAATACTAGTGAGTGACCGTTGAGTTTTTTATTGTTGTTGTTTTGTGGTACTGGGGGTCAAACACAGAGCCCCGTGCATGCTGTATCTCCAGCCCAAGTGAGTGACCACTGAAAATCAAAGAAATAGAAATTTAAAAACAAGTAAGAGGAGGTTAGTGGCTTAGGTAAGTGGTAGAGGGCTTGCCTAAAACACTGGAGGCCCTGAATTGAATCTCCAGCAAACACACACAAACACACACACACACACACACACAAAGTTGTCAAATACCTCTCTTTAAAAAAAAAAAAAAAGACTTAATAGACTTTTACACCATATTCTACCAAATCTTCATGGTAGCCCCAGGGTACTCGGAAAGCAGGTATTGGGAAGATCGCAGTTTTGAGGTCAGCCTGGGCAAGGAAGCCACCTCAACCAATAAAGCTGGGTGTGCTGGTGTGCACCTGTCATACCCACTACAAGGAAATCATAAACAAGAGGATCAAGGTCAAGGTCCAGGCCAATTGGGGCATCAACAAAAGAACCTACTCAAAAAATATCTAATGTAGGGAAGAGGATGAATGAAAGAGATGAAGGTGAGGGAATATGGTTAATAGGCCTCATATAAATATACAAAATAGAACAATGAAACCTCTTGCAATCTAACCAATATATAATGTAAGCCTATTTGGAATTGTCACTATGAATCCCTCGTACGACAACCATAGCCTAATAAAAATTTTTTTAAATACCTAATACTCCTCACTACTTGGGAGGCTGAGATCGGGGGAATAGCAATTCGGGGCCAGCCCAAGCAAATAGTTCACAAGACCCCATTTCTAAAATAACCAGAGCAAAAGAGACAGAGGCACAGCCCAAACAGTAGAAAGCCTGCTTTGCAACTGCAAAAGCCCTGAGTTCAAACCCCAGTCCCACCAAAAAAATAATGCGAAAAAGGGCTGGGCGCAAGTCGTAGAGTGCCTGCCTACCAAGCCAAAGCCCTGAATTTGAATCCCAGTGCCACCAAAATATAATAATTTTTTGCAGATCCTCAGCACCACAAAAAAAGAATACCATCGATATCAGATTGACAAAATTAAAGTAATTAACATACAGTATTATGTATGTTAACATACATAATTATAATGTTATGTATGTTATGTTATGTATGTTAATAAGTAATTAACATACAGTATTATTACAGTAATTGACAACAGTATAGGGAAAAGGGTGTTTTCACACAGTAATTCATACTAATTTCACTACTTCTATTCAATATAGTACTGGAAGTCAGAGCAATGAGACAAGAAAAAGAAAAGGCATCCAAACTGGAAAGGAAAAGAGTAAAATTATCTTTTACAGATAATATAATCTTGTATGTAGAAAACAAAGTTTTTTGGTTTGGTTTTTGGTGGTACTAGGGTTTGAATCTATAGCCTCACACTTGCTAGGCAGGCACTATCCCATTTGAACCACTCCACCAGCACACACACACACAAAAAAGTTACAATAAGCAAATTTACCAAATTTTCAAGATACAAAGTCAACCAACAAAAATTAGCTGCATTTCTATACTCAACCTGAAAATGAAATTACAAAGGCTACTTATTTAGGTTTCAAAAGAGAAAGAACAGGAGCAGAAGGGGACAGGTATGAATAATTAAGCCACCTTGGTCAAACTCCAATCTAGTTGGTTATTATTGCAATCCTGGTTCTGCAAGGTGACTGGAGAATTCCTTACTGCGTGAGGGAGCAACCCAGTTCCCAGGAGATGACTGCACCTGCATGGGGGGCAGCCTCAGGTCCTGTAATGCCTCATGGGCAATTGCTCCCACTTAGGAAGTGGTCTCATCATGGGTTATCTGTCCATAAGGCTTCGCTGTTCATGGACTCCAAGGTGACTACAGGTTTAGGGATAATGACTGCAGACTTCTAGGTAGGTGCCTTTTCAAGGGTCTGGAACAGGATGTTGTAAAAGCTGACAGTGAAATATCTTAGTTATTCTTATCTTGGTGCCTTCAGCTTAAAAGGGGGTTGAGAACAGTTATTACCAGTTTTTGAACAGATGCTCCTTGAGTGATTAACATGCCTACAAGCTGAGGTGAGCAGGAATCTGACCTAAAGAAGACAGATATGAAATGAAGCAGAGACCACCAGGAGTTTATACCGCTTTTAGTTACCTTACAAGCTCAATGAACAGTCTGCTTTTTAGCAAAAGTTGATTCTAAGTACCTGCTATAATTTCCATTTAAAATAGCATCAAAATGAATAAAATACTTAGGAATTAACTTAACCAAGGAGATGAAAGACTTGAGCAATGAAAACTATAAAACACAGCTGAAATAAACTAAAGATCTAAATAACTGGAAATGCAGCCAATATTCATGGATTTTTTTTAGCAGTATTGAGGTTTGAACTCAAGGCCTCATATTTGCTAGGCAGGTGTTCTACCATGTGAGTCACACTCCCAGCCCTTTTGCTACCTTAGTTATTTTTTGGATAGAATCTCATATTTTTGCCCAGGGGAATGGCCTCAGACTGTGATCACCCTACCTATTCACCCCCTGTAGCTAGGATTATAGATAGGCACCATTACATCCAGCTTGCTGGCTGAAATGAGGAGGGGTCTCACTAACTTTTCGCCCAGGATGGCCTTGAACTGCCAGCCTCCCGATTTCTGCCTCCAGAACAGCTCGGATTACAGGTATAAACCACCATGCCCAAAAGGAAGATTTAATATTCTGTGTGCATGTGTGTGTGCGTGCATGTGTGTGTATGTGTGTGTGTGTAGTCTGAACTCAGGGCTTCACATGTGCAAAGCAGATACTCTACCACTTAAGCCATATTTTCAGTCCATTTTGTGTTCTGGTTATTTTTGGAGATGGAGTCTCTCATACTATTTGAGTTGGCTTCAAACCAGGATCATCCTGATCTGTCTCCTACGCAGCTAAGATTACAGGCATGAGCCACCAGTGCCCAGCTGGAAAATTTAATATTCTTAAGATCTCAGACTATCCAAAGCAACCTACAGATTCAATACAATCCCTATCAAATACCAATCATATTTTTTGCAGAAACAGAAAAACCTCTCTGAAAATTCATATGGAATCTTAAGGAATCATGAATAGCCAAAATAATCTTGAAAAGAACAAAGCTGGAGGATTCATACTTTCTGATTTCCAAATTTGCTATAAGGCTACAGGCAGCAATCAGAACATGTAGTACTAAAAAAGAAAAAAACATGTGGTACTGGCATAAAGACATACAGCCCAATAGAATGGAATAGAACCCAGAAATGAAACCTCTGATATATGGTCAAATGACTTTTTTTTTTAACATTTCATGTTTTTGTTTTAATATGAAGGGATTTTCTGTGATAATTCCACACATACATACATACAGTGTACTGTGAACACATTCACCCTCCATTACATTCTCACTCCCCTGCCTCCCTGTTCCCTCAAGTGACCTTTGACAAGAACACCAAAACCATTCAATGGTAGAAGCATAGTCTGCAATCAATGGTGCTGGGAAAAGTGGATATCAACATGCAAAAGAACTAAGTTGGACTCTTACTTAACATCATATACAGAAATTAATTCAAAATGGATCAGAGATCTAAACTTACACTCTAAAGTTGTAGAACTCTCAGGTATGGACTCATATGCCTGTAATCCCAGGACCTGGGAGGTGAGGCAAGAGGATTATGAGTTTGAGTCCAACCTGGGCTACATAGTGAGTTGACCAGCCTGAGCTACAGGGTAAAGCCCTATCTCAAAACAAAAAACCTACAAAGACTTGAAGAAAACTGCAGGCAAATGCTTCACAGCACTAGATTTTATGGTGACTTAGCTGTAACAACAAAAGCATAGGCAATTAAAGAAGAAAATAGACAAGCTGTACTTACCAAAGCTTTAGTTTGTTGGAATGGCTGGGAGGTGGCTGTTTTGTTTTGGGAGGTACTAGAGTTTGAACTCAGGACTTCACGCCTGCTAGGCAGAGGGACTCTCTCTACAACTTGAGTCATTCTGCCAGCCTTTTCTTGTGTTGGGTCTTTTTCGGATAGGGACTTGCAAACTGTTTGCCCAGGCTGGCCTCGAACTGCGATCCTCCTGGTCTCTGCCTCCCAGGTAGCTAGGGTTACAGGCATGAGCCACCAGCACCCAGAGTTTGTTGTATTTTGAGACAGGATCTCACTATTGCAGCTTAGGCTGGCCTTGAATTTAGGATGTTCCTGCATCCAAATCCTGAGTGCTGGAATTACAGGCATGGTCCCCTCCACACACAGGTCATAAAAGTTTTAAAAGTTTCTACATTTAAAGACACTGTAGTCTACGGCCATACCACCCTGAACGCGTCTGATCTCGGAAGCTAAGCAGGGTCGGGCCTGGTTAGTACTTAGATGGGAGACCGCCTGGGAATACCGGGTGCTGTAGGCTTTTGCTCTTCCCTCCCTCGCTGCTCCTTTTGGCCTCCGGGACATCACCACCCCGACCCATCGCCACCACCACCAGCGACCCCTTCCCCGCCACCCCGTCAGACCCACGGCTCCTACCTCACAGACACGCCCCCGAATCCTCTCCCCTCCCTCCCCCAAAAAAAAAGACACTGTAACAGAACTGGAATGTAGCTCAGTAGTAGAGCACTTAACTACCATGAGTGAGACCCTAGGTTCCATCGCCAACACTGTCAAAAAAAAAAAAGTTGTGCCAATACTTGTACATTGTGTATGTATTTAATACCACTGAACTACATACTCAAGGGTTGGTTAAGATGGTGGCTGTGCAATGTGTTTTTACCATGATATATATATACATATTTTATATTCACACATACAAACATGATGCTGATTTGCAAAATGGTGTACCAAGAAACCTTTCGTCCTTTTTCTATATTTTTATATTTACTATTTTTCTTCTAGAAAAAAAGAAAATGGTAATACATACATGAATTTCAATTAAATCTGAAATAATTCTATTGGCATATTTAAATTATTAGTAGTATTAAATTATACTATAAATCACTATTGCCACTAAGAACTTTTTTAAAATATAAAAAAACTTTCAATAAGCATGAAATTTTCTAATCATAAAACGTATGTTGAAAATTAGAACTAAATCTGTGTGGCCACCTCTAATTATAATTGATGCTCATCTTAAAGGCAAAAACTGACTCCTTTTTCTTTTTCTTTTTTTTCCTGGTGGTACTGGGATTTGAACTTAGGGCCTCACTCTTGCTGAGCAAACACTGTACCTCTTGAGCCCATCCCTAACCCTTTTTTGCTTCAGTTATTTTTCAGATAGGAGCTTGTGTTTTTATCCAGGCTGGCCTGGATCTTGATCCTGCTACCTACCCCTCCTGCACAGCTGGAATTACTATGCTGGGATTAGAGTGATTATGCCCAATCACTCCCAGCATACTGGCTGAGATGGGGTCCTCTTGCCTAGGCTGGATTGGCACCAAGATCCTCCAGAACTCCAATTCCCAAGTAGCTAGGATTACAGGCATAAGCTTGGCTGTATCACTTAGGTTTTTTTAAGGTAAAAACTTAATTTTTTTCATTAAAAATGAGCATATCACTAAGAAGAACCAGTGGCTCATGCTGTAATCCTAGCTACTCAGGAGACAGATCAGGAGGATCAAGGCAAAGCCAGCCCAGGCAGATAATTTGAGAGACCCTATCTTGGGAAAAAAAAAAAAAAAAAAAAACCACAAAAATAAGGGTGGTGGAGTGGCTCAAGTGGTAGAGCACCTGCCTAGCAATTGTGAGGCCATGAGTTCAAACCCCAGTACCACAAAAAAAAAAAAAAAAACCATACCAATGATTAACCAAGTAACCAAATAAAGAATGTTGTTAACATTTAGTGATTTATCTATCATCTGCTTTTCTAGTCTGCCTACAGCTGTGGTCAGTTCCTGGGTAATTCTTATAGCAGCTGAAAAATATGAACAGAAAAAAGGAACAGAGGTAGGGATGCACTTAATATTTTTAAATATATACAATGCACTCAAGTCTAGATCCTTTCTACTCACTTTTTCCTTCATTATCCATACTTGTTTCCTCTATTTCCAAGGACCAAACTATTTTAAAGTCAATGTCACTTTTTTTTTTTTGTGGCGTTATGGGGGTTTTGAATTCAGGGCCTCTTACTTGTTAGGTAGGTGCTCTACCATTTGAGTTACTCCACCAGCCCTTTTTGTGTTATTTTTGAGATAAGGTTTCACAAACTATTTGCCTGGACTGGCTTTGAACTGTGATCCTCCTGATCTGTGCCTTTGGAATACCTCAAATTACAGGCATGAGCCATCAAGAGCTTTGTTTCCTTTTTTGTGTGTTTTTTTTTTTTTTTCTTCACCTTCTCTTTGTGTCTTTTTTTTTTAATCACGCCTTGTGCAGAACATAGCTGTGAGAAATTCTACACTTCACTCTTCCTAATAAATAAAGCATCACACACAATTCATAAGTTCATATATGTAAATGGTAAATATTCCTACCTTCCAGTAGTTCCCTAATTAAGTAATTTAATTATGAAAGAAGGACTACTCCTAGCAATCTGAATAACAGCATTTTGGCAACTCACAACCAACTGCTTAAAGCAACATCCACTATAGAACCTTGCATAGTCAGTATTCAAAATTTTTCTTACTTTAAAGATAACACACTCTCAGGGCTCTATTCTGGTATTAATAATATGTTACAAGGTAGAAAATCTCCATTCTTTCACCCATTATGAGACCAACTGAACTTCAAAATCAAAGCCCCACAAATCCCATCAGAAATGCTAAGGCCAAATGACCATGAAGAAAGGCCTAATCTACGCTCCTAATGAAACCAAAGGAAATGATTCTGAAATTCAGAGCTCTCTCATTTATTACATCAAGCATTGTGCAAGAAGCAAAGAAGGAAAAAAGGGTAACTACTATTAAAGAATTCAAGCAGACTGGGAACAGAACAGCAGGAAACCAAGGGCTGCCCAAGTGAGACTCCCTATAAGAGTCCAAAGCTTCAGGCAACACTGAAAGGGCCAGAGTCAACTGAGCTATTAAACATAAAAAGCTCCCCAGTGTTAATGACTTCCTACCAACAGAAGGAAAAGGCTAGAGTTTACCACCACTCTACCAGCCAAGTGTGAAGGCCCCTGGCCAGGAATAGCCTGTCTGCAGTATCTGAGAAGCAGAATTGTGATGTGCCTTTAGAAATGTTAACTTGTCTCCCTTGGTTCATGGTTTCCTTCCATGAATATATAAGAAAGCATCGGTCACCTATTTCAGTAAAGAAGGCACTTCAAAGCCAGGTGTGGTGGATGCCTGTAACCTCAGGACTCAGGAGGCGGAGGCAGGAGGATCCTGGTAGCAACTATTTGTGAAGCATTTAATATTATCAAAGAAGGATCTGTACACACATCATACTCAACAGCCTTGGCAAGCTAAGTCTTATTAACCATATTAAGAAATCAGTGTAATAGAGCTCTTGCCTACAGCATGAACCAGGCTCTGGGTTTGATAGGAGGGTAAGAAGGAGGAAAGGCATCAAAGCTTCAGGGTCATTTAATAAATGACCTGGCTAGGTGTTTGTTTTGGCTTTTTGTTTTGTTTGGCCATACTGGGGTTTGAACTCAGAGACTAATGCTTCCTAGGCAGGTGCTCTACCACTTGAACCACTAGCCCTTTTTTTGTGTTGAGTATTTTTTTTTCATTTATTTATTATCTTTATTACTATTATTATTATTATTGGGAATACACTGTACATTTACCAATGTTCTTAAACTATATCATAGTTGAATTTACCCCCTCCATCATTCTCCTTTATCTCACCTCCTCCCTTTCCTGGAACAGTTTCAACAGGTCCCATTTTTCCATTTTCATATATGAGAACATAGTATTTACACCATATTCACGCTCCTTTCCCTAAACTCTTCCCCTCCCATTGGTGCCAACCCCCAGACAAGACCTATTTTACATTCCTGCTTTCCGTTTTTGAAAACAAACATTTTTGTTTGTGTAAGATAGCTACTGTGACATTTCCATGAATACATGTACTACAACCCAAATTGGCTCATCCCCAGTATTTTTCTCCTTTCTATCTTGTGTTGGATATTTTTGAGATAGGGTCTTCTAAAATTATTTGCCTAGGCTGGCCCTGAATCGAGATCCTACTGATCTCCGCCTCCCAAGTAGCTAGGAGTACAAATGTGAGCCACTGGCACCCTGTTTGACTCAGCTAGTTTTAATATTTGAATCAAAGTCTTTTGAAATCCTACAGTCTTTCCACTACACTTAAAACAGCTCTGAGAAGTATCATTCATACTTATGTCAATATGTATCAGGGAATACTTATGGCAGTGTTTGTCTATGCACAAAATTACCTAAGAAAGTGGTAACAGTCTCAGAAGAGAACCTGATGGCTGGGAGATATTCTCCATTTCCCCTCCTGTACCGGTTTTTTTTTTTTTGAGACAAAGGTTCTCAAAAAGGTTGCCTATACGGGTCTCAAAACTCTTGGGTTCCTCCAGAGTAACTGGGACTATAGACATGCCCCACTGTGCCCAGCTTGCTCCTGTACACTTTTGAGTATACAGGAGCTTTTGAATATGACATTTTACCTATCAAAAAGTAAAACTAAGCATACAATGAATTAACTTTACAGTCTTTAAATAAATTATATATAATAGGCATTTCTTTTTCTGTTTTTTTAATTTTTATTTTTTTGGGTTTTTTAAGACAAGGACTCACTACCCAGCCCTGGCTAGACTGGAAAAAGTTATGTAGCCCAGAAGGTCTCAAATACACAATCCTCCTGCCTCGGCCTCCTGAATGAATGATAGCAATACAGGGATGCACCACCACAATAGGATTACAGATGCAACCTCGCAGAAATTTCTGAACACAGTATTTTTTTGTTGCTTTTTTTTTTTTTTGGCAGTACTGGGATTTGAAATCAGGGCCTCATGCTTACTAGGCAGGTGTTCTACCACTTGAGCCACTCCATCAGGCCTGAACATAATATTTTTTAAAGAATTTTAAACAAAGCCACCAAGTAATATTTGTCGTTAGTCTTAATTTCAAGGCCAAAAGAAATGTATTAAAGAGCTCTGCAAAGGGGTAAAGGATTATAGTGTTTTTATGAACCTCTAATCATACATAGGGACCCTTCACAGTACTACAGGAAGTGTGTCACTCACTTTTCCACTAGAGTCATTTGCCAACATGTTTACCAAACACAAGTGAGCATCCCTCCCTCTCAGACTTAAAAACCACTCTCCAGCAAAAGATATACCCCCAAAGGCAGATATACCCCCAAAGGCAAAAGAGGAACTAATCCAACAAGAAAACAAGGAAGTGCCACAGGTGGCTCACATCTATAGTCCTAGCTACTTGGGAGGCTAAGACTGGAAGGAGTTCAGGTCCGAGGCCAGCCCAGGCAAGTAGTTTGACAGACCCCCATCTCCAAAATAACCACAGCAAAATGGACTGGAAGTGTGGCTCAGGTGGCATAGTGCCTGCCTGGCAAGGTTGAGGCTGAGTTCAAACCCAAATACCATCAAAAAAAAAAAAAGTTCTGGTGAAATGGCTCAAGGTGTAGGCCCTGAACCACAAAAAAATTAATTAAGATAATCAGGGCAAAATAGACCAGCTTAAGCAGCAGAGTGCCTGCTTTGCAAATGTGAAGCTCTGAGTTCAAATCCCAATCCCAAACACGGAAGGAAGGGAGGGAGGGAGGGAGGAAAGGAGGAAGGGAGGAAGGAAGGAAGGAAGGAAGGAAGACAAAACAGGAAGTAAACAACTTTAAATTGTCAAAGATAAAAATCATGCTAAGAGGTTCAGGGGCAGAAGAACGTAACACAGAAGCAAAACACAGGGTAACAAAAAAAAAAAAAAGTGGAAAATAAATAGGAAGAATAAACCCATCAGCAACAGCAAAGTCATCCAGGTTCCCAGAGGGAGACAAAAGGGGTAGCTGGTCACTTTCCATACGAAAGGACTTGAAGGCAGCTTGCCAAATGCTACCCATTCCTGCTGGTTAATGAGGGGGTGAACCACTCACCCAGAAGAAACAAGAAAGTCATTCTGGAGAAAAAAACTCTAGGAAGACTTGGTAGACAGACATAGGGGATAAAAAAGGCCTTTAATAATAATTTGTATCTGTTCCAACTGCTAGCTGAGACTTCAGGAAAGAAAGGAGGAATGTGAATGGTGTCAAATTGGGAGTTGGTTTTCCTAATCATGCTGGAACATTCTTCCCCTTCCCATTCTGCCAAACCTGGCTTACTCTTACTTATCCTTCAGGTCAACCTAAATCCCACTGCACCCCATTAATTTTTACTGCCTTCCACTCAGGCACTGTCCACACACAGTGTCCTCTTCCAGGAGACTGTATGCTTGGGGAGGTGCAGGCACCAAGCCTTCCACCATCATAACACATTTAACACCAGGCACAGGGTCTGACACTATTCTGATAAGTTAGTGTGTGAACAATCATGGACTCCTGGCCTACTGAAAGAGAACTATTCATAAAGAGTAGGAAGAACATGCTTGAACACTCGCCAATCTGATTACAAGAACTTAAAACTGAAAAGAGAGGAGAGAAAAAAATTTCTGGATAAAAATGGGAAAGCTACCAGGAATGACATGGAAGAAAAACAATGGAAGAGATAACAATTCACAGAAGAAAATACCTGGGAATTAAACTGCCAATATCTTAACTTCAGACACCTGTAATAAACACATACAAAATAAGAGTAAAATTATGGATTTATAACATAAATACATGAACCCTACCCATGGAAATCTGAGTTTGGTGGATTTGTGAATACTGCAGACCAAGGGATGGGCAAATCTCATTCCAACCTTTTTTTTTTTTTTCTTCCAGTGCTGGGGATGGAATCCAGGGCCTTATGCATGCTAGGCAAGTGCTCTATCACTTGAGCCACTCTGCCAGCCCTAGAGCTTATACTTTAATTAGAGACCAATGTAAAAATAATTATGAATTAGTACTATAAATGCTGTGATCATTAGCTCATCCCCATGGGATGAGGAGAAGGTTGGTGAAAACTTCCTAAAGGAGAATTTAGTTGGGTCTTGAGGAATTAACACATTTTAACTATTTTAGCAAAAAAGGAAGGTTTAGAGAAGGTATTGTTTCAAATTCAAGGCAGTTTACATGAGGATGTAGAGGTATAAACATATGGACCTATGGGCCAGTTTTTTTTTCCCCCATACTAGGATTTGAACTCAGGGCCTACACCTTGAGCCACTCTGCAAGCCCTTTTTTGTGATGGGTTTTTTTGAGATAGGGTCTCACAAACTATTCACCCATGCTGGCTTCAAACTGATATCCTCCTGACCTCTGGCTCCTGAGCAGCTAGAATTACAGGCATTGAACCACCAGTATCAGGCTATACGCTGGCATTTTTTAAAAGAAATCCTCAGCTGGGAGCCAATGGGTGGCTCAACACCTGTAATCCTAGCTGCTCAAAAGGTAGAGATCAGGAGGATCCCAATTAGAGGCTGGCCTTGACAAACAGTTTGTCAGACCCCATTTCCAAAATAACCAGAGCAAAACAGACTAGAGATGTGGCTCAAGTCTGTTCCCTGTTCAAACCCTAGTCCCACCACAAAAAAAAAAAAAAAAAAAAGAAACCCTCAAAAGTGAGATTGTGACAATCAATTACGTATAAAACATTCTAATTTCAATTTTAAAAAGGAGACAAGAGACTAATATGATGGTTGAAGAACATTCCCCATAGATGAGAATAGATGTCTAAGGATATATAGCTCAGTGGTAGAGAACTTTCCCAGCAAGTACAAGGCTAGCCTAGGTTCACCTCCAGCATGCTCCTCCATAAACATATGTACACACACATACGCACAAAAACAGAACACAGTAAACAAGATAAGAAAGGTGGTTCTAACATAAAGGAAAGCCACAGCCTAGAGTGAGCCAGCTCCTGTTAATAAAGCAAATGATAAAAAAAGGTGTTGCAAGAGCTGACTACATAGATCAGCTCCTACTTCTTTCATTTCTCTATCAGTAAATACAATTGCAAACTTCAAGAAGGGAAAAACAAGCCGTACGGGACGAGAACTGAAGCTCAAAACAATACAGGCCCCTAAGTATTCCAAATTAGGTCAAGCTCCAGACTTGCAGAATTTAACAATCCTGAGAATTCTGTGGGTGCCTGAAGACCTTATTGTAGATCTTACAGATGAGCAAGGTGCCAAAGTCTAGGGAGGAGTAAGTGTGATCCTAATTCTTAAGAGGGGGAATCTAACTCCCAGTCCCTGACAACATTAACATCAATCCTTGGTAAATGGCACAAGTGGCAGAAGTGAGCTCATCTCTCTTTCACATCTACACACTCAGTCCTATGTGGATCTTTTTCTTTTTCTTTTTTTTGGACAGGTCTCACTATTGCCTAGACTAGCCTTGAACTCCTAGGTTCAAGCAATCCGCTGGCCTCAGCCTTCCAAGTAGCTTATACTTACCTCATTTACTTCTCATAATAACTATATAGGCACATACTACCATCCTAGATTTGGCTTCTTTTTTTTAAAGGTGAGTTTTAACTTTTGGAAAAGGGGTAGTGAGCTATATACGATGGTGCAGACCTATAATCTCAGCACTCAGGAGTATCAGACAGGAAAACTGGAGAGTACAAGGCCAGACTGGGCTAAATAGTGAGAAGAAAGGAGGGAAGGAAAGAGGGGGAGAGGGAAGGAAGAGGGAGGGTGGGAGAGAGTAATCAGCAGAAGCAATTCACTAAAAACAACTATTTCAAGGCCAGATACCTGTGGCTCATGCCTGTAATCCTAGCTACTCAGGAGGACTGTTGTTTGAGGTCAGCCTGGGCAAAATGAAAGTGAGCCCCTATCTCAAAAATATCCAACACAAAAAAGGTATAGCAGAGTGATCTCAAGTGGCCCTGAGTCAAACCCCAATACTGCAAAAACAAAACCAAACAAAATAAATACAAGACTTAAACAACAAGAAATAAAAGGATACTCAAAGTATGGCAACACCAATACCACCTAGGAGTTTATCAGAAACACAGAATACTAATCCTAAACACCTTAAACCTGAGGGAATCAAACTCTGCCTTTGAACATGATCCCAAGGTGATTCTTATATATAAAATCTGAAAATGACTAATACATAGCAGATTTCAGTAAGACACATTTCAGCCACACATTTAATGAGTATTTCTTATCTTTGGGCAGTAAGACTTTCTTCTAATTCAAGAATTATACACATATGCCAGACAAAATGTTAAACAGTGACATATTTATTTCTCAATAATCCTACAAAGTATGTATTACCTGTATTTTATAGAGATTAATGCAGGCTGAATATTCTTTATCCAAAATACTTGGGACAAGAACAGTTTCACATTTCAGTGTTTTGGATTTCAGAATATTTGTATAGATACTACCAGTTGAAAATCCTTAATGTGAAAATCCAAAATTGGGAGCTCTATTGTTTTAGTTTGGGATTTTGGAGCATTTCAGAGTTGGATTTTCAGATTAGGGATGCATAACCTGCAGTAGGAAAGATTAAATAACATATCTGCCAGGCACTTAAATAAATTAAATATTAATTTATTTAATCCTTCGAGCAACCCTCCAATGGTAGGGTATGATTATTACCTGTATTTTGCATATGACTAAACTGAGACAGAGAGAGAGGTTAAGCAACTCACCCATAACCACAGAAATTTATTGTATAGTTCTTTAATTTTTTTGGTTTATTTGTTTGAGATAACTTCTCACTATGTAGCACAGGCTGACTTGAACTGTCAATTCTCCTGCCTCAACCTCCCAAGTGCCGTGGTTACGGCAGTGCACCACCATGCCTAGCACTTGCTTTAGTTCAAAACTTTCTATGCCAAAGTGTGCTGCCATGGTGGAGCATATGACAATGACAGGTAACAGTTAAGACATGAGTGATGAATTATGTGAAAGGAGCCCTAAAATGGAGAATCCTTGGTTCAGTGAGTATATGCTGACAGCCTTGTATTTGTTCTCATTCTCTCTCATGTTCTCTCTCTCTCTCTCTCAGGCTCTATGGCTTTCTTTTCTTACATGCTGCAAGTAAACTTTTCTAGATTGAGGCGTCTGGCTCCACATCCTTGTGAAACACCTGGATATGACTGACAGGAAGAAGGCCTGTACAAAATTGGTTAGGACAGGCCAAACACTGCCAGATCTTCCTCAAGATTAACCTTGCTCTGGAATGCAGATGCATCATCTATGGCCTCCGCAGCTGGTTCCAAGTAAAGAAAGAAGCTTGAATCTAATCAGTCAAGTAGGTCTATGCTGACTGAGAGTTGCATTTTACCCATTACCATGTCATTATAATCTCCATGGAACTTTGAAATGTCCCCCCCTGTGCATTTTTCTTAGGTGGTCATGGGAAATGGCATACAGGGTGATTCTTGAGTGATTCCTGAGACACCATAATTTTCACAACTTTGATGTCAATCACTCCCTGTAAACTAGTCCTAAACTTCAATAAAAGTCTGAATGGGAATGGATGTCATCATCACTCTCAACCTCTCTTTCTGAGATGATCCATCTTGACCTCTGAAAGTGGCTTTATTCTAACAAATTTTGGTTTAAACTTGGGGACTCATGCTGGCTAGGCAGGTGCTCTACCAGTTAAGTCACCCTCCAACCCTTTTTGCTTTAGTTATTATTCTTACAGGATCTCAAATGTATGTCTGGCCAGCTTAGACCACAGTCCTCTTATTTATGCTTCCAACATAGCTGGGATGACAGGAGTATACCCCCACCTCCAGGTTACTGGTTGAAATGGGATTTCACTAACTTTTTGCCCAGGCTGACTTTGAACAGTGATCCTACTGATCTCTGCCTCCTGAGTAGCTGGGATTATAGGCATGAGCCACCACACTCTACTTAAACTTTACAATTCTTTTTTTTTTTTTTTTGGCTGCACTGGGGTTTGAACTCAGGGCCTCACACTTGCTAGGCAGGCACTCTTACTGCTTGAGCCACTCCACCAACCCTTTTCTGTGATGATTTTGCTGGGGGCCGGCTTCGAACAGCCAGTCTCCCAATCCTGAGTAGCTAGGATTATAGGGGTAAACCATCAGTGCCTAGCTAAACTTTACAATTGTTAAACTTCATGCCAGGCAAAGCCAGCCAGGGCAAACAGTTCCGCAAGACCCCCTCTCAAAAAACCCTTCACAAAAATAGGGCTGGTGGAGTGGCTCAAGGTGAAAGCCCTGAGTTTAAGCCCCAATACAGCAAAAAAAAAAAAAGAACTTTGCTATTACTCTCACATTTCATGTCTTGCCTAAAATCATCTTTCACCAGATGCAAGAATCAAGATGGCTGCCCTGACCCTCCGTAACAATGACCCTGGTGCAAACAATAAATAATCACACCCAAATATAACCTAAAAGGAAAACAGTAAGAACTAGGGGAAGGGTGTTAAAGCAATACCCTGGAAGGACAAAGACAAAAAGACTAGTGTTTACTGAATGCCTATAGTAGGTTGAGCCATGACTCAAGCTTTTACAGCCACATTTTATTCAACCTTCCAGCAGGCCCACTTGTAAATATTAAGAAATTTCAAATATGAGGAAACATGGATCCAGAGAAATTAAGGACGTTGCAAGGTCACACTGCTTATGACGGTACAACCAAGATTTCAAAACCAGGTCTGACTCTAAAGTCATGCTCTCTTTTTATTTACTCTGCATCGAACCCTGTCCCAGTCCCACTGCAAGGGGGAGCAATGAGCACATTACAAAGCAGTGTCCAAAACAAGGTCTATCAGACTTAATACTGATTTCAGTTCTGAGAACTAAACTTTAAGGCAAATTAGAACTGGTCCCACAACAGACTCAGGTAAGGGCACTGGGTCATGTTGATCACAAAGGAGTGCCTTAGGGGGGAGAAATGACCCAAGCCTTGTATACACATATGAATAAAACAAACAAACAAAAAAAGGAGTGCCTTTAGTTGAGAAGCAAATACATGCTAAAATAGAACACAGATTCAACAGAACAAAACTGGATGAACTGTGGGTTAGAATGATATTCAAAAGGAACACGTTTTGTTGCTGTTGTTTTGTGGTGCTGGGGACTGAACCACAGGCCTCATGCATAACCAAACTACTACTTGGCTACACCCCTAGTCCTAACAACAGACTTTGCAATCAAGACAGTCAAGGGTGTAACAGTTTAGAATCCAAACAATTAACTTTTAAGCCTTAATATCCACATATATAAAATAGGAATTCTCTACAGAATTGTTGTAAGAAGTGAGAAATGTAAAATTTGTAAAATTCTTGGAACATAAGGATCAACAAATGGTAGTGAACATAAGGATCTAACAAAATGAAATTTAAGAAAGATACATGCAAGAAAATCAATTTCACTCATTTATTTATCTTTGATGCTAGGGACTAGATTCAGGACCTTGAACATGCTAAGCAAACACTCTAGCACTAGATACATCCCCAAGCAAAGAAAATCAATTTTAGAAGTACTGAACAGAAGTATGTAAGAAAAGACTTAGGGGAACTATAAATATAGCTAGGCCACGGGTTCTATCCCTAACACTGTAAGAAAAAAACAAACAAAAACTTAAGGGATCTTGATTGCCTTGAATCTATGAGTCAACAGTTGGCTAAAACTATCAAAAGTCATTGTGAATTTGGAGCACAGTATGAAGCACAAGTGTCCAAAACAAGCAGGTCTATCACACTTCCTTTGTAATAACTGTTCTCAGTTCTGAATACTAAACTTTATAATATCCCAATGCCTTCTTTTCAACCATGGAGACAGCCTGGTTCCATTTCTATTTCTCAAGTGAATAGAGGCTCTGCTCTTTCTGTGGATGAGAGAAACCATGATAAATGCTAGTCTTTGAAAACTTTGTCTACTGCTTCCCTCCTAGGGAACAGTATAGTCCTAGTCAAGAACCAATTGATTCTTAGAACTTCTATCCAGATCAAACTAGTATTCATTATACCTATTTCCAGAGCCAATTTATAAATCCAAAACGTCCCTTCCTTGAAGTGGGCCTGCATGTCTAAACTCACTTCTTGATGATTCTTTGAGCAACACAATGGCACCCTTGGTAGTCTCTAGGTCATTAGCTCTCAAACTTGGAGAATGCTTTTGTAGGCCTGTTCAAATAGATTACTGGATCTTATCTCCAGAGCTTCTTATTCAGTGGGTCTGGGATGAGATTTAAAAATCTGCAGTGTCAACAAGGTCTCAGGGGATACTGATATGCATATTTTTTTTTCTTTTTTTTTTTTTGTTTTATTATTCATATGTGCATACAATGCTTGGGTCATTTCTCCCACCTGCCCCCACCCCCTCCCTTACCACCCACTCCAACCCCTCCGATATCCGTATTTTAAGGACCATATTTTGAGAACCTCTCCTCTAGATCAACATTCTCAGAACTGTACTGAGAGAAGAGGAGGGGAAGATGCTATACAGAGGGATCTATTTGTGTTACAACAATCAATACTTTGTCCTACAAAGAAAACAATTTTTTGAGATAGGGTCCCTATGTTATCCAGGCTGACCTTGAATTTTTGTTGTTAGGTTTTTGGGGTTTTTTTGGGGTACTGGGGTTTGAACTCAAGGCCTTATGCTTGCTAGGCAGGCGTTCTACCACTTGAGCCACTCCACCAGCCCAACAACCTTGAACTTATGGTCCTCCTGCTTCAGCCTCAGAGTGCCCATCCAACACCGAAATTCTCCTACAGAATAGACCTAAATTGTATCTCACAGGAAAAATATTCAGGTATTTAAAACAGATGACAATTCACAGACTAACAAGGTAGTAAAATGTGATACATTCTGTTACCAATAAATCCTATTTTGTAAGAGATTCTAAATTCAAGAACAGCAGCTAAACTAGAAGTGGAAGTAACACAATTAAAACCTGGAAAGCACTTAAAACAGCACTTGGCCATTTTTAAAATTATAGGAAAAACATAACAGTATTTACCATTTTTGCTATATCTAAGTGTAGAATTCAATGGCATTAATGTATTCACACTGCTGTGTAACAAGGGGAAGGGGAAAGGGAAGGGGAAGGGGAAGGAAGGAAGAAAAAGAAAATGATGATTTTGATGACTAAAGGAAAAAATGGATCCTTTCAATTTTTTTAATGTCTCATAACTTAATTCCATAACAATGCTGGAATTGTTTTACCCACAAACAAAAAAATATTTGGCACTCAGTTCCAAAAATGTCAAGTGATTTCTCTAAAGTATATAGAATCCTAACCTAGGAATGGTTTTTTTTTTTGGTGGGGGGAGGGAGAAAAGGAGGGTTGAAATTTGAACTCATAACTTTGTGTTTACAAAGCAGGTGTTCTACCACTTGAGCCACACCTCCAATCCACTATGGTCTGGTTATTTTGGAGATGGGATGGTCTCTCAAACTATTTGCCCAGGCTGGTCTTGAACTGCCATACTCCTCTCTCAGCCTCCCAAGTAGCTAGGATCACGAGCAGCCGGACTAGAAAGGTTTATTTTTAAACAAAAGTACACTGGAAAATCCTGTATATTTTAACCTTGCAAACCACATCACTTTTAAGTCTCTGACCTAGCGAGAAATACCACTTTCTCTTCATTTTTGGAATTTTCCAGGCATAGAAGATCTAGTCTCCTTAGTAAGGCAAATGGACATTTCCCAAATAAACTTTTATTGAGGTCATGTATTATGTCCATAGTTTTATGTCTTTTAATAACTGTTTCTTCCTTGAAAAGTCTAAGAAAGGAAATTTGGAAATTACAGAAGGTAAAAACTTGTAGGAAGCAGGCATCAGTGGCCTATTCCTGTAATCCTAACTACTTGGGAGGCTGAGATCAGGAGGATCACGATTTGAGGCCAGACAGGGCAAATAATTTGGGAGACCCCAAATCCAAAATAATCAGACCAAAATGGACTGGAGGTGTGGCTCAAGCAGTAGAGTGCCTATTCTGCAAGCATGAAGCCCTGAGTTCAAACCCCAGTCTCTCTTTCTCTCTCTCTCATACACACACACACACACACACACACACACACACACACCCAGCAGGAGGAAAAAAAGCCTTTTTGGAGGGAAAATTTTTCTTCCTCAACTTTTTAATACTTTTTAATACAAGAGTTGAACAAACATCTAGCTTAAGTATAGACAAAAGCATGACAAAGTGAAGAAGCAGTAAACAACTTAAGAAGAAGAGCAATGCCATATGATCCAGCAATATCACTCTTGGAGATATACCCAAAGGAATGTGACACAGTTTACTCCAGAGAAACCTGCACACCCATGTTTATTGCACACTATTCACAATACCCAAGTTATGGAAACAGCCAAGATGCCCCACCACTGACGAATGGATTAAGAAAATGTGGTATCTATACACAATGGAATTCTATGCAGCCATGAAGAAGAATGAAATGTTATCATTCGCTGGTAAATGGATGGAATTGGAGAACATCATTCTGAGTGAGGTTAGCCTGGCCCAAAAGACCAAAAATCGTATGTTCTCCCTCATATGTGGACATTAGATCAAGGGCAAACGCAATAAGGGGATTGGACTTTGATCACATGATGAGGTGAGAGTGCACAAGGGAGGGCTGAGGATAGGCAAGAAACCCCAAAAAAACAAGATAGCATTTGATGTCCTCAATGCAAAGGAACTAATGCAGAAACTTTAAAGTGACAGAGGCCAATAGGAGAAGGGGACCAGGAACTAGAGAAAAGGTTAGTTCGAGAAGAATTAATTTAGAATGCAACACATATGTATAGGAAATTAATGTGAGTAAACTCCCTATATAGCTATCTTCATCTCAACTAGCAAAAACCTTTAGTCCTTCCTATTATTGCTTATACTCTCTCTTCAACAAAATTAGAGATAAGGGCAAGATAGTTTCTGCCTGGTGGGGGGGGAGGGGAAAGGAAGGGGGTAGAGGGTAAGGGGGGAGAAATGGTCCAAACATTGTATGCACATATGAATAAAAGAAATAAAAAAAGAAAGAAAGAAAGAAGAAGAAGAGCAAGCAGTGTGGCTCAAGCTGTAGAGCACCTGACTGGCAAGCATGAAGCCCTGAGTTCAATCCCAGTACTGCCCAAAAAAAAAAAAAAGTCGTATTCTCAACACAGGGTACCGAGAAGTACAGCATATATGCGTCCGCATTATGCTAACGGCAGCATTTGAAAAATTAAACTCTACATATAGAAAACTAAAGACGTGGAGTTGGGTGTGGTTGTTCACACTTTAATTCTACCACTCAGAAACCTGAAGCAGGAGGATTATGAGTTTGAGGCCAGCCTGGGCTACATAGCGAGACCCTGTCTCAAAAAAAAAAACTTCTTATAGAAAACTATTAGTCAATTCCTCAGGACAGATTTTACAACTCACCCTGAAAAAGAACCTGGCACACAACAACAGATAAGTGATTGCTGAATGAATGAAGGAACTGTACTTCTATTTAGGATCTTTAAAAACTTCCTTCAGTTTCTCATTACAGTGGAACGGAAAAGGAATTGAACATAATAATTACATCGCTCTGTTGGAGGCAGGGAACTTCCCAACGTCAGAAGCACCTAAAAGGGAAAATAAAACTGCTGCCACAGTATCACGCCACATCAGGACCCAAGCGTTCTGACTGTCATATAAAATCCCTGTCTCTGAACACCCAGCAAAGGCTGCTGAAATACTGACTTTTTTATTCTCTTGAATGGTTATGCTGTAAAATAATTAGTTTTAACTAGAGTTTTTCAGCATGTGAAGCTAATCACTAAAAACAGTTTTTGGTGACACACATTTGGATTTTTTGCTATTATTCTGAGGTTACTGGGGATCAAACCCAGGGCCTTGTGCGTACTAAGCAAGTATCACTGAACTACATCTCCAGCTCTGGGGATACTTCCTTGTGCAGAGATGAAATTGAGCAGCATTTCTGGCTTCTCCTCACTAGAGACCAGTGGTATCCCCCAAGTCATGACAAGGTGCACTGATGCCCTGAGGGACTGAATTACCCTGTTGGGAGCCACTGAGAGAAACAGGAGGAGAATTTTTTCACAGAAGTGTTTAAATGGAAGGCTATATACAAAACTAGTTTTGTTTTGCTTTGTTTTGTTTATTTGGCAATACTAGGGTTTGAACTCAGGGCTTCCAAGTGCTCTCCATCCCAAACTCTAAACTATCATTCTTTGTAGTAAAGTGTGAGTCATTTTTAGATTATCAAATGACTTTTTAAAGGTTTTATCTGGGACTGGTGGTGTAGCTAAGTGACAGAGCACATCCTTAGCATCCATAAGGCCGTGGTTCAATCCCCAACATTAATTAAAATTTTATCTGAAAAGAGGAAGCAGAAGCAGAAAAGGATTATCACCAACAACGTACATAAAGGTACTCAATAACCTACAAAAAAATAAACCAATAAACCAATGGATGGTGCAAAAAGTATTTGAAGGCTGGGGTTGTAGCTCAGTCAGGGCTTGCCTAGCATGCTCAGCCCCTGGGTTCGATCCCTAGCATCACTAAAAAAAAGTATTAACAGTATAAAATGGTAGTTGTTAGAACTCTTTTTAGCAGTACTAGGTGCTTGCTAGGCAGGCACTCTACCACTTGAGCCACTCCACCAGTCTATGTTAGAACTTTTTTTTTTGGCAGTGGGGGAGTAACTGGGACTGAACCAGGACTGAGCCCATCTTAAATAAATGCTTAACCACTGATCTACATCCCCAGCCCACCAGAGACTGTTAAAATTCTTAGGCTATCTTGAAATCTTTGAGTTCAATACTACAAAGTCAGATTCTTCATTTTTCTTCCTTTCTTATCTGAAAAAAAAAACTGTTTCCTGTAGAAGAGGGCTAGAATACTATTATCACAGTATTTATCAAGGGTTTTGTAACTACAAAGGATTTTGCTTATTTAATTTAAGCAGATCTCTCCTAAGCTCCTGAAGGAAAGATGACAAAACAGACTCACAAATATTAAATAAAACACCTAGAGCTATATAGGAAGCTGGAGATTTCTAAAGTCTACTTAAAACTCATGATTACAACATCTCAAAAGGCTTAGGTTTCATTTTTTAATTTTTTTGTTTAAAAAAGGACAGGTATGCATTAATCTTAAGTACTTGGATCTTAGCATCTAATACTATAATCCTAAATGTGTATAGAGCACACAATGTTTTCAATTCTAAAAGAAACATAGTCATTGTAGAGAATCTTTAAAAGCCCACTTTAAAAAGGCTGATTGTAATTATGATGCCTGCCATGAGTAATCATATATACCTGTACTAATAAAACTTGTAACACATATCAAAACAAATGGAAAGGTAAAGGTTAGCTAAGTGTTTAAGCAATAAACAATTAATGCATTAATGTCCCCAGGCACTTCAGTACTAATATCACAGATGGCTCTCTTTAGAACCTGTCCCCTGGACTGGGGATGTAGCTCAGTGGCACAGCACTTGCCTAGAATCTACCCGTCAATTCTGGGAATAAATTCTGGCTTCAGAATAATTCCATAATCATCAGGGGAGGAGCAGGGTGGTGTTTCGTACTTGTAATCCCAGCTACTGATGAGACAGGGGCAGAAACTGGAGGGTGGGTGTATCCCCTAATCCCCGCCCTCCTCCACATATACTAGGCACTCACTCTACCTCTGACCTACACTCCCCAACCCATACAGCCCTGGTTTTATTTGAACTGGATTCAAAATAACTGTGTGACCGGTACCGGTAGCTCATGCCTGTAATCCTAATTATTTGGGAGACTGAAATCAGGAAGATCGAGGTTTGGGGTCAGCCAGGACAAACAGTTCTCAAGACCCAATCTCGAAAATAACCAGAGCAAAATGGACTGGAGGTGTGGCTCAAGTAAGTAGAGCACCTGCTTCGCCCTTGGTTTCAAACCCGTCTCACCAAAAAGAAGAAAAACAAAACTACATGCTTATGTTTTGAATGGATTTGGTAGTTCAGAGGAAACCAGTACATATTACACAAACTGCCCTTCCCACAGAAAAATGGAATGCTTTCCTCAGAAGCAGAAACTAAGAAAGCCATCCTAATCTACTGTTTTGGTCACATTATTTTATAGACTGAACCTAGAAAAGACAACAATCCATAAAAACAAATAATGCTTCCCGAGTTTCGGGGCTTCTTGGCCCACCTGCACGCTTGAGAAACTAATGCTGGGCGTGGAGCTTCGCATCTGTAATCCCAGTTTCAAGGAGGCTGAGCGGGAGAGTTTCGAGCTCCAGACTAGCCTGAGCTACATAGTGGACCCTATCTTAAAAAAAGAACTTAACATTCGCTGGTTCTTTCCTTCCCTTCTTCCCCTCCCGTTCTCTTTCATGCTGGAGATTAATTAAGCCCAGAACCTCAAATATGCCATGCCACTGAACCACATCCTCAGACTACCATTTTTGGTTTTGTTGTTTGTTATTGTTTTTTGTGGGTTTTTTTGGCAGTACTGGGGTTGGAACTCAGGGCTTCATGCTTGCACCTAGCAGCGTGAGCCACGTCTCTACCACTTTAGCCACGTCTCCAGCGATTTTTGCTCTGTTTATTTTGGAGATAAGGTCTCTGGCCTGTACCACAATCCTATTTTAAACTTCCTGCCATCACTGGGGTAATAGGCATGTGCCACCACCCCAGCTTTTTTCTGTTGAGATGGGAGTCTCATGAACTTTTTTGCCCAAGCTGGCCTGAATTGCAGTCCTCCTGGTCGCAGTCTCCCAGTAGCTAGGATTGCAGGTATGAGCCACCAGGGCCAACCCAATTAGGTTCTTAAGAGGACTTTCCAAAATCAGATATGAAAGTGCTGATTCCAGGCCATCAAGCACTGAGGAATGTAGGAACATCTTCCCCTAATCCAAAGGAATGGGAACACAAAGTGGTGATCACTCCAGTGGCCAAGAAGGGCAACCAAAGAGTTCTTGTGTAGAAGTGTGCACGGGAGGAAGAAGCATCATAGTAACTGATCTGGAAAAAGAAAGTACTGCCATCACCTGCAGTATCAAGACAGGATTGTAAGAATAGGTATAAAACAGCTGGAATCTGGCTGGAGGTATGGCTAAAGCAGTAGAGCACCAACTTTGCAAGTGTGAAACCCTGAGTTCGAACCCCAGTCCCATAAAAAAAATTCACATTCAAATGACATTTTATGTAACTGCTAATTACAAAATCAATAATTGCAGCCATGAAAGTAACAAGAATTCTTTACCTTTCCCTCTGTTTCATTCCCACTCTCAAAAGCCTCAACTTAACCTCATGAATCATCTGGTCCTTGACGTCTGCTTACTTCCTGGGGAGGGGGTGGGGAAGACAGATGACATTTAGCAGAGGACATGTAAGACTGTGGGAAAAGGGAAGTTCTTGGACACCAGAAACAGGACAAAACCCCTGCCCTTGGGAAAAGTGCCAAAAATCTCTGAAGTCTACTCTACAGCAGCTAAATTTCCAATTTTAAAAGATTCCATTAGGTCTGGGGATGCAGCTCACTGGCAGAACACTTGCCTAGCATATACAAGGCCCTCAATTCAAATCCTTAGCACCACCAAAAAAGAAACAAAACATGTCAAAAGATTCCATAATAAAAATAAAAACCACAGCATAGAATTAAAATTGCTTTTAGAAAACTCATTATATCTTTATATAATGACATTCATAAAAACCTATATATACTAAGTGATGGTCCCAAGGGTAAATCCCCCTGGGATTGGTTTAAGCTAACTTAACCCAAAGAGTCCACTATTCAAAGACAAGGAATAGAACAGTGACAAGGTTTATTGAACGCTTACTATGTAAGCATCAGAGTAAGTGCTCTACATGAATTTCCTTAATCCTTTCAATGCTGGAAACTCTAAACAACATGAAACTTAAAACAAACATTTTCTTAGAGGTTCTGAAAATTACTATTAGACTACATCTTGCAATAACTTTTAAAATAAAGCAACTAGAGCCAGGTGCAGGAGCAAGGTGGGTAATCTCAGTTACTTCAGAGGCAGAGGCAGTAGGATCCAGAGGTAAGGACAACCTGGGCTACATACCAATACCTCGTCTCAAAAAAAAACAAAAATAGCCAGGTGCTGGTAACTCACGACAATCCTACTCAGGAGGCAGAGATCAGTTCGAGGCCAATACCTCTTGAGACCCTATCTCAAAAATACCCAACACAAAAAACGGCTGGAGTGGTAGGGCACCTGCCTAGCAAGCGTGAGGCCCTAAATTCAATCCCTAGGTACCTCAAAAAAAAAAAAATTACTAATTAATTAAAATGAAGAAACTGCAGTGTAGAGTACAGGCTTAGCATGTCAGGTGCTGGGTTCAATCCCCAGCACTAAAATAAATAAAGAAAATAAAGAAACTAAATCATAAAATATGTGTTTTTTCTTTTTCTTTCTTTTTTTTTTGATACTAGGGTTTGAACACAGGATCTTACCCTTGCTAGGCAAGCACCCTACCAGAAGAGCCACACCCTAGTCTACTCTTTTTCCTGAGACAGGGTCATACTATGTTACCTACATTGGCCTTGAACTCAAAATCCTCTGGCCTCAGCTTCCTGAGTAGCTAGGATTTTACAGGCCTGTACTACCATCCCCCACACAAATCACTTTTTTTTTTTAATGTAAAAGAACGTGAGTTATTAAAATCATCTCTGGTTAAAATTAATGGAAGCATAAATACTTTAGAAAACTGCTCTACTGGGCTGGTAGAGTGCCTCAAGTAGTAGAGTAAGGCCCTGAGTTCAAACCCCAGTACTGCACCAAAAAAAAAGAAAGAAAGAAAATTAATCACTACTAAGATATCCATGTAAAACCAAAAAACCCTAAAAAGCTATAACTACTGAATTCAAATATCATTATAGAGTTCTAATTGAGTATTTCATGGTTTACTTCAAAGAAGAGGTTCTCATAACTTATTTCCCAACAGAAAAAACAAAACTGTAAACCAAGAAACTCCATTTAACTTTCTGTAGTTACATAGATCTAATAGATGAATAAGATACTTTTTATCTTTTGTGGTCAAGTTAATTACAATTTAGCAAATTCAATAAAATTATCAACTTCAGGTCAAGTTATAAATGTAAGTACAAGCTGTGGAAAAACAAAATTAAGAATAACATAACAGGTTTGGCATGGTAGTACATGCCTATAATCCCAGCAATCAGGAAGATGAAGAAGGAAGATTTAGAGTTCACTTGTCAGCCTGGGCTACATAGGGGAGACCATGTCTCGGGGCAAAAAAAAAAAAAAAAAGAGTAACATAATGAATTGCTGAATATGTAGCTCAGTGGTACAGCACTTGCTTAGCACAAGTGCAAGGCCCTGGGTTTACTCCCCAGCACCACCACCATCACCACAAAAAATTTAACCAGGCATGGTAGGTTGTGTCAGCGGTCACAGAGAAGTAGTTCCAGCCTCCAGCTACTCAGGAAACTGTGGTACATCATGTGAGCCCTAAAGTTTGAGACCAGCTAGGCACACAACATAGCAAGAACAAAAAGACTGAGGCTGAGAGTGCAGCTCAGAGGTAGAACATTAAATAAAAGTCCATCACGCTGACCATGAAGGTTAGTAGTGATATACAGAAATTATCCTTTACATTGCCAAACTGCCAGCCAACTAATTAAGGCTTTTTCACCTACTCTTAAATACACCAAAAAAAGAATAAATTACTGACACAAAAACACACCATAGCCTTTTTGTTTGGAGAGAGAAATTATTCACGCCTGGCTCCCAGAATTGCTATTCCTCTCAAATAAAAGAAAAAGAAGACACAAAGAGAATAAAACTGTATTGTAATTGTGGTCGCACCTGAAAAGGAGAGCTGCCAACTTTGCCCTAAGGAGCAAAGTTTTTTCCAAGACAAATTTCATCACTTTTTTTTTTTTTCATCACTCAGGGACTGGCGCTTGCTAGGCAGGCATCTACAGCTTAAGCACTCTACTAGTCTTCATCATGATTTCTTCCATACAGTAGACAATATGTTTCTGTTGGCAATTCACAGTTCAAAATCAAGGCTTTCCAAATCTTTTCCTCTGTCTGCACTACTTTCTTCTTTCTTTCTTTTAAGCTGGTCTCAAATGCCTGAGCTTGGACTGGGGGGATGGCTCAAGTGGTAGAATACTTACCTAGCAAAAGCAAAGCCCTGAGTTCAATACCCAGTACAATCAATTACAAAAAAAGAAAGGAGTGACTTACTAACTCCTAAGCGGAAGCAATCCTTCTGCCTCAGCCTGCCGGAGTGCTGAGGTTACAGGCATGAGCCACCACGTCTGGGCCTTTGTTGTACTTTGTAAAGCGTATTTTAAGAAACATTATCCAAACAAACACATGCATTAATACTAAACCCTATAAAGTCAGCTATTATGTATTACTGTGGCATCTGAGTAAGTTGGTTAATTACTTCATGGGAAATAATATAGTAGAATAGTGGAATGCTGGTAACAAGGCGGAATAATCCAGTCGTCAGTGGAGATCATGGTCCTATTATTTGCTAGCTATGTGACCTTGGGCAATATCCTTCTCTCAGTCTAAGTTTTCTTATTTGCAAAATAAGGGAATTTAATTCCATTCTTGAAAGGATTAACTATATGAGAAATGTCCACAGGGAGCCGGACTCAAAACAGAAGTGCAGGAAATAGTCAGTACTTTGGTGTTATTCATGTAAACTCCTTAAAGACAAATCATATTTTTTCTTGTAACCACATGGCAGGCTCTGGTTATTGAGGAACTGAAAAAAAAAAAAAAGAAAGGCAAAAAATAAGAGGCTGGGGGTTTAGTTTAGTAGTAGAACACTTGCAAGGACCTGGATTTGATCCCCAGCACTGCAAAGATAAAAATAAAGCCAAGCAATACAAAAATCACAAGAGAATTTGTATCAGTTCAACACACACCTACACAGGAAATAGGACTATGAAGTAATAATGATTACCTTCAAATATGTGCTCAAGTGCACATGCACAGCAAGTGGTAGACCCTGAGTTCAATCCTTCATACTGCCAAAAAAAAGTATAGCAAGCAGTGGCTCATGCCTATAATCCTAACTACTCGGCAGGTGGAGATGTGGAAGATGGAGGTTCAGGGCCAGGCCTGGCAAAAGTTTGAGACCCTATCTCCCTCCAGCTGGACACAGTGGTACCTGTCTGTTATCCCAGAAATGCAAGAAGTACAAATAAGGAATTGAGCTCAAGAACACTCGGGCATAAAGTAACACCATATCTTAAAAATAGCTCACACCTGTAATCCTAGCAACTTAGAAGGCTGAGATCGGGAAGATCGAAGTTTGAGGTCAACATGGGCAAATAGTTCACCAGACTCTTCCATCTCCAAAATAACAACAGCAGAGCTGGAGGTGTGACTCAAGCAGTAGAGAACTAACCTCAAAAGCCAATGTTCTGAGTTCAAACTAAACCCCAGTCTCATCAAAAAAAAAAAAAAAAAAAAACAGCAAAATGGACTGGAGGTATGGCTCAAGTAGTAGAGTACCTACTTTGTGGAGTGCCTGCTTTTCAAGCATGAAGCTCTGAACTCAAACACCAATCCCAATGATAATAATAATAACAACAACCAACACAAAAAGGGTTGGCAGACTGGCTCAAGTGGTAAAACGCCTGCCCAGCAAGCGCAAGGCCCCGAGTTCAAATCCCAGTACTACCCAAGGGAAAAAAAAGAAAGAACCAACCACAAAATATATACTAAAATGAACAATGTCATTATTTTCGTTGTTGAGATAGGTCTCAGTACAAGTCACACTGGCCTCAGACTCAACATCCTTCCACCTCAGCCCCCAATGCTGGGATTACAGGCCTGCACCACCATGTCCAGCAAGCAATGTCCTTATTTTTATAAGCCACTCTGAAAGAAGATGCTGACTGTATAGTAACCAGGAAAACTATCTTCATTCATTCCACAAGTAGGATGTGAGGGCAATCTGCCTGCAACTTCTGTCACCTCACTGATCACCAGGGTTGATTTGCCTGATCTGGCTAGCTAGGTGGGTGTCCCGTTCCCCCCCACACCACTCCAGCACGTCCCTCCCAAAGCTGTGCAGTTGGTCGAAGAAGACAACCATCTCTGATAAGGAGGATAGTTCTTGAGTCAAGAGTATATGAGTATTTGTGCTCCCTTGCTAGAACCTCCAAACAAGCTCATTTCAGAGCCATTTCCTGAATGTCCATTATGCGATAGCTGTGCTAAGCAATGTGCACATGATGGTGAGGAGAGGCACAATGTTCAACCCTCCTCAAGCCTACAGTCATGAAATCACACAAGTAAGCATGAGCTCTGTGGTAAGTGCTGTGAAGGTCAGAGAAATGAGCCAGGAACAGAGGTCTAACCTAACTGAGATCAAGAAGGTCTTCCTGCCGGGCACCAGTGGCTCACGCCTGTAATCCTAGCTACTCAGGAGGCAGAGATCAGGAGGATCAAGGTTTGAAGCCAGCCTGGGCAAATAGTTCCCAAGACCCTATCTTGAAAAAACTGGTAACAAAAAGGGCTGGTGGAGTGGCTCAAGGGGTGGTACTGAGTTCCAATACAACCAAAAAAAAAAAAAAGTGAAAGCTGAGACATGAAGGATGAGAAGGGAGTTCAAAATGAGGTGAAGATACCTACTCTAGTCTCTAATGTGTATTTATATAATCACCTTTTCTGATGTTCTTCATTTTTTCCTGAAGATTCAAGTTTCCATCTGGTTCTGGCAGTAAAAGAAGTAAAAAGAAAGGCAGGTATAGTAGGCCCCACCTATAATCCCAGCACTCAGGAGGCAGAGGCAGGACGATTGCATTGGAAGCCAGCCTGAGTTACATATGGAGTTCCAGGTCAGCCTGGGACACACAGCAAGAGCCTGTCTTAAAATAAAAAAACAAAAAAAAAAAGAGGTATTTCTAGGCAGAAGAAAACAGCTTGTACAAAGACCCTGCAGCAGGAGAAACATGGTACCAGAAAGCCAGTGTGTTTGGAGCTGAGATGAAGTATGAGAACTAGCAAAGGTATAGGCTGCACAAGATCCCAAGAGCAATGAAATACCATAAAAGGAGAGGTTGGACTAGGGGTGTAGCTCAGTGGCAGAGCACTTGCCCAGCCAGTGCAAGGCCCTGGTTCAACCTTTGAACCACCAAATTAAAAATTAAAAAAAAAAAAAAAAGACACATGTGGCTCAACTGGTAGAATACCTGCCCAACAAGCAGGAGGCCCTGAGTTCAAACCCCAGTATGGAAGAAAAAAAAACACTACAAAGGGTCTTATGAATACTTATTTTGGAGGCAGGCAGGCTGAGGGGAAGACACAATCAGATCAGACAGCAAACAAAAGTATCAGAATATAAACAGTAGTTTGGACTAGGGTGGTGATGGTGATATTGACAATGGTGGCAGAAGAAAGTTGATGAGCTCAAGAGCTTCTCAGGAAAACCTGACATCAGACATGGGAGCTAAGGGCAGTAAAGTGCCCAAGAGGATTTCTAACTGGCATGACTGTATATAAGGAGATACTATTCAGGAGGAACTTGCTCCAGAAACATCTGAAAGGCAGTTCACACACCACAAAAGGACCTCGATATACTTTTTCTCTTGCTTGAAATGTGTTAATCCATTGTAATCTCCTATTTGCTTATGAAACAAGGTTCCAAAAGATCTCTTTGCTATTTTTAAATGGACACTCAAATTTTTTTCCAACACTGAGGTATTTCAAAGATTCTGCCACAAGCTTCAAAATTAACTCCAAGTAAGTTCTAAAACTGGTTTAAGCAATGGGCTAACACTATGAATAAAAGTGTCATTTCCCAAAACAAGCCCTTTGATAAGGCTGACACTCATTTGCTGCTGTTTAACTAGTTTAAATATATTTTCATAATAAGGCTGCCTGGAGCTCACACCTATAATCCTAGCTACTTAGGAGGCTCAAATCAGGAGAGCGATTCAAGGCCAGTCCAGGCAAACAGTTCTTGAGACTCCATCTCCAAAATTACCACAGTGAAAATGGACTGGAGGTGTGGCTCAAGTGGTAGAATACCTGCTTTGCAAATGTGAAGCCTTGAGTTCAAACCTCAGTACTAAAAAAAAAAAAAAAAAAAAAAAAAATTGAGAGGGAAGGAAAAAAAAAAAATCAAGAATTGGCGTTAAGATTCCTCAGCTTCTTCTGAGATTCAAGTAACGTATTTGGCCCTTATTATTACATACATAAACAGGAGTTACAGAGATGAAAGACAAAATCCTTGCCTTCAAGGAGCCTACACAACACACACACACACACACACACACACACAGGGGAGCCTACAATCTTGTAGATGAAAGAAACAGGTAAATTGCTCTGGAAGCTGAGGACACAAAGCCCTGTATTCAATCCTCCGCACTGAAAAAAAAAAAAACAAAAAACAAAACTGATCTAGATTGGGGTATTTGTAGCAGTAGAAATATACTCATCAATCACCCGGAAATTAGAGTAAGAAATAATAAAAGTGTGTAGGAAGCACAAAGGTAACTCAGGGGGAGGGAAAAAAAGATCTAACACATCTATAATGGGTCCTAGTACTGAAGTATTTCCCCAACTGGGCTCCTAGGCCACCTCATTACTCTAATGTTTTAATAACAGCCAACTGCAGTTACCAAGACATTACCGCTGCTTGTACAAAAACAGATTTTTTTAAAAATTTTCATCCCATACTGATTTTAATCTCAAGGTATCAAAAGGCAAGACTGTGGTCTGAGGCGAAATGTGAAAAAACGTCACCTCCACAAAGGAGAAAAGTCCAGGGCTTTTAAAAATCAGGTCTTAAATCCACTTAATCAGTATTAGTTTGTAAAACCAGGTTGTCTCTCTAGGAAAGATTGTGCTACAAGTGAGAGCTTTGGAAACAAAGGCTGGAGAGCTTGAAATGGGTTACCAGCACGGCTCACCTTTTTCTTTTTCATTTACTTTACTTGATTTTTTTTTTTAAGGTAGAATCAGACTATAGCTATATTTAAGCATAGATACAGCTGGGTGTGGGCAGTGCCAAAAAAGAGATGGCAAAATCCTTTAGGGTTCCCAGTCTCATCCAGCAGACTTTCCCATCTTCCTCAGAAGTGGTCCATGTTTCCAGAGCTGGAATATGGGGGAGGACAAGCCCCCAAAACGACACCGCAAACCACTTCCTTCTGGGAACTGAAGGTCATAAGCAAGGGACAATAGAGCTCAATGTAAGCTTCGGAAAGATGGAGACAGTCAGATGCGGCTGGGGGCAGGGAAGGGGTGAGGGATGCGCCCAGGCTGGGATACAGAAGAGGGAGGTCGAGGCCAGGAATGTAGGGAGCTTGGGAAGGGCTGGATCCTGCAGGATCTGTCCCAGACGGCCGCCTGAGAGGCCTTGAGGACTGGTGAAAAATCTGGGGCGCCCGTGTACTCGTCATCGGGGAGGGGGACCCCCCCCGCCCTCCCAAAACCAAATCCTCGCAGAGAGCATGCAGACATTTACGAGCAGGGACGAGAACCGGGGCAGGTAGGTGATCTGCAAGCTCCAAGCATGGAGCCCCACCCCCACCCGCAGCCCCGCAACTGCGAGGTCTTTAATTACCCTCGGAATGGGAGGGGGACCTAAGAGGCCCGGCTGCCTGGACGGCAGGAGAGGCGACCAGCGCGGGGTCCCGCAGCGTCCCCGGGGGCGAGTAGGACACCAAGCCCGGGCGCGGTCGCCTGCGGCCTGGCGCGGGAGCAAGGGCGCTGCGGGCCCCCGGGCGGTGAGGAGCGCGGCCTCGGGAGGCCCAGGCCGGCGTAGGCCTCGGGGGCTCGGACACACCCACCGCCACGGCCCGGCTTACCTGCTCTTCCTCTGGGGTCAGTTCCGGCGCCATGTCGGGCCGGGGCGCGGTCGCCGGCTCCATCCCGCCGCCACCGCCCGGCGGACAGCACCCGTCCGCGAGCGCGGGAGCCCGGCGCGCTCGGCCTCCGCTTCCGCGTCCGCGCGCTCAGCAGCCCGCGGCCGGCTCGCGCATGGTGGGGCCGGCGAGGCCCGGCGCCCGCGGCGGCTGCCAACAGCGCTTGTGCGGTGCAGGGAAATCTCCGCCTGACGCTGTCTTCTGGGAAGCTGTGCCCCTTTAATGTCTTTTCTTCGCTGCTTTCCTCACCCCGTCCCCCTTCTCTCTCCTGGGAAAGAAGTGCAGGCGAGGAGCTCAACAGCCGCCCGGGATTCACAAACGCACCTAGGAAGTCGACCACTTTTTCAAAGCCCAGCGCCAAGGGGTCGCGGCGGAAATCTCGCGAAGGCCGCCGGGCCTGCGGCTTCTCGCCTCGCGCCCGCGGCTCCACCAAGGCGACGGGGCGCGTCGAAGCCGCCCAGGGCCCCGGCGTCCTCGGAGACACCGGGCCCTACGACGTGCGCGGCGGCCCTCACGGCCCCGGTTCCTCAAAAGCCGCGGCGGCCAGAGGGAGGGGACGAGGGCGGGAGCGAGGAAACGGCGCCCCCCCCGCGGCTCACGGCCCGCGCCGCGTCCGCCCGAGCGCCCCGCCGCTCCATTGAGAAACTGAGCGTCTCATTCACAAACAGGCGGCCACCAGGGCCGGGCGGGGCGAGGGCAGCGTCCGAGAGGGGGAGACGGCGAGGAGCCCGGAGGGGGAGGGGAGAGAGGGGCGGAGCGCGGGGAGGAGCTGCGGGGACGGGGACAAGGCCAGTCCTCCGCGGACGAGGAAGAGAACACCTGCTGGCCGGCACCTCTCCCCGGGTGGGTCCATTCCCCCTTCCCCCTTCCCCCTTCTCTCCCGGGACCCCACAATCCTGGTCTCTTTCCCTGCGGTTTGGGGACGCAGAGGCCCTGGCAGGGTCGCCTTCGACGTCCAGGATGCTCTGTGACAGAACCCACGCAGCTACGGGCGACCTCACCTCTCTCGCGCGCGCTCCTCTTGCTGGCTGCAATCCTGCGGACCGATACAGTGTAGCTAATTTTAATCCTTCACCAAAAAAGGACGTCGGATTTCGAACTTCATTCAGGAACCACACCGATGCAAACTCTTCTGTTTTTCACTAGGGCAAGCATGGCAAAAAGAGCTTGGGGGTTTGCAGAGAGTTAGGATTCGGGGTACAGTGTTGGAAAAGTCCGTTTGGGGCAATAGGGGTCACAGGGAGGTCAGGGTTGGGTCTGCTTTTTCATCATTTCAAATAAATATTCCAAAAGGGATTCAATGAACAAGAGTAGTCCCAAAGGCCCAGAGAGATCCAATGAGGGGTCTTCAGGCAACTGGCGAGGGTGCTGTAGGTGCTGACGCTTGTCCTAGGGCGTTTTTTTTAGAAAATGAGTCTCAGCTGGCTATATTGCCCAGACTGGTCTTGAACTCCTGGAGTTCAAGTGATCCAAGAAGCTGGGACTTCAGGTGTGGGCACCCGCTTTATGACTTTAAAAGTAATGTCTGGGCTAGTAATCCTGGCGGCTCAAGTAGTAGAGCATGCATGCCTGGCAAGCACAAGGCCCTGAGTTCTAACCCCATTGCCAAACCTACCCCATTTCTGCATCAATGCAGTAGCAACTTCAGGCTGCCATAGTGAGAATCAGAGAAGAAACCCCTGGTGTCTGGATCTGTTTCTATCACTGCTAGGCTATTTTCTACCTTGCATCAATAAGGCTGACCCTGGGTTGAACTCATCAACCCTTACAGGAGTTAAGTTTCAGTATTGCAACTAGATAGTCTTCGGGAAGATGATCTGTTTAACAGGTATATTTATATGCCAGGCGCTGGACTATGCACAGGAGTTAAAACCATCACCAGCAAGACAGTGGGCTTCCAATGTATAGATATGGAATGATGTATCATGAAGTTTTAAAAGGCAGGACTCAAACAGTGTGCATAATAATGCTGTATAGAAAAGGAAAATATATTTGCAAACTTATTTATACATCGAAAAGCTGAATGTGCAGCAAGAGTGTATATGTAATCCCAGCATTTGGGAAGCTTGACAGGAGAATGGAGGATTGTGAGTTTAAGGCCAGTCTGAGCTACATAGACACACTCTGCATCAAAACACCACCAAAAGTAAGAATGGTTTTCTCTTAGGAGCAGAGCAAAGAATCTTGGGAGAAAGGAAAGGGAGACCTTTTTCCTGTACAAAATTTTCTTCTGTACATTTTTAATTTACTTTTTTATTAAAGCATAACATACACACAGAAAAGTGCGAACGTAAGTGTACAGCTTGAGAATTTTCATAAACTGAACACGCACATGTAGCCAACACACAAAGAAATAGAACACTGCCAAAGTCCTATCAGGCCCCTTCCCAGTCACTACTCCCAAGAATAACCACTGTCTTGGGCTGGAGGTGTGGCTCAAATGAGAAGTTCCCTCTACAAGCTTCAGGCCCTGAGTTAAAATTTTTAAAAAGTAAAATCTAAAACAAAAAGTAACCATTGTCTTGGCTCTAGGTGCAGTTTTATGTTTGTGCTTACATCTTCAAATGGATATGTAAGGTTTCAATGTTAAAATAGTAACATAAACAAATATACTTCTTCTTCCTAAGCAAGCAAATGATTCTGGAATTAAACTAAGGTAAAAAAAAATGGCAGGAGGTGAGGAGAACAAACCACTGGTTGGAGACAGGAGAGGACAGAGTCTCTCAACCCACCATTTACACTTTTATACTTGTTTTACCCAGTGATGTTCAGGATACCAGGGGTCAGTGATTTATCTAAAGTCACACAACTCACTAATTAGTATGAGGCAGAACTTGAACCCGGGCATTCTAACTCCTAATGCAGGGATCAGGTAAGGAAAATGAGTAAAGGAAGAGAACTCAGCAGTGTTTTCAGAGGCACATCTGTGTGTGGGGGCATGCAGTTGTGTAAAGGAAGAGTTCTCCAGAACTGTTGCCTATCACAGTTTTAAGAGGACACTGTTTGGAAGTTTCTGAGTAGAGACATGGGTAACAAAACTAAATACAAGGCAGCTGGCTGACTGGCTTTTGCTCTGAGAGGAAAAAATTTTAGGAGAACTCAGTACAAAAGGTTTCCTTTAAATACAGCTTGAATCAACAAAACCAAATTTGGTACTGTTTCCTGCTCAGTTACATCATAGAAACTGCAGAATGGTTTGTGATAGAAAAAGAAGCAATATAATGGACCATCAATAAGAGACCAGTAAATAAATTTATAGTGTATGCATACACTGGAATGAGTTGACATTTCTTGTGTCCTTACCACATTTCCCCCAGACATCCTAAATGATTTTCATACATCTGGCCTCACAAAATATTGTGAGGTAGATGGAATCGTGAACCTCAGAGCCATATTATCCACATTGCTTCACATGTTGAATGTTTGGTTGCATGGCTTGGAAGGGCAGGTTGGAGTAGGATTGAGTGACTATAAGTGACAAAGTCACATCTTTATTAAATTAATATGAACTGAATTATTTGGGGGGATGATGCTGGGGATTGAACCCAGGCCTTATGCATGTAGGTAACTGAGCTACATCCCTAGCACATGAACTGAAACCTGATCATGGAAAATAAAGAGGGAACACTGTGGGGAGGAATGCTGTGCTTTGTGCTTTTTAAAACATGAATTTCAGGGTCTCTGTCTAGAAGTCTTCTCTTCCCCACCCCCACCTTCTTCTCCAGGCAGATCTGATTCATCTTTAAGGTTCAGATGAAAAAGTTACTTCCCTAGCAAGGCCTTCCTTGGTTGCTCTCTTAGCTGAATTAGACTCCCAGTTATCCTGTCCTGGAGTGCCCTTTTATCAGAAAGCCGGTCACAATGTGTCACTCTGCACTTGTGTCTGCCTGCCTTACACTAATACTAATAGCAAGCTTAGTTATGTATTGAGCCCCTGAGTCAAGGAAGATGACTACCTTAACTCTGAGGCCTCAAGCTTACCCTTTCCTCCTGCCTTTCTTCTATTTGTTGGATCTAAGAATAGAGATCCTGTGATTAGAATTTTGTAAACTTTCCCCAAAACACCTTTTATTCTAAAGTCCAAAGTTGCCGTCCAGTGTTGTTTCAAAACATTTCCTGCCATGAGAGACATGTATTATGCTATGGCTACAAATGACCCCCCAAATTTTTCTTCAGTGTTGGGGACTGAACCCAGGGCCTTGCTCGTACGTGGCAAGTACTCTACCACTGAATGCTCTCAAAGTGTCCTTACTGCCATTTTTCTAAAAGACAGACACCAAGTAACTAAGGCCATACTGGTAATAACTATCTAGGGAGAAACATTTTTTCCTTATTTTTCTTGATTATAGGCCAAATCTGTAATAACTAGAATAGCTGTAAAAAGGAAGGTGACAAATCTTATCCCAAGCTGCTTCAGTCACTCTACCAGCCCTTTTTTCTCTGGTTATTTTGATAGGGTCATGCTTTTTGCCCAGACCAGCCTTCCTGCTGTAGCTAGGATGACAGGTACACAGCTCTAATACTGAATTTGTTAATGTGCAAATTCTAACTCTGCTTTTTAAAACAAACAAAATAAAAATATGACACCGTTCCAATAATCAAATGCTCATAAAAATAGCATCAGAACAAAGATCTAAGAAAATCTCAACACAAATTAGTAACCAGAATATCATGCAATGATTTGTTTTTAGCAAGAACACAAACCTTAATAATAAGTAAAAGATGCAACACTGCTGTTTCATATTGAATATTAAGCTAACTAACCAAATTCTCCAGTTTCATGACCACTTGCTTTTAGATAACTAAATTTTAGCCTCATTTTTAAGTTAAATGCCTATTCAACAAACTCAACTGAACAGTTTGTGTATAGCTTTCTAGAATTTACATTCTAGAATACCAGAGTAAACAAGAGACATTATTCAAGGATAAAGTTCTACTCTTTCTCGTTGTCATCTGTGTTGCAAAGGACATGCTTTTCTCTTTGCTTTTCCTAAGCCACTGCTTCCTGCCACTTCAGGAACCCAAGTGTCTTTTTTCAGAATCTTTAGGGGACAGCCTGGGGAAGTACCCAATTTCTCTGGTAACTTAGGAGTTGGGCATACATAAACTAGATTCCCTCCTGCATACTTATTTTCAGCTTTTCTAGATGAAACCAACGCAGAGTTAGTGGCAGAGGTGGAGGAACCAAGCACCCTTCCAGAAACTTGAGAAGCCACCACTTTTCTGTAGGTGCCTGGGACATTCATTGTCTGATTTAATCCATACCAAGTGCTAATGGGAGGAGACAGAGAAATGCATTGACTTCCTCCCAGTGGAAGGTTTCACTGGACAAGAACCTCTGTTACTTCTATACCTGGTACTCATGTCTAGATTTCACAATACTCTGAATTATGAATATTTGCTTCTTTGTTTCTCCCACTAGATCTTGAGCTCCTTGAGGGGAGGGGCCTTCTGTCTTACTCACTGCTCATTTATTTGTACCACAATCTACACCCCACAGTAGGTGGTGCTCAATCTGTGCTGGATGATTGGGCTCATCCTTTTCTACTGACAAGATCTGGTTCTTGCCAAGTAATACCCAATGGGTTTGGTTACTTTAGAAAATTAGTTGCTTGTGAAAAAATATTTAGTTTAAGAGACAAGTATTAAGGCTGGAGATGTAGCTCAGCCCTAAATTCAATCCCTAGCATGAGAGAGCGAGAGAGAGAGATGGGTACTATCTGAGTTGCACACAGTTTATCTGGGCTACTGGGAGAAAGAAGTCCACAGATGAACTTGATTTGAGCCAGTTTCAACTTCCTCTTTCATAAGATCTTTTGTTAAAGTTGCCAATGAGAAGCAGACTGATGGAGATCCCATCTTTTATTTCCCCAGTTTGACTACAGAGAAAACCAGAAGGGCAAAAGCAAAGGGAGAGACAGAAGGTAGGGAGGACTACTACACACAGTCTACAAACTGCTACCAAACAGTGAGTTTGCCACAAATGCTAATGGATCTGGGGGAGGCTCTGGCCAAAGAGCTCTCTAGGTCTCAACTCTTCAAGTGTCCCTGAAAAATACCAAAAATTTAATTGTCCCTGAAAATATGGAAAAATGCCTCTGGCCTGGGCCTAATAGTGAGGCCCACCTCCTAGCTCTCCTGGCTAACTCTGGCCACTTTTCTGCCACTCAAAACAGATACAAAAACCAACCTTTCAAAAAGGTCACAGTTGGGACTAGAGACTGAAGTGGCAGAGCACCCACCTAGCAAGCACCAGGCCCTGAATTCAAACCCCAGAACCTCCAAAAAAAAAAAAAAGACACTTGTCAGGCTTGGTAGCTCATGCCTGTAACCTCAGCACTGGGGAAGCTGAGACAGGTAGATTGTAAATTCAAGGCTAGCCTAGGCTACAGAGAAACTCTGTCTCAAAAATGGGGAGGAGGACAGGAGGGTGTCATGACTCAAGTGGTTTATCACTTGCCTAGCAAGCAGGAAGGCAAGGGTCTGAGTTTAATCCCCAGTACCACAGTCACTTTGAATGGATGTGAGAAACAAATGCCCACATACTGTATTAGGGTATTCTGTCTTTTCCCTCACATACTTGCTGCCTGGGGCCTTTCTGAATTCACCTGCACTACTGCCAGGACTCCCAGTCTCTCTCTGCCTCTGTGTTGTCCTTAAAGGGTGCACTGCCTTGCAGAGTGAATCAGGCCCCAATCAAATCAAGACCCAAGACCAAGCCACTTAGCACCTGAGGGAAAACAATAAATATGCCTCTCTTATGATGGAAAGGTAGGGTATAACTGCTGAATCCCACAGAGGGGGACTCAAAAATCAGCTCATCTTACAAAGCAAGCTACCATACTCGAGCTGAAATCTCAAGGTCTCTACTTCTACCCTACGTGTCAGAAAGCATTAAAAAAAAAAAAAATTGCTTGCTGGGCACCTGCCTGTAATCCTAGCTACTTGGGAGGCTGAGATCTGGAGGAAAGACCTTATCTCCAAAATATAACCAAGAGCAAAAATGGACTGATATGGCTCAAGTGCTCTACAAGTGTGAAGCCTTGAGTTCAAACCCCAGTCCCACCCACCCCCAAAAAATGGACTTTACTCATTTCTTTGTCTTTTTATTCACTTCTTTTTAACTTTTATTTAGACTAATTCCTTTACTAGAAAGCAAATCTATTCGTTCCCCAGCATTTCCACCAAAAAAAAAAAAAAAAAAGAAAGCAAATCTACTGCTAGCAAGATCTTTTCTGGGCCAGAGGCATGGCTCACATGGTAGAGTGCCTGCCTAGCAAGTGCAAAGCTCTGAGTTCAAACCCCAGTAACGAAAAAAAAAGAAAAAAAAATTCTTTCCCTCCTCCAAAGTAGGTAGTGGGTTTTGAGGCTATCCTTTTAATCACATTCACAGAACTAAATATAGTACTCATTCTTAGAAGTGTGCAGCACATCCAACCACCTGTTAGCAGCCAGCCACACACCTCTATTCAGTCTTCTCCCTCTGCAGGGGGGCAGGGTTTCATCCAGACTGCATTCTCATTCCAGCCATTGTTTCAGCCCCTCCACCAAGAGCAATTGATGTGACAAGTGCCAGGCATAATGCCAGGCATTTGGGATCCAAAGACCAATAAGACTGGGTCCTTGACCTCGTAGAACTTACAATCTAATAGAGAAGTGGGTGGCCTTTGCCCCTGGCTTCTAGGAATTCCTCTAAACCTTTGGAATTTCCTGCTAAAACAAAACAAAACAAAATACCACAATCACTTATTTTTGTGTCTGTGATTCAAAAGCCTGATCTTTTCTAGATGCATGGGTTCCAGAGGCACTTGGAATAGGTGGCCTCAAATTCTAGTTGCTTACTAACTATGTTAGTCAGGGTTCTGCAGAAGAGACAGAGAAAAAAAGAAATGGGTAAGAGGGGATCTGTTGGAAGAATTGACTCATGTGATTACAGAGGCTGAGAGGTCCCATTACACAACATTTGCAAGGTGATCAACTGGGGATGGCAGTAGCTTGGCTCAGTCCAAGTTTAAAGGCCCAAGAACCCAGGGTGCCACTGATATAAGTCATAGAGCCCACAGGTCTGAGAGACTAGAATTCTTATTTCTGCTGGCAGGAGAAGAAAGTGAATACTAGCTCCAGTAGAGAGAGGAAATCATCTTTCTGTTCTAAGTGGACCACTGTGATTGGATGGTGTCAACCCACCTCAGAGCGTATCTTCTCCACTCATTCCAGTGACTTACAGAGCAACCTCCTCTAGATCCACCTTCATGTACATACCCCAAAATAATGTTTTACCAGTTCTGTAGATATTTCTCAACCGAATCGGCACCTAAAATTAGCCTTTACATGAACTCATGCCAACCTAGCCCTCCAGCCAATGCAAACAAGATAGCCTACACTGAGCAATGGTATCAGTTAGGATTCTTTGGCTGTGAGAGCCCAGATGGGCTGGGGGCATGGCTCAAGAGCACCTGTCCAGCAAGCAATGAGGCTGAGTTCAAACTCCAGTACCACCACCAAAAAAACAAAAAAACAAAAACAAAAAAAAAAACCATCAAATTTACTGGATGATCACAGGCTCCAGAGCATATACCAGCAAAATAAATGAATTCCAATTGGTATACCCTCTTTGTTCCTCTGCTTCAGGTGCAAACTCTTTGGAGGAACATGTGATTGGTCCATCTTGATTCATGAGCCTCACAATTGGCTATGAGAGAGCAGTTACTCTAAATTATAGTCCTACCAAACATTATGGATGGGGAAGAGATGATTGTACATCTAAAAATAATAATAATAACCCTGGGAAAACCAGACACAGTGGCTCCTGTCTATAATTCAGCACTCAGGAGGCAGAGGAAGGAGGACTACAAGTTTGAGGCCAGCCTGGGTATGTAACAAGACCACATCTCAAAAAAAAAAAAAAAGTGTGTGTGTGTGGGGTAGGGCTGGAGGCATTGTTCAAATAGTGGAGCACCTGCCTAGTAAGCACAAAGGCCTCCTGAGTTCAAACTCCAGTACCACCAAGAGAAAGACAGAGGAGAGGAGAGGAGAGAAAAAAGGAGACTGAAAGAGAGAGAGAGAGAGAGAGAGAGAGAGAAAAGAAAAACTGGAAGACGTTGAGAAGGGTAGCCAGAAAACTAATATCCAACCACAGCAACCTATTACACAACCTTCTTCGAAACAGGTAATTAAGAGACAGTTGTATAATCTCTAAAGAAATATGACCAGAAGACACATTGCTATCCAGTGATCAATAAAACTGGCTCCTCAGTGAAAAATACAAGGGGTACTCATCTGAGACAAATCCACATTAAACAGTATCAAGTTGAGCTTTGTTAATGAGTTTAGGTGATATATTCTTTGATTCATCCATGCATCTGTCATCCATGCATCTGTCTCCAAAGAGGGTCCTTTGGGAAAACAGTCCTTTCAGGCTTGATTATTTCTGAGCAGAGCCTGGCCAAGTTGCTACTGACGCTAGCATGAATGACCCCTGCATTATTAAAGTTGGCTGCTGAAAGCACATACTGGACCACTCAGATCATCAAACAGAAACTAAATGTCTAGGCAACATGCTCCTTGACACAAGGGACACTACATTCCCACTGCAAAACTGACCTAAATTCAGGAAACAGCTTACTGATGTAGGCAAATGCTTTAATCTACAGCCAGCAGGATCATCACTGAGTGAGAGTTGGAGCAGGTTTTCTTCTTCTCCAGTCTTAAGAGTTGGCTTGAGCAGCTCTCCAAGAGCCAACACTAAGACTAGTTCCATTGGAAGTGCTGAATTTGTGTAATCAGGTTCTGCTTAACCACTGGCTGGATCTGTTCCCAGAATTAATCAACTCAAAGGTACTACTGCATGTTAGACAAGATCTGACCTGGATCCCTTGAAATTTTGTCCACAGGACACTGTTACTACTGGAGGGAATGGTAAAATAAGAGAAATCCTACAAAGGTTGGGGAGCAGATTGAAGCCATGGGAACTGGGACAAATTTCCTGAACAGAGCAGAAGACCAATTGGTTCATTTCAGACACTACCTTCCACTCATACTGCTACCAAAGAGCTCTCATTCACAGATCTGAAGGGATCTTGCACCAGAGTTCTTCCTTAGCTCCCTTTCCCCTTTGACATAACACCTACAGCCTCCCATCTCTCTCCAGCCTTCTCTTCCAAGCTGTCCAATCCTAGCCATGCTGAACCTGTTTCCAGAGCAAGCCCTGCTCTGTTCTGGAGTCGCTATCTACAAGTACCTGCTCCCCTCATAGTCTGCAGAGCACATTACTTTCCTCCTCAGAGCCTCACTCCAGCACCAACCTCCTCTGCTCTTCCTAGCACCCCCATGCTCTATGCACCCTTCTGCCCTAAAGCAATCACTTCATTATCTAGATGCACTCTACGCACTGGTGGGTTTTCCTTATTGGATTGTGCATTCCTCAGGGTCAGAGGTATTGTCTTCCTCCATAACCCACTCTGACATCTCAGGGGCCTGACACAAAGTTTATCTCCTGGTAGAAGCTCAAACACTTCTTGAAAGAGTTAAAGAACCCCATTAGCATTTTATCTCTGGCAATGTCTAAACCAAAGAAAATCACACTTGTCTTCTGAGAAGAGGAACATATTCAAATACCAAGAACTGCAGTTCCTGGTAAGACCTTTCAAAAAATGACTTACCAACAGTGGCAACTGGAAACTCAGCAGAATGTTTGAGTGCTAAAAGGGGTGAAATGGGCCAAGACTTGAACAGTCATGGGTAAGTAGCTTGGAGTGGGGGTGCGGAAAGAAAAGTAGGAGAGATTCATGGCTGTTTCAAGCTTAAGAATCACAAACAACTCCTTTCTTAAGAATTACATATATTTACATTGTGGTTCTGGGATACACTTATAGTAAGAGCTAGTCAAGTCAATCTGAATTCCACCCAATCTGGGACCGTTCCCCAACTGCTTGAGCCAGCATTTCAGAGAGGAGATAAACTATCTCCAACTGAAGAGGCTTTGGAACATGCATTCTGACATGAAGTCACCTGTTGTCTCCGGGTCCTCCTCGCCAGCCTTCCTCCTGGGGCCAGGATTCATGCCAACTGTAAGGACACTGCCCCGTTTAGCTGTCCATGATGCTCCCAGGTTGGTCTGGGCTGTGGGGAGGACTCTTCAGCTTGGGGGTGGACAGGTACTCCAGCTCATAGTGCCCATTCTCTAAGGCCTTGTCTGTTACTTTCTCCTTCATGCCCTCCTTCTGGCTCCTCTTGTGTTCAATAATCTGCTGGAGCTGGTGCCCAGCATATTCTGGCTTGGTGGTCAGTGGACCAACTGGCACAGCCACACCAAGGACATCTGACACCATATAGGGACGTAGCCAGCCTACCAAGGGAGTGCTTCCAGGGCTATAGTGGGTCTGCTTATGGTAGAAGAGAAGTCCATCTACCTGCAGGAGAAGAAATCAGGGATCACAATAACTTCGGGGCCACACTGTTTCCAAGAGAGTCTATGTACACAGAAGCAGATCTTATGATGTAACTCGTTTGTCTGGGCTACTGCCAAAGGAAAAGAGAGGATCCTTGCTTCTCACATGTGCAGTTTCTCTAAATAAATGGCCTAGGTCTGGGCATGGTGGTGCACACCTATAATCCCAGCACGTGGGAAACAGAAGCAGGAAGAGCTCAAGTTCCAGGCCAGCCTGGGCTACTAGCAAGACTGTCTCAAAAACCAAACCAAACAAAAAAAAGACCCAGAAAGCTCAATTTTAGAAAATAAAAAAAAAAAAAAATAGCACCTTCCTGTTTATAGAGTGCTTTCCTACACACTATTTACTTAACACACTTTTTTTGTTGTTGTGGTGTTGTTATTTTTGAGACAGTGTCTTGCTACATAGCCCAGGCTGGCCTTAAATTCTTGTACTCCTACCCTAGCCTCCGGAGTGCTGGGATTACAGGCACGCACCACCATTCCTGGCTAAAATTCTTCCGATATTTTTTTTTTTTCATTTTTTTGCAGTGCTTGGGATCAAACCCAGGGCCTTGTGTATGCAAGGCAAGTACTCTACCACTAAGCTCTATCTCCAGCTCTTTATTTAACATTCTTACCCACAAAAAGCATGTTTGAAGATGGGGCCACATGGACTCAGGAATTCTGGGGACATACAGTGAGGATGAAGCAGTAATTCAACTTGAGTTTAGGTCTTCTGTCCCCAAATTCCAGGCACTTTGCACCACCCAAAAGTCTGTAACACTGAGCTCCTCAAATGGAACCAAAAGCAGGGAAACTGGACATGCCCCACTGAAGCACTAGACATTGGCTGTCCAGAAGCCCTGCTTCCCCAGCTATTCTTGGCTGCCTAACCCTCCCCCTAAATTGTGATCCATATTCTGGGAAACTCAGTTCTTCTCAACGAGAAGACCTACAATCCCACATTTTCTTTTCCGTGATTCAGTGACTCATCTCTAAAAAGCATTTATTGCCACTGGGGTATAAGGGTTATAAATAAAGACAGTGTTCTTACCACCTTCTTAATTGACTCCCAGAAATGAAGCAACTCAGCCTTTGCCATTTCCTCATTCGGGAAGCTATGATCCTTTACAAAATTATATCCAGTTCAAGCAAATACTTGCCGGTGACTAGGCAGAATTTAAAAGGGTGTGATGGGCAAAGGAAATGGTGTTGGTTGAGCCAAGAGAGGGTAACTGCAGATTCTGAGGATGACAAAAGACTGCCCCAGGACTGAGGGTGTAGCACTAGCTTAGCATATGCAAGTCCCTGGGTTCAATACCCAGCACCACAAAAAGAGAGGAAGAGAGGGAAAGAGGGAGATAGGGTACAGGAGATGGGGGGTGGGGAAGAAAGAAGAGAAGAAGAGGAGGAGCGGGGGAGAAGAGGAGAGAAAGGAAGAGGGAGAGTGGGAGAGAGCAGAAGTGGGGGAGAGGAAGTGAAGGGAGAAAGGAGGGAGAGGAGGAGAGGGAAAGAGGAAAAGAAGGAGAAAGGCAGAGAGAGAGAGAGGGAGGGAGGGAGGGAGGGAGGGAATGCTGAGGGCTAAGGAGCTTCTGGGAACAGGAGATTTTTCAAAGCTAAAACAGGGCAAGTCCCGGGCAATGGGATGAGCTGACTGCCCTACCAATGCCACTGCAAAGCAAGCACTGCCATTCCAGGAACCATTCTGCTTTGGCCAACAGAAGACTAGGGGTCAAACGTTTGTTGGGGTCAGTCAGTCATAGATGCCTCTTTACTTCATAACCAGCCATGGCAATCAAGTAAGAGGTCTACTTCTCATGCTTGTAGTAGGAAAAGACAAGAATGACCTGGGAATGGAAATCCTTACTTTTCCCTGGTAGTTAGGTGGGCTGTCTTTCAGGGGCCCTTCCAGCTCTGGCATTCTGACTTATCCAGCAGAGATAAGACTCAACTTTCAGCCCAGTTCTGGTGCTTTAATACAGTAAAATCAGAGGCTATCTTAAGACCTTGTGCATCTAGGCCTCCCTGTATTCTACAATCATGTAAAAGCAATAAGACATGTAATGGTTCCATTACCTCAAAAGGGAAATCCATAGACAGCACCTGACACAGGCTCTCAGGTGTGCAAGGGAAATTCTTTAGCCCCACAAATTTAAACTGAAATATAATCAGAACAAATAGTTAATACATGTTATAAATGAAAATTTCCACCAAAGAAGTTTTCAGTCTCATCCTTCCCTATCCCTTCCCCTCCTCCTACCCTCCAAACGTCTAAGTCAGAGGTTCTCAACCTCTCTTTAAACACAAGAATCATGGGGTGGTGGCGGGGAAGGGGGCTGTTATCTGGGAGCTGTGAAAAATTACTAACAACGTCACACCCTCAAATTCTAACTGAATTGGTCTGTGTGGGTGTATGGGGTCCAGGCACTATTTTTCTTTTTTTTTTTTTCTTTTTATATGGCGCTGGCATCGAATTCAGGGCCTCATGCATGGTAAGCAATGCTCTACCACTGAGCTAAAATCTCACTCCCACCACATTTTTTTTTCAGGAAGGCAGGATCTTGTTATGTTGCCTAGGCTGGCCTCAGACTCTTGTACTCAAGTGATCCTCCTACCTAAGCCTCCCAAGTAGCTGGGACTAAAGTCATATGCTACCACACCTGGCAGACCCTAGCAGATGGCCAAGATCCTGGGCTATCACCCTGGACTGTGGAAAACTTGGGGAAGGCAATCCCTTCTCTGAGCTACATTGTCATCTGTAAAATAAAGGAAATGATGATATGAAGACACTCCCAGCTTAAATACGAGAGCTGTGCTTCTCAAAGTGTGGTCCACAGACTAGCAACATCAGCATCACTGGGGAACTTATTAGAAATGCAGGTTATTGCTGGGCGGGATGGTACACACCTGTAATCCCTGCACTCAGGAGGCTGAAAAGGAGGGTTTCAAGTTTGAGTCTAACATAGGCTACATAGCAAGACTGTAGGAAAGGAAAATAAAAGAAATGCAGATTCTCAGGCCTTACCCCTAAACCACTCAAAAACTCGTAAGAGTAAGGCCTAGAAGTCCATATTTTACCAAGCCTCCAGGTGCTACTGATGCATGCTAAAGTGAGAACCAATAGACTAGACTTCTAAACAGCATTATTCATAAAAGTAGTTTATAGGGCTGGAGATATAGCTCAGCAGTAGAACATCTGCCTATCTTGAGATCCAGGCCAGGTTCAATACCCAGCACCATGAATAATAAAGTATAATAGCATCTTATATCAGCCATTATTTACTGAGTGTTTACCATTAAGTATTATACTAGGAGAATTTCATATTTGGTTCTTATAATAACTCTATAAATTAGATATTGCCCCCTTCCTCTTTTTTTGAGGCAAGGCCCAGGATGACCTCAAAGTGGAGATCCTTCTGCATCAGCATCCCAAGTGCTGGGATTGTAGAAATGTACCACCATGCCTGTTTATTAGCCCCATTTTGCAAATAAATAAACTAAAACCAAGTGGGGCTGCAAACTTAACCTAGTAATTATTACTGTAATTTTATTTTGTGGGTACTAGGGAGTAAACCTAGGATTTCATATATGCTAGGCTAGTGGCCTACCACTGAGCAACATCCCCAGCCCTGAATCCAGAATTCAGAGCTGGACGAATATGAAGCTCATGCTCTTCCCATTATACCATTCTGCCTCAAAAAAGATCATTTCAGCTGAGGAGTGGCAAACAGTAGAGTGCCTGCCTAGCCAAGTGGGCAAGGCCCTAAGTCGAAACCTCAATACTGCCAATAAAAACAAAACAAAAAAAAACAAAAAAAACCCACTGTATTTAGAAAACAGATCAATCCAAATCAATCCCTACCAAAAAAAAAAAACAAAAAAAAAAACTGTGGCTGAGCCAGGTACTGGTGGCTCATGCCTATAATCCTAGCTACTCAAGAGGCAGAGATCAGGAGGATCACAGTTCAAAGCCAGCCCAGGCAAATAGTTCTCAAGTCCCTATCTCAAAAAACCCTTCACAAAAGCAGGGCTGGTGGAATGGCTCAAGGTGAAGGCCCTGAGTTCAAGCACCAGCACCACAAAAAAAAAAAAAACTCTGTGGCTGGGTGCCAGTGGCTCACACCTATAGTAGTCCTAGCTATTCAGGAGGCAGAGATCAGAAGGATCACAGTTCAAGGCCAGCTTGGGCAACAAAAGTGAGACCCTATCTCAAAAATACCCAAAAACAAGCTGGGGTGCTGGTGGCTCACACCTGTAACCCTAGCTACTCAGGAGGCAGAGATCAGGAGGACTGCAGTTCAAAGCCAGCCTGAGCAAATAGTTTGTGAAACCCTATCTCAAAAACAAACCCACTATAAAACAGGGCTGATGCAGTGGCTCAAGTGGTAGAGTATCTGCCTAGCAAGTGTAAGGCCCTGAGTTCAAGCCCCAGTACCACCAAAAAAATAATAATAATTATTATTATTATTATATATACATATATAACAAAATAAAGGGCTGGTGGAGTGGCTCAAGTGGTAAAGTGGTAGAGTGCCTGCTTAGCAAGCATGAGGCCCTGAGTACAAACCCCAGTATCAAAAAAAAAAACCCGTGATCCTAACAACAGGCCTTACAGGATTGAGCTTGGTTTTCTCTCCCAGTCCTTCTTCTTCTGGCAACTTTGAATGCATCCAGTAGAACCGAAAATCAGTCTGCCACGGAGAAGGGAAATAGAAAAGATGAAATACTGCTGATCTCAAATTCTAATAAAAACAAAATGACACATTCTAATTAGCCGCCTGACTTACAAAGACCCTGAATGCTACTGTCATTATTCCCATTTCACTTATAACCATAGGTCAGAAAGAAGTTTATCAAATGTTTCAAGGTTTTGTTTGGTTATTTTTTTTGCCTGACAATCCAGCAGGGCCAAGTGTGGGAATGCCTGCCTATAACCCCTGTACTACTGAGGCTGAGGCAAGAGGATCATGAGTTTGAGGTCAGCCCAGGTTACACAGTAAAACTGGAGGTGTGGCTCAAACTATAGAGTACCTGTTTTGCAAATATGAAGCTCTGAGTTCAAGCCCCAGTACCACCAAAAAAAAAAAAAGAAAAAGAATTTTCTTTTTTTGCAATGTTGGGGATCAAAACCAGGGCCTTGCAAATGCCAGGCAGGTGCTCGACCACTGAGCTATATCCCCAGTCCAAGTCATTTCTTTCTCTTTTTTTGCAGTACTGGGGCTTGAACTCTGGGCCTATACCTTCTGCTGGCCCTTTTTTTGTGATGGGTTTTTTCAAGATAAGAGTCTCTCGAACTATTTGCCCAGACTGGCTTTGAACTGCGATCCTTCTGATCTCTGCCTCCTGAGTAGCTAGGATTACAGGCGTGAGCCACAGCACCCACTGTCTTTTCTTTATAGTATTAAAACACAGATGGTTTTAGTGACTAAATTTGGATTGTGAAAGCATGTGATGAAACTTCCTCCAACAGAATCAAAGTGAAACATATGCCAGGCGTGGTGGTACACACTGGCAATCCCAGCACTTGGGAGGTTAAGGCAGGAGGATTACAAATTCAGGGCCAGACTGGGCTACACAGTGAGATCCAGGACAACTTGGGCTATATAAGGAGACTCCATCTCAAAAACAAAACAAAACAAAAAAACCCAAAGGAAAATATATGCTAGAGCGAATTTATATTCTAGAGTGTAGGCTTGGCTCTATACTTGGGCAAAATAATCTGTGTCTGTATGAGGAGGATAATAACAGTACTTGCCTCACACAGTTGTTGCAAAGGATTTATTTTAATGAGATAATACCTACAAAATGCTTAGCAATGCAAATCCTAACTGTAATGTTTGTTTGGTTTTGGTGGTACTAGGGTTTGAACTCAGATGTTCTAACACTTGAGCCATCCCTCCAGTCCTTCATTGCTTTATTTTTTGGACAGGGTCTTGCATTTTTGCCCAGAGCCAGCGTGCGACCATGATCCTCCTATGTATGTCCCCTTGATTCCCAATGTACGACATCATCGTACCTGGCTTGTTGATTGAGATGAAGTCTTGTTAACTTTTTTTGCCTGGGCTGGCTTTGAAATTCTATCCTCCAAATATCTGTCTCTCGAGCAGCTAGGAATACCAGCACGCACCACCATGCTTTGCCCACTAACTGTTAATGTTTGAACGAGGTATATCTTAGAATTCTGAAGAACCATTGGCTCCTGGCATGTTTAGAAATGTACTATGGGGTAATGGCTTTGAAAAGAAGTAGCCTATGGCGACAACTCTTGATTGTCATGCTCAAACCTTCATGATGATCACCTGGAGGCTTGTTAAAACACAGACCCACCTCTGTAGATTCTGGTTCAGTAGGTTTGAGAACTGCATTTCCAGTAACTTTCTCATACAACTGGTCCAGAGACCACACACTGAGAACTCCATGGTACACTAATTGATGGAGTACAAAAACCACCACTGTTGCATCAGGGAATGATGGGGAAGTGATGTGAACACACACAGAGGCTTGTGAGACAGACCCAGACTCACTCTAGTAATTGCTACTATTGTAAGAGCATCAATGTGAGAATAAAGTTGAGGAAAGGTGAAACCAAAATGGAGGAGGGGAAAGGGGAGGGACTCTCCCTTACTTGGAAAATCTCTTCCCGAAGTGACCCTTTGAGATATGAAGATTTTTCTGGGGGGAGTGGTGGTATGGGATTTGAACTCAGGGCTTCCCACTTAAAAAATAGGAGCTGTATCGCTTGAGTCACACCTTCAGTCCTAAGATTTGAAGGCCCTGCATTTTCAGGGTCAAGATGTGGTAGCTGAACTGAGGGAGGAAGGAGGAAAAGGGTGGGGGAGAGGGGGAGGGGGTCAGGGGGGAGAAATGACCCAAACAATGTATGCACATGTGAATAAAAGAATAAAATAAAAAAAAAGAACACCATGTGATGAATGGAAGGAGACTGGAGCAGTGAATTTAAGGGCCAAGGATTGCCAGCAGAAGCTGGCAGAGGGGGCAAGGAAAAAAAAAAAAAAGATGTGATAGCTGAAGCAGTGAAGGGTACAGGAGTCTATTTAATGGTGTCTTACATCCTATCCTCTCTTCCCGCTGTCACCTGCATAAGGTAGCATCCTCCTCACCCCACAATCTTCCCTGCGAGAAATTCTACCGTTCTCTAGAGAGCTGAGAGGGTGGCCACAGCTTCTACAAAGTCCCAGCCTACACCTCTGCTATTCTCCCTTTCCTCCCTCTCAAGAACTGCTAAACTTCCCTTAGTTCCTCTTATTTATTTTTAAGACTAAGCTAATTTAAACACCCTCAAAGATGCAGGGAACATTAGATAATGTTCTTGACATACCACATCCTGTACACACCAAGAAGTTGGTCACGTACCAAACCCATATGCTGAGCCACCTTCCCAGGAGGAAGGAAAACAGGAAAACACATGAGGGGCATATTAATCCTTACCTGGCAGTCGTAAAAAGGGTGTCCCCGCCAGCACATCACATCCAGAACGTAGTAAGTCTGGTTCACCTCACTGTAAATGCAATCCAGAATGGTGTAGTCTGGAGACACAAAGCAGAAAGTCTGGACAGGATTCTGTTTCCTGCCGAGGTTCCCTCCACCACATCTAGGAAGCTCTGTCTTAGAGGCTCAGGTCCAACAAGCCTCAGTGCTTGCAGCAACTGCCAGCAGTAAGGATGAAGAAGAGTTTACAAGGGAGAGAATTCTTCACGGCCCTTTCTGGCTACCTAGTACAGTTTAAGGATAACATGGGATAGAACAGCACGGGAGGGGTTAAGGCAACTATTTTTCCCCCAGTACTAGGGTTTGAACTCAGGGCCTCGTACTTGCTAGGCAGGAGCTCCACCAACTGAGCCACACTCCCAACCCACAAAGCAACTCTTAAGCCAGGTGGAAATCCTGAACTTCTAGGCAAATGAAATGAGTAGATGACATCTACTCATCTTGGAAAAGCTCAAGTAATATTCCATTTTGTTCTAAAATTACTTTTTCTTTTTTTTAATTTAGAGACAGGGTCTTGCTGGCCCAGGCTGGCCTCAAACTCCTGGGCTCAAGTGATCCTCCTGCTTTACTTTCCCGAGGGGCTAGACTACAGATGCACGCTAGCACACTCATGTTAAAATTGCTGTTTAAGTTCCCATAGTAGACACTGTTACATGGAAACAGTAAATACAGGCAATCTTTGCCTTTTACAAAATGGAGATAAGATGATCACAGACCAAAGACTCAAGAGTTGAATTATATAGCATACACAATGACCAAGAGTTCCAGAAAGAGAAGACTGCAGCAGCAAGCAATGCTTCACAGAAGGGATGCAACATAAATAGTCCTCTGAGATCAGGAGTTAAAGAACAGGCCAGAGGGAAGGACGGAGGTCCTTTCAGGCCTCTACTGAAGTGGCATGAGCAAAAATCCTGAAGGAGATTGTATGGAGATCAAGCAAATGTAGGGACCAAGGAAGCAAATCAGCTCAACAGAGGATGGACATGGGGTGGTGGGGGAGAGGCAGCAAGCCTGCATGGGAAAGGTAATAAACCCAACAGAGAAGCCTGGATTCGCCACAGAGAACATGAGAAAGTACTAAGGGACCCAGTTCTGCCGCCACACAGAACCTCTACGACCTCAGTCTGCTCAGCCAGCCCAGGGGGAAGGAGAAGCTCAGGCTAGGCCAAGGAAAAAGAAGAAAGAGAAATTGACAGGGAAGCCCCAGAAACAGTTGACTGTGCCATTGTACTTGACATTCTCTCAAGAACCTTTACCCAAAAAACTGCACCTGTCACTTTGTAATGAAATCCAAAGGCACATCAACCTTAATCCAAAAATCTATTGCCCAGCATGTCTCATGAGGTTGCATCTATTCTGCAACTGAGGAGGCCTGACCTTGAAGGGGAGGACACTGTCTGTATGCAGTTTCAAAGATATGCTTTCAAAGTGGGTCTTTAAAACAACTAACAGTGTGGTGGTGCAAGTCTGTAATCACAGCACTTGGGAGGCTGGAAGTATCAGAAGTTTGAGGCCAGACAGGCATTAATGGCTCACACCTCTAATCCTAGCTACTTGGGAGGGTGAGTTTGGTAGGGTCAAGGTTCCAGGTCAGCCCAGGCAAATACTTCTCAATACCCCATCTCCAAAATAACCACATCCAAATGGACTAGAGGTGTGACTCAAGAGGTAGAGCATCTGCTTTACAAGTAGAAAGTCCTGAGTTCAAACCCCAGTCCCACCAAAAAAGGTTGTCTGAGGCCAGCCTGGGCTTCATAGCAAGGAAAATCTTACCTCAAAACAAAACAAAACAAAACAAAACAAAACAAAACAAAAAAGTTAAGACATCTTAGGTAGGTACCTTTTGCTGTCGTTGAGTTTCGCCTGTTGCCTCCTGGCAGAAGGGAAGGAAACCTGTTGACACAGTAGCCACTCTTGGTGTAGGCACTTGTGGAACCCTGTGGGAAGAAAGCTACCATTCTTGTTAGGCATCCACAGGTCTCTTTGCCTCTTGCTTCCTCATTCTGCAGTGGTGTCATCAGCCCAAAGATAACTTGCAACAGATTACTGCTAAAGGAGAGCACTGCATGGCCTATTCTAGGCACAACAGCTGTGGCAGATAAGGAAAACTGAGGGCAAGGAATCCCTCTCTCTGTAAATCAGGCCTGCTAGCATGGGGGGGCAGGAGGCAGCTACTCACCCTGGAGGCCACGATAAGGGCTCTTTTCCCAACAGGGCACACGACCACAATCCATTCTTGTCCCAAGTCTGAAGGGACATCAATTAACCACTCAGAGAGCATCAACTGGGAACACAAACAGGGTGTTAAAGATCAGTAGAGGTGTGCTGTTCAAATGTTGTAAGGACAAAAGGCCATGTCCTACACATAAAATACAAATGTAAGTAAAAGATGAGGGCAGAAAGGCTGACAGAGGGACCTCCAGCCCCAGGTACTCCCATTCAACTGACAGGATGGAAACCACTCACTGGGAACTTGGCTTCTCTCCTCACTTCACTGTTACCACCTACATCCACACTCTGGTTATTCCCTTGCCTCCAAGACCAGGATGAGAGGCCCTCTTTCTTTCTATACTTTGCCTATCACCTATCAGCACCTTAACTATTATGTTCCAGGGGCTGCACCTCAAGAACAAACAGGGTCCTTCATCTTGAGATGCTCTTAGACTAAACCATCATTTCCCAAACCAACATCCCAAATATTGCTGAAAGATATTGAAAATCTGCCTTAAAAAGAAAAAGATGGAGCTGGGTGCCAGTGGCTCACTTCTGTAATCCTAGCTCTCAGGAGTCAAACATCAGGAGGATAGCTATTTGAAGCCAGCCCAGGCAAATAGTTTGTGAGATCCTATCTTGAAAATACCCAACACACACAAAAATAGGGCGGAGTGGCTCAAGTGGGAGTGCCTACCTTGTAAGCGTGAGGCCCTGAGTTCAAACCCTAGTACCACCAAAAAAGAAAGAAAGGAGAAAAGGAGCCACGCACCTATAACCCAAGCTACTTGGGAGGCTAAGTTCAGGAGGATTACAGTTTGAGGCCAGCCCAGGCAAATAGTTTGAAAGACCCCATTTCCAAAATAATCAGAGCAAAATGGACTGGAGGTGCAGCTCAAGTGGTAGAGAATCTGCTTTGTAAGTGCAAAGCCCCAAGTTGAGAGTATAGTTCAGTGGTGGAGTGTTTGCCTAGCATACACAAGACTCTGAACTCTGGATTCCATTCCTCAGTACCAAAAAAAAAAATCACAATGAAATTGGGAAGATGATCTCTTCTATTCAAGTCAATCCCATCTATACACGCACTCTATCCCATCAATCAATCACTCTTGGTGAATATTTCATCTCTCCTTCTCTTAGAAATTCATCTCTCAAAACTTTTTTTTCTTTTATTAAGATAAGGCTCATTATGCTGTTCAGGCTTGTCTTGAACTTGTTAGTTCAAGGGAGCCTCCCACCTCAGCCTGCTGAGTATCTAGAACTACAGATGTGAAACATCAGACCTATCTTTCATTCCTCAATCTTAAAAAATAAAAACCTTTTATTGGCATTTCTGATAAGCTATTGTACTTTCTACTTTTTTGGTGGGGGGAAGTTGGCAGTACAGGGCCTTGTGCTTGCTAGGCAGGTGATCTACCACTTGAGCCAGGTCCCCAGCCCTCTTCTTTATTTTTTTAATGTGGAGGAAAGATTTATTTTGGCTCACGATTTCAGAGGTGTCAATCCATCATGGTGGGAAAGGGAGGAGAGCAGAACAGTTCACATCATGGTGACCAGGAAGCACAGAAAGGGACAGGAAGGGGCCAGGAACAAGATACTCCCAAGGACTTACTCCCAGTTAACATTTCCTCCAGCTAGGTGCCACCTCCTAAGGTTTCCAGGCCCTCTCAAAATAGCACCACCAGCTTGGGTCCAAGCCTTCAACACACAAGCCTTTCTGGGGAGAACACTTCATATCCAAACCATAAATTTATTACTTCAAGGCAAACTCTTAGCTGTTGAGCCCCGATTCAGAGGGTTCAGTATGTGATCTCTGGTCATTTGGTCCTAGGCACTTTTGCAGAACATCATGTCGGCAGGAGCAAGTGGCAGGGGAGAGCTGTTCATCTCATGGCAGACAGGAAGGAGAGAGCTCTCCTATTTTTTTTTTTTTTTAACTACTTAATACTTCTTTTTGTTGTTGGGGATGGAACCCAGGGTTTGCTATGCAACAGTTTTAGTACTGAGTTATATTCCCAGCCCCTACTTAATGTTTCCTTTTTCTTCTCTTCTTTTTATTTTCTTTGGAGGTACTGGCATTTGAACTATGGGCCTCAGGCATGCTAAGCAGATACTCTTACCACTTGACCCATGCCACCAGTCATTTTGGTTTTTTTGAGACAGTGTTTTAATATGTAACCCAGGCTGGCTTTGAACTTATGATCCTCCTACTCAGCCTCCCTAAAGAATTACAGGCACCACCAGGCCTGGCTTTTAATATTTGTTAAAGTTGCCTGGCCCAACCCACTCTTGACAACCTCATCCAGATTTGCTAACCCCACAGCACTGCTAAGCCATCAGTGACCTCCTCATTGCAAAATCTCCCTCTTCCCTTACTTCTTTCTTGCCTTCTCCACTCCACTCCTTGCCTTGTGTTGTGCTGTCAGCCGTATCTTCTTGACACATTCCCTTGGCCCTGTGACAGTGCTATTCTATTCTTCCCAAATATTCATCCATATACTCCCCCAGAAAAAGTAATATTTAAGGGACTGTTTCAGATGCCCTAGAAGGTGGATCTCTGGTACTTCAACAACTTTTACACTTCTAAGAGGAGACCTCCTAATTGTCCCTCTCCAGACCTTTCTCCTTTTCCCTTGACCTATGCTACCCACTGTCTGCTTGGAATCTCTTTCCCTGCTTATCCTCTCTGCAGCTTAAACTCAGAAAATCAAAAACAGAATTCACAACCTTCTGTTGTCCAAATACTTCCCACCTGTGAAAACCTACCCTTTCCCTTCTCATCTGCTAGCCATGTTAATGAAATTTCCACTCACTCTGTTACTGAATTTTAAATTCAAAGCATCATCAACCCTCCCTTACAGAATGGTAGGAATATAACACTATAAGCACAAGTGATGAAAAATAAGAGTTGGGTGTGGTGGTTCACGCCCAGAATTCCAGTACTCAGGAGGATGAGACAGGAGGATTGAGAGTTCAAGGCTACATAGCAAGACCCTATCTCAAAACAAACAACAACAACAAAAAGATAAGCTATACCAAAATTTAAATCTTTTGTGCTGTGAACAATACCACCAAGAAAGGGGAAAAGACAACCCAGAGGATGGAGAGAAATATTTGCAAGTTATGTATATGAAACTTGTATATAGGATATATTTTTAAAAAAAAAACAACTCTATGATTCAGTAATAAAAACAAAAAGTAGGCAAAGAGCCAAGCACCAGTGGCTCACGGCAATAATTCTAGCTACTTGGGAGGTTGCGATCAGGAACAGCACAGTTTCAGGACAGCCCAGGCAAATAGTTTGAGAGACCCCCATTTCCACAATAACCAGAGCAAAATGGGATGAAGCTTTAATTCAAGCATAGAGCGTCTGCTTTACAAAGCATGAAGCCGAGTATAAACCAGAGTCCCACCAAAAAAAAAATGGGCAACAAATATGAATAGACATTTCTCCAAAGATATACTTAGTCAATAAGTATATGAAAGGTTACTCCAGAGGACTAGGGGGATAACTTGGTGGTAGAGCATTTGACAAGCAGGTACAAGACTCAGCCCAACACCACTAAAAAAAATTTTTTAAAAGAATGCTGCTCAACATCGTTAGACAAAATGCAACAAATGAGACATTTGGGTTGGAGGAGTGGCTCAAGCAGTAGAGTGACTACTTGGAAGCAGGAGGTTCTGAGTTCAAATGCTAGTACCACCAAAAAAAAAAAGAAAAAAAAAAACCCTTTGAGATGCCATTTCACACATATTAGCAAAGGTACATTTAAAAGCACAAACAATAATGAGTCCAAGAAAAGATATGGAGAAAATGGATCCCTCACACACTACTGATGGCAGTCCCTTTGGGAAACAGTCTAATAGTTCCTCAAAAGGTAAACACAGAGCTATCATATGACTCAGCAATTCCACATGTAGGTGTATACTCAAAAGAAAGCATATGCTCACACAAAAACTTACACAAGTGATCACAGCAGCATCACTCATAATGGCCAAAAAGTATAAGCAATTCCAAAGGGCGTTAATTAAAGAAGGGATAAACTGAATGTAGTGTATCTATGTAATGGAATATTATTTGATAATAAGCAGGAACAAAGCACCAATAAGAGTTATAACATAAACGAACCTTGAAATCTTTATGCCAAGAGAAGTTACAGAAGACCACATATCATATGATTCCATTTATAGGAAATGTCCAGAATAAGGTAATCAACAGACACAGATCAGTGGTTGCCAGTGGCTAAGGAGAAGAAAGGATGATGGGGAATGACTGCTAGTGAGCATGGGGTTTCTTTTGTGAACTATGAAAATGTTCTAGAATTAAATAGTGGTGAATATACTAAAAAAAACTATACACTATAAATAGGTGAATTGTAAGGTACATGACTGTATCTTGGTATAGCCATTTAAAAACGGTAGGGCTTAAGTTGAGAGAGTGGCTCAAATGGTAGCAAATGTGAGGCTCTGAGTTCAAATCCCAGTAATGACAAACAATAAAGTAAATTGAAAATGACAGTAGCAGCTAACACTTGTAGGGGACTTTGGACTCTGGGCTAAGTGTATGGGGTACAGTATTTAATTTAATCCTTCTAATAATCCTATGACGTAAGTACCATTGCTATTCCCAGTTTTACAGATAAGAACCAGAGACTTGGGTTTGCAGAGTGGCTCTAGTGGTAAGAGCGCCTGCCTTTCAAGAAACCAGATTTAAGAGTTGTTAAGTAACTGGCTTAAAGTCAACACAGAGCCTGGCTTGGAGGTCAGAGCTACGTGACCTCAGAGCTTACACCTTTAGTCATTTCTCATCCTGCCTCTGATCCCATCCATTCTACTTTGGCAACATTTCCCACAGTCATCACCTCTTTTCCCTTCCACCTTCACTGCCCTCAGCACCTCTCATCAGATCACGTTAGCAAACCTAACCTTTCCACCAACAGGCTCTTTCTTCTCAGGTCCTTTCTGCACACTACTTTGTAAGTCACTACATGAAGCCTCAACTCTGTGCCCTGACTCATAAATTCCCAAGTAGCTTCCTGAAATCTAAATATAGGCTGGACACTGGTGGCTCACACCTGTAATCCTAGATACCCAGAAGGCAGAGACTAGAAGAATTATGGTTCTATTCCAGGCAAATAGTTCATGAGACCCTATCTTGGAAATACCTAACTCAAAAAAGGGTTGGCGGAATGGCTCAAGTGGTAGAGTGCTTCCCCAATAAGCATAAGGCCCTGAACTCAAATCTCAGTACCACCAAAATAATTAAAAAATAAAAATAAATAAAGTTTAAACCCCTTCACATATTTTTGAGGCACATTACATCTCTTCTGCTGTGCTCTATCCCCCAATTCCGTGCTGTTCCACCCTTGGTAAGCCTGCGAACTGTTCCTGAGCACACCATATACCCCCCATTACTAGGCTCTTGCTCAGCCTACTCTTACTGCCTGTGAGATAGAAGGAAGGCTCCTAGAAACCATCATTATGACCTCCCAGTGACCTTAAAGGATAGAAAGAAGGAAAGGCAGGTTGGACAGTGTGAGAATAAGGACTGACCAATCAGAATGTTGCAGGAACACCCAACCAAAATGCTGCTTTCTGCATACCTAATTAGAATAGAGATTGAGTGAAGAGAATGGATAAAAATCTCAGATCACATTATTTCTTGGGCACCTTCTCTTGGAGACCTCCTCATCAACTCTGGAGGCTCTACTCTCTCACCTTATACTTGTCTATCTCAGTAAACTCTCCTGCTTTACTCGCTCATTGCCAGTGCAGTTCATTCTTAGGCTTCCTGAGACAAGAATTCAGAACCCCTCAAATCTGCTGTTTCACCTGGAATGTCCTAGAGTGCTTTGCACCTGTCTGTCAATGTCCTACCCATTCTTCAAGACTGCCTCTTCTTTCATTAACTTTCCCCTGACTTCACCCCTTACTTCCTCCCCAATTGAAGGAATCTCACTTTCTTATAGCAAAAATCATATTCTACACTTATTCTAGGAGTGCAGGAGCTATTTCTGGTCCTTGTCTATCCTCCAGAAAGCCTGGCTTAACACACAGCAGGTCCTTCAATGCTTACTGAACAGAACTGAATTGTATTTTGTCACAAAGAATGTTATCTGTACTGTATTTGAAGCAGAGAAAGGTATGGAGGGGTATTCTTCAGAGCCATAGTCTAAAAACAAAAGGAATCTGAGCTCTAGAGAGAAAGTATATTGTAACAGGGTAGACCTCTGCCTCAACCTGGGCCTGTACCTTTCCTCTAGAATGCCCAGAATATCTACAATACAAGGACAATCTCCATACCCACTACCCCTATGGCACCATAAGCCATACTGTTTTCCTCTCTGGATCTAATAGGGCACTTACTCATTTTTGTAATAGAGAATGGTTGTTTCATGGTTCAAACTCACCCTGGTCAACTGGCTGGCCTGGGCAGGCTCACTTTATTCAAGAGCAAATGTACTTTCTGCCTATAACCACCTGAGTGTGAAGAGCCAAGACTGAGCTGGTACCATGAATGGGAAAGATTACCAACCAGAGGAGGGAAGCAGACACTGCTGGGCTGGGCAGACCCCATCCAGATCAGCTGTGCAATGAAGCTGGGGATATAGCTCAGTGATAGAGCAAGCCAAACATGCACAAGGCCCTGGGTTCTATCCCCAGTACCACCAAAACAGGAACAAAAGATGAAGACATGGGCCTGTTACTAGATCAATATCTCAGGGGTTTTTTACAGCTGTCTGGCAGTGCCAAACCCACTACTCACAGACTCCACCACTAATTGCAGTCAGTCTATAGCACTAAACGAGCTCTTCTACCATCCCACTCACTCTACACATAAATTGGCATTTTCTTTGCAGTTCCCATTCCTTAGTCCTGCCAACTGTTCTCTCTTTATGGCAGCACTGTTTCAGTGGGCTTTGTAAAAGGAGTAGGACTAGCTGAGTCAAACCTCTGGACCACTCACTTGATTAGCATAGCGTTTTGGTAACTTCTTGCTAGTGTCAATGTCCATTTCTTCATCATCTTTCTTATCATCTTCATCCTCACTCTCCATCCCTGTCCAGTCATCTTCAGCCAATCTTCTGGCATGGTTCACATAATCCAGCCGCTTGCTGGAAGGAAAAAAGGTACAAACACAGATCTTTACCTCTTATACAATGATACCCCACAACATGACACATTTCACTTCTTTCAAAGGCTCCAAATTTGGCAGCAGCCTGGGGATTCTGGTGGGAGTAAAAAATGACTGAATTTGCTTTGCAAGGCTAAATTAGTATAGCAGGGCACTGATGGCTCACACCTATAATCCTAGCTACTTCAGAGGCTGAGATCGAGAGGATCGTGGTTCGAGGCCAGCCCAGGCAAACAGTTCACAACATCCTGCCTCCAAAAATACCCAGAGCAAAATGGACTCGAAATTTGGGTCAAGTTGTAGAGTGCCTGCTTTACAAAGTACAAAGCCCTGAGTTGAAGTCCAAGTCCCAAAAGGAAAAAAAAAAGGTAACCCTCTCTGAACACACTCAGCTTTCCTCACAGTTTCCTAAGAATGGACAAAGTAAAATACTGAAAGGAATTTCCAAGGTTCACTAGTTGGGTAGGCTGAGTCCGCCCTCACCCAGAGAAAAGACACTTCCTGACTGGCAGATTTCTCATCTAAAGGCCCCTGGGGGTGTGGCGGGGAGTGCTGGTGGAGTGGGTCAAGCGATGACAGCACCTGCCTAGCAAGCATGAGGCCCTGAGTTCAAACCCCCATGCTACCAAAAAAAAAAAAAAAAAAGGGCAAGGGATGGAGAGGAAAACACTAAGATGCAGTGTAAAGTGCAAAATAAGGACAGCTTCTGGGGCTTTCCACTTTAGACAACTTTCTGAGGAGAAGCCAGACCTTTCTTTAGTTCTTGCCTCACTTTCAAAAAAGGTCATTTAGTTTACCACTTAATATCTTTCACCTTGTTTCCTTTTATATTTATCTTTCTTTAAAAAAAAGAAAAACAACTACTATATATTCTAGAAAGTCTGGGAAATTGTGAACCTTTTCCAAATTGATTTGGAAATACCATGTATCCTCCAACACTTGATTTCCTCAAAATGAAGACAAGAATGCAACCACTGAGGTTGGTTTCTCCTCCTCCTAGTTCTTCTAGTTCTTCCTTTTTTTCTATGGTAGTACTAGGGTTTGAACTCAGGGCCTTGCACTTGCTAGACAGGCACTCTACCACTTGAGCCATGCCCCCATCCTTGATTTCTTCTTAAACACATATGTTCGTGCATATGTTCATTCACACAAAGTTGCACCCCACAAAGGACATATGGAAGCACAACAGTCTTTTATTTCAAGAATCAAAGAGAGCTGGTGTCGTGAATGAAAGGATGTATGTCAGTAGTTATTTCCTGGGCACTGTTTGTAATCAAAAGGGAAGGAAACTGCTCAGATGTCTATCAGTAGAGTATTGGTTTAGATATTATGAACCATTCATTCAGTGGAATTCCTGGTACCATAAAAAAGGAATCACAGGATAGTTTATGAGCTCATCTAGAACCTCTCAAATAAAACGCTATTAAAGAAATGTGCAGGGCAGTATTCAGTATGTGGGTATTTGTTTGAAATAGTCTGGTACAGTGGCTCACACTGCAATCCTAGATACTTGGGAGGCAGAGGTTGGGAATATCACAGTTCTAGGCCCATCCAGGCAAAATGTCTGAGAGAGTCCATCTCAACCAATGAAAACCTGGGTGAAGTGGCACATCTGTCATCCCAACTACGCAGAAAGCAGGATTAGGAGGGAGGCAGTCTATGTCGGCCCTTATCTGAAAGATAACTAAAGCAAAAAGGGCTCGGGACGTGGCTTAAGTGGTAGAGCACCTGCCCAGCAAGGGAAAGGCTTTGACTGGAACTCGCAGTACTACAACAAAAAAAGGTATGAGGTATGGCGTTTCACATCTTATCAGGAGGACAAGGCAAGAGGATTATGAGTTCAAGGCAAGTCTAGGCTACCTAGCAAACCCTGCCTCAAAAAAAAAGAAAAAAAAAAACAAACATGAGGCCTGGGGATGTTGCCCAGCTGGTACAGCACTTATCTAGTGTGCACGAACCCCTGGGGTTAATCCAAAGCACTGTAAAAGTTTTCTTTTTTTTTGAAGGCTATATATACAAACAGCCATACACTTGCTTATATCTGCACAGAATATCTTTGGAAGGGTGCATGAGAAACTAGTAACTCAGGAGAGGAACTAAAATGACTGGAAGACAGATAGGGAGGGAGATTTTTCACCATATACAGTAGATCCTTGGTGTCTGCAGGTACATGGTTCCAAAGAGACTGCCATTGGTGGAGTGGCTCAAGAGGTAGAGTGCCTGCCTAGCAAGCATGAGGCCCTGAGTTCAAAGCCCAGTACCATAAAAAAAAAAAAAAAAAAGAAAAAGAAAACCTGGCCAAAGAGAGTGCCATTGAGGAAAAACCACAAGTGCTCAGGATGCAGAATTCAGCATTCTAAAATTACTCAAATTTATCTATACCACACATACAGTAGGTCTGAGTATCTGTAACTTGAAGTCTCATGGAGTAGGCCTACATCATGATGATGAAAATTATTGTTGTATACATTAATACTGAGGCACTAGGGCTTGAACTCTGGGCCTACACCATGAACCACTGCACCAGCCCTTTTTTGTGTTGGGTAGTTTCGAGATAGGGTCTTGCGAACTATTTGCTCGGCTGGCTTCGAACCTTGATCCTCCTGATTTCTGCCTCCTGAGTAGATAGGACTGCAGGTGTGAGTTACCAGGGCCCAGCTCTTTTGATTTTTATTTTTTTATTTTTGGACCACACTTGGTGAAAGCTGCATGTAATAAATCCACAAATAAGCAGGCTTACTGTATTCTTTTATATATTCTGAACCACACGAATATATTATCTTCTCCAAAATAATAAATAACAATTGAAAAAAGGAGGAAAGGCATGATCTGGCAATATAATCTGCAAGCAGTCAGATGCCATAGAGAACCATCTCTGCTAAACCCATCCAGTGACGAAGAACTGGGCAAAATGCAGACTCTATGCAAACTGCAGCTGTTAATAGTTTCTTCTAATCTCTAATTCCTTAATTTATGACCCAGAAGAGGCCCACGCTGTACTGAGAATAAAAGGACAGGCCTTGTCTTCAGAGCAGCCCAGCCTCAAACAGACCTATTCTGCTCTCTTTCCCTGTTTGCTCATTTTGGCATTTAGACTTACAAGTATGGAAGACATTTCCTCTGATTCCCTGAAGAATTATTTGTCTTGACTTCCCAAGGGCCCCATAGAAACATTTGGGCAGACAGGAAGACCACACCAACACCAGAATTCAGAGTGTATGAGAAGCCACACATTAGTAGCCCAGGGAATTTGAGGAGTGGAAGTCTAGGCGTGGCTTGCACAAGTCCTTAAATTGCAAAGCTCAGTACTGTTGGCAGGAAAAATAGCAAAATTTAACCAAATAATTGAGCTTTTGCTCTAAGCTTCTGTCTCTACCTTCTTCCTCTTCCTTTCCTAAGCTCTGGGGATAAAGGATACCTATCTCTGCCAGGATTTACCTTCCCAACTTTATGGATAGGAAGATTAACCTACAAAATGTCTCCCCTTACTTGGGTCAGAGTCCCAGCCGAGAGAAAGAAGTCAAGGAGTTAAAGCGTCCTTACGATTTCTGCAGCTCCAGTAACCTGCGGCGTCGCTCACTCTGCTCCAAGGAACTGTACTTGGACTTGTACTGGGACAGGCGGGGGTGTGGGGCAGCTGTGCTGTTCAGGTCTTGAGAGACAGAAAAGCTACTAGCCAGGGCTTGACTCAGCTCTTCCATCTTCTCTATAAAGGAACCCGTGAAAATGTTTCATTAATTCTTATCATCCCATGTGTGCAGGCAGTTGTGATATGATGGCTACCATCCTCAAAACTCCACTTAATTCAAAATTACAATTGCTTCCATGGGGAAAAAGAGAAGTTAAAGGATAAGCACATTTATTACGTATTAGCAGTAACAATATTTTTACCCGTATTTCCATAATGATCTGTTTGATAGCTCTGATATATAAACTTAAACCAATTACCTAGCAAATTCATCCAGTGATTGAATCTGACTTTTTGATTCCTATCACCAGGAGCCTGTCATTCACTCCTTACTACCACTGATATCCAGTGATGCACTCAAATAGCTAATTTTTCCCTAAGTAGATCTAAATAGGCATCACTCAACCAACATAACTCAGAGATTGAAATTTTTATCCAATTGGCCATTTAATTCTATAGCAAAGGCTTACTCAAATTAAGGAAATTTAGCTGTAGGAGAAATGGGGCCCCTGGAGGAAGACAAGAGGAGCCAAAAAAAACCCAAACTGGACAGTTACTTCCTCATTTCATAGTTTTGGTTTTTGAGGGGGTAGACAGAAGAAAGGTGTTAGGGCTACCTGTGGGAGACTCATCTGGAAAAGAGCTGGCATGTGGAAGGCTGCATATGAGAACAGAAGTGTGATGTGGCACATTAGGGCAATAGAGAGCAACTGTCTGGGGCAGGGGGGGGGGAACGCCTAAAAGGATGGGAATGGAGAGTAGAGATGAATTCATCACACTCTATTCACACTCCTGTGAATGAAGATATGTGGTGGCACAACTCACCCAAGGGTTAAAGATGTGCCTCAGACTGTAAGAAAACAGAACAGTGGGAAAAATCTGACTCACACAGGTGGCCTGGCCCAACCTTTCAGCTCTGATAGAAATAAGAGGGCACCAACCAGCACTAAACTCAACGCCAGGTCCCAGTGCTCTGAGCACCAAAATCAACAGGTTCATTCCAAACTCTCCATAGCTAAAAATATAACTCCACAGGCCTCCCCTTGACCAATAAGGTGTTTATTTTGTTTTGTTTGAACTCAGGGCCTCACACTTGCTAGGCAGTCTACCACTTTGTTTATTGGGTATTTTCGAGATAGGGTCTCTTGAACTATTTGCCCGGGCTGGCTTTGAACTGTGATCCTCCTGATCTCCTCCTGAGTAGCTAGGATTACAGAGTCAGCCACCAGCAACAGGCTTCTTTTTTTTTTTTTTTCCTGCCTTGAGACAGAGTTTTATCATGTATCCCAGGCAGGCCTTGAACTATGATCCTTCTGCTAGGATCACAGGCCTAAGCAACTACACTTAGTCAATGAGTTACTTTCCACTGAGCACTTGAAGTCACGTTTTTTAATTTCAAGGATTAGGATTTTTTTCTTCAATTTGAAAAGAACTGGTAATATAATTCAGTGGTAAAATACTTGTCAACCATGGGCAAGGCCTTGAGTTTGATACCTGGCATGGAAAAAAATAGTGTGCTTTAAATACACATGAAATTCACCATCTTAGCTTTTTAGTTTTGTTTTATTTTTGAGACAGAGTTCCAAAAAAGGGAAATAAATAATAAAAGCAGAATGGTAGGATATATAGCCCAGGCTGGCCTTCAACTCATGATCCCCCCTGCCTCAGCTTCCCAAGTGCTATTTTTTGGGTTTTTTGACAGTACTCGGGTTTGAACTCAGGGCTTCACACTTGCTAGGAAGGTACTCTACCACTTCAACCACTCCACCAGCCCTTTCTTTGTTGGATATATTTTAATAGGGTCTTGCCAACTAATTGCTGGGTCTGGTTTTGAACCACAATCCTCTTGATGTCTGCCTCCTGAGTAGCTAGGATTACAGGTGTGAGCCACTGTCGCCCAGCAGCAAGTACTATTTTTAAGTTTACAATTTAGTAGTAGTATGTTCAACAGTGTTGTGCAACCAATCTCCAAAACTCTTTTCACATTGCAAAACTGAATTCCTATCTCCTGTAAACATGAAAGGAATGGCCATTCGGTGGATGACGGTTGAGGCCCCCACTAGCATCCCTAATGGGCTGTGATGGTGCATGCCTGTTATCCCAGTACTTCGGAGACTGAGGCAGGAAGATACTGAAAATCATGAGTCAGAAGCCAACCTGAACACATAATCAGTTGAGGCCAGCCTGGGCTACATAGCAAAACCCAGTCTCAAAAAAAAGATGTGGTACACTATGCTATTTTCTCCACATCCCTGATGTTTCTGTTTGAAAACTGTAATAATTTTTTTTAAAAACTGCCTTCAGTTCATCAGTGTGACCAAATACCTTTTACTAGGCCCTTATCATGTTTTTTTTTTTAATTGTTAAGTGTATATTAATTGCACAAAGGAGTTACAGGGTAGTGTTTCACACATGCTTATATCGAACACTGATCATACTAATCATCTCTCTTGTCCCCATCACCTCCTCTCCATGTGTTCTACTATTGGAGCCACTCCACCAGCCCTTTTTGGTGATGGGTTTTTTTTGAGATAAGGTTTTGAACTATTTGCTCAGATCGGGCTTCCAACAGTGATTCTCCTGATCTCTGCCTCCTGAGTAGCTAGGATTTCAGGCCTGAGCTCAGCTGCTTGAATTCTTGATACCCATTCTGACTGGGGCGAGATGAAATCTCAACGTCATTTTCATTTGCATTTCCTTGATGGCCAAGGATGTGTTGAACATTTCTTCATGTGTTTATTTGTTGGCCATTTGTACTACGTCCAAGAATTGTCTGTTCAATTCATTTGGCCCATTTATTAATTGGGTTGTTGATTCTTTTGGAATTTAGCTCTTTAGTTATTAATCCTTTGTCACTGATCGCTGGCAAAGATGTTCTCCCATTCTGTAATCTGTCTCTTCATTGTAGTGACTCTTTGCCTTGCAGAGCTTGTTAGCTGGATGCAACCCTATTTGTCAACCCTTGCTCTTTTTTGCTGAGTTACTGGGAGTCTTTATGATGCTTCTTACCTTGGTGTTGGCTCCAGCTCTGCCAAGAACCACAAAACCCTTACAGCTGAAGCGTGGCTCTTGCTTTTAAATTATTACTTAGATGGTGCTAGTCAGACCTTAGCGGCAAGCGGTTTCAACCTGCACCCTCTAACTTCCCAAGGCCTGACCCGCCCCAGGCCCAATCGCTTCCTTGGCCCCTCCGCCGCGGCGTCCTCCGCCTCTCTCCACCCCACACACTCCGCTCCAACCTGGCGGCTCCACCTGCTTGGTTTGGCCGTCCTCCTCGCCACTGCCCCCCACGGCGTTTGTCTAGCGACGGGGTCATCTAGGCCTAGCATGAGTCTCCCCTCCCCCACAAAAATGCTTCCCCCGCCCCCGCCCGGGGTTATGGCCAGACTGCCTGGCACACGAGGACAGGTTCTGCCCCTTCCCCCCTCCCCGGTGACGCCCTGGGAGGCCGGAGTGAGGGGACGCCCAGAGGGAGTCACAGCCCGGTGCCAAAAGGGGCAACTCAGTATCCCGCAGGGCCGTGCTCCAACTTAAGACTCACCGGTCCAAGGTAGCAGTTGCACACGCCGCCACCGCCTCCAACTCCGGTCCCGACCAATCAGCTGCAAGGGGGAGGGCCGGACCCGCCCCCTCGGCCGCGTCGCGCCTTGAGATTCACAATCCCGCTGGCCCAGTTTCCGGCTCCTCTCGCCGTGGCGCATGCTGGGAGTTTGGTTGCGGCCGGCCGTTACTTCCGCCCTCAACGGCTGAGGCTTTTCCGGAAGCTGGGGCTTCCTACTTTTCCTTTAGACTGTCGGAGACTCGTCCGCCAGAAAGGCTTGATGTGGGCAATCTCAGGCCTGGGCGACCTCAGTCTTGAGCACAAGCTCCTCCACGCTCCTTTAGGCAATAGGAGGAGCTGCGACGTCGTAATGCGGCAGTCAGGGTCCCCAGGCCCTGGGTCCCGCCACCTCCCCATGTCCGCGCGGTCCCTCTGACTGCTCCGACGGTTCTGTGCCCAGCTTTGATGCCCATCGCGCCAACGCCTCCTCCTTCGCCCTTACACCACCAGCAGCCCGTACTGGCCACTGCCGGTGGGTGGGTTGCTGTGTGCTCGGTGATGTTAAGGACCGCGTTTGAATTGTGTTTTAAGTTGGCGGCGTGCTACACCGGACCGGGCATGGAGTCCGCCTAGCGGCCAGGGATTTAAGAGACCTCAACAAACTGCATCCTCTGCAGGGGAAGGACTGCTGAGATGTAAAATTAACAGGTGAAAAGCTCTTTTTATTGAGTGCTTACATTAGCCAGATGCTTTGCTCATTTAATTAATCTTCAGATAACACGAGGAAGTACAAAGACTGAAACTCAGGTTTAAGTAACTTGGCCAAACTCGCACAGCTCTTGAGCCAAATGTTTAAATTTGCCAAATGTTTAATTTCTAGAGAAGTAAACTGGCTATGTTACTACATAACAGAAACGAAATATCAAAAGTTGACCCATGGAGCCAGTGACTCACAACTATAATCCTAGCTACTTAGGAGGCTGAGATCAGAAGAATCGGGGTTCGAGGCCAGCCTAGGTAAACAGACTTCATTTACAAAGTAACGAGCAAAATGGACTGGAGGTGTGACTCAAGCGGTAGGACACCTGCTGTGCAAGCGGAAAGCCCTAAATTCAAACCCCAGTCCCACTTAAAAAAAAAGTTGGGAATCTTAAAAATGTCAAGATGTGAACCTATTGAATATTTTTTTATAGTCATAACACCATCCATTTGCATGGTAAAGGAGGCTGGGGACTATAAAAGACTAGTTCTTTGGACCTCAGAAAATAGGTATGCTCTGTCTTTCAATAGCTAAGTTGAGTAAAGGTTATTTCTTTGGTGCAATAACAAATAAAAGCTCATGTTTGCCTGATTTGTGAGATTGACCAAGAAAAGCCCAGGGACTGGCTTCTCTTGACAAGTTTGACATGAAAACATTTGTCATTTTGTGTTCCAGAACCACCATTCCTTTACATCCACAAAGGTCACATTTTGTGATCACAACTACACAGAGAAGAACAAAGACTCCTTTTCCATTGGTGGAAAATAGATTGAAATTGAGAAACAGGTCCTTAAATTCAAGCTGGGTGTGGCACACAGCTGTAATCCCAGCACACACTAGAGAAGCTGAGGCTGGAGGATCATGAGTTAGAGACCAGCCTAGGGTACATAGCAAGACCCTGTTTCCAGAAAAGAAGAAATGTAAATTATCACCCTTCCTGCATCCCTCCTGAGCCACACACTCCAAAGGGCTTGGGAACAGCACCTGATTTCACAAGGCCTCCCCAGACTCTGATCATTCCCCAGGTAACCAACTGGCTCAGTGTGAGACCTTTAGGCTCCATTCCTAACTTTGTGATTCAGCAAGCTGTTGTATCGACTTCATTTTCCTCATCTCTAATATGGCCATCATCCATGGGGTTGCTGTGAGGACTACTTGAGACAGCACGAAGCCTGGTGCATGGTAAGCACTCAGTCCCGGGAGCCATTTTCAGCTAGTCAGTCTATGGCCTGAAACGTCACAGTTGAGTTTATATCTCAGAGATGGAGAATGTTTGTATCCAAAAAGGAATGAACTACAGCCCATCTTCCTGTGCATTCCTTCCTCCCCATCCCTCAGTCTCCCCCTCCCTTTCTTCTTTCCTTAGACAGCCTAAACATGTTGATTCTGTACCTTGTGTATACCAGGCCCTCGGCTGGACAGTGAGGACAAAGGGTTGACTTAGACTGCTGCTCCAAAGGAGCCTACAATTTGGGGGCGGGCACCAGTATTGAGAGTGATACTGGGAAATTGGTAGCTCACACCTGTAATCCCAGCAACTACGGAGGCAGAGATTGGGAGGATTGAGACCAGACTGGGAAAAAAATTCAGAAGATCTCATCTCAACCAATAATGCTGAGCATGGTGTGCATGCCTTTCATCCCAGCTTCATGGGAAGCTGGGAAGCGCATGGTCCAGGCCAGCCCTGGGAATAAAGAAAGATCCTAGTGGAAAAAATAACTAAAGAAAAAGGGAAAAAAAAGGAATCACAAAAAAAAAAAAAAAGAAATGAAAAGGATGAAATTTAAAAAAAACGGGACTGAGGGAGTGACTCAAGTAGTAGAGTGACTGCTAGCAAATACAAGTCTCTGAGTTCAACTCCCATTACCATCAAAAAAAAAAAAAAAAAAAGGCCTGGTGTTTACCACTGGTAGAGTAAATCTAGCCCATATACACCTCAGCACAGGCCCTGTACCTGGTCTGTATTGTGAATGGGAAGATACGGGATGGGAAAAAAACAAGAAAGTAATAGGGGCCAGAGAAGGAGTGTGCCCAAGAGAGGTAAGTGAAGGATGTTTTGTCATTTGATGAACAAATATTCATCTTTGACTGATACTTGAAACTTCTAGGGCTGGCAGAATGGCTCAAGTGGTAGAGCGCTGCCTAACAAGAATAAGGCCCTGAATTCAAACCCCAGTGCCACCAAAAAAAAAAAAAAAGATTTAGAGAAAACAGAAAAAAAAAGAAACTTCTATACTATAGAGAATAGGCTTTGCCCTTGTTATCAAAGAAAAGGCACAAGACCCAAATTTACAAAACTAACCAAGAACATAGGAGAAGAGGGAACTTAACTCTCACAGCCTGTCTTTTTTTTCTGGGTGCCAGTGACACTCACGCCTGTAATCCTAGCTACTCAGGAAGCAGAGATTAGGAGGATCAAGGTTTGAAGCCAGCCAGGGCAAATAGTCCAAGAGACCCTATCATGAACCTACCTAACACTTAAAAGGGATGGCAGAGTGGCTCAATTGATAGAGTGCCTGCCTATCAAACGTGAGGCACTGAGTTCAAATCTCATACCACCAAAATGAAAGTTTTCTGACAAAATAACTGGAACCTAAATGTAAGATCTAAAACCTGTGAAATCTCAGAAGGAAATAAAATCTTCATAATACTGAATTTAGTGGTGGTTTACTAAAAACAAGATGTGAGAAATAAACTCACATGTCTTAACTCAAAGAATGGACTCAGAGACATGTGGAGTACAGTGGAAGTGAGACTTTAATGAGGATGGGGGCACAGAGACACCAGAAGCAGTTACAATAAGCATTATATTGTCTAGTGCACAAGTCCCTCCCCCTGCTCCTCATTGGCTGAGTACTATGGGGCGTACATTCTTTTCCCTACCTACATATTCTATTGGGTTATTTAAATTATGCCTCTTGCCATGAGCCATGCTCACCCCTGTAATCCTAGCTACTCAGGAGGCAGAGATTAGGAGGATTACAGTTTGAAGGCAGCCCAGGCAAATAGTTCATGAGACCCTATCTCGAAAAACCCTTTTAAAAAAATAGGGCTGGTGGAGTGGCTCAAGGTGAAGGCCCTGAGTTCAGGAGCCATCAATTCTATCCAGGATCTGGGCACAGTGACTCAGGCCTGTAATTGTAGCTACTAGAGAGACAGAGATCAAGAGCCAGCCTGGGCAAATAATTGGCAAGACCCCAGTCTTGAAAAACCCATCACAGAAAAAGGTTGGTGGAATGACTTCAAGCAGTTAAGAATGCCTGCCTAGCAAGCATGAGGCCCTATGTTCAAACCTCAGTACCGCACCCCACCCCCCCCAAAAAAAGTAAGGGAATTCTGATACATGGTGCAATATGGATAAAACTTAAAGACATGTTAGCAGAAATAAGCCAATCACTAGAAGACAAATACTGGGCTGGACACAGCTGGCTCATGCCTGTAATCCTAGTTACTTGAGAGACAGAACAGGAGGATCACAGATTGAAGGGGGTGGGGGGAGGGGACACACAACCCTATCTCAAAAAAAATACCCACCAGACTGACTCAAGTGGTAGAACACATGCCTACCAAGCCTAAGTCCCTGAGTTCAAACCTTAGTACCTCCAAAAAGACAACTACTGCATGATTCCACTCATTTTGTTAATGGTGCTGGTTTAGTCTGTGATCAGAACTCTTCCAAATTCTTTGTGTCCCTCAGGAAGAATCCATCACAGGACACGTAGGTAAATAGAGTTTATTAAAAGTTAGGGAAGGAAAAACAAAGGGGAGCATGTTGGGCCCAGGTGGAAGCCAGAAGCCAAGAGAGTGCACTTTTGCTCTTCATGTGCTTTTAAGACTTACGCTAACCTAGTGGAAGGGGAGAGACAGGTGATTCCCATTCAATAATCAGCAAGTGGGGAGAGGGATGGGTGGTTCCCCGCCAGGTGAGGGCAGTTCCTGAGCCAAGGCATGGTTAATCTAAGATGTAATATTTTTCTATGAGTCCTGAACTCTCCCTAATTTGGCCTACCTCAATTTGACATCGTCAAATTCACAGAGACAGAAAGTAGAATGGTAGTTGTCATGGGCTGGGGTGTTGATGCAAATTAACAGTTCTACAGAAAATAATTTATACTAAGGCCTCAATCTCCAGCTCCTCCTGTAACAGATGCGCAAGTTGCTTTTGCTGAAAAGCACCTGACTCCTTGAGCCCGCAAATGAACTAAAAACAGGAAAAGTTTTGCATCTTTGTCTCTATTTTGTATCTGTCTTTGCTCTGAGTCATTCTCTTTATAGTCAATTTACAATCACCTTTTGTCCAAAAAGGACAATTATCCCAAGAATGCTCTCAAGCAGGAACCATATTACTCCCTCCAGGTGATAACTTCCAAAACTGGACCAGACCATCTGCCTGACCGAGATTGCCCGCCCCACCAGTCATGAGACCAACCAGACCTATGACTGGACTGTTTAACTATGCATACCTTTGTCCTTTGCCCCCAGTTCTTTTGTCTATTTAAACCTGTAGTTCAGCTGGCGCCTGTGGCTCACGCCTGTAATCTTAGCTACTCAGGAGGCAGAGATGAGGAAGATAGTGGTTCGAAGCCAGCCCAGGCAAATAGTTCTGCAAGATCAAAACCCTTCAAAAAATAGGACTGGTGGAGTGGCTCAAGGTGAAAGTCCTAAGTTCAAGCACCAGGGCCAAAAAACAGAAACAAAACAAAAACCCTATAGCTCATGTCTGTACCCCAAAGACGGCTGAAGATGAGCTGAGTGTTTACTCTGCCTCTTCCCATGGCATGTCCGGAGCCATGTAATAAACCTCTTTCCCTTCACCGTGCCTCTATTTGGTGTTTAGGGGCTGTGACTGGACCTGGCATATGGAATCTTAGGAGTTTCACTCCTGACTCAGCCTTGCCAGTGCCAGTAACTCACAGGCCTGCACCACCACTCTGGCTATAATAACCTCTTGTCTTCTTTCTTTTTGTCTTTATATTTTTTTTCTGATAACTGTTAGGATGAACAAAATTTCACGGGCACGAGATGTCAGGGGGGAATCCATGGATGCACTAATGGGGTCTTGCTCTCAGAACACTCTCAAGAATGAGAGGCTGGAGCACCAGAGTTACAGGCAGGAAAGAAAGTTTATTGATAGAGAAAGGCTGAGCCCTGGAGTTGGGGGATATTTATGTGTCAGGCTTCCACCCTAACCTAAAGAACAGTTCCCAGTGGAATCCTATAGGTCCATTCTCGGCATGCCTGGGCCTCCAGCACCTCCTGGTCCTCTGGCCGAGGTGGTTCCTTAGCTTCTCCCAGGTCACAGGGGCTTCTGCATTCCTAAGATGCGGGTTGATTTATGTTATGGGACGCTACAAATCCCTGCTATGGGTTGGAGCCCCTAACTGCCCTTAGGGAGATGGGATGTCGAGATTCAGTCATTAGCTAATTCCTGATGAGAGGAGGCAAAGAAGGCAAAGAAGGGCCCTGGCAGGAGTTAGGGATCTGAACCTGAGGGGGTGTCCAAAGGTCCATGGTAGCAAGAGTGGGTGTGGAGTGATGTGGAATTTGATGGAGTCTAGGTGAGAAGAAATGAAATGCATGAGAAGGTTAAGGAGGCATGGACTAAAGCACAGGACAGCTCTAATAACAGCAATGGGTCCCAGGAGAGGGAAAAGCCTTGAGAACCAGCCACCAAGCCAATCGTTAGGTTTCTACCCATCCCAAGTTTGTATGATTTTTCTGATGTTAGAGGCAATATTTGTTACCACTTGTCTGTTGTCGTCAATTTAAAGGCAGCAGTCTGAATGGTTGAATTTGCCACATACACCCCCTTCCTCAGCTAGATGATAGTCTAAGGCCAGGCGGTTTTGATACATAGCTACATGCATTTGGGTCTTGTCAGTAATTCTGCAGAACCAGTCTGGTTGGTGATAATTTTTTACCACTGCTTGTAACCTAATGATTCAATTGAGCATGTAAATTGGTGTCCAGTAACCCCAACTCCCATCTGTGCCCGAGTGGCTGGTCCATAGATCTCAGTGATCCTCTTGGGAGGTCATTTGTCTTCTTCACACCTCTGATTTCCTCTTTGTTCTGGTCCCCAATGTTTCAAAGAGAGGGACTCCCAGTTGTTCTTGGGAGTTGGGCAAAATGAAAAACCTGGTCTGGAAAATCCCTATAGTACAACTTGAAGTGGGAGGGAGTCTGGAGTCGGCCCAATTTCCACATATCCAGAATAACCCATCTGGCATTTTCCACCACCCTGGGGCAGTGCTAGTGAGGTGATCCCAATATTTGCAGATCTCAGGAATCCCTCGAAATGGATTTGCCTCATTAGTAGGAGAGCAACTTAAGAGGCTGTGGTTGGTTAGAGATTTGTAGCATTGGGAGCCATCATTGGGTGAGGACGATGCCCAGTACCAGGTAGGCTTTTCGGGCTGCCAGGTTAGGTTTGTCCCATTGTAAGAGAGGATCCATTTACAAGAGGTCTCTCCTACCCATTTATCATATGTGAGCCCAGTTTTTTCAAGACATTCCTTCCTGATCACTTCTGGTGTGAGAATCCAAGATTGGGTACAGTCACTGTCCTTGATAGTTATAGAGTGATTCCATAATAGAAGTTGGTAAGCATTTAAACTAAACCCTTTCCAAGGCCACTCCTCACTCATGAGGGCATCTTCACATATCCAACAGTTTGAAACATTTAATTCTCTGGAAGTTTTCTCTGCCATGTTTATGAAGAGATTCTTTCCTATTGCTGGGAGCTCTAACCCTCTCCCTATCTTGCTCCTGAGTTCATTGTATAAACCTGAGCTTTTAGTGGCCATTGGCTTTGATTGGGGTGAGTTTTTTTATTGTCTCCTTAACAAGTTGTTCTTGGGCTAAGTTCTGGACTCCTCCACGTCTGACATTCCCCAGTGTCCCAGATAAGTCCAACAGACCCATTCTTGTAACCTCCCATTGCAAATATAGCCTGCTTTGTTTCTCAAACTGGGGCTTTCAGTACTGCTTACCGGAGTGTATGCAAACCTGAGGTGTTTATTTGCCCAAGTAACATCCACTTGGTTGGTGGATGTAAAGTCAGAATGCCTGGAGGCCCCAACATAGGCAGTTTTAAAACATTCAGTACATGGGAGTGGCTGGGTGAGGGCCACACTGAAGAGTAAGAGTTCCAGTATACAGAGGTGAGTTGTGGTGAGCCTTGCAAGAATGTGAGGCCCCAGGGGAGAAGGCAGACAAGGTCACTTATCCTGAGGGGCCTTCTTGAAGAGGAGTCAGAGGTCCTCTAGAGGCTCACAGGAGTACTGAGCTTCATCCGAGTCCAAGTGTTGAGGAGTCTTTTGAGGGGTTCCAGTGCTTGACTCTGCAGATGTGGATCCAAGATTCCAATCCAGGCACTCAGACTCCTGTTGGGGTAGAAAGAAGTACAGGATATGACCCCTCCCATAGGGGCTCTGAAGGCTCTCTAGTTATGTGAGGAATTTTAACAAGCACCAAGTCACGGGGACAAAAGGGTGGAGGAGAAGAGGAGGGTCATGAGAAATGCCTTGGTGTAGGAGTTGTTAGAACTTAGCTAGCTGGGTGATATGGGAGGTGAGTCTAGCTGTCTCACTGTCCAGAATGAGGTCATTAGTGAGAAACGGATGGCCATAAAGAGACTCAAAAGGGGCGAGAGCCAGGGGCAGAAGTTTGGGTCAGGGAAGATGTGTTTCTGGGGCAGTTTGGCTAGATGGCACTTTAGTAATCCATTGGCCCGTTCCGCCTTCCCTGAGGACTGGGGCCTCCAGGCAGAGTGAAGGTGGTCTTTTAGGTGAACCTGAATGAAAGGGGCTGTCTTTGTCCTCCCAATGCTGGAGGCATCCATCCAGACTGATTGGTCCACTTGTTCCTCAGTTAGGGGCATGCAGAAATACTCTCCTGGGGGGAGTAGTATTTGGGCTTTAAGTTTGGACAGGAGGTCCCTTCCCAACAAGGGGATGGGGTCTCAGGGACTAGTAGAAACAAGTGGCAGAAGTGGAGTTTCCCCCAAGAGCATGCCAAAGGCTGGGGAAAATACTGTTCTAGAGGCTGGCCTGATATGCCCTGAATGCTGACTTTGTTGTTATACCTGGGACCTAGAGACAATGGAATGACAGAGAAGCAGGCTCTGCTGTCCAAAAGGAAGATGACTTTGTGCATCTCAGCCATCAGGACTACCCAGGGCTCCTCAATCTGGATGTCAAGAACTGGAGCCTGGACAGGAGGCCCTGGGACCCATCATTCAAGGGAGCCATCTGGCGTCTTCTCTGAGAGGAGATGGGGACAGTGTGACTTCCAGTGGTTACACTTACAGAGAGGGCAGGATCCCAGAGGGGGCCAGGGCTGTCTCCTGGGCTGCCCCCCTCATGGACACTCCCATTTGAATTGTTCCTCCTGTCCACAATGGTAGCAAATCCTGATATTTGTTCCCTGTCGGGAACTAGGTCGTGGTGCCTTCTGTCTTTTTCTCTCTTTTTAGTAAGGTCCTGATTATAGTATACAGAAGTAGCCATCTGTACCAACTGGTAAAACATTTTGTTGCCCTCTGCCACTAGCTTTTGAAGTTTTCTACAAATGTCTGGGGCTGACTCGGTAAGGAATTTGTCTCTTAGGAGGACCTCCCTGACCTGCAACTCAGGTCAGTGGTGTGTCTTGTAATGGCCTCTTCAAGATGCTGTAAGAAGGTCATGGAGGATTCAGTGGGTTGTTGTTGGACAGCCATAACCTGGGGTTTGAATTTAGCCCTTTTTAAACCTTCAATGGTGAGGTGAATGAAATGGTGTCTAGTCCATTCATCAACCTCACTTCAGGGGTCCCATCTGGGATCCATCCTGGGAAATGCTTGGACCCCATTTGGACTCTGGGGTTGTTGTCTTCCCTTTCTAGAGGTGTGGGCTTAACAGAAGACTTTTGTAGGTCATAATCATTGCCCACCTGAGAGGCCTGATCAAGGACTCTTTGCCAGCCCAGGGAACTGAGGATTTGGTCTAGGAACAGGATGACATCTTTCCAAGACAGTTCAAAAGTTTGGATAACAGTAATAAAGGCTTGAATGTACCGGTCTGGGTCATCGGTTAAGCTGCCCAAGTCCCATTTAATTTCCTTAAGGTCGATTAATCTGAAGGGGACATGGATTCTGTCCAGGTGGCTGCCCCACCCTCAGGAACCTCTCAGGTTTCCACTCAGGAACCGGTTGGAGGGTAGCAGCTGATGACCACTTAGTGAGGTGGCAAGGAAGCCTTGGGGGCTGGGTGGCCATCCTCATTTCTCTTGGGTGGAAGGAGGGTGTCTTTCTTTGCCTCTGAGGCACCCCTTCTTTAGGTGTGTTGTTACGAACCATGGTCAGTGTTTGAGCACTTCCCTTTGTTTCTCCCATTGGGGATGTTCTTTAAGGAGAAAGAACAGCTGCATATAGGGGATTTCTATCCATTGCCCTCCCTCTTGCAAAGCAAGTAACTGGAGGATGGTGTTGTAGTTAAGCGTTCCACCCTTGGGCCATTTTTCCTGATCTCCAAAGGGATATTGGGGCCAGGCCTGAATGCAAAAGAAAATCAAAGCCTTTTTGTGAAGGTTGTCGGGATTGATGTCCTTCCAGCATTTTAGCAAGGAGACTAGGGGAGACCCCTCCAGAACTCAAGAGGAGGAAGCACCCATCTGGAAAAAGAACATGTGGTCTACAACGGAGGGAGTATTCCTATTTAGCCTGATAAGGAAATCTCTCCCGGGGAGAGCATCCTCCTCTCCCCTCCATTTTGTCCCTTCTGCCATCTGTGACTAAGACCAAGGAAAAAGCTGAGAAGGCCTTCTGGGTTGCAGTCACCCTACCGGCGTGGCCTCAACCACATGTGATTCTGTCAGCCTTAAAGCCCAAATACTTATAATACCTCCAGTTAATGAAGGCATCCAGCTCAGAGCTCACTGCAGGAAAGGCTCAATTAGAGACATGAGGGCTCGGAAGGCCCAAGTGGTGTGTGCCACAACCACAACGCAAATACACTCCTTAGGGCAATTCTGAAGGATAAAGTGGGGCAGCAGGGGTGCAAGGGACGGCAGTGCTCCATGAGATGTCCTTAAAATCCTGGAAATGAGCATTTGGTCAGAGGGTCATACATCATCCAAGAAGTGGGGGAGCAAAGAGGGCAGGGGAGCTCCTGAGGGCAAAGACACTGTATTATCTCCCTACTAAATGAAGGCATGATGTCCCCCTTATGTCTCTGAAGGTCACCCAGTGTTGTCTGGGGTAAAAGAGCCATTGGTCATAGTGCAGAAGTGGGAGAGAGAGAGAGAAAAGGCTGGCAGTTGGAGGAGGTCAGACTCACCCACATGGCAGTAGGGCAGTCCTGTATGAACCCCAGGACAGGCTCAGAGTGTCGCATACAGAGGAGGGATGCCTGGATTCTGCTGGAAGCCTTAGTGGGCTCAAGAAATGTGCCCTCCACTTTTAGGAGAAATCTCCCTATCGGTAGAGAGAAGAAGGGAAGGGCCAGCCAGAGATTTCTGCTTTTGGCTACTCTGCAGCATGGGGGCTCTCCCAGTAGACGGAATTCACAGGATTGCCAGGTGATCATGGTCACTTCCCAGGCAGACTGTCTCTGGCTAAGCACAGCCAATACCGACCTTTCATCCTGGAGAGAAGAGGGTCCCTTCGTGGATGCTAAGATGTCACAGGTGCAAGATGTCATGGGTGAATCCACGGATGCACTAATGGGTTCTCGCTCTCAGAACACTCTCAAGAATGAGAGGCTGGAGCACCAGAGTTACAGGCAGGAAAGAAACTTTATTGATAGAGAAAGGCTGAGTGGAGAGATGCACAGCAGGGTCCAGAAACTGGGTGCCCCCTGAGTGGTGGAGTGGGGAGATGTACATATACATATGTGTCAGGCTTCCACCCTAACCTAAAGAACAGTTCATAGTGGAATCCTATAGGTCCGTTGTTTGCATGCGCGGGCCTCCAGTACCTCCTGGTCATCTGGCCAAGCTCATTCCTCAGCTTCTCCCAAGTCACAGGGGCTTCCATATTTCTAAGATGTCATGGGGTTGACTTATGTTATGAGACTGCTACAAAAAAGGGCAGCCATGTTAGAACTGGACCCCCTCCCTGTGGAAGATGGCTTACTGGAAACTCTCCACCTGGCCCTAAAGAAAAGTAAACATCCACCTTTAGCCATTTACTAGAAGAGTAACCTGCCCTTACCATTATCTTGGGAGGGACAGAGGGCCCTTGAAGATTTGCCCATTTAACTGCCCATTGCTCTTCCTGGGACTTCTCCACCAACCTCCTATATCTACCCCCAGTCTGTAAACTGCAGTGGGCTCCAGCTCTCTTGCTGTACCCTCTCCACAGGGTTTCTTCCAGAATAAACCCATCTCCTGCCTATTCTATGCCTCTTTCAGTCTAACAATAACTTTGAGCCTCTGGGTACAATGTACCTGTCCTGTCCCCCAGATGCCTATAGTCAAAATGTGGAGGTGACCAAGGTTCACATTCCAGGCAGCAGTTGGAACAGTTCTGAACCCGCTGCCTCTACAGTCCACTTTGAAAGGCTCACCCAATGTTGCTTTCATTGTAATTCCTTTTATTTTCACAATAAAGTATGATACTTTAAACATTAAAATAAGCCTAGCGCTGGTGGCTCACGCCTACAATCCTAGCTACACAGGAGGCAGAGATCAGGGGGATTGAGGTTTAAAGCTGACAAATAGTTCTTGAGGCCCTATCTGAAAATACCCATCACAAAAAGGGCCAGTGGAGCAGCTCAAGGTGAAGCCCCAGGACCACTAAAACTATGATATTTATTCCTTACTGATAGGTAGCAATTAGACATGAATGGTGGCCATAAGAAGAGACAGGGAATCGTATTATTTTAATAACTATTTAAAGGGCCAGACTCTGACATTAGAAGAAGGAGAGCCAAAATCGCTAGCCCCCTCCCATTTTTTAGATGCTCAAGTTATAGGAACAGGGAGACAAAGAGGAGCTACCTGCTTCTGTTTTCCTCTTTGAGATGTTAAGGAGCTACAAGGATCCTTAAGGACAGGAACAATCCTGTCTAGGAAAGGGAAATTCTAAAGCACACCTATTGTCTCTGTGACTTGGGTGGGCTGTGGGTGTGATTTGGGAGGGTGACTTCTCCCTGTTTTGTCAGCCATCTCAGTCACCCAGATCCATTATCTTTGACCACATATATTTCCCCCAACTCTAGGAGTTGGGGACCACCATTATGAGTCTTTGCTCCCATTTCTGGCGTGGGGAACAGGAAATGCTTCTCTCTTTTCTTCCCACTGTTCCTCTCCTAATAAACTTTACTGTTACTTTTACTAAATCATTGCATCTTGCTTGAATTCTCCTTCCAGATGCAAGACCGAGTTAATTTTCAGGATCATTTTTTCTAGTAACACCACAATACAAAACAAAAAAAAAAACCTAGAAAATGCTTAAAGAACATTTTTCTTTGATTACAATAATAATAATAACAAATGTTACCTTGAAGTTTCCAGTCCCTCAGGAGATCAGGGACAAGACCCAAAACTCTCTCGTTTGCCCTCCAACACATTGTTGGTGTGGCTCAGAACCCCCACCCTAAATCACAGACCCCAGGGAAACAGACTCCTACCAGGTATGATGTTCCAAGGGATCAGAGATTGCCTCCCAGAAGCAAAGGGTAAAGTTCTTTGCTCTGCATCTGTACAAGTGGTGAAGTGGCTACACAGATGTTGTGATAACGATCCAAATGTCAGGCAGGAAATAGCATGGTTCTGCTGAGCCTCCAGGGTCTGAGAATGAGGTGGGATCAAGAGATACTCCATGTGTAGTCTCTGTCCTCTCAGGAACTTGAAGAGTACACCTGCTTGGGTCATAGGTGCAGCCTCCAGTGACTCCAACTACTGCCTCATTTGTCTGGGGGGCACTGGAGAACCTGCCTTCCAGAGCCACTGCCCTCTCCTTCCATGAGAGCCACAAGCCTGGGAGCCCTCAGGGTCCTCCTCCAAGTGGGTGGAGACTGTGCTTGCCACAGGACAGGGCTTGTGCCTTCTCTGTGATCACCTCCAGTTCTGAGAGCACTGTGCCAGGGACAGGACTAAGGTGATGCCAGTGTGGGACCTAGGGGGCAGCATTTAAAGTGGCACTCTTTCTTAAGGTTGGACAAATGCCCTCAGTGCCTTTCTCTTTTTTTTCAATTTTTTCTCCTTTTTATCATATTCCTTCTTACATGTACCAAAACTTACACTGGACAATGAGTTCTGGGCTGCAAAAGAGGATTTTTTGCACTTTCTATGAGTTTTTGTCCACAAGTTAAACAAAAAAACACCCTAGGTGCCTCTCTTACCTTGCCCAAATCCCAGCCCTTAGTCACCATCAAAGAAGTAGAAAGTTGAAGCAATTATTAAGCACCTACTGTATGCAAGATCTGATTGTGGGGGCTTGGGAGGAGGGAAACACAACTAAGTTCTCGACTCATCTGAGCCTCTTGGTTTTTGTTTGAAATGGGGTTTTGCTATGTTGCCAAGGCTAGCTTCAAACTCCCTGGCTCTAGAAATTCTCCCACCTCAGCCACCAGAGTAGTTGGGACAACAGGCTCAGTCATCATACCTATCTTGAGCCTCTCTTGGATGGTCAAACTCACCCCAGGTTCCCTGAAAGTAGTATTTAAATGACATGCAAATTAACTGATGCTGCTGAGGGATAAAGATAAATAACCTCCCAGCTTAGTTGCCATAGTTATTTATCCCAGTCCAGGAGGCATCCTAGTTGACAGCCAGCGGCCTACCTCAGACTTCAGATGACAATTCCAGCTCAGCAGAACTATTTATTCAACATACATTTGATCACAAAACTTACTTGAGCCCAGCAGAGGCCTGAAGTGCCTAGCTGATCTGCAGATTCGTGAGCTAAAATGCTTTATTGTTTGATTTCTGAGTTCTGGGTTTGGTTTGTTATAGACCATTACTGTGGCAACAGGTGACTGATGCAGAAATTGGCCAGCCCGGAAGTGCACGTTCCTGAGAAGGCATGGCATGGGCATTGCCAGCGGCTCTATCCTAATTCCTACATATTGGGTCTCTCTTCTATTGGCTACTCCTGCAGCTCAGCCCTCAATGCTTCTCAGCTGCTGGTCACCACTGTGGCAGCTGAGGGTAGCAGCTGGCCTCAGGCATAATGGCAGTAGGGGAGCTGCTTGCTCCTGTAACGCTCTGGCTGGTCCCGTTTTGATTTTGCAGACCCAGCCAGCCACTCGGCCCTGGAACTCATTTAGCCACATAACCTCATGCAAGGGTTTTGTGCTTCACTGTGTGCACAATTTGTTTTGGCAAGCAGGTACCCTATGTCTTGAACAAGTGGATAGAAGGGAGACATGCTTGTCACCTGCCTCATTTTTCACCTCCTACTCACTAATCTGCTCCCCTCTTCAGTCTTAGGTTGGTTTCCTAGAAGTGAAGCCTGAGGCAGTGATGTGAGTGTGTGTGGTTTATGTAGGGCAGGGCACCTTCAAAGGCGCCAGGGAAGCAGGACAGGGAAGAGAACAGGGATGTGGTCTCAGGTAAGCTCCAGGCTCAGCTGTGCCATCCGCCACCCCTGCCTGAGGTGAAGGAACTTGGCCTTCCTCCCATCAGTCAGTCGGTCACCCCAAACGGGTGAGTGTGACCTCTTGGGTGTGGAGACTCAAGTTAGGGAAGGCAGTTTTCCAAAGGAAGGGAGCGGCTAACACCCACATCCAAAGACTACCTGCATTTCATCTGTGACCTGAGGGAGGAGCTAAGTAGGAACTAAATAATTCAACTTTTTTTTTTCTTTTTGCTAGATAAGGGCTCTACCACTGAGCTCCATCTCCAGCCCTCAGCACGTTCTGATCACTTGAGCCATGCCCCTAGTCCATTACTATTTTTATTTTTCCGTCTCTTTTTAAAAAAATTTGCAGTGCTGGGAATAGAACCCAGAGCTTCCTACATGCTAAGCAAGCATTCTACCACTGATTCACACCCCCAGCCCCATTTTTTTTTATTTCCAGACAGTTTTGCTACATAGCCCAAGATGACCTCATTGAACTTGCAATCTAATCCTCCTTCCTCCTGCCTCTGCTTCCTAAATTTTGGGATTGCAGATACGTGCCACCCTGCCCAGTCATAATTTTTTTCCACACAGTTTAGATACCATCAGTTTCTTATAAAAGCAAGACACAATTATTTACATGATAAAAGATTTCATAATATCAGTGGAATGGGCAGCTTCATGTGATGCCATATCTTCTTTTCTTTTTTGGTGGGACTGGGGTTTGAACTTAGGGCTTTGAATTTGCAAAGCAGATGCTCTACCTCTTGAGCCACACCTCCAGTTCATTTTGCTCGTTATTTTGTAGATTGGGGGGGGGAGGGGCGGTCTTGTGAACTATTTGCCCAGGCTGGTCTCAAACCATGATCCTCTCGATCTCAGCCTCCCAAGGAGCTCAGTAGCGCTCAGCTCCATTTTTTTTCTTTTGAGGTACTAGGTCCTGAACTCAGGGTCTCACACTTGCTGTACGACATGAGCCATTCCACCAGCCCTTTTTTGTTGTGGGTATTTTCAAGACAGGGCCTCTTGAACTTTGCCCCAGCTGGCTTCGAACCTTGATCCTACTGAACACCTCCTGAGTAGCTAGGATTACAGGTGTGGACCACAGGCTCCCAGCTTCTACCAGGTTTATTTTTATTTACTTATTTTTCTTTTTGCAGTGGGGATGCTAACGATTGAACCCCTGGGCTTTGCATATGCTAAGCACATACTACCACTCCTAAAAACATCTGTTCTCAGGAACCTCCTGGGCCACTTCCAACCACTAGATGGCCAAGCTACAGGGTGATCATTTCCTTAGGCAAGCAAACATTTCAAGTCCTCTAATATGGTATTTCCTGGGGCTGAAATATCAACAGGAAGTCCTGTGGTGAAGCGCTCTGCCAAAACTTTCATTCCAGAAAAGGGTTGGTAAAGTGACAAACTGCCCACCCTTGTACAACATCCTGCAGCCTCCACATGAGGCCCCGGTTGCAGACCTCGCCAGACAGCTCCATCACAGCTGATCCTAGTCCTCTTTTCTGGGCTCCTGAGCCACGAACAACAGCTATAACCCTATGTAAGAAGAGCAGACAGACAAAAGCTGCACTTACAGAACGGCTGGGACATTTATTGGCATTAGAAAAGCATTCTTTTAAATAAGAAGGGACCCTTAAACAGTCTCACCCATCTTACGGAAATTTGAGCCAAAATCGCCCTCCATTCCTAGCTTAATCACGACCAGGAGCAAGTATTCGAGTTAGGTAAGTTGAATCAAAGAGTCCTGCTTTAGATCACAAAGGAAATGAGGGAGTGGGAGACGTTTCTGCTTTTACACACAGTGTTCCGAGCACCAGAGCTAGAAATCCCCACTGGAGTACAAAACTGCTTCCCAGTGCCTCCCAAAGGCACAGTCATTTAATTATCTGTAGTTCAAGGTCTAAGAAAAGACTCCTGGAAAACGGGGAAGAGTCTCTCCAGGCTTTGTGACCTGCAATTGAGGGGCCAAGTTCTTGACAACAGCTGACACCCTCTTGGAGGGAGCACTCCATCAGTCCTCGGTTTCTCCATCTGTAAAAAGCAGTCCTGGTGAGAAGAAGACCCGCTAGGCATCCAGATCGAAGTCATCGCGCTCCTCATTGTACTCCATCACATGTCGCTTGATCTTGGATGAGTCGACCCAGGTGACAAAGTCCTCCATGCTGCGAGTGACAAGGAAGGCGGGATCGGTAACCACGTCTGGGCCCACGCGTACGTGGCCCTGCTCCACAAAGGCCACCGCAGCCTGGAGGTGCTGCGCCATGCGCAGCTTGAGGAGCACGGTGGGCAGGCGACGGCGGCAGAAGGACGAAGCCGTGACGAAGTCGCAGAGCTCGAGCGAACCGCGCGTGGGCACCAAGCCCAGCGCGTACAGCTTGTCCAGGAGCGCGGCCGTAGCGCGCACGCGGAACGGGTCGCGTTCAGGGAGGTCGCGCAGGCGCCGCGCCAGCTCGCGCACCGCCCGGCTCAGCTGGTTGTAGCGCGTGTACTCCTCGCGCCGCTGTAGACGGTAACGCCGCAGCACGCGCACCTCGTGCAGGTTGTGGTCGGTGACCTCCCAGTTTAAGAAGTCCACCTGCTTCAGCAGCTTCTGCTCGTGGAATTTAAGCTTCCGCACCATGATGGCGGCAGTAAAAGCGGCGGGACTCTAAATTGAAACAGCCCTTAGAAGCCCGAGCGACTTCCGCCTCGGCGCGCGAAGACCCGGCCGCCTTGGGAGCTCTTGGCCAATGAAAGAAAGGCTCAAAGCCACACCCCGTGTTCCTATTGGTCAGAACGTGAACACGCCTCCATCCGGTGGCTCGCGGTTCCTTCCTACTTCCGGTTCACAGAGGGATGGTGGGGAAGAAGCTCTGCCCACCGGAGGTGGAGGGTGTCGGTCCCGAGGCGGCTCATCGCGTTTTCAGCCTTTTCTAGTGTAGTAACCGTTTGAGATTACTCAGAAGTCTGCCTTGGGGCACTCGAGAGATGAAGTTGTCAGTTCCGGGAAAGAGGGAGTGACTGCCGGCTCATGTCATTGGGTTTACTGTTATGTGACCTAGCACTCTGGGGGCGCTGCTTGGAGCCTGGCTCCTTTGGGGCGACCGTGTGGTCCCGCCGCCCGCCAGCGTCAGGTCCTTCACCGGGCGGACAGAGCCAAGCGGGTCTGGGCGGCACCGAATCGAAAGCTGTTTCCTAGACGCATAAAAATCAGGACCTATTGGGGAGCCGCCTGGATATTGTTTTTGTTCTTTCCTTTGGCGGGCGGTGCTGGGGTTTGAACTCAGGACCTTGCGCTTGTTAGGCAATCACTTGAGCCACGCCACCAGTTCTAAATTTTTTTGTTAACAAAAGTGGCAGGTGACTCTTGACGCCCTGCGAATTTGAGAAACCTGGACTATGAGCACAAGGTAAAGTGCGTTCAAACGAATTAACCTGATAGGTTAATCCTGATGGTTTTTTTTTTGTTGTTGTTGTTTTTTGGTGGCACTGGGGTTTGAACTCAGGGCCTCACGCTTGCTAGGCAGGCACTCTACCGCTTGAGCCACTCCACCAGCCCAAATTTTTGAATTAAATTTAAGTTTTGGTAAATTAGATCTGTAAGTTACATCTGAGTGTGGCTCTTGCTCAGGCCTTTGACGCCACCTAGCTTGTTGGCTGATCATTTTATTTTGTATGTTTTCATTGTCTTAAATAGTATTTGATATCTCAAAAATACATATGTAGCATGTAAGTTATGTATAATGAATATTCATGAAGTAAGCATCTACATCTATCCCAGCCACTCCCTCTCCCCAGAGATAAAGATATCTCCTCCTAAATTTTGTTTATTATTTTTTTTAAAAGAAATAGTTTATTATTATACATGCATTTATTATTTATTATACATGCATTTACTATTATTCAAGTATATCCCTAGATATACTGTAGACACAGAGCCTCCTGCTTGCTAGGCAGGCACTTTACCACTTGAGCCACTCCACCAGACCTGCTTTATGTTGAATTTCTTTCAAGATAGGGTCTTAAGAACTATTTGCCTGGGCTGGCCTGGAGCCATGATCCTCCTGATCTCTGCCTCCCAAGTAGCTAGGATTACAAGTGTGAGCCACCAGTGCTTAAGGGTGATAAAGAGTTAAGCCCATGGATATCCCAGGGAAGAACATTTCAGGAAGAGCAAATAGTGCAAGTACCTTAAGATAGGAATATGCCTGACAAGCCAGAACAGGAGTGAGAAAGCTGCCTTGGCTGGAACAGCTGAACAAGGAAGAGATTAAAGGGGATTGGTTAATACAGAGGTCCTTGTAAGGACCTTGTAGAGTTGTGAGCAGAGGACTGAACCTAACATGTTTTTAAAGGTTGCTCTGATTGGTGTGTTGAGAACAGATTATAGAGAGGCTGGGATCCAGGTGAGAAAGAAGGTGGCTGGGACCAGGAGACTAGCAGCAGCAAGATGCTGGTGAAAGCCTGGGACCAGTAGCTCATGCCTGTAATCCTAGCTACTCAGGAGGCAGAGATCACGAGGATCGCAGTTCAAAGCCAGCCTGGGCAGAGTTCATGAGACCCTCAGAAAAAAAATTACAAAAAAATGGCTGGTGGAGTAGCTCAAGGTGTAGGCCCTGAGTTCAAACCCCAGTACTGAAAAAAAAAAAAGATGCTAGAGAAAAGAGGAATCTGGATGACGATGACGAGAAGAGTCAAAGATGATTCGTTTCTCCTCAGCAACTGTGAAGAGTATATTCACCAGCACCTGGGATGGCGAAGGATGCAAGTGGAGAACAGACTGGGGCGGGATAGATCAGGAAATCCATTTTAGCCAGGGTGCTGGAGGCTCACACCTATAATCCTAGCTACTCAAGAGGCAAAGATCAGGGAGGATCAAAGTTCAAGGCCAGACCAGAGAAATAGTTTGAGAGACCCTATCTCAAAAATATCTAACACAAATAGGGCTGGTGGAGTAGCACAAATGCCTTCCTGCCAGGCATGAGGCCCTGAGTTCAAACCCCAATAGCACGAAAAAAAAAAAAAAATATATATATATATATATATATTGTGTTTTGGATATGTTGGATTGGAGATGTCTGTCAAAAGTCCAAGGGGAGCCAGGCGCCTGTGGCTCACGCCTGTAATCACAGCTACTCAGGAGGCAGAGATCAGGAGGATCACAGTTTGAAGCCAGCCTAAGCAAGTAGTTCCAGAGACCCTATCTTGAAAAAACTTCACAAAAAAGGTCTGGTGGAGTGGCTCAAGGTGTAGGACCTGAGTTCAAGCCCCAGTATTGAAAAAAAAAAAACCAACAACAATACAAAAAAAAGGCTGGCTGAGTGGCTCAAGCGGTAGAGCCAAGCATGAGGCCCTAAGTTCAAACCCTAGTACCACCGAAAAAAAAGAAAAAGGTTGGTGGAGTGAATGCCTGTCTAGCAAGGAAAAAAGGAAAGGAATTTGAGGCAGTAGTTATTTTGTGCTTATTTAAAGAGATTTTACTGCAAAGAGGATCAGAGAAATGCAGCAGGAGCTGGTGCGGGAAATGGAATCCAGGCTTTTTTTTTTTTTTTTTTTTTTGTGGCACTAGGGTTTGAACTCAGAGCCTCGTGCTTGCTAGGCAAGCAGCTCTACCACTTGAGCCATGCCCCCAGCCCTTTTATGCTTTAGTTATTTTTCAGGTAGGGTCTCACATTTTTTGCCTGGGGCTGGCCTCAGATCTATGCCTCCCACATAGCTGGGATTACAGGAGCGCGCCACCACACCTGCCCTGGAGAAAATATTTTTAAACCTATGGTCTCCATTCTAAGTCTAGTCTACCTCCAAAAACCCTCCCAGATTTACTTCTCCCTCACCCATTTCACCTATCCTGCTGCAGGCTCTCACTATGGATGCCTGCATTGCTACAGTAATAGCCCAGTGTGTCCTCCATGTTGCCACTAGTGGGTCAGCCTGTCTGATTTCTAAGTAATGACAATGATGATCCATTGGATGCCTGGCTTGGGATGGGTGCTGTTTCCTGTGTGTGAATCAGGGTCCCAGCAGGAAGGAGGGAACATTTTCCAATTAGAATAAATTGAAAAGACTTTCCAAAGCAACGGGCAGAGGATAGGGAAACCACAAGTTAGTGCAGTTTTTTTGTTTCTTTTTTTTTTTTTTTTTTTTGTGGTACTGAGGTTTGAACTCAGGCCTACACCTTGAGTCACTCCACCAGCCCTTTTTTTATGTTGGTTTTTTTCAAGATAGCATCTTGTGAACTATTTGCCCCGGCTGGCTTTGAACTGTGATCCTCCTGATCTCTGCCTCCTGAGTAGCTAGGATTACAGATGTGAGCCACCAGCACCGGCTCTGGCTGACAACTTTTTGTTGTTGTTGTTGGGATCGGGGTTTGAACTCAGGCCTTTGCACTTGCAAAGTGAGCACTCTACCACTTGAGCCACACCTCCAGTCCAGCTGAACTGCTTTTTTTTTTTTTTTTTCTCGGTACTGGGGTTTGAACTCAGGGCCTACACCTCCATTCTGCCAGCCCCCTTTTGTAATGGGTTTTTTGAGATAGGGTCTCATGAACTACACGATCCTCCTGATCTCTGCCTCCTAAGCAGCCACAGTCCCTGGCCTGAACTATCATCAAGGCTGCCCCTAGGGCGGGGACAACCTTTCCAGATTCTTGGTGGGAGATCTGCCATATCATCACTTTGTCCCCCTTTGGGGTTTGAGGCTCAAGGGCTAACCTGGTAACTGGGCTTCCCAAGGCACAGCCCCAACTGCCTGGACTATTGATGCACAAATGTTCTCCTTCCCAGCTGTATTTCTTTGTGTAAATTAACACCTGGGCCTGGGGTGGCCTGTGTGCATTCGCCTTTATTCCTGTCAAACAGAAGCTCTGCTAGGGAGGCACACCCACTGACTCAACCAAGGAGACTGGGATCTGGAGCCAGAAGTCTGGGAACCATGTCCCTCAAAACAGCCAAAGGTCCCCACTTCTAGTAATGCTACCTTGTGGTAGCTAATCTTCAATAAACAGGAAGAGTAGGAATGAGGGGGAAGGAAGCTCTGGCTAGAGGAGGGTGGATGAGGTTCCGGGGCAAAACTAGAGTAGCGGCAAGGGCTGAAGCCTCTGCCTTACCTCCAGCACCTCCTCCAAGAAGCCCTCCTTGTTCCCTGCTCCACCCAGAGGGGTAGGTGCCCTCCCATACACTTTTCAAGGCGCTGGTCACAGTTGGCAAGGACCAACAAGTGTACTTGTTAGGACACATCTGAGCTTCTAGAAGGTGACGACAATGTCTTATCTTGGTAGTCCAGGGGCCTAGTAGGCTGTCAATGTTTCTTGAGTGACTGACTTTATGAAGGAGTCAAAATGGTAAAGACCAGTGGGATGGACTGTAAGTCCCCCTCAGCAGGAATCTGGGCTGCCTATTGCTGTTTGTCCGGTGCTCCTCACAAGCCCTGGAAGAATTAGTGTCCAGGGCGTTCTGCATCTTGCCTCTCCCGGAAGCCTAGCCAGCAGACCACCTCTGTCCTTGCTTCGGCTGGCTAGGACGCAACATCCAGTTTCCGCCGCCCCACAAAGCAACGTAGAACCTTGCTGTGCCTAGACCTGTTCCCTGTCGCTGCAGATGTAGAGTCTTATCGCAGTCTTCCCTCGCCTCGGAAGCTGCTCAGGGCAGGAGTGCTCTGACCCTATATCTGCTTAGGGACCTGGGACCCTACTAGCTGATACCCTTGGTCGGACGCCGGGGCGGGGGAGGCGGGGGATCCGCAGGCTGCTTCGGCCCCGCGGAACCGTCCCGGGCTGCGCCACCGCTGGGACCAGACACAGCACAAGTGAGGGGTAGAAGGTGGAAAGGAGGTGTCCTCGGCTCTGCCCCCCTCCAGCGCACCGGCTCTCCGCGCACCCCACCCGGCCCCGATTCTGGTGTCTTCCTTGCCACCCTGCGCTTTGTAAACTTTCGGCGATTTCCTACACTTGCTTCACGGAAAAGGCTGGAAGGTGACCAAGTCCCGGAGGCGAGGCGGCGGCGGCTGGCGAGCTCCCCCGCGCTGCGCTGCAAACCCCTGGGGGGCGGGAGGTGTCTCCGGGCGCCAGTGGCCGGGATGGTGGAGCCCCGCAGCTCCCCGATCGCCGGTCGTGTCCCCTCCTCCCGCCTCCAGGACTGAGCGCAAGCGAGGACGCGGGCCAGAAGGAAAGAAAGCGGGGTCCCGACTGCTGCGCCCCGGGCCCGCGGGAGGGCGGAGCGCGCGATGCCTGCCCAGCCGGGACGCGCGGAAGTGCGGCGGAGTTTGCCCAGTTCCCCAGCCTGCTTCTCCTCCTCCCTCTCTCCTCCCTCGCTCCCTCCCTCTCCCCACCCCTCACCTCCCCTTCGGCTGTTCCCTCCTTCCTCGGGACGCCACCTCCCGGAATCGCCTTTTTTGTTTTGGAGCTGGCTTCCCGCTGGCGGCGCCGAGGGGCTGCGAGTGCCGGAGGAGGAGGCTGGGGGCGCAGCCCGCCCCGCAGCCCAGCGCGAAGGACGGACAAACCACCGGCCGCGCCATCCACTCGCCGGAGCTCCCTCTGCAAACTACTGTTGAGTGTTTGCGGGCACGCGAGGCCTGGGGGGTGGGGGTCGCGCGTTCCGCGCTGCGACACCGGTTTCCGCTAGGGTTACCTCTGGACTGGAGGGTTGGGGGGTCTTTGAACTCAGATCAGGGTCAGCTCCAGGCTCAGAAACTGCTGAAGAATTAAGCAAACAAAAGAGGCCACTGAGCGAGTGGCCAGAAAGTCGCCAGAGCGCGTCCTGGAGCCCTCTCCTTCCCTGGGGTGGGGGCTGGCCACTTGCGGGGCAGAAAGAGGACACCGGAGCCGGTGGGGCCCGGTTGCATCGCCAGGGTCGTGGAGTTGGCGGCCTGTTGTGCAAGCTTCGGCCCTTGTTTTCCCGGCTTGGCTCGTTGTGAGACCGGACACATCCACCCTTGGAATTGGTTCGTGACGCTGCTGCTTTTCTCCTTGCCCCTCTTGGATTTTCTGGATTTTTGAAAACCCAGTGGCCTAGGAGGAGGAAGGAGGAAGGGGCAGATCTGCAGAGGAATGTGAGAGCCTCCCAAAGCCAGAGGGACGGTGGAACCCTGCCTGGGTTTCTGGGACGGGTGGTTTCCGAGTGATTCTCTCCTATTTTAAAAACATTGTTCCAGTGGAAAGTGTCGAATTCTTGCCCTGGCAGAGCTGGTTTCTCCAGGTCACTTGACTTTTCTACTGGGAGTAGGAGGAGGGAGAGGCTCCCCCTTCCAGGAGGGGAGGAAGCCTGCGGACATGAGTCCTCCCTGCTCACATGCCTGTGCTCCAACACCCAGTAGGGCAGTTTCTGGGCCTTGGACATTGGTTTGAAGAGAGGGCGGCTGGACAGCATCTGTGGGTGCTGAGACCCCATCTTGGGCTGAGTCAGAGCTTGTAACAGGCATTGAATCGGAAGTGCATTCTTGGACTCTGTGGTGAGCACCTCTGATCTGGGCAGGACCCATCTTTACCACCCAGCCAAGCCATGGCATTGAAAGGCCGAGCCCTCTATGACTTCCACAGTGAGAACAAGGAGGAAATCAGCATCCAGCAGGATGAGGACCTGGTTATCTTTAGTGAGACCTCACTGGACGGCTGGCTCCAGGGGCAGAACAGCCGTGGGGAGACAGGTCTCTTCCCTGCTTCTTATGTGGAAATCATCCACCCCAGCACAGGGGCCAACCATGCTGACTACTCCAGCAGCCCTGCAGGCTCTCTGGGGACCCAGGTGAGCTTGTATGACAGCCCTAGTGTGGCCAACCCAGCCAGGAGTGGTGCAGGCAGTGGTTTCTTTTCAAACCAGGGCAGCTTTGAAGAGGACGATGATGATGACTGGGATGACTGGGATGATGGATGCACAGTGGTAGAAGAGCCACGGGCTGGAGGACTGAGCACTAACGGGCACCCTCCGCTCAATCTCTCCTACCCGGGTGCCTACCCCAGCCAGCATATGGCTTTCCGGCCCAAGCCACCTCTGGAGCGGCAGGACAGCCTGGCGTCTGCTAAGAGAGGGAGTGTGGTGGGACGTAACCTCAACCGTTTCTCGTGCTTCGTGCGCTCTGGAGTGGAGGCTTTCATCCTCGGTGATGTGCCCATGATGGCCAAGATCGCAGAGACATACTCCATCGAAATGGGCCCTCGTGGCCCCCAGTGGAAGGCCAACCCCCACCCATTTGCCTGCTCTGTGGAGGACCCCACTAAACAGACCAAGTTTAAAGGCATCAAAAGTTACATTTCCTACAAGCTCACCCCCACCCACGCAGGCTCACCTGTCTACCGGCGCTATAAGCACTTTGATTGGCTCTATAACCGCCTACTGCACAAGTTCACTGTCATCTCCGTACCCCACCTGCCTGAGAAGCAGGCCACCGGCCGCTTCGAGGAGGACTTCATTGAGAAGCGGAAGCGGCGACTCATCCTCTGGATGGATCACATGACCAGCCACCCCGTGCTCTCGCAGTACGAGGGCTTCCAGCATTTTCTCAGCTGCCTGGATGACAAGCAGTGGAAGATGGGCAAACGCCGGGCAGAGAAGGACGAGATGGTGGGCGCCAGCTTCCTGCTCACCTTCCAGATCCCCACAGAGCACCAGGACCTGCAGGATGTCGAGGACCGGGTGGACACCTTCAAGGCTTTCAGCAAGAAGATGGATGACAGCGTCTTGCAGCTCAGCACCGTGGCATCAGAGCTCGTGCGGAAGCACGTGGGGGGTTTCCGCAAAGAATTCCAGAAGCTGGGCAGTGCCTTCCAGGCCATCAGCCATGCCTTCCAGATGGACCCCCCCTTTAGTTCTGAGGCCCTCAACAATGCCATTTCTCACACGGGCCGGACCTATGAAGCCGTGGGTGAGATGTTCGCTGAGCAGCCTAAGAGTGACCTATTCCAGATGCTCGACACACTCTCTCTCTATCAGGGCCTGCTCTCCAACTTCCCCGACATCATTCACCTGCAGAAAGGTAAGACCCAGTGCAGGCAGGTGTCCCTTCCTGAGTGTGGGCTCTGCTGGACCCTGGGGTACAGGGATGGTCTGGAAGAAATGGGGCAACTCACGAGTCTTCCTGTGTTGAGTGCATACTCTGTAGCAGGTGCTATTCTAGGTGGAGGGATGTTGTAGACAGACCTGGTCCCTGTCTTCGTGGAGCAAATATTTCCTTCATCACTTCATTCATTTTCTCGGTTTCTGTCTCATTTACTTCATCATTCACGGGGTCCGAGCTATCAGGCTGGGTCTTGGGAACATAGAGATAGCCAGGCCCCCAGGTCCTGGGCTCAGGGGGGCCCAGACCCAGATAAGAACACAGTGTGCGGCCTGTCTTCCTTCTCACAACATCTCCCCCTCTGCCTGCCTGCGAGCGAGTGCCCTATCTAACTGTGTGGGAGGGTCTCTGTCCTCATTTTGCAGATGAAGGAGTCTGTGTCCACAGCAGGGTGGCTGCACAGGGAGTCTGTGGCCCAGCTGGGACTGTCCCTCCTGCCAGCTCCCCAAGGACACATGTTGGCTGCCTCCCAGGCCTAGCCTGGTTTTCAGTTCTCATGGTCCCCTCTGTGGGGGAGGAGCAGGATGGGCCCCTGCCTGTGACTGCTGGGGCTGTCAGGGAACTGCCAGGGAAGTGACTCATCCCAGGTCACATGGGGCACCAGGGCTGGGGGAACAGAATCAGGGGTCCAGGGCTCTGTTCACATGGCCCATCCAGTCAGCCCTTCCCGAGCTGTGCTGCTCTTCTTGCCTAAGGAGTGAATCAGGGACTGATCCTGCAGGTGACTGAGTCCTGGGGACCATAGGGAGGGCAGATGTCAAGAGAGAGGTGTGGTTCTCCCTGGGGCTGCGAGGCAACTCAGGAAGAACTATGCTGTATGCAGGGTGTGGGGCTCCCTGGACCCTAGGCCCTGAGGTCAGGCCTGGCTTGGTGGGGGTGGGAGTTTTACTCTGGGTGAGACCATGAGACAGCCCTCTGACCGAGCCTAGGGGGCAGCAAGCACTCCTACCCTTTGCTACCCAGCAGAGTCCAGGTTAAGGCAGCAGATGGTGTGCTGCATACCAAGAGGTGACTGACTACCAGAGCTTCTCCAGTTCCTGTTCTCTCCCTGACTTTTTCCTCCTCTCCCTCTCTCATTGCGCGTCCCCCCACCCAGTCCCTATACCCTCCCTCTTCCTTTCGGCTCCAGGAGATCCAAGGCCTGTGTTCTAGTTTGCCTTTGTCCTCAATTTGCCTTGTGTTCCTGGGAAGTGCTTGTGTCTCCCTGAGCCTTAGTTTCCTATCTGTGAGGCCAGAAAGGACCCAGGGAGCTTTTGGGCCTCCAAGGGAAGGACGGGAATGGAGAGGATGCCTTAGATCTGTCTCAATCCAGGGCAGTGGGAGAGCTGGGTGCTGGAGCCCAGCCAGGCAGGTGCCTCCCTGGGCGGAAGTAGAGCTACACATCTCACTGGGCCTGGGAAAACTGGTTGAACCAGCTCCTCAGATGGCGTGTTCCTGTGTGGGCAGCTGGAAGCTGGCTGGGCACAGTGATTAAACAGCTGTCCCCATGCTGTGGCTGGGGACCCTCACCTCACCCAGAGCTGGGGCAGTAAGGCAACTCCATACCCAGGGCACCCATGGCTGCCAGGCTCACACTGAAGCAGGAGGGAGTGAAACCAGGTTGGTCTTTCAACTACAGGTAGGGGCACGGAGCTGACAGAAGCCATGTGTGAGTCTGCACTTGAGGTGTTTTGAAGAGTCAGGGCCATCATCGTTTGCTCTGGGGTCATCATGCGTCCTGAAACAGAGGCGCTGCTCACCTCCCCTCATCCTGTCTGGACATCCAAACAGATGGTGATTTGAGAGAGACAGTGGGGGGAACCCAGGTGGGAAGTTGGGACACCAGAGTAGAGGCCACCTTTGCCTCTGAGGTGATCTTGGAGAGTTTTTTCCCTTCTGTTCCCATGTTGGTAAAATTTGGATTGTGGAGCTGAACTAGACTGGAGTCCAGTCCAGGGGTCCTGGAGCAGATGGGGAATGAAAGGAGACCCTAGTAATGGTTATCCTGGGACAACGAGGGGAAAGTGACGGCCTGGGGCAAGCCAGGACCTGTGGTCCCCTCCTGAGGGAACAAGCTCATCATATCCAGGAGCTGGTATGACCCCGTCCATTTCACAGATGGGACACACTGAGGCGATTCCATAAGCAGAGCAGGTATGGAGCCCAGGTGTGTCTGACTCCCCAGCCAGGCCGTTTCCACTGTGCTAAACAGATGTAGGAGGGGGCTCCCCAAGGGATGGACAGCTAGGACAGCCAAAGGAAGAGGGCTTGGGCTGCGCACCCATGCACCAACTCAGGTGGCAACCTGGTGTGCCTGAGGCAGGCCCGGGACCACAGAGCATCCATGGAGTGTCTGTCCCTGGGACTTGCAGCTTGGTCAAGGCAGAGTGGCCCTTGCAGGGCCAAGCTTGCAGGGGACAGGTAGGTTGAGAGCCATCATCTACTCCTTTCTTCCACCACTTCTTCTAGGATTTTTTTTTTTTTTTTTTTGGTGGTACTGAGGGATTTGAACTCAGCCTCACGCTTGCTAGGCAGGCGCTCTACCACTTGAGCCACTCTGCCAGTCCTATTTTGTTTTTTTTTTTTTTTTCTATTTGCCTCTGGCTGGCTTTGAACTGTGATCTTCCTGATCTCTGCCTCCTGAGTAGTTAGGCTTACACCAGCGCCCGCCTTTCTCCTAGGCTTTCATAAACAGAACAGTGCTGCTACCAGCCCCCACCTGCTGGAACTTGCTGTGAGCTCATGGACAGAAGAGCAGACACTGTAGCACAAATCATCTGTGCCATGTACAGTCCTCAGTGCTTTCTGCATTTTAGTTCAGTTAAACCTCAAATATTGCAGGATGGACACTGTTATCCCATTTTATAGATGTGCAAACTAAAGAACCTGTTGTGAGCAGGTGTCAGCAGCATCACATCTATTGTGACCTGTCCCATTTGACAATTGGGAGACTTTCAGCCCAGGCTAGAGCCGTGGTTTGCTGGAGATGACACAACTGGCACTAGACTGCCCCCATCTTGGTGTGGGTGGTAACTACTTTCATGGGTAGAGGCAAGCTGGTTTGAGTTTGGTGCCTGGGACCCTGGGGCTCTGCAGCAGATAGATTCCGATTCTTTCTCATTCCTGGGACCCAGCCTGCAGAAGGTAACCCTGGGGATCTCAAGTCGAGTCCTAAGAGGAATGTAGAGTGGATGTTGCCCAGGCCTGAGCCCTGCCAACTTGTCAGTTGGGACATGATAGCCTTCACTGGTCCTTGCCCCAGAACTGAGTCATAGGGTGGGGGAAGTGATGGAGAGCAGGGTGGAGCCTCTGCCTGTGGACCTTTGCCCTGCACACCTGCCTGCTGAGGATACCTAGCAATTACAGTAGGTTCATTCATGCTGATCCGGCCACAGCCTTCTCATCAACAAAAGGGGCCTTGCCTTCCTCCAAGGGCATGGGCGTGGAAACCCTTCTCAGTGTAGATCCTCTCCCAGTACTGCCAGACCCACACCGGCAGGTGGAACCCACGGTCCTTCCATGGCTCTCCTTCAGGTAGGCTCCTTTGCTAAAACTTAACTCCACTTTCTTTGTCCTGCTCTTTTCTATTCCTCCTTTTCTTCTTCTTTCTTCTTGCACTGGGGTTTGAACTTAGGGCCTCACACTTACTAGGCAGGTGCTCTATCACTTGAGCTACTTCACCAGCCATTTTTTGTGACAGCTTTTTTTCCGAGATAGGGTCTCAAACTGCCCAGGCTGGCTTCAAACTGTGATCTTCCTGATCTCTGCCTCCTGAGTAGCTAGGATTACAGGTGTGAACCACCAGTAACCTTTCTTCTTATGGTCCCTGCTACACCCTCCCTCCCACCTTCTTCGAGCCCCATGGCCATTGTCTGGAGGTTCAGCTTGGACATCCTGCAGCAGAGGTGGTGTCCACTCCCCAGCTGTGGGGGACCAGGAGTCCTTATGGGGCAGGAAGGAGGCTGGGAGCCCCTACACTAGTCCCTACCCCTCTGAACCTATTTCTTCTTACAGTAGAGCGGTGGAGTTGAACAACTGCCTGCTAGGGTCCCTCCCGCTCTGAAGTCTTTTTCTGGATCCCATACTGGGCCTTGGGATGACCCCTATTCTGTTACATAGGGCTGGGTCGTTGGGGTGGAGGAAGAGGCAAGAGGTAGTGGAAGAAAGGTATCAGAACGACTGAGTGGGTCAGGAGCTGGGGACTGCAGATTTCCTTTGCCCCTGGAGATTCTCCAAACTTGAGTCTGTTTACATGAAATACCACTAGTAACCAATTAGCTGTGCTCTTGCCAGTTCATACAGGTGCTCTCCCTGCTAAAGACTCCCATAGCTATTTCCGGCATGTAGAGAGAGCCCTGAACGTGGCCTATAGCAAGTGTGCAGTCAGTGCATTTTGAATGTGTACAACACCTTGAGTGATCGTTAAAAGAGTACCATGTGGAAAGCCCTCAAAAGCCTTTGCCCTTCAAGAGAAGTGACAAAGCATAGGTAATGAGCATGTAATTTGTGTGCGGGGGATGCTTTTTTTTTTTGGTGGTACTGGGGATTGAACTCAGGGCCTTGTGCTTGCTAGGCAGGTGCTCTACCACTTAAGCCACACCCCCAGCCCTTTTTGTGATCGTGTTTTTTCTAGATAGGGTCTCGAGAACTATTTGTCCAGGCTGGCTTGGAATGGCGATCCTCCTGATCTCTGCCTCCTGAGTAGCTAGGATTACAGGAGTGAGCCATGGGCACCCGGCTTCAGATTGGGTCTTGTGCATTTTGTCCAGGCTGGCCTCCATCCACGATCCTCCTACGTTTTTCTCCCAAGTAGCTGTGATTTGCACTCGGCTCAAGGATTCTTTTGCAGTGCTTAGGGCATGTATTTTCTTCATCAGCCCTTCCTGTCTCCTTCATCTTTGCAGTCAAGGAGTCAGTGCAAGGCACACTGCCTCTGCCTCTGAGTGACTGTCCCCATAGGTGTAAAGGCAGAATTAGTCAAGTGCCTTTTAATTCAAAGTTTAAATTAATTAACCAATTGCTTGTTGATTTATTCAAATTCTCCCACATTGGACCCTCTGCCCATGATTATCTCTGCCCTCACCTGTCTCCTCTGGTCCCCAGGGGGCTGGGGTTAGGGGTGGGCAGGGCCTGCATGTGGGGAAGATGTACCCCCTGACAGGCCACAGGGCCTGTGAAGTGCTGTGATGGGGAGCCAGGGAACAGGTGAGACAGACAGGTGTCTGCCTGGCAGCACTGGGGGAGGGGCTGGCACCTGATCTGGGCCTTGAATTATTAATAGGGATCCAGCTGGCAGAGGTAAGGTAGGAACGAGTTGGACATGGGATCAGTGTAGAATGCATGTAACAGGGGCCAACTCCCAGAGGCCTCTTGGGCCAGGGGAATAGGCATGGTCTACAGGGGCAGCCAGGCAAGGTGCCCAGCTTGGGAGATATCTTTAGGTACTGTAGGACAGACTCAGGCCGGGCCAAAGATGGGGAGACAATGTAGAACCATCAAAGCAGCCCAGGGATGCGGGCAAGTCAGTTCAGCATGTATCAGGTTCTGCCTGGGCCTGGCTTGGTTCTGGGAGCTAGGGGACACAGAGAGGATAGGACAGGCCCTGAACTCACTGAGCTGAGTGAGTCTCTCTGTAGAGAGCCACAGGTTATGAGAGCTGAGCTTGAGGGATGCTGGCAATCTTGGGATCACTGGGAGGTGCCAGGAGGCTATAGGGTACAGGAAAGGCTTCCTGGAGGAGTGAGGCCTGGGCTGAAAGAGGAGCCAGTCTGCAAATGTCAAGGCCTGTGAAGAGGGACAGGAACTGCCTGGTTGCTGGTGGCTGGTGGTGCTGCAGGTTTGGAAGGAAGATGGTATGTCCCTTTAGTTGGTGCTAAGGGTGAGACTGAAAGGGGAGATGTCCTGGGGGAGACAGCCAGGTGGCTGGGCCCTGGATCTGGAGTTCAGGAGTGAGGTCTGAGTCGAACTGTGGAGGGTGTTGTCTGGCCCTTGTCGGGGCTCAGGATGCCTACAGAGAGCAAAATGGAGGGGACCCAAGCCCTAAGCAGCCTGTCGTTCACTCTGCTCTCCCAGGTGCCTTTGCCAAGGTGAAGGAGAGCCAACGCATGAGCGACGAGGGCCGCATGGCCCAGGACGAGGCTGATGGCATCCGGAGGCGCTGCCGGGTGGTGGGCTTCGCCCTGCAGGCCGAGATGAACCACTTCCACCAGCGCCGCGAGCTCGACTTCAAACACATGATGCAGAGGTACCTGCGCCAGCAGATCCTCTTCTACCAGCGGGTGGGCCAGCAGCTGGAGAGGACACTGCACATGTACGACCACCTCTGACCGTGCGTGCCGGGCCCCCCTGCCCCGGCACAGTCCCTGCAGTCCACACAGCCTGAACTTTCCTAAACTAGCAGTGGCTGGGGGGCCGTGGGTTGGGTGAGGCAAGCGGCTTGTTCCTCTGGGATACAGGGCTTTGGAGGAAAACAGGTGCCCCTAGGGAAGTCCCCCTCTCTTTAGAGAGGGGGCCCATCAGGAATGAGAATGGACAGGGACCCTCCAAGCCAAGGTCTAGGCTGCTGGTCAGTCACTAAAGGCCAGGCCTCCCCTAGAGCCTCCAGTGGGCGCTCACCTGGCTACCACCCCGTTTGTTCGGCAGATGCAGTGGTCTGCTGTGGCCCTTGGTCAAATACTGGGCCCCTGGGCTGTGACATGCCTGCCCTGGAGGAGTCTCATCCAAGGTGCAGTCACACTCAGAAATAGGCAAAGGCAATGCAGTGTGACAGGTAGCTAATTAAGGGATTCAGAGAAGGGACCACAGCACTCTGCTTTGGAGAGGGTGACATTCCAGCAGTGTCTTGAAGAGTTGACAGGGACCTGCTAGATAGTAAGTAAGGAGAGGGATGTTTAGGGGAGAAGACCAGTGTCAGCTCTTCTCTACCTACTACTCTTTCCCAAGCATGTTTGGCGTCCCTTCCAGGGGGATTTTGGCCTGTGTGGCAGAGGGAAGGGACCATCCTCGCTCCTGTGTCCCTGGCTTTCCCTGCCCCACCCCATCCCCTGCAGGAGGGCGCTGCAGGACATCTCCTCTTGTAGGCCTCTAATTCCCCTCCACTGCTGAACCCCACTTTCTCTTTGTTGGGGGACCATGCAGCATCCTTCTCTCTCTGGACTCAAGGTGCTGAGACAAGCCATGGACCCCAGGGCCCTGAAGGCACCTTTTCTGCAGGAGACTTCCAAAAGTTACCAGAATTGGGAGGTCACCAGTAGTAACCCCTCAGACTCCAAGCAGACCCAGGCCTCAGGCTTCCCCGGACCTTGATATCCACGGTCTGGTCTTCCTGCTCCTTCCTGTTGCACAGTGGGAAGCCTGAGGAGAGAAAGCAGGAACTCCAGGCCCCCTGCCCTCCCTCCCTCCCTCCCTCCCTCCGCCAGCCTTACTGAGAGGTCAGCCCCTGTCCCTGGTCAGGTCGTGCTGTCTCCCACCTATGTTTACAGCTTCTAGAGGTTGCTGCCTCCTCCCGGCAGGCCAGTGTGTGGCCAGCAGCGTGTTGGGGGGCTGACCTTGCCACCTCTGTCCCCCCAGGAGGTCAGATCTGCTCCTGGCTACTGCTGCTTGAATCTTTTCTTGATAAATCTTTTACAATTATCATAACAAAAGCATGTCTCCTCTGTTTCATTGCTGGAAGTGGTGGTGGTGGGGGAAGGGTAGAACCTGGACTGCCCTGGGAACCATAGATTTGGTGGTTTTAGTAGCCACAGAATTTGCCAGAGAACCTCAAAAGGTAGAGGACAGACTGTGCTGGTGGGAGGCACTAGGGTTGGCCCTGTATCCCTGGCTGACTTCACTGTTTGGATCACGGTTCGAAGCCAGCCTGGGCAAATAGTTTGTGAGACCCCCATCTCGAAAATACCCAACACAAAAAATGGCTGGTGGAGTGGCTCAGGTGGTAGAGCGCCTGCTTAGCAAGCGTTGAGGCCCTGAGTTCAAACACCAGTACCGCCAAAAAATAAGTAAATAAAAAAAAATTAAAATGGTGGAGTCCCACACAGGGGATTAGCTATGCTGTACCCACTGTGTGCCAAGGGCTGTAGGTAAAGACTGAGGAGGCTGTACCCAGGACAGGCCCAGGTGACTCCTCTCCCTAGGGAGCCATGTCCTAGCCTTGACCCTGGCCTGGAAAGAAAGCCCCCATCCAGGGAAGGGAAGGGGACTGTGTTCCTCCTCAGTCAGTCCTGGGTGCCCAGTCCTGAGGGGGCTCCCATGTTGGAAACTGAAGAGGACCCACCGCTGAGCCCTGAGGGTGCCTCAGTCAAGGTGAACAGGAATCATCTTTCCACAGAGGCAAGAACTGGTGAAACATGGCTGTGCTTCCAGGGTCAGGGCCACAGGGAACGCTTTGGCCAGGCAGGGCCTGGGGAACTCATGGCAAGGAGGATGGAGAAGAGGCCCCACTCAGGGCAGGGCAAAGTGTCCTCAGAGGAACTTCTGGAATGGGTCCCTCTGGCCCTGGGTCAAAATTAGGTCAGATTTGGGACTTTCTGAGGAATTTTCCCCTCCCTGGTTTCCTTCATCTTCCAACCCATCCAAGGAACTTCCCGCCCTTAACCTCTTCTCAGTTTTGACCTCCATCTAGCCTTTTATAAGAGGGGGCTGTGAGTGCAGGCCGGGGGTTTCCTTCCTGAGGCAGTCTGGAATGTTCCCCTTAACCCATGGTGCCTAGAAAAGACCCCTGCTAATGCTTCTTGCCCGGAGAATAGTGTAGCCCTGTGTATCCCTTTGTTGAGAGGGGTCACTTCCCATGGCTGTCATCCTCAGAGCAAGTTCTCAGATGGGCCTGGACCTAGGAGAAGCATCAGAAAGTGAAGGCTTGGAACAGGACAGGCCTGCTCCAAATACCCTAAGGTCAATGGGTGGGGATAGGGGTTTGTAGGGTAGGGAATGAGGGTGTCACAACCCTCTTCTGATTTCTATCTGTATGGGCTGGGGGAATTTGGGATTGTTCTGAGCTGACCAGAGTATTGGGGGGCAAGTGGAGAGAGGGGGATGTGCTGCGGTGACATTAGTCACAGGCCAGGCAGATGTTCCAGACTGAGCTGGGCCCAGCTGCCTCCAGTTTCCTCCCTCACTTTGCTCTGAGGGGGGTGGAAAACAAGGCCTCTCTTTCTGTTCTGGGAAGCTACCAGGACCTGGTGGGGGTGGGGGACCCCTGATCCCCAATCTTGGCCCAGCCCTGGAAAAGGAGTCTGCTTTGTGGCCTCATATGGGGGCTGGGAACGGAGGCGGGCCTCAGATCCTGTATCCCAGGATACAGGAGGGCTGCAAACCATTGTGCCATGGCTGTGCCATTGGGTGGAGCAGAGCCAGGCCTAAGAGAGCCAGGTGGCCCGGCAGCCCTGTGACAGAGTCACATAGTCATTCACTCATCCATGCAGTCACAGACACAGCCCCTCAGTTGTAGGCACACTATCCAAAGCAGACACAAACACACGTAGTCATACCACCTGGCCCGCAGGCCACACTGAGACACACACACACACACACACACACACACGTGTTCATATGGTCATGAATTTTGTACCCTGACTGCACTGTCACACATCCATTGCCATCTGTTCATAGCCTCTGCCTTTCACAGTGATGCAGTCAGCCATACACAGTCACAAAGTCACATATATAACAACAAAGGTGTCACACAAGCGTAGCTGCACCTGGGCTGCACCTGGGCTGCACCTGGGCCATCTCCCAAGCCTCTTGGCCATCTCATGAAAGATTCAAGAGAACTTTGAGGGACAATAAGTCCCGAGGGCAGGAAGTAGAACAAATCACAGTACCACATACAGTGACACACCCCGAGAGGGCTGGCAAAGTCAGGATGAACCCACTGCACCAAGTTCAACTCATTGCACCTACAGTGACCCTGAGGCCTAGTGACAGTGGTGACTGGCCACCTCACCCTGTAGGGCAGGAGATGCTCCAGGGCCAGAGCCTAGCTCTGGGCAGGTTCTGGCCTGGCCCTGCCCACTGTGGGCTAGTTCCCTGGGCTAGGCTCTTCCAAAGGCTCCTGGCTGAACCTCCCCAGCAGAGTTCCAGGCATCTCCCATCTCTGTAGCTCCAGCTGAGCTGTGGTGTCTACAAGAGCAGGAGCCAAGATGTGGTAGGCAGGGCGCATGCCTGGGCGGGAGGAACATTCCTACACCATGTCCTACCCGAGCATGTGGGGACTGGACCCGCCCTGCCTGCCTGCCTACTCGCTGACTCAGGCCTCCAGGAGCCAAGCCCTCGCAGCTCCCCACCCACTCCAACCTGTCCCCACCACTGGGATCAACTCCTCTCTCTGCCACTGGGGCAGGAGGAGAAGGTGTGCCCTGGCAGGAAGACCATGGGGGAAAATTCAGAATTTACACCCCCACCCCCAGACATTGGGCCGATTGTGAAATCCAGCCCTGGGGGGAATCACAAGTTTAACACAAACCTTTTTCTTTTGGTTTTGTTTTGTGAATCAAACCCAGTCTGTTTAAAAAGGTTTCACATAGCTGTGGCCTCCTCGGTCTGCACGCCAACCCTGGCCAGCATCTCAATTCCACATTATAGATCAAGAGACTGAGACTTGGCCAGAGGTAGGATTGGGGGCCCATCTGGGATCACACAGCAAAACCAGGCGGGGCTGGACTCAAACCCAGCTCTCTGGCTTCATTTCTTAAAGTCACACTGATGAATTCACCTAGGTCCAAAGGAAGATAGTAGAGCAGATTCTGCTCTAGAGGCTTGTGAGCCTCTAGAAGGGGGTTTGAAGGCAGGACGAGGCCTGTACCCCAGGGATAAAGAATCTGAAGACAGCACACATGGTGACATCCTCAGTGACTCAGGGCTCCATTTACAAATGAACACAAGTAAGAAGCACACTGAATTACTCTTTTGCTCCTCCATTCCCCTGCATGATAGAAAACTAATTTCAAATAATTTGGGGAGCCCTCTCTTCCCTAGGGTTGTGTATAGATTTTGGGGTTAGCACACTGGAAGTCCTTAGGCAGTCCCCTGGTCTTTGATTTCCTGCATCTCTCCCCTCCTTTTTTATTTTTTGTTTTTCCTATTAGTGGTTGCTCCCTGCCCCCAACCCCCAGCTGCCAATGTTGGTATGGGTTGGTTCCTGCAGAGCTGCCCCTGGCATTGAGCCTGCGGAGTGGTCCTGGCCAGAATCAGTCCACTGACCATCCTCCCCTGTGCCTGCCACTGTCTGCTCCCATGATGTCCACTGTGAGGCTCTGTCCATTTTTCTCTGCTCTTTGGCACTCAGGACTCCCTCCATTGTCCTGTACCAAGGAGTGGCAAAGGTCCCTCCTGTGGCCTGTTCTGTAATTCTTTTTTTTTTTTTCTTTTATTCATATGTGCATACAATGTTTGAGTCATTTCTCCCACCTGCTCTGTAATTCGTGGTCATCATTCCACAGCTCCACAAGCCCAGGGAGTTCTGGGGGCTGCTTAGATGCCCCATGTGACTCTTTGTCATTTGGGACTTGGCTGCTTCCTGAGAATGGGTTAAAAGTCCCACTGCCCCTGCATCTTACAAACTCTGTGGTGCAGTCCCTGGTGGACACTGGACAGCCATTATTGCACAATCACTTTATGTGTGGGAGATTATCAACATCATTTTATAGACAGAAATGGGGCCCAGCAAGGGAGGTGCTGGAGGAGCCGAGGCTGGGGTGAGAAGATGCCCAGCCTGGGTCACCTGTGCAGAGATGCCAGTGGCTGGTGCTGGGGCAGAAGTATGAGACTGGCTGGAACATGCGGGCACCTGGAGCCTCTTCTGGGCTGACCCCAATGTCCTTACTGCCATCTGGCAGAAGTGCTCTGGGCAGTGTCACAATGAGGCTTACCATATAAATCTGCTACCCTCAGACAGCAACTGGCCCTGGTTTATTTCCCTTGGCCACTGGAGGCAGAACTGTGCAGAGCAGCAGAGCCAAGTGCAAATCCTGCCCAGTACACACTTGCCGCAGGGGTGTCCTTCACTGCTCCGTGCTTCTGTTTCTCCATTTACACCACGGAAGGGTTCTGGAACAGACACATCAGCTGGGCAGCGCCTGCATGGGCTCCATGAGGAGTGGCTGGGATTATCAGTCTGGGACAAACCCAGAGGAGCCCTGGGGAGAGGCTGGGCCTAGAACCCTGGCATCCACTTCACAGGCAAGAAAACAGATTGGGCCCTGGAAGGCCATAAAAGGTAGAAGACACGGGGCTAGCCACCCCACCACCCCAGGTCTTGGGCCTTGACCCACGTTGCCATAGTGTGTCTATGGTGAGCAGCCTTCTAGAGGCCTCTTGGCTGGCAAGGTAGTCATCAGTCCAGGCAGGAGGGTCCACAGGGCTATCAAATACACCACTGCATACAGGACAGAGGCTCAGGAGTTAAGAAATCCCAGGACTTCCTGGATGGATTCATTGGTGACCACCTGCAAGCTGTCTCAGTTTTCCCAGCATCGCTCCAGGTTTAGGACTGTGACCCAGGAGTGTTGCATCCTCAAAGCCACAGCGGCCAGGCAGGCAGGGTAGCCTGAGTGTATAACAGCTGCCAGTTCTGGTCTTACTAGTGCCGGCCTTCGGCTAAGTGCCTGCCGTGAGTTATCTCACTGCCCACGATGAAGGTCTGTCAACATGCTCCAGCAGACAGACGGTGGCTCAGGGGCATGAGTCATCTGTGGAGGGTGAGCCACTGTGCCATGTGGCCTGGGATATGTCTGCCTGCTCGGGAGCCCCGCCCTTTCCACCACACCAGGATCTCTTTCCAAGGTTGGTGGGCTGGGAACGGCTGGGGCCACAGCCTGTTGCAGAGTGAATGCAGGGATGCTGGGAATTGAGGGGAGAGGGGCAAGTGGGCCAGAGGGAGGTGGGGGAGGTGGGGGTGGGTGGCAAGTATTTATTAGGTGGAGGTGGTTGTGTCTTCAGGTCAGCAGGTGGAGGGGCAAAGGGTGTGGTCCACAGACAGTGCTGAGCAAATAGTTGTTGAGTAGTCATTCTTTACAGGGCTGCAAACTGGAGAGTGAATCGGGGAGGCCAAGCTGGGGACAGGGACAAGAACCTAAGAATTGTCAGGAGCCCCTTTTCTCCAGGGGCCAACAGAGGGCAGGGAGAGGCTAAGACAGGGGCCAGTCAGTGCCAAGGCTGAGCTGGAGGGGCTGGGGCTCTGGCTCTGGGGTGTTCGTGGAGGTGTCTTACAGAGACAGAAGTGGTTGGTAGGGTCCCCGGGGTGTGTGTCCCCGCCTGTGAGGTGCTGTCATTGTGTACACCTGCATGCATGTCCCTGCAGTGGCATTTGGTGCCTGTTCCCACTTGGCCACACAAGCTTTTCCTTGTGTGTCACAGTCTGGAAAAGACAACGCCTCTCACTCTGAAGCTCAGGCCCAGTCTTGAAATGGTGCTCAGTTCTTTTCTTCCTCTCATCCTCCACACCTCATCCATGAGCAAAGCCTCATTAGCACCTCAAAGAGCTCCCAGGCTGACACTCTCACCACCAGGTTGGACCTGTGCCTGTTTGGACTCTGCAGCAGCCTTCAAGCTTCTCTGCTCTTTTCCTGCTCCCCAATGGTCTAACAGGAGCCAGCATAATATTTGAAAATCATATTCCAAATCAAACCATGTCTGTCCATCCTCAGGATAGATTCCAAACTCCTCCTTCTGCCCTGAGGCCCCTCTCTGATCTTACTCGGGTCCCTCTTCCTTTAGTCTTGGAACTCCAGAATCACTGGTTTGCTTGCCATTCTCCATGTTTGCTATCACCTCATTTGCATTTGCCGTTCCCTCTATCTGGAATGCTCTTCCCAGATGTATGTGTGATTTGCACATCTGAATTTGCAATTCAGGTCTCTGCTTAAATGTCACCTCCTTAGAGAAGCCTTCCTTGACCATCCAATGGAAGGTGCCTTCTTAGTTTCTCTGACCCCTTCTTATCCTGCCTTATTTTTTATCCATATCAGTTATTGCTAACTGCCAATTATAGATACATGGAAATTTTATAACATATAAAAAATAGAGAGACTTGTATAATGGGTCCCCATGTGCCCACTCCTCAGCTTTACCCGCAATCAACACTGGGCCCATATTTTGCTCCTCCACATCGTAGCAAACTGCAGACATCACATAATCTCATCTAAAAATACTTTAGTGCAAAGGTTATTATTATTTATTTATTTTTGTGGGACTGGGGTTTGAACTCAGGGATTCCCATTTGCAAAGCAGATGCTCTACTGTTTGAAACACACCTCCAGTCCATTTTGCTCTGGTTATTTCGGAGATGGAGTCTCACAAACTATTTGCCCAGTCTGGCCTCAAACTTCTATCCTCCCCATCTCAGCCTCCCAAGTTGCTAATATTATAGGTGTGAGCCACCAGCATCCAGCTTTTTTTTTTTTTTTTTTTTTGAGACAGGCTCTAGCTGTATAGCCCAGGCTGGCCTTAAACTCTCTATCCAGTCTCAGCCTCCCAAGTGTTGGGATTACAGGCATGCAAAAGTTACTATTTAAACATACCTGTTTCTGATTTGTCTGCCCCAGTGTGAAGCAGCCTTCAGGGTAATTGGTGTGTGTCTGGCTTGTTCACTGCCGTGTCCCCATTGTCCAGCACAGTGCCTGCGCATAGCAGGTGACTCTGGAGATCTGCATGGCTCTGCTGCAGATCTGGGGCATTGCATGGGTAGGTTCTGGTTTGTACATGTCTGCCGCTGTGTCAGTGAGAGTCTGCACATGCCTGCGTGCAGGGCTGCATGTGGTGGTCTTGTGAATATGTGTGTGTGTGCACGTGTGTTGTTGCCACCGCAGCTGATGTCTGAATGCATGCCTCCTTCCTGACATCACCTTCCACGCCCCTAGGACCAGTGACTCACACAGGGGAGTATTTCCTTCTTTCTCAGCCAGGAATGAGGGAGGAAGGAGGGAGCTGTGCACCGGCCTTGCTCAGCCCTCTGGAGGCCCAGAAAGCCCCTCTCTGTCCTGTCCTTCCTGGGATGGGGATGGGGTATGTTTGTGGGAGTGGTCCTGGCCTGTCCTATCTCCTAAGGCTTCTAGGGTGACTGAGTAGTTGAGCTATCAAGGCTATTTAGGCTGGGGGAAGCTGAGGGCAGACTTCTGTCCTGGGGCTCAGTAGCGCCCCCACTCACCACCCCAGCTCTGTGTCTTAAAGGGTTGGCCTTGAAAGGTGGGCAGTAGAAAAGACCAGGTTTCCAGCCCAGCACCATGAGTCTTCTGGGGACTACCCCCTGCCAGATGAGGGGCTCCTCAGTCACAAACAACTGACTGGCTGAGCCAGGTCACTTTGATGCTGCCAAGGTTATGCCTCTCAGCAGTGGGCTTGCCAGCATCTGGACAGGCACCAGGGCAGGTGCAATGCGCCAGGGGTGTTAGGCATGGGCATCCAAGAACCAGGGTGACTGAGGAGAGGATATGGCCTGGGCTGGGTCCCCTGGCCAGCCACGTCATGGAAGCTGTAGGGGCAGGAATGGAGCAGGAATGAAGGAAGGAGGTGGGTTTCTGCAGAAAGCAGGAGCTGAGCACTCCAGCCCTGTCTCCGTACGCCTGGGACCAGTTGTCCTACTTCGAGGTAGACTTGTACAGTTCACTGGGTGCAAGTCGCCACCTCTGCCTTCCCACCTTTCATTCATGGATTCTGTTCCCTGATGCTACAGTTCTGAGGGCAATCAAGAGCAACAGAGCTGAGGTTCTGGGGCCTAGAAACTTTTAGGTCTCTAGGCCTGGCCCCAGACACCTGTGCTATGCCTGCAGACATCCTGTTAACAGGGCTGAGTCAGGTGGGGCCCTAACACTCTGAGTCATTGCCTTCCAGGAGAGTTCAGGCTCCACTAGCCTTGCCCACCTGCCTGCCTGTCCAAACTTCCTGAGGCCACCCCTAGCCCAGGCTGTCCCTTTCCCAATAGAACCCATTGGGGATGCCCTGCCACACTCTGTCCTGGCCCATTGTACCTGCCCAGGGGCTTCACCATGTGCTGGGAATCTGGCTGTATCGTTGGCAGGAGGCCCAGATCTGCCAGTGAACTTCTGTGTGGCTGTGGGCGAGTCAGTCTTCTTCCCTGGGCCTACAGCTGGGGCTCCAAACTCCCTGACTGAATGCAGAGCCCTGTGAATGGGGCAGAGGCGAGGGTATCCTTGGCTCTGCTCTGCTTCTGGCCCTGAAGGCTGGCACAGCCCAGCTGGCACAGGGACCCACAGAGTCTGGAAGTTCTGAGGAGAGGCGGATGGGGCAGGGTAGGCGTGGTGTGAGGAGGTTCTGGGTTGTTTTTTCCTCCATCCCACTGGATGAACCTTGCCTTGATATGGTACCTGACTTGTGAACAGGTTCTGCCCCTAGGATTCGGAACAGATAGACACCGGCTAGTAGGGAGCCATGGGTAAGTATGGAGGGAGTGCGAAGCGAGCTCTCAAGAGTCCGGGAGGGACAGAGCAAGACTGCCCTGTAGAAAATTGGAGCTTGGGGCTTGGTTACCTGAGTGCAGGCAGAGGTTTTGATGTCAGAGCAGCTGCCGGGACCACCCAACCCCCCAGGAGAAATGTAATGGGAGCTTAGGAGAGGGGGCTTGGGGGCCAAAGGCTTCTTGGGTTGAGAGCATCTCTGTGGGAAGGGAAGAACTGGATCCTGGCAACAGGTATTTATTGAAATGGGCAACAGTAGTGGCTAGGAAAGATGGGTCACTGCTTTGATAGAGTAGACACAACTAAAAATGTTTGCTACAAGGTAAGGAGTGCTGGGGCCACTGCCCAGGCTAGGCGCTCAGCAATCAGGAGGAGAGCCAAGTTGGAGGCCCCAAAGTCTGTCCCAGTGCCAGGGCAGCACACAGAAGGGACAGTATGACAGCCCTGGTCCCCACCATGTGTAGATGGAGAACTCTTGGGGGGAGGGAGGAGCTGTCCCCTCCTTCCTGATCAGGGCTGGACTGTGGCCAGATGGGAGTTCATCCTTTCTCCTCTGCTGACTGCTTGCTGCTCCTCCCACAGGAGGTACTGACTGGTGACTTTGGCCGGACATTCCTTTTGTCCTTCCTATTGATAAGTGGGATCCAGACAGGCAGGAAGAGAGGGACAGGGAGGGAAGGGTCAGCTGGATTGCAGAAAGCAGGGAGGGGCTGCTACACTTCCCAGGGACCCGCCCTGGGGAGGCAAGAGTGGGAGTGGGCTGTTTCCTACAGACGTTTGGCGTGGGATCAGACCTGGCTACCAGGGGGCCTCTGTACTGCTCTTGTCCTTGGTGGAGGCCTGTAGAGTCAAAGCCCTTATAAGAACCCTATCAGAATCCCACCCCACCATGTCAGTGGGACACGTGGGGACTTACCAAGTGTTCAAGGAAGGACAGATGGCAGCATGAAGTAGAAGACAAATTCATGGCATAGAATCATGAAGTCTAACTCTTCCAGTTGAGCCACCTTGACCTTGGCCTGGTCCGTGTCTCTCTCACCTTGGGTTCCCTCAGTCAGAGATGAGAGGCCTTCTGTCAGGGCATCTCAGACTCTGCTGTACAGTGTGTGTTCTAGTCACCCTGGGCCTTGTCAAAAGGTCTGACAGCCATCTGGGGCTCAAGATCCTCTTCCTTCCTTCCTTCCTTCCTTCCTTCCTTCCTTCCTTCCCTTTCCTTTTTTTTTTCCCTAGTGCTGGAGATTGAATTTAGGGTCTGTGCATACTAGGCAAGTGCTCTACCACTGAGCCAAATCCCCAGCTCTATTCTCTTTTTCCAAGAAGAAAGCTAAGCTCCTATGTAATGCTGGTGCTGCTGGTGCACGGACCACTTTGACCAGCAAAGATAAAGACAGCCCATCTCATCTGAGCCTTCAGGACCCAGAAAGTGGATCACTTAAGCCCTTGGTGACTTTACAAGGCATCAGAAAGGTGACTTGGGATTAGTTTCAGGCTCTGGGCACAGAGTTGGCAGATCTCAGGTGTGGGGCGCAGTTAGGAGGGGTCCCTTCAGCCCTCAGTGGAAGCCGTGTTTGAATAGAAAAGTCCTTTTTTGGTCCCTGGCTGGTTTAGCCAAGGGTTGCTTCTGTCTGCAGGGGCCCCTCAGACATCTGAAATGTGAAGTAACACAGTACAACCCACTAATTATCGTGGTGGTCATGGGAGGCCCTCTGAGGAGGTGACACCCTTTATGAGGATAGCAGTCATCAGTTAAATACTGTAATTCTTTATGCCAAGAATAGAAATGTAAGCAGGCAGTAAACGTGCCCTGCTTCAGCTACTGCTTGTCCCCCTTCCCCCTGCCCCTTCTATGGAAGGGCCCAGTACTCTCAGGAGAGAAGGCAGCAGACAGAGCCCGCTAGGCCTCCCACTCTGGGCTTCCTTGCACTGTCCCGTTCACACGGCTGTGTTAAGGCACACAGCATGGTTTGGAAGTTATCTGCTGGAATGTCTGAGGCTCTTCAGAAAGGACTGGGAGGGTTCCTACCTGCATCTCCCACAGCATTTTGGGCACACAATTCCATGCCAATGCCTGACCCTCTCAGCAGTAACAGAGACTGTTAACTCAGAGAGAACCCAGGGCAGGACAGGGTCAGCAGTCCAGCGGGTCTGGTTCCCCATCTCAGCTCCACCCACTTGCCAGGCCCTCCTTCACACGTGGCCAGGAATGGCAGACCCAACCAGAGAATTCTGGAGGTCTGCCCAGGTACTTCTACCCCTTTAAGATCGGGAATCTTCTGGGATCAGAGGAAGAGGCCAGCAGCCCTGGCAGTTCCCATTGGTCAGGGGATTGGAGTGGGGGTGGGGTAAGCACAAGTCTCTGGTTTCCTGCTGGAGGATGAGTGTTCTAGCTCAGTGGGTTCCACAGCTGCCACAGCAACTCCACTTAAAGGGCTAACATCTAGAAGGGAGTCCCTCCTTTAGCACCTAAGAGGCTAAACTGTTAGGGCTGTAAGCAGGGTTTCCAAGCTGGGAACCAAGGGATTTGGGCCCCTGTGGCAACCTGTCCTCACTCTCACGGGTTCAAATTCCAGCTTTGCTGATGTTGACTGGGGTCCCTTAAAGGGCAGGGTGTCCTGGCCCCTTCTTAGCTCTACAGAAGGCCACTGGTGGGGACCAATGCCTTCAGTTTGAGTGTACCTGCATGTGTGTTAATGTAGGCAAGTGCTGATCTCCATGTTGTGTCCAAAGGTGGGAACAAACCTGCTTACGTAACCGTGTGCACAAGTGCACATCATGTATTTGTATACACGTGTGTTTGTATGCACGTGTTTGTACACACGTGTGTTTGTATGCACGTGTGTTTGTATACACGTGTGAGGGTCAGATGCTCCCAACATCCCTGAAGCCAGTACCTGGGAGAAGCAGGTTCCTTAAAGGGGATGGTGTGTCATTTTGTAGCGTGGATAGCCACCCCCATAAGCTTTTGGTGTGCATCTGAATGGGATGAGGGACTTACCTAAACCAAGGCCCCACATTTAGGTTGGATTCCCAGCTCCGGCGTGCAGTGAAAGACCCTCTCCCAGGCCTTGGCAGGACTGCTGGCACAATGCCTGGGTGCGAGCCCAGGCTCAGAGCAGCAGTGCTGTGTCAGCCTGTGCCAGTGCCCTGGGGGCAGGGCAGGCCAGGCTGTGTGAACAGAGGGTGTCGTCAGTCCTCTGAGGGAAATTGGAGATGAGGCCAGTTCCTGCCCGACGGGTCTGTCACCCATGTCTCGGCTTACATTTCCAGGGAAATTGGTTGCCCTGGGTGGAGACTGGCTCCAGATATCAAGGCCCTGAGGAACAAGCCCTGAGATCCAGGGAGGGGAAGGGCAGAGCATAGGGTGTGGTGTGGGGACACCCTTGGCTGGGTCTCCCTAGCCTGGGGATGGCAGAAAGACCAGGCTTGTAAAAGGAAGCCAGTGCTAGGAGTTCAGGGTGCAGAAGAGTTTCTAGGTGCCATGTTCGCCTTCAAGCCTACAGGCCCTGGTAATGCTTCTTGGGGGCTGGTGCTTTTCAGTGTGGCAAGGAAAGCTTCACTGAGCCTCAGGAGTCCGCCCTACTGCTACTGTGCTGTGTGACTCTAGTCAGCCCTCTTTCCCTCTCTGATTCTCGGTCTCTGCTTGGTCCTCTGTGCCATTTCAGCAGAGATCCACCTGGATTCCAGGTGTCCTGCCTGAAGCTTCTCAGACTTAGACTAGGGGGTGGATGGCTGCTGAGATATGAATACATCCAAGTTGGGATGGTTCAGGATGGTGGGGAAGAAGGAGTCATTTTTCTTGTCCTTGTTCCTAGCTCAAATGTTACAGATGCTTGGGGCACACAAAGAGGTCACTCTGGTGCCCACATGCAGGTCAGCTGTCAAGGACTGGCTGGGGCTCTTCACTTTCACCTGGCTGTGTTTAGGTCTCAAGAACCCCTATTTTTCCCCCCAAGAGCTCAGATACCTCTCATGCTTCTCTTCTGATGAGTTCAACCTACTGTCAGGGCCAGACGTCTCCCCTGGGACCCAGAATCTGTCTCAAACCCTGCTACACCGTCAAAAGAGAAAGGGCCAAAGGGTGGTGTTTCCCTAGCAACTCATACAATGGCCTTTTGGAGACTCAGCAACCTCAGGACCATCTCTAGCTAAATGACAGGCTCTCAGGCCAAGGACAGGCCTGTCTGGCTTTTCTGGGTCATTGATGCTTCCTTTGCCTTTGACAAGAAACACCATTGGTTCCCCCCATTAGAAAGTGGAGACAGCAAAGACATCCTTGTAAAAATCTGAAGGCAGTTGAGGAGAGGTACCTGGGACTATCCCCCCATCTTCCATCCTTGGGGTACCCAAGATCCCCCACTCTTCTCCACTTTGCTGTTCTAATCACATGAAGTAGGTGGGAGGGGACAGGGCTGAGGAGGCCAAAACTCAGGCTAAGAAATCAAGAGCTGGGAGCATTTTATTTTTTTTCTTGAAGCTCCTTGTGGAAGAACCACCTTTCTACTTAACTGAAGGACTCTGGTCCCGTCTCAAAGACTGGCCCACCTGCCCACACAGGTGGGGGCAGAGGATGTCTGAAGACCCCAGAAGGTGTGAATTCAGGGCTTGCCTGGCCCTGTCCTCTTCCTGGCAAGGCTGGGCGGGATGCTCTTCACTCCCTCCAAGGGAGTGAAGTGGCTGTGGACAGGGCCCTGTGCACAGTCAGACACAACACACAGCTGTCCAGAGCCTCTGAAGCGCCATTTATCCAGGCTCTGTGAAGCCAAGTGTCCCCAACTGCCTGCTCCAGGGGAACCCAGACACCACAGTGACCTTGGCCCAAACCTTCCATGTTCTTAGCCCAGACTGCTCAGGGCTGCCCACCAATGCTTATTCAACACTCAGCCCATCATGGTGGGGCCCTGGGATGGACTGCCTTCAGACTGTCCTCCATCCTACACCCCCAGGGGCTCCATCATCATGTTAATTAGCTTCCTTGTGATTTCCCTTAAATAAACCATCCCCAGAGCCACCCACCCACCCTGCACCCTGAATATATTATTCTATGGCTGAGGCCTTCTGGGGTGGAGGGCCCCTCCCCCCCTCTGCTCCTCTACTCCCTAAAACATCAGAGTGGGGTGAGAGGGTTCCCTCAATCCCTGGGCATACAAGGGGAGCCTGAGCTGGGGTGGCAAAGCAGGAACTGTCTCCTCTGTTGCTCCCATTCCCAGACCACTCTCTTCTCCTTGTCCTCCTGGCAACCTGGGTCAGGCGTGACTTACCCAAGGTCACACACCCAGGATGGGAGTCCTGACCCATCTAGGAGGTCACTCTGCTTTTGGCAGCCCAAACCAGCTCCCCAGCAGTGGGATTGACTTTAAGCTTGTCTCTCGCCTAGGCACCCATGCTTCTCCAGCTCTGAGTGAGCTGAGGGAGCTTCTTGTCTTAACTCCACTCTGTCCAAGACCCCTGGGCCTGTCTCCCAACACTCTGCACCCCTGGCATCTCCAGGTCTCTCTTGCTCTGGGGATCCTCAGACAGCACCAGGGCATGGAAGCAGTGGGCCTGAGGTGTGGGCAGCGTCTGGGCCCAGGCCAGGCCTCACACCCAGTACTGGCCGTTTCGGAGGGCAGGGTTGGGTGTCCGGCAGAACTGCAGTAGCTCAGGGTCAGGCTGGCCTCCTGACGGGGGCCCCTGGCCAGGCACCGCTGTAAGTGGGATGGCTTGGCCTGGCTCTACCTTTCGAAAGGTCTCTGTGTCGCTAGCCAGGCCATTGCGGGGCTTGGCGGTCAGGACCTGGACGTCGTGTTTGCCCGTCTTGTTGCGTTTGTGGAGGTAGAAGAGGAGGGGTAAGATGAGCGCCAGCAGCAGGAGGACCAGGCACACAGGGATGATGACGCTGAACATGTTGGCCTCCAGGAAACCCAGGAAGCCACTCCTGGCCACAGTGGGCACAGGACTGGATGCTGCTGTGCCTGGCTCACCTGTGGGGGTACTGCTGTCTGGCTTCCCTGCTTCTGTCCTAGCAGCCTCAGGGACACTGAGCAGGGCCACACCATAGGGCCGGGCTGCATCATAAGGTTCAGTGGCAAAGTCCAGCGAGGCCACAGCAGGTGGGACACCCCGTGCCCACAGCTCCAGAGTGAGACTGTCACCTGCGGGGCCAGGAGACCTCCCCTCTGGCCTGCCCAGCTCCAGCCCCAGCTTCCCATCCTCCAGGTCCTGCTGAGTGAACTGCTCCACAAACTGGCTGCTCCTGGGCTCTGTCCTGGCCCGGGACACACGGACCACACGGCCATGTCGGGGTCCTGCTAGAAGCCGGAAGCGGGGCACGCTGCCAGTGCGGTTGGCCAGTTCACCAGCATCTAGGACAGTGGAGTCCAGGCGCAGGGTGGCACCCTGGGGCCATGGCCCACCAGCCCACACGTGCAGCAGAGCCCTCACGGTGACATTCACTGTGGCGGATGCATTGATGCCCCGGGCCAGTGCTAGGACTGTGAAGTGATCGTGAGAGGAGGAGAAGTTAGTGAAGGCGAAGACCACATCTCCCTGGTCGACCTGGAGCTGGCTGAAGGCTGAGGCAGGCTGTCCCCTGACCAGGAGCTGTCCGTACAGGGGCCCCTGGGTGAGGCGGTATGCTGCATCTGGCTCCTCGCGATCAGAAACGACCTGGAGCTGCTGCCGGCTCAGTGAGGAGCGCCCCAAAGCTTGGGGCACTTCCAGGGGTGCTCGGTGCTGCACCTCAATGGCAGATGGCAAGATGTCCACTGCCAGGGACATGGGCAAGGGAGGGCTCGCCCCATCAGACATGCTCAGCTGGAAGATGCCTGCCACGCTGCTCCCGTTAGCCACGAATGCCAGCCGTCCTGCATCCACGTCGGCCTGCGTGAAATGGGTCACAGGTCCTGGGCTGCCTCCCGCCAGGATCAGGAAGCCACTGTGGGGTGCCCGCTGCACCTCATACTCAATCTCTTCTGGAGCTGAGTCTGGGTCCACCACACTCAGCTGGGCTCGGGAGACAGGGGCGCGGGAGCCCTGGGTGAGCCTGAGTGGGATGGAGGCCTGTGGCCGAGGAGGCCGTTCGTTTACATCCCGCACAGTGATGATGAAGGCCTCTGAGGTTTGGGGTCCTGCCACGGAGGTCCCTGCTGGCCCCTGAAGGTGGGCCCGGAAGCGGAAGCCATCCTGCTGGGTGCCCCCACCACCATGGGCATACACCAGCTGCCCTGCAGCCAGCTCAGACTGCAGGAAGTGGGGTCTCCCGGCATGGAGAGGCTCCTCAGACACCAACAGCTGGCCTCGGGTGGGGAACTGTGTGATCTGGAAGAGGACGTCGTGCTCTGGGCGCTGGGGTGCTGGCACACTGGCCAGCAGGTTGGAAGCATCCAGGGTGACCACTGTGATCTTGGCCCTCTGGCCCTCGGGGACCCAGAGACCTGCAGGGGGACATATTGTCTATGAAGGATCTGTCCATCAAAGGAAGAGCCATGGACCAGAGGGGGACCCCAGGACAAGCTTGGGCCTCTTCCTCAGACCAGGTAACCCCAAGATGGGGCTCACGTTTCCTGGGAAGACAAGTGCTGTGTCCCGCCTCTGATCTCAGTGCTCCCCACCCATCCTCTAAATAACTTCCCAGGTCTTGGGACTGAGCTGTGGCCTGTTGCCCTCTTCTTGGGGCTTCCCTCCAACCTTGCCAGCTCATCTTGTCATTCACCTTTGTTTCTCCAGAGCCGGCTGGGGCGCTGGGGACAGGCAGCCTCAAAAGACACAGTCACAGCAAGAGTGGCAGCCACATCAGGGGCAGGTGGCGAGGACAGCAGCAGCTCTATGGCATCATGGGCTTCCCAGAAGGGCTCAGGGGACATCTCGTGCTCGTACAGGATGTTCCCAGCATACACCTGAAGGAGACACTAATGTTAGGGGGTGACGAGCAGGCCCAGCTGTGGTGCTCAGGAGCCTCCTCCCAGGCTGGTGGAGGCACTGGGCCCTCTGGTCTGTCCAACAGCCCAGGGCCCAGCCTCACTCTGGGCTCTCTGCTGTGCCCAGGTCTCTGTGTGTGACTTGCTCTGTGCCTCATTAGTTCAAGGGTCACTGTTAGGCAGTCGTGTGGCCTGGAAGAGCTGGGTTCTGGAGCAGATATCTGGGTTCCCATCTTAGCTCTGCCAGGTGGACAGAGCTCCAAGTCTCAGAAATGATGCCATTCATCCAGGCTTCCATCTAACTCCAGGACCTTCTCCTCTGCAATGGTTCCCATCCTCTCTTACCTCCAGTGACACTTCTATAGTCTCCTTCTTCCTCCTGTACTGCCATCGCCCCACTCAAATGGATCATTCCCTTCATCTTAAAGAAAAAGTTGCCTTTTTTTTTTTATGGTACTGGGATTTGAACTCAAGTCCTTGAGCTTGCTAGGCAGATGCTCTAATACTTTGAGCCACACTCCCAGCCCTTTTTGCTCTAGTTATTTTTCAGATAGGGTCTCACTAACATTTTGCCTGGGCTGGCCTCAAACCATGATCCTCCCGATCTCGCCTCCCAAGTATCTGGGATTACAGGCATGTACCACTCTGCTCAGCTAAAAAGCTGGTCTTGATTTCATTTTTGTACCAGCATTTGCCTTCTCTCCCCTTTCATTGCTTTTCTTTGCAGCAAAACTCCCTAAGAATAGTTTACACATGTCCTCAGCTGGCTCATCCTCATGCTTTTGTTCCCATGATGTCACGAAACCTGTTCTTGCCCAGAGCACTGATGCGTTAGATCCAAGGGTCGGGTCTCAGGCCCTGCTGACCAGCTCACCAACCATCACTTGACACAGTGGGGCATTCCTTCCTCTGACAGCTGTCAGCTTCTGGGCTGTTCCACTCTGCTTCCCTCCTCCCTCGCAGACTCTTGTTAGTTTGGCTGGGCACTCTTTCCTACCTATGGGCATCTGCTTCCCTTGGGGTCTTCAGCCCCTTCAGCCTTGAGGCTGAAGACCCCGAGGTCATGGGTCAGATACTGGACCTCCAGCCCACACCACTCTCTCTTTCCTGAACCCCAGACTTGGTTCTCCACCCTCCTTGGCTATTCCACAGGGTGTCTAATGGACACATCAAACTCCACAGGCCCTGACCCCTCTCCTGCCATCCGCAGTCCTCCACCTGACAGCCCCGGTCCTCAGTGTCGCTCAGGTGGAATCCTCACCGATCCCTGGCCTCTTTCTTTCCCTCATCTCTTCATCTCCTGCCTGGACTATTGCAACCACTTCCTGTCTGTGTCCTGCCTTGACCCCTGTGCACTGCACTCCCTCTACAGTGTGCTCTAAACACAGAAGGAGCCTTTAAAATGTAAAGTGAGGGCTCTCTTTTTTCTTTTGAGCCTGGATCTGGCTATGTTGCCCAAGCTGGCCTTGAACTCCTGGGATCAACTATCCTCCCACCTCAGTCTCCTGAATATCGGGGAGTACAGGCACTCACCACTGTGCCTGGCTTGTTAGGTCACTCTTTTGCTCAAATGCTGCAGTGACTGACCTTTTGACCACAAAGTCTCTGTTATTACCCTGTTACCCCTGCAACCTCAACTTACCCCCAAGGCAACTCTGTGCCAGCCACACCTGCAATTCTTTAGGGTCCCCTTTGTGCTAAACACCAAGAAATGTTCTTCACTTCTATAGAGAAATCTGTTCCTCTCCCCTTCTAATCAAAATGCGTGCTCGAGCTTTATCTTTTGTTTTCTCCTTTTAGGAGACACAGGAAATATTTTCCTTTTTTTCAGAAAAACAGGACTTGCGCAATAGCAGGACGATGGAAGAGTGAGATCTTAGTGTGCAGAGGACCCTAATGTCTTAGTGTGAGAGACTCCCAACGCAGCAGGGCTGTGGAGAGTGGGGAGAGAGCTGGTCCCCACAGACAGCAGACCTTGTGCTAGGGAGGCAGCTGCTCCTCTGGGGTTTATTACAAAGGGACACAGGCCTTTTAAGAAATCAGGAATCAGGTTTTTGTCAAATCTCCCAAGGGATCAATGTTGACAATTAATTTAAAAATATCAGATGGAATCGTCTATGGGCCAGATGTGGCCAGAAAGGTCCGAAGGACTGCCAACTGTAACCTTTGGTCCAGGCTGGCAGGTAGACAGGAAGGGAATGGAGACGCCAGCAGTGGGCTCCCAGAGCTCCTGTGGGTAGGAGATGGGAGTGAGGCCAAATACAGGCCCGTGGAGAGGGGTCCCTGGGCTGTGGAGCAAGCAGGGTCCTCGAGTGAAAGAAATCTCAGATAAGCGGTAAGAAGACACTGTCCTGGCTTTGCTTCTTACTAGTGCCATGCATGCCGAATGAAGCTACCCGACCATCGTGAGCCTCAGTTTCCTTATCTGAAATATGGGGACACCTGATCTCCGCCCTGCCCAGCTTGAAGCCATGTAGGACAGTGGTGCTAATCTAGTCGCTGCCCAGTGCTGCCCTGCCCGCCCTCCACAGCGGAGCTGCCACGTAGCCTCTTTCCAACCTCGCCAGGTGGCACTGCCAGCCTGGCCCCATGGTGGCCATTCACTCTAGTCCTTGTTACTGGGGTGGGGGTGAGGAACTGCAGGGGGGAGGGGCACACATGGCCTGCTCCTGTACCCTCCCCCTTCCTGGTATCCAATGACAAGGCTCCCAGGGACTTGGTGCCCAGTTGCTGTGGCCACTGGCTTGCTGAATATTTCATTGTGGGGAGTGGGCCATGGCAGGAGCCAGGTTTGGGGAGCACAGAGAACGCAGGCCTCGGGGATTGATGTGACAGAGCTGAGCAACCCAAGTCACCTCCTTCCCCATCTGTGAGCTGTTTGCTGGGCAGGACTCTGGCTTTGGCCTGCTAGCTCTTCAGTTCACCTGGTAATTCTTAAGTGGTGCATATCCCCCGTAGGGTGGGAAGGAGCTTTCTGGGCTCAGGAGGCCTGGGCGGGGAGAGGGGACACAGGAGATTGCAAAGGGACCTAAGGGTGCACTCTGCCATTTTTGAGGACCAGGGGCAGGCCCTAACAGGAGGTTTTTGGTGCTGCAGTTCCTGAGTGGCAGGGGCAGATGTGTGCCCCTCCTCACCTGGAACGTGCTGGGTCTGGGCACCCTAAAGGCCCCTCAGTCAGAGCGCTAGGTGTGACATCTGCTTGGCAGAGCCTGTGACAGGGCCCATCCTCTCCACCCTGTCCCGGAAGAACTGCTCTGTCTTCTGGGAGAGCTAAGGCTGCCTGGGTACCCACAGGGCCCTCTATCCTTAAAGCAGGGTTAGTTGAGATGATGGTTCTTGTCTCACACTGGTAGCACAGAGTGCTCTGATCCCAGCAGCTCAGTCTGCCTCTCCCCATGGCTCACAGTTCCAGCGGCCCTGGTGCGTCCTGGGACAGCTGTGCCCTGATGGAGGCACAGTAGCCTCCTTCTCAGCTTGGCCTACTCAGCTGTCTGTCAGCTACCTGCTTCCAAGCTCTCCCTGCTCCTCACTGGTACCTGACCTGAGCTGCAGACTCACTCCTCTGCCCCCAGGCCTGACTTTACCCCTGCAGCAAGCACTGCCTCTCACCAGTGACTAGGGCACCGCTACTGCCCCTCCCAGTGCCCCTTTCTAGTCTCTGGGATCCAGCTGCATCTCCCTTCTAGAGACTGAGCCCTAGGACCTCATCCCCGCTCTGGGCCCAGCAAGGCTCACACATACCCACTGAGGTTGGATGGGGTGTGTGCGGTGGCTGTGGAGTGGGGCCCTTACCTCAGCCTGGGTGAAGTTCACCAGGACCTCCCCAGTGCTGCCCTGCTGGGTGTGGAACAGCCGGCCATGCTGGGGCCCCCGCAGAACCCTGTAGAGCAGGTGCTGGGGGTCAGTGCCTGCACTGGAGCTGGCTCTCAGGCTCTGGCTGCTGAGTGGCTGGACAGACTCTGCGAGAGGCAAAGGGGCCTATCAGTCTTGGACAGGAGCCAGGCCAGGCTGGAGATGGCCAGAGAGGGTGTAACATCCTAGTGGGCCACCTTCAGGTCTGCTCCAGAAACCTGGCCCCCAGGAACACCCAGGCTTGGCAGACCCACCTGGGCAGACGGTCAGCGTCCGGCTGCCATCCAGTGAGAGGAGCACTTGCTTCTGGGCTGTCACTTGGAAGAAGTGTCTGGGAGAAGTGTGCTTGCCATCAGAGAGGTCAAAGTGGAAGCCTCCGTCCAGGGCACCTGAGGACAGGGGTGTATCTGGGTTCTGCTGGTCCACAGTGGTTCCCCATCCTCAGGGAACTCAGGGGGCTGAAGAACCAGAAAGCCAATCTCTTGGCACCCACCTCTGTGTGAGAACAGCACGTGCCTGCCATCCAGCTGTGCCTGTGTGAAGCGGCGGACCTCAGAGCCTGGTGTTGCTTGCAGAACTACCCGTCCATTGCTGGGCTGCTCAATGGTATAGACAAGGTCTTCCGGCCCTGAGTCACCATCTGTGCCCCTGAGGGCCTCGGTAGGGATAGGCACAGTAGTCCCTTCCCACATCTGAGGACACAGACCAGTAAAGGTTCTTCCTTAATCATACTCACCCACCCCCTTCCTCCCAGCCCTGGGGCCCCATCAGGGCTCTGAACCCCCTGTGTTGAGGCCCTTGGCTGGGAGTTGGGCCTGTGCCATCTGGGCTCCCTTGCACCAAGGGCTAGCCACCCCATTTACCTTCCCCTGACACTCCGGGCCTCAGGCTTCCATTTTCTCTATTTGCCCTAATCCTGCTTGTCCCCTAAGGTCAACTAGGACCCTCCCTACCTACCTAGGAAAGCCTCCTCTCTGATCTTCCCCAAGTTTTCACCCTCAAATCTCTACCCAACCCTGATCCACAGATGCTTCTTCTGCCTCTGCCTCAATGGCAGGCAGGGATCCACTTCCCACGGTGTGTCTGGCTGGGGTGGGCACACGATGGAGTGGTAGGTTTTAGTCTGTCCAGGATGATTCTAGTTGAGAGGGGTGTGGGGGGTGGGAGGAGGAGAACAGAGGGATAATGCCGGCTCTGGGACCCCACAGTGCAGAGGCAGCATTGGGATGGGTCCTTCCCCATACAGAATGAAAGGGGAACCCTCAGGTCTCCCTTGCAGCAGGGTGGAACACTGTTCCTAGGCCCTGTGCCATATCCTGCTAAGTCCATCACTTGGGGGCATGTGGGCAGGGGCTCCCCAAAAGAAAATAGTACCCTGGCAGTCCTGGGCTCCCGCCCACAGCCCAGGAAAAGTTGAGGCAGCATCTTGGGGTAGCAAACACCGGTGGACAGCACCACCTGGTGGCCAAACTACCACACAGCAGTCCTGGCTTATGGTCCCACTTCTCCACTGGGCTCCTTATCACCTGACTGCCCCCCACAGATACATCCTATATCACAAAAGACTCAGCACACCGTGTCACAGACAGCCAAAATTAGCCCTCTTCTAGAACTTTCCATAGCTACTGTTGATGGGGGGTCTACGCCCTAGAAGCTGGCATTCAAAGTTCAGTCCATCCACTACTGTGCCACGTGGGCTTGGTCAAATGGACCCTTCTGTTCCACCAGTGACTACTTTTATGGAGTGCTATCCTTGTCTGGACCTCAACTTTCATCTCTGCTTTGTGTACAAGGGGCAGGAGCTTACAGAGCCCAGCAGTAGCCTTTGTTTGCTGGGCTTGCAAGAAATTTTATCAGGCCAGGCATGATGATGGGTGTCTGTAATCCCAGCAATGAAAGAAGCATAGACAGGAGAATCATGGTTTGAGGTTGGCCTGGGTGACATGTGTGAGATCCCATCTGAAAAATAACTAAAGCAAAAACATGTCCAGCGCCGGTGGCTCAGGCCTATAATCCTAGCTACTCAGGAGAGAGAGATCAGGAGGATCGCAGTTCAAAGCCAGCCTGAACTGCAAACAGTTTGTGAGACCCTATCTTAAAAATACCCAATGCAAAAAAGGGCTGGTGGAGTGGTTTAAGTGATAGAGCACCTGCCTAGCAAGAATGAGGCTCTGAATGTACTACTTAAAAAAAAAAAAAAAGAAATTTTATCAGGTGCTTTGGTCCTGAGGGTCGTAGGAAAAGATTTCTGCTACAGATGAGCGCAGGGAATAGCAGGACCAAATACAGTCATTCACACTTCTAAGTGTCCAATGGAAACCTGACACCTGCGTTTTCCTTTCAGCACATATCACATTTGTCCTTGCAACAACCTAGTGGTGCATTTGGCAACGGTCTCATTTTGCAGAGGAGGAAACTGAGTCTCAGAGAAGGGGAGGGAGATACATGTCGGGAAGTGGTGGGTCCTGGCCTCCTCCTAGGGGCAGAGATAGGTGGTCCCAGGGATGGTCTCACCTGCAGGCCCGTGTTTGTGGTGAGGACAGGGGGTTGGTCATTTACGGGCAGGACGGTGATGGTGAAGGTCACTGGGTGGCTCTGGCGTTCCACCTTTGAGGCATTAGCCATCAGGACGAAGCTGTCTGTGAGCGTCTCACTCCCGTCATGCACATAGCGGATCAGCTGTTCTTCCACCTACAGGCAGGCCCAGGACTTAGACTTACCTTACTGGTCTCAGGCCCAGCAAACTCATGGCCTGTTGCTGGGTGCAGGAAGAGGCTGCAGCCTTCAGAGCCTCAGTTTCCATGGGTGGAAAGTGGGAACAATAGTTTCTATCTCCCAGAGGAAGAAACGAGATAAGGTATATAGCAGAGAGTCTCTTTTGCACACATCCCCAGGCTGGGAGTCCCTGGCGCTCCCCCACTGCTCCCAGGGCTGAGCTGAAGTCCCAGGGGTTCCCAAACAGTCATACATACCTCTTTCCAAGAGAAGGTGCTGAGGGTGGCATCTGGACGTTGTCCCTCTCTCTGCAGGGCCCCGTGCTGGGGCGGCTCCAGCACCTGCAGCTCAAGGCCTGGCAGTGTGGGGAAGTAGGGGCCAGTGACTCGGAGCAGTGGGGGGGCCAGGTTGCGGGTGCCGCTCTCGGGGACGCTGAAGTTCTGTATCTCCAGGGGGATGAATGTGGGAAGCACCTCCAGCTCCACGCGGATGCCCTGGAGGGGAGTGCCCAGGCCCGAGGACACGTCCAGGGAGAAGGTGTCGCTCCGGGCCTCAGGGCGGGAGTGCAGGTAGAGGACCTTGCCTTCATCCACAGCCTCCTGAGAGAAGCTCTGCACAGGGTCCAGGCTGGGCGGCTTGTCCGCAGGGGTGCCATGGGACACCATCACCAGGTAGCCAGCGCTGGGGGGGCTCTGCACTGAGAACACGATGTCTGCTGGCTGCACGGCCTCCTGGGCTGCCTGGTTAACAGAAGCCACAAGGGGAGGCTGTCATGGCTCTCAGTAGCCATAACAGACTCAATCTCCATGTCTCCCTCACTGCCCCAGGCTCTGCTGCACACTTACACCACACTCTGGCAAGGACACAACCTTCTCTCTCTCTCTCTCTCTCTCTCTCTTTCTCTCTCTTTCTTCCCGTTTCCCCCACACCCACCCACCCACCCACCCAGGCTGTGTGCTCTGTCCCCATGGCTGGTTTCTCTGGGGCCTTCCATCCCTAAACCCTGCAATTACACTTCTGACCGCTAGAGGGCACCCACTACTCTTCTTAGAGGTACAGGAGCCCACACTCCAAACCCTAGGTTTTCAGACCTGGGTCCAGCCCAAGGGCTGCTGGGTGCTCCTTCACTTGATTGTCTAGCAAAAAAAAAACAAAACAAACAAACAAAAAACGCTAAACACCACCTCTAAACACACACGTCTGATTCTCTGATTCTGTGCCTTAGCAGGGCATGTCCCATCTGCTTGGAATATCATCCCCTTTTCTTGGCTATTGACATCCCATATTCTTCAAAGGCTGGTAAAAATTCTGCCTTCCCCAGCGTGAGGACTTCCAGACATCAGATATGTTTAAGTCATAATCTACCCAGAAGTCCAGACACCCAGAACTAGAAGAGCCTTCAGAAATTGGCATTGTAGGAGAATAAGTCCAAGAGAGGGCAAGGGATTAGCCTGAGGTCACACAGCAAGTCAGCAAGCCTGCCTTGCTGATAGAGTGGCCTGTGGTTGCTCTGTGAGCTTTCTGGCTGGTTATAAGCCCTCCACAGACCCTCACAGTCTTGGTTTGCATCCTGGGAAAAGAGCTGAGGACATGGGGGATCTGTGTCTGTGGTGAGCAGTCCTCCCAGATGCTTGGGTTTTGCTTCAGAGACACTGTGGGTCTGGCTGGAGCCCAAAATCTGCATGGTTGGTCACAGCATGAATGTATGTGTATGTGACACACACAGCAGATTCCCTGGAAACTCACAGGACCACGACACATACAGATGCATACCCAAGGCGAGCACACACTCCTAACCAGGAGCCACCACGGTCCTAGCCTAGACACACAGCAAGCTTGGCAGGAAGGCTGGGATGGACGGGCCCCTCTGCTTGCCCCAGAGCCCTGCTTTTACCTCCAGATGGTCCCTTCTGATCTCCGCTGCTTCTCCCTGGAAGACATAGATCTTCTTGTGCTGGACGAGCTGCAGTGGGGCCAGAGGACTCTCCAGGGCAATAGTCACCTGTAGGGTGGTATCTGTGTGCACTGGCCCAGCTTCCACAGAGAGAGCCAGGGTGTCACGGGGGCTGAGGCTGCCGTTGTGACTGTAGAGAACAGCCCCGTCCAGCAAGTCCTGCTGGGAGAAGGCTGTGGCCGGCTGGCCAGCCCTGAGCAGCTGTCCCCAGCGAGGGCCAGCTGTGACATGGTAGTTGATCTCATCCCCACTGCGGATGTCTAGGTTGGTGTCCAGATGGAGTACAGCTGTGTCAATGGTGCCTTGGCCTCCTTGAGGGACCACGAGGCTGGAGCCATTGGCCACATGGAGGTAGGGCTCCGAAGCTTGTACCTCAAGCATGGCGGTGGCTTGGTGCTGCCCATCAGACACCTGCAGCTGGAGCCAGCCGTGGTCGGCCCCTGAGTGCACGAACAGGACTTGCCTCTTCCGGAGGTCCTCCTGGGTGAAGCGGTAGATGGGTCGCGTGGGTTCCTCCACAGCCACGATGCTACCAAAAAGGAGGTCCTTCCGGGTCAGTACCAGCTGAGCGTCAGTGAAGCCTGAGTCAGCATCGCTGAAGGTCACATCGTCTGTAGTCAGCAGCCTCTGGCCCCCCCGGGCCACATGGAAGACACGGCTGATGGTCTGCACAGGGGCGTGGTCATTCACAGGCTGGATGGCCACTCGGAAGACACCGCGGACCTCTTCCCAGGCCATGTCGCCACTGCCCTCGCCCTGGCGTGTGGCCACAAATGGGATATCATCTTCTGTGGTCTCTGAGTCATCGTGCTGGTAGACCAGTCGTCTGTGCAGCAGGTCCTCGTTGCTGAAGGATGTCACTGTGGTGGCCTTGCCCTGTGGCCCCCGCCAAGCCAATCTTCCATGGCGGGGTCGCTCCATGACCTCATAGAGGTAGTTGGCACTGTTGAGACTTTTGACAAAGAGGTGGTCAGCGGAGAGGACGCCCTCCCCACCCTCAGGCACAGAGAGGAGGACATTGGTGAGGATGGGAGCATCTGGGTCACCACCAATGTGGATGGGGAAAGTGTAGAGTGGGGAGAAGTGTGGCGGAGCCGTGACACGGAAACGGAAGGAGTCCTCTGCTGCCTCGGAGGCACGTACTGTGGCCTCGTAGGTCACCTGCCCAGCCTGCAGGTCGTCCTGGCTGAAGCCTTGACCGTCTGAGAGTCTCATGCCCTGAAGCTGAAGGTTACCTTTCCTGGGGGCCTGAACCACCTCATAGTGGAAGGTGCTGGGGCGTGGGCCTGCCTCTTCCTCCAGGGTGGCCTCCAGGTGGGCTGTGGTGAGGGCCTCCTTCTGCGTGTTCTGAGTATACAGAGGCTCCAGCCGCAGCATCCATACCACGGCTCTCTGGATGGTCACCGGGAAGGACAGATTGCTCAATGCCTCCTGACCCACCTGTACCTCCAGGGCCAGGTTTTCCACGGTGTCCCTGGGGCGGTGCTGTGGGTCAGTGCTCAGATACCTCACACGGCCCTGCTCCACGTCACGCTGGTGGAACGCCTGTGTGGCCCACCACTCAGCGCCCTCCACCCCACCCGCCCCCTGCTTCTGCAGCTCCCCAAACTGCAGGGCGCCCGTGACTCGGAACAGCACACTCACGTCCTGGCCCACGGCATTGGTCTCCACGGACAGGTTGGTGGGCAAGATGGGTGCAGCAGAGCCCTGGGCCAGGTGCAGCCCTGTGCTGTGGCGGATCCGTATGGCAGGCCGGACAGCCACGACCTTCAGAGTGGCCGGGGAGCTGGCCTGCAGCCCATCACTGACTCGGAATGTCAAGTCCTGAGCGGGGCCACCGCGGTGGACATAGACAATGTTGTTTCCTTCCAGCTCCTGGCAGGAGAACTCAGTTGCTGACTCCCCAGGCTGGTCGCGGTGCTCCACAGGGAGGCCGGTGGAGGCACCTAGGAGCTGGAAGGTGAGGCCCTCGCAGGCAGAGTCCGGGTCATAGGCCTGGAAAATCTCGGGCCCCAGAGGCTTCTGTGTGCCCTCCAGGATCACCATAAGGCTGCCGTGCGGGAAGACGATGCGGGGTGCATCGTTGACAGGATTGATCTGGATGGGCAGAATGTACGTTTGGCCTCTGCGCAGGCAGCCGGGCATGGGCACCCGAGCTGTCACCGACACCTCCAGTACCAGCTGGTCAGAGAGGTCCTCAGAGCCATCGTGGACAAAGCGGGCTTTGCGGTTCACCACATCCAGCAGGGTGAACATTTTCCGGGCCTGGGCACCTGGGATGTCCAGCTCCAGCTCACCGTGGCGGGCCCTCCGGCTCACACTGAACAGTACCTGAGACTTGCGAAACTCAGCCTCGGTCAGGTCCAGCGTGGGCTGCACGTGCCGCCACTCGAGCCAGGCTGTGCCGCCCTCGGCCACCACCAGTGGGCTGATGGTCAGCAGCTGGGTGAAATTGGCAAAGACAGGAGGCAGCCCTGGTTCAGGCACACATGGCTCAGGCAGCACCACGCTTGGCCACGTCTCGGGCATCAGGGTGGAGAAGGCTTCATATGGGGCATAGGCGTCCTCCTCGTATTCATCCTCCTCGGGCCTGCAGCCGGCCGCCATGTTTCGAGTCACCCAGGCATCCCGGAGTCCCTGCCTCTGGCCATTGACACTGAGATCCTCCATGCAGCCGACCAGGGAGGTGTTGGCAACCCCCGATGCCAGGCCCAGGCGGTGCTCCTGGAGGTGACGGGAGGCCTCTGTGTCTAGCCCCCCAAGGAGGAGACTGCCACGTGGCTCCAGGTAGTTGAGGACCCCACGGTTAGAAGTGCGCGTGGGGTACTGGTCCACGGAGATCTCCAGCCGGTGAATATCCAAGCGGATACTGACCTCGTGGGGCTGCCCATCGGCCACAGGCACACTGTTATGGAGCAAGACAGTACCCTGGCCCTTCTCCACCACAGCACGCAGGTGGCCCTCAAATATGTCCACGTAGATGAAGTCCCCACGCCGGCCGCCTGCTTGGAAGGCCAGGGGTGCCTGCTGGCTCCGTGTGGTGAGCGTGAACTCCAAGGTGCCTTCATTCTGAGTGCCCCACGCAGGGAAGGCGGCCAGGGAGTGGGGTTCAGAGAAGCCCAGGGCCACATCGTCACCAGCAGAAAACTCCTCAGCACAGCCCTCATGTACATCAGGGGTCAGTGGCCGGAGGAGGCTGCGGCCATTGAGGATGGCTACGTGGAGGCAACCCCTCAGGGGACGGCTGGTTCCCTTCACGTAGGGCAGGCCAAGGCTTCCAGAGCCCCCCACAAAGAGGCCATAGGTGACCTCAAGGGGGACTCCTGGGGCTGGGGCAGAGGTGTTCAGATGCCCATCAACTGACAGCAAGGCCCAACTGTCAGAAACAGTGAGCAGCACAGTGTGGGGGACACAGTCACCCAGCTGCATCTCTGCTGGGGTCTGCAGCCTCAGTTCCTCCTGGCCCAGGACAAGTCTGACCTGAGGAAAGACCGGGAGATCAGGATGGAGAATGGTACTTTGAATCTGTCACTTCCTCTACAAGGGGACAGTGGGCCCCCCAGGTGTGGGAGTCCCTGTAAAAGGGGACAGGACCCAGGACAAGGGTTTCTCGTACCATCCTTCTCACCTTCCTGCCATCTTTATTATCATCCCTCAAGCACTCACCAAAGTGAACTCTGGATCAGGCCTGGATGGGCTTGGGGACCCTGATGTGAGTCAGACAGCCTCCACCCACACATAGCAAGATGCTCCCCTAAATATTTACCTTCTTTTTGTGGTACTGGGATTTGAACTCAGGGCCTTGAGCTTGCTAGGCAGGTGCTCTACCTCTTGAGCCACTCTACCAGCCCTTTTATTGTGCTAGGTATTTTCAAGATAGTGTCTTGTGAACTATTTGCCTGGGCTGGCTTCGAACCGTGATCCTCCTGACCTCTGCCTCCTGAGTAGCTAGGATTCCAGACGTGAGCTACCTGGCGTTACCTTGGTTTTTTTTTTTTTTTTGGTGGCACTGGGGTTTGAATTCAGGGCCTTGCACTTGCTTGGTGTTCTACCACTTGAGCCACTCCACTAGCTCTTTTTTTGGCTTTAGTTATTTTTCAGGTAGGGTCTCACAGTTTTGCCCAGGGCCAGCCTCCTACCTATAGCCTCCCTAGTAGCTGGGATTATGGGTACATACCATGATACCTGGCTTATTGGTTGAGATGGAATCTCACTAACTTTTTGTCTGGGTTGGCTTTGAACTGCAATCCTTCCTTTCTCTACCTCCCAAGTACTACAGGTGTGAGTCACTATGCCTGGCTCATCTTGTTTTTATTCTTCCCTTGTTTCTTGGGTGAGGGGTGCCATAAAACCCATGTTGGAATCTATCTGTGGAATAATAGGTCACTGGGAATCTTGTGATAAGTCTTCCTAAGTAGGGCAAAATACCTTGGGCTCACTGTGCAGGAATGGGAACGCAATAGATGCTGCCTTGAAAGTTTAGTAAAAAAACCTCCCTGACTTGGGGTCGTGTGGTGCTTCCACAGTCAGATGGCAGAATGGATGGTGACAGAGGACAGGATGGGGGAGTCCAAGTACCTCTGCAGAGTGGATTAGCAAGTGCCGGACTGCACCAGGCCAGGGCTTGACAGTGACACCTTGTGGCAGTGAGAGGCAAATGCAGCAGCACATTGCTGAGGCTACAGTTCCTAGGTTCCCTGTGTACAATCGGCTGGACCCCACAGGTCTGGACTAAGACCCTGGGTTCTCAAACTCATCGTAATTAGTGGGAGACTCAAGGGACATCCAGAAGGTCCCTTGCCAGTGAAATGGAAAGTGGGGAGGCAGTGGCAGGAGGTGCTGGTACTGCTACTGTCATAGACAGACAGTGTCAATGCAGGGTGACTGATGCAATGCCAGAGGGGTACCCAGGAAGTAATGGGAGCCCAGGAGAGGGGATCTAGGCCGAACGAGCACCAGGGGGACACTACCTAGGGGAGGGCAAGCTCACACAGATGTCAAGGAGAGGTGGAAGTTAGGTGGGCACAGTTGGAAGGGTAAGGAGCAGTGGCAAAGGCCTGCAGCCACAGACCATAGATGGTGGGGGACAGGGAGCAGTTTAGCTTGGAGCACAGCAGGCAGCTAGGGATGTGAGGAGAAGCCATGTTGGAGAGGGCAGGTAGGCGGGCACAGTTGGTTCATGAGGGACTGACACTTTCTGAGATGCTGCTTACTATCTGGTCCAGAGTGGAGGACCTGAGACCCCAAGGTGAAAGTGACTTGTGCAAGGTCACACAGCTAGGTGGGGGTCATTCTAAGCTAGAGAAAGAATTCTGTCCTTGTTCCCAGAGGGCATCACTGACCTGCAGGTGTCCGGAGTGCAGCTGCAGCAGGAGGTGGTCAGCCTGGCCTGCTGCCAGGAGAAGCAGGGCTTCAGGCTGTGCCGTGGAGAATTGGAGCTCCAGGTTTATGTTGGTCAGGGCTGTGGCCACGGGCACCTCCAGGTGGCTCTCGCCGAAGAAGGAGGCTGGGTAAGAAGAGGGAGCCAGGGTCAAGATCAGGTCTTACTGAAGGAGGCTAGTTGCCATGGAGATGGACCATGGACCACCGCAAGGGTATTCCACGTTGCTGTGGACCCTATGTGGCACCACCCGTGAGCATCAGTCAGACCCCAGCATCTGGTTGCTCCTGGCACCACACCCTCATCTCATGTCCAGCCCAGGCCTTGGCTGTGAAGCCAGCTGGCCACAGAAATTTCTAGCATCTCAGGTCTTCTTGGAGGTTCCTAAGGCCACAGGTCGCTGCTAGGTCTAGCTCTTCTTCCCTGGACCCCAGAAGGATCTCCATCCTGGGTTGGGCACCTCCCAAGCCCATTGCGCAGGGATGGGGACACAACAGATGCTGTTTTGAAAGTTTAGTAAAGAAAGGCTCCCTGACTTGGGGGCCCAAGGGGAAGCCATGGCTGGCCCGACCACCTGGCTTGGTGGTCACAGCCCTCAGGGCCCTGGGAACAGAGCTTCAGGACAACCACTCCAACCTGAGCTAATTCCAATTCACATCGCTTCTCTAGGTGCCCTTCCATGAGGGCCCCTGGGCACCTCTGCCATGTCTTGACTCCTAGTTTTTTTTTTTTTTTTTTGGTCCCTGACTGGTGCCTGGTAGTGATGCTCAGACAGGCAGGACCCCAGTCCCTGTTTCCCTCTCAGGCTATTCTTCCAGCTGCCTGGAGCAGCGGTGAAGGGCAGCTTGATCTGAGTCTGCCAGGGAGCAAAGGCTCTGAGGGAGGCCAGATGGAAACCACATGCGGTATCAGACCCAAATGGGCCAAGACTTCCTCCATTACTCCGGGATTGCTTCCTGCTCAGAGCTATTACAAGTCCCTGGTGAGTAGGCAGATCCGGCCCCTTTGTCTCCACCATGGCCAAGGAGCCAGGGATGACAACGGCTGAGTTCCCCTTCTGAACCAGGCCAAGCCGGGCTGAAGCTGCGCAGGGCCTGGAAGGGCCTGCGGATCTGCTGGTTAGGCCAAAGAGGGCCTCCCCGAGGTAGCAGACCACGGCTGGTCTGCCCAGGGTAAGAGGTCACCAGGGAGGACCCCTGTTATACCATACTGGGACACTTCCTCCTTTTAAGTTGACACTTCCTCCAGGCAGTCTCCTAAATTTAGCCTCCCTTGATCTCCAAGCAGCAGCCATAATTTCTGCTCCATTTTCCAGTGTTTAGAAGCAAATATAATCTTGCTTCTGTCCGCAGACATCCAGGGCTGGGAGTCGAGAGGAACGAGTGAAAAGGAAGCTCATCCCTGATGGGTTTCCCTGAAGTCTGTGAGCAATCACAGGCCGATGGCCTTGTTAGAGATAAACTGGTGCCAGCCACACATGTGCTGGTCCCTGGCCAGCCCGAGCCAGCTGACATCCGCCCGAGGAAGTAGCATCAGCCACTGTGGTGGAGGGGGACGGAGCGGGGCGAGCCTTGTCTACCCCGTGAGGGACGTCCAAGAAAGATAAAGAGCTCGCCTGCCCGGGCTGAGCCGAAATCCCCCCTGGTGTCTCCTCGTGCCAGCACTGCTGGTACCACCAGCACCTTGTCTGAGCTAAAGGGGTCAGGTGAGAACACCTGCGCAGGTGCAGCCAGCAGGCTCTGCAGGCACAGTGCATCTTGTATCAGTGAGTAGCAGACCAGGAAGCTGGCACTTGTGGGTACCTGTGCGGGTTCAGGGGATACCTTGTTTGTTTGCTTCAGAGCAAAACACAGCCCACTAAACTAAGGCAGCCACAGCCAGGAGGCTGCAGGAGGCTGCAGGATGGAGCTGCCACCGCAGAGGTGGGCTGGAGTGGCTCATAGCAGCTGGCGAGAGCTGAGTGTTGTGTTCTCGGGGATTTTGTATGCCAGGTGATGCTGTTCACGGCGAGAAATTTCTATCATGGAAAGGAGTAGATATTACAATTCAGGGCCTTCCTCCCCACAGAAGGGCTGTTGCTGAGCCAGGAACTGCCTGACACCCAGGAGGAAGGGATATCTCTGCCACCCACACTCTTACCCTGAAGGTGTACGCTAGCTTCCTGGGACGTGACAGAAGCCAGGGATCTGGGCCAGGGCTGGCTCTAACCACTGAGCCACCTGCCCCCAGCCCCCCTCGTGCAGGAGAGAGAGAAGCAGCCTGTTTGGCTAGAGTGGGAGGGTGGCAGGAAGCAGAGGTACTTTCCAGAGAGCTGGGGTCTGAATGGGCCTATTGAGGGGTTGGGCCCTACTGTTTCCTGCGGGGAAGGGCTCACACTAGCAGCCTTGTGCTGCCTAGGAGCACAGACCGGGCAGCCCCCTCGTCCTAACAGAGGGTTCTGAGGTCGGTGCTGGCTGGAGCTTTGGAAATTTTGACATTCCCCCACCACACACACACCTCTGTTCTTCTGCCCTCTTACCGTTTCTGACAGGCTGCGGTCACAAGAACCCAGAATCCCTGTCATGGAGGGAGGAGGTAGTTAGAGGAGGGCTTCGAATGGATGGGGGAACAGGGTAAAGAAGTAATAGCTAGGAGTCAATCCCAGAGGACTTCCTGGAGGAGGTGAAGGGTATAGTGCTGCAGAGAGAAGGGGAATAGGTAGTTTCAAAGGCAAGGCCAAGTGAGAAGCTGGCAGAGATACAAAGGTCCCTGTTGGGTAGGGTAGAGGAAGTTTCGCTCATCCTTAGGGGTTCTGGATAGCTCAAAGGCAGAAAAGTAGAGGGAAAATCAGCTTGGTCCAAGCCAGATCTTACAGCCCGATGGAATTTGGCCTATGACTCTCCTGGATTAAGGAGACCCATGATTCATCAAAACACCAGTCCAGACCTGCAGCAGATGGGTGGACTGCCCTCTGGGTCAGGAGAAGGGGCCTGGGTTCCAGTGTCAGTAGTACTATCCTGTAAAATGAGAACTTCTTCCCTCCCACTCCCCTCTGTCTGTGGGGGTGAGTCCTGGGGGTCCCTCCCAGGTCTGCTCTCAAATGTGGATCCGGAAGAGGGTTCATGGTATAATTGGTGTGGTGGTGGTGGGTTGTCAGGCCTTTAGCATGGGAGAAGCAGGATGCCCAGGGGTCTGGAGGACAAGTGGGAGGCGCAGGCTGCATGGATGGGCCTGTCTGGAGGAAGGTATATAGGTGAGCTTCCAGGCTAACAGGTGTGTGTGTGTGTGTGTGTGTGTGTGTGTGTGTTTGCGCGCGAAGCGTGTGGGTGGCTGCCGGGGTGTTTTGGGTTTGCGTAAAGCTGTGTGTGTGTCTGTGTGTGCATGTGTGTGGGCTTGGAGCTGCCAGGACAGAGCAGCAATTGTGTCCAGGCCTGTCCTGCCTCTCGGTGTCTACCCGCTGTTACTTGGCCGGGCCCGGCTCCATGAAAGAGGTCGTGTGTTCCTGGAGAATTCCTGCCTCTCCTGTCTGTGCCCATCTTGAGGTCTGCTGAAGGTGGAAAGTTCTCGCTGCTTCCCACCCTTCCTCCCAGCAACAGGGCATTGCTGTCTGGGCCTTAGGGTGGGTGGTTCCATCCCTCTTCCTGAGACCCAGGGCTGGGCCCCAGAAAGAGCCTGTGTGCTTCCCTGCCAGTCCCCCTCTAGATGGGCAAGTGAGGCCTGGCTCCCCAGCCAGCCACCCTCCAGGGTTGTGCTGGCATCTCCTGGCTCCATTGGTGACCATTCCAGAGATATGAGTGAATGGGAACCTGGGTGCTGCTCCAGCAACTGCCAAACACAAGGCTTGCTTCTCTGTGTTGTTGTTTTTTGAGGTAGGGTCTCGCTATGTATCCCAGGCTGGCCCCCATCCTGCCTGAGGTTTGCATTTCCTATGCCCACCCTCTGCCTGTCCTCAGAAACCCAGGGGCGTGGGGACTAGCTAATTGTCCTCGCCCTTTGTCTACCTGTGTTGCTGCCTCTGCCTCAATCTCTTCCCAGTTTTGTCCTTGCCACCCCCCCACCATCTGCCCCATCCCACAAACCCTGCCCTAGGACAGTCTGGAGAGCCGGGCCTGGGGCCTCTGGCCATTTGTCCCCTGTGCCCCCTACTCTTTGGATGCTGAGTCTCCCATATCAAGTTCTCTGCAGCCCAAGCCTACAGAAAACTCCACTTCCCAGATGGACACCGGGAGGCTCCAGGGAAGAAGCCATCCGAGGAAGAGCAGCAGAGAGAGGCTGCAGTTCCAGCCCAGCCATTGTCTGAGCCCCACCCCCAGACTCCCCCTCAGCACCCCACTCCCTGGCAAAGGACCCCTGTATGTTTCCCGCGGCATTCCCCACTGCCTGGGGCAGCCAGGCGGGCCCCACAGCCCGCGTGCGTCACGGGAAGCCCAGCATTCCTGGGTGTCTGCTGCATCCTGACTTTATAAGGGAGAAAGCAGGAGCCCAGAGCCATGGGCAGAATGGCCAGCAGGGAGTGCCCAGGACCCAGCCGAGGGTGGGGACAGGAGATCTGGGTATTCAGAGGGTGGGGGATCACCCATGCTGATTCACACATTCACTTACTCACTCATTCACACACAGATACCGTAATACAGGGATGGAGATGGGGGAGGAAGACCAACAGGAGAGACAGAACACCTGAGAAAGATCTGAAGTCTTAGAATGAGAAATAAAGACCCCTCTTTATAAAGACTGGATGCAGGGATGCAGATCAAGGTTGAGGAAGGCCATGGAGCAGGAAAAGCCAAGAGGGCCAGAGGTGGGAGGCTGGCAGGAGTCTGCTACTGTGGCCAGTGAAGTATGTGTGGGGGGGACCCAGCCAGCTGGGAGGGGGGAGTGCTGCTCTGGGGGAAGCTGGATTTCTCTACCCTGGATCCTTAGGGTTTGGCACCAGGGGTGGCAGTTCCTGGCTCCAGGTCTGGCTGAGCATCTCCTTGAGGTAGCTTAGTGGGTGAGTGCTTGGGAGGCTGAAGAAGGAATAAAGGAATAAAGGGCTGTCTGTCTCCCCTTGAGAGTGTATGGAGGAAGCAGAGGGCCCCACATGAGGACTGAATGCTCCTGTGTGAGAACAGGAAAGGACCAGGTGCCCTGCTCCAGCAAAGGCCCTCCCTGAAGTCACCCAGCACTCAGGCCAGGTTCCCTCCTCTTATACCTCCAAGGGACTATCTCTCTTTTTTTCCCCCTACTAATATTCTGCTTTCAAGCTAAGCAACCTCGAGGGGCTGGCTGGTCTTGTCTGATTTGCAGCCAGAGCCTGTGGGTCTGGTCTCTGTGCTCTGCCCCTCTCCATTCTGAGCTGGGAGCATGAGGCGAGATAGGAGAAGCAGCTCGCAGACTTGCCACAGTGTGTGTGTGTGTGTGGACATGCACAGGTCAGCATCACCAGACCCTGCGTGCAGGTAAGGACGCTGGCATGAGCCCATAGTCTAGCCCAGCTGTGGCTCTGGGTATTACCCAGGACTGGAGGTCCCCCTGCCCATCACATCTGTCTCCCCATCTTCTCCGGGGAGAAGCTGCCTGTGGGCCTAGCGGGTCACAGTCCCTCCCCCAGCATGTTCCACAGACCCCCAAGGCCCTGTCATCCCAAACCACACTACTGCCTTCTCCTCAGCTCTGAACTCTGCAGGTGCCAAGGGCAAAGATTTCAGTTCAGACCAAAGGGATGAAGTGGTCTTCCCAGGGGTGACAGTGGGGTCACCTGAGCCAAGGTTAGAAGGCTCAGTGCTGGCCAGGGTTGCTGCCTGGGAGTGACCCACACACCTACAGAGCCCAGGGGGCTCCCTCCTCCTTAGCCATACTAAACCCCTGATTCCAGATGGGGATTCTGTAACTGGGGCCAACCCCAGTTACTGGGGCCACTGGCGCTGCCATATGAACAAGAGCAGATTGGCTCAAAATCCCATGGGACTCCAGACAGCAGTCACCCCCTCTGAGGAGGTAAGACCTTATTCCAGGAAAGCTCTAGAACATGAAGAACCACTGGGTTCCTGCGAGGTCCTCTGCTGGGGTCCAGGTAGACCCACTCCTCCTTACTCCAAGAACTCTTGAGCTCAAGACTTACACTCAGGGGTCTTGACCTTCTGTTTGGTTGCCTTTCTGGACCCTGGCAAGGCCAAGGAGGCCAGGGCACCAACATGGTTTCCTCTGCTATGGCCTGAGCCCTGGCCTCAGTCACTGGTCTTTTAACCAAGTGCCTAGACTTACCCATAGGGAGGGGCGTTTACTGGGAAACATTTCCAAATTAGGGATCCCCTCTGGAGGGTGAGCGCCCTGAGAGAAAGCAGGAATGGGTGGGGTGCGAGATGCCGAGTATGGCTCATGAGGCCTATGGGGGCACCAGAATTGGCGCCCTGGGCTCCCAGCCACGCGTCCCAACCCCGGGGCCATATAGGGCACAGAGGAAGTAGGCGGGAAAATAAGAGGTTTTGATGGAAGCAGCATCCCAGAGTCCACCCAGGCTGGAGGGCTGGGATCCGGGAGCAAGCGGCTCAATGGAGTCTTTGTGGAGCCCTACTGCTCCCAGGCCCCAGGCAAGGAGGGCGAGGCTGATGTGGTGGAGAGCAGTTCCAAGAGGCTTTTCCCTGCCTTGTAATTTTCCTCCTTGTGCAGGAAGATGGGTGGATTTCCAGACCCTTCTCCACATCTCCAGTCCCCTTCTTTCCATGCCCTCCCCAGGCTGGGGTAGGGTTTCTGGCAGGGGAGAGAAAGAGGAGGGACCCTCCCCTGGCATGGGGCCTGTCTAGCTCCCTGGCCACTGTGTGACATCTCCCTTTTACAGGTGAGGAAACAGAGGCTCAGGGAGGGCATTCCCCCGTGCGACATCCTCGTGGGGAGCAAGGCACAGCCGGGACCTGAGCCCCTGTGGGTACCGTGGGTGTCAGCAAGGGGCGGTGCAGCAGGAGCCTGTGCACACAGAAGTGGCGGCTGCTTTGTGAATCGGAAGTGGAGCATCTGTGCTGGCCCCAGTGGGAGGAGGGTGTGAGAGCTGGCCCCCTGCCTGGGAAGACACACTTTTTCCCTCTCTCCCCCCTGAGGCTCCTTCTGTCAGTGTGGGTGGAGGTGGGAGGAGCAGGGCAGGGAGGGAGCGCATCTGCTTTGGCTGGGCTGGTAGGGCAGCCTGGCCTCTCCTGAGTGACTGGAGGGGTAGGCTCTGGGACTGCCAGGAGGGGGAGGGCTGGCTAGAGATGACTAGGTGCAGAAGCAGTGAAAAGTGCCAGGCCTGCCCACTGGGCTTGGAGGTCAGGTAGGAGGTGGGGGAGGCAGGGGGTGTGAGCTCTACCCAGGTTGGGAGTTGCCCTTGTGGTTGGATCAAGCCCTCTCCCAGGAAGGAAGCCTGTGGCTTATCTCTGAGTGTCTGTCTCCTCAGCTCTGCAGCTCTGGCTGAGAAGCCACTAGAATAGGGTTGTTGGGCCCCCTGCCTGGCAGGCTGGCTTTGGAGACAATGAGTGTGTGAGTTTGGACAGTGGCTTGCACCCAAAGCCTGGTAGCCCAGCTTGTACACAACAGACTGTGTGCCTTGGAAAGGTCACTGGCTCATCTGCGATAGCTCCCAGTCTGACACTTAGTGAAGAGGGGTGGGATGACCTACAGACGGATGTCCCATGTCAGATGCTGGGTCAGAGGTGATCTGCCCTACAGCGTGTGCACACACAGACACATAGTCTCCACTCAGACCCGTGCTCCCACAGTCCTCTGGGCTGCTTTCCCATCTGTGAAAGGGGACCTAGATGAAGAGACTGACCCACACCTGGACTCAGGCCAGCTCAGTCCAACCAGAAAGGGCTGGTAGAAAGGTGTGGTCACTACAGTGGATACAGCAGAGCCACCTTTGGTCCAAATTGTCACAAGCCTAGCCAGGCTGGAAGCTTTTTGGTGGACCGAGGATCAAACCCAGGGCCTTGCATATTCTGAACTTGCTTTACTACGGAGTGACACCCCTACAGGCTAGAAGCTCTTAAGGACAGAACCTAAGGCCTGTGTCCCCTGCCCAGGCCACTTGCACATCCACGAGGCTATGAACATATGCTGATGGAGGAAAGGTCAACATCTAAGGGAATGACAGAATGAAGTACAGGTGGCATTTGGCCCCTTTGGAGGGATTTTCTATCGGAGAGCTGTCTCACACAGACCACAGGAGAGTGTGGCAAGGAGGGTGGGCCAGGAAACCTCAGGTTTCTGCTAAGTGGGTCCTACAGGGATCCCCAGACTGAGGCTTGGCCTCCTGGGCGACCTGCCTCCTGCCAGACTAACTTCTCCATGGCTCCCTGGCAGCCTGAGGCCCTCAGGAGCTGTACTCACTGCTGCACACCCTCTCCGAGGCTGCTGATGTACCCACATCTCTGGTAGCAACTCGCCAGGGCCCAGGCCCACTGCCAATGCCCCTGGACATCTGGACCACAAACCCCCATACCCACTCCATCCATGGCAAACCACACTCGGGGTCTTCCCTCCCCAACCTGCTCAGTGATGGCCCAACCATCCAGCCTTGCTGGGCAAAAATCTGAGAGTCTCCCTGGACTCTCTTCTTCCTTTCTCCCCACTGCTAACTGATACCCATATTTCATCTATCCTGCCCCTAAATTCTCCTTCAAATTCATCTTGTGTCATCCCACAAAGCAGATCTCCACCTCTCCTTGCCAGGCTTAATGAACTTCCTGTTCATTAAGTAACCACAGTTGACCTGAACTGAGTTCCCTTTGATGGAAGTCTTCAATGGCTCTCCATTGCTCCAGGATCAGGCCCCAAGCCTCTAGCATGGCACAGAAGGCCCTGGGTGACCTTGCTCCTGCCCGAGGCATTCCCACTCACCTCCCTTGAACAGGCTATGCACCAGCCTCACTGGACCTCGGGCTTTTCCACCCACCCTAGCATGGCCCTACTCCCTGTCTTGGCTCCTTACTATAGCAAGAAACAGTCCTCCCACCCTTCCCCACAGCCCAAGGAATCTTCTCTGCTTTTGGGGTGCAAAGGCACCAGCTGTAGCTCAGGGAATAGCTGTATTGCTCTCACCTCTCTCCGCTGACACTGTGTGTCTTGGGGACAAGACTGACCTTGTTTGGTGAAAGGAGATGAGAGGGAAGGAGGGAGGGAGGGGCAGCATATGCCCTCAGTTGACCCTGCTGGGTGGGGTGTTACCTGGGAGCTTGCCCTGGTCCTCTTCTCCTTCCTCTCACCCCCAACCTCCTTTCCAGTCCTCCTGGCCTGCCAGGGTCCCTGTGCTCAGAGGCAGGGGGCTGGACACAGTGGCTGGGGAGGGGTGGGAGAGGGACCCAGCCAGGCAGTGCTTTTCTGTGCCTGTGGTGACCAAGTCTGGTGCTTGTTTTTAAAGAAAATAGAAGCAGAGCCCCTATTTATAGCTGGAGACAAGGCCACAGACAGGGGATTTGAGGCTGTGCAGGCTCCTGCTCGGCTGAGCTGGAGGTGGGGCCATTCCCAGGCCCCCTGCTCCCCTTTTCTCAGCCCCTAAGGAAGTAGCTGTGGGATCCTGACATTCCCTGGGACAGGATGTAGCCTATGCTTTGGTGCAGGGGAGGGGACTTGGGGGAGAGGGATGGAAAATTTCTCTTGGGATTGATCCCTGGGGCCTAGCACCCTATGTTGGAATGGTGGAGGTGGGTCTGTTATATCTATGAGAAGACAGAGGAGGACCTAGGGGTGCCAGCTACAGGAGGTGCACTTCAGATTGCCACCAACCCTGGGTAAAGGATGACAGAAAGAAAAGCAGGGCCAGAGAGAAGAGGGAGGCAGTCATGGAGGCAGGGATGGAGGAGGAGGAGATGGAGAGAGGGATGAGGAAGTGGCGGGGGGTGGGGGTGGGGGGAGAGGGAGACAGGGAAAGAGAGAGAGAGAGAGAGAGATGGCAGAAAGATGTTGAGAAGTGAGAAGCAACAGGGTGGGGGAGAGAGACAGAGGGTGGGTGATGAGTGAGAGAGAGACAGGGTGGGGGAGAGAGAGAGTGGCCCAGGAGAGAGCTCTGTGGCCCAGCTGTGAGAGGAGACAGGCACAGCAAGGAAGGCTGAAGAGGGGATTCTGTCCATACAACATCTTCATGGAGCCAAGGCGTGGTGTAATGTCTGAGGGGACTCGGCTGAGCAAGGGCAGGAATTAGGCATCTCTGTGGCCTTTACCCAGAGCCTGGAGACCTTCTGCCCCTGCTGATCTCAGGGGCAGGCCTAGGTCTGTGGTGACAATGACAGGCGGGGTGGGGGAGCCAGGCGGGGGAGAGCCCATGAAGATGGGCCCGGTCACCAAGATCTCTAGAGGATCATCCTAGATGGGAGGAGGGGCAGGGCAAAGGTAGACCCCTTGGTGACATCTTGACCTCTGACTCGCTAGGGAGTGAGTGCTGGAGAGGTTACAGGCCAAGGCCACGCCTCGGCTCACACCTGCTGCCAGCCTGTACTCAGACCTTCCTGGGTTGTGCTTATTAGGGGCTGTGAGCTGACTGCGGGCGGCCTGGGTATGTGTCATAGCCACAACTGGTGACTCAGACAGTTAAAAAAAGGAGCATCCCCAAGCAGTGACTCAAATGGCTCTGGAGGGGCTGGGTGGGTCTGGCAGGGACAAGATGGGGTGGTCTGGGTTTATTTTTGGCAGTGTAGGGCCAGGCCAGGGGGTGGAAGAAGGGAACCGGGGGTGGAAAGGAGCGGCTACTCTCACCCTGGGAGAGCCCCAGGGCTCACTGCCAACTTAGGGGAGTGGCTTCTCAATACCAGTGGGCTCTGTGAGGCAAGGCCGCCTCCCAGCCCCATTCTGGGCCCAGTCTGCCCTGTGGTGAGACCCCGATAAGCAGTCAGCTCTCAGAGTTTTAGAGCTGATCTAGGAGACTAGAGATCCCACTCAGAGGCCCACAGAGGGACTGGGGCTGCTGAAGGTCACACGGCAGGGCCAGGTATCTTGACTTGTCACACAGAAAGCATCAGCTCAGGTCCCTACCTCTTCCTTTCCCAGATTGCTCGTAGTCAAGGAATGAGCCCCCATCCAACTCAGCTGGGCTCCACATGGGTGACCAGAAGCACATGGGCCTCAGATGACTGGACACGGAAACTTGGCTCGGGGCAGGTGCCTGGATCCTATTAGCACATATCCGGGGAATTGGGTGGGTCCTGCCCAGGGGTCTGTGGAGACCTTGAGGTGTCCACACAGTGGGATCTCAACCCGGGGGCTAGGGCTCTGGTGTCCCTGGGCCAGGCTGTCACCTCTGATCTCACGCCTACACACACCTCAGGCATCACCAACACCCCACAGAGGCTCCCTCACCTCCCCTGGCCTGGGTTTCTGCTTCTCAGGAAGCACCCACCACTGCTTATCATGAATGGTTGGAAACAGCCCCATGGGATCTCTGCTAGTTGAACCATCTCATGTCACGGGGTCCTGGCCAGAGTCTGGGTGTGTGCCAGGAGGGGACTCCTGAGAAGTTGACAGAGCAGGGAAATACAGGCTTCTGGGCTCCAGGCTGATCCCACTGCGTGGACCCCCTGTAAATAGTCCTGGTGCCCATTCTCTTCTGCTCCCCACCTGCTCTGTGGACAGGGTCTGAGTCTACATCTCCCATATGCTCTAGTGGGGTTGTCAGGCCTTGGGAAAGAGGCCCTGGAAGGGTGGGAGAGGCTGTCTCTGCCTCTTCTGACAGTGGTAGGGGGCCCTCAGCCTTGGTAGCTGGATGCATAACCCCTACCCCCACTTTCTGCAGTGTCTTGGGCTGGCTGATATCCTCCTGGGGTGCCCACTTTCCCTACCATGGCGCTTATTCCCACACAGACCCTCTCACAGGGTACCTCCTCCAAGTCTTTACCTTGGAACCTTTCTTAAAGGGTTCTGGCAGGAACCCACCCCAATCCCCCACAGGGATGCCCTCTCTTCACAGGAGCAAGGCATAAGAACAGTAACACCAGCCTCAGATGCAGACACTTAGCATTTACTCCAGACCAGGCACCAATTCTCCTCTATCTTCAACCCCTAATGGGAAATCATTCACTCCTTTTAAAGGAGAAATCTGAGGTGAGAGACAGGTCAAGTTACTTGCCCAAGGTGACACATGGAGTGGTGAGGCTGGAATCCAATCCTGGGTGCCCTAACACCACGCTTGTAACCACTCTGTGCCTGGCCTCTTGCTTCCTGGGAAAGGTTCCCTGGGGCCTGAGTCAGGAGGAGTGTGGGAGGGGAGCTCACTCTTAGCCCAGATACTCCCCAAAACAGTGATTTGTTCTTTCCCTGACCAGAGTGGGAAGAGTGTGCGAGTGAGTGAGTGAGTGAGTGTGTGTATGTCTGGGTCCGGGCTAGCCTGGCTGGCCTCCAGCTGCAGGAGAGCCGGTGGCTGTGCACTGCGGCTGTGCACAAGTGAAGGGGGCAGGGAGGGGCTGGTGTCGTGGGAATCAGCATTCTGGGCGCGTTGATATTTATAGTTGTCCCCTCCTGAAATGTGGGCGGGAGAAAGGGTTGCTCCTAGGTGGGAACGGAAGTTGGTCTCGTCTCCCTGATCCCTTCTGGGTCCCCAGAGAGTAGACTGGCCCAGGCCAGAGGCCCTGCCCTGTCTGTGGAGCCAGGGGCTGTGTCCTGACTTGGGGGTTGGACACTGTCCTTGCCAGAGCCTGCTGAACACACACACACACTGAAGGTCAGGACCAGGGGGCAGAGGGCAGGTGAGGGTAGGAGATCCAGGGCAGGGCTCTAAGAGAGAGACAGACCAGGCCATAGGTCTCAGAATCATTTGTGGTTAGAAAACACTCCCAGAAGCCGTGGTGACAGGCGAGGAGACCAGTTGCTGAGAACAGCTCGGACAGAGACAGAAGGGTGTTGGGAACAGTGGATGAATATCTGCTGGCTGGGTTCATCAGACAATCCCTGGGACCCAGATCACCTTGACTGTGGAAGCTGAGAAGGGCACAGCACGGTAAATGGTACTGATCATTGGGCCTGCAGGAGTTTGAACTCAGGGCCTCAAGCTTGCTAGGCAGGTGCTCTACCACTTGAGCCACTCCACCAGCCCCTTTTGTGTTGATTATTTTCAAGATATGGTCTCACTTTTTGCCCAGGCTGACTTGGACCACCATCTTCCTATTTGTGCTTCCCCTTGTTGCTGGGGGTGACAGGTGTGCGCCACTGACTGTTTGAGATGGGGGTCTCTCAAACTTTTTGTCCAGATTGGTCTCAAATTACAATCCTCCTGATCCCTGCCTCCCAAGTAACAAGGATTATAGGTGTGAGCTACCAGTGCCTGGCCATAACAAGGTTCTTGCCTCCCTGGAAGTTCAGGAATGTCCTGCTGACTTCCAGGAGGAGCAGGAGTGGGCTTCTGAGGCGGGAGAGACCCCAGTGCCTGGGCCTGGCAGCCAGGAGGTTGGGGTCATGGTTTGCTCCCTGTCTTCTGGCTCCTTGACTACCATACCTGGGGAAGGACATCTCCCAGGGAGCCCTGGGTTCAGTCCTGATTAGTCTGATTCTTTAATAACCAGGAAGTTAAGTTCTTAATGCCTTCTCTCCTTCTCTCTCTCTCTCTTTTTTTTTTTTTTTGGACTACTATGTAGTCCAGTCCAGGCCACCCTTAAATTTGATCTTTTCCTTCCTTGCCTCCCAAATGTTGGGATTATAAGCGTTCACCACATCTGGCAAAATCTACATCTTACACAAAACCCAATCTATAAACATTTGTTCAGGGAGCTGCTAATCCCATATTCCCAGGTTCAACTGCTTCCAGGTGGGTTCAGGTGTGACCTCTAGAGCACCTTGAGGCAGCATGTGTTCTCTGATTGGCTCAGTGATACCCAGAGAAATCTTGGTGGGCCAGCCCTGCACTCAACAATGTTGTGGAGAGTCTTGGAGAAAGCAGAGGGGACATCTGTCCCCACGGAGCTGCTGGTCCTGTGGGGAGGCCATTACCACCAGAGAATGAGGACAAAGGGCAGGGAGACCTCGTCCCAGTCCACTAAGATTATGCTCTGTGACTCTGGGCTAGCAGCCTCCCCTCTCTGAGTCCCATTTTCCCTCTGAACCACAGGGGCCTTGGTTGGGGGTTTCTGCAGTGAGGTCTGGGGTGGGTCACAGCCTTACTGGCACACTGCACCCGTTAAGGCAAGAGATGCACACACTGAAACGTTTAAGCATGAGCCATGGCTGGCGGCCTCCCTAATGCACACCAGTTGGCAGAGCTGGCTCCTTGCAGGCTGTGAGCCGGCGGGCGTGGGTAGGCGCTGAGCAAGAGGAAGGAACGGTCAACAAGACAGCCACTGTCCCTGGCCAGATCCACCCACGCCACCTCCAACACATGGGTGAGCCATGCCACCAAGCCACCTTGACAGCAGCCTGTAGGGCTACACCCTACATCTGAGACAAATGCAGCTTCATCTGCTACCCTAGTTGGGGGAGGGGGCCTCGCTTCTGCTACAAAGGGGGGTGGTTGGTGTGGTGGGGGGCACTTGCTGGAGGGACAGGAACAGAGATCTGGACTACTCAGGGAGCTAGTTCTTTCCCTGTTGAGGCCTAAGCCTACTGGTGGGTGGGGTCCACCAGCTGATCCAGGAAGGTCTGAGAGCCTACAGAGTGACCCAAGGAAGTCCCTGCTTTTCTCTGCTGCTCAGTGCTACCATGGGGCTGCAGGACATCATGCCAGTGCCCACCAGGACTGTCTCTGGAGGGAAGGGTTCAGTCTCAGTGACCAGATGGCCCCGCTCTCCATGTTTGGAGGTGTGGGTCCTCCTGAGAGGCAGAGAGTTAGGAATCTCTACCCTAAATGTGGTTCATTCCAAGACTGCTCAACACAGATTTGAAGCAGTGGTAACACAGTGTGTGTGTCTGACCCCTTGCTATGTCTGTACCTGGAGAAAGTCTTATCTCTGGAAGGCTCTACAGATCTGAACCTAAGTTGGGGCAGAGGGGCCAAGAGTTAGAGAGGTGAAGGATCAGAGGACCAGGGAGGGAACAGTCCCCTTTGTTAATCTGTTCCTGGTCCTAAACAGAAGCCACAGCTAGGCCCAGCACCCCTGCCCCATCCAGTGCTCTCTTCCTCTCCCAGGTGCCGCTCAGCCCTGGTTGCAAGGTAGGGGGCTGGGAATGAAGCAGCAGCCTCTGGAGACTCCTGGTAGCAGTCATTTCCACAGGGTCGGTGAGAGTGGCCATCTCTATAGCCTGTGTGTCCTTGTGTGTGTGCCCCATCTGTGTGCACCAGCAAACAAGCTATTTCCAACACCCCTCCCCTGCCGCCCCTCCTGGGCAGCACGCCCAGTTCCCAGACTCAGCTTATATACTTCCTCCGGGAGCTTCATACACGCCTGCTCCCCTCCCGCCAGCAGCCAGCCGCCTGGCCCACCTGGTGTGGCTCCCCCTCCCCCACGGCCCCCCAAGCAGGCAGAACTAAAAGGCCCTTCTTGTCCTGCCTGGGCAGGCAGACCTTGGGAGAAGGTTCAGTTATACTTGGTTCTGAGACAGCTTTTCTAGAGTCGGGGTGGGCTGGGCCAGGGGCTCTGGCCCCTGCCCTGCTCAGAGGTCTGGGGCAGCATGTACAGTGCACACAACTCTGAGTCTGTCCCCAGCACCGCTGGTCTCCTGAAGTCATACTCAGAGGCAGCAGGATTAACCCAGGTTCTGTTTCTTGAACCTAGGGCTCCATGGCCTTGCTCTTTAAGATACTCCATCAGTAAGGCCTGGCACAGAGGTTCACACCTGTAATCCCAACTACTTAGGAGCTATACATAGAAGAATCATGCTCTAGGCTTGCCCAGGCAAAAACTCCAGACCCTATCCAAAAAATAACTAAAGCTAAGAGGGCTGGGGGCATGGTTCAAGTGGTAGAAGACCTGCCAAGCAAGCGTAAGACCCTGTGTTCAAACCCAGTACTACCAAAAAAAAAAAAAAAATGACATTCCATCAATTCTCAGCCCCTCCAGGCATTGCACGTAGAGCCCACTTCAGCCTCTCACAGTCAGTGAGGCCAGGCCGGGGAGGAGGTTCAGAAGCCACTGCCCGTCTACCTTCCTGCACTGGGATATGAAGTCCTTTCCTCTTTGCCTGCCCTTTTAGCATATCTCCTTTTCAGCCTCCCCCAGCATGTGCCCCGCTGCTGCGCACCTCCCCCGGAGCTCAGGAGAAGCTAGACACCTAATTTATCACCCAATGAGGCAGGGCTGGGACTCTTCCTGGGCAGCTGGGATTCTCTGTGGGACTTTGCTTCCTCTCTGGGGGCTCAGTTTCCCTGTCTGTTCAGTTGGGAAGTTGTCCAAAATGGTTTCCAAGGATATCTGACTCCCAGGCCTTGTGCTCTGGATGCAAGAGAGTCTCCCAGCATGCCTTACTCTGAGACATGAGAACTCAAGGGCCTCTGGGTCTGGGGGGGGGGGTCCAGGAGAGGTGAGAGTAGGGGGCTTCCTCAGATACAGGTTGCCCCTTTTGTGGTCCGGGACAGGGGTCTGTGAGATGGGCTTGTGGACAGGTGCTCTGTCATGGGAAAGAAATGGGTACCATTTCTTTCACTTCTTCCCCATTTCCAAATCCTTCCTAAAGACAAGGGTTAGTTTAACATTATAAAACCCCATGGACACCATGCTGCTCTCCTGCCCTAAACCTTCTTTGACTCCTCATTGCCACAGGGCCTAGGCTGTGGGCTTCCTTTAGCCATGTAAGGTTTAGTGGCTCAGCCCAATAGCGCTTCCTGGCCTGTGTTCAAAATATGCTTTCCTGACAGGTTTCTGGCCTTCCTATCTCCTCTCTCTCTTACACCTACCTTAGTGCCCTTGTTCAGGCTGAGTAGTGCCTAGAGACTCACTTTCCATCCTCCAAGGCTTGGTTCAAGGGCCACCCTCTGTCCCTCCCCAGCTTGCTTCTGATTTTCTCTTCTCTACATTTTTTTTTTTCCAGTGCTGGGGATCAAACCCAAGGCCTCATACATGCTAGGCAAGTGCTCCACCACTAAGCTACTTCCCAAGCTCTTCCTCCACACTTTTCATCTGAATCTTTGCCTACAGCACTAGGAACTGCTGTTTGAGTTTGAATCTGCTTTTCTGCCTCCTGAATGAGTCCAAGTTCAGCCTGTCCATTTCTGGGCACCCCTCATCGTCTAGCACAATGCCCCACGTTGTCAGTGCTAAGAAGGTATTTTGAGAATGGTTCTCAGTCAAAGACCAAAGAGGTGGGCTGCTGGGATATTTCCTGAGGCAGAGCTGGGGGCTGGGGATGAGTTGACCCCCCAGTCTCCTTGGTGCTCCCTCACTGGGATGTCTATCCATCACCCAGGCTATGAGCTATTAGGGAGTGGGTCCTTGCAGTAGGAACAGGGGATCCACTCTGACTCACCCCAGTGCAAGGGGGGTCCTCCCTGACTCATTTCCCTTCTGGGTACCTCGTGATGCCCTCCTTGAGAGCTGGCTTCCCCATCTGATGGGAAGAAGGGTGTGGCATGGGTCCCTGAAAGGGAGACTCAGGCTCTTCTGCAAAATGTTGCTTTTGGGAATGGTCCCAAAAGATGTAGGCTGAGGCCTGATTCATACATGGGGAGTAATGACTGACAGGTCTTGAGGCCACAGATCTTATGGCATAACTAGACCATGCCTTCACTGAAGGAAGAATGGTGTAATGCTGGGAATCCTGGCATTGTGACAAAGCAGAGATGCGGGCTAGCACCTCTCTAGAAGGCAAACTTTCATTCAGTCTCTGCTGGGATCAGACACCAGTGCTTGGAACAGGGAGGTGTGGCAGGGCTGTCAGAGAGACAAGCCTTGCTGGTGCACAGGATTTCTGGGGGGTGAGAGCCCTTTTTCTTGAGGCTAAAGAGTGGGTGGTCCTGTCTGTCACCAAACAAGTCCTCTCAGCAAGGAGAGAGGAGATGGAGAAGCAGAAGGAAGAGGCCAGTCAGTCGGACCTCCTGGGAACAGAGGAGGGGGACCCGGAGAGGGCAGGGTGTAGAAGGCTAGAGGCAGCTGGAGGAGGTGGAGGCCAAGGTGTGTCGGGGGCAAACACAGGGTGAGGCAGGGTGGCTCCCTCTCCACTGCCCTCCTCACCGCACTCCCCACTCTCTGTCCAAGGCCTCCGGAGCGGGAATGCCCACTTCTGTCTTTGGGCACCAGTTTGGTCTCTCCAGCCTGTCTGTTGAACAGAGCCAGGATGGCATTAGTGTGGCTCCAGATGGTGGGTATCTTGTATCTTGGACAGTTCTGGAGAGCAGAGCCAGCCCTGGGCAATCTGACGCCAGGGAACCCTGGTCACCCGTTTGACAACTTGGGATAAGCAGACCCCCCCCCCCACATAACCTGAGATCAACAGCTTTCCCTAGAGGTCCTGTGTCCACTCCAGTGTGGACCCCAAGAGACCTCAGCTTGGCGCTGGAGAAGCGTAGCCCCCTGGACTGCTGATCCGGGGACCACTTCTGTCCCCTGGGGTCCCTTTTCCCTCCCCTGGGAAAACCCTGGTCAGGGTCTCACTCACCAGGAGATGCGGGTCTGACCCACAGAGCCAAGGTCAGGGTCAGGGCCAGGGCCAGGGCGGGGACTGGCGGCGGGAGCCTCGGGGGCCGCGGGCTGGGGCGCATCGCGGCGGCTGGCCGGAGGGACAGCAGGATTGGGCGCTGCGGAGTGGCGAGTGCGGAGTGGCTCCGGGCCGAGTGCCTCGCAGCCCGCGCACTTAACTCCAGGGGCGGGGCGGGCGCCGACCCGCGCTCCGGGCGGCAGACGGGCGGGGGCCCCCGCGCCTGCCCCCACCCCCAACCTTCTTAAAGGGCCCGTGCTGGGGCAGAGGCGAGGGGACCCTTACTGCTATGTCAGATCCAGACCCCACCGTGGAGATTTGGGACAAAGCCCCAGGAGGATCCAGACCCCCTGAGCTCTGACTCCAAGACCCCTGGAGACCCCTTCTGGGAGGAGGCCTGAGCTGGACCAGCCCCGGCACTTGTCCCCCTCCTCTGCCCTTGCATGGAGTGTGTAACCTTAGGGAAGGAAGGACAGATGTCCCTACCCCCCACAGGCCCTTTGCCGTTGAGGTCTCTTCAGAGCCCCGTTTTCGCTGTGAGGACCTGCGAGGCTCTGGCCACTGGTCCTGCCACCTTGACTTCTTCGCCTGGCTGTAAAGGAGAAATGTCTGGACTTCTCACAGGGTATCATTTGCCTCAAAGCACCCCTGCAAAGTGTGTGGGCCACCCCTCCTTTTATGGACACGGATACTGGATCAGAGCTGGAAGTGGTGCTACAAAGCCCCAGGTGGAGCACAGGTCCCTTGTTATTTGGAGCCTGAAGTGCAGGTCTCCTGACCTCAGAATCCAGTTGTTCCTACTTGCTGGGCTGCCTCCTGGAAATCTGGCCCTGGATTTAGCTCCTACCTAACAGCTTCAGCCTGGGCCCTTCTCCTCTTGGCTCCCTCCCAGGCTAGAGCTTCTGCCTAGTCCCAAACAGGAGTTGGAAAAAGGGGAGCAGTGCTGTAGGTTTCCAGCACCTAGAGGGTAGACTGAGGCGACAGCCTCAGCCTCAGCATTGCTCGCCTTGGAGTCTGGATCCAGCCAATGGTGGAAGAACGGCCCTGGAAGGCTCTTCCTTCATCTCTCACCCAAATTCCTCTGCTTCTGCCTGCTCCAGCCCACAAACTACCTCACCCCACCCCACCCCACCGTGCACCTTCTTCCTAGTCCATCCCTGGCCAGTGACAGGCCTGCAATGTGTATAGCAAGCACTTCATAGTTTGTAGCAAAGCTGAGTCCCACTTTGCAGATGAAAAGACGGATATAGAGCAAGATCAAGGGACTTGAACAAGTCTACTCAGGGGGGAGCCAGGTCTTTGAGCCCAAGCCCAGTGGTGCCAGGTCCCCGTGGTGGGGATGAGTACTGGTCTTGACTCCAGACAGACCCGGGTTGTACTCTCAGCTCTCCTTTGACCAGCTGTGTGTAACCTTGAAAAAGTTCTTTCCCCTCTCCACGTCTCACTTTCTTCATTTGTAAAACTGGGTGTGTGAGAATTAAATGCTTTAATGTATCTCACGTGCCTATCCCAGAGCCAGGGCATACAGTAGGTGCTCAGTGAATGTCCTTTTTCCTCCTTCTGTCATCTGCACACCCCAGTGCTTCGCCATCTCCATACAATTTACACAATCCCTTCCCTTGATGGGATGTCAGCTGTGAACCTTGAATTTCCCCTCCAGAGGAAGCTGCATACAGTAGGTGTTCAATAAATGCTTGCTGGGGTCAGCTAAGAAGCCAATTGCTGTTGTTCTATGGGGATTTTGACAAACCTGAGCACTCCTATCCAAACACCCTAGAAGGTCTGGGGCAGGAGCTGTACCCCAATGGCCTCAGGGACAATAAAGCCATAAGTCCACAACTTGTCCTTTGTTCTCCCTCTCCCGAGTCAGCAAGACACCTGGCCCTTATTAAGGACTAATTACTGGCCAAGTATGGGTCTGGGGTTTGTGAAGCAGCTTGGAAGACTATTTGGAAGGAAGGTGTTTTCTTTTTAGGAATGAACAGGAAAGAAGGCTTTTGCTCCTTTATGAATCAAAAATTTTGGTTGAGATGTCCACAGGTCCCATGTCCCCCATCTCTGGTCCCTACCCACCCACAGATTTGTCCATCACCACCAGGACCAGGAGTCCTTTGCCTGTCTGGGGAGCCTCCAGACAGGGAGTTGCTGCCCACAGCTGAGGTTCAAGTCGGGATTAGCTCAGAGCATCCCCTGCCTAGTTGCCAGCTGAGCAGAGAAACACAGGCCTGGAAAAGCAATGCAGTCAGCTCTGCAGTCATGACCCAGCTGCCGCCTACACTGGGGCTTCCCGCTTTATGAACGTTCACCTAGGACTGGAGATGTGGCTCAGTGGTAGAGTGCTTGCCTGGCATGCTGAAGGTCCTGGGTTCGATCCCCAGCACCACAAAAATAAATAAACCCGCAAACCAACCAACCAACCAACCAAAAAACCCCAAAATCATTCAACCTGGTCTCTTGATCCCCTGGGTAGTGGGTGTTCTGGACAGATGAAGATCTCAGTACGAAAGGGATGCTGGGGCTCTGGAACTTGACCTTTATTCAGCCTGTAGTCTGGTATTTGAACGCTGGACCAATGCTGAGCAGTCATACCAGGCAGACTGGCAGAAAGTTGAGGTGCCCATGGTGCTTGGGAACTGATCTCTGCCCACCTCCTGGCCTGCCCTTCAGTCTCTGCCCTAGCGCCCTGGGTATTTTTGTCCTGAGCAGAGCTGACCTGGGCTCCCTGGCACCCTGAGGCCTGGCTCATGCCTCTCTTCTGGCTGCCAACTTTGCCATGACTGTCCAGATATCCTTGGTGACCATCTCTGACTGCCCCTGCCTCCCTGGCCACATCTCACCTTCCCCCCCAGGAAGTCCTCCCTGTCCTCCCTGGAGTACTGATCTCTTGTTTTTCCTTGTTATTGTTTGTTTGAGATAGGGTCTTGCTATCTCAAGCCTGGGATAGCCTGGAACTTGCTAAGTAGCCCAGGCTGCTCTTGAACTCATGATCCTCCTGCCTGGGCCTCCCAGGTGCTGGGATTATAGATGTGCGCCATAATCTATACCTGGCCATGGAGTACTGATCTCTGTAGTTCTCCTAGTTCCCTTCGGCCTGAGTAGCCTCCCCTGCTTCTGCCCCAGACTGACCCCTTCCAGCAAGGCACAGGACAAGGCACATGGCGGGAGGGGAAAGAAGGCAACTCAGAATACCCTAGAAGAAAGAAGAGGGATTGCCCCTACCCATGAGTGAAGGAGGATTCAGAATTCTCTGAAGCTAGCTAGGTATGGTGACATCCACCTGTTATTCCAGCAATGTGGGAGGCCATAGGTAGAAGAATCAAGGTCTGAGGCCCGACCCAAGCAAAAATGCAATACCCTACCTGAAAAATAACTAAAAAAGGCAAAAAAAGGGCTGAGGGTACGGCCCAAGTGGTAGAGTGCCTGCCTTGATTCAAACCCCAGTACCACCAAAATGCTCTCTGAAGCTACAATGACCTGGGATGTGTGCTGCCTCAGTTTCCCCACATGGTCTGGGAGAACAAGATATCAGAAAGCCCTCTTTCCCACCAGCATTCAGCCATGCTTGCTGGCCAGGCACTTCAGGTCACTTTACCCACTCTGGCAGTGGCTGCAGCTCCACCCTGTCCTCAGTCAGGGTGTTTTGCACCCTGACCGCCTGGGCTCCACCCAAGAAGCCTGTGTCCAATGCCAGCTTGCTGGTAAATGGTGTGTGCTTGTGCCCTAGATGGGGCGGTGCCTGAGCAGAGGGTGCTTCCCGAGGCCTGGCCCTCAGAGAATTGGGTCTCCGCCATGAAGGACACAGAACCCTGGGCACCACCGCTCAAAGGGACGTGGGCGTGGGCTCCTTGGCCCTGCAATCTCGTGACCAGGAGCTCCGTCTCAGCAGGCCCCAGGCTGGGACCTCTGACAGGAGCCTCTGTTAGGAGTGGCCTAGCTCCTGCTCTGGCTGAGGCATCCATGGGGCTCCTCCAAGTGCAGCCAGCCAGGCTGAGGCGGGCGGGAGCAGCAAGTCCCAACAATTACACAATTCAGAAGCTGAAACGTCTTTTCTGCTTTCTTCAGGAGCAGGCTGTGAATGGGAGGCAGTGGAGAGCTTTGCCTGGCCCCGGGGGGGCGGGGGCAGGCTCTGAGTCATGCCCAAACTGTGCTGAGAATACGGTAGGGGTTGGGGACCCTCTTGGAGCCTCTGTTCCCCAGAGCAGGCTCTTCTCTGCCACACCACATCCACATAGGCTTGTGGCTTCAGTGGCTGTGACCAGCTGGCCACAGCTGACTCTCCCTGGGGTTGTACTATTTCTAAATATTAGTTCATGCTGTTAGCCCTTGTCCAGCCTTCTGGTGCACATCCGCTGCCTGCAGACAGCCTCTGGGAGTGGTCTGAAAGGTCCCCATCTGAATGGAAAATTTGTGAATGTGCTTGCTTAGACTCTGGCAGAGAGCAGGCACCTTGGGGGACTGGGGGGGGGGTGTCCCAAAAGGATGACAAGTACCTGCTCTGGACAGAGACTGAGGCTTGCAGTGGGTATTAGGAGATGTGGATCTGAGCTGGCGGTCAGGCAGGGCAGTAGAAGGAATGTGGGGTTAGGAGCCAAGAATTGGGTCCTGCCAAACTTTTTCTGTGTGGCCTCAGACAAGTCACATCACCTCTCTGTAACGTGTAGAGCCATGTGGTGTTTGGACGATGGCCTCCATCGGAGACGCTGGGGTTTGTAAGCTGTAGAGGGCAGTGCCTGGGGGGTTACAGTGATGGTAGCAGTTTATGCCCAGGTTCTGCTCTCTGTGTGACTCTTGGGAATCCCTTGAGAGATGAGGCTGACAACCAGGAGGGACCTGGAGCCGACTAGCAGGGCTGTGTTAGCTGACCTGGGGCTGTGGGGACGTCACCCTAACAAGAGTGCATAGCGTGGACTTCAGCCCCTGACATTGTCCTGTGGTAGCCAGACTCCAATGACCCTTTCCTGTTGGCATTCGTGTTCTGCATAGTCCCCTCCCTCCGTGAATAGGGCATAGCCAAGAGGGCCTGGCAATATGATGGTGTGGCTTCGAGGCAAGGACATAGAGGACTCAGTGGCTTCTGCTTTGCTTCCTCTGGTTGCTTGCTCTGGGGTGGCCAGCTGCTGTGACCTAAAGATGGTGAAGTATGTGAAGGGACTACAGCTAACAACTGGCCCCATTTATGGGGGATGTGGCTCTGCCAGCCCCAGTTATACCTTTCCATGACCCGCTGACACCTTGATTGCCACCTCCTAAGAGACCTCAAGCTGGAGCCCTGCCCTCCCCCAGCAAAACCTTTCCAAACTCCCTGACCTCCCCCACTGTGTGTGACAGGAGGAGATGGCTGTTTTAAGCTGTTGGCTTTGAGGATAATTTGTTATGTGGCACTAAAGGACTGATACAAACCTGTACAACTGTGAGTAAGTCCTGGCACCTAGGAAGCAGGGCTCTGTTCTCAGATGGAGGAGTGCTACTTCCCTGATCAATCAATGGGTCAACTTACATTCACTCAACAACCACTTTTCTTTTTGGGGATGCTGGGGATTGAACCCAGGGCCTTGTACATGCCAGAAAAGTGGCCTACCACTGAACAACACCTCCAGCCCCAGCCCTACAGATATCTCTTAAGCATAGACCAGATGCCTGATGCTGGCACTGGACACACAGGGGTGAATAGCAGACAGGAGCCTGGCTTTACGGGACTTAAAGACTCCCTGAAGTCACTTGGTAACTGGTTGGATTGAGGAGTAAGGACAGGAAGGTGTCCTGGACAAGCCCAGGTTCCTGAGTGGGGCACTTGGGTAGGTGGTGGAGTTTTCTTTTGCTGCACTGGGGTTTGAACCCAGGGTCTCACATGTGCTTGGAGGTGCTCTACCACTTGAGCCTCTCTACCGGTCCTTTTTTGTGCTGGGTATTCTAGAGATAGGGTCTCACAAACTACTTGCCCAGGGTGGTTTTGAACCTCGATCCTCCCTAGTAGCTAGGATTACAGGCATGAGCCACCTGGCACCTGGAAGTTTTATCACATTTTTATTCTTGTCTGTGGATCTAGATCATTTTTCCTGAACCATTTGAGAGTGTGTTGCATAAATAATTTTTCCCCTAAACAGGTTGGTGTGTATTTTCTAGGAACAAAGGCTTCTTTTGTAACAGGAGTGCAATGAACGCAATCAGGGCATTAACTTGCACAGGACTTGGAGTAAGCCACAACTTTGATTTCTGGTTTTGCCAAGTTCCCAAACAATATCCTTTAGAGCAAAAGCAAACCCTGGCTTTGGTGTTGCATTGTTTGTCCTATGTTTCATTTGTTAATCTGACACAGTTGTTTCTTTGTGTTTTATGGCACTGCCATTTTTGGCAAGTTTGGGCCAGTTATTTTATGGAGTGAATCTTTTTTCGTTTTGCTTTTGGGGCTGTACGAGCGATAGAACTCAGGACCTCACACTTGCTAGGCAAGTGCTCTCCCGTTGAGCCTCCTTTTACTTGTTTTACTTTGTTTACTTTGTCTTGCATTTTTTCCCCGGGTTGGCCTCAGACCATGATTCTCCTACCTCCGCCTCCCAAGTAGCTGGGATTATAGGCATGAACACACCGTGCCTGCTTGTCTGGTTTCTTCGTGATTAGATTCAGATTATGTATGCATCCTTGGTGGGAACACCCAGAAGCAGTAATGCGCTCTTCTTAGTGCATCCCACTGGGAGCACTGTGAACGTCCCACCATGGCTGTAGACACATGAGACGGTGTCTGCCTGGCACCACCTTCTGGGTGAAGTTACTGCTTTTCCTTTTGTGATTAATAAGCATTTGCCAGTGTTGAAAGGTCAAGGTAAGGAGGAAGAGCCAGGAGAAAGCCTATGAAGGGGCAGCCAAAACCAGGGAAGGGAAGCTAGGGAAGAGGGAACCAGGAAGAGGTGCCAGGTAAAGGAAGGACTCATCAATCATTTTGGTCCAGCACTGCCAGAAGAGGCTGAGAAGTGTCCACTGGATGCCGTGGCCACATGTTGGTCAGTGGGAATTGAGTCCGGCCTCGTATGGGTGGAGCCATGGGCCTGAAGCCAACTTGCAGCGAGTCAAGGGAGAAAGGGAGTCGGAATTAAGAGCACAAAGCCCTTTTTTGGAAGTTCGAGGACTGGGCAGATAGGGATAGGTGAGGATGGAGAAGTGTGAGATCAGGGGAAGGTTTTTAACGGGTGGAGGGGACTTTGGCTATCAGAGAGTGATAGGAAGGCACCAGAAGAGAGAGGGAAGACGAAGGAGATGAAGGTGGCCTATCCACAGAGCCCCAGGTGGAGGTAGAAGTGTGAGCAGATGCCCGGGTGTGGATGCGGTGGGGAAGGTTCCAGCTCAAGTCCAGTCTGGTGGCCTCTCTGTTCTCTGTGAGGAGCAGGTGAGCAGGGGATGGAGGGAGGGCCGGGCAGGCAGAGGGGAACGAGCCATGCTGGGGATGATCTTTGGGAAGAGGGGAAGCAAGCTGACCCGAGGTGGGGGCAGCCATCAGTGAGGACTGAAGGCCTGAAGGCAGAAGGGGCCTGAAGGTTGAGGAGGGGTGTGGGGTCAGTGATGGGGCCCCTTGTGCAGTGAGAGTGCAAGAGAAAGAAATGAGAGCCAGGGGCTCCAGACGGTGTCCAGAGGGAGGTGGTGAGAAGCCAGAGTTGCTGTCAGTGACAGGGGCTGAAAGAAAGTCTGGGAGCTGGGAGGACAGTGAACTGATTAGGGGTGGTCCCTGGGGAGGTGTAAGTCACCTGGGTAATGGCAGGAGTTGGGGGTGGGGTGGAGGCAGCCATGAGCAGAACCACCAGGTTTATAAGGGAGAGACAGGTGGCCAGCGTCCTCTTGCTCCTACCGTGGGGACCTCTTCCCTGGCTCAGATCAGTTGTGAAAACCCCAGGACCCCAAACCTAATCACGTGTCCTGTCACACTCCCCACCCCAGGGGTGCTCGTGGCCTCAGTGCTCCTTTTCTTACCTCCTATTAGATATAGCTGAACTGCCACCAGGAAACAAGTGTTTTTTAGCTACACACAGATCTTAACAATACCATGCTCTGGGAAAGAAGTCTGGGAAGGAGCTGTCAGACAGTCACACCTTAGTGTGAAATAGTTGGTTTAATCTTTTGCCAAGGGAAAAACAGACGTTTTTAGAAGGGAGGGCATCAGAGCCTATGGAGATAGATGGGAAAGGCAAAGGGTAGAGAGCCCCAAGGGCTGTGCAAGTGGCAGGAACTCTGTACTCATGACCCACCCACCCTTCCTATCCCTGTCCCCAACCTAGGGCACCCACTGGTAGTGACAATCTGGCTCCCTTTCCCTCCCCTGGGTCCCCTGGCCCAGGGTCCTGGTGACCTCCAGGTCGGGGATAGTGACATGGAGCTGAGTTCTCAGGGCTCCACAACTGGGTTTGCAGTGTAGAACTGTACGCCACGGTTTGAGCGCCATGGCAACTGGGGGAGAGAAACACTCTGTTTCAGAGTCCAAGTTCTGCTGTGATGTCATTGCCTGCTCCAGTCGCTGGACCTGCCGCTGGCTGTGCCCCAAGCAGTCTCAGCTGCACAAGTCCCAGGCCCGGCTTCGTGCCCGGCCCATCGGCAGTCTCTGAGGAGGGGAGGAGTGGACAGAGGGGCCTGGGCAGGGGTACCCGGCTCCTGGCCCGCTCAGACACTGGTGGACCTGCCACGGCCCCTTCCCAGCCTCAGTCATGAAACTGTTGAAGGGGGCCAGGAATTCAGTGTTTTATGGGCAGCAGCCAGAGGAGAAAGTGCAACTGCCCTCTTGGCAGGAAGTAAAGCAGACCCCGGTCGTCCTGGCCACCCTCAAAGGTGAGAGCCTGCCTGGGCTTTGAGCAGCCTTCTCTAAGGGCTGCTGGTGGCTGGGCGGGGGTGCTGTCTGCTAGCCTGCCTCTCTCTCTCTCTCTCTCTCTCTCTCTCTCTCTCTCACTCTCTCTCTCTCCAGTGCTGGGAATCTAACTCAGAGCCTCACGCATCCTAGGCAAAGTGTCTACCTCTAAGTGACACCTGCAGCTGTAACCTTAGCTGTTTTTATTTCCTTTCAATCTTACTTTCAATGGAGACTGTTCAAATTAATTTTTACTAAGTTGTTATTGACGGATATTACTTGAAGTGGGACATGGGATAAAGTAGTGGGTTCAATGTTTGAGCTCTGTTGTTCGATTGAGAAGTCTTCCATTACCGGGTGTGTAACTTTGGGTGGATATCACTAAAGCCTCAGCATTCTCATCTGTAAGATGGGAGAAACGAGAGTTCCTTACAGGGTTGGTCGCGGGCTTGACTGAATAAGCCATATCAAATGCTTACCATGAGATTTGGTACAGAGGAAATTCTTAATTAATTGCAACAGCTAGTTTCCCTTCCCTTTCCCTCCCCTCCCCTCTCCTCCCCTTCCCTTCCCTTCCCTTCTCCTCCTCCTTCCTTTTCTTTTTTGGCAGCAGTGGGGCTTTTTGACCTCAGGGTCTGCACTGGCTGGACACACCTTCAGCCCTTTGTGTTTCTAGGTTATGTTTTTCAGATAAAGCCTCCTTTTTTTTTTTTTGCCAGGGCCAGCCTTGTACTGTAATCCTCCTACCTATACCTCCCATGTAGCTGGAATGATAGGCACGTATCACCATACCTAGCTTATTTGTTGAGATGAAGTCTCGCTAACACTTTTTGCCGGGGCTGGCCTCAAACAGATCCTCCCAATCTCTGCCTCCTGAGTGTCTGGGATTGCAGGCGTGAGCCACCATGCTGCTGCTGTTTTTCCTTCTCCTTCTCCTTTTCCTCCTCCCTCCTCTCCTTCCCCTCCCCCTCCCTCCTCCTCCTCCCCTCCCCCTCTCCCTTCCTGTTAATTTTCTTATGCACCACAACCCACTGGAAATTGCATTTTCCTTGGCATACCACCTTCCTCCCAAGGAGGCAGCAGGACTGTGAGGTCCAGCACTGTCAGGTCACTAAGATTGAAGCCCCATTGTTCCCAAGTGCAGGGGCTTTCCCTGCCTGTGATTGGTGGGCTCAGACTAAAGGCTGCCCTGTCTGTCCTCACAGGTCCCGGGCCTGCCAAGTACCTGCGGCCATCCTGCACAGGCTACATAGGCCATGACAGCTCCATGTTCCAGGAACCAGCCTACACCATGTGCACCCAGCACTCAGAAAAGCGTGAGCGGACACCCCATTCAACCACGTGGGGATGGGTTGCTGTTGGAGGTTGTGGGCACAGTGAGAGGCATGAAGAGGCACAGGTCTGCCCTGAGTGGGACAGAAGAAAGCTGTCCCAAGGCCTGCAAGCTTGGATTCCCAAAAGGCCTCTGACGGCGGCTCTATGGCCATCTCCCTGCCAGATGTGCCAGGGAGCAGTGGAGGACCGCCTTGGCTGGTAGAGCAGGGCCTCTTTCCTTCAACTCTGGCTGCCATGTTCTGCTGGGTTCACTTATGGCAGTCTTGGTCAGGAACACTTGAGGTGGGGGACAGTGGGGACGTGGTAGCATGGTGGCCCCAGAGCTTCCCACATGACCTAGAATCCCCCAGGAAGGAGAGGAGCAGGGGGGAGCAAAGGAGCCCTGAGGCTACTGGCCAAGGCCTCTGGGAGGGGAGGCTGGGCAGGGTCGTGGTGGTGTGTCAGGGGGTCTGAGGCCTAGAGCCCCTACCCTCCTCCCTGAGAGACATCCTCCTAGACTGGGGACTCCCCTGGCCAGGACCGGGTCCTCTCTCGGACTAGCAATGGCTACTGTGGTTATCACAGCCCCTTGCCTGTCATTGTGGTGGGCACTGTTCACACTGCCGTGCCACTCCACTGAACAAGCTCTACCGAACGGCAGTCATGTGACAAAAGTCACCTTGTACAGATGAGGACATCAAGGGTCCCCAGACACTGAGGAGCTAGAGGGATATGAAGGGAGCCCTTGGTCCCTTGGTGGGGTCTTCCCTGGTGGAGGCCAGTTCACACTGGGGCAGCTCTGGGGCTCACTGGGCCCCTTGTGGCTCCCGCAGGGATCACAGACACCTACAGCCCGGGGCCTTGCTACTATTTGGATCCCAAAATAACTCGGCTTGGAATGTCCAGCTGCCCACAAGTCCCCATGGAGGAACGCATCTCCAACCTGCGTAAGATGGGCGGGGGAGGAAAGTGGAGGAGTGGACAGGGACAAAGCGGGGGCCTGTGAATGCCGGCATCTCCCTCGATGTTACGTCAAGACACCAATGTCCTGATGTCGACATCACCATATCTGGATCACAGTTTTTACTCCTAGAAGCCAGTGTTATGTCTTGTGTTATGAAGTCGTGTCAGCATGGCCATATTGTCATGCTAAGGCACCCACAGAGCTAGTGCTTGTAGGGGCAGTGCAGGCATGCTGATAGCCTAAGGGTGATGCAATAAGGATACTGATGGCTCCTGGTGACCATCTTGCTATCCTCTCCCTGCTGGTAGCTCCCTGCAGGGGTCCTGAAGCCCCTGCCCTGCTGCTGAGCTAGGTGTTCCAGCTGAGCCAGACCTCAGATTGCTCCTTGGATCCAGCAGCTGGGTCCTGGGACTGTGAGTCCCCTCCCCCGCCTTTTGCTCATTTTCAGGCTTGTGCCCCACTCTGGCCCCCTGCCACTACGAGTCTGAGAAGATCCACCCCCCTATGGAACGCAGGGCTCCCCAGTACACTTTTGGCTACCGGTGCCCAATCAGGGTGATGGACTCCAATCCAGCCCCCAACCAGTACCAGCTGCCACTCTCGCTGGGGCCCAACACTCCTTCCTACCGAGCCGCCCCCTGCTATAGCCTGGCCTCCCAGAACAAGAATTGGTTTCACAAGGAGAATATATCAGGAGGTCCTGGACCTGCCATGCACACCCGGCCCGAGCCGTCCATCTACCAGAACCGCAGCCCTATCTACAGTATGGCCAAGCGCTTCTCCTACCCACTGGACCACACCCTGCGGCCTGGCCCCGGCTCCCACGATGTCCAGCAGGTCACTGTGCACAAGCCCCGCCCGCCTGCTTTCACCATGGGCTCCAAGCACTCCCCCCACCTGTGCCCACTGATCATCAACATTCGTGACTGAGGTTCCTGCTCACGCCCCCCCTTGCACCCCCCAGATGTTACTTTTCTATACCAAACTGAGCGACCTGATTCCAGCAGTGAACGGCACTAAATAAACAGTTTTGTTTATGAGTTTCTTCATCCTGCAAACACTTGACTCTTCCTTGGTTCCTGCTCTGGGTGAAGGGCTGAATCTGGTCCACCAGGGATGGTAGCCACGTGTCCTTCAAGAGGCCCTGGGCACAGACACTCCACAGAGCTGAGTTCCAGACACACTGTGTGGTCTTCATGGTTCCTGTTCCTCTGTGGGCTTCAGAAAGGGCCTGGGGTGGCCCAAGTTCTTCCCAGTTCTAGAACGGCGTGACTGATTCCTGTTGGTGGCCAGTCCCCAAGGGAGGAACGGGGAGTTAATGTAGATAGAAGAGCGAGAGGTCATTCTGGTTGGGGTGGGGTTCCTAGGGAGGACCCAAGAGGACCATCAGAGCAGTGGGTGGGGGTGGGTAAAGGTGGTGTGAAGGTGACAGCAACAGCCTGCAGCAGGGACCAAAAGGAGCAGGGCCAGGGAACCGGGGGAGGCTTGGAGCAGCAGGAGCCTGGGGTGCAGGAGCCTGGGGTGCAGGAGGCTGCACTGATCCTTGGGACTAGTTGGGCTTTGTGCTAGAGCACAAGATAAAATGCTACAAAACACAGGGGTTTTATTTTATTCTGTTTATTTTTGGAAGTACTGGGGCTTGAACTCGGGAGCTACACCTTGAGCCACTCCTCCAGCCTTTTTTTGTCATGGGCATTTAGAGATAGGGTCTCTTGAACTATTTGCCCAGGCTGGCTTTGAACCTCGATCCTCCTGATCTCCTCCACCTGAGTGGCTAGGATTACAGGCGTGAGCCACTGGTGCCTGGTGACTTTAGTTCTTTTTCAAATAGGGTCTCATGTTTATGTTGTGGCAGGCCTGGACCTCGATTTTCCTATTTTTATTTCCTGAGTAGTTGGGATGACAGGCATTCACCACTGTGTCCAGCTTTTTTTTCTTATTGGTTGAGATGGGGTCTTGTGAACTTTTTGCTTGGGTCTGGCCTTGAACCTTGATCCTCCTGATCTCTGCCACCTGTGTAGCTAGGATTACAGGTGTGAGCCACCATGCTCTGATTTTATTTTATTTTTTGACAGGGTTTCACCATGTAGCCCAGGGTGGCCCTGAACTCTCAGTCCTCCCTTCTCAGCTTCCTGAGTGCTGGGATTAAGGCGTGTTCCACCACTCCAGGCTAAGGTACACTGTTTTTGGAAGGCTCTTTGGGCAGGAAGAGAGAGCTGGCCAGGATGGACAGAGCCTGGAGGCTATGGTCGGCCTGTGGCCTGCTAGGAGGGGGATCTGACTGTCACATGCAGTGTTTGGAGTCCCTTGTCATGTCTTCTGCCTAGCCTGGCAGAGATCTGTGAAGTAGCCAGGAGGGGGCAGCACTGCCTCAGTCTTCAGGGCCAGGCCCGAACCTACCTGCCTTCAGGTGCACAGGCACCAGCTCTCCTGTTGGTTTTTGGGGAGGCTAGGGTCTCATGGGCTGGCATTAGTCCTCCCTTAACTGTTGTCATCTGATCCCCAATTTGCCTGCGCCCCTGGACCAGCCCTTCTCCCACTCCCTGGTCACGGAAGGTGTGTGTGAAGGTGGATCTGATCTGGCAGCCAGAGGCCGGTGGGATGCATCTGGGCTCAGAGGCTGGGAACCATGAAGGGAGGGGGAGAGGGGTGAGAAGAGCCCCCAGACCCAGCTGCTCATGCTTATCCTTCTGCAGCCCTTAAGCAAGCACAGAGGGGACGGGAAGAATGGGCCATTGTCTGGTACCAGTGGTCGTCCTTGTAAAATTGAGTCACAGAGGTATTTATCTACTTGTTTATTTATTTATTTATTTTGAGACACAATCTAACTATGTAGCTTAGGCTGGCCTTGAACTCCAGTCTCCTGGGGGCTGGAATTACAGGCATGCCTCACCACACCTGTAAATTCAGGTTTTATCTAAAAATGAAAATTGAATTGAATAGACATAAGTTTGGACAGGAAGAAGCAGACAATATGTTTGTTTAGAATATACTATAAAACAACAATATTTAGGAAAAAGGCTTGTAGAACCCGGCCCTGGGCTCCTGCACGACTCTAGCCCTGAGGTCCTCCTCACAACCCCTCGAAGGCCCTGGCTACAGTGTCTGTCCCATTCTTTCTGTGCCTCAGCAGGCCTGGCCTGGACAAGCTCTTCAGAGAGTGAGCCAGCTCAGGGACCCATCTGTCTTGCAGCAGATTAGAAAGATGTCACTTTGTGGACAATGCCATTTATCACAGCGGCTGCAAAAATTAGTGATGCTTGGGCTAGAAGTGTTGGGTGGGGGTAGGGCAGGCAGGTGGCAACAGTTGATGCTCCCCTGTGTCACCAGGTGAGGGGAGCTGCAGGTCAACCTCTGAACAGGACATTTCTGATGAGTGCCTGACTCAGGGCAAGGCCCCCACTGGAAAGATGAAGAAACTGAGGCTCAGAGTCTGGAAGTAATTTTGGCCACATCTCTAAGTAAATGTCCGAGCTCAGTGTGTGACAACAGCCAGCATGCAGTCTGTGACCACAGCAGGGACTCAGTGTGGGGTTAGATCGTTTATATGCCTCCATGACTCGGTCTGGGATGAACTCTCAGCCTGGTGCCTGGGGTCACCAGATATGGGCAGGATTGGACACAAGCCCCAGAGCTACAGCAGACTCTTGGGATGGGCTCGTGGTCCCAAGGGAAGGAGGAAGAAGGATGGTTCAGAATGAATCTTTAGGGGAGGAAGATGTTCAGATGAGGGATGGACCCACCAGGGAAGACAAAAGGGCTCTGTCGTGCCCCAGCCCACAGGTGACAGGTCCTATAGCTTAGGATTGGCCATCTACAAAGCAGCCCCCACTGGGTTTGCGTCCCCTGTAGTGGTGCCTCAGACAGGCAAGCTCAAGATCAGACAGCCACAGCCTCATTCATGGTTGACTTGGCCCATTTTGAATGACTCCATGGGCACAAGCATGATCTTGAAGGAGGCCCTCATGTGATCCTTATAGGACTTGAGACTGAACCTTCAGGTAACTAGGCCCCAGAACCTGGTGCTTGCTCACACAGACGTGACCATTCATTCATTCATTTATTCATTCAACAAACACTGCCAAGTCCCTGCTCTTTGCCAGGCCCTGGCCTCCAAGAGTTGAGGGTGGCCCAGTGGAAGGATGAGAGGCAGCTCTGTCTCTCTCTAATAGTGAGAAGACTTGGAGGGTGCTGAGGATCAGCACCTGGCAGGGGACCCTCAGAGTTTCTTCCCTTCTCTCTAGGGGGCAGGGGGAGACCTGGCCTCTAGTGGGGGCACCCCAGCCAGGGCTTGGTGGTAAAGGGTGCAGAGATAGGAGGATCAGACAGTAGGTGGGGGAGGGGGTGCCCTGTGGGTGCATCCCTTTGATTCCTGGGGAGTGGGAAAGTGCCTGGCCTGGCTCCCTGTGCTGGAGAATTGACCCCTCCTGTCCTCCCAGCTCCGTGTCCCAGTCTCTCCACTCTAGCTGTCCTCCCGCTGGGTTTTCCTGCCTTCCTCTGGTCTCTCCCTTTCTCTCTCTCTCTCTCCCTTCCTCTTGCTCTCTGTGTCCCTCTACCCTGTTCATGCTCTAGAATAAAGATCGACATTTTCAATTACCTCCAAAATAACACAGCCGTTCTTGGAGGCTGAGTCCAGGGGTGGATTGTGTGTGTGCGCGCGCGTGTGCGTGTGAGAACACGTGTGTGCACGAGGGCACTTGTTTGTGTGTGGGGGCCCCTGGGAAGGGGTGTGGTGTCACCCACCCCTTCTCTGTCCTTTGTCTGAATCTTCTTTTCTGGAGCCTTCATTTCTTCCTTGGAGATTGGAAGCACATTCCCCTTCAGGGGAGGAAGGGAGACAAAAGAAGGAAATAAAAAACTGTCACCGCTGTCTTGTAAACACAGTGTGCCGTGTGGAGCTCATCAGGAGAGGACGGAGGGAGAGGTAGGGGCCGAGGAGAGGGGACTGGGAGAGATGCAAGTGGGAATCACAGAGCACTGGGGGTGTTGGAGGGGAGAAAGGCGATTCTGGGTGGCTGGGTTCCACAAAGAGAAGAAGGCATGGCTGCCACAGGGAGAAGAGAGATGAAAGAGTTGATCTGGGACTGTGGAGGGGGTTTGAGGAGGGAGACACAGAGGTCCAGGTGAGTAAGATAGACAGGTCTGTTCTCACAGGGTGTAACATCCACCAGAAACGTGCTCAGCACTTGTTATGGGCCAGGCACTGACATAGGAGAGGATCAGAGAGTGTGGGCAACCTGCCCAGTGACACACAGCCAAAGGTGATGGACCCAGTATTCCAGCCCAGGTCTGTCTGTCTGCAGTCTTCCTTTCACACAGTCTCTGCTGTGGGCATGGGGACTTGCCTCTGTCACATCTGGTAGTGTGAGCTGGTGTAAGTCCTCCCTTCTCTGGGTCATCAGTTTCCCCATCTGACAAGTGAGGAGAGTGCTGGCTGCTCTCCAGGGCTGTGGGGAGGATCAGATGTCTGGATGGGATGATCCGTGCTCCGGTTCTCCCGCTGCAGGTGTGGAGGAGTGGAGACCACCAGCACTGGAAGAGGCCTGGCCAGCAGCCTCGCTGCCTGCTAAGCCGCTGAACTCCAGCTCTACTCCCTGCTGCCGTCCAGTGGCAAGAATTGGGTACTGCAGGGGAAGGGGCTGAACCAGTTTCCTGGTCCCCTGGGGGATCAAGGCCAGAGCTGGAAGGCTTCTATGGGGACTATTGTCAGATCCCTGTCTTGCAGGTGGCTTGTCCCAGGTCATCCAGGGCAGAAGCTTGGGCTGAGTCAAGGTGCTTCCTTCAGCCCCATGGCACTCAGAGTTCTGCATCCTCTTGCTTAAAGCCACCTCCTGCAGGGAGTACTCCGGGTCTCCTCTAGTAGGGAGGGGCCTCACCCTGCCCTGAAGCCCACACATGACCTCCTGCTTGCTCCTCCTGCTCTACCTGCCTGAACTCTCTCCTCCCCCAGCACATCCCGGGGTAATAAGGCCCTGAGGCCATCTTCCGCCACTTAGGCAGCACCTGCCAGGGGCCCAGCCCTGGCTTGGCCCTTTCCCTGCTTCTTCTTATAACAGCCCTGGGAGACTGAGATTATTTCGAGCCCATTTTCCAGGTGAGGAAACAGGTGCAGCGAGGTTGTGGCTATTGGACACAAAGCAGTAGCTACACCAGGGATTCAAACCCAGTTCCCTCCATTCTCTGGAGAGGAGTCCTCATTTGGAGATAAAAAGTACCCAGTGGCCATGTCACAATTAGTTGTGAGCAGACACCGATAGTCCCAGGGTCTGTGAGCTCAGATCCTCGCCACTGTGTGGCGAGATGGGGAAGATAGCACGGGCCTCAGTCCCTCATCTGTGAAGTAGGGGTGCATATGGGTTGGGCTGTCTCTGACGTCTATCTGGCTCTGGATTGGGCAGGTCCAGTCTTGGGCAGCTCTCAAGGCCTGGGATGCTTTCGTTTGGAAGGTTCCCATAAAGGGGTGAGAAGATGGCAGATCTGGGGTGCAGAACCTGTTTGCCTGTCAGTATGGGGCTAGAGGGGTCTTGGGAAAGCCTGGTCTGCCAGGGCTAGAGGGGTTGAGATCTGGGGCAGAAGTGGGGTGGTGGGCTGGCCCTCAGCCCTGGGAGTCTTTCCCTCTGCTGCCACAACAGGGAGTTTTTCTTGGCAGGAAAGGCCTCATCAATCAGAGGCAATGGGGCTGACAGACGGCCCCTCCCTGCAGCCTGGGCTTCAGGCAGACTCATAAATCCCACTCTAGGCTGCCTGTAAATTCCTGTGATTCACACCAGCCTCTTGGAGGACAGAGACATTTGGGCTGAGGGAGGCTGTTGGCCACTGCAGGAACAGGTGGGGAAGCCAATGCAGGGGTTGGGGTCTCAGACAGCCCCTCCCCAGGAGAAGTGGTGCTGAGCCCCCCGGAAGCCACTCTGGACCCTGGCCTGAATCATTCTGAGGCTTTGCGTGTGGACCCTGTGTCCACTGGGGTGTGTGGAACCGCCTGTGGTCCCATCAGCAACTGCTCCTGTCAACCCCCAGGACATTCCATCCTGGTGACTACGAGGACAGAGTGGGGGCCAAGGCCCCATTTCTCATTCTGGGGGGCTAGGGCCTGGATCCAATGCTTAGGCAGGGCTGAGACACCCTTGGTTATCATTTGTCAACTTCTATCAGGACTTCTGTTATACTCAGACGTCATATTTGCTTAATATTTTCTTTCAAAAGACTCCTTCTTTTGGTGGAACCAAGATTTGAACTCAGGGCCTCATGGGCAGGTTTGATACCACTTGAGCCATGTCCCCAAACCTTTTTGCTTTAGTTATTTTTCAGATAGGGTCTCCCTGTTCTTGCCCCATGGGGCTGACCTCAGACAGCAATCCTTCTATGTATGCCTCCGATGTAGCTCTTTTGTTGAGATGGGGGTCTCCCTAACTTTTTGCCCAAGTGAACCTCAAACTACCGTCCTCCCCATCTCTGCTTCCTGAGTAGCTGGGATTACAGATGTGTGCCCCTCACGCAGTCATAAACCAGCTTACTTAAACAATTTCGATGGACGTTTCAGCCTTGATTTGAGAAATTTAGTTAATACGACCACATGCACGCATGCACATATACAGCTGGGGGTCAGCAGCTCATGCCTGTAATCCCAGCTACTCAGGAGGCAGAGATCAGGAGGATCGAGGTTCAAAGTCAGTCCCGGGCAAATAGTCCATGAGACCCCATCTCAAAAAACCCTTCACAGAAAAGGAGCTGGCGGAGGGGCTCAGGTGGTAGAGCACCTGCCTAGCAAGTGTGAGGCCCTGAGTTCAAACCCTAGTACTGCCAAAAGAAAAATTGTACTGAACACACACAGAATTTTTCTTGTCATTATTCCTCAACTGATACAACATAACAACTATTGTCCACATGACCCAGAGGGGACTTAAGGGATATGCTAGGTAATATGGAAATATTCCACCTTTTTGTAGGAGGGGCTAGGACATGTGTGGATTTTGGTATCTGCAGGGAGCCCTGGCACCAATCCTCTGACGATATGGAGGAACAACTGTATATGAAATATACACATTAAAAATAAATGTGAAGTTAAGAAACAAAAATAACAATGAAAATAAGTATGAAGGAAAATGGCAGATGCTTGCCTGTGCACTAACACTTCTGTGAACCGTCAACAATACACACACCACCCTTTGAGAAGAGTGACTCTGGTCCTCCCTCATCTTACGGACAAGGAAACCAAAGCCCAGAGAGGTGTAGGGACTCACCTGAGGTCACACAGCACTAGGATTAGCCACCACCTAGTGACTGCCAGTCTGGTGCCCATTTCACAGAAGCGTGTTCCTGGTTCATAAAGGACAGCTCGAGGGGTAGGGCTTTCTTCACCCAGAGCACACTGGGATTCCCAAAGGCCTTTTGGAGACTATGCCCTGACACAGAGCAATACATTGAAAGGTGGCTCCAGCAGCAGGCTGACAGACAGGGATACGGGTACCCTGGGTGGGACCTGGCCCTGGCCCCTCACTGTGCCTATCTTTGTTGCAGTGCCCATGGCTCCTCCAGTGCTTCAGGATTGGGGGAAGAGGAGAAAGGAGGCCCCAAGGGAGGGAGAGAGCAGGGCTCTGCTGCAGTCCTTTTCCCAGGGACTTGCTTACTGAGGCAATAATTAGTGGCACCAGCTCTCAGGCTGGCAAGGAAGGTTTCCTCATTAGCGAGCCTTCCCCTGCGCCACCTCCTTCCTACCTGCAGGCTTTGCCGCCTGCTGCTACAATCACCCAGAGATGTGACTCCGTGGATCTCTTGCATGGGACGAGGGCCCCAGTTTCAGGAGCCAGGATGGGTAATGTGGGTGCAGGGCAGCTTGGGGTGCATAGACACAGCACACAGTCCTCATGCTGTAAAGCTCGAGGTGCACCTGCAGGGGAAGGCACACAGCACACGTGCACACACAGAGACTGCACCCAGCACACGTGTCCCCAGTCTCCTGCGCACAGACTCAGCCCAGAGATGTGTACACACAGGTGGACTCAAATGGGAACCCCATGTGCAATGGGGCACACCCCCCCCACACACAAGAAGCTCTTGTGTGCACTCACACCCCTCCAGACCTGCCTTCAGAATCAGGAGCTTGCAGAGTGTATGCAGAGTGTACACAGAGTGTACCCATCAGAATTGCAGACATGTGCTGAAGCACACGGTGTGTCCCAGGGCACGGGTAACACCTCTGTGTGCAGGGACACACATATGTGCACACAGAGCACACGTGTATTGTATTTTTCTTGGGCTCTAACGAGGCCCAAGGGGCAAGGACTGACTAATTCCCTGGGGAAGCGAGAAGGAGCTGAGGACACATTTAATTAATTCTTATCATTCCTGGAAGTGGGAGAAGGGGAGGGAACGCAGGAGAGGGAAGTGGGCAGAGTGGAGCTTACCGGGCAGCTGAGGGTGACATCGGGGCAGTGAGGACACTGAGGGACCCTCAGCTAAGGCACTTTAACTCTCCAACTCAGGGAAGGCGCAGGAACCATAGTTTGGCCCTAAGGTCAGAGCCAGTAACTCTCCAAGGTCGAGTGTTGGGTTGGGATGGAAATCTTGCAGCGCCCCTCAGTCCAGCTCTGAAGACAGGAACTCACCGTCACTTGCTTCCACTAGGAGGAAATCTGTCCCCAGAACCTCCCAGCTGCATCCCGCTTGTGCTTGTGAGTCTAATGTCTTAGAGGGCTCCCTTCACAGGGCCAGGGCTGCAGGGAAACCTGGCTGCCCACAGAGGCCCCCTCTAGACATTAGGACAGCACCCCGCACCCTGGCCCTGACCTCAGCCTGAAGACAAAGTCCGAGAGGCCCAGGTGGAGCAGGGCAGGGTCTCGAGGGAGGGAAAGCATGCGAGCCAGGAGGGAGAGTGGTGGGTAGGGGTAGGAGCAAGACAGAGATACAGGGACCAGAGAAAGATTGAGTTACAGTGAGAGAGGGATGGAGACAGGTGTGACAAACCGAGATCAAGAGGCAGGTAGACCCTGAAACTCCCAGAGGGGTCTAGATAGTCAGAGACAGGAGGGGACAGACCCTGACAGAGCAAAGATGTGACGTGGATATTGGGAGAGACAACTGGACTGTGCCACTTACCCTGGTCAGGAGGAAGCCACCCCAGCTGGGGACTTGAGGGAGGAACCCTGGCCTAGGAAGAATGCTCTGTGGCCCTTTCCTAGTCACCTAACCTCTCTGAGCTTCAGCTGCTGGTCTGTAAAGTGGAGGTAACCACCCTGCCTCTGAGTGGGCCCTGAGGTTCCCAGGGGAGGCTGCCTGGGCCCCTTTCTTTCCCCAAGTCCCTTCTGGGTCACATGAGTCTGCAAGCAGGGGTGGGGAGGCTTGGCAAGGGCTGGGGTGCCCAGGCCTCCTGGGAAGCCCTAAATTGGTAAACCAGGTAGAAGAGGGCAGTCCCTCTGGTGTAATGTGCTGTAGTCACACAGCACTGAGTAACAGAGCGTTTGCTCTGAATATTGAAGGTGTATAAATATCCACTTTCAGGCACCAAGGCGGATATAAATATGGCGGGGGCCTCTAAGCAGTAATTTACCTGCTCTGCTCCCCCGGTGGCACGGGCACTTACAGTTGGTGGTCAGGAGCCTTCTCACCATTATCACTGCCAGCTGTCACCTGGGTCCCCTCTGGAGAAGTGGCTGGCTTTCCAGGGACTGCCTGCTAATCTCAGGGTGGTCATTTCTGGCCTGCTCACTCCTGGGTTTTGGGGCCTGTCCACAATCTCCTCCAGCATCTCTGGCTTGGGAGTGGGAACCAGGCGGGTGTCAGGCCTGGTGTGTACTCAGTCCTGATGCACCTGAATAGAGTCAGAGAAGTGTAAGGCGCCACCCTAGGTCCTACCCTGGGAAGTGTAAGAGGGAAAACTGAGGCACGGTCAGAAGATCACACAGCCAGTGGTGGCCTCCAAGTGTGGTGCCTCACCCAGCACCATCCACAGCCCTTAAGGCTTGGGACTGGGGCGTGGGAAACAGCCTGCTGCCAGGCAGCTCTCTGGCACCCTTGGGAAAAGACAAGGGGCCTGTACCCTGCTGTCTCCTCCAGACTCTCCACGAGTCAGAGGAATGTGTCTGTGTTTGCGCACACACGAAGGAGGCCCTGAGGTAGCTCCCTGGCTCTCCTCGCCAGAGGCAGAACTTGGATTTGAGGCACTCTGAAGACTGCAGACTGCAAATTGCTGGTGGTGAGGAGTGGGCTGGGATGCAAGGCACAGAACTGTGCAGGAGGCTTTCCTTCCCCAGCACAAAGCCACCAACCTCTGCTGGAGAAACCCAGGATGTTCTCTGTCCTTTGGGCCTTCCAGAGCTCTTAGCCTCCTTCTCCTGGAGGACTGAGATGGGCTGCCCTGCCCTGAGTGGGAGCCCTTCTTGGGAGGAGTGATCAGGACAGTCACCAGCTGCCAGGGCTGCATGAGGGAACCTGTTTCTGGGGAGGCAAGTATTGGATCAGAAATGTACCAGGCAGAGTAGCCCAGGGCCTGGCACAGGGGTTAGGGGTGGGGATAGGAGGGAACAGGTGGTGGTAGGGGCTCTGTGGAGAAGGGCTGAGGCTGAACTTAGATGCCTACACTGTTCCTTCTCTTCTTTGCCTCTTTGTTTCCGTCATGGTCAACAGGGGCTCTCCAAGAGGATCGTCACCCCAGGGAAAGCACAGGCCCCAGGCCCATGTCCTCATAGGCAAAGAATAGGCCAACCTGGATGACATCGACTTTGGCTGCTACTCTCCTACTGATGCAGAAAGTGGGAGACGCTGCCAAGACCAGTCCTACTGTCCCCGGCCTCTCTTGTCTGTAGAGTTCTGGCTTTAAGTGTGGGGCCCTGGCTGGAGCACCTTCTCTGGTTTGTTTCTGGGTGGTTTCTCTGTTGGTCTGCAGCTGACACCCGCTCTGTGGTTTTGGGCCACCAGGATAGAAGTCTGAAGATCCCTTCTTGAGCCACCCTTGCTGGCTTTCCATCCAGTAGGAGGCACTGGCAAGTTCCAACTCCTACATGACAGGTGCATCTTGGTGGCTCCAGCATCAGCTGCCTGGTGAGACTTCTGGGGCACAACAGCAAGTGCCAGTTTGCAGGTTCCAGCTAGGCCTCTGTTGCCACTTCTTCTCTAGATCTGTCCCTTCCTCTCCATCACTCCCCATCACCTTGGGCACCCAACTGTCCTTGAACTCTGGGAAACTTGAAACAACTCCCAAGGACTTTGTTCCTCACTTCTTTCAGGGGGAGGGTCTCATCTTGGCCCCTGGCTGGTGGAGTGGGAGTGGGGAACCTTGCCTTGCCTGTTACGTGGGCCTGTGGTCCATGAAAATGTGAAGACAGCTGCCTCTCCAGCCCCAGCTGGATGAGGGGCCTCATTGAGTGGATGCTCTGCAGGTCTCTTCTGCTCTCTCTCCTCACTCACAGGCTGCGTCAGCCTCCTCAAGTTTCCGCTCCCTCATAACCCCGGGCTCCACTGTGGCTCTGTCTTGGATTCAGCCTTTGTGAACCTGGGAGGCCCTGGTTCAGGTCAGCTGGTCTGAGTGGTTTTCCTCTGGCCAGGGGCCAATGATCATGCGTGTTCCAGGACAGCCCAGGACGAGCCTTGGAGTCTCCTCAGAACCAGGTGGATGCGGCAGGGGACCTCCTCCACAGGGCTAATGGGTGACCGAGCTGAAATCAGCAGCCTCACCCCTCTCCCTTGGCCCTGCTCCCCATCCTCCCTGGACCCCAATATGCTGGGATTATGGGCAAAAGAAATGAACATGGCTCAGTCTCCACTCCCAGAGATGTCAGAGTCTTATGTGGGAGATGCCAGACCCACAAATCATTGAATACAAGGAATAAGGAGCTCGGGGAGCACAGGGAGGGAGAATTTAGTTCTATCTGAGGATGGGTGATTCACAGAGGTGATGTCTGTGACATAGGGTGGGATGGTAACACGGTTGGTTCTTGGGTTGCTGGAAACATCCAAGTAAAATAGTTGGAATAGCACAAAACAATGGCTCTGCAGGGTGGAAAAGGGAGATGACTACTAACCAGCCTGTCTTAGTTGGTGACGGAGGTCCAGGGCGTGGGAATTCATCAACACAGAAGGGCCTCCTGTCTGGCTGAGGGTATTGTTTAGCTGGCAGTGGGAGCTCTAGAGGGTGCTGGGCAGAGAGCAAGGGCCTGAAGGGAGGTGTCAGAGCTTGGCTAAGCTGCTCCATTTGTCCTGGGTAGGGACAGCCAGTCATCCAGGCCTCCCTCTGGGCTCCCAGGACCTGCATTTAGCTCTGAGCAGACACATGGCTCTCCCCAACCCAATGCCACCAGCTGCAGCCTGATGTCAGGACTAAAATTAGCCTCATGGCCATGGGGGCTGCAGGAGAGACAGTCATGGGACCCCATCTTTTCTCCTAGAAGTGACAATCTTTGCGGAAAGAGGAAGGCATTTTGGGGGTTCACTGTGATAACAAGAACCTGGGCCACCCTCCTAAGTCAGCTCTGGGGGTGGTGTGAGGCAAGAGGATGCTGTCTTTCTCCCTTGGCCATCCCTTTGTGCACTCCTAGATTCCCAGGTGAAGGGGCGGCCAGGTTTGGAGCCCTGGGAACTCCCAGGGCTCAGATCAGGCAGCAGGACCCCTCCCCTGACCCACTTCTCTGTCTCCTGCTTGCCCAGGTGCTCTGCAGCTTCTCTTCCTTGTTGCCATGGGAACCCCAGGTGGTTGAAGTTTGTGCGAGCTGCCCACACCCTGAAGAGGTGGGTTGTGTGTCAGGGGACACAGAGAGCACTGATTCCAAACTGGCTTTAGCCCTTCCCACTTCCCTGGGCCTGGCTCTGACCATTTAACCCACACCTGGTCACATCCTCACCTCCTCTCTCCCTGTACGCCCCACAGTCCTGACAGTTCACCTCTCTTCCGAAGCACCCCTGAGATCCATCCACTGTGCACAGGCCTCCTGCTGCACACCCTGCTTAGCCTGCCACCTCTCATCTGAAGACAGACAGTCTCCTAGCAGGTTTCTCTCTCTCTCTCTCTCTCTCTCTCTCTCTCTCTTTCTTTCCTCCCTCCCTCCTTCCTTTCTTTCTTTTTTATTAGCATATAATAGTTGTTCAGGGGGTACATTTGATATTTACATATGTGTTTATGATATATCTTGCTTAGATTTACCCCCTCCATCATTCTCCCTCTTCCCCCTCCCCACTTCTTAGAACAATTTCAACAAGTTTCATTCTTCTATTTTCATATATAACACATCTACCATATTCACTCCCATTCACCCCTTCCTTGTGACCACCCCACTCCCACTGGTACCCACCCCCAGAAAAGACCTATTTTCCCCTCCTGCCCTTCCTTTTTTTCATAAGTGTATATTGATAGTCAAGCGGGGATTGCCTTGTACTTCAGGTCTATGTATACATCATGCCTTAATCAAACTAACCCTCTTCCTACTACTTACTCTTTTTCTATCACCATGCTCTTTTGCCCTCCTCACACCCTCTCTTAACCTTTCAGGCCACCATGTCCCTGTTGGTCTGATACCTTCCATGGCTCCCACAGTCCTCAGGACAAAGCCCTGCCCTTGACCATGGAGGCGGGTCCAGCACCTACCTGCCCCCCCCCCCAGAGAATTTTGGGCATGAATAAGGAAGATCTATGAACAGCCCCGGAAAGCCCTTGTGTTCTGTTTAGAATATGCAGGAAGGGCCCTAAAGTGTATACCCTGACTTTTGGGATCTGGGGTGCTGCCCCTCCTTTGATGTGGGAGGTTCTTATGAATACATCTTAGCATGGGGCAGGGAAGGCACTGGCAAACCAGGATTCACCATTAACACCCTGCCCCCATCTCCTAGCACCCCTGGTGTGGTTCCAGGATATGTTGTGTCTAAACCACAAAACGTTCTTTTAAAAACTTGACCTGGTTGCCAACATTTTAAAACCGTGGAGATTCTACAACAAATCCTGAATTTTCAACTTCTCTTACAACACGAGAAGACCTATCAACACTGCGAGGAGCATCGCTCTGTGGGATTGAAGACTGACACGAGCCATTCACAAGCAAACCACCAAACCTGCAAGCAGATCGGCTGCTCCTGGCACCCGCTGAGCCCCCTGGAAACACTCGAGTTTGTTTCAGGGGGCACCTCCTTCCGGAGGGGGTGATTTATGTCTGGCCCAACCCTCTCCAGGGGGTCCTTCTGAGCCAGGTAGCTTGCTGGAATGTTCCCTACAGTATCAGGTATGTTATGCAAATCAAGTCGATGAAGTCCAGTGGTCTATCCCTCCCTCTGCCTTGATTCTGGTGATGCCTGAATCACAGCTGGCAGGGTGAGGAGAGGTGGAGGGAGGCCCTGCAGCCTCCTCTCCTGTCACTGCCTTGGGCTGAGCCGAGGAGACTGGCAGCAGCTGCTCAGGTCACCCTGGTAATCGGAGTGTGCTGGGTAGACGAATCACTTCCATATGAGCTAAAAGCTGAGAGCAGTGTGGATCAACTATGCTGGCACTTGTGAGCCAGCTCGCTGCAGTGGAGAGCCCTGTAAAAATAGCCCGCTTGGGGCTGATGGTGGTGGCCCCTGGAACCCAGGAAAATCCAGCTCAACAGGGGTGCCAGGGCAACCCGTGTCCCACTGCTTACGGGCGCCCAGAGGTGGGGTGGGGGCTGGCGATGATGGCAAGGGCCATGGTCCTGCTGGGGGAGACTGTGTGTGGGGGGGGACACCGTCCCGACTTGAGAGTCCAGACGGAAGTGGGGCATGGTCCAGTTCTACCTCCCCCTCCTTATTAGAACGACCAAGGGCTCCCCTGTCAGCTGAGGCCTGGCACCAGATGTGGTTCTGTCCTGGGTGGGCCACTGGGTGGGTCAGTTGGGCATTTGAAGTCTCTGGGTTCTGTCCCAAGACTCCCATCAGGAGATCTGACTCTAGTCATCTCCCACTTTCTCAAAAGTGTCCTGCCCTTAGCCCTGCTCTTTCTCAGCCTACCCAACCCTTCTGACCTGGAGACCAGCCCTCCTCAGAGCTCCAGCCCTCCTGCTCTGGGGGACCCTCCCCAGCCATCTGTTCTGGGGGACCCTCCCCAGCCATCTGGGGGGCTAGGGTCTGGATGCCGTGGCTCCTCTGTCAGAGGTCTGGTAGTTCAGCTTCCGCTTGAATGCCATCCGAATGGGGTGTTCCCCACTTCCTAAGACACCCCACATTTTAATGGGGTCCCATTAATGTTGGCTCCCTATTTTCTGGTGGCCAGCTGCGGTCCCCCGCCCCCTCCCATGGTCTTGTCTCTGCCACAGTTCCCTAGAGGTGGGCTTTAGCCTGGCCAAGGGGCTCACACACTCCTGAAAAGGGGTAGGCCTCACAGGACAAATGTCTTTGGTCAGGGACCAATGTTTGCTGGGTCAGGACTACAAGGGAGAGGGAGGGAAACTGAGGCCAGAAGTACTGGACCCTACCCAAGGCCACCAGCTACCTACTTTTACTCAGCCTCTTGGAGTTACCAGTGGAGATGGGGAGGACAGCCATCTCCTCTGTTAGGGTTTAATTTCTGGGGACAGTGGTCCTTGCTCCTGCTGGGGGTCAGCCAGGTTGGAGTCTACCTGGGATGGCCACACTCCACACTGGCTCCTGAGATGTCCCTGCACAAATCTACCTCTTGTGTGGGCAGGCACGAGGTGAGGCACCAGGTTTCCTAGTGCTCTTGAGGTGAGGGATCCCAGAAAGACAGAGGCCTCAAGACTGGCTGGCCAGCACGCTCTGCCTGCTGGACCTGAGTGGCCCCTTCTGCGCTGGCTTCACTTTTCTATCTGGGAGAGTTCAGTTATGAGACTACAGAGAGCCCAGGATCCTAGCGGCTGATGCTGCTCTCAAGTCTCACTAACCAAGCAGGTTCAGCTTCGGTGCCTTTCACATCTGGGAAATAGGGTGACAGTGCAATGTCCTTACAGGGCTGTTGTGAAGATGCACACACACACACACACATATACAGAGCCTGAAGCATGCATTGCACAAGTTTTAACTATTGTCAGTACTACTGGCCCCTTTGAGAATTCCAGAAAAGATATAGATGCCTGCCTGTTCAAGAAAGGCCTGCACCCACACACCCACCTCAGAGCAGTTTTCAGGGACCATGAACCCCCTGAAGTTCACCTGTGCCATGGTTAAGAACTTTTTCTAAGGCATTCTGACTCTGATTTGCTTTTTAAAATTTTTGGTCAAATTAGGCTGGGTGCAGTGAATCACATCTGTAATCTCAACTACTTGGGAAGCAGAGATCGGGGGAATCTTAGTTTGAGGCCAGCCTGGGCAAAAAGTTGATGGTACCCCATCTCAATAAATGAGCTGGGAGTGGTGGAATACACCTGTGGTCCCAGGTATGTGTGTTTGAAGCATGAGTAGTAGGATTGAGGTCCAAAGTTAGCCCCAGGTAAAAATGTAATTCCTTACCTGAAAAAGAAGCAAAGCAAAAAAGGACTGGGGTTGTGGCTCGAGTGGTGGAGTGCCTGCCTAACAAACATAGGCTCAAACCCCAGCAACACCAACCAAAATTTTGGGGGGATAAAATTTATATATGCAAATTATCCTAAAGGCCCAAACATAGCCATTCATTGTCAGCCTTCTTCCCACTGGGGTGCCCCTCACCACTGGCAGCCATTTCTCCTGATTTTTCCTTCAAATTTTGACCCTTCTGTAGCCTTAGCTCTGAGCTTTGGCACCTGGTATCCAGGGAGCAGGACCTGCTCTTGTTTACTCCCAGTGACTCTGAGGACAGCTTGGCCCCTGTGACTCACCTGCTCAGCTCTAGGACTGACTTCTGGGTGGCCTTCAGATCTGGTGTCTCCATCCCCTCCTCACCTCCCTTCCTCCCTTTGCTGGTGGAGAGGCTCAAGTGGTAGAGCGCCTGCCTAGCAAGCATGAGGCCCTGAGTTCAAATCCAGTGCTGCCAGAAAAACAAAGAAACCTGTGTATGTCCCTTGCCAGGGTGGTCTCCCTGTCCCACCCTTGTCCCTGTCCCTCCTGGCAGCCAGAGTGAGCACTCACGCACAAGGGTCACCACTTCTCCTGCTTTACACTCCTCCATGGCTCCCTGGTGAATATAGGGAGAGTGAAGGAGGGAGAAAAAGTCGTGTAAGATTCATGATGTCAGGACACACACACAAAGGAATTCTTCCTGGCAAATGTAACATCATTCAAGGGGGTCAGGAATTGAACCAGGGCCTGGAGGTCACTGAGCCTCAGCCAGGCCTGCAGTGCCTCTGGTGGCAGGGGTGCGGAGGAGGAGTCCTCTGGGATGAAACCATCTCGTGCACATGCATTGAAATGAGGCTTTGTGGCAGTTTTGACAAGCTACCGGAAACAAAGGCTCTGTGATCCCTTCTCCCAGGTCCCTCACCAGCTGGCTAGAGTGAGAGGCTCCCTGGGGGAGGGGATGGGGGGCTGTGGGGGATGGAATCTGGACCTTAGAGAGTCAGGAGGAAAATACACTTGCCACTCGCCCTCCCTACCCCTTCTGGCAGGTGTCAAGGCCTCTGAGATGACATACAGCTCCTCTTAGGTACCAGGGCTTCCAACTGATTTTGAACAATACTGTCTTTTCTTCCTTTTTAAATGAACTTCAGACCCAGAGAACTGGGTTAGTCATATTCCTGCTTATGACACCCTCCCATGATTGGGGCATTTTTAATCTGTTGCTTACGACAACAAAACGAACACTTTTGAATCACATCTCTACCCGAGACCTAGAGTCTTCAATGAAGGTAGTTTGCACCTACCTTGTGTCCTCCCTCATCAGAGGTAATCGAAGCTGAATTTTGTAGCCGTCTCTTGCTTACATTTATATTTATAAAAATGTAATTTTCTTACTGTATCAGTCAGGATAAACTAGGATGTGCACTGTAACAAATAGCTTCCCAGCCTCAGCGGCTTAACCTGACAAAGGTTTGTTTCTCTGCTGAGGCAGATTGCAGAGAATTCTACTCACTGCAGACACTCAGGGACCCAAGCCTGTGACATAACCATGATCTAACGATAGTATCATTTTCCCCGAGCCTTGGCGGTGGGGGTGGGAGAGAGTAAGAACCGAGCACTTGGCTCAAAGGTGTTTCTATCCCAAAGTGATATGAGCCCTTTTGCTGACCTTTTGAGGCAGACTACAGTTAGGGAAAGTTTGGGATTTTTAAAAACCATCTAGCCTGGTTTAGAACACCTGCCCTTCCTTGACCCCTCATTCCCTCTGAGTCCGGAGAGCTCCGTTTCAGTTGCAAGTCCTGTTAATTAGGGTGGGAATTTCCTCCTGCATGGACTTAGGGTACTTGAGAATTAGCATAGGCGTATGTGTGAGTTCCCTCAGATCCTCCCCCTGGCCGAAGGCCATTGGAGACAAGGAGTGACACGGCTCTTCTCCCCACCTCAAAGTGGGGATACAAAGAGACCTAAAATAAAATTCTTCACCTCTTTCTTTTCCCCTGCACACGGCGTTACCATTCCACCTGGCAGAGACCACACCATAATCCCCTCCTGTAATAAAAATCCTTTATTTCCCTTACTACACCCACTTGTTCTGCTTGGATTCATCCATGCCAGAACACAAAGACCAAGATCTTCTGGTTAGTGGCACCATCGCTGTCAACAATGTCACCCAGCCACTTGCCTGTGTATGGGACGATACATCAGTGAGTGTGGCTGTTTTCTAAGAAGGGCATCGTGTGACGTGTGTTCTTCTGAACTCGCTTTTTCACTCGGACCATCAGGTTAGGAAGATGCAAGCTATAATGGCAGGTAGCTGTAGTTTTGAAATTTCCTTGTGTTACACTTATCCATTTTCCTTTCGAAGTACATTTGGCTAAGCTCCTTTTTTTTCCCCTGCTGTCATCTCTTTTTGAAACTTCACTTTGATTTCATCATTCAAGCTGCAGATTGGAGCTCTGCACAGCTCCTGCTCAGGCCCCGGTCCCCACAGCCCAGCAGCCCAGCCTCTCTGCAGCAGAGATGGCCTCACCTTCCCTCTGTCCTCCCCACGGCCAGCGTGCTAACGAGCAAGGACACCACGGCTGTCCTGCACACAACGGCTGTTCTCCAAGCTCCTGCCTTTCAACAGGAGGCAGTGCCACAGCACAGTTGGGGACAGTGTGTCACATATTAAACTTCGGTGATGAAACACGCACTGCTGGGTGCTGGAGATAGGATGGAAAACTCATTTATTTGCAAAGCACACATTTATTTTGTGCTTTTTATGTGTCTCACTCTGTCAGACCCAGGCCTCAAAGACAAAGGACCCCCCACCACCACCCAAACAGCTCACAGTCTAGTCAAGGAAGCCTGGCGGACACACAGGCTGGGCAGGCGTTTAAGTGTCATTGTGATTTCATAAATCTGAGTGTGTTGAGTCACACATATGTCTAGGTCTTTCTCTTTCTCTCCCTCTCTCTAGCGAACATGCTTTTATTTATGTCTCCTGAGGACTCTCTATACCGGAATATAATAGAAATCCAGACGTTGATTGGGGGATTATCATTTTTATAGAGCATAAAACTCTCAAGTTGATACCTGTGTTTTAAGTTCTTCTAGTTGGGTCACTTTAAATCTCCCTGGAGAGATTTCGGCTGTTATTTTGATTCTCTTCAAGTTCTTATCCTCCTCTTTTTCTCGCTCTCGGTTGCTGGTGGGCTAAAATATCACTGTGTTCTCTTGGGAAGTTAACATTCAGCTTGACCCTCCTGTGACAGCCAGATCTAAAATGCTTGGGAAATAACCCAAATTCTCCCTCTGATCAGCCATGTGCTTGTCGTTGCTGCTTTAATTAAAAATAGCTACAGGAAAGGATGTGGAATCTTTACTGTGGTGTCATGGGCTGCCCTGTCCAGCCCCACTCAAAGAGGGTGACATCAATATCTGGTTCTTTTCCCCCAGTACTGGGGATTGAACCCAGGGCCTCACGTATGCTAGGGAAACACTTAACCACAGAACCGCATCCCAAGCCCCCAGACATCACTGTGTGCCCACAAGTTGGGACCCTCGATGATACAGGTAGTCCCAGAGAAGGGTGGCTCAGACTCTGCCTGTGCGGGGAGAAGTCACAGAGAGGGGACGCCTCAGCAGATGTCAGCCAGGAAGAGAAGAGGAGGCGGGGTTCCAGGCCAAGGGAACAGAGTGTTGGAAATACATGGCAAAGGGGCAGGACGTGGTGCCAGCAGGAAGCAGAGGGTCATCTGCAGTGACAAGGACAGAGCAGAGGACAGGACATGTGGTCGTGAGTACACTGCTTATGCTCAGCAAGGCTCTGATTCTCCTTTCTTTTAGACACGTGGCCTCCAGAAATAAGGGAGTGATGGCAGGGGCCTTGGGTGGCACGTGATGGATTTTTAAAAGAATTGTGTATGTGTGTATGTCTGTGTGTATATATACATGTATAATTTTTTATATATGGTAAAAATATGCAGGAAAAAGTGGTTAGCATAAATTTGGGAATATATACATATTTTATATATATATTTATATATATATATATATATATATATATATATATATATAAAATCTTAATCACTTTTTGTGGTCCTGGCATTTGAATTTTTTTTTGGTGGTACTGGGACTTGAATTTGCTAGGCAAGCACTGTACCACTTGAGCCACACCTCCAGCCCTTTTTTGTGTTGCGTATTTTCAAGATAGGGTCTCTTGAACTATTTGCCTGGAACAGCAATTCTCCTGATCTCTGCCTCCTGAGTAGCTAGGTGCCTGGCTCATTTTAACCATTTTTAAGTGTATCGTTCAGTAATATTAAGTGCACAGTGTTGGGTGACCATCACCACTGTACATTCCCATAACTGTCTCGTCATCCCAAACAGAAACTCTGTACAATAGATCCTGCTGGGCACAGTGGTGCAGATCTGTAATCCCAGCTACTTGGCAGGGGGAAGCAGGAGAATGGGGAGTTCTGGGCCAGCCTAGGCAAAGTTACCAAGACCTCATCTCAAAAGCAAAATACAAATAAAAGGGCTGGGGTGTGACCCAAATGGTAGAAGGTTTGCCCTGAGTTCAATCCCTAGTACCACAACAAACAAAAACATCCAATAACTCCCCTCCCTCTGCCTCCCTCCCCCTTCCTCCCCCTCCCTCCACAGTCAGGGATAAGGTCTATTGTACTTTTTGTGAAGTCACCTACTCTTGGTCCATATAGAGGCTGGATCATACAATAGTTAGCCTTTTGGGTTTGGTTAATTTCATTAGTCTAATGGTTTCCAGTTCCATGTCTGGTGCATGATTCAGATCCTCCTTTCTGCTTGTGGTTAAATATTACAACAGGGGACTTGGACTCTTTCCTGGAAGCACTGTTTTCTGTAGGAGGGTGGGAGGCACCGCTGTGTAGCCTGCTCCTGGGTTGGGTGGGTTAGGGCAGGGCTCAGCAGCAGAATCGTGAGGCTTCCAGCACCAGCATGGCTGCGCCTCCTTCCGTCCTTCCTCTCTGAAGCCCCCAGGGCTCTGTCCACCTCCTGCACATCAACAATTGTACAGCTTCGTCTCTGTCCTTCCTTTGGCAAGTGTGGCCTGTGCCCCAGCATGCGCTTTGGGATTCCCCAGGCCTGCTGCTCCCCCTTGCTGTCCTCTGTCCCATGGCACAGCCCAGTGGCACCGGAGTTGGGGGCAGGTTGACATCCAGGGCCTTGAGGAGTCAAGGCTTCCCATTCCCAGCCCTTCCATCAAGCCAGGCTGTGTCCCACTGCCAGCAGCCACTGCCTGGGCCCAGCAAGTTTCATCTGTGGAGCTGGGGTTGAAGGCGACAGAACAAGCCCCAGGGGTGTCGGTAACAGGGTTATAATCCGGCGGGATGAGCTGAGCTCTCTGGAGCCTCATAGCATTTTTCCAGCCCCGGCCACTTTATTACCGTAGCGCTGAGTGATGGGACCCAGGGGAGCTGCAGTTCCAGCAGCTGCTGGCTGAGCTTGCTGTAGATTGATCAAGCAGCAGCTGGGAGAGCCCCTTCCTCTCATTCTCCCCACTCTGCTCCAGGGCTTCCCCTCTGGGCAGCAGAGAATCCGTCCCCAAGGCCACACAGAGGCTGCAGACTTGGGCTTCAGTCTTGAGGGTACTGCCTCTCTCCCCATCCTGTGACCTGTGTGACCTTCAGCAGGTGTCTCACCCTCTCTGGCCCCTGTCGACTTCTTAGAGAATAAGGGAGTAGGGCCAGTGGTGCCCCAAGGCTTTTTTCAGCCTCCACTGCTCTGTGGCATTTTTTTCAAACTTCAAAGTGAATTGTACAGTTTTTTTTTTCAAGATTTCAATAGTGTGAAGGAACTAGGGATGAAGGTGGCCTGCTGCCTTTTCCCAATGCCACAGGAACCCGGGCTTAGAAACATGTCACTTGCCCCAGACCAGTGGGCCAGTGACTCTCTTCAAGGTTGCCTTGGAGTCCAACCCACTGGATCTGAGCTGGGTAAGTGGGGTGCAGCTCCCCAGGGTCAGAGGGGGCAGAGCAGGCCAGCAGGGGACCCAGAGCCACTCTAGTCCCAAGCTAACATGCCGGTGTGGTGGCACCCTGCATGCGTGTGCTCTGGGAGCCCCCTGGGGAAGGACATTTCACAGATGAGGGAATTTACCAGCCTGAGGTTTTATAGACACAATATTGGGCCAAGTCATTCTCCTGAGAAGTTGACAGTGATTTGCTTTCGTCCCAAGCAGGGGGAGAGATTAACTAAAGGACACAGGCCTCACTTTAAGCAGCCACAGTGAAGAACAGGGATTTTCTTAGCCAGAGCTTTTCTCTGGCCACCTTCAGCACTCTCCCTGTGGTCCTGTAAGACAAGCCACCTGCTGTCTGCCTCAAACACCGGGGATGGAACCAGCGCTGTGCTAATCACTGCTCTCTCTGGTTCCAACATCTCTCAGACTCCCCAAGGGACAGTCAGGGAGCCTGACTGCTAGGCAGTGTCCCCAGGGGCATCGGCGTAGTGAGGTCACAGAAACAAGATTGGTCTGAATTGTCCCAGGAAGGAGACTGCAAGAAAAGATATTTGGTAGTCTTCTGAGGTAATCTGGGGACACACAGGAAAAACTGGGGTGCTGGGGGCAATAGACATGGGTCCCATTTGCAGCTGTGCCACTAACCATGACACGACCATAGGCAAGTGTGTGCATTTTCTGAGCCTCAGTGACAGCCCTGCCCTCCCGACTTCATCAGGTACTGCGAGGGTCACATTGAGGTAGGACTCTTCAAAGTAATTTAGGGGCTGGGGGCGTTGCTAAGTGGCAGAGTGCCTGCCTAGCAAGTGCAAAGTCATGAGTTCAAACCCCAGTACTGCCAAAAAAAGTAATTTCACACAGATTTCTCCCCCATCCAGTGGTCACAGCATTCATACCTGTGTCTTAATTCCATTCTCAAATCTTCCAAGAAAAATCAGGTGTAAGGCGACCACCCAAACACGTTATAACTTTTCAAACATGAAGTTAGACTGAAAAGCTTTCCTCGAGTGTGCAGACAGATGTGACTGCAGGGTGGCTGCCAGAGAGACGGCATTTGACTTCTGCACCTCCCTGCTCCTTTTTGTTTCTTATCCTTAAATCCTCATTGTCTCCTTCTTTCTACTTAATTCATTTGTATGCTCTGGCTGGGACTGGGGTTTGAACTCAGGGCCTTGCACTTGCTAGGCAGGAGCTCTACCACATGAGCCACACCTGCAACCTTTTTTGCTTTAGGTGATTTTTTAGATAGGGTCTTGTGCTTTTAGCCCAGCTGGCCTCAGATGTCTATCCTTTCACCTGTGTTTCCTGAGTAACTGGGATGACAGGCATGCACTATCATGCCTGTCTTGTTTGTTAAAATGGAAAAAACCAAACCAAAACAAAAAAACTCCAAAAAGAACATAGTCTTCAACAACCAGTGGATCAAAGACAAAATCACAAGGGAGGTTAGAAAATAACTGAAAATGAAAACATAATCCCAAAACTCATGGGATTCAGCAGAAGCAATGCTAAGGGAGAAATTTATGGCTATAAACACCTACACTGAATAACAAAGATCTTAAATCAACAACCTAAGTTTACAACTTGAAGAACTAGAAAAGGGGCCAGGTATGACGGCACATGCCTGAAATCCCAGCTACTTGGGAGATGGAGAAGGGATGATGGAGGTTTGAGGCTAGTCTGGGCAAATAGTGAGTGAGACCCTATCTCAAAACACAAGCTAGGCTTAGTGGTTCATATCTGTAATCCCAGCTAGGAGGAATGCATAGATGGGAGGATCATTGTCCAAGGCCAGTCTGTGAAAATGCACAAGACCCTATCTGAAAAATAAACTAAAACAAAAAAGGGCTGCAGGTACAGCTAAATTGGTAGCGTGCCTGCCTAATAAGCACAAGGCCTTGAGTTCAAATCTCAGTACAGCAGAAAAAAAAAAAAAACCTAGAAAAAGAATAAGCTAAACCCCAGAGTTAGCAGAAAGAAGGAGTCAAGAGGGGGAGCAGTCCCAGACTCTCCCTAACTTCCTCATGCTCTTCTTCAACAGCACATGACACCCCTAGGCTTGGAGGTCAGCATTACCTTTGTACCTGCCACAGGTGCACAAACTGGGGCCTTTGGGGTGAGTGGAGCTCTGCCCAGCCCACAAGCTACAAAGCACACTGGGGCCGCCCATCAGTGGTTCTGGGTGTGCAATTTTTTTTTTTTTTTGGGTGGTGTGGTGCTGGTACTGGGGTTTGAACTCAGGGCCTCACACTTGGCAGGCATATGTTCTACCAATGGAGCCACACTCTGAGCTCTTTTTGATTTGGTTATTTTATTTATTTACTTCTTGGTGGTACTGGGGTTTGAACTCAGGGCCTACATCTTGAGCCACTCTGCCAGCCTTTTTTTGTGATGGGCTTTTTTTTTTGAGATAAGGTCTCATGAGCTATTTGCAGGGCTAGCTTTAACCCAGGTGATCCTCTTGGTCTCTGCCTCCTGAATAGCTAGGATTATAGTCATGAGTCACTGGCGCTGGCTGATTTGATCATTTTTGAGATAGGGCCTTGCATTTATGCTTGGGCCAGCCTGGACTTCAATCCTTCTATTTACGCTTCCTGCATAGCTGGGATGATATGCATGCACCATCACGTTCAGCTTTTATTGGTTGAGATGGGGTATCATAAACTTTTTGCCTGGGGTGGTCTGAAACTACCTCCTGACCTCTGCCTCCCAAGTAGCTAGGATTACAGGTGTGAACCACTTGCACCCAGCTTTAAAAATATTTTTTATATTTCTTTTTGTACATTTACCTAATTTTATTTACATGGTTTTTTTCCCTTTATTTTATAATCAGATTTTTTTGGGGGGTGGGAGTGGGGTTTGAATTTAGGGCTTTGTGCTTGCAAAGCACATGCTGTACCACTTGAGCCACATTTCCTGTCCCTTTTACTCTGGTTATTTTGGAGATAGGGGCTCAAGAACTGTTTGTCTGGGCTGGCTTTGAACCTCGATCCTCCTGATCTCAGCCTCGCAAGTAGCTAGGATTAAGGTGTGAGCCTCAGAGCCTGGCTTGTAATAGGGTTTTTATCTCTTACTCTTTTCCCCTTCCTCACATTCTTCTCCTTTGTTATTCCTTTTCTCGTAGTTAACTTCTTTCTATCTTCCCTTTCCCTACCCTCTCCTTTACTTCACTCATTTATTATTATTACTTTTACCTTAATTTATTTTTAGCTCCACAGTTTACTGTACACCATTCTTGCCATTTTCTTTTCTATGGTTATAGATGGTGCAGTCGTTGGCCTTGATTTATTTTAATTGTATTTCTGTATTTGGTGTGTTTTGGTGGGGTTGCTGATATGGAAGTTTGTTTTCTTGTCTGTGGGTGGTGATAGGGATTGAGCTCTCAATAGAAGGCTGCTCACTAAGATCCCCAAACAAAACTGAAGAGCTAGCACCCCAACAGATGTGCAAATCACATTTTAGAAACAAGAAAAATGAAAAAGCAAGGCAAAGGACTCCTCTGAAGATAACAACTCTTCAATAACTGAATGTAAAGATAATGAAATGGTTAAAATGCCAGACGAAGCATTCAAAAGTCTTCTTTTTTAATGATAAATGGTCTCTAAGAGGACTCAAATGAACATATGAATGAAGTAAAAAAAAAAGTTGATTCAACACCTGGATGAGAAATTCAACAACTTGAACAAGAAATTCAGCAAAGACATAGAGATTCTGAACAAAATCCCAAAGAGAAAACTTGGAAATGAAAGGATCAATCTGTCAAATAAAAAATTCAATGGACAATGTCACCAATAGACAAGAACAGGTGGGAGAAAGAGTTTCAGGATTGAAGACAAGATTGAGGAATTATTACATTTAGACAGTGATAAAAACAGAAGTAAGCAATCATGAACACAATATTCAAGACTTCTGGGACATAACTAGGACACCAAACCTATGAATCTGTTGTGTAGAAGAGGGAACTGAAATACAGACTAAAGGCATACAAACACTTTCAATGAAATTGTACCAAAAATCTCTCAAATCTAGGAAAAGAAATGGACATGCAAGTACAGGAGGCATTCCAAACCCCAACAGACACCATCAGAAAAGAACCTCTCCATGACATATGATAGAATGCCAAGAGACAGATGAAGAAAGAATGCTGAAAGCTTCAAGAGAGAAGCACTGAGTTACTTCAATAGGCAAACCTGTCAGAGGAACAGCAGACCTCTCAGCAGAAACCCTGAAGGTCAGGAGAGCATGGACTGATAAATTTCAAGCCCTGAAACAAAACAACTGCCAACCAAGGATCCTACACCCAGCAAAGTTACCCTCTAAATGTGAGGGAGAAACCAAGACCTTCCCTGATAATCACAGTAAAGTGTCAACACCAGCTATGCAGGAGGTGGAGGATTGTGGTCTGAGGTTGGCTTGGTGCAAAAATGCAAACCCTATCTAGAAAAATAACTGAAACCAAAAGGGAAAGGGCTGGCAGTGTGGCTCAAGTGGTAGAGGACGTGCCTAGCAAGTGTGAGGCCCTGAGTTCAAACCCCAGTACCACCAAAAAAAAAAAAATCAAATATCACATATTTTCCTCTCATATGTGGATGTGGAGTCAATCAATCATCCAAAAAGACATGAAAGTGGAAGGGGGCTATTTGGGAAGAGGAAGGAGATCAGCAGGGGGAGCAAGAAAGCAAATGGGGACATGAATGTAATCCAAGTGCATTATGAACATGTCTGAAAATGTTACAATGAACCCCACTGTTTCATACAGTTCCTACACACCAATAAAAAAAGAAGTAAGATGGTCTCTGTTGATGGGTGGTACGAGTGTACGTGTAGAAAATTCTAAAAATTACACAAACAAAATGTTGGAATAAGTGAATTCAGCAAAGTAGCAGAATATAAAGTGAACATAAAACCAGTTGCATTTTTATACACTAACAATTAATAATTTGAAGACTATAAAAATGATTCTATGTATAATAGCATCAAGAAAATATATTTAGAATTAATTTTATCAAAAAGATAAAGACTTGTACAATGAAAATCACAGAACTACTACTAGAGTTAAAGAAGATATAAATAAAACAAATACACCTCACCTTCATGAACTGGAAGACTTCATATTATTAAGACGTTAATATTACTTAAAGTGATCTACAGACTGGATGTAATCCCTATCCAAATTCCAATAATGTATTCTTCAGAAATAGAATATCCTAAGCTGGGTTCAGTGTCTCACACCTATAATCCTAGCTACTTGGGTGGTAGAGATTGGGAAGGTTGTGGTTGGAGGCCAGCTCGGGCATACAGTTTTCCAGACCCCATCTCAATCAATAAAAACTGGGAGTGATGGTGCACCTGTCATCTCAGCTATGCAGGAAGCATAAACAACAGCATCCCAGGAATAAACCCAAGACCCTATTCAAAAAATAACAAAAGCAAATAGGGATGGGGGTGTGGTTCAAGTAGCAGAGCCTCTGCCTAGCAAGCTAAGGCCTTGAATTCAAATTCCAATACCATAGAAAGAAAACCTATCCTAAAATTCATATGGAATCTCAAAGGACCAAAATAGACAAAATAATCTTGGAAAAGAAAAACAAAGCTTGAATACTTACACTTCCCAGTTTCAAAACTTACTACAAAGCTATAGTAATCAAAACTGCATGACATTGGCGTACAGACAGACATACAGCTCAACAGAGAGGAAGAGACAACCCGGTGTTGTCAGGTGGGGTGTTCTGTGTACATCTGTTAGACAGCGCTGACTTACTGTGCGACGTCTTCTAGTTCTGACTTATCTTCTGTGTGGCTGTGCTATTCGTTATTCAGAATGAGAAAGTGAAGGTACTTACATCTTACCACACATCGAGCTATAAAATTCTTCTAACTAAATTCAAAGGTCATTCAGAATGGCTATCATCCTTCTGGATAGCAAAGCTTTTAAAATATTGTCTAGAATCTTAATTATACTTTTCTTTCAATCACAACTATAGCTATTATTGTTGTTCCTGTTATTTTATGGTCAACAGTTCAATTCATTAATATTTCTCAAACCAGTTTTTGCACTCATTCTTGGTTTTTTAATTTTTTACTCTTGTTTGTCACATCCCTTTTCCTTTAGATTCACTTTTCTTGTTGCTGAAGTACACACCTTAGGACTTCTTTCAGTAAAGATCTGTTGGATATAAACTCTCCCAGTCTTTCTATGCATGAAAAGTTTTAACTATGGAAAACAATACGGCAGCTTCCTAGAAGCTAAACACAGATCTGCCATTTGATCCAGCAATCCCACTCTTGGGGATATACCCAAAGGAATGCGGCTCAGGTCACTCCAGAGACACCTGCACACCCATGCTTATTGCAGCACTATTCACAATAGCCCAGTTATGGAAACAGCCAAGATGCCCCACCACTGATGAATGGATCAAGAAAATGTGGTATCTATACACAATGGAATTTTATGCAGCCATGAAGAAGAATGTAATGTTGTCATTCGCAAGTAAATGGATGGAACTGGAGAACATCACCTTAAGCAAAGTTAGCCAGGCTCAGAAGACCAAAAATCGTACGTTCTCCCTCATATGCGGACTGTAGACCTAAAACAAATGCAGTGATATTAGTGGACATGGGTCACACACTAAGGGGAGAATGCGCACAGGAGGAATAGGGAAAGGTAGGAAACCCAAAACTTGAAAGTGTTTGATGTCCCCACTGCAGAGGAGCTAATATAGTAACCTTAAAATGACAGAGGCCACTATGGGAAGGTGGCCGGGAAGTAGTGAAGAAGTCAGGTAGAGATGAATCAATTCGGGTTGTAACACACTTGTGCATGGAAGCAATGCTAGGAATCTCTCTGTATAGCTATCCTTATCTCAGCTAGCAAAAACGCTATGTCTTTCTTATTATTGCTTATGTCTTCTCTTCAACAAAATTGGAGAAGAGGGCAGAACAGGTTCTGCCTGGAAGTGGGGGGGGAGGTTGGGAGTAGGTGGGGGGAGGTGGCCAAAACAATGTATACACACGTGAGTAAATGTAAAAATGATAAAATAAAAGCAGAAAGAATAAAAAAAAGGTTTTAGTTTATTATAAAATTGTAGCGATTTTTTGACTTCAAATAAATTTTCTCTTCTTTCTTTCTTTTTTTTTTAGTGGTACTGGAGTTTGAACTCAGAGGCCTCACACTTGCTAGGCAGGCACTGTACCACTTGAGCCACTCTGCCAGCCCTTTTTTGTGATGGGTTTTTTTGAGATAGGGTCTCGTGAACTATTTGCCTAGGGCTGGCTTCAAACCATGATCCTCCTGATCTCTGCCTCCTGAGTAGTTAGGCTTACAGGCATGAGCCACTGGTGCCTGGCTCCATTTTTCTTAATGCTGAGTGTCTTAAAGTGTTTGCCTCATGGCCTCTTTTTCTCTTGGTGAGAGGTCTGCCTGTCTCATTTGCATTCTTGGGTAGGTAGAAGGTCTTTTCTTCCACCTGGACTTTAATTTTGGTCTTTATCTTTGATGTTCTGCAGTTGTGTCACCACAGGTGCAAGGTAACTTAGCTGTGTCTATGATGCCAGGCACTGCATATTTCCTTCCACCCTATAACCCATCTTTAGTGGTAGGCAATTTACATCTTTTCTTTTTCTTTTTGGTGACACTGGGGTTTGAACTCAGGGTCTCACCCTTGCTAGCCAGGTGCTATACCACTTGAGCCACTCCAGCCCTTTTTTTTGTTGGGTATTTTTGAGGTAGAGCCTGACTTTTTTGCCAGGGCTGGCCTTGAGTTGTGATCCTCCTGATCTCTGCCTCTGGAGTAGCTAGGATTACAGGTGTGAGCCACCAGTCCCCGGCTTGCATTTCTATCTTTGACTATTGCTTCTCCTCCATCCTGGATTGTGTTCTGGAACTCCCGCTGTGTGTTTGTTGACCTCTCAATTTATGTTCTATTCTTAATGGATCTTTCATATTTTCCAACTGCTTAATTTCTGATGTTGTGTTCTGTGTAACTTTCTTAGTCCTGTCTTATAATTCACTAAGTTTCCCTTTGTCCATGTCTAATCTAGAATTTATCCAATTATTGAGAGGTTTTTAAAAAATTTTCTGATGCCTTTATTATTTAATTTCTAGGATTTCCACTTTGTTCTTTTTCAGGTTTATCTATGCTTGTTACATTTTTGCCTATTCTTGTTTCCTTTGCAGATGCTATTTTTAACTTGTTTTTACAGATTCTATCTTTCCTTGCTTTTAAAGGTTTCTAAGCAGGCTTATATTAAATTATTTTAAAGATTACTCTCTTGCTTTTGTCTACAAAAGTATATTCTCTAATTGCTGATTTTGCTTTAGCACCAATGTTCTTCTTCTTCTTTTTTTGTTTGGCAGCACTGAGGTTTGAACTCAGGGCCTCACTCTTGCTGTTTGCTAAGCATGCTTGAGCCATTCTGCCAGTCCTTATTTGTGATGGGTATTTTCAAAGTAGAGTCTGGTACTTATCCCAGGCTGGCTTTGAACCATGATCCTCCTGATCTCGCCTCCTGGGTAGCTAGGATTACAGGTGTGAACCACAGGTTCCCAGTGTGATGCAACTTTTTGTACAAGATGAGTTTCTGCTATTCTGTATCCCACATCACCTCATACACATTCTGTGGCCACTACAGTGTCCTCAATGCCACTTCAAAGGTCCTTGCTAATGATGGTTTAGTTTTGCTCCCAGTGTTGCTGTTTTCTTTTTCACTTCCAATTTGAGGTAAACCAATGAGTCTCCCTGGGCCTGAGGCTTGTCCACCCTGCAAGTCCTTAGGAAGGACCCCAGAAGAGAAGGGCAAGATAAACATTGGAGCCCTTGGCTGTTAATATCTGTGAGAGCAGACTCCTTTTCCTCCCCCAAGTGGGGTTGTGAGCTCCCCTCATCCCTCAACAGCTTACCCCATCAGCAGCCCCAGCAGGCTGTGAGCAAGGGAGGTACACTTGGGACGCAGAAGAAGGAGGATTGAGAGTTCAAGGCTAGCCTGGGCCACATAAAGAGAGCCTATCTAAAAAAAACCCAAAATCAAAACCAATACCAAAACCAAACCAAAGCAAACCTTCTTGATTACCAAAGTCTTTGGTTCCTTAGGGAATCTCTTGGTGGAAGGGGAACAATGACAGAGGTGACTCCATTTTGGATGAGAGAGACACTCTAGAAGCAGGGGCATGGGAAACAACAGGTTTCTCACAGAAATAACAGGTCTTCCACCAAAATAACAAAATGCAGCTGCAAGATGTGGGTCCTGAGGCCAGGATGAGCTGATCAGAAATGTTCTGCTCAATAACGAGGGGACATGGAAGTGGTTGGGTTCATGGAGAAGTTGACTAGGTGCCAACCAATCACAAATGCAGTTTCTGGGTAGACTAGGTGGTCCTAAGCAGGCAAGCCCTGTGTCACTCCTAGAGCCCAGCTGTGCTACGGCTTAGCTTTCCTAAGCCCCAACACACCGGGAGATTTGCTGTCCTTTCAATAGACTTTGCGCTTGCTTTACTCTTAATTCCTGGTCCGGAGTCTTTAATCATTGACTTGTCAGGACTTGAACTTGGGATCAGTAATCCAGTAGCACTGGTTGGACTCCGACACAGAGAGCAAAGTGCTCCAGGGAGTGGGATGCCCCCGGCTCACCAGGTCAAGTTCCTGAAATGCTACAGACCAGATGTTTCATACCAAACGAGAGAGTGGTTCAGGGTCATTGGGAACATTGTTTTGAGGCTCTGCTTTCTAGTTTTCAGACTATTTTCAGAATCTTTGAAAACCAAGATGTTTTTATACAACCATTTTCCAGAAGAGACCTCTGAAGCTGAGGTGGACTTGGGCACTGCTTCCTAAAACATAACTTGTGTGTGACTCACTAGGATCTTACTAAAACACAGGCTGTGTTTCAGGTGATCTGGGGTGGGGTGCAAGGCTATGTTTTGTTTTGTTTTTTCTTTTTTGGTGGTACTGGGGATTGAATTCAGGGCTTTGCACTTGCTAGGCAGGCACTCTACTACTTGATCCACACCCTCAGTTTTTTTACTTTTAGTTTGTTTTTCAGATAGAGTCTCAAGATTTTGCCCAGGGGTGGCCTCAGACCTCGATCCTCCTACCTCTGCTTCTGGGGTAGCTGGGATTACAGGCATGAATCACTATGTCTAGCTTGTTATTGAGGTGGGTCTTGCTAAGCTTTTGCCCAGGCTGACTTCAAACCTCCATCTGCCTCTTGAGCAGCCGGGATTACAGGCTTGAGACACTGCACCTGCCTCTTGAGCAGCTGGGATTACAGGCTTGAGACACTGCACCTTGCCCAAGACTCTGCATTTCTAATAGGTTCCCAGGTGATGTGGATGCTGCTAATTGAGGACATCATTTGAGCAGGGAGGTGGCAAGGGGTCTTAGCCAAGGCATAGGTCCTCAGTCTGCCTGTCTGTCTCTAAAACCTGTGCCCATGTCTGCCCTTCATTGCAACCCTGCCATTCTACCCCTTATTCTACAGGCAAGGACTCCAGGGGAGAGGCAGGTTTTGTCCAGGGAGGGGCTGCTCCCCCAGACCCAACCCTGCCTTGAGGTTTAACGAGGAAGAGGGGGATGGAGGAGGCTCATCCTGAGTAGCCAAGAACTCAGCCAGGCAGCCATCAGTGGGTATGGTGGAAAATTAATTTTTTAATTAAAAACATCTTTTTTTCCCTCTTCTTTCCCCTTTTGCTTTAATGTCTCAGACTGGAGTAATTATGAGTTGCTCTGGGGAGACCGAACCTTAGAAAAATTGTTGGTGCAACTGCCGAGGAATTTATCTGATTAACTTGAGCTCAGCCTTTGAAAAGAAGAGAAAGGGAAGTGAAAGGAGGAAGGGAGGAGGGAAAGCTCTCCTTCTCCTTCTGGCACAAAACTTAATCACAGTGTCTGGGAGGCCAGGTGGGCTGTGGGCCCTGGGGAAGGTGGTTCAGAAGAGCTGAGCTCAGCTCAACAATGTCCCTTCTCTTTCCTGGATCCTTGTCCTCTGGGCTTTCTCCTGGGGCCTGAATATGTCACTGTGACTGGCCCAAAGTGGGAAACAGTGTCTTCCATTAGGCTCCAGAGAAGCAGAACCTGACAGAGCCATCTGAGAGCTTTCGGGGGTCTCACAGGTATAGCAAGTGGCAGAGGAGAGGCCGCTGGGCAGGGACGTGGGCTGAAGTCTAGTCTCATCTGGATCCCTTGGGAACTCTGGAGTTAATGACACCATGAGCCTTCCGGAGGCCAGGGCCAGGGTCTCGTTCCTGATCTGTCAGTTATTGGCTGTGGTTGACCCTAGGGGAAGTGTAGCCCCCAGACATCTCCTGATAAGCTTGGTCTCCCTTGGCTGAGGAGGATGCCCAGACAGCCATCATGCTGGTGGCTGGAGGAAAATGCCCTAGCTTACCCAAGGGTACCAATGGCACCTACAGCAGGTGGATAGGAGGGTGGGCCTGGTGGACTGAGAGAAATGGAAGGATCACAAGTGATGTTGGAGGTTGAGTGGAGAGGAGACTTCGTGGGTGGCTGAGTGAGGGGGTGAGGGAGAGTGAGTGCATGGGGAAGGCTTCCCATGAGCCTGGTTTTGGTGACTGGATGTCTGGGGGTGCCGGGCTCTAAGATTGGCACCCAAGGGAGGGTATCCCTGAGAGAGAGGAGAGTTGCCATCTGGATATGGTATGCATCTGGGTAGAACCTCTGAGCAGCAGCTGGGTGTGCTAAGTTGGAGCACAGATGTGGGTGCCATCTGTGTGGAGATGGGGGGCTGGGTGGGCCCCTGTAGGGGGACAGGAGGGAGAGAAGAGGAAATGTAAGTGCACAGGGTCCTGGAAGCCCCACATGGCTGGGGATGGCAGAGGACAGGTGCCAAAGGCAGCTTGAGAAAGTGCAGCCAAAAGGCAGGAGGAAAACCAGAGAGGAGGTCCTGATGCCTCCCTACTTCTCCATCCTCCCAGAGGTGCTGGTTACAGGCGTTATCTGTCTCTTCTGTCAGAGCGTCTCTGTGATGTAGGAAGAAGACAGCCCCAAGGAGCCTCACTGGACCGTGATCCTTGAGGACGTTTGTGGGAATCAGAAGTGACACATGGCATGTGGCCCACAGTGGATATTCTGACAGTGATATCACTAGGATATGAAGCAGCCCTTTCTGTTACATGGCACCTCTTTATCTGACACTGGAAAATGCAAACCCTGCCCTATAGCAAAAGGTATCTTGTGTCTAACTGTTGCCTGGCTGCCACCTAGGGCCTGTCCAACTAGATGGCAACTCATTGCCTCCAGCTCAGCTGGGGTGGAGGCTGAGGTGGGAGGCTGGGAGCAGAGACTGGAGAAAGAGGCTCAGGGTTGGTAATGCCCAACCTGTCCCAGGCAGAGGTACCTGTAATCAGTCCCTCCTGTGACCACCACAAGGAGCACTGCAAAGGTGAGACTGAGGGCTCTTGCTGGGACATTACAGTCTATGGAGTTGGGCCCCAGGGGGCACCAATGACATAGAAACCAACATGAGTAATGTCCCCTGGAGCTATGCCATTGAGGCTGAGAGCTCCTGGGACAGCTGTGTCATAGTTCTATAACTAGCTGGGACAACCAGGAAAAGCGGACCTGCCTGCTACATGGCCACCCAGCCAGGACGGGAGCCAGGCCTTGCCCAGACTCGTGCTATCCTGCCCCACGGAGGGCCCCTGTTTTTAAATAACACTGAGCACACTATGTCTGAACCTCTACTTAATCCAGCTCTTGTCCTGGCCACAGACTGGGAGCTCCTGAGGGTACAGCTGGGGCCACTGCCCTTCCCTGTTTCTCTTGTCAATCATGAGCTGGATACACAGAAAATGGGAGCCATCCCAAAGTCTTCCCTTCCTTAAGACACATTTACTTACCAGCTTCCGCTGTGCCCTGAGCCCAGCTTGATAGGGGTCAGGTGAGGTGGGAGGCTGACCTTTTCTTGAGGGTCAGTAAACAGACAGTAACTGTCCAGGGTGACCAGGTATGATCAAGCTATGCAGCAGGCCAGAGGGACACAAAGTGGGACCAAGGAGCGTCTGAAAAGGCATCCGGCATGAGGTGCTTCTGAGCCAGAAACCAAAGGGTGGGCAGGCCTGCCTGGTGGAGATGGAGGGAAAGGTGACCAGGTCTATAAGCAGAGGGGCACAAGGGAGCCACACCTGCAGGCTAGTGTGGTGCACAGCCAGGAGTCGGTAGACCTGAGTTCCAGCCCCAGCTCTGTGTCTTAAGCACTCAAGTGATCAAGGAGAAACCCCCCTTTTCTCCAGGTCTCAATTTCCCCAGATGTGTAATGGGACCAGGGCAGCAGAATCCCCAAAGCCCTTCTAGCTTGGAAGGTCTTGGCTTCTTTCAGATGTGGCCAGACCCTACACTCTGCCTTCCAGGAACTCACCTGGGAACGCAGGTGCTGGGATCCTCTGGGGACTCCTTATAGGCTTGTTATGGTTGGTTCAGGCTTAACCCTCTGAGTTCTGAACCTGAGTGTGGGCCCGCCTTGCTGGGAAGGTCAGGGCTGGATCTGTGGGAATATGGCTGCAACTGGACACCTCCACTGGGATCCTCTCCTCTGGCCTGCCTGAGCTGCGGACTGTCCTCTTTCCAGCCTCCAACAGCTCTCCCAGGACAGCCAAGCCCTATCTCCCTTTGCAGCTAGCTTCTCCCCTTTATAAGCACTGCCAACCAATCAGCTCACGCCTTCCCTCCTGTGATCTGTAAGTGGCCAATCACACTTGGTCTGGCTACTCCGTTGCTAGGTGCTGGAGGCCACCTCCTCACTGCATTTTAAAATTCCAGTCCTGGGTCTGGAGCTGATCCAGGAGGTTGGGGGGCTCCAGGAAATGGATTTTAGGTCCTAAGTGGATTTAAGATGCCCTGACCACAGGGTATCCAGTGAGTTCTGCCAACCCATGGGAATGTGGGAACTCAAGGAGAAAACATCAGCATGGGGCAGTACTGAGGGTTCCAGGAGAGGGCGCTGAAGAGGGAGTCACTAGGCCCTGCTGGCCAAGCCTGGACTGTCCTTATCCTCACAGAGAAGCTTCATTGACCCCATTGGCTCCCTTACCCCTCCCAGCCTCTCTGTGTGTCTGCCACCCTGACACTGTCCTGCTCCCTGGACTTGGCCTTGCTCTAGAGCCCTCTCCCATACCCCACACAGACCCTCATGCAGGAGGCTGGGTCTTTGTGTTACCTCCAGGCCCGAGTCCTGCCAGACACCCCTCTGTGGCTCCAGAGGCTAGGGATACATATTAGGAGGACTCAGAGAGAAGGGGAGGGTGCAGTGTGAGCAAGGCTGGGAGTATGCGTGAGAGTATGTTCATTTATATCTGTCTGTACACATGCGTGTGCACGTGCTGGTGTGCAGAGAAAGGACATCTGATGTGAATTTCCTCATCTCTCCAGGAGGAGCCCTTATTCCCACTCTGCCCTGCCCCCTCCAGTGTAGCATCCGTGGATGAGCCTGGCACACAGCAGAGCCAGCATCCCCTTCAGTTAGAAAATCCAACCCAGTCCATCATCCGTTCCCACTGCCAGGGCTACTAGCTGCCCACCTACCCCCTGCTTGACCTTTTCTGGAGTCCGAGGCCCTGCTTCAGCACAGAAGGTCAGTCAAAAGAGCCCAGGGATGATGGAGGGATGAACAAAATCGTTGCTCCCTTGGCCTTTTGCTTATTGGAGCGGCCGGGGGTCCTTGTTTGTGGTCTGACCGCTTCTGTTGGGTGGATCCCACATTTTCACCCACCCAGGAGTATCTGGGTTTCCTGGGCTGCCAGGAGGGTTCATCTCACTGACCTGGGGCAACAGGAAGAGGCTGGGCTGGGTCAGAGCCAACCCTCTGAGAACCCCTCTCTCTCCAAGGTGTAGTTTCTGTGTCTGTAAAAAGAGGGCCACAGCTGTAAAAAGAGTGACTCAAGTGCTAGAGCTCCTGCCTAGCAAGTCTGAGGCCAAGTTCAAACCCCATTACTGCCAAAACAAGAGAAGGGCTCAGTGCTGGGTCCACACTGTACTTGGGACTTGGTCATTGGGAGTATTTAAGGGTAGAAGCTCAAGATGGCAAAAATTTGGCTCACATGGTTGGTACTTTAAAAAAACCTGAGGCTGAGCGTGGTGGCTCATGCTTATAGCCCCAGGTGTGCAGGAGGCCATAGGTAGGAGGATTGAAGTTGGAAGCCAGCTGGGCAAAAAATTGCTAGACACTATCTGAAAAATAATTAAAGAAAAAAAAAAAAAGGGCTGGGGTCATAGCTCAAGTGGTAGACACCTGCCTAGCAAGCACAAGGCCCTGAGTTCAACCCCCCATATGAGCCCCCCCCAAAATAATTGAATTAGGGTGAACATTTAAAAAGTAGGCAGTTTCTGAACAGCCTGGACCTTGGCTTCTCTTGAGGATTCAGAGGGAGGGCAGGCCTGAGACAGGGGTGGCTGGAACTTTTAGGCAGGGCCTGTGCCACCTGAGCCTTCCTTGACAGGGCTATATCCTGTTGCCTGCCTGGCCTCTGGTAAGTGGCAACTGTGACCCTTGACCCTTCACAACATCTGGACATTTCAGATGGGGTCTTCCCCTGTGGCCGACCCCATGAGTGAGTGGCTGGTGCTCAGGTGGATGGGGAGGTAGGTGCGGCTGAATCTTGGCCCCTCAGAGTCCCATCCCCCCTTCTGCTTCCTACCTTCAGCCCTGGCAGTGCCCTGCATGCTTGGTCACTTGCCAGGCAGAAAGTGAGGTTGGAGTCCTGCCTTGGGGGTGACTGGGTTTCCTCTCCAGGAAAATCTAATGCCTAGCAGTTGCCCACATGGCACATCCTTCCAAGGCCCAGGGAGCCAGCTGAGTGGGTCTTCCAGAGCAGGCGTAAGCAGTGCTGGGCAGAGCATCCCAGCCCCTCGCCCCTCAAGGAGGCCTATTGTCCTCAGGCAATGGTGCTCTGTGGTCAGTTCTGTGGGGCCAAAGATTTGGGGCCGAGCTAGAGAGCTCTCATACTGGAAAAGGGCTGTGTGACCTTGGGAAAATAACCTCTCTGAACCTCAGTTTCCTCATCTGTAAAATACCCACTTCAACAGGTTGTCATGGGACCATGTGTAAGCAAATGGCCTGGCACGGGTCAGGCACACAGTTGGTGTCCAGTAGGTATTGATGAAAGGAGGAGGTGAGGATCCCCAGTCCCAGGGTGGATCAAGAACAGTCACTCTGCCGTGAAGACTTGGTAATGTGGTCCTATGTCCAGCTGGATGTGATGACAAGAGTGAGGGGCCTAGCAAAAATCCTAGGTCCTTCCTATTATTGCTTATACTCTCTCTTCAACAAAATTAGAGATAAGGGCAAAATAGTTTCTGCCTGGTAGTGAGGGGGTGGGGGGGAGAGGGAGGGGGTGGGGGGTAAGGGAGGGAGTGGAGGGAAGGGGGGGAGAAATGACCCAAATATTGTATGCACATATGAATAAAAGAAAAAAAAAGAGTGAGGGGACTCTGCTCTGGGCATTACCCCTTCCCAGCTGGGTTACCTGGGAGAATGTTGGGGTGGGGAAACAAAGGAAGAGGCAGCACCGCTGCTTTCTCCCTATCTCTTACCCTTCCCTATGAGCTGGACCTCTTCCTTGATTGGGGAGGCCCCTGTCTTCCCCAGTAGCTAGACTCTGGCTGCTTGGTTCCCCACTGGAGTGAGAAGCTGGACTCAGAGAAGTGGGGTGTAAGGAACAGACAGCTTACAACCAGTTTGTCTTGTAGGTGTCTCACAGGGTTGCACCATCAGGACTTGTGAATGGAGACCCTTTCCAGTCATCACCCAGTGTTAGCTTGAGCACAGGAGGGACAAGGATATCCTAAGTCCTGTGGTAGAGTGGGGGTTTGGGACAAAGGGGGTCTGAGCAGCTTCTGAAATAGGGGCCCTCCTTCCCTGCCTCCAAGTTGCCATCCAGATATCTTCCTTCTTCACCTGCTTTCTGGAGCCATCAGCCATCTGGAAAAGGGCTTATAGGTGTGGCTGCTGTCCCAGAGGAGGGGGCTTCCCAGGGCAAATGGCAAAGATGGTTGTGATGAAGGCAGCTGATGGTATTTGTGAGCACTTAGGTTAAATACTTCCTGCTGCACTTACCCCAATTTTGGAGCTACAGAGTCGCCCACGTCATGGAGACATAGCCTTTCCACAGCCGCTCAGGTGGGAATGGAGCCATTCCGGGGAGAGAAAAAGGTGCATTCATTCATGACCTCCACAGAAGCTTCTCCTTGGTGGGGTGGGTGGGGGAATGTAGGAAATAGCTGCCTATGCAGTTTTGGGGCTATGTCTAGAATGTCGATTTATCTGCCTGGCTTTAAAGAATGTGTCCAGAAAATCAGGTCGGCTTTGGGGTCTCCAGACAACCTGCCCACTCCAGGGAAGGGATTTCAGCACCCTGGAGAGCGCCGCAGACTTCCAGGAGGTTGTGGAATGAGGACCGTGGCCTTTTAGAACTTGGTCAGTCTTCAGACATCATCACATAGATGGAAGCCAAGGCCTGGCTCCCTGGAGGATCACGACTTGCCCAAGTCATTCTGTGGGTGAGTAGCTTCATGTTTCTATGTGGCCTGACAGCCTACAGCTGTGTCTCCTGGAACAGCGGCAAAGCCAGAGGCAGCCCAGCTTGCCTCTCTGTATTGAGTCTCACTCTGAGCGAATAGAAGTGCTGTAAATTAAATTCTGCCCTTAACATCATCTGGCAGGGCTTGGGCTTGGAGGCAGCAATGCCATTTGGGTAGGCAGGAGGTTGAGTGGTTACATCATGTCACTGCCTGACATTGACTCTGTGTAAGCTTAACCACCCTATCCTATGCCTCAGTTTCCCCAATTGATATGCAGTAGACAAAGCACTTATTTCATAAGTTATTGTGAGAATTAAACATAGTTTATGAAAAGCACTCATGGTAGTAAAGTTATTATTAGCTTTTATTTATTTATTTTTCAAATTGTATTTTTAATAAGTTTTTTCTTTATAATTTTTTAAAATAAGTTCATTATACAGGGAGGTATTGTTAGCTTTTAGTCCCAAGCATTTCTGCCTTAGCTCTGGTGCATGGTCAAGTTCTTCCAGTGGCACTCTTGGTCTCACCTCCAAGTTCAATGGCTGGGCAGAGGCAGATGTTCCCTGGACTTGTAAACCACTAAAGCACCAGTGGGATGTCTGAGGAAGTGCTGGTTTAGGAGCTAGAAGGCCACTAACCTGGTCCAGGGCATCTGGGACCCTGGCACTAGTTTTCTTCCTCCTCCCTCTTTTTCATAGTGGTTCCAAGCACCGTCTTTAGAGTCAGAAAGATCCAGGCTCAAACGTTGGCTCTGAGATTTATAGGCAGTGCCCTTAAGTAAGTCCTTTTTAGCCTCTCAGAGTGTCATCTGTGTTTTGGCATAACAATGTCCGTGACATGGCTGCTCAGAGGACTGAGGTGAGAAAACAGGTAAAGGCTGAGCACACACGAATGCGGCCAGTGCTTTGTGGTGGTGGCTGTCACATGGCTGTTTTCCTAAAATCTCTGACTCACTTGGAGTCTTCGCTGCTTCTCTCCCCCTCCTGGTGGGTGGGGCTCTTTCTCCTCCTTGACTTGGTGCAGTATAGGGGACTTTGGAGCTGGATCACCCAGACCCAAAGCTCAGAGAGAGAGGCCTTTTAACAGAGTGGGGGCTCACCTGTGGGGGCTCACCTGTGGCCCCTTCTCTCTGCCTTGTCTTGCTCTGAATTTCTAGACAAGTGCTTCATCTGCTAGCCCTCCCAGACACCCCTTTTCACCCCCATCTCATCCCATTCCAGGAGCAAGAAGTGGAGCATTTACCTCATTCACAGCTTGGATTTGACAAGCATAAACTTATCACAGGAGTTATCTCATTCATAATTAGCATTTGATTAGCATCTACTTTGTGTCTGGTAATGGAGGAAGCACTTTATACACTCTTCCTTATTTAATTACCCAACAGCCTCTGGAAGTGGTTATTATTACTCAGTTTATTTTGCAGGGGAGGAAACTGAGGCAATGCATGGGCCACTTGGAGGGGACCTTAAAGCTTTAGGGAGGAAGAACGCTCAAACTTGTGAAGAGCTTAGCACAGGGCCCAGCTTGTGGGGTGCTCAATAAAAGGTGACTAGGCTCTGTTTCCCTAGGACCTCCTCCCTCTGACGCTTTACATTTGATTGGGGCTCCTTGATTCTTCTTCATGCCTCTCCCCAACCTTGGGCCAGCTCTTTCAGGGTCAGGGAATGCATTAAACTCACCTTGGATGCATTATTGGCACTTGAGCCAGGTGTGTTGGTGGATTTCAGGCACTTTGAGAGTTGGGTGGAGGGACACAGAGAGTGACCACTGGCTCCAATCAGGGCCAAGTTCCCTTCTCATCTGCTCCTATGGTCAAGGCCAAGTGGGACTTCCAGGGGCTGGGCTGGGGAGTCTCCGTGAAGTAACAGTTTTCATGAACTCTCACTAATGGATTGTTCATTCTGCCTAGGATTTATACTGAGCTGAGCCCAGCCCATTGTTTTTACGCCAGGTGTATGCGTGTGTGTGTGTGTGTGTGTGTGTGTGTGTGTGTGTGTGTGTGTGATGTGAGCAAGGATACCTGGCTTCCCCTTTGTGACACAGTCACAGGGTCTGGTATTGACCATGACCTTCCCCAGGATGCCCACCTTGGCTGCAGAGGAGACCTGGCTTCTCCATCTATCTCTGCTGTGGACAAGTCAGCAGGTGGCCAGGGCTGGTCTTTTCCCTCTCAAGACTTCAGTATGATCTATAAAGTGAGAGGGTTGGACTGGCTGTCCTCCCAGTGCCTCTCCCAGCCCTGCAGACATGGAGTAAATGCCACAGAGAGTCCCCTTCCCATATGTGTAGCTGAGGGTGGGACAGAGCTCCTGAGGCAGAATAGGATGTGGGGGACAAGGTGGCTCCTAGCTCTCTGGCTTGAGCAACTGGTGGATTGGGGTGTTGTTTGCTAAGATGGGGAAGAAATGGGGGAAGAGTAGGTCTGAGGAGTCAAGATGAGTTCAGTTTTGGACTCACTGGATTTGGGGTTCTCTGGAGATGGGCCTAAACGTGTGTGGCGCTGAGCTTGGATTTGATCCAGGGATGTGTGTTTCAAAGGCCATACTCTCTAGCACATCACCCCAGGCAGAAATGTGACGTGTGTGCAGTCAGGCCTCTCGGGGGGCCAAGGGCAGTCAGGGAGGACGTATTCAGGGAGGCCTAGCAGTAGGGAGAAAAGGCCTCCTTGGGAAGGGCGTCATGGAGGAGGCCATTGGGACCCCTGGGTCCTGTAACAAATACCAAGAGAGGTGAAATCAGAAGGGAGGAAAGAAGCATGGTTGGAAGGGTCCTTGAAGGCTGTGCTCAGTAATGTCATGTGACTTGCCCAAGGTCACACAGCTAATAAGTGGTAGAGCCAGGATTGCCACTGGGCCTGCCTCACCCCAGAGCTTCCATTCTTAGTCTTCTGACATTTGCTCTCAGGGCCTGGGGCCTGGAGGGGGAGAAGAAGGGGCTGGGAGCCACAAAGTGGGGGGACTTAAGTCTGTCCCAGCTTTCACCAGCCATTTGTGGTCACTCAGAGTCTCCCTTGGCCCCCCAAGCTGGTCTGTTGCCACATCTCACAGGCCATTAGCATACCCTGACTTTAGATGGACTTTATCTAACTAGGCTCTTCCCTCCCATTTCACACAGAGGGACCACAAGACACTTGACTCCTGGGAAGGAGAGGTGGAGGTCTCTGGAGGGACCCTTTTCAGATGGCCAGTGTGCGGGACTGGCTCTCCTGACAGAAGGGCGGGGAGCCCTGGGCACACTAGGCTGTAGCAGTGGTGAATGGCAGCAGCTTGCAGTAAACATGCAGTGTCAAATGGGGTGCGTTACTCTCCGTGCAAATTAAAAATTAAAATTAATCAAACACTCAAATTGATTTCCTTCCCGTCTGTTTGCTCTGCTGTGCCAGTCAGACGCTTGCCTGCCCACCCAGCCCAGTATGTCCCATCCTCACATCCAGGCTGGACAGCTCTGGTGGCTGCAGGAGTTTCTGGGAAGGGCCTTGAGGAACCGCAGGCACCTCACCACAGCCTTGGAAAATTGGGTAATGGTCAGTCCTGCCAGGTACCTGACCTTGAGACTGGGTGCTAAGCTTGGAAAGAGGGACCTGCAGGAAAGAACCCTGACCAAAGGAAATGCCCACCCTGGGGTAGGAGGCAGAACTTTAGGGAACATTTCTAGGGCCACCAGTACTGGAACTCATGAGCCTGGGTATGTCTTGCCCCTTCTCTGGCCTCAGTTTCTCTATCTGTGGAATGGGGAAAGAAGGGCAGATGGAGGAGGTCCCTGCTGCTTCTGACTCTGGCCTGTAGCTGGGCAGGCTGTCTGTAGAGACTGACCTCACTCACCCTGCTCTCTCTGGCCAGGGGCCCTCATCTTCCCTTCCCCATTCAGGCCTTGCCTGCTACTTAACAGCTAGCTGTGCAAACTTGGGCAAATCACTTCACATCTCTGAGCCTTAATTCTCTTATGGGCAGTAAGCAGTGAGTGGCAGGTAGGCTCTCAGGAAGCCAACTCTTTGGAGATCAGCTATTAGAGGGTTTACTGGGACATAACAGCCATGGTGGGGGAAGAGACAGCAGTGTGGAGCAGAGAGAGAAGTGTGGCTGTGATGCGGTCATCACACAGCCTGCCTGTATTCATCTGAGCTGCCTTTGCAGGGCTGTCCTGAGTTGGGCAGAAGGGTCAGACCTCCATCCCTTGCTTGGCAGGGGAAGGGACTCACCCTTGGCCATCAGCCTCAATTCTCTTGGCAACACAGGTGAGCCCTTCAGGCTGAGGGGTCACCTGGGCTGTGCACTGTGGTGTGCTCTGCACACTTGGTGTGAGGGTTCCCTGAAACAATGTCGTAAAACTTGGTAGGAGTTCAGTTGGAAGCAAATGGCCAGGCCAGTTCCTCTGTTAGAAAGCCCTTGGCCGCAGTGGCGGCAGGGAGGTTGTCCCTGCCATCCCCTCTACTCGCCAAGTTCATTTCTTTTTTCTTTTTTTTTGTGGAACTGGGGTTTGTTCTCAGGACCTTGCACTTGTTAGGCAGGCGCTCTACCAGTTGAGCCATGCCTACAGTCCTTTTTTTCCTCTGGTTGTTTTTGAGATGGGAGTCTCCTTTTTTGCCCAGGCTGGCCTGGACCAGAGTCCTCCTATTTATGCCTCCTGCAGGAGCTGGGATGACAGGCGGTGTGCACTACCACGCCAGCTTTTTCTATTGAGATGGGAGTCTCGAGAACTTTTAGCCTGGGCCAACCTTGAACTGTGATCCTCCTGATCTCTGCCTCCTATGTAGTTAGGATTATAGGTGTGAGCCACCAGTGCCCAGCTCACCAAGTCCATGCTTACTTATTTTAGACCTCTCCACACACCCTTTGCTCTTGTTCAGCCACCCCAGCAACCTCTTCCCCAGGCTTTCCCCTTCACTCTGCCAACCCAGCCTCCCTCCAGGAGCCACAGTGAGTGTTTACAATTTGGATCTGGCCACACACCTCCCTGCTTAAAACCCTTCCAAGTTCAAGTACCCTTCCATTGTATTTGAGGACCTTAGCGACCAGCTCTGACCCCTCACCCTGACACCCCCAAACATGCAGTCTGCTCAATATTCTGCTGCTTTCTCAGCGGTGTGGGTACTTTGTGATTTTCCCTTCCTTCCTTCCTTCCTTCCTTCCTTCCTTCCTTCCTTCCTTCCTTCCTTCCTTCCTCCTTCCCTCCTTCCTTCTTCCTTCCTTCCTCCTTCCCTCCCTCCCTCTTCTCCTTTCTTCCTTCCTTCCTCCTGTCCCTCTCTCCTTCCCTCCCTCCTTTCTTCCTTCCCTCCCTAGCTCCTCCCTTCCTCCGTCCTTCCTTCCTCCTTCCCTCCCTCTCTTCTTCTCTCCCTCCCTCCCTCTTTCCTTCTTCTCCCTCCCTCCCTCTTCTCCTCCCTCTGTTCCTTCCTTTCCACTTTTTTTGTATTTTTTTTTTTCAATTCTGGGGTTTGAACTCAGGGCCTGTCTCTGAGGCACCACTGTCTGTGTGCCTGTCTGCCCACAATCTGAGTCCTGTGAAGAAGATACCCCCAACCCCAGGCCTGGTGCAGAGCCCATCCTTGGTGAAAGTGAACTGAATGGCAGGTCTGTTCCCCAAACTGTACTCACAGGTCCCCAGCACCCCCTGCTCCACTGGCTTCCCAACGTGCAATCCCAACCCCACTTCTCAGTAGTAGGCTGGGGTCCCTCTCTGCCCAGACCCCTGACAGCCACCACCCTGCACCACCCTTTCCTGAACCCTGTCCTGTGACTGTGCTGTCCTGTGACTGTGCTGGACTGTGACTGTGCTGTCCCGTGACTGTGCTGGACTGTACAGTCACCTGTACTTCTCTGTGGAATGAGAGCAATCCTTGTGCCAACTTCCCTGGGTGGCAGGGAGCTCCATGAGGAGACTTTGGTGGACGGAGAGCATGTCCCTCTGCTGAAGGGTGTGATTAGAACAGGAAAAGCTGATGTGACAGCTGTAAACTGACCTTGGCCCTCTCAGCAAGGTGGCCTAACTCCTGCTCAAGGCCCCCTGCTGATCCAGCCAGCTCCTGCAGGGTCATCTCTGCCTCCTTGGGAAAGACTTTTTAAAAAGATAAGGCAAGGCCAGGCTTGGTGGTGCATGCCTGAAATCCCGGTTGCTCGGTTACTCGGGAGGTGGGAGTAGGAGGATCGCAGTCAGGCTGGCCCAGGGAAAGTTATCATGAGACCCTATCTGAAAAACAAACTAAGAGCAAAAAGGACTGCTGATTGGCTCAAGTGGAAGAGGGCTTGAGCAAGCCCTGAGTTCAATCCCCAGTACCAGGGTGGAGGGGTGCACCCCACCCAGGAACTGCAAATCTAAGGTGAGAAGCAGATAGCAGAGTGCAGTGCAGCTGGGAGGGGCCTGCCTGGGTCTCTGGGGGAAGGAGATGCATCCCCTTTCTCTTGGCTGCTCCCATGAAGCAGGAGAGTATGTCGTAGAGAACATGGTCAGCTCTTTCTGGAGCCTGAGTTTCTCATTTGTCAATAGGGTCCATAAGCCAGTCTCTGCAGAGTGGCCCCTGATGGCCATGCAGGCTCTACAGGAGGTGCAGTGGTAAAGTTCTTCAGGGGAGGTTTATCAGGTTGGTCTGTACCTCCTCCTGTCTGCAGTGTGGACGTCAGGGGCTTCTGATATAGCAACTGGGACACAGGACAAGAATTCCAGTTTCCTTTATCCTCTCTCCTATCTGGGGACATAGCAGGAGTAAAGAATGACACCCTTCACTGATGGGAAAACTCAAAGTCCAAGGCTTAGCCCTTACAGGCCAGCAAGGACACCCCAGGCTCTGATGCAGCTGTGAGCTGAGAGAGAAGAAATGGGTAAGGGTACAGGGGAGGTTCAAGCTCTGTGTGTGTGTGTGGGGGGGGTAGTGGTGGAGAAAGCCTTAGGAATGCTTCATTTGGGAAGGGTTGGGGACTTTTTCCTGGTGGGACTGGGGTTTGAACTCGGGGTTTCATGTTTGCAAAGCAGGAACTTTAACATTTAAGCCACACCTCCAGTCCATTTTGCTCTGGTTATTTTGGAGATAGGGAGGGGTCTCATGAACTATTTGCCCAGGCTGGCCTTGAACCATGATCCTCCTGATCTCAGCCTCCCAAATAGCTAGGATTACAGGTGTGAGACACTGGCACCTTGTTCCCATCCTCTTGTTCTGGGCTAGGGCCCAGGGCCAACCAGAGATACAGGAGGTGATCAGCCTCGTGTTTACTTCACAGCTGTGGGGGATGGGCAGGGCCAGGTGCTGCAAGAGGCATTTGGCCTAAGCCAAGCTCTCCTGCTCCTCTCACTGTTACCACTTCAGCTGCCAGTCCTGAGTCCCCAGTATGCCCTGCCCCTTATGCCAGGACCTGGACATCAGGAAAAGTGGTCACTGGGCGCAGGTTGCTGAGTGGTGGGATAGGAAGCAGTTGAAGAAGTGGGCACACCGTCCTCTGCTTTCAACCTCCAGGGCCAGTCCAGACCCTCCTGGTTAAAATCTAGGTGCCCTGGCTGCAGAGGGTGGGTGCATTCATTATGAATGTGATGTTCCCTTGGGAGGCAGACATAGCAACAGACCCTGGTTGCTGGCACAAGGGAGGCCTCAGCACCTGCCCTTTTGTACAGAACTCCTGGAGGAGGGCCTAGGCTTGGACCTGGCAAAGAAGAATAAATGAACTACACTTAGCTTCATCACTGGCGGGGGGAGCATGTCAGCTTGCCCCCATACTTAGTGAAGAAGTTGAGGACCAGAGAAGGTATGCTATCTGTGTGTGGTTGCAAAGCAAAACAAGGGGGTATTAATTCCCAAGTGAGACACAAATTCTTTGTGGCTCCCAGGACGGGAAGACTGGGAGAATGGATGGAAATGCTGCTGGAATTGCTACTGTGCTTGGATGTCAGGGACGCTGGGGAACAGCTGTTTGTCTCTGCTGGCTCCCCTAGGGCCCACCTGGAAGCCCTGGGCGACTCCTCAGGAGGTGCATGAAGCCAGAGCAGGCAACAGCCATGAGCTCATCTCCCTGGAGATCCCGGGAAGTCTGGCGGGCAAGCTGAGGAAGGTGGCTAGGGGAGGAGGGAAAGGGGATGGAATGAGGTACTCTAGAAAGGCCACCCACTAAACTTCAGTCCGAAAGAAGAGGACTGTGGAGGAATGTCCACTGTTCTGAGTCACTTGTGTGCTCAGTCATCCCCGTTGTTCACCCCTCGCCTTAGTGGCTCAGTGTTTTTATTTCCATTGTACAGAGGAGGACACTGAGACTGGAGTCCCATCGGGTCTGCCTGCAAAGGTCTAGTGTCTTTGCAGGGCAACTTGGTGCTGGTAGGTAGAGGAGGCTGGCCCTTCCTGTAAGCACTCTCCCACTTCCAGCTCCTGCCAGCAGGGGGAGGCTGTGCTGCATTTGGTTGCAGCTAGGCTGCAGAGATTGGACTGGGCTGAGGGGAGAACTGGAGAGGTGCAGTCTTTAGCTGTGCCTCTGTGATGGCTTGAAAGGGGAAGGTGGGGGCTTCTAACTAGATTTGCCTTGCTGCTGCCCTGGAACCAAGTTGAAACGCTTCAATTCAAAGCTTCCCCCAAGATGCACCCGTCATTCCCTGTTTCCTACTTTCACGTCTTTGTACGTCTCTCTACACATGGGGTACTCATTCCATTCCCTTCTGTCTGGCCAACTCATACTTATTATTCAATACATAGCTTCACTGTCACCTCCTCCAGGAAGCTTTTCTGGACCTCCTCTACCCCCAATAGCTCTATCAGACTTCCTGCGTTCTCATTTTCTGATGGCAAGAGTGTCCAGCAACGCCATACCTAGCCAGCACAGAGTGGGCTACACAACGATACTTAGTGAATGAATGGGCAAAATGCATCTTTGTGCAGGACTGGGGAGTAAGGGGCTGTCTGGGGTCGGAGTAAGTGCTGGGGACCATGAACATGAAATGCTCTGATCAGGAGCTTAGGGGTGTCATGAAGGTCCAGGGAGCTTTTGGACTTGAAGTAGTCCTGATAACTGTAGAGCGCAGTATCCAGTAGGTCCTTGCTCAATTTTGCCTGATCCCTGTTCTCCTGAGGAGATGAGAGAAGGAACAAGAGAGGGGAAGACCAGGCCAGAAGAGGGTAGGGAGGTGGTGGCCAGGAGAGCAGCCTCAGCAGCTTTCACAGGTTGAGGGTCTGTCTTGGCATTCCAGAGCCGGAGGCAGACTCTTGGTTCCCCTGAATAGCTAGCATCACACCGGAGCTGGGCATTGCCCCCGAGATGATGGAAGCCCTTGCAGGGACCTGCAAACCGAGGTTCAGAGACAGGTAGGCATTTGCCCAAGGTCACACAGTAGGAGTGGGAGATTTCCTCTCCCCACCCTCCCCCAGCCACATCCTCCCAGCATGACAAGAGTCTTCAACCCGGGTTCATACCCATAACCCATACAGCGTCTTCCCTGATCCCTCCGCTCCTGGCCCCACAGTCCTGGACGACCAGCCTACACCGTCCCAGGCCCCAGCCTGCCCCCCAAACTTGGAGCCCAACAATCGCTGAGCGCCCCCTGGATGGCGTGGTCTGGGTAGCTCTCCACCGTGCTTCTCCTTGACTCACCTCCAGCCCGGGAGGGCCGGGCTCAACTGCGGCGGACAGGGCGCCGTCCGCACGGCCCCGGCTGCGCCACCGCCCCAGCCTGCTCCGGTGCGGCGAGGCCAACCTCCCCGGCGCCCCGGGGTGGGGCAGGTCGAGCTGGGTGCGCTATGCCTTTAAGCCTGGGCAAGAGGAGCGCTGTCAGCGGCAACCGAGGCTAGCGCGGGACGTCGCCTCCCGCCAGGCCGGAGCGAGCGGAGAGCGGAGAGCCAGCCGGACCCCTCGCCGCCCACCACGCGCTTGAACCCCGGGCCCCGCGAACGGCGGGTGGCACCCGGTGTAATGCGGAGAATGTGAGGCAGCGCAGCGAGGTGGGGAGGGGGCGCCGAGAGGGCGGCGGCAAGACAGACGGAGAGGCGACGGGAGAGACCGAGGAGGGGACGGGCAGGTGGGGAGGGAGCGGCGGGGACAGGGGATTGGGAAAGGAGCGAAAGATCGCGCGGCTGCGGGCGGCGCCGGGCTGGGGGAGCCGCACTCGGGCACCGGGGCCGGGCTTCGAGCTGCGAGCGCGGCCACGACCGGGCAGGGCATGGTGGAGGAGCGCGGACGCCCACGGGGTCCTCCATGGGAGCGGCGGGGGACCTGAGGCGGGGCCGGTCCTGGAGGGGGACGCAGGGCCGCGCTGTGGGGGATCGGGCCGGCCGGGACAGTGGGGGGCCTTTGTGAGCGCCCCAGGAGGGCGAGTCCGGGGTGCGGAGCCGGGTGTGCGGCGGCGGGGGTGTGCGCGCGCCCGGTGTGCGCGCGCGCGCGCGCCCGGGCGGTGGGAGCGCGCGTTAGGGATTCTACTGGCATCGCAGCGTGGAGAGCAGGAGGCGAGAGCCGGGCGCGCAGGGGAGCGCGGGGCCCTCCCGCGCACACGCCGCGCGCGCTCTCACACACGCACACACACGCCCTTCCTGCTTCGCTCGCTGCCGCTGCCACCATCTCGGAGCCGAGCCCTGCGGAGCGAGCGGGAACCCGAGCGGGAGCAGGGACCGGATGAGCCGAGCCCCGAGGATGAGGGCCCAGAGCGGAGCCGCGCGCGGACTGCGCGCCCGGGACGGTGAGTGTGGCCAGGTCGGGACGCTGCGGCGGGGCCGGGGCCGCAGGGGCGCAGGCGGGGGAGCTGAGGTTTCTGCCCGCCGGTAGCGCCGCGTGCGCGGCCTCTGATTGGGCGGGAACCTCGGGGGCAGCGGTGGGGGTGGGGTGTCTAGTGCGCGTCCGTGACAGGCGTGCACGCGCGGAGCTGGGCGCGGGGGTGGGGGGCGCTTGGCACCCTTCGCGGTGACCGTGCTCCCGCCCGCTGCGCGGCCCCGCCTAACCCTCACCTGCCGCCAGATCCCCGAGACTTGGAGCAACTTTGTGGAGCCCTCCCCTTTTCCCTCCCCCCACTGGCACCGCGGGCCGGGAGGGGACAGGGGTGGAGGCGATTTAATGGTGGAACTCTGGCCTTTCTTTCCAGAGGAGAGGACGTGAAGGAAAGTGAGGCGGAGGCGCGGGCTGGGCCGCCTGGTGGGCCAAGGGGTGCGTCTCCTTCCCCCATCCGAGTAGCCGCGGGCTGTCCAGGACGCCCACCCAGCCCTGAGCTGGGGCCGCTCGCGGCGCGGGACTCCTGTAACCCTGCCAGGGTCAGGCGGAACCGTGCGGCGACAGCCCTCAGGCCTGGGCGCTGGGAGATCTTCTTTTGCAGCCCGGTTGAGGACACCTGGGTTAGGTGGGCGAGTGGGGAGGGTGCTGGTGTCCTCAATCTTTTGCTCCTCCGGACGGGTGGTTAGAAGAAAGGAACTACCTACAGATGCTCCACCAGTCCTGGACACCCAGGAGCTTCCAAGAGGCTCCTTGGGGTGGGAGGGGGCGTCTCCAGGCCCACCAGCCTGGTGTCTCCACCCTACCCTTGCTTGGAGCAGTGCCCCTGCCGGCCTCACTCTGTGTATGGAGCTTGTGGTGGGCTGTGTACATCTCCCCTCTGCTCACCCTCTGGTCCTGGGCTGGCTGCTTCAGGGAACGGTGTAGTAGAGATAGGTGGTCTGGGTTGGAGTCCCTGAGAGGGAAGGGGCCTGTGTCCCTAAAAGTGAGAGGCCTAAGGAAGGGTCAGAGGTTGGACCTACACAAGCTCCAGCTTGCCAAACCCTCCTGGCCCCCGGGCCAGTTCTTCCTCCTCTAGGAAGCTTCCTCTGATGGCTGGTTACTCCCTTCCGAGTCCTTCCACTGGGTGTCCCTGGGGATGGAGGACATATGCCCTCCTTCTTGCACTGGAACCTGTGGACTGACTTGGTTGCCACCTGGAGGGGTGTGGTGGCCTGACCAGCCAGCATCTTCCTGGGTCTTTGGGGGAAGGCTTTATGCTTTCAGGCATAAAACTTACATGCACTTCTATTGTCTTTCTGGAATCTGAGCCACCTTGGGAGAACGCAGGACCCTGGGGTGTGCTTTCTGTCCATTTCGCAGAGGAGGGTGCTGAGGCAGAAATGGTGCTGGAACACCATCTTATCACTCAGGCAGCCCCTTGCCTCTGGGCAGATCTCCTCTGATCCTGGTCTTTGGAGAGGCTGGGAAGGTGCAGGGAAGGCACTTGGACCTTCTTTATTGACCTGGCAGCAGGACTCTGGGGCCTGTTGCTGGAGTCGCCACAAGGCTTCTCTCTGGCTGTCTGTTGCCAACACCTTTTCCAAATGGTGCCGCTGGTCCCAGCCTGTAACAATTTAGCCAAGGTGCCTTATTCCCCATGACTTGATCTACTGGGTCTCTTGACTCCAACCTGATTAAACTTGTGCTTTCTACATTTGTGCTCTATGTGATGACTTGCCAGCCTGGTCTGTGTCCTGTACTCCTCAGCACAGCTCTGATGTGTCAGTATTATCCCAGATATCCACCCCCCAGCCTGGCAATGTAGGCTGGGTCCTGGCATTGTCTCCCTGTGTGGGCTCTGTGGGCCAAAGAGCTCACCCTTTGGGAAAAGGGTTTGCCATGGAGATTTAAATGTGTGCTGGGGGAGGGGAGGAAGCTTGGTGGCTCCTAGGGCCACTTCTTCCCCAAGTGACCCAGCTGAAGCACAGGAGGCCAGAGCTCTGGTGGCCTTGGAGGCTTGTTACCCCCACAGTCCTGCTGGCAGCCTGGACTCACCCTCAGGGCCACACAGGCCTTTTGGAAGCCTTTGGAGTTAGAAGCTGTGGCCTGGGAGTGACTGGGCTACCTTTGGGCTTGGGGTCAGTGTCTACAGGATGGTGCCATGACTTCCTCAGTCTGCCTGCTTGCTCTCTCAGGCAGCCTCTCTCTGCCTCCTCCCTCCTCTGGCACTGGCTCTGGCTGACTCTTGCTGACTTAGTCTTTCTTAGCCTTGGCTTTTATTCTCTCTCTCTCTCTCTCTCTCAACCCTGCTCCCTCTTCCTCTGCAGCTCCCTGAGCTCTGGACTTCTGTCTCTTGGGTGCTGACCAGTGCTCTGGTGGGCTGGAGCATTGCCAAACACCTAACTTGGCCCAACCTGTACCGTTCAGACCTGCTTGGACTCCTACCCTGCTTCTCTGTCCTGGAGAGGTGGCCTGCTCCCTGTCCCCCAAGGGCTCCAGCAGGTTGAACTCTGTGGGATCCTAAGCTGGGGTGAGATGCGGGGAAGGAAGAGCAGGACACCTCTTTGGCCCCTGGTCAGTGCTGCCAGGAGTGAGAATCCTAGCCAGATGTTCCCCCCGCCCCGCCCCTGTCCCTCCCCCATCCCTTTAGGAGGATAGTCACTGTCCCACCCCGTTCTCTTGAATGGCCATGCAGCTTCTCTCTCCCCGCCAGGCCCTGACTCTGTTACTTTGTGTTTTAGCTTGTAAAAGCATTGCATTCTAACAAATTCAGTGACAGGAAGTTGTTGGGGAGGTCTTGGGATGGCTGGAAGGGTTAAAGATGTCTTGGACTACACAGGTCTCTTTGGAGGTGTGGGGACCACTGTGGCCCATCTGAGTCTCCCAGAGGTTTCTGGGATCCAGGCAGCTGTTCCCAAGAACCACACTTGGCCCTTGCACCCCACTGCCTGGAGCCCACATTTGGGTCTCATTCTACATTTGGAAGCCTGGGCTGCAGACTGGGGATACTACTAACAGTGCCGGACACCTCCCTGATTGGGCTCTGAAAGAGGACCAGCCTTGGAGCACAACCCTCTACATGAGCAGGATGGAGTTACTTCAGAGGCACAGCTGGGGAGTGGCGAGGGGTCTGCTTCAGAGGGACTGGGAGGGCTGGATTTTTGACCTGCTAAGTTGTTTCTGGCACTTGGTGGATGCTCAATAAATCTTTGTTGAATCAACGAGTGCCTGGAAGATGTGGATGTGAATGAGGCGTTAGTACAGGGCATGGGTAGGATGTGTTTGCCGTGGGGTAGTAGCTCATGCAAGGGCATAGTAGGCACTAAGCAGGTTGGCACGAGACAGAGGAGGGTTTGAGTGCCCAGCTGAGGAATGTGGACTGATAGCAGATTCAGGAGTGTCAGGGTTAAAATTCTAGAGGGACACTGTTGTATTTGTGATTTAAATTGCTCCTCTGGTGGCGGTGGAAGGGGCTGGCCTGGGACCCAGAGGTGGTCCTAAACTCAGGTTTAGGTCCAGGCTGATGGTGAGGACAGCCAAGGGACAGGCACTTCCCTGGCTTCCCTAGGAAGGACACAGGACTGTGTATGGCTCTCCAGCCCAGGGAGAATGGAGAGATTCGGCATGGGTGGGGACCAGAGTGGGGCGATTGAGATCATCAGAGAGCTGGGTGAGGGCTCAGGTAATCCCATTGCCTGGACGTGCAGAGAAGACAAGTGTCCTGGAGTCGCAGCCTCCAGTGCTGAGCATCCTTGAACAAGCCCTGGAGGTCCACCAGCCTCAGTTTCTATGTTTTTAAAATGGACTTGATTGGCTTTCTCTCTGGATGTCTGGAGTGAATTTGATGGTGACCTTGGAAGTGGGATTCAAAGGGGAGGGGCTGTGGGGTTGTCAGCATTGCTGTTTGGCAGAGGAAAGACTTGGGGACCAGAGAGGGGCGGTGACTCTCTCAAGCTCATATGGGGACAGGGTACTCAAGAAAACCCCAGCCTGGGGTTTTCTTGGCTGGGCAGGGGTGGGTGGGGTGGCCGAGGTCTTGGGGCTTTTGCACAGGACGTCCTCAGGCAGTTGCCTTGGCATTCCAGCTGTCAGGGAGCATATGGGGCCATATGGCCACATCAGGGGAGGTTCTGGCCGCTGGAGGAGGACAGCGGCTGCTACTGTGGCCTTCTGGATCTGTGTGGGCACTGCCAGCCACCAGGGTCAGGGCGGGTAGAGGCCAAAATGGAACCTCAGTGTCCAGGTTGGTTTGGACATGGAAGTTGGGCCTTGGCAGGTGTCCCAGTTGCAGCACCCATCTGCCAGGGCAGCTGGACAGGCAGCTCCATGCCCAGGACTGATCCAATTAGCCCAAGGCCAGCTGTGACAGCCACCTCCCTCTTGTATGCCCTGCCCAGCTCTGATGGCTCTGCTAGTCCACGAGTCAGAGTCTCAAGTCTCAGCGGAGCCTGTGTGTGCGCTGAGATTTTTGGGGTGTGGAGATGGGTTCCTTTAATGAGCCTGGTGGGTTCAAAAGGATGCCAGGTGGAATTGGGTTTGAATTTTGGCTCAGCTGAGCAAGGTGAGTCACTTCACTTTTCTGAGGCAACCTTTCCTCATCATATCTCAGGAAGAGTGATGCCAGCTAAGCAGAGATGTCATCAGCATACTTTTAAGTATATCTTGTGCCATGGTGTAGAGTCTCAGTCAATGTTAGTTCATTCTGGGCTCTGCAAGGAAGTGACACTGGGGTTTCAGTGTCCAGACGGAAGCAAAGAGGAGCCTTACTGTTACTTTCTAAGACAAAAGTCACTTTGTAATTTTTCATGTCTGTATACACTTGTTCAGTCCTCATAACAGGTCTATAATACAGACAGAACATTCCCCCATTTCCCAGATGAGAAAACTGAGGCCACGAGTAGGGAAGCGATTCTGTAGAAATGATACAGTGAATTGTGCTAGATCCTGTTTCTTGGTCTCCTGACCCTGTGTTTTTGCTCCAGGGTTAGGCTTTCTAAACTTCTGGGGTGGGGACTGGGAGAAGTGGCTTTGTTTTCTGTGTAGACCAAGTGTGGGGATTCTGGAGGCTCCTGCCCAGCCCTGTCTCCTTTAAAGTTGCAGGGACAGGAGGTCCTAGTGGCCACCCCAGTCGCAGCAAGTTGTTGTTGGTGGTGGGGGGTAATCCAGAGGCTGTACTGGCTGCATTTCTCTGTCTGCCCTAGCACAACTAGGGGCTGAGTGTAGGTGACCTCCTGGGGGGCAGGAGAGGCCAGGGAGGAGCAAGGGGTGGCTTCCAGCAGCCCTGAGCCATACTAAGGTGAACAGGGTTTAGCTACCTTCTGGGGCAAGGTGGGGAGGGCTCAGGGCTGGGCCCCTGATGGGCTGTGACCCTGGTCACTGTCCCTCTTCAAGCTTCATCTTCTCTCTGTGAATTAGAGAGAATGACCTCCCAGCTTGTCTTACAGACTCCTTTTAAGATTCTAATATAAATATGTATTTTAATAGGTGGGTGGGGCACAAAACATGATATCCCACGGCTGTGATTCCACGAGTCCTGACCCTACGGTCTGATGAGCCTGCATCATTCAGTGATTCACTTCTTGGTTGCTTCCTTTGGGCCCAGCTGTGCTGGGTGCTATGGGGACAGACATGAGTAAAAGCAGCCTCCACTCTCTCAGGCATGTGGCCCCATGGTGACTGTGCACAGTCCTTCCCGACACATGCTAGCAGTTAGGCTCCACACAGCACCCTCCAGTGCTCCCTGTTGCCTCCAGGGTGGTGTTGGCCTCTTCAGTACCTTGTGGGATACGATTCTCTGGCCCTGACCCCTCCCTCCAGTCCTCTGGTCGTCTGTGTTCTCCAGGCTCCAGCCAGGCTCTGCTGTCTCTCTTTTTTTTTTTTTTGTCTTTTCTTTTTTGGTGCTGAGATCGAACCCAGGGCCTCGCGAATGCTAGGCAAGCGCTGTACCACCGAGCTACATCCCAGCCCCCTACCTCTCTTTCTGTGTGCTGTGGCTTTCCCTCCCTGGTTTGACCTGGGCTGTCCCTTCCACCTGAGGGTCTATCCCCTGTCTCTGCCCAAGCAGATACTTTCCAAGTCTCAGGCCAGATGCCATGTTTAAAAACTGTTCTGCCAGGTGCTGGTGGCTCACACCTGTAATCCTAGCTACTCAGGAGGCAGAGATCAGGAGGATCGTGGTTCAGAGCCAGCCAGGGCAAATAGTTTGTAAGACCCTATCTTGAAAATACCCAGTACAAAAATGGTCGGGTGGAACACCTCTCGTGGTAGGGCGCCTGCCTAGCAAGTGTGAGGACCTGAGTTCAAACCCCAGCACCACCCCCTCCCAAAATAATAATAATAATAAAACCTGTTCACCTAGTCCCCAGGAGGGGTTGCCCCTCCTCCTTCAGACTCACAGTAGGGAGTCTGCTTTACATTTAGGGAACACTTGCTGATTTGCTGTGCACCTACTGTGTGCAAGTCCTGCAGGGTGGTTTCTCTTTCTCTGTAGCTTGGGAACACATTGGTGGCAGGGTCTGGGCTTATTTATGTTCGGTACCTGGTATGCCCAGCAGCCAGATAGGCTGATTCAAGGTGCATCCCTCAGGGTCTCTGTGGCCACTGCCACTTCCTCACTGAGTGGCCCCCCGGCTCCAGGATGCGGGCTTGGCCCAGGATTGCTGTCTGAGAGGCTCCAGAGTTATGGGCGGCTTTTCTGCTGTGCTGCTCACCACAGACGCAGTCCTCCCTACCCCTGGAGGCGCCGCCAGGCTGGGGCGGGGGTGCCCAGTGACTGGCCACACATAACTCACCCCGATGAATTGCATGGCATGCAGCAATTAGCGATTGATTATTTGGGGTACTGATAACTCTTCACGATCGACCGGTGGAGGCGGGCCTGGCTAGTGTTGGCGTGGGTCAGCTGGGCCACGCTGGGAGACTGTGATATGGGCATTTATCCCCCACTAGGAGGCTCAATGGACAGGAGCTGGAAAGAAGCAGTGCAGGGTCTTCCTCCAGTCTGTGTTGCAAGCATTGGGATGGGGGTGGGGAATGCAGCATTGGGGTAGTCGGGGAATTTTTGCTCACTGCCACCTTCTTCTGTTCTCCACCTTCCTTACTTTGCTTCCGGTCTTTCCTGGCTCTGGGTCTCATCTTTCCCATCTGTTAAGTGGGAATTCACTCACTTTATGGGGTGTCATTTTGCCTTTGAATGAGATGGCTGGGCCATCACAGACTGTTGCCATTTGTGCTGGTCATGCTGAATCTCGGGGTAATCCGAGATTCAGAGAGGAGGATGGACCCAAGATCATGACATCTAGCCCAGGGCTGTGCTGCAGAGAGGACAGAAGACTGTTGGGCAGGAAGGCTGTGGCCACAGACCACAGTTGCCTCAGTAGAGCACTGGCTCTGGCTTTCCAGTGCTCCGAAGGCTCTCCACTGTGGAGCTGGGGCTCAGAGCAATTTGTGAAAAGGCGATTTCTGGGGAACCAACGTAAAGGAGACAGTTGGGAGGGGCGTTTAACCTACTTAAGAGACCCAGTTGCCTGGCAGGCATGCCAGGAACACGGGCATTGTTTGTAGGCTCCTGGTCATGTGACAGTGGCTTTTTATTTATTTATTTAAAAAAAACCTTTTTGTTAGGAACATTTTCAGACACACAGAAAAGCAGGGAGAATAGTACAGGGAACTCCCAGACACCCTAGCCTAGATTTAACAGTCGTTGACATTTGGCCACGTTTTGCTTTATCTTTTTATTTTTTTTCTGAAGTATTTTAAAGTACAGCATAGACATTATGACATTTTGCCTCTAAATAGTTCAACATCCATCTCTAAAAAAATAAGAGACAATATTTCTGTCTAACCTCAAGGGGTCACACATGTTCTTTATCCTGATTGATGAAGATGCTGACAGATGAAGAAGCTGAGACGTCGGAGTGGCCTGGTCTGTCCAAGGTCACAGAGCAGAGAAGGGGAGAAGGACCTAGGAGGCTGCCCTGGGTGTCAGTCTAGGCCTGGCAGACACAGGAAGGGCAGGGAGGGAGAGGCGCTCTGGAGCTGGGCAGGTGGCTGGCATGGACCTCTCCCCCCCTCGGGCTCCTTTGGCACAGGCTGGAGGTTCTGCCTGGAAACAGGAAGTGATCCTCTTTTGGGTTAATTGTCTCTCTTTCGTTTGCAGTGTGTATTAATCAGGAACTGCAATGTCAGGAAATCTGAAACAACTTCTTGTTTATGGTTTAATTTAGGAGAATGTTATCAGGCTCTGGCCACACATGTCCTAGGGAGCCTCTGGTGGCACAAGAGGCACCTCTGTTGCCCCCACCAGCCACCTTGGGGGAGCCACGGGGAGGACGAAGAGGGGGCTGGCCTGGCAGAGGAGATAGGATCTGAGTTTGGATTGCCAGGGGATTGTGGATGTGTGTGATGGGTGTGTGTATGTAAGTGGGGAGCTGGGGCCAAGTCTGAGCTCTGGGCTGGACCAGACTCAGGGAAGACTCAGGGTGAGGCTAGACAGGTGAGCTCCTGGGGCACTTGCAGGGAAGTTGGGGGGTGGGGGAGGCTCCGCTCTCTCTGCCATGCATGTTCTGTCCTTCTGCCCAGCCTGGCCTCCTCCCTGGGGGAACTTGGCTAGGTGGGTGTCCTCTGCTGGCCCACAACAGCTGAGGTTTCCCTGACTCCTTGGGGACATCACAAGTATGGAAATAGAGAATGCTGGAGCTTGAAAGGAACCTCCTACAGAATCCAGATAGAGAAGCTGAGGCACAGGAAGTGACCAGTTCTGGCTCAGGTCTCAGGGTGAAGCTTTGCAGAGTCTTGGCAATAAAGCAGACAACTGGCTTCCCAAACTCCAACCCCTGCATTCAGGGCTTCTAGGGTACTTGATTCAGGGCTAACTAGTGTCCCTATATGCAGAGGTGGGCGGCAGGTCAGCCCTGGGAGGGCTGTCAGTCATCCTGGTGGCGGGACCAGGGCTAGTGTAACCCTCTTCTGCATCCTCCCCACACATGTGAGAGAGAGAGAGGTACTGTGTACGTGCACATGGATGCACCCAGTAACTTATCAGCAGGGAGAATGTGTGTGCAGATCGAGACCTCTGTGGGATATCTTGAGATTGGCCTCTGTCCCCTTTCCCTGTCCCCATAATAAGAGCTCTGATTAGTGCCAGGCTTGCTGTGGCCATGGAAGTGAGGGCTGGAAGAACCCTTGAGACAAAGGTGGCTAGAGAGAGAGAGCAAAAGACAGAGACATCAAAACACCTTTGACACCTGGCTTGTGGTCCTGCAGTGTTGACAGACTGGTGGTAGGAGAGAAAAGGACCTGACCCAGATGGTGGCTGGGTGAGGACTGAGCCCTTGGCCTGTCAACACCTCTCCTGGGTGCGGCAGGGCCTGGCCTTTTCTGCTTTGAGAGCCAGGTGGAGAGGACCAGGTAATGGCTGTCTGCTGGCTGGTCCTCTGACCTCTCTACATGGGAAGTGGACTGCAAGTCACTTTGGAAAGAGTGCTGGTCCTTGTCCTCCCACCTGACAGGCTGTCCTCTGCTCTCCCAGTGCTGTAGGGATGGGAGGGAGCCTGAGGCCTATAGTCCAGGGGCAGGGGTGGGGCACTACCACTCTAGTCCCACACTCATCCCTCACTGGTTCTGTGCTGCATCCCAGGTAGGCCCAGGCAGAACATTATCCTCATCATGTGCACAGCTGCCCTGCAGGTGGATACTTTTTTTTTTTTTCTTTTTTTTGGTAGTACTGGGGTTTGAACTCAGGGCCTCACACTTGTTAGGCAGGTGCTCTACCACTTGAGCCACCCTGTCAGCCCTTTTTTGTTATGATTTTTTTTTGAGATAGGGCAAAATGAACTACTTGCCTGGGGCTGGCTTTGAACTGCGATCCTCTTGATCTCTGCCTCCTGAATAGCTAGGATTATAGGTGTGAGCCACTGGTGCCCGGATAGTGGACACCATTTTATAGCTGGAGAAACTGAGGCTCTCCTGGTCAGCGTGGAGCTGGAATTTGTGCCCAGGGCTGTCTGGATTGTTGGACTGCACTGCTTTTGAGCCTGGTTTTTCTCTCAGCTTTATCCTTGACTGCCACTCCCTGGGTTTTGGTGTTTGTCTTTGTTATATGAGGCTGGGGGTCTGGCTGAGGACTGAAAGGGAGGCCTGCTCTTTGTCCCTCAGGGAGGCTGAGTCTCTGTTTGCCTCCTCCACCTGGCCTGGTAGATTCTCAGGCTTAGGCTGAGGCTTAGCACCATCCTGGGTGGAACCCTTCTTAAAGCCAAGCCAAAGAGGATGGTCATTGGTGCTCTGTGTGCACAGAGCCTTCCAGAGCTCCCTGCACCCTTGTCCAGCTGTCATATGTTTTCTGAGCGAGCATTTGTGGGGTGACCGCCTGTGCCACGGCAGCCCGTGTGCACACGTAGGGGCTACCTTGAGGCCTGAGGAGTCACACCTGAGGATTTAGTGAGAAATAACACAGAGTGAGTTTATTGAACACCTAGTAAACATTAAACACTGTGCCAGGGGCCTTACACATATTGCCTCATTTAATTCTGACAGCCACCCCCGGGATATGGACTGTTATGATCCCCACTCAACATGTGAGGAAACTGGGGTAAATGAAGAAATGTCTGCTTGTAAAGGGGGCTGTGTCTGTACCCCCATGCAGCTGCGGGGAGAGGGAAGTGAGGTCACACAAGGAGATGACCGCTCTGAATTTGGAGAGAGGAGATCAAGGGTCCAGGTGAGGGAGGCCTGCCTGAGTTTAGAGGCCTGATGGGCTGTGGATCTGGGCTCAGCAGCCCCCAAGGGCTGTACCCTCACATCTGGGGGGCGTGCCCATCCCTCATGCCCATGAGTCAAGGCCCGGTGTTGAGACAGAAGAGGGTTGCTCAGAAGATTACTCATGGGGAGCGTCTGTGGATACGGTGGGCCGGGCCGGGCTGTGTGGTGACTGGCACCAGCCTGCAGTGGGTGGTTTGAACAGAGGGAGGCATGACTGAGTCTGAGGTTTCCAGGGATGGCCCTCCTGTGGCTGGGGGTAGTGGGGAAGGGGTGAGAAGGCGGGGGCTGCTGGGGGCCTCTCTCTGCCTTGGCCCAAGTCCCCACTGATGCAGGCGGAGGGATGGCACATCTTTTCCCTGCATCTGACTCTCTGCCTCCCAGAGTGTTGGGTGTGAATGGGGAGCAGGGGGTCCCTGGCTCCTCCAGGCCCCTCCCACAGAGGCTGTAAATATTTTTTCTCCACCACCTCTGCCGCTGAAAATTGCTGCTTTTAACGCTTTTTTTTTTCTTTTGCTTGATACAAATGAATGCTGGAAAAATTCCGTGCTGGGCGCTCGCTCTGTCGCTTCTGCTCGCGCCCAGAGTCCCCTCCAAAAACCCTAATTGCTTTTAAGCTGCGATAGTTGGCAAAAGCAATTTTCTTTACATTATGGAGAAAGGGGGGAACCCACTATATTTTTCTTCTTCCTTTTTTGGATTCTAACCTTTCCCCTCACCGCTGCTGCAGTCCTAGGAGAGAAATTGAGTAGAGGAGATGTGGGTAGGAATGCCTGAGGATGGGCATTTTGCCTCTTTGGGCCTCAGTTTCCCCATTACAAAGTGGTCGTGTGTCCACATTCCCCAGACAGTCCATCTGGAGGGCAAGGACTGGCTCCGTTTTGTTGGGTGCTGCATGCCCAGCACCCAACACAGAGTGCGGTACATAGTAGATTCTCAGTTAAGATTGGTTTCCTGGAGAAATGGCTCTACCATAAGCCAGGCACTCTGCCAGGTTCTGTGAGTGCACAGGACGACTCCGATGAAGTCCCTGCCTACTAGAGCTCACAGACCAAGAAGGATGTGTTAGCCACAGGACAAGTGGGGACTGGGCACACCAGGGGACCTGGGGATAGCTGCACTGAGGAGAGCACTGGGCTGTATCGTGGAGGAGTGTGGCAGGCCAGCTGGGGCCAAGAGGGACAGAATCCCAGACAGGAAGTAACATGCAAAGGCAGGAAAGGGTGACCTCTGAGGATCTAGAGGTGGCTGGAGCTGAGGCTACCCAGATGGGCCTGAGCTGCTGGGGAGGAGGGCTTTGCATGGCCATTTAGGCTTATTCTCAGGGGAATGGCGAGCCATGGAGGGTTCTGAGCAGGAGACGTGTTGGGAAGCTCCCCCTGGCTCTGCAGCGGGGGGTTTGGGGTGCTGGGAGAAGGAAGATGCTACTGGGGGTCTGCTTGAGGTGAGCCTATGGGGGATGGGTTGACGGCCACAGTTCGAGTCAAGAATGGGGACACATGTCCTGTCATTCACCTCCTGTGCCTGTGCCGTGGTGAAGGGGCTTCAGGTCTCTCCTGGACCCTGGGGTGGGGTTCCCTGGTGTGGCAGGGGAGGCAGGCGTCCAGTTCACAGGCCTCTCCTGCCATCAACAGTCAGGTTTACTTCACTCTGTTCTTTGTGGGGGACAGTCCTTTACAGTTTATAAAGCCCACTTACCTCAGATCGATCCGCTGTTGACCTGGAAACAACAGGTCAGTTCCTTGAGGTGGGCAGAGCCAGGAGAGCGGGGACCCAGTGTCCCATAGGCAGGGATAGGTTCATACTTTCCCCAGGGCAAGTGGAGCAGGACAGGACTTGATCCCAGGTCTCAGGGCCCCCATCATGCTGCCAGTGCCATGTGGGCCGAGCCCCTGGCCCTCTCATCCCCCCGTCTCCCTCCCCTCCTGAGCACTGTGCTCCTTCCCTGTTTGCAGAGCGTGTGGGGCTTTTCAAAAGCATTAATGATAGAAAATAAATTGGAATCGGAGAGGAATCATCGTTGGGCATTCTCGGAGGGCCGCCTCTGCCCTTGCGTCTCTCGGCCATATTGAAGCTGGCAGCCAGACTGGAATATGAATGAGTCTGGGGCTGGCATTGCCCTTAATCTGCCGGGGAGCCCTCCCCGGCCAGACAGCATCACCAGTGCAAAAAGCTGTTTGCAGCGAGGTCTGTGCAGCCTCTGGGCTTCACCAGCCCAGGACCCATTTCTCTGGGATGGAGTTGCACGGGAGGGGGGCGGGGAGCCTCTAGCTCAGGCCCCCTCCCCCGTTGAAGTCTTCTGCTGCTGTCACAGGTCTGAAGTTGGTCCCAGCTGGGTCAGGTATCCCTGCCCTAGGAGTGGAGGCACGTTTGAAACCACCAGTGGGCTCTTAACAGTTGGGGTTCCTCATCTGGGCATTCTAGGCTCGCCGTGTGAACTTGACCTTCTCGTCCTGTCTCCTCTTTGATCACTGACCAGCTCACACTCAGGTGCCCGTTTTCAAGCTTTTGTGGTTCTTGGAGCCTAATTGGGGCCAAGCAGGTAATGAATGGGCCAGGCAGAGTGTGGTTCGATGGGTGGAAGTGAAGACTGGTGATGTGGAGGGTCACACTCCTCCAGCCTGGAGCCCAGCCACGGCCACTTGCACGCACGGCCCTGCTAGGCACACAGTGCCTTTGCTCCACAGTCACAGTGCTCATCTGTACACAAGGTGTGGGCCCTGATCTCTGCCGTTGCAGGGTGTGGGTTGTGCACCTGGGCTTCCCGTAAAGCACTACAGGCCCTGAGGTCTGGATGTCTGGATCCAGGCAACGCCACTGGCCTGCATTTGTCAGTCTGCTGGAGTCAAGAGCCAGCTGCCTGTTTCTGGCAGGATTCGGAGGTGTTGTGACACACTAAGGCACGAGGGGGCTGAGACCCATTTGTGTGCTAGGCCAGGCTGAGGGAGGTCCCTGGAGGGGTATAGTGACGTTGGGGGCCCACTGAGCCCATGTGGCCATGGCTGGCTGGCAGCCCTGCTCAGTCTCTGGGTTCCTTGGCCTAGTCCAGCCTTGTTATGAAATCTCCTGTTCTTGAGGTCACTGTCATATGGAAGATGGTGACTGGAGCCACCCAGAAGGGGCCTGGGGGCTCTGCAAAGCCTTTGGCTCTGCAAGGCAGCCCATCCCTTGCTAGCTGGGGAAGCGGGAAGTAAGGGCTGAGGGACTCAAGCCACTGCTAAGTGGCCTGCGCTGTCCAGGACTGAGCTCTGCAGCCTGGAGCCACCCTGCCAGCCACACCCCTGCACACACTCAGAAAGGACTCCCAGGGACCACCTGGGGCATTCGATGGGAAACCAAGCCCCAGAAAGTTCAAGTGAGACCCAAGGTTGCTATTCCGTCCCTCTGACCTCAGCCCCATCCAGCCAGCTATCACCTATCCCTAATGGGAAGCTTACCCTCCTACCCAAGACTACCTGCCCTTCTTGGACAGTTACCTTTCCTACCCAGAGCCACATCTGCTCCCTGTGATTCACGCAGCGGTCCTAGCTTAGGGTCTGGAGGGCAGGACCTGACCTATTCCTATTCCTTGGTATCCCTCTTGCCATGTGGGTGGACATTGTGCCCAAGCCTTTCTCTTCCATGGGGGCCAGCCTTGCTCTGTTCCTCCTCAGTGGGTCTGGGCCATAGGGCCCTGGGGGAATCGGATGGAAGCCATGGGCCCTGTATCTGAAGCAGGGCTCTGCCCCTCCTGCATGTGTGCATTCACAACCAGGTTGGTGCGGTTTTGGTGCTCACAGGCCTCCATAGTTCCTTTTCCTGGGAACCCAGGTTAGGAACTCCTGCTTTAGTCATTTCTCAGGTGACATGGTTAATGTCGCCTGCCTGTCATTCTGAGCTAGAATGGAAGCTAGGTGATCCTTCCCCCCAGATCGCACTCTTTCTGCTCCACCCTCTTGCCTTCTGAAGGACTCCTGTGTGCCTGGCTGATGCGGAGTGCTGTGACAGCCTATTCACTCATTCCTCACACTTTCACTCCTGATGCTTTCCCTATGCCAGGCCAGAGCTAGGTTCTGGGGTACAGAGAACAAGACCTACCCCTGCCCTAGGGAAGCCATACCTGTCAGCAGTCAGAGTGTGGGGGGACAAGAGCAGGACAGAGCGCATGGTGGGGATACCTGCGGCCCCTTCAACCTGTAGGCAGAGGCTTCCAGGAGGACGCTGGGAACTAACCAGGAAGAGTGAGCAGCCCCGGAAGAGGGAACTGCAGATACGAGGGCTTAAGAGGCCTGAGACTATCAAGAAAGAGGGGCCCAGACTGCCTGGAGGGTAGTGTTGGGGCCTCTGGGGTTGGACATGAGGCTGAGGGCCAGTTGGGTTCAGTAGACCCTGTAGGAGTGTGGGCAGAGAGCAGTGGGAGCCACAGAACATGGAACAGGCCTGTCATGTGGTTGGATCCATGTATCTGAGTGCTGCCCCTGCTCTTTGGGGGATGAAAGCCCCATGGGAAGCTGTGCAGATTGGACCCAGGTAGAGACAGTCAGTCACCACCACCAGGAGTTTGCTGCTCCCTCCTGTCCCCTCCTTTCGAGGGCATGCTGGGAGCTAGGTGAAACATTAGCTCTGTAAAGAAAGGCTTAAGGGAGGGCAAGCTTCTGGAACTGGAGGGGCCCTCCAGTTCCTTCTGGGCTGTTTCCTCTGGTTGTGTTGACTGACCCATGTGGGAGAGCCGTTAGCTGTTGTGAAGGGGCCTGGACCCTGGGAAAGGCCTGCAGTCTGGGTTTGCCACCTGCAGGCCTGCTGCCCACCCAGTTTCCTTGCTGATAGGAGCCCCAGGGACACATAATCTCTCTCTCTCTCTCTCTCTCTCTCTCTCTCTCCCTCTCTCTCTCTCTCTCTCACACACACACACACACACACACACACACACACACACGAGTCTGCTGGGTTCTCACACTCCTGCTGTCATGAAGGGAGTGACAACACACACTCCCACTGAGTAGACACAGACACGCCCACATGCCACTTGGAACACACATACCCTACAGGTCCCCCCTGTCGCAGAACTGCACGTGCCCTCTTGCTATACCCGCTCCCATGGCGCCTCCACCATCTCTCTGTGTGTAGAAAAGCACACACCCAACCTCTCCCTCCTGCGGCACAGGAGTTGCAAGCCCTCTACCCTGGGGTTTCTGGAAAGGTCCCCTCACCCCTAAGGCTTCCCTCAGCTTCAGCCCACCGTTCTCCAAGGCTGTGATGTCCCCAGGTTTTCAGGACACCCAGAAACCTCCAACCCAGCCTGGAAGTGCTGCAGTCCTGCTGGGGAGCCAGAGGCCTGGGTTTGCATGCCAGCCAGCCTGGACAGCCTGAGTGCCTGGGGAAATTTGCCCCCATGGGCCTTGGTTTGGGGGAGCAGAGGCATGCACCCCACATTCTCCAGCCATGGTGCTCAACTGGTCCTGGTGTTCCAGTGGGGCCAGGGGTAGGTGGCCAGGACTGGTCCCCTCCCCTCCCGTCAGAGCAGCACTGCTGAATCTGCATTTTATATTAGGGTCTGGGCAGGATTAAAAGAATCCATTAACTCTTTATTGATCTTGTTTTTCTGATTACAAAAGAAAATCCAAGAATGTATTTCTGGAAACAGAGGCCATTTGAGTCCACCCATTCCTCAGAGGTGGTCACAGCACCCTTTGGTCTTTGGAGCTTGTGCTGGTGAATGTTACTTGTAACTATGGGCCCAGGCTGAAGTGGTATACAGCTTGATCTCTGCCCTGCTGTCACCCATAAATCTGCCTGCAGATTGTTCCCTAGCATGGATGGGCTACATTTTATATGAATATTTCCCTATTGATAAACGCTTAGGCTTTTTAATTTCACTTCTACTCTTCCAGCAGTGCTGCTATGAGCATCCTTGACTGTTTATGTGCGAGTGCTCGTGCCATTTTTTTTTCCTGTAGAAGAGGCTTCTAGAAGTGGGATTGCTAGGTTGTAGGGTGTGTGGGTTTAAAATGTTAATCACTTTGCTAAATTACCCTTCCAACGGTTGAGCCAATTCCCCCTCCTTCCAGTGGTCTATGAGTGTTCATTTCCCTTCATCCTTGCCAGCACTGCTTGTTGTAAATCATTTTAATTTTTCCCAATCCGATGGGCAAAAAATGATACCGCGTCGTTTTCATTTGCATTTGCCTGATTGCTAGTGAGACAGAACATCTTTTCATACGTTTATTGGCCAATTTAGCTCTTCCTCTGCGGCTTTCTTATTCCCCGCCAATTTTTCTCTTTTGTCTTTTTTCTTATTGATTTGTAGGGGCTCTTTGCATATTAGTGATACTTTCTTCCAGTCTCTCACTTGAATTTTAACTTTGTTTATGGTGTCTTCTGCTGTACAGATGTTTTACGTGTTTATGTAGTCAGATTTGTCAAATTTTCACTTTATGGCTTCTGGATTTAATGTTCCCCCTCTGCATAAGATCCTGTTTCAAATAAGAGTTTTATTGCTTAAAAATCTTTGCAAAGCTGTGGGTCACAGGCTCCCTCCCAGCTGTGTGTCTGCTACTCTCAGCAGCTGCAGAATTGGTTCTGGGGGAGGAAGGGCCCCATCTGTCCATCGTGCAGCTCTCTGCCTCTTCCTCTGTCTGTCTTGCTTTGGGATCACTGCTGTCCTGTCTTTCGGTTGCTTTGCAGCCCCCTCTGCCCCCAGGCTGGTTTCCCAGAGGCAGCAGTAACTAGGGATGTGAGGTGGCAGTGGTGGTGGCAGTCTTCAGTGGGTTGAGGATGGATGACAGCTATCAGAGAACATGCCCACTCTCCAGTCTAGCCTCAGGTCACGAGGGCTGGCAGAGCAGGCCCTGGTGTCAGAGAAATTTTTCTTGCTGGAGCCAAGGACAGGCTCTGAGCCAATCCTCATCCCTCCTCCACCGGGAAGTCTTCTGAGACTTCTCCTTCCTCATCTGCCACAAGCCTGGACCCGGCCTCTCCCTCTCTGTCCTTGCTGGTCTTCCCTTCTCAGTGCTGAATTCCCTGGATTTGCTTTCAGGGTCTTGGCTTCCACTTGTGTAAGATACAAGTAGGAAGGCAATGCCGCCTGCTGGGAGGCAGAGCCCAGACCAGGTACTGCAGAGCTGGAAGCTCTTCTAAGCCAGGATCTGCAAGATATTTCTTTTTGCTCTCAGTCCAGTGTTCCCTAAACACACATGTGCATACATGCACACACGCATGCATGCATGCACACATGCAAGAATTTGCACGCTGCTGACAAAGAGGTAGGGACTTGAGTTCTACCAAGGGGCAGCCAGTTCTCTAGCCACCTAGGCCCAGCATGATGCCTGGCAAGTGGGAGGTGCCCAGAGATGCAAGGATGAGCAAGGAACAAATGAACACTGTGGGGACATGCTGAGCCTATGGGAGCCAGGGAAGTTGGGTGTGACCTTTGAGCTCCTTCTGCGTAGCAAGGCACTTTCTTCCTTGTCCCATGCTTCTGTGGACTGCAAAGGTGTTAATCAGATTCCTGTCACTGTAACAAAAGAGCTGAGATGGTCAATTTATAAAGATAAAGGTTGTATTTTGGCTCACAGTTCTGGAAGTTCCAGTCTGTGATGGATTATCCCGTTGCGTGGGCCTGTGGTGAGGTGGCACATCATGGTGGAAACGTCTGGCAGAGCAGAAACCTCATGGCCAGGACACAAAAGAGAAAGAGACTGGGGTCCTACAATCCCCAGTGGGTCACACCCCCAGTGACCCAAAGTCTTCCCACCACCTCCTAAAAGTTCCACCACCTCCCAATAGCTCCTCCCCGGGGATCAAGCTTTTAATACGTGGAATTCTGGAGGACATCCAGCTTCCAAACTGTAGCAAGGTGTGAATGGGAAATACGGCCCATGGCCTCCTGGAGGAGTGGGCCTCGGGTGGGCTGTGGGGCCTCGGGCTGGGGAAGCAGTTGAAGGCAAGCCAGGGAGATGTAGAGGCCTCTTTGAAGCCTGGCTTAGAAGTGCATACCCTAAAACTCGAGGTAACCTTCCTGGCTCTTGGAATCCCTGGACTTTTGTCCTGGTGTTTTCCCTCCAGTCATGATGGATTGTCTTTATCCTTGTGTCCTCTTTGTCCTTTGCACCTCTCTGTCAATCACCAAGAACAGAGTGGGCACTTAACAAAAATTGAATAAATGAATGAGTGGATGGATGGATGGTTACATTAAAGCCAGGGGTGTTGGCCAGAGAGCTCAGAAAGAGGAGGCCTGGGACTTGGTTTGTGCTTTAGCTGACTTGCTGGGGTGACCCTCATTGGGCCTCAGTTTCCCCATCTGCACAGTAGACCCAGGCTTCTCAAACTCTGATCGTGCACACTGTTTTCCAGAGTGGGCACTGGGTGACGCAGTCTTCATAGCAGTGCTTTGCTTGGTGCCCACTGGGTGCCGGCCCCCTTCCCCTGTGCTGGACCCACATTGGCAGCAGCCTTGGGTGGCTGTTTCTGTGAAAGTCTCACGTTCTCTCGTGAGGAACACACAGGGATCGGACTCTCAGTGTTCCCTGAGCTCCACTGGGGGGAGGGCAAAGAGTGAAGAGGGCAGACTGGAAGTGCCCCACTTCTCTGTGCCCCCTCCACCCTTCTCAGCTGGGAGGCCTACAGCTGGGATCTCCCATCCTTCCCGGGACCCGGCACGTGGGCAGCCTCGTGTCCAGGAGAGCACCCGGCTCCCACTGCAGCTCCTCCCCTACCCCAAATCGTTGTCATGCTCTGCCTGTGGTCCTATTTCCATAGCAACTCCTTGTGATGCCACCAAGGAGAGTGGGAGCTTTAGGAAGGTTGGGGGGAAGGGAGCAGAAGGCCCATTCATTGTCTTGGAACATGGCAGCTGGGGGCTTGGACAGGCGCTTTGGGATGGCTTGCCCAGCCAGCTCAGGTGGAACAGGGCTCAGGGCTGCCAGCCAGGTGGCCTGGAGGCCTGCCAGGGACTGCCCGTGTTGGCCTGGGCCTGGCTGGCTTGCCGTAGTCTATGGGGAACCAGCTTGGGCAGTCCTTGAGGGCATTCCTGCCTGGCTAGACCTGGCTTGGGGGAAACCAAGTCTGAGGAACTGTCTAGGTTCTGGCCACCCATCTGTGCCAGGTTGGCACTGCTGTAGCTCATCGTGTCCTCTAGGGTCATCCATTGGGAGGCATCCCCAGGGCCAGCTGGCACAGGGGCATAGTTTGGGGCTGATGACCCGTGGGGGCCAGCAGACTGTCTCCTACCTGGTCCTCATTGCTTTGTAGCTCAGTCATCAGGGTCCTGCTCAGCACCCGTTTCTTCACCTCCTTCTTGGAGAAGTGGTCTGTAGCCCACGAGGCAGGAAAGCCCTGCCCTCCAGAGTCCCTCCAGAGTCACCTGCCATGTGGCTGGAGATTCTGTTAGCTTCTCAGACTTAATGGAACCTTGACTCTGCAGGACTCAGAGACCTGTAGCATCTTCTGCCAACCTTATGGTGACCATATTGGAGTCCTGTCACCCTTCTATCTGTGTCAGCTGGAAGGCTCTACGGAAGGCCTGGGGTCCGGGCCTGTGTTGGATGGTGCTACATGAGAAATCTAGAGGGAAGGGTGGTACCTGGCCTCCAGGAAAGGCGGGTGTACCTGGTGCTGGGTTAGCTGCCAACTTCCCATGCTACCCTTTCACTGTCTTGGTGACCACCACCTCTGGCACCACCTGCAGTCACGTTTCCTGATCCTTGTCTTTGTGTGGACTCTCGTTTGAAGGTGGATTGCCACAGTGCTCCCTGAGCCACACATCTAACACTCACAGATCTGATTGGGACCCTTCCATGACAGCTAAGAAAGGGATTTGGGACCTTGTCTGAGAGGTTGAGAAAACTGAGGTATAGAGGAAGTTCTGTCCAGAGCCCCAGGGCCAGGAAGAGGGAAAGCTGGGGCCCCACCCTGCCTGCCTCTGTGGCCTTCCAGCCCCATGTCATGGAGGCCTTCGGGCCTTGCCAGGGAGCTGGGACTCTGTCGTATTCTCCCCACTCCTGTCTGGGTTGGAGAAAAATTTGAAGAAGAAATAGAATAAAAGAGGTTGGGGTAGGGGCTTAGGTGGGAGCTCTGGGGATCCTGAGGACCAGGACAGGGATTTTTCCCCATGCTCAGCCCACCATGTTCTCTTGGGGGAGCTCCAGGGCCTGGCTGTGTGTGGGGAGGTCACAGTGTCTGTTGGACACAAACTGCTCCAGTCCCTGTGTCCCTTCGCTCTCTGATCCTCCTCACAGTCCTGGAGGGAGGGAGGGACCCCCATTTTATGGATGAGGATGTGAGGCTTAGAGACTTGGCCTTCCCAAAGTCACAAGGCCGGTGGGTGGGAGGAGTAGACTTAGATCCATTGGCCTGGCCCCAAAGCCTCTTCCTAGCGCCTGCATTGCCACCTGGAGGTACAAGGGTGCCAGTGAGTGAGAGCGCACTGAGTGTGCAAGGATGAGTGTGTCAGGGAGTAGGGAAAGAAAGTGTGTGTGTGTGTGTGTGTCCCCGGGTAGGGGGGGAGTGTATATGGCGTTTTTGCACAGCCAGTCAGACCCATAGGTCAGACCCATTTGCAGGTGTGTCCCCCACTACCCCCCAGAGCACACCTGCTGACAGCTGCCTCATCTTTCTCCCTACAGCCTCCTGCACCCACAGGCCCTGAGGTGCTGGTGCCTACAGGCAGAGAGGGCAACTGAGTCAAACTCAGGCTGACATCAGCCCAACTGTACCCTTGACGTCACCCAGTCCAAGGTAAGAGGTCCCTGGGGGCCACTGGGCAGAATGGGGGGTGTGGTCTCCCGGCCCTTTCTGTGCCTCCCCTTTCTCTCCCACACTTGGTCAAGTCCAAAGGTGTGATGCTGGGGTGCCATCCCTGCCGCTCTTGCTGTGGCTGAGTTCTGCCACCAGCTCAGAAGCCCAGGGCACTCTTCTTTTCCCAGCCACAGGGTTTCCAGGCCAGCTAATGGGTTCCCACGCGGCATAGGAGGTCTGCAAAGGCAAGCTAACGGGCTCTGTCCTTGGTCCTGTCACATTGTTGACCAAATGCATGCTTGATTCCAGGTCAGGAGGGAGTGGGAGCTTGTGGACTGAGACAGCCAGGGTCCAAGAACCCGTCACGATGCTGGCCTTGGCTCCAACAGGTAGAATTTAGTGGAGCTCTATGCCAGAGTGAATGTGCAGGTCCAAATACCTGCAGGGCAGGATGGGGCTCAGACCCTGGGTGTGTGTGTGTGTGACAAGCACTGGCAGCCAGGCGACCTTGGCTTTGTGTTAATAGAGCAGATGGTCACTTGGTCTGTATCACAAGGAGCAGGACACCCACAGCGTGGGAGGTGAGGTGTCCCTCACTCTATGTCCTGGGTGAAATGACAGAATGTCCTGATGAGGTGTGGGGGGGGGAGGTGTGCAGGAGGGGGTCCTGGACTGACCCCTGGCTTGCTTGTGACCTGAGATGTTACCTTAACTCTGCCTGAGTCACTCTCCTGTTCTCAAAGGCCGCCATGAGCCAGGAGGCTGTGGAGTGGTAGGAGAGGCTTGGAGGACGGGGGAGCATGCTGGACTGGCATGTTGTACTCGTTTCTGTTTCTGAGGCTTGGCTGGGCTGTGGGTCTGAAAGTCTTCTCCTGAAGGGCTGGGTGACAGCCCTGTGTGGCTGAGGCTCACCAGCCCTGCGTTCCCACCGGGAGGCTAGTGGGCATGGTGGGGACTGGGCACCTGGCTCTCTTTCCTTAGCACTGGGCCTCACACTGAAGTCCACTTGTCTCCATCAAAATATTCCTGCTGATAAGTTGGTCCTGTGTTAATAGAGCAGCTAATTAGCCCCTCCAGTTTCACCTGTAACTGCTGCTGGGTGATAGGGGTGGAGTGGTTGGCTCTGCCTCCCCCTGGCTGGGAGGCTGCAGCAGACAGTGGCACAGTAGGAAGTGCAGAGGGGGGAAGCCTCTCATTCAGCTGGGGCCTGGGAGCGCTGGTTGGAGGAGGTGAAGCCTATAGGGTCCCTTAAAAACATTCTATTTTTCTGGTTATAAAAAATAATGTGTGTTCTCTATAGAAAAATGCGAACACTTGGGGTGTTTTGCCCGTCAGTCTTTTTACAAAATATGTATTTATGACATAATTGAGATCAAGCTGTACTTACTGTTTCCTAACCTGCCTTTTGCACTTAATACTACACCAAGATCATTTTCCCATCATTAACCACTCTCCTATAATGTGATTTTTAATGACAGCGTAATGTTCCAGGCTGTGTGTGAGGTAGTGAGGTTTACCAGTTCTCCAGTGTGTGTTTTGATGGTTTCCAGTGTTTTGTCGTTATAATGACACCCTGAGGAGGGTTATGATGGGCAGAAAAGGGCAGAGGCAGGGGGTAGGGCCTAGCCTAAGCAAAGCTGTAGAGGTAAGGGAGTTGGACTGTGTTGGGGGCATGTAGGACCCGGAAGGAGACCAGGGCAAACCTCTGAAGTGCTGGTAAAACCTGGAATTTTTGCTGCCATCTCCTGCCTCCCCATCCTGTCCCCTCCTTCAGTGCTCCTGTGTTTGGAGGGAAGGGGACAGGTTAGCAGGTAGGGGGAAGGTCAGGAAAGGCTGGGTTCTGGGCATCTCTGCAGGCCTCTCACTCGCTGTTGGATCAGTGGTGTTTCTGTGATGCCCCTTTGCTCCCTGGGGTCCTGCCCAGGGCTCCTTGCAGGGAGGATGTGTTTACTGACTCTTGAATCAGCACAGCTGCTCGAATGGGCCTGTCCCCTACTCCCTCGGTGCCACTGCCCCATGATGGGGCCCTGGAAGGATGGAGATAACATGTCATCTCCAGGAAGCTTCCACATGGGTGTGTGTCTATCTCTCCCCACCTGATGGGGACTCTCAGGCCGTGTCTCCGCAGTCACCCCTTGTCTCTTCCTGACTTACACTAGGTGTCACACATGTGCACAGTGACATCATTGTTGGCTTAGTGTTCATTTATCACTCATACACCCCTCTTGTTGAGCCTGCTACCCATCATGCATTGCTCTGTGTGCCCAGCATTGATTTGCATCCACAGGGGACACAGGGGACATGTCACACCAGGCCACTGTCCTCAACAGAGGTTGACATTGAACACAGTAGCCAGGGAAACCTACGGAGGCAAGTTCAGAAGTGAGGTTAGGGACTGCTCCCTGCCACAGAGGCACATAACACTGGAGAAGGAGCGAGCAGAAGTTGGGGTCTCGCGGAGGAGGTACCCTTCCAGCAAAGATGGGGTTCACACAGGCTGGGGCCTGGAGGGCGTGGCGGTGACTCGTGGCTCCCAAGCTCCACTTAACTGCCTGGAGGGGAAAAGACATGTGGGCAGAGCAACTGGCAGATCAGTTTGGAGACTCTGTCCTGGAGCAGATACACAATCTCAGGGCGGGCAGAAGGGTTCAGTGGGGGCCTTTGGGGCAGCTGGAGGGTGGGCTGTGGCTATGGGAGCATAGAGTCTGGGGGTGGTGGGATGGAGCTCTTGGCTGAGTTGAGGCTTAGAGGGTAAAGCAGGAGTGCGTGTGGAGGAGTTTCAGGTTTAGGATGTAGGTCTAGGGGTTGTGAGTCTGTAGCTGGGAAGAGACTGGATCTGGATAGTTTTTTTTTTTTTTTTTTTTGGTGGTGATACTGGGGTTTGAACTCAAGGCTTTATGCTTGCTAGGCAGGCACTCTTCCACTTGAGCCACTCTGCCAGCCCTTTTTTGGGTTGGGTTTTTTCGAGATAGGGTCTTGTGAACTATTTGCTGGCCTGGAACCACGATCCTCCTGATCTCTGCCTCCTGAGTAGCTAGGATTAGAGGCGTGAGCCACTAGTGCCTGGCCCTGGGTGTCTCTTAACACCTCAGAGCCTGGACAAGAGTGAGCAGAGAAGCAATCTGGGCCCATTGATCGGGTGAAGCCAGGTCCTGGAGGATGGGTCTCTTATACAGCCTTGTAAGAGAAGTCTCTGAATCGCCAGCCTGGAGAAACTGCTGCTGGCTCACCTTGCACCCCAGCTGCTCCTCCCTTCTCCTGTGACAATCGTCAGAACTGCCCTGTGCATTCCTGCTGTGACACTGGGCCTTATCCATTCTCCCTTTCTTCCATAAAGGGAGGCTGTAGGAACCCAGGATTCTCTGAGCTTTATGGGTGGTGATTGCTACAGGCCTTCCTTCAGGTCGTGCTGTCCCCCAAGAACCTGCAGTGGCGCCTCATTGCCCGAGGCAATGTCCAAAGTCCTTATTCTAGTTATCCCAAGTTTTTCATGACCTGGCTAAGTCCCACCTTTTTCATTCCCCTTCTTCCCAAAAGGTGACTCCTCCTCCTCCCCATCCCCCACCAGGCTCAGTCTCACCTTCCCGTTACCTCTCTGTAGGCTGTTCTCACCCCCAGCCAAGTCCCACCTCTTCCAGAATGCCTCCCTGACTCCCCCACCTCCCGGTGGCTCCCCCTTGGAATGGCCTGGTACCTACACTTGGTCCTCCTTGGGCCCCGCAGCTTGTGGTGAGCTGTCCTGTTGTGTTACCCAAACTCATCAGTGTCATTACCCTCAACTGTCTTTGCACGCTGCATCCTCTCATTCCTCATGTCTCCTGCCTATGTGCCGCCCCCTGTCCCCTACATCATTGCCGGACTCTTCCCAAATGGAATCCCGTTCAAGGGCTTCTCTGGGGTCCACCCTGGCCTCCTGATCCACAGTCATGGGAGGAACTGGAGCCCAGTTCCCTTTTGAGGTATTAGGGGTGAGCGCCTCAGCGCAGATATGTGCGTGTATATGCAGGTGTACCAGACAGTGCAGGACAGGGACCTTTGATGTGGCTCTTCCCCTTGTCCACGGGGGGTCAGGAGCCACACTTGGCACCTGGGGGTTGTCCTCTCCCATGAGGGCCCAGCACCCAGACGCAACTCAGGCTGTCTGTGGCTTGACAGGTGCAGGACTCACTGCCCCCACCACTCCCTGCTCAGAGCCTCCTCAGTGACTTGTCATTGTCTGGTCTTTGCCAGTGCTACCTTGAGGGGTGGTACAGGGCTCAAGTACGCACGCTCCTTATGCTTGGTCCCTGGATGTTACAGCAACAGGTCCCTTGGTGTGTCTGTTGGTCCACTGCCACCATGAATGTCAGATGTTGAGGGCCTTGATGTCTGCAGAGCATCATCTCATTGTATCCTGTGCCAGCCATGGGGGAGGGAGATGCCATTGCCCATGTCATCCTTCCAGCAGCATTTCTTTGGCACCTCCTGTGTGCCAGGCAGTGTTCTGGGGAGAATATGAGCAAATGGTTTAAGAGGGCAGTGACTTGCCAAAGTCAACTAGTTGAAGATGGCGTCGGCACTGGAACCCAGGTCTCCGGGCTCTTAGTTTGCTGTCACTGTGTAACAAATCACCACAACCCAGTAGCTTAAACAGCAGAAAATTATTGTCCAGTTGTTCTCAAGGCAGAAGTCTGAGGTCAGGTGTGGGCAGGGCTGGGGCATAGGATCTGTCCTGGCCTCTGCTTGGCTCCCTGTGTCTCTTCACACTGTCAAATAGTCCTCCCTGGATCATTTAACCCACTTAGACTGTGTCTCCAAATTTCTTCTTCTTATGTGGACACCAGCCGTTTTGCATTACAGTGTGCTGGTGACTGAGCCTAGATCCGTGTCCATGCAGGGCAAATGATCTACCACTGAGATACGCCCAGCCCTTGGCCTTTTGAGACAGTCTTGCTAGCGGTAGCCAGCCCTTGAACTGGAGATATTCCTGCTTCTGCCTGGCTCCTGAGTGCTGAGATTGCAGGTGTGTGCCACTTTGCCTGTCCACCAGGACATAATTTTATTTGTTTATTTTTTTTGGCAGTACTGGGGTTTGAATTCAAGCTTGCTAGGCAGGCATTCTTACTGCTTGAGCCATGCCACCAGCCCTTTTTTGTGATTTTTTTTTTTTTCGAGATAGGGTTTTGCAAACTGTCTGTCTGTGATCCTTCTGATCTCTGTCTCCTGAGTAGCTAGGATTACAGGTGTGAGCCACTGGCGCCTGGGCCAACATATAATTTTTAAGGGGACACAATTGAAGCCATAACAGCAGGGGCTGGAGCCCTGCTTTCCACAGCAGTGAACAGTCCTGAAATGGACCAGGCTGCCTTGGCGCTGAGAATAGCTCAAGCCTGGAGGTATGTAGGTAGAGTATATAGCCCATCCAAAGCTGCCAGGAGGACAGTCCTCCAGTAGGCTGGGACTGGGGCTACTGGGAGGTCTGTTTCAGCCTGGGATGTTAATTGGGGCACAGGAACACACGACACTGAGTACATGGTCCAGGGTGTGTGGTGCTGGTCACAATACAGTCCTCATTTGCTCTGGTTATAGGCAGGGACACACAGCTGAGCTGGGAGGAAGAACTCCCTGGGCTTTGCCCCTGCAGCTGGGTGATCTGGAGAACTTGCTTTCAGGGCTGGACCTCAGCCTACCTGCCTGTGAATTGGGATCATTCTGCCCATCTGTCTGTCACAAGACCTGAGGTTAGGTTCAAAGAAGAGAACAATTAGGAAGGTGTTTGTTTTTGTTCCTTTTATTCACTCTGCAAACATTTATCAAGTGAGCTCTAGGTGAGGCTTTGTGCTGTCCCCAGGGACACAGAGATGAGAGAGTTGTAGCCCTGGCCCTCAAGGAGCCCACAGGCCATGGGTGAGGCAGGCGGGCATAGGAAGCAGTTGAAGTTGTGCCTGCTGTGGAGCCAGACTGCACAGGGTCCCACCGAAGCTCTACCGCTGGCTATGGTGTGAATTGAGGCTATTTGGACCCACCCGTTTTGTCAGAAATTGGGAATACTAGTGGCATATACTCAGTGTGGATTAAGTAGCTTGACACGCGTGAAGGGCTGAGAGCATGTAGTGAGTGCTCAGTAAACATCACTCTAGGTGTGACCAAGGCCAGGAGAGGATTATGGGTCATCACGATTTTAGTCCTTTAGCCATTCGCCACCCTCGACTGAGGGTGGGTTGGGGGGCAGGGACATGGAGCAGGGAGGCAGGAGGAGGATGCAGGTGGCTGAGACAGGGGGTTGCCTGTCCTGCATCCATACCCCGGGAAAGCTCCCATTTTGGGGAAGGGGCGTGGACAGTGCCAACTCTCAACTTTGTCAGCCTGCAGCCTGGAGAAGGAGACGTGGGGAATTAAAATTCCTCTTGCAGAAGTTAACAGCTTCCCAATTAAGGAACGCTCAGCGCTTGGACGCCTCAGAGGCCTTCCAGTCAAGAGGCTCTTGGAGCAGTGAAAGAAAAGGGCCACCTGGGCTTGGAGTGCACTGCCAGAGGGGCTGCCGAAGAGGGGGTGCTATGGGATGGGGGAGACCAGACTGCACTGCCTTTGTGCTCAGCAACTGGGGGGAGGCATGGGGAAGGTAGGAGGACCGGACTGCCTCTTCTCCTGCCCCGCTCCCTCCAGCCCAGCCTAACCACATCTCCCAGAGACCACCAGGGCTCCTCTGTCCTCTGCAGCCCACCCTTCGCTTAGCCCACAGGTGCTTCCCCGCCTCCTCCCTTCACCTGGCTCTTTCTTGTCCCTGCTTGGCTCTTAGTTTTGCCTATGCAGTGCGTGGAGACCCTTTGGCTTGACAATTTCTGATACTCTGGCTGAGCTGGATGGAATCACATCTGTTGGAGTGGGGGCAGGCTCCCCCGTGGGGCTCCCCCGGCTCCCCTCACTCAGGCCACAGAGTCAGGGAGGCAGGGTTTGCTAACAGTGGGATGTTGTGTTGCTCATGGCCTGGACTGTGCGTTTGGGAGCAACCAGCCTGGCTGACTTCTGAGACTCTAGGCTCCCTGGTGCCCGTGCCTGCCTGCTACCCTAACCTGGTTCTCCTGGTGACACAGGGTGTGCTTTTGTTGCTGCTCTTTGGGTGTCATCCTGGCACCTCACTCAGTGATACCCAGCCGGCTTTTTGAGAGACTCTTGGATCCCTCCTGCGTGGAGCAGAGGCTCTGCTGGGTGTTCCAGGGGAGGGGCAGCCTCAGGCCTGCTGGGGGAGCGCATGGGTACCTAGTACCTGTAATATGCCGGACCTGCTGGCCTCTTTCTGACTTCACAGTACCTGAGAGGCAGCGATGATCACCCCGTTCACCGATGAGGACATGGAGGCTCCGGGAAGTCAGGTGACCCTCAGCACAGGGGGGTCCTTGCCAAAGGGGCTTCTCATCCCGGGTCTCCTCTAGGTCACTAAGCAAACAGGAGCTGGAGGACGCCATGCACAGCCCAGGTCTTAGTTGAGGCCCCAATGTGGATGGCTTTCAATGATGGCAAGGTCATTTGAGGAGATGGTGCTGTGGTGGCTCTTCTGTCCAGGCCATGTGGAAGGTGGCAGAAGTTTTGCAACACCCCCCCCCCCCACCGCGTGTCCTACTTTCTGTGTAAATAGTCAGAGCTATGAAAGCCCGGCCCTCCAAAAGCAAAAGGTCAGCCACCCATGCAGGTGCTCCCTGGGGGACTGGGATTGGGACAATTATTAGGTTAGGGACAGAGGGGGGACGTCCGGCAGCATGGTGAAGGTGTGTCCTGCTGATCCAGGGTGGGGGAGGTATCTTGGTCAGTTTCTCTGAACCATGAAAATTTGGATTCAAATCCCAGCCCTGCCACTTACTGTGTGGCCTCAATCTAGTGAGTGAGTCTCTCTGGACCTCTGTTCCCTCCCGAATGGCGCAGATAGCCTCCCTGAGGGGCGGTGGGGGTAATGTGTGGATACCCTGGGCTCAGGGCCGGTGGAGCATGGATTCATGGATATCATTTTCTTTTTTCTCTTCAATACTGGGGTTTGAATTCAGGGCTTTGTGCTTGCTAGGCAAGCGTTCTACTCCTTGAGCCACACCACCAGCCCTTTTTGCTATGGTTATTTTTGAAATAGGGTCTCAGTTTATGCCCTAATCCACCATTCTGTGCTTCCTCTCACAGCTGGGGGATGACAGGCATGATGGCAGGTGTACACACTACACCCAGCCATTGGTTGAGATGGGGTCTCTTGAACTTTTTGCCTGGGCTGATCTCAAACCATAATCCTCCTGATCTCTGCCTCCCAAGTAGCTAGGATTACAGGTGTGACACCACACCTGGTTTGTGGACAGCATCTTAAAAGCACTGTTTGGTGGGGTTGGTCCCATCCCAGTTCTGCTGCTTAGGCAAGTGATTGGCTTTTCTTAAGCCTCAGTTTCCCTATCTGCACAATGGCACAGAAGTGCTATTCTCTTATCAGCAGGAGTCCTCTATCCTCCCCCAAGCATTGAAGGAGCCTGACTTTCTTGAGTACTCGGTGGGCTTTGCCTGGCTGGCTTCAGCCACTGCAAAATGAGTAGGTGATCTGGTCCCTGCTCGGGTAGCAACCTAAAGTTAACAGGATCAGAAGAAATGCTGGGAGCCTCAGGAAAGGGAAGGAAGGAGCTCAGGGCTGGAGAAGTCAGGGAGGGCTCCCTGGAGGAGTCTGGTTCTTGGGGTTCAGGAGAATTGTGGGAAGCTGGGGTGGGGTTGGAATACATGAGTAAAGACCAGAGAGCAAGCTTAGGGTGGAGTATGAGCTGCTAGGTGATGGGCTCACAGAGGTCCCAGTGGGGGTGGAGGACTAGGAGTTGGGGTAGGACAGTTGTCCCTTGGCATGGGACAGGGGACACCAAATACACAGTCTGGCCTGGATCCCAGCAGAGAGCCAGCCTGGCACGGACCCTGTGGGGAGGGTGCATCTCAGGGATTCATGGACGGGGCTTTCCAGTCTCCAGGGCATCAGGTGGGAGGCATGAATGCCTCCCACAGGGCCTGGAGGAGGCTCCAGATTGGATCGTTTTGTCTGTGGGGGGTCAGGTCAGGGCTGTCTCTGGCCAGAGTGAAGGAACCATAGGCTCTGACTCTGGCTGCTTTGGGGTTTAGAGAAGGTGACACTGGAGAGGTCTGAGACTCATTTAGTCAGACCCCTGGCAGGCTGCTGTGTGAAGAGTGGTGAGCAGAAAGCCCCATTTTAACAATCTGGGAACCAGGCTCAGAGGGCTAATACCTTGCTTTCCCAGGGTCACCTTGCAAGTCTGAGCTCCAAGCATTAAGCCTTTTCCGTGGGACTCTGCTACCCCTTGGGGAGGGGTGGTGCTCCCAACCTTCCCTGGACCAACTCAGTGGATCTGTACCCATGGCGCTGGGGTCTGAGTCCCGGGTCCTAGGAGGGAGGGCTTATGCCATGCTGAACTCCTTCCTGGAGTCTGTCTGGTGCCCCCTTGCCAGATCTGGGGGGCTCAGCCTGCTTGTGCCTCTGAGCCTCTAAGGGAGGCTGTAAAATCTCTTCCCTAAATGAAAACTTACTGAGCTCCTCAAAACAATGAAAAATTTCCCTAATAAAGAGGAGGCACACTCAGGTGTGGCACAAATGAGTGGAGTGACTTCCGGTATTAATCCAGAATGTGTGGGAGGCGCCCAGCCAGGAAAAGCCACAGTGGATATTGTAACAAATTGTTTGTTCCCAAAGGAATAATTCTTAATGTGTACACACTTGAGGGGAGGGCACCTTGGCTGTCGGCGCTCATCCCTCATGCAGACACAGTTAGTGACAACCTCCCAACCCCTGAGGGAGCTTGGGTGGGTCCTGAATCTGCACTGAGGTACCCAACCGTTCTGAGTCCTGCTGGTTGCCTGCTTGCCTCAGTTTACCTGCCTTGGCATGGGCACCTTCCTCCTCCCCAGCTCCCTTGCCCTGGCTTGGGTGGGATGGACATGCTCCCTAGCTGGCTCCCCGAAGCCTGTGTTTGGGTTCTAGCTTCCCCACTTTCTGGCTGTGGGCCAGTAAGTGCCTCCTGCCATCTTTGCAGCATCTTTGTCCATCAGAGGTGTGATTTGTTTTTATCATCACTATCATTCCCTGGCATTTTTGAGAGCAGGACCTCATTCATCTTAGCCGGTGAGTCTGTAATTAACCCCACTGTACAGAGGACACTGACACTTAGCGAGATCCAAGTGAGCTTTGCAGTGTGACTGGGCCAGGACAGACCTCGGTGTCTGCTTCCTTGTAACTGCTTCGAGAAATTGTTCAGAGAAGAGGACCCACGTTATGGGGCCACACTGTGAACCTTGGTCCTGTTTGTTCCCTTTCCTGAGCCAAAGAGGCGCCTAGGCTCTTTGGAGACACTGGGGGCAGGGAGTTAATGAAGCACCTGTGAGGTGCCAGGTGCTGTTCTGCGCCCTGTGGAGCTGGACCTGGCATATTTCGCACAGAATTCCTGGCCTCAGATTGTTTCCCTTCTTGTTGGAGTGACAGCAAGGCAGATGACAAGGAATTTGGATAACCTTACACTCTGATGAGCTCAGGAGGGAAACAAATAGGGCCATGAGTGATTTGAGGCTGGGGCTGGATTGTGGGAGGCGTTCAGGGGTCCAGGTGGCCTTTCTGAAGAGCAGACACTGAACAGGGGGTCAGGCAAAGGCCTGGAGGTGGGAGGGAACTGGATGTCTGGAGACCAGAGGAAGCCAGCATGGCTAGCTGTGGGATTGGGGTGGGGGAAGCCTCGGCCAGTCAGGAGCAGATTTTATTGGGACTGAAGGGACACTCTGGAGCTGAGGGTGGAGGGTCTGACTCTGCCTTTCAGATTTTGCTGTGGCCTCTGTGGAGTGATTGGAGTAGAGTTGGTGTCAGGGAGAGCAGGAGGCTCCTGGGGAGGCAGTGCCAGGTCCCAGGGAGGAGCAGGTAGAGGACATGACCGTCTGCTGGGATGGGGACTCTGGCTTGGCCCTGCTCTGATTGAGGTGCCAGTGGGCCATCTAAATACAGCATCATGCCTTTGGTCAGTATCGTAGACCTACTGTGTGTCTGCAGATGCTCTTAAAGGGACTTGTCATGTCTGACTACTCTTCTCCAAGGTCAAAGGCTTTGTCCTAGCTCCTTGGGTCTTCTTATTGTCAGTTCATTTTTTGGGTGAGGAAATGAGGGGTTCATCTCAGTCTCTAAACTCCACATGGCCCTCTAACCTCTAGTGTTGAAAAGAGAGAGCAGGAACCCAAGTGGAACTTGATAGGAAGATGCAGGGAGCTGGGTGCCCTCCCGCGACACTCTGCATGTGAGCATGCGCCTGTGGCAAGCCCATTAACAAACAGAGAAATAAATTAACAAGTATTCAATCCACCAAATGTTCCTTCTGTTCTGTATAATAGAGCATAGGAACATAATTTTCCCCTGGAGCAAATTGCAACAGCTGAACCTGTTCCTCGTTTTCCTCCAAAAACTGCTTAAAATTCTGGAACGCTTGTTGATTTCGGGTCCTTTCCCATTCTGGCTCCCGTCCCCAACCCCCAGGCTGCTTCTCTCCCTCCGCCTTCCTCATGCCAGGCCTCAGAGGAGCCAGATTGTCACAGAGCGAGGCCCCACCCTGCCGATGGCAGCAGCTCAGGCCCAGCCCTGAGGGTGAGGGGCTTTTGGTGTGTTGAGCCATTTTGGTGAACAAGACACCCAGGGCTGGCAGAAAGGACCAGTAGCTTCTTATTGGAATGACTACAAACATGCTGTATGACCTTGGGCCAGTCATGTCCCTCTCTGGGCTTTAGTTTTCACCTGGCAAGGGGCTGAAGATGGCTGTCACCCCCACGTGAACAGCATGTTGGAATGCAGGACCCATGTAGATGTCAGCCACCTCCCTCTGAGGACACAAGTATGGTAACTTGTGTCCCACCTCCACCCTCAGCCCTTTCTCAGGAGCCTTTGGATTTAGGCAGTCTTGCTCTGCTTCTGGAATCCTCCAGGGCACTTCTACTTTTCTTAAAGCAAATTAATTTTAATCCACTTTAATTAAACATGTCTCATAAAATGAATATTTATTTATAGATCATTTCTGTTATTGGGAGCCCCAGCAGCCCCCTGAGGGGATGGGACTGGGTTGCAAGGGACTTTGCACATTGATTGGTTCTGGCCAGGAGAGTTACCTTTGGTGGAGGCAACAGAGGATCCATGTCTGGAGCTCGTCCTGTGATCACAACCAGAACACCCTGCTTCCTTTCTCTGCCTCAAGGGGTCCGGCAAGACTTTAAAGAAGACACAAAGTTCTGTCTGCCCAGGGGCTGCCTCTGTGCTCCTCAGAAGAGCAGTTATCCCAAAGAAACTGCTGCAGGGTTGCCAGCTGCTGAAGGATGGTCCCTTGGCCAGGGTCCACATGTGTGGCGGGAGGTCAGTCTCCCACTCTGGGTTGGTCCCCAAAAGCCTGTCTCCTCCAGGAAGCTCTCCTCCACTCTGCCACACAGAGTGGGTAGGGTGGGGAGGGGCTAAGTAACAGACATTTATTCCCCATAGCTCGGGGGGCTGGAGGCTGAACCCACAAAAGCTGGGTTCTGGTGGGGGCTCTTTTCCTAGCTTGCAGATGGCTGCTTCTTGCTTTGTCCTCACAGAAGTGGGGGGGGGGAAGGGGAGGGACTGAGAGTTTGTGTTTTTCAGAAGAACACTAATCTGTTTGATCAGGGCTCCACCTTATGGCCTCATTTACCCTTAATTACTTCCTTACTCCACATACAATCCCACTGTGGGGGGAATTTAACCCCCTGGCTCAGTCTCCCAAGGTCAGGTCATTTGAACCTTGTCCCTGCTCAGCCCCTGTGCCATCCTCTGCCCCTAGAGCGCATCACACCATTTCCTTCCTGGCTTTTGTACTTGGTGCTCCTTTGACCAGGTGTGACACCGTCTTCTCGCCAACGAGTGAACTCCTACTTCCCTGTAAAGCTCTCCTCAGCTTGGCCAGCCCCACATCCCTGTGAACTCACTGGCATTCTGAGTTTCCCTGTCACTGTGCTTGGCATCCTTGGCAAGCCTTGTCAGGGACTGTGTGGCTTGACCTCCTGTGGGTCAAGTGACTGGGTGAGCAGTAATTGAGTACCTGTGATCCAGCGCTATGTCAGGGCTAAAGGCCGTCACCACAGAGCTTCCACCCTGGGAGAGGTGGCAGATAATAAACAAGACAAGTAAGCCAGATTTGAAAAGTATTAGATAGTGATAATGTCAAGGAGAAGAAAAAAAAAAGGCAGCGGGGAAGGAAAAAGCAGGGGTGGTATTCAGGGAGATGGTGACTTTTGGGTAAAGACCTGAAGGAGGTGAAGGAACCACATAGATATCTGGGGAGGGTATTGGAGGCAGAGGGAGCCCTTTACCCCAAGTGGGAGTGGGCCTGTCCCGTGAGGAGCCCCTGACATCCCCAGAAGCTGGAGGAATTGTTGGGGAGCCAATGTGGCCGGATGTGCAGACGGGTGTGAGGACTTGGGCTTTTGCTCTGAGTGGGGCAGGAGTCAGTGCAGGATTTGACAGGAGGGATGTTCTCTGATGTGGGTTCTGAGGGCCCCTCTGGCTGCTGTGTTGAGGACACTGGGAGGCAGGACAGCAGGAGAGGCAATGGGGTCCACCTCCTAAGCCATTAGATGAGGTGGGGTGAAGATGAGGTGCTCAGCAGTGACTACCTGAGGCTTGATGTCCTGTTCTGTGTCCGGGGGGCTGTTCAGCAGGTAGTTGGTGACTGTGATAGGTTAAATAATGGCTCCCAAAGATAACCAGGCCCTAATCCCTGATACCTATGAAGTTACCTTGTATGGAAAAGGACTTTGCTCATAGTTACACTGAGGAACTTGAGCTGAGAGACCAGACTGGATGTCTGGATGGACCCTGAATGTAATCATTAGTGTCCTGTAAGAGGAGGCAGACTGCAAGGGAGTGTGACCAGGAAGCCACAGGTACGGGTGAGGTGGCCACAAGCCAGGGAATGCTGGCAGCCACCAGACACTGAAGGCGGCAGGGAAGGGATATTTCCTGGGACCCTATGGAAGGGACCTGCCCTGCCAACACCTGGGTTTTGGTCCAGGGAAACTGTCCAGACTCCTGGCCTCCAGAACCAAAGGGAATACATTTCCGTTGTTTTTAAGCTGCCATGTTTATGGTGATTTGTTACAGCCGCTCTGGGACAGAGGCCTGGAGAGAGCAAATGCACTCAACGTCCTGGGGCCCTGGGGCCTGTGTGTGTCCTGTGAGGTGTCAAGTCAGGAGGCACACATCATGGGAGCCAGCAGGCTAACTCCAACAACAGTAATAATACCCCACTACAACCTGCTCCACCTGATGGCGACTAAGGTGTAACTATTTGACCCTCATTGGGCCCAGTTAAGGCTGGGGTTGGTGCGCCCTGACACTGTGGTGGGCCCAGTGCCTGGTATCCCCCTCACCCCCCCAGAGCAATCTCAGCAGGGGAATGTCTGGCTGCCAAGCCATGGGCTACTTTCAGCAGAGTTCTCAGAGCTGGGCTCTGAGGCCACCTGCCTGGCTTTGAATCCTGGCTCTTCCACCTACAAGCTGGGTGGCCTTGGCTGTGCCTCAGAGTCCTGTCTGTAAAATGGGTGTATCAGTAGTGCTGACTCATAAGGTCACAGTGAAGTTTAAGTTTGTAGCCATGTAAAACATCTAGACCGTGCCTGCTCTCCCCCGAGGCCTTTGGGACTGGGGGATGGATAGGGCTTTGCAGTCCACAGACCTGGGTTTGCATCCCAGCTCCCCCAGACCACCCTGGGCAGAGACTTGGGTTTCTCCATCAGAACACTAGCTCTCTGTGCAGCTACGGGGAGACCTGGTGGCTAATAGGTAAAGGGCCTGCCATGTTGGGGCCCCTAAGTCAGGGGCTCCCCAGGGTTAGCTCCCCTCTGACCTGGGCAGGTGGCTTGCCCCACCAAGACTGCCTCTACTGCTAGCAGGAAGGGGATGGGGAGGGATGGGGCTTTCCTGGGACTCTGGATGTGGCAGAGGTGCTAGCCAGGGCAGCAGGGTGAGGCCTTATGTGCCCAGCAGATGTGGCGGTTACCCATGGTCAGGCAACTGTGGAACAGCAGAGTGTCCAGGGTCTCTTGGAACCTGCAGGGGAGACATGTGTGATACTTACAGCTCCCATCTCCATCCCCATAAAGGGAGGCCGGGAGCGTAGGGCCAGAGGGCGAGGGAGGGGCTGGACTTTTTGATAATGTCATAAATGGAGTCTGTCTCCCTGGAAACAGCAGTGGCAGTGGTGGCCACAGGCTGACAGATGTGGATGCTGTAACATGGGCCCATGGAGGCGGTGGCAAGGATATTGTGGAAGGATGAGCTGTAACTCACCAGGGCCGGGCCTCAGGGATAGCCACCTGTGCTACTGAGAGTGTGCTAGGGATGTTGATGGAGGGACAAAGCTTGGAACTGGACATCTTGAGGGGACAGTGGGTGCCTGCTAGTCTTCAGGGTTTAGGGGAGACCCTGCAGTCTCTGGCCTGTGGCTTAGGGCCAACCTGGCTCCAGAGACAGGCCAAGTTGGTGGGAAGATATTAGTTAAGGAACTGACTTAGTGGGCACTCAATGCTGGCCGGGGCCTAGAGAGATACAGGTATGAGAGGCTGCATCACAAGGAGCAATGACTCTGGTATGAAGGAGGGGATGACTAGAGTGGCTCAGTCAATGCCAGAACTACTGGGGCCAGAGATTTACCTAAGCTGTCCCATATCAGAGAGAGCAAGGGACTTGTCTTCAGCCACCAGCCAGTCACTGCTCTATACTGGGCCCTACTTGGAGAATGCAGGCTGCACAGAAATCTCAGGGGCTGGAACCTTCCCTAATCCCTGGTCTGCTCCCAGCAGAGCCAGGCCCGGGGAGGACTCGCAGAACAACAGATGGCAGGCGGCCTTGGGTGGTGATGAGTTAGCTGTTATCAGAAATACGCACACAGAGGCTTGACGTCCATAGCCCAGGAGACTGGAGAGAGAATTCCTGGTAGAAAGGGGCGGGTTAGGGACCTGTCCTATGTCCTGGGGGATCCAACAGCCTCAGGCCTGTGGCTTGTTCTTCTTGCACCAGGCACTGCTCCTGAGCCCCAGGTGATGGGAGATCTACATTCTAGCTCCAGCTTGGCCCCAACTTGCTGTGTGATATCAGCTGGAGTCCTGGCCTCTCTGGGACTGTCCCCAGGAGCACCGAGGCTGTGAGGGTGGAAGCTGCTGTGGAGAACCCCTTGGGCCTGGGTGCAGGGTGCAGACTCTATCTCCCCAGGGGTATCCTGTGGGGGACAGACTCAGTTCGGAGAGGCTAGAAATCCAGGAGCACTGTGGATGCCCCCTGTAAGCAGGGCCAAGTAAACTTCTTTGTGTCTGTCTCTGTTGGTTGGCCATCAGCTTGTGGCCTCCCAGGCTGAGGGCACTGGAGGGAGCAGCTTTGCCCTGGGCAGGACCTGGGAGGGGGCGGGCTGGCCCCCTGTGAGTTTGCAGGACATGAAGGGGGTGGAGAGAATGTCCTTGAAACACTCGCAGTCCCTGGCTTTGGGACCCCAGTACCCCACGCTGAGTGTCTCGGAGCAGTGGGCACAGTCACAGAGTCACTGATGCTGATAGGCGCTGTGCTGGAGAACCATGTGTACCTTGCTTTGTGTGGAAGATCTGAGGCTGGAGTCAGGGGCTGGCTGGGGGGGCCTGGGCATCCGGAGAGTTAGGGTGCAAGGCAGGGCTCCGTTTGACCTGCTTCTGTTCATGTTCATTCATGTAGTGTGCCGTAGTCCCTCGGCTGTAAAGTGGGGCTGGGCCTATGTGGGGGAGCTGCTGTGTCAAGATTAAGAGAATCAGTTTGGTCAAGCCAGCACCTAGTAGGTGTTCATTAAATACTGCTCACGAGCCTCGCTAGTGCAGTTGGAAACGCTCGGAGCTCCAGGCAGTCCCCACAGCCTCTGCTCCATGTTGTCCCAGGGACAGAGGCTCCAGGCCTCATGGGTCTTCAGTAGTCACATCATTCAGTCTCCCTTTGCTCAGATGCAGAGACTGAGGTCTTGGGGGTCATAGTGCTAGTGCAGACACCCGGCCTCGAGGCCTCTGCTGGGGCAGCCCTTGCCCTGGCCTTTCCATGCTGCCTTCTTTCTTCGTGAGCCCTGCTCCATAGCCATGGAAGACACGCCCCTTGCTCCCCAGCAGGCCTCACCTGAGAGTAGGTGCCCACAAGCCAGGTGAGCTGAGGGGGCTGTAGGAGGGGAGGGAGAGACTGAAGCCCACTCCCTGGCCTCCTGTCCCCAGAGCTGAAGCCGGTTCCTGCTAATTAGCGCCTTAACGAACCGTGCTAAGCTCTCCCCAAGCCCTCTCCCAGACAGATAATTACAATGATTTTTTTTGGCTGCTGGGGGCTGCTGCAGGCAGGGGGAGGCTTTTCTGGCTTTTTGCCTGTCCACAGGGGTTTTCAAACCTACCCACTCTCGCCTCATTTGGAGAAGGAAAAAAAATGTGTTAATGGGCCTTTTCTGCAACCGAGGACAATTTATGATAGAGGTGACAAACTTCATTTTAATGAGAAGCGAATTTCTTTTATTTTAACACCCCCCCCCCCCGCCCAAGTCCATGGACTGTGGGCATTGGGAGTGGAGGCTGAGATGTCAGGTTGGCAGAACCTGGGAACAGGCTGATGGCTCAGGGAGGCCAGACTAGGGTCCCAGCCTTAGTGCCACTGCTTCTGCCTGCTCATACACACACCCCTCCTTCTATGCTCAAGGGTGGGCCGGATGGGAATCTTATGGTCCTATTTATAGATGAGGAGACTGAGGTTGTGGAAGTTAAAAGACTGACTCCAAATCACTGGAGGTTGAGGTTTGGTGGGTGGGATTTGGATCTTCGTAACCAACACCAGACTCCACATTCTGCAGCTTGGGTCACTGCCTGACCCTGATGCTTCAGAATCAGTTAAAATAGAACTGTCTCGCAGGGTGCCGTGATTCACGCCTGTAATCCTAGTTACTCAGGAGGCAGAGATCAGGAGGATCACGGTTCAAAGCCAGCTTGGGCAAATAGTTTGTGAGACCCTCTCTTGAAAAACCTTTCACAAAAATAGGACTGGTGAGGTGGCTTAAGGTGAAGGCCCTGAATTCAATCCTCAGTACTGAAAAAAAAAAAAAAGGAGCTGTCCCCATCCATGATTTCTGTCAGGGACAGTGGGAAGGAGCTCAGGTTAGGGAAACTGGGAAGAATCTCCTGATTCTGGCCAGCCTGGCCCTGGAGCATCGGGCTGTGTTGACCAGAGTCGAGGTCTAGGTTCCTCCTTCCACCCTCCAGGAGGGTACAGCTTGAATGGCACTTGCTGAGGACTTGCTGGTGGGGTGCGCAGTGGGGATGGCTGACCTATCTCTCCCAGGGCCTCTAAGTTGGAGGGGGTCCTTCTGTGGATTCCACCAGATGTGGGAGCCTGGCTGGGCTGGAGGTGGTGATCTAACCCATCAAGGCCAGAGGGAACAGATCAGCTCAGAGACTGTTTGGACCAGAGCAGGACTGGGACAGGTGGCACCCTGAGCCCAAGGATGTGGGGCAGAGCTCAGGGTTGCTCCTTTCCAAGGGGAATTGGGCTAGAGCACCCTGGCCACACACAGCACAGGGCTGGCCATGGTGACTGGGATCCCCTTAATCCTAGCTACTCTTGGACCCTGCCCTGACCACCTGGCCCAGCTTTTAGGAACTGTCTTTCTGCAGGGGTCTCCAGGAACACGGTGCGCCTGTCTGCAGAGCATGGGGGAGGGGAAGGTCTTGGTCTCCAGGGCCAGGGTGGGGCTTACTTCCTGTGATCTGATAATTGACCAGTCAGTTCATTGGCTCTCAGACCCTTGGTTTTCCGAACTGGAGGATCCATTGCAGCCCCTGGCTTCCCCTTCCCTGGCGCTGCCTACAGCAGCGTGAAGTGTGGGCTGGGTGCCCAGCTCTCCCAGTCAGTGCACAGAGTCAGAGTCCAGCCCTTCCGCTCATCACTCCCTGTTCCCTCATCAGAAAAATGGGTGACTAGTGCCACCTCCTGCTGGGGTAGCAAAGGTGTCCTTATGATGCTGTTTGATGCTGCCTGTGTAATCAGTGCTTAAAAGCGTTTGCAGCCGGGTGTGGTGGCACATGCTTGTCATCTCGGTACTTGGGGAACTAAGGCAGAAGGGTGGCAAGTTCCAGGCCAGCCTGAGCTGCATATCCAGACCACGTCTTAAAAATGGTTGCTAAACTAGACAAGGATGCCCACTATCTCCACTCCTATTCAACATAGTACTGGAATTCCTAGCCAGAGCAATTAGGCAAGAAGAAGGAATAAAAGGAATACAAATAGGTAAAGAAACTGTCAAAATATCCCTATTTGCAGACGACATGATCCTATACCTTAAAGACCCAAAAAACTCTACTCAGAAGCTTCTAGACATCATCAATAGCTACAGCAAGGAAGCAGGATATAAAATCAACAAAGAAAAATCATTAGCATTTCTATACACTAACAATGAGCAAACTGAAAAAGAATATATGAAAACAGTTCCATTTACAGTAGCCTCAAAATAAATCAAATACCTAGGTGTAAACCTAACAAAGGATGTGAATGACCTCTACAAGGAAAACTACAAACTTCTGAAGAAAGAGAGTGAGGAAGACTATAGAAAGTGGAGAGATTTCCCATGCTCATGGATTGGTAGAATCAACATAGTAAAAATGTCTATACTCCCAAAAGTAATCTACATGTTCAATGCAATTCCCATCAAAATCCCAATGACATTCATCAAAGAGATTGAAAAATCTACTGTGAAATTTATATGGAAACACAAGAGGCCACGAATAGCCAAGGCAATACTCAGTCAAAAGAACAATGCAGGAGGTATCACAATACCTGACTTCAAACTATGTTACAAAGCAATAACAATAAAAACAGCATGGTACTGGCACAAAAACAGACATGAAGACCAGTGGAACAGAATAGAGGACCCAGATATGAAGCCACACAACTATAACCAGCTTGTCTTTGACAAAGGCGCTAAAAATATACGATGGAGAAAAAGCAGCCTCTTCAACAAAAACTGCTGGGAAAACTGGTTAGCAGTCTGCAAAAAACTGAAACTAGATCCATGTATATCACCCTATACCAAGATTAACTCAAAATGGATCAAGGATCTTAATATCAGATCCCAAACTCTAAAGTTGATACAGGAAAGAGTAGGAAATACTCTGGAGTTAGTAGGTATAGGTAAGAACTTTCTCAACGAAACCCCAGCAGCACAGCAACTAAGAGCTAACATAGATAAATGGGACCTCATAAAGCTAAAAAGCTTCTGTTCATCAAAAGAAATGGTCTCTAAACTGAAGAGACCCCCCACAGAGTGGGAGAAAATATTTGCCAGCTACACATCAGACAAAGGACTGATAACCAGAATATATAGGGAACTTAAAAAACTAAATTCTCCCAAAACTAATGAACCAATAAAGAAATGGGCAAGTGAACTAAACAGAACTTTCTCAAAAGAAGAAATTCAAATGGCCAGAAAACACATGAAAAAATGCTCACCTTCTCTAGCAATAAAGGAAATGCAAATTAAAACCATGCTAAGATTCCACCTCACCCCTGTTAGAATAGCCATCATCAGCAACACCACCAACAACAGGTGTTGGCGAGGATGCGGGGAAAAAGGAACCCTCTTACACTGTTGGTGGGAATGTAGACTAGTACAACCACTCTGGAAAGAAATTTGGAGGCTACTTAAAAAGCTAGACATTGATCTACCTTTTGATCCAGCAATACCACTCTTGGGGATATACCCAAAAGACTGTGACACAGGTTACTCCAGAGGCACCTGCACACCCATGTTTATTGCGGCACTATTCACAATCACCCAGTTATGGAAACAGCCCAGATGCCCCACCACTGACGAATGGATTAAGAAAATTGTGTATCTATACACAATGGAATTTTATGCAGCCATGAAGAAGAACGAAATGTTATCATTCACTGGTAAATGGATGGAATTGGAGAACATCATTCTGAGTGAGGTTAGCCTGGCCCAAAAGATCAAAAACCGTATATTCTCCCTCATATGCGGACATTAGATCAAGGGCAAACACAACAAGGGGATTGGATTTTGATCACAAGATAAAAGCGAGAGCACACAAGGGAGGTATGAGGGTAGGAAAAAAAAAAAAAAGAATTAACCTAGAAGGTAACACACACGCACAGGAAATCAATGTGAGTCAACTCCCTGTATAGCTATCCTTATCTCAACCAGCAAAAACCCTTGTTCCTTCCTATTATTGCTTATACTCTCTCTTCAACAAAATTAGAGATAAGGGCAAAATAGTTTCTGCTGGGTAGCGATGGGATGGGGGAGGAGGGAGGGGACGGGGGTAAGGGAGGTGGTGGGGGAAGGGGGGAGAAATGACCCAAACATTGTATGCACATATGAATTAAAAAAAAAAAAAAGAAAAAGTATGACACAGGGAAAAAAAAAAAAGGTTGCAAGGAACCTTCCCAGCCCCCACCCTAGAAGGGGGTTACTCACAGGTCTTTGAGCTGTCATTCTACCTCTGGCTTGTCCTCTCTGACCCTGTCTCATTCTGGTGTGCTGGTGGATGAAGAGGCTTGTGTTGGGGTAAGAGGTGGGGTCCAGTTTTCTGGGTGATCTGAACCCTGAGAAAGGTTGCAGCCATTTGGGGGCCTGTGCCTTTGGGGCCTGTTCCTGGCTTAGGCAGGAGGTAGGAGAAGGCAGGGGTCTGGTGCTCTCTCTGGCCCCTGGGAGACAACCTGCCAGGCCATGCTGAGGCTCCAGCCTCCTATGACCTGGGCCTTGGCCAGCCCAGGGCTCCGGAAGGGCCTGCTGACTCTTGGAGGATGGAGTAGTCTTTTTGTACCTGGAGTTGGCTTGAGTTTGAATCCACTCCTCCCAGTGTGTGGCCTGGCTGAGTGCTGGCCTCTCAGAGCCTCAGTGTCCCCATCTTTTGGTGGCAGCAATGCTTCATCTCTTTGGGCAGTGGGGAGGATTCAATCAAATTATGTTGGCTAAGCCCCACATGGTGCCTGATGGGTACTGATTTGTCTTTGGAGAGAAGGTGTTGGCTTCAGGGCCTGCCTCTCTGGGAGTGACCCCTCTCTGGAGCTAAGCCTGGGAAGGACATGAGGTCCCCACTCCAGCTGTGAGCCCTGAGAGCTGTCTGCTTCCCGGGATCCAGGCCCCAACTCTTAGGACCTTCCATCCCAGGTACACCGTCTCAGGGGACTGTGGGTGAGCCATACTCCTTTGACCCCAGATCTCAGCTTTACCCCTTACCACAGTGTGACTATGGACAAGTCACTACATCCCTTTGAGACTCGGTTGCTTTACCTGAAAACAAGGGTGCTCAGAGTTCCAGAACAACACAGGCTTACTTGCAGAGTGAGCATGTGAAGGTTGACAGGGACGGCACTCTTTCAGGCCCTCCCTCCTTTGCTTCTCTTCCTTGGGGACATCTCTGCTCTGGTGTGGAGTGGGATACAAGGTGAGCAGATGCAGCTGTCCAGCACTGCCTGGTGTGGGCCACTGTCCAGACAGGGTGGGTGATGTATTTGGCTCTTTTCCCTGCAGTCTCCATGAAAGTCCATGCCTCTATCCTAGCCTCCTCTAGGTGCTTTTGACACTGTCCATCCCAGCCTAGGGCATGGCATGGTGGGGAGGACAGCCAGACCCTGGCGGCTCCTCCCCTGGGAGTGTAAAGAGGTTTACATTAGGCTCACCTTGGTCACTGTATTGGCCACCATATCTCCTGGGGGAGTGTGTGTTAGGGGAGGCAGGAGAGAGACTGGAGAGAGGCCATGGAAGGCCGCTGGAGGAGACCTCAGGGGGACTTTACGTGAGTTAGTGTGAGTAAGAAAAGAGGACCCTTAAGGCGGGTGGTCTAGCGAGAGGAAAGGCCTAGAGGTGGGAATGGGCCAAGTGTGTGTGGGGGCGGTTGTATCTTTTCCTTGACCTCAGGCTCCATGCAGTTCTGCTGGAGGCCTTTGCTGGCTGGTGGCGGCCAGTGGGGGCTTCCTACTCTGGGTCCACCCTGCCACAGACAGTCTCCTGTTTCCCATTTAGCTCTGTGACCCAGAGCCTGGCCTGGATCTGTTGCAGTGGGGGTCTGAGACAGTAAGGCCAGAGACTCAGGTAGGACCTGCACACCAGGGTCCATAAACTGCCTCTGAGAGCAGTGAGAGCCATGGGAGGATCTCGAGCAGCAGGGGCTTAAATGACAGCAGAAAGAGAGACAGGGCAGGAAATACCTGCAGTGACAAGGCTGCAGCAGGCCAGAGAAATTCCCCTGCTGTCCCTGTTCCCCAGGCTGCAGTGCCTCATCTGACCCCAGTGAGGAATGAATCGCAGGTGTAGATCACCCGGGCGAGTGGGCATCGATTTCCATTAGAAGGCTGGGCTGTGAATCTATCTCTGCTGGCCTGTGACAAGCCAGGGCCTGGGCTGGCTCTGTGTGATAGGTGGGGAGCAGCGGAGGGGAGGGGACAGAGACCCACATCGATTCCTTTTCCTGTGTTGGCCAGCAGTGTCTCCATGGATCAACCAGGGCTCTCTGCACAGACCTGATTCTCTCCCTCACAATTTGTATTTATTGCTTTATTTGCTTAATGGGAGGCCAGAGGCTGAGCTACCTTGTCCCCAAAGTCTGGGACAGAGGAAACGCTCAAGAAGTAATTGTTATGGGAAAGACAGAAAAACGCAGTAGGTGTCTGGCCTGGCAGACCCCCTGCCCTCAGGGAGTCCCACGCAGGGAGCAGAGGAGGAAGAGGTAGATGAGGCTGAGGGCTCCCCTGTCTGCCCGGGGTACCCTGCTTCAGTCCCCTTTGTGGCAGAGGAGGGTGCCAGTGCTCCTCCGGAACCCATTGGGGATGCAGGAGCTGTCGTGAGACTGGGGATCCTGGTGGTGGGATGCACTGGACAGTGAACACTCACTGGTTTAGGAGCCAGAGGTGGCCCCACTCAGAGGAAGGGAGGCCATTGGTTGCTTTGTCACAAATGCTGTCTTTCCCTGCTATTCCCTGGAGCAATCCTCTTTCAACTCTGTTTTGCATTTTGTGTTTGTGTGTTTGCCTCCCTGGTTCTAAAGACTTGCCCTTTGTTGCTGCCCCTTGGTTTCCCAGTTTTTGGCATTAACTCTGGACCTTGACCATGAAAGTGAAAGTGGAGGGTTGAGCTCTACTTGACATGGGCCTCTTCCATCCCACTCACCCACATCTGTAGGTGGCTGTCTCCCAGCTGAGCCTTGTAGTGTACTCTGAGGCCTTCTTCCTCCTTTCCTCCCTCCCTCTCTTCCTCCCTCCTTTCCTTTTTCCTTCCTCTTTCCTTTTTCTTTTCTCTTTTTTGAAACAAGGTCTTGCTGTGTAGCCCAGGCCAACCTTGAACTCACAGTCCTCCTGCCTCTGCCTTCTGAGTGCTGGGATTGCAGGCATGAACCACTACACCCAGCTTGACATTTTCTTTCCTTCTCTTCCTTCCTCCCTCCCTCTCTCCTTCCTTCCTTCCTTCCTTTTTTGTAGTACTGGGGTTTGAACTCAGGGTCTGCACCTTGAGCCACTCCACCAGCTCTATTTTGTGAAGACTGTTTTTGAAATAGGATCTTGTGAACAATTTGGCTGGGCTGGCTTCGAACCTCAGTCCTCCTGATCTCTGCCTCATGAGTAGCTAGGATTACAGGCATGAGCCACCAGTGCCTGGGTGATTTTTCATTTCTTGACAACTGTGCTTTCCATGGAGTCTTTGGGTGGGAGATTTTTAAAAATATAATTAATGCTATTCCTAACTTTCCCTAGTTGGGTAAACCTCCTCTCAACTAAGCACAAAAATACTCCATCAATTTTATCTTCTTGGAGAAAGCTCTCGCTATGCCTGTGACCAGCTCCTTTTTGGTTTATTTAGACACCTGTTCTTTTGTGTTGGATCTCTCTCTTTCTTTCTTTCTTTCTTTCTTTTTTTTTTTTTTTTGCAGTATGGGGTTTGAACTCAGGGCCTTGCACTTGCTAGGCAGGTATTCCACTACTTGAGTCACTCCACCAGCTCTTTTTTTGTGTCAGGTTTTTTCAAGATAGGGTCTCGAGAACTAGTTCCCTGGGGGTGGCTTTGAACCTCGATGCTCCTGATCTCTGCCTCCCGAGTAGCTAGGATTACAGGTGTGAGCAGCTTCACAGGCAATGATAGTTTTTTTTACGTTTCCTTCTGTCTGCATCCCCTTTTCTCTTCAACTTGCTCCCTTTTCTCTTTGATTCCTTGTTTGGGACTCTCTGCTCCATATTAAAGACTTCCTCTATTAATTCACTCAGCAGAGCTTGTTGAGTGGTGTCTGTGTTGGCCCCATTCTCTAGCCCTGAACAAAACGGGGTCAGCAGTCACAGCCGGCGGGGGTGGGGGGGCGACATCCGAGTGTCTAGTGATGCGCGATGGGGGCTTCTGCTGGAGGGAACACTAAAAAGGCTGGTGTCCCTGATGTATGCGTGAGCTTGTCACTGAGGCTTTCCTGTGGTTGCTCACAGGAACCCCAATGGCAGCCTTCACTGAGAGCACTCCGAGTCCCCTGGGGCTGAGTGGAACAGAAAGGCTGGGAACTGGTCTGAAATTCAGCTCACAGATTTTCACTTATTCTTTTCATTTTCAGTCTGGGCTCCCACCCTCCTTCCAGCCTGGGGTCTCCCAGCCCAGAGACCGTCAGCCTAATTCTCCAAGAAGAAAGAATAAAGACCAGGCTTCCCTGGACAGAGCTGGGGAGAGAGCCCTTTGGGGTCCACCTGCTTCTATCACACGCTTCTGCCCAGCCCTCCGCTCCTGTGTCCGGAGTGGCCCTGTGACACCAGTTCTGGAGCCTGTGTCCTGCTTGGTGATAGGACAGGACTTAGGACTCAACCTTCTCAGCTCTGTCAGGCCAATTCCCACTCATTCATCTGTCCAACTTCCAAACTTACATTGCTTTTCCTCTTCTTCCAGTCTGGGTCCTTTATGTACAAAAGACAGACGTCCTCTCTTGTAATGGGGTTTTGCAGTGAGTAGAAGTAAACACAACACAACTCTCAGTCTGCACGGTCCATCTGTACGGCCACAGTTGATCCATTCGTGCTGGTGGACATTTAGGGCGTCCCCCCTCCACTCTTGGAACAAAGCCACAGTGAGCCTTGTTATGTTAGTGTGTGCGTGGAGACCGTCTTGGTGCAGAATTGCCTGGTACTGGGGCACGTGGGCCGCCAGCTTTTCAATAGAAGCTTGAAGTTTCTCCAGATGCTTCGATGGCTTTCACTTCACCAGCAGTGCGTGAAGGCCCTGTTGCTCCAACACTTGGCACTCTTTAACTTTTTAGGTGTCCAGTAAATTAATAAGTAATTTTTTTGGCGGTACTGGGGTTTGAACTGAGGGCCTCATGTTTGCTAGGCAGGGTGGTCTACCACTTGAGCCACTCCACCAACCCTGTTATTTCTTGGGTATTTTTGAGATAGGGGTCTCAGCCCCTGGCTGGCTTTGAACCTCCATCCTCCTGATCTTTGCCTCCCGAGTAGCTAGGATTACAGGCGTGAGCCACCGTGCCCAGCCTTCACTCTTACTTTGCACTTGGCATTTCTCAGAGCTCTGTGAAACTTTGACAAGCCTTGTCATGTGTTCATTGGCCCTTCAGTTCTCCTCATCTGACAATTGCCTGTTCTTCCTTGCCTTTTAGAAAATGTGAGTGATTCGTCTTTTTATTATTGATTTGCAGAGTTCTTTATATAGCCTGGAAACAGATATGTATGTATTTTTTGGTCAGCTCTGTGTGCTGCAGTATCTTCTTCTAGTCTCTCAGTGGCTTGTCTTTTCCTTTGTGATGGCTTTTGTTGAATAGAGGGTTTAAATTGTCGCAAAGTTAAATTTCTCACCTTTATGGCGTACACTCTCGATAGCTTGTTGGGAGTGAGCATTTTAAAGGTTCTTTTCTCAGAGACAGGTTGTCCTGATTTGCCCTTGGAGTGGGCAGAGGGATGACAGGCAGCCCAGGTGCACAAATGGCAGACAGGAACACAGAGGGAGACGGGAAGAGTTACTCATTAATGCATAACCGAGGTGCACGGGGTGGGCAAAGTTTCAGAGCACTTTAGAGGCAAACCCCCAGCTTGATCCTTCATACCATCCAGAGGGCCCTTTCTTTGTTCTCCCTTGGAGAACCAAGGTCTCCCCTAGGGGACATCATAGGTGACTTTGATTCAAGCTCAACTCCAGCAGCGGTGGCTGGGCTGGGAGTTTCCAGGCTCTGGGGAGGCTGGTTAATTAGTGTCCAGGGGAAGGTGAGGAGAGGCAGCCTGGGCGTCTGTGCTGCTGTTGCTCAGAGAAGTGTTTGTGCCTCCAAAATCTTGCTGCTGGGGAAATGGGAAGGGCTTTGGGGCGTGGGACTGCTCCCAGAGCCCTGGCTCTGCCTGGCCCCGCTGTGGCTGTGATTGTGGGCGAGCTCGGGACCTCTCTGAGTCTGTCTCCTGGGTAAAGTGGGAGCCATTCCAGGCTGGGTAGGAGGTAGTGATCAGGGCTCCTGAAACTACAAAGGGATCTCAGGTAGAAGACCTGTCCCAGCAGGGCAGTGGGAGAAGGGCAGCACCCCGAGCTGGGCAGAGGAGTGGGCTGCACAGAGGCACACTTGGGGCCATGAGTGAGGGGTGGGGAAAGTCAGGAGGTGGTGGGGTGGGATCAGTGCTCCTTATTTCCTTGTAAAAGGTTGTTTTTGAGAAACTGACCGTGACCCAGTGAGTTAGGGGGAGAAAGTGGGTCTTAGAGGTAGGGCTGGGGGAGGTGCTAGGTCCTGGGTGTGTGAGGGCCTCTCTGTCCCCAGCCTCTGCTGATCAGTCACCTGTCCCTCCTCCTCTCCAGGCCAGGCTGGTCTTCTACTTTCAGGCCCTCGTGGGCCTGAGGAGTTAATTTTGAAGTCTGAGAGAGAGCCTGGCGTGGCGGTATGCAAATCCACACACTTTCATAAACTGCTTAATTAGGCAAATGTTAATGAGACGTTAATTACTGTTGTGCCCGTGGATCCCACGGAAACGGGAATTATGTTTCTCTTCAAACATCCCGTCTTAATTATAACTTGTGCCTAATTCTGCAGCTTCCAGCAGCCAGCGAGGGCGGGCCGGGCACCTCCTGTTCTCGGTGGCTCTCCCAGAATGGGTCTCCATTCATTCCTCAGACATCTGTGAAGTACCTACTAGGTGCTCAGTGCCGCCTGGAGCTGGTGCTGGGTGACAGGACGCCAAGCCCTGCGGCAGACTGCCATGGGAGGCCACACTGCTGGGGAGGCCCCTGGGACAGACAGAGATGTGGGGTGCAGCATGGCTGGCGAGGATGGGCTCAAGAGGAAGTAGTGTGTCCTTTGGGGTGGCAGGTCAGGGAGGCTTATAAAGGAGTGGAGTGTGTGCTGAGTGTGAAAAGTGGAGAGGTAGCTGGCTGTCAGCGGCTCACCTCTGTAATCTAGCTACTTGGGAAGCTGAGATTGGGAGGATTGTGTTTTGAGGCCAGCCCAGGCAGGAGTTCACAAGACCCCAATCTCAACCAGTAGCTGGGCATAGTGGTGTGTGCTTGTCATCCCAGTCTCTATGTGGGAGGCTGAGATCGGGAGGATATCAGTTCCAGGTCAGTCTGGGGTTTGCGAAACCCCATCTCGGTGGCAAAAAGCTGGGTGTGGTGGTGCATGCCTGTCATCCCAGCAATGGTGGGAGGCTTAAAAATAGGTAGATCATGGTCCAGGTGGGCCTGGGCAAAAAGTGAGACCCTATCTCAAAAAATAAGCAAAGCAAAAAGGGCTGGAGGTGTGGCTCAAGCAGTAGAGCACTTGCCTTGCAAGCCTGTTGAAACCCCAGAACTGAAAAAAAAACAAAAGGGTGAAAGGTGCCTGATAGATACTGAGAGATAGGTAAGAGACTGGGAGTTTGGGTGGAGGCTGCTGCTTGGGTGGAGACCTGGTAAATGAAGCCTTTTCTGCTGGATAGCTACACTAAAGTACAGTCCCTTTCTGGTCTTTCTCCAGCTTCTAATCCTCATCTCTTGACCTTGAGGCAAGGAGTCTGGGAGACACCTCAGAGAGCATGGACTCTGCTCAGAGCCTCTCAGGACCTCACTTACTCCACGTGCACTCTCCTGGCCTGGTCGGGAATTGATTCTGGGCCTCTCTTGACCCAGGTGGTCAGCGCGGGCTTCCTGGAGGAGGCTTGCCCAAGTCTTGCTCCTGTGGAGCGCTGAGGCTCTGTATCGTACCCTTGGCCTTTGAGCATAAGATGTGTTTGGTGTACCATGTCCCTCTGTCAGGGCCTGACCACCATAGCCAGTGTGCTAAAAGACTGGCCGTCATACCACTGTCCCCTGCATCAGCCGGCTGTTCCTTCGTCTGAAGGGGCTGCCCAGGGCTACTGCAACGCTCTGCTTGTCCTCTTCCTCTGCATGGTACCAGGAAGCCTCAGGCTGCTCTGGCTGCAGCCTAACCTGCCAGGGTGGATTCAGGGCCCAGTCATCAGGTTCTAGGACTTGAAAGACCCAAGAGGGCATGAAGCCCATTTCACAGATGGGAACGTGGCACCAGAGGGGGGCAGGGTCAGGAGCAAGAGCATGGCGGCCCAGGACTGGGTCTCGATGGCCTGCAGGCCTGTCCTCGGGAACGGCAGTGGGAGCCTTCCATCTCCCTGAGCACTGCTGGAAGCCAGACCTCACTCTGTCACTCCAGCCCACCTCACGGATGGAGAAAATGAGGCCAGAGAGGCCATGGGCAGGGCTGGAGGCTCTGGGGGCCCGAGCAGTGTGTGACACCCCTCCCTTTGGGGGAATCTTGGGCCAGGCACCCCAGGACGGGCCTCCCTTCCATGTTCCTGATGGGAAACTGCTGGGTGCCCTTCTATCTACAATTGTCAGGCATTTAATTACAGCGGGAGATGATTTACCTGAACTGTGCTGTGTGTGACTTGACCAGATTAACGGCCTTTCTAGTCTGGACATCTTAACTTGCACAAGCACAACTGTGGTGGAAGAAACCCTCAACCCGTTCCGTGTATTTGCACAATTACACCTTAGCCCTTAAACCAGTCACCATGTTCCCAGGTAAGAAAACAGAGCGCATCCATCAGCCTCTGTGCATTAGCGAGACTGCTGGGATAGCCTTGGCTCTGGTGCTCACGTTCTTGGTGACTGGGCTGTGGTGGCCTTGACCCTCACAGATGGGTGTTGGGTACCCTCCCCCTCCCCCCCCACCCGGTGCACTGGAGTGAACTTCTGATTTAATAGAACGACAAGGATTTAAAAATGAATGCTTGTTAATAATAACAATAAAATAAAACCTTTTGCAAAATCCTTCTGGCCCCGTGTTCCTGGTTTTGTTTCCAATGTGGACCTCACTGTCAACCCTGTAACCCCACCCCTGTTCCTTCTCCAGAATGTACTTACTTCTTCCTCTTCCTGGGTCCTAGGTCCCCAGCCCCAGCAGGACACAGAATGCTCATTGCAGATTTAGAAATTTAGAACCTCAGAACTAGAGGCCAAAAAACCCAAAAGAACTGGAGGCCACTCACAGTGAGCCTGTGGCCTGGAGGCCTCAAACTCAAAACGCCTCAGGGGTTGGGTGGGGGAGAATGAGCAGAGTGGGCTGGGAGGACTGTAGGGAAGGCAGAGCCCGGGGATCATTAGAGGCTGTCCTGATCCAAATGTCTGCCTCTCCCCCCAGAGTGGAAATGCATGCCAGATCAGATTTTCCCAAGAGAAGTCAGAAATCCAGAATTCCTACATGATTTGCAAAAGTTGGCAACTGAGTCTGATCTGTCAAGCAGGCCAAGTGAAGCATTCTGCTGCTCAGTTGGGAATGCATGTCTGCTCCAAACCCTGCTTTTGTACACAGGCACTGAGGCCCAGAAGGGCCGGGCCTGGCCTGGGCCTTGGATACCCTCAAAGGTTGGGCTCACTCCAGAAGCCCTGGTGCCTCCCCCCCATCCTCAGTGACCCTCTGCACCCAGCCTGGGCTGTCAAATGTTCCTTACCCTCCCCATGGAGGTGTGCTTGAGCGACAACCAGAAACAGGGGTGCTGCGGAAGGCAGGCGTGAGTCACCGCCACACTCCCTTTTAAGGAGGAAAAAGAAGCTGTCTCTTTTGAATTGTCACCCTGGCCCACTCGCAGTGGGGGAAGGGAGCCCTCTGAGATGTCACAGTTGCTTTCTGGGTCATGTCTTCCTCCAGGATGGTCACTGGCTGGAGCCAGGTGAAAATGACGTCCTGGCTTTCCATGGCTGTGGCCAGGGGAGAGGGCCAAAGAGCATGTTTGTCCAGTTGTGACTTTGAAAATAATGCAGGAACTCTTTTATTAAAACGACTATGTCACCAATTGACGTGTTTTAATAGGACAAGATTTCCAAAATGGCACACGCCTCCTCAGAATAGGTGTCTTTCTCCTTAGTCACCATTCCAGTTTGTCACGTGTAGCGTGGATGCCTGTTCCTGGCTGGGCAAGAAATGAATGCTTCTTTCAGCTTGCTCTACAACTCCGGAAGTTAGGGGATGGGCATTGAGGCAAAGGGGACACTTCTGAGCACGAACTGCACGTCAGACACTGTACTTGGCACTTCAGTATGTGACTCCCTTACTCTTCACACTTCACAGTGACATGGTAAGGTTGATGGAATGGGTCCATTTTTTTTTTTTCTTTTTGAGTTACTCAGGGCATCGCACTTGCTAAGCAGATGCTCTACCACTTAAGCCACCCCCCCAGTCCTTTTTGCTCTGGTTATTTTGGGATAACGTCTTGCTTTTAGCCCAGGCCAGCCTAGACCTCAAAGTATTTTACACTTCCCACTGTCGCTGGGATGACAGACGTGCACCACCATGCACAGCTTTTTTCCATTGAGATGGGGTCTCATGAACTTTCTGCCTGCGCTGGGCTGGAACTGCAGTCCTCTTAATCTCAACCTCCCAAATATCTAGGATTATAAGCCCTAGCCATCAGTGCCCAGCTGGGTTCCATTTTTTTTTTTTCAGGTGAGGAAACTGAGTCTCTGTGAGTAATTTGACCATGGCTGTCTGTCCCCAGGCCTACCTGGGCAAGTTGGCTCTGGCAGTCTGGGGGTTAGCAGGCCTTGCAGAGACCTGTTCTCCCTTCCAGCTGCCCTGCAGCCTTTGGCCTGGACAGCGTCCTTCTAGTCTATACTTCTCCTTTGTACTATCCATTCTCAGGCCCAGGGGCTCCTGGGAGCTGGTGACCTCAGGCCAGAGGCCAGGGAAGGAAGGGAAGCTGAACGGAAGGTAGTTTGTGTGCCTTTGCTTGTAATCACACAGGCCATGTACCTGCCCTCTGGGTGCCTGCCCCTCCCTCACTGGCCCTGCCATCAGGGTTTTGCAGGTATCCAGAGAAGATTCTGGCTTTACCTCTTCTTCCTGGATGGTGGGTAGTTTGCGTGGCCTGGAGCAGAGAAGAAGTTCACTGCCTTGGTCAGGGGGCCTGGTGGCTCCCTGTGGGCGGAGCAGAGCAGAGCTTACCTCAGACAGGTATAGGCTGAAGAGGGGATAAGTGCGGGGGAGATTTGGGCCAGGACAGCCTCACCCCAAGGTTTTCCCTCTGTCCTCTGGGCTTCTCCCTTGTGATGGTGACACTTACATTGCCCGAGTTCCTTCTCTGTGCCAAATGCAGTCCCAGGGGCTTTTTGTGGATGTTGGCCCATTTCATTTTCCTGAGACTCCATGGACGTCTCATACAATCATTTCTCAGGTGAGGAAATTGAGGCACAAGAGGAAAAAACAGGTTGCCAGGTTCACAGAGTAAATGGGGAAGCAGCCCAGCCATTGAACTCCAGAGGCTGAGTTCTTAGAGAACGCTGTGACCCTGGACCACACTCAAGCCTCACCTTCTCCAGGAAGCACACCATGACTACTTCAAAGTCCCCAAGGTTCAGCTGCCTCTGTTGCAGAATGGCTGGTCTCCTATCAGAGCAGGTAGATGGCAGGAGGCACCTAGGAAAGATCAAAAGAGCCAGCTTTGGAAGTCATCTAGTTAGCTAGACCCTTTGTAGGCAAGGACATGGAGGCCCAGAGATGGGGTGCAGCCTGCGTGGGGTGCACAGCCAGCCATCGGCAGAGCAGTACTCACTCTGATCTGATCCTGTTCACTTCCTGCTTTTTCCATTGGTTTTGCTTGAGAGCCAGGGCTGGGGGTGAGGGGTGAGTAGGGGAGAAGCCAGAGGGGACCACCTCTTCCTCTCCTTTGTCTCCAACCTCAAACCATGTGGACTGGTTCATTTTCAGTCTTCCTGTCATTTTTCACCTTCTCACCATTAAAAAAAAAATTGAGAGGGGAGGAGGAAGGGCAAGCCATTGACTTAAATGTTTAAATTAGCCCCACTTTGCTGAAAGCTGGGTGTCAGGATAAATCCTTTCCTACAGTGTCATATATCTTCTCCTGAGTGGGAAGTTGGTGAATAAATGAATATTCTTCATATATTATTATGGCCTGACACAACCAAGGCAGGGAGAGGCGGCCAGTGGTGATTAATGAGCAGGTCCCGGCTAACGAGTCAGAAGTTGGGCTCCTTACAGCCCTGGGGTGTCTGGGGCCCCTGCTGAGTGGTGGGGCTGAGCCCCAGCTTGGGGAGCTCCAGCCAGGCTTGGCTTGGGCTGTTGCTTTCTCTTCAGTCTGCTCTCTGTCTCAGAGCACCCTCCTCTGTGCCTTGCTGGCTCTCTTTACCCTGTCTCAATACCCTGTCTCTTGTCCTCCTGGACCTGAGGTGACATCTCTGTCACTCAGGCTCCATGGAGGGAATAGAATTCTGCAAAAACAACAGTCTGTGAGAACTTAACACCTACTTGGTTTTTAAATCAAAGGGTCTTGTCTAGGTCTTCTGACTGAGGGGGGAAACTAAGGCACAAAGATGGAAAGTCATCCCCATATGGCCTGTGGACACTCAGCCTCCATAGCTGATGCTTCCCCTTTCACCCCAAACCTGCGCTTGCTGACTGGATCTCGCACCCATGGGATGCCACCCATGGCAGTACCTGATCAGCTGACCCTAGCCACTCTTGTTTTGGGGACCTGGACATCCTATTTTGTCAGACCAGAGTCTGGGCCCCTTAGGAAGACTGCCCACGTAGAGCCTTCTCAAAGACATAGTCTCAAACATCAGACCACGAATGGTTCCCGAGGGACTGGGAGTCCTCTTGGAGAATGTGACTTTTAAATCAGGGATGGCGGTGTGCAGGGGTCCCCAGCATCTTGCCTTGCCCGAGGACTGTGGGTGCCTTTCCAGGGTTGGGCTTCATTTCCCACGGCTCCTCCCCTTGTCCACAGGCCATGGGGCTGGAGTCTGTATGGACAGGGAGACCTGCACTGCAGGCTGGTGAGCATGGCTGGGTGTGCGTGCGGCAGTGCACGTTAGTGTACTGTGGGTGTGCACACGTGGAGGTATCGGGCATGTAGCCCTCAGGGCATGTGTTTGGTGTAGTAGGGTAGCAAAGGGCATGTCCTCAGGTGAGCGCGTTGACAAAAGGCTCTTCCAACTGTGACAACTGGAAAGCCGGACAGTGAGATGCTCAGATGGAGGGATCAGCCACATTTTCACTTCCTCGCCAGTCAGGAGTGCTGACCCTGGGCCCCCAGCTCCGGCTCGGCCTTCCCTTGATGTTGTGTGTGAGTGTATGTTGATGTTATTTTGTGTGCTGGTGTGTGTGTGTGTGGTTGTCACTGGGTGTTGGTGTCTGTATTGTGGAGCTGGGTGATGCATGTGACCACAAGTGTGTCACTGTGCATTTTGTCATAAATATGTCTGTGAGAATTTATGTCTGCGTCATCGTGTGGGTATGCCTTATTTGTGAGTGTGGGTGTCACCGTGTCTGTGGGCCCTGTGTTCGCTATGAGACTGTGGATCAGGAAGTGTAAAGTGTTGCCACACATGAATGATTGTTTTGCTGCTGTCACATAAGGAGGGATGTAGAGATAAGGACCCTTTGGGGAATGATGTGGGCTGTGTGTGGCAGGGGGTGGGCAGAGTCTAGCCTGGGGACCTCCCTGGCCCTTCTGTGTATTCCTTGTAGCGGAGGCTTCATCTCCTTGGCCCTGCCCTAGATGGGTCCAGATCATCCCAGCAGGCCTTTGCAGCCATACTGGCCATACAGGATGGGGAGGAGTCCTGTTCCTAGCCATAGAGGAGACCCTAGTCCCAGCTAGGGATCAGGAGGAAGAAGTAGGGAGCCATTAAATGTCAAGCCACGTTGGAGCCACCAGAGAAGGCTTCCTGGAAGAGGCAGGGCTGGGTCAGGCCATGGAAGATTGAAAAGGAACTTAGTTGTATAGAGTGAAGAGAGGAGGGCAGTGGAAGAGGAGGAGCCAGCAAGGGCAAGTGGGTGGCACCAGGAAGGAGGGAGGAGTGTTGGAGGGGTTGAGAAGGAGGGCAGGCAGCAGACACAGAGGGTCCCAACCGTGCAAAGGAGCTGGGAAGGTGACTGCAGAACACTGGGTGCATAACAGATGCTCAGTAAATATTTGGGAAATGAAACTACTAGGGCATTTCCCATGTGACCTTTGGGAAAGTGTTTAATAGAAAGTGTGTACGACATAGTGACAACAGCTCCATTTGTTCACCTCCGACCGTTTAGGTGGCACTGCGCCTGCCACTTTGCACTGACATGGAGGCTCAGGGAGGTGGTGACACAAGTAAATGGTGCCCCCCCCACAGACTGGATTCTGGGTCTGACTTCAAAACCCTGCTTCTCCCTCTGTGTGCCTCAGTCTCCCCATCTTTACTGAAAGGGCCTGGAAGAGATGACCTTGGTTTTTCTGCTGCTCTAAGTTCCTCTTCTGAATGAGGTCCTGAGCCTGGCCTTCTGAGGCACCTTCCTCCCTCTCTGTCAGAACCTGGGGCCTCTGTCTCCTTCCCCCAGCCAGTGTGGGCCAGCCAGGTTTGGGCATTAGGGGCAGGATGGAGAACCCTTGCAGTGTGGGGTCTCTCCCTGCTCTTGAAGGGGACTGAGTAAGAACCTGGCTGTGCCCAAATCTGGTTCTATAAGAAGAGGCCTGACCTCAGGGAGAATTTGTGTGTCTATGTGAGGCCTGGCCCCCTTTCTTCCAGGCCCAGCTGGAAGAGACACCATACATCTCTCGTGCATAGCCCTAGACAGGTCTGCTGGCTTCCCGCCCACCTGAGTGCTTGAGCCTTGAATCCACTTTGGGAGCTGGAGACATCGAGGCTCCATTTTAGTGGTGAAGAAACTGAGGTTCTTCGATACTTGTGATTTTCTCAAGGTCCCCAGTGGCTGGGGACAGAGCTGGGCGAGGCTGTCTTTCCCCTTCCTGACTGCCTCAGTCTGGCCAGGGCACGGAAAGGCAGGGTAATTGTTCTGTGGGGAGCAGGGGGGCCACTGTGTCTTCTGAGGAGGCAGCCAGAGGCTCCCCTGCAGACTCTTCCTTCTTGGGGCTCCAACACCCAATGTAGACCCGTGGTGGGACTGTCACCTACTGCACATCTCACAAACAGCTGTGCTGTGCTGGGCCAAGTGCCCTGTCACCTTATCCTGGGAAGGCGGGACTGCCTAATGAATTGATTAATGTTGGAGAAGCACTTGGAGATCTTGGACTGCAAGGTACTCGATACATGTAAATCAGAGTGATTGTTATTACCCATAATTATTGAGTTTTTTGCTAGAGAAATTATTCAGAAGCAGACGGAGTCTGGGCAAGCATAGGGCCCTGCCAAAAGCAGTGGAATCTTCCTTCCCCTCCTTCCTTTCTTCCTTCCCCTCCTTCCTTCCTTTCTTCTTCACTCTCTTCCTCCCATCCCTCCTCCCTCCCTTTGTCCTCTCCTTCTTCCCTCCCCTTCCTCTCCTTCCTTCCTTCCCCTCCTTCCTCATCACTCTCTTCCTCCCATCTCTCTTCCCTCTCTTTGTCCTCTCCTCCCTCCCTCCCTCCCTTCCTTCCTTTCTTCCCCACTTTTCCCCTCTCCCTTCTTTCCTCCCTCCCTTCCTCCCCCCTTCCCTCCACTCCTCCCCCCTTCCCTCCACTCCTCCCCCCTTCCCTCCTCTCCTCCCCCCTTCCCTCCACTCCTCCCCCCTTCCCTCCACTCCTCCCCCCTTCCTTCCTCTCCTCCCCCCTTCCCTCCTCTCCTGTCTCCCTCCCTCTCTCACTCTCTGTGCCGGCTCTGGGCCTGTTGCCTGCTTTTCCATAGCAAGTGCTCTCTTTCTCTCATCTCTCATGAAGACAGGCACCTGGCACCGTTTGAAGGAGGAGGGGATTGGACAGTGGTTTCTCACACACTGGAGGGGAGAAAGGCCCAGGAAAAGGGCCTCAATTTCCCCATTAAGTGGATCCATAAGGGGTGCCCTGTGCCTCCGCAGGTGTGTGGGAGCACAAGCATGAGGACGCCCCCTCTGGGTTGGCAAGCTTGACGCCTTGGAGGCTTGGCCATACGTTGTTTCCACAAACATGGTGGGTGTGTCTGTGTATGCACGTGAGCACATGAGTCCCTCCTCCTTCAGACCTTGTTCTCACTGTGGCTCTGGGTCCTTGGCTGGACTGTTCCCTAATTAACCATTAGTTCCCTAATGGCTGAGGCTGAACTACTACTGCCAGACCGAGTGAGTGGTCTCCATGCCAATAGTCTCTGGCAGTCCAGCGCGCCAAATAAATTGTCTCCCTGAGCTGCTCCCCCCACCCAGCCCAGTCCTCTGTCTCCATGGCTGCCTTCATCTTTTGTGCCCAGCAGCTGGGGAGGGCCACCCTGATTCAGCACCATGAACAGCGCCTGGCTCAACCTGAGTGGCAGCTCTTTCCGGCTGGACGCAGCCCTCCGAGGTCATTCTGACCCAAGCGCTGCTTGCACACACAGGGACACTAAGGCAAGAGAAAGCCAGTGATGTCCAAGGACACACCTTGCGGCTCTGTGAATCCCCTGGCAGCACCCCAAAGCCTTAGGACTTGCTAGCATTGAGTCAGCAAGCAACCTACTGGGTGCCTATGTCTGTACCTGGCTCAGGGATGCAGAAGAGATGGAGACGTCAGCTTTCTGTTCTTTTCATCACATGGGACCCACAAAGCAACACCTACCACAGCCCCAGTGGGGGAGCTGGGCATGGTTCACACTGCAGGACTGTGGGCTTGGTTTTGGGGTGCCTCTGAGAAGTACTGGAGCTACAGAGCAGTTCCTGCCAGACAGAGAGTCAGGAAGGGCCCTCAGAGGAGATGGCACCCAGCCTGGAGTGGCAGCCTGGAGTGCTCCTGGAGGGAGCAGTAGCCTGGTCACCAAATAGGAGGCTGGAATGAGGCCAGCTGTGTGGGTGATGGCAAGAAGCCATCGTGGGCTGAGGGCAGCTGGCAGATGTGGGTCTGCCAAGGGGCTGTTCCCTGCCCTGTGGACATGGCTGACTGGTACATGACACCACTCTGGTCTCCAGTGCAGCAGCCTAGCTTGGACCAGACTCCCACCCTCATCCCCCCTCCCTCCCTCCCTTACTTGGGGTCTATGATTTCGTCTGGCCCTGGTTGTCTATGGTCTTTCTGCCTTTCGCTGTACCTGTGATCTTTCTCACCCAACCCAGGCTCCTTTCTCATCCCGGGCACTTGTCAAAGAGATGGGACGGAGCCCCCATGTCCTGTGGGGAGGCCCGGCCAGGGCAGACCTCTTGCTGCCCATTGATTAGCTTTGCTTTGACAGACACCAGGGGGCTGCACGTGACTTTGCGTAATTCAGTAATGACCTCGTGTAGGAAAGGATGGAACCACTGCTAATTAGCTCAGCTGGCTACTTTTACCCAACAAGTCTTTACTGTTGGGTTTCTGGCATGGCTGAGTGGTGGGACTCTGTGGGGAGCCAGCGGTGTGGGTAACTTGCCTTGAGGGTGACAGTAGGGGACAAGAAGAGCTGGAGCAGGCAGGGAGGGTGCCTCCCACGGCTGGCACTTTCCAGGGATGTGATCTCCTTAGCTTTCTGTCCCCAGCCTTGCAATCACATAGATGTGTGTTCAGCACCGAGCCCTGCCACTTGCAGGCCTTGTAACCTTAGGCAAGACAGCTGACCTCTCAGTTATAAGTCACCTCCTTTGAAGAATGAAGCTTGGTCACACTGGCCCCAAGAGGGTGGCTGTCTGGCTTGAGTGACATGATAGAGCTGGGTTCTTGGCACACAATGGAATTTAGAGTGTTCTGGTGGCCTCATGGTCACCTCTGGGGACCCCTTCCTCACCTGGGTATCGGCTCAGGTCTTGTTTATTCATCTTGGACACAACACCTACTGTCCAGCCACGTGACCCCTGTAGAAGGGGCAGATCTTCTCCCCATCTCTGCCTGTGGAGTGACACATGCCCCCTCCCCTTGCAGGGCACCGGTGGCTCACGCTTGTAATCCTAGCTACTCAGGAAGGAGAGATTAGGAAGATCATAGTTCGAAGCCAGCCTGGGCAAATAGTCTGTGGGACCCTATCTTGAAGATACCCCAACACAAATAAAAGGGGGCTGGTGGCATGGCTCAGGTGGTATGGCGCCTGCCTAGCAAGTGTGAGGCCCTGAGTTCAAACTCTAGTGCCACCACCAAAAATAAATAAATAAAGCACACCACCCGCTCCGTGCAGGCTCTGGGGTGGGGTCTTCTCTCACGAAGGTGGGGTGAATAGAGGACAGGAGGCCAAGAAGGAAGCCCGAAGCACCTGTCTTTCCTACAGAATGCCCTCCAGGGACTAGCTGTGAGTACACTCTCTCTTTATCTCCCCCACAGCCTATTGCTGTGCTCCTTCCAGGGCACTCTGACTATTACCAGCCTTGTCACCTTTCCCATCTCTGTGGCACACAGCGCTCAGGTTTGCTCACATCTGTGATGGCTACTCTGCAGGGGAGATGGACCGTAGTTGGAGTAATGGTAATAATAGCTAGGTGTGGTGGTGCATGTCTGTAATCCCAGGCTGAGGCAGGATTGAGAGTTTGAGGCCAGCCTGGGCTACCCAGTAAGTTCAAGTCCATCCTGGGCTGTATAGTGAGGCCCTTGCAAAAGCAAAACTGACCTCCAAAGCTCCACAGATCCCAAATCCAAACCAAAAACCAAGCCAAAACATAGTGGTAATAATGTCGACACGCGTCCTCTGTGCCAGGCACAGTCGAAAGCACTCTACAAGTGTTGACTCCCTAACTTGAGGTGGATGGAGTCAGATTTACTCCCCTTTTATAGAAAAGGAAGTTGAGGCCCAAGGAGGAGAAGGAGCCTCTTGAGGGCAGAAACTCTCCCTGGATCCACCTGGCTCAGGTTGGCAAAGGCTGACAGTCACAAGTGATAGGCCACACCCTGTACTGGACCCAGAGTGGTGGACGCACTCTGGCTCTTAAGGAGCCCACAGTCAGCAAGTGTACCCCTCCAGGCTTCCCCTGGCTTGCTTAACCTTCTCCCCGCCCAACTCAAGTGACTGTCTGTCCCTTGGATTGGCCCTGTCTCTGAGTCTGGGCGTCTTCCTGCAGGGTGGGAAGGGCAGAGATTCGGGTCTTGTTGACGGAAGGTTTTCACACTTTACAAAACCTTGGCATACAGTAAGTGCTCAATTAATACTTGTTTAATGGAGGAATGAGCGTCATTGTGCGAATTAAATGATACCATGTATATTAAGTGCTTGGCACTCAACCAAATACTTATTGAGTAAAAAAAAAAAAATCTTTGGGTAGAATAAAGGAGGTGATGGGTGTCAAGCGTCTGGCTCAGCACACAGAAATAGCAGTGGCAGTAATTGTTGGCATGGCATTCATTCTGGAAAGGGTTGTGGGGGGTGGACCGGAAGCAGGGCCAGGGAGGGGGAGAGACAGGGAGAGTCAGACACCGGAACTCCAAGGAAGAGGCAGGAGACAGCAGGGAGGAGGCTGGGTGGCAGCTGGGGCCCTGACACCCACTCCTGTGTGGAGCTGGGGACGGGAGCTTGTGCATGTGTGCACGCGTGTGGGCGGGTGTGTGTGTAAAACAAATAACTAGAAAATGAATTTAATTATAAGGCACTTTTAATAGCTATTTATATTTAATCCTGCTAATTCTGTGTCTTGTGTAGCCAAACTGTAATTCTGTTCTTCTTACTCATTTGCTAGTGAGAGTGGGAGAGAGAGGGAAAGGGAGGCTGCCACACAGGAAGGCAGCAGGCCTTCCCTCAACCTAGGGTCTTTCCAGTGCTGTTGCAAGGGACACTGGGCCCTGGCTCTGTCTCCAGGGCAGCTCATCTCTTGTATTTCCTTAGTACTTGGGATGGGGGTGGGGGCAGCAAAGGAGAGAGGCAGGCAGACCAGCTTCAAGTCCAAGGTAGGCCATGGCCTGGACGTCAGAGTCACTCATTTTGTCCATCTGAAAGTGGGCATGGTACAGCCCTCTCCAGGGCTGTTGGAGGATTGCATTGGAGGGGGAGGCCTGCCCCCAAATGCTTGTCCTGGGCCCCTATTACATTACTCTCACCCACCCCCAGCCTGGACACTTGTCTGGGTTTCAGTCACTCAGCAGAGTGGCTCCCAGGGAGCCCTCGGATCCCTGGCACAGAGAAGATGACTGACTAATGGGCTGGCCAATAGACTGCTAGGGTTCTGCTCCTTCTATCAGGATTTGATGCTGGCTGCAGGTCTGGGCTGAGAGTGAGTTGGAAGGTGGTACAGGGCTCCAGGCAGGCATAGGAGTGGGCAAAGAGGATGCATTCCTAAGACCGGACCACAGGCCTGGCCCACATATGTGTGTCCTAAATGTAGCACTGGGAGACAAGGTTAGGGGTTAGAACCCTGTTCTTCGGGTCCCTCTGGGTCATGGAGACTGGGTGAGCTGGCAGCCCTCACTGAGCCTGCTCTGTGTTCTCATCTGGGCTGTGAGGCCAGGGTGGGAGAGCCAGAGGCAAGTTCTGGGGAGCTATAAGACCTGGTGATGGGGTGGTGCAGGGGTGCCGGGCCTTAAAGCAGCACTGGAGTCCACCAATAGGTGGATGAGGCTGGTTCACACCTCTTTTCAGCCTGCCCTTCCCCATGGAAGTGGGTTAGGGCCGGGTGGGGGCTATCCTGTTTCCCAGAGCAAGGCTGGTGGCAGGACAGCAGGCAGTGGTCTTTCTCTAGCGTTTCTTGTTCCCACGACCCCCTGGTCTCATCGTGCAGAGAGCCCTCCTCTGGTGGAGGCCACCTCAGCATTCCAGAACCTTCCTGAGGGCTGAGCTGTGCAGGTGAAGGTGTTGGCCAGGGCCACAGGCAGAGGGTTCTGTGAGCCAGGTTCTGTGCTGGGCTCCTCCCAGAGCTTCTCAGTCCTTCAGTGATGCTGCAAGGTGAATGCTCTCCCCATTGTACAGATGTACAGAGGCCTGGAGGGGTTCAGGGTCATGACTAGAATTTGGGTTACCTGTCTCCAAAGACAGTTTCTTTGCTCACTTGGTAAACTGGTGGCCCTGGGGAAGGAGGAGGGGATGGCACTTGTTCAGAGGATGGTGTGGGGTGGAAAGCATGACTTTCTTGGGAACAACATGAAGAACCTGGAGCCTGGAGCCAAGAGGGTTCCCAGCCCTGGTTTTTACACCCAGGGCCAGCAGAGCTCACCCTGCGGCCACACAGCCCCAGTGGTGGTCGCCAGTGGTCCAGTCCACCAGAAAAGGGCTCTCAGAAGCCATGTCTGGGGCCCCATGGAAGGAGCGCTTGACTCGGCCCGGCTGCACCTCGTTTCAAATCCACTTCACTGGCTGTGTGACCTTCGGCCAGCCACTTGTCCCACCACTCAGTGCGTGCCAGTGTCCCCCTTCAACCTCCCCTGCCCACTTTCTGTGCTGATGTGGAGGTGGGGAATGGCTGGGGGTTCGTGTCTTTGGGACAGTCTCACTTTAATAGGAGACTTTAATGCTTCCGAACCCCAAAGGGGCAATGTTTCCCTTTAATGGTGACATTTCAGGCATGGAGACAGTGCAGGGAGACGCGTGGGGGCCTGCCAGGCTCTGTGTGGTGTGCAGCCTCCTCTCTTGGCCCCCATCCCCTCCCCTCCCCCAGGGCTCCCTTGGCTCTGCTCACGGGCAGGTCAGTGTCTCGTTAATTTGATTGAGGGATTTGTTCCTGCGCTGGTGGCTTCAGCCCCATAAATGCCGGCCTGGGAGTTGGCAGGCACTGGACGTGGGCAGTACCAGCCCTGACCCCTGCTCCGCCGGGCACAAGGTGGTGACTGGGCAGTGCCCAATCAATGGGCTTCCAGGGGAGCAGTGGACCTGGGTGGAGAGGCCTGGAGGTCATCCCAGGATATGCTGAACTGAGCACTGTTGCTCCTCCCCACAGCCCCGAGGGCCTGCCTGCACTCCTGATGACTCGCTGTGTCCCCTGGCCCCCTCTGTCCTGCCGGAAGTGCTCCTGAGCCCTGGGTGTCCACATGGCTTGGCAGTGGTACGGGAGTAGAGAGGGAGGGAAAGAGGCCCTATGCTAGGCCTGGACAGGGGCAGAGAGACGCAGGGGTCTAGAATTGGCCTTCAGGAGGAGTGCTGGGACAGGGGCCAGCTAATTTTAGAGGTGACATCCGAGCTAAAGGAGGAGGGAATTGGAGAGGCCCTGGGGGGCCAGCTTCATGTCCACTCTTTTCTGGCGATTCCCTGTGTGGCTTTGGGTAAGTCTATGCCCCTCTCTGAGCCTCAGTCTTGCCATCTGTACATTGAGGTTTTGGTGTCTGCACCAGCTTCTCACTGAACCCGTTCAGCACCCTCCAACCTGGAGTCTAAGAAAGCCTAGGAAAGGGGCTACGCTGGGCAGTGGGGTGGTCCCTGGAGCCGGAGGGCCTGGAAGGGGTGGGAGGCAGATGTGCGTGTTGCTGTTGACCTCGGCCAGCACATTCATTAAGCATGCCTGAGATGGATGCACCCCCCCAGCTCACCTGGCACACGAGCCTCGGGATTTATTTCTTGCTGAATGGTGCCATCTATCATGTGAACCTCACTGCCAGCTCTGCTGCCGGAGCTCCTGCGGTGGTGGTGGGGGGGCTGTTATCCCCCACGCAGGGCTCCCCTTCCACGCATGTGTGCTCCCGCACCTGCCTGCCCTGCACCCCAGTGGGTGGGAGCAGTTCTGTCTTTAAAGTCTGCTCCAGTCCCCAGCCAGACCACAGATTCAGAGTCTTCTGAAGGGTGTGAGGGAAATCTGGGCTGGCTTCTTGGAGGAGGTGGCAGTACTGCCTGTGGGCCTACAGAAATTGGGCAGATACTGGACAGGCAAAAAAAAAGAGTAACTGCTTCCAGCACTGGGGTTGGGGATGGATGGGCTCCATGGAGCAAAGTGAAATCTCCTCACTCATCTGTGCTTTTGGAGGGCGCCCAGGAAGTGATCAGAGTGTTGATGGACTGACTGACTGATGCCGTCCTCAGTTCCTATAATCTCTGGTTCCTTCAAGCTCAGGTGCTCTACACCCTTCCCAGGTGGCTCATACTGGCCTCCATTCACACAGTCTTCCCTCATCCATCCCCACTAGAGGCAGGTGAAATACAGCAAATTCTTCCCCGAGCAGCTAAGTGATCTTGGAAAAGCCATTTCATCTTTTTGAGCCTCAGTTTCCACTTCAGTTGTGTATGAGATGAGGCGCAGGGCTCTGTTCACCGCAGGTCCCCCTGCACGTGGGTGTCCTTCCTAATCCTGAGAGGAGGCTGCAGGCCTCACTGTGGGGAGGGCCTCCGCGGTGGTCTCCAGACTCACTAGGAGTCAGGTGGGGTGGGTGGCAGTGGTTTGGGACTAATCCGTGGTGCAGTGGCTGAGGGTAAAGGCTGTAGAGGAGCTGTCCAGCCTCTGTCCAGCTAGGGGACTGACCCATAGCTAAGGGACCGATCCATAGCTAGGGGACTGGCTTGTGTGAAGGCTCAGAACCCTGGCCAATGCCAGCTTAGTTAGCTCTGAAGCTCTGCTCCTTCCTGTGCTCCCGGCAGTCCCAGTGTCTGCTGGAGGCACCTGATGTCCACCCAGTGTCAAAGCCTCCCTGGGGAGCACTGGGCCAGGCTCTGCCCATGACAGCTTCTCTTCTGAGGCCCTTTGAGAGCAGGACCTGAATGTCTCACTCACCTGTAGACCCCCTGAGGACCCAGAGGTGCAGGCACAGTAGGTGCTCAAGACACACTTGCTGATTGGCTCCATGGCCTAGTAAGCGACAGGGGGAGGGCCACCCAGCTGCTCCCAGAGCTCCTGGTGCTCACTGCTAGAGCCCATCAAGTCCCCACCTTCTGTTCCTCATTGGGCTCCCAGCAGCACCCCTCTCCAGCCCTTGCAACATCCACCCAACTGTCTTCCAAAGCGCCCCTCCTCAGGAGCAGTCGTTTTGTTTCAACCCCTTTCCCCAACACTGTCACAGGAAATCTTTAGTCTCCCTCCTGTGTTCCCCTGTCCACCCTATTGCTTGTTAAGGTGAGAAGAAGTCCCCAACTGCCCGACTTGATGGCTTTGCTTCTGGTTTTGTGTTGAACAGTAATTTGACCGTGTAAAATTCTTAGAGGCAAGAGGAGGAAATGCCCCCACTCTGTGCCAGGGTAGACTCTCCTCGAAAGGATGGAGCAGTCCCCCAGTTCCCTTTAGGCTGGGGCTTTTTGGGGCCCACCTGTTCCTTTAGAAGGCCGCAGGGATGGGGGTGGGGCTGGTCCAGCATCAAGAGAGCTACTTGCTTACTTGTCCCACAAGGTTGTCTCTTGCTTAGGAGGTGAGGCTGGCAGTGAGGCTCTGCTCGTGCTCCCCCAGAGGGCTTCCTGCATCTCCCTGCAATGCCCCGGGCTTTCCCATGAGCACTGTGGAGCCTGTGGCATGAGCCAGCTGTGAGAGGTCCCATGTTGACACTGTCAAGGCTGACCCACACAGCCCCCCAAGAACCTTTAGCTTCCAGCTGTTTCTCTCTGCCTTTTGGTGAGACCTTTTCTCCAGTCTCGCCAAAGGCAAAACCTTCCTTGTGTCCTGCTCTCCTTGGGCAGCTGTGGCTCTGTGGGTTTCATTCCCCTGCATGCCTTGTGACCTCTGCTCTCTTGTGGGCTGAATAAGAGGATTTCATCTTCTGTATCCCAGACGGGGGATTGTCCGTCTCTGGCTCTAGTAGATAACAGCTTGGGATTCACACAGACCTGGAATCTGCCTCCCCCGCGTGCATCTTTGGGAGTCACCCTGATCCCAAACCTGTTTTCCCTCTGTAAAAGGGGGTTGGAGATGCCCACCTCACAGAGCTGGTGGGAGGGCAGGCAGCCCACTAATGGTGACTGCTGTGGCAGCTGCTGTGTCTCTGCCTCCCCAAGGCTCAGGAAGAGGAGTGATGACAGCAGGGCTGCTGGGCGGCAGGGGGGGCAGCCTGGGTGGAGCAGGTAGCCCTGAGCTAGGCATGGGGGGCTCTGCCGAGTTGGTCTGCCCAGGCTCCCATCTTGCCAGCAGCTGGGTGAAGAGCCAGTCCCTCTGCTGAATCTGCCATGGAGCCCCTGGGTTACAGAAACTGAGGCCAGTACCTCACGCCTGGTGTCAGGGCCCTGCCCACTGGGGCAGCCAAGCCCCTCTCTGAGTCTGCCAGGGTCAGCTTCTTTCCTCTTTATCTGACCCCAGCTTCCTCTCAGCCCCCGCCCTTCTGGCTTGAGCTGAGTTTTGGGAAGTGCTTTGTTTTGACATTCTGGGCAAACCATCTCAGGCTGTGTGCAGACCAGGCTTTGAGCTCCCAGAAACAGGACAGGACCGGTTACAATGAGCTTCCTGTACCTCCAGCCCCACCTGATGCCCGCAGAAGCCACAGAGCCTGCAGCCTCAGGGGGCAGCACTTGGGAGGCTGAGGTGGGAAGCTGTTTGCCTGCAGAACCACAAGGTCAGGCTATTTAGTTTCTCTCTGGCAGCAATGGGCCCTAGGGAGAGTGGCTGGCCACAGAGCCTCTCCTGGGTGGCCAGGCCCTGTTTCCCAGGATGACTTGGGGATACTGGAGCCTAGGCTGAGACCCTCAGGTAAAGGATGTCAGGGCCCTTAGTCTCTACTTCACCCTTGATCCAAGGGGACCAGGTGGGGCTGGTTCTCGGGGCCCAAAGGTACAGAATGGAAAACAGAGACTGGCCAGGGAGGTCCCAGGAACTTCCCAGACAGCCTCTGAGGATGCTAAAATGTGCATAGGACAGAGGCTGACCTCTTAAAGTGTCATGCTTGGATGAGCTGACCCATGTTCCCAGGAGCTCAGCCAGGCCCAAAGCCCACAGGGCAAAGCAGCAAACCCCGAGGGAGGACTTCTGGGGCTTTGTTGGGACGTCCCTCTGCCTGAGAAGTCCTTCCTAACCCAGCAGACATCTCCTAGGAGAACCACTTCCAGCGTCCCTGACTTCCCTGCCCAGGCTCAGCTCCTCTTCCAGCTCCTGGCTCCATCGGTTGGTTGTGTGGTATGGTGGCTGACTTGTGACCTGTGAGCCGTTTTTGGAGCGTAGAGGAGGCTGAGGGTGCCCAGCACAGGAAAGGGACTTGGGAGGACAGTTACTGCTAAAGGTGGGAAGGCCACTGTCACTGTTGTCTGGCTGCATAGCCTAGTGGAGGCAACTGCCTCCTGAGCCTCAGTTTCCCCCTCTCCACCTTGACTTCTTGAGGGTTGCAGGTTAGACCTTAGCTTGGGGAGCCCAAGTCTAGGGGTACCTATGTCCTTGGGTCCTCCCTGAATCTCTGTCTCTTCTTTCCTGGACTCAATCCCCATCCAAATTCTCATTCATATGTGTGTCTGCCCTACCTCCAGGTGCTTCCAGCTGTCACCTACCTGAGTCAGGACCTCCTGAGTGGCTTCCCAGGGGCTTTTTTGTCCTTGGCACAGGTTCCTGGCTCTTTGTGAATCTCCAGTCACGGAGACTATACAGCATGCCCCCCGTGGGGAGGTGGCCCTGTGACAGCAACCAAAGGCCCTGTGAGGGTGGGGAGGAGCACAGTGGAAAGGGACCCAGAGCTGGGGGCACCTTGAAGGGTCTTGGAGGAAGAGAGGAGGCTAGGGGAGGCTTTGAATGCCAGATAAGTCATTTTTTGGGGGCTCTGGTCTCCCTTTGTAAGTAGAGATCACCAGAGGAGGGGGTCCCTGTTGGGTGACATGCTCCTGAGAGCAGATCCTCCCCATAACACCTGAGCCCTCCCTACCCCCTCAGTCCAGTTGTCCTTCAGATCTTTCTCCAAAGACACCCCCTTAGGGAAGCCCTCCTTGATCACTCTCACTGCTCTCTGGCGTTTTCCTTTAAAGCTCTCATCCCAGGGTCCTCCCCGCCCCCAAATGTGATCACTGTTTGATGACTGCCTCTGCCGCCAGGCTTTAAGGCCTCAAGGTCAGTAGAGGGTTTGGTGGACCTGGCTCCTAGCCCGAAGCCTGGCACAGAGTAGCTCAACACACAACTGTGTGAATGCATGCGGGAGGCCAAACTGGAGGGGCTCTCAGGGTGAGGTGACCCCAGCGAGGTGCGTGTAGCGCCTGGGTCCAGCTGGGCTCCCTTCGGGTCATTAAACTGGTGTTAAAGAGCTGTTTGGTGGAACAGAAGCCACCGCTGGCAGTGCCTCTGTGGGCGGGCTGGCCTCACGGCTCCCCTTCTGAAATGATGTGAGAACAAGTGGACTGAGCCAACCTGTCACCCTCTAGGCTGCCTGGTGACTCTGGGAAGTGGGGGCAGCCACGGTGGTGGGGGCCATGGGAAGCAGGGCAGTTGGTAGGCCCAGCCCTGACCTCACCAAAATTATTTTTAAAACTTGCAAGAGAAAGGGGGATATTTTTAACCTTTGTTCCATCCAAGGCTTCCCAAGGGAGCGGGAAGCTGGCAGATGGAGAGGTGGGAGAGGGGCAGCAGAGCAGGGCTGGGGGCTTCCAAGCGGGGAGGAGCCACCCCCAGACAGCCCCAAGGACAGCTTTCTTTTTTTTCATCCCTAGCCCTGTTAAATTTTTTAAAAGCTCCAAACAGCAACAGGGACAGTGGAGTTCATTACATCGAGTTACCTCCTCCGTTTCAGGCAAAGATCAATCTTGCAGCTCCGAGGGGGAAGGGAAGAGGAAGAAAATGGGAGGCGAAGGGAAAAAACTCCCTGGACCAATTTCCGCTGGCTAACATGATTACGCGGCTGCCTGGCAGCAGTGCCAGCTGTTGGCAGGCGTCCTGGCCCCCCGCCAGTCGCGCTCAGCTGCTGGCTGTCCCAAGGCACCCTCCTGAATGGGACAGGTTGGCAGGTGTGACAGCGCCAGGTCCCCCTGGATAGGGGCTGCTGGGCCCAGCATCTCTCAGGAACACCTTAGGACCCAGCAGTGTCCAGTGGACACCCGTTGCTCCAACTGGCCTTGCTTCATTTTGTGGCCAGTGTCTTGCCTCACTGGACGTGTCCTCAAGCTCCTTCCTGCTCCTTTGCACAGCTTCTGTATGGAGTAAGCACACAGGATTTGGAGCCAAGTAGAGCTGGCTCTGTCCATTTACTCACACATTCATTCAGTCAGTCATTCATTCAACAAACAGTTCCTAAGCACCGAGCACCAAGCAAAGCATATAGCACAGAGGTGAAACAATATAGAGGTGAGCACGTGGACCTTGTTCTGCCCTGCCTGATGGGGTCTGGGTTAAGATGAGGAGACAGACAAGGCACAAGGCCACACATACATAGGCAGCATGGTGTCAGGTGGCTTGAAGTCACATGTGGCATGTTACTTATGGGTGTGTGGGGGGGGAAGGAGGCCCTCTAAGAGTGGAATGTAGGAAGTGTGTTGTGGGGAGAACTCTGACAGCAGGAGCGACATGGACAAAGCCAGAGTCAATCAGGGCCGAGGGGAGGTGACGGTGGTGGGAGGGTGGGAGGTGAGTTCGAGAGGCAGGTAGGGCCTCAGAGGCACTGGGAGGAGTCTGTGTGTGTGTGTGGGGGGACATCAGGGCCTGATCTGTGCCTTCCTCTTGGTGCTGTGTTGGTTTGGGCCCAGGGCGGGAGCAGGAGAATGCAGGAGAGAGCTGGCCAGGGCAGGGGTGGGGTGGAGTTGGGTTCTGGGTGTGTTTTGGGGGCCAGGCTGACAGCGCTGACTGGTGGCTTGGCTGTGGGATGAAGGAGAAAGAGGAGTCAATGCTGAGGGAGATGTAACTGGGGATACAAATGGAGGTTGTGAGGTGAGCAAGTGGAGGTGACAGATTGGCCTGCGATCCAGGAGCTGGGGCTCGGGAGGGAGTCAGGGCTGGTAACAGAGAGTGAGCCGGGGGCAGAGCTAGGATTTAAAGCCACAGAGCAGCTGAGGCCAGCCAAAGAAGGTGTAGACAGGAGAGAGGGAAGGCAGGGGGGCTTGGATGTTTGCAGTCGGATGAGAGGGAGGAGGGCATGGGAGGATGACCAGGGGTAGGCCGGTCCTGGGAGCCCAGAGAGAGTGTGTCCTGGTGGAGAAAGCAATTAGCCATCTCAGATGCTGCTGAGAACTTGGGGACCAGGGCACAGGGGATGATGACCTCTGGGGCAGTAAAGCTGAACTTTCTGAGCTTCTCGATAAGAGCAGTCTTGTGGCATGGCAAGGACAGAGGCCCAACTTGGAGGGGTGGGGAGGTTGTGAAACAGTAACAACAGCTCTTGGATTTTGCTATTAAGGAGGAGCAGAAAAATGGAATTTCACTCCCTTCCTTCCTTTCTTTCCTGTCTCTCCATCTTCTCTTCATGATATCGACACAGATTAAAATGCTTTGAGACCTTGGAAAGTAACGTAACCTTGCCTCAGTTTCCTCTTCTGCAAAGTGGAGGTGACATCCGAGATGTCACTGGATCTGGTGTATAATAGAGGTTCAATAAATGGGAGCTACACCCTAGGCTGGGAGTGGTGGCATGACACCTGTAATCCCAGCTACTAAGGAGGTGGAGACAGGAGGATCACAATCTGAGGCCAGCTCAGGCGAAGTTAGCAAGACCCTATCTGAAAAAGAAACTAAAAGCAAGAGGACTGGGGGCGTGGCTCAAGTGGTAGAGTGCCTGCTTAGCAAGCGTGAGGCCGTGAGTTCAATCCCTGGCCTATTACTGCTAAAAATGATTAAACATGTGCATAAAGAGGAGCTCCCGTGGAGGAATGGATGGTGACCCATCAGCACAGATGTTCTCGGAGAGCATTTTGGCAGGAAGTATCAACATTTAAGATGCCTAGGAGCCAGGTGCCAGTGACTCACGCCTGGAATCCTGGCTACTCAGGAGGCAGAGATCAGGAGGATCGCGGTTTGAAGCCACCCTAGGCAAATAGTTTGAGAGACCCTATCTCAAAAATACTCCATCACAAAAATGGACTGATGGAATGGCTCAAGGTGTAGGCCCTGAGTTCAAAACCCAGTACCACACACACAAAAAAAGATATCTAGGACTCGCAGAGTGGCTCAAGTAGTAGAGCGCCTACCTTGCAAGCACAAGGCCCTGAGTTCAAATCTCAGTATTGCCAAAAAAATGTCGGGACTCCTCTGCCTATACGTTAGGAATGCACCTCGAGAAGTGCTTGCCCATGTGACAAACAGGGAGGGTTTTTGTTTTTTTTCTTCCTCCAGCAATGTTTGAAGTAAAAAAATTGGAAACCCTAAGCACTGATGAGTGGGGGGGTGGGGGGGGCCTGTTTAGCAGGCGAGCGCCCCCGTGTGGAGGAGCGCAGTGTTGCACCGTGCGGAGCTCACCCACGCTCTGAGCAGTGGCCTGGGTCCCTTTTTGTCTCCCTTGCTCCCTGACCAGGAGCTCTGGGGCAGCTCTACTGACTGCCATTCGTCACCTGGGTTTCCTCCTCTGCGAAAGCAAGATCAGAACAGCAGCCATCTTCGGGGCGTTTTACTTAGCTAGCTGTTTAATAGGTCAAGTGCTCAACCCTGTGTCTGGCACATGTGGGTACTTGGTGAATACAGGCAGCGATCGTTACCTTCTCCAGACATGGAAAGGTCTAAGTGAGGAATGCAGTTCCACGGCATGCTCTCTGGTGTATACCCCGTGTGCCTGTGTACCTCTCCATGGCACTGTACTGTGTACAATGCACAGCTTTCACCCCAAACGATGGAGGTCAGTACCGCTGGAGAGGTAACTGGGAGTGTGTTTGCATCCTGTATCTGAAGCTTTTACAAAGAGAACACTTTCGTGCATCACTACACTTGTATAGTAAGACAATAATACTGTAAAAAGGGTAATTTAAGTTTTCACCTCTTCCAGGAAGCCTTCCATGACTGCACCAGCACACAGCCCACCTGTCAGATCTCCTAAGTATTTAAAAGCCACATTTCTTGCTGTGGCTGCTTTGAATCAGGTGTGTGTGTGTGTGTGTGTGTGTGTGTGCATGTACCCCCAGTTAGCCTGTGAACTCCTCCAGGATGTGACCTATGTACTTTGCAGGCTGGACACAGGTTCAGAGTCAGCAGTTCTTAATGTGGGATTACAAATTCAGCAGCCCTGGAAGCCTGTTGGAAATGAAGACCCCAGGCCCACCCCAGAATTACTGGTCAGGGTGGTAGCACGCTGTGTTTGTAATGATACACCTATTTGTACAGATGGGGAAATCGAGGCAGTGGGGGGAAAGGACCATTCCAGAGTCACAGGGTGAGACAGTGACAAAGCTGAGATTGGGCCAGATCAAGGGGCCAGGCCAACACGGAGGGGGGGGACCTGGGTGCTACCTTCCTGCCAGATCCTCTGGACTCTTCTGGACCACTGATCACACCTGGCCCCAGAGAGAGGCTGTGATGCCCAGCCCTGTGTGTCTGGGGGCCCGAGAGCCATCACTTCAGCTGTGGACAGACACAGGTGGGTAGGGGGCTGCTCCCCTGGTCTGGCTTGCATATCTTGGGGCCCATGTGGAGCCTCGGGGAGCCCCTCCCATCCCAGCCAGTTGTGGCTCTGCCACTTGCTTGCTGAAGATGCCATCTTCACTCTGCAGAATGAGCCTGGCATCTTTGGGCTGCTCGGGAGCTCCTGGAGAGCAGGGTCCAGGTTGTCTCCTGCTCCACCTGCCCTAGGGCACAGACTTGGGTGGGATCAAGAGTGGGACAGGTCAGTGGGCCTCCATCTGACCGTTCTCTTCCTTACTGTCTCTGCAGGTTCTCCACTTTGGAGCCCCAAGCCCTGCCTGAGTGAGGTGAGCAGCTGCTGTTTGTGCTGGTGATGAGGTGGGGCTGAAGGGGTGCATGGGAGTTTCCAGGGGCCCCCTGCCACCCCTTCTCTTCCATCTGCTGAAGCCCAGGTTCCTGGAGTGCTGCTGAGGCATCCTGTGAAGGGGACTGGGGACCAGCTCTGGGGGAAGAAGGTGGCTTCTTGGTCTGCAAGGTCAGGGTTATGGGAGCAGCTGCTGGGAATTGTGGGTGCCCAGCCCCGGCATCAGCCAGCAGTGAGGCCCCTCGTTATGGAGGGAGCAAAGCTAGGAGCACCCAGGTGAGCTGGGCTGCTTGTGGTGACAGACCAGGACACCCAGTCAGTCTGGGCCTGCTTTGGTGGTTGGGAGCTGGCCTTGTGAGCCTGGCTCGGATCAATTTGCATATTGGAGACACCTGGTGAACCCTGTGGGGCAAGGGCAAGGTGGACCCAGCAGGTCTTGGGGCGGACGTGCTGTCTTCTGCCCACTTTCCCTCCCTTCAGCTTCTGGGGACTCCTGACCTCTCTTCCAGGGAATCTTGGCATGAAGGTGACTCCGGTGGGGGCTTCAGGGTTGAATTTGGCATCGGGGGTCTCAGTGTGTCTGCTGAGTCAGCCTCGCCCCCTCACACAGGAGGGAGCAGTGGGGAGGTGGCCTGGCTCCAAACCTGCAGACACTAGGGATGGGAGCTGTGGGGGGCTTTGAGGGTCAAGCTGTCATCATCCCCTGTCCTGCAGCACAGGGCCAGGTTCTGTGTGATGGTGCCCCCTTTCTCATCTGTAAAAGGGGGCGCCTCACAGTGTATCCTCCTGGGTGTCAAAAAGCATGTACACAGTTGGTGCTCAATAAATATGAAAAGGCACATTTATTAAGCAGCAGAGGCTTGGAGTCTGAAGGATTCTGGGACTCAGAGGAGAAATGCAGTCCTTGGCAACTGAGCCCCCCTACAAGGAGGGCCTTGTTCCAAAGGTGAGATACTGGCTCTGTGGATCCAATCCAGGTGGCCTGCTTGGAGTAGGGGCATTAATTGTTATTAATTTTCCATGCTTGATCACCTCTTTTAAGTCTCCAAGAAACCTTTTTCATACCATAATTAGCTCATTAATCTTAGCAACAACAATCCAGGAGAGGGAGTGGGTTTTGTTCCTTCCTTAGAAGTGAGGAAGCCCAACTGGTAGGTGGGGACAGACCCTCGTGGCGATGAGGATGCTTTGATCGGGGTCCCCACTCAGGTCCCGTGGTCTACTCAGACCTGCACCTTGGGCCTCCTGAGGAGAAGGACATGGTGGGAGGCTGCCATGTCTTCTGGCCAGGCCCCAGGAGCCATGGCATAGAGTGGGCCCTGGGGGCTGTCAGACCGGTGGTGATGCCTGTGTAGACCAGCAGGCCACAGCCAACAGGACTGTGAAAGGGAGCCACTTGGCCAGGTCTCTTGAGATCCCTCTGTGACCCCCGTCAGTTCTTCTTGACATTACCTGCTTCCCTGGTCCCTGCACCTGGGCCCTGACAGCGCCCCTGCTGGACGGTGCCTTCCCTGCGAAGCCACCATAGGCAGGAACCACCCTCACGGCCCTCCCTGGGCAGGCTGAGCAGCTTGGCCCCTCTTGGTGCAGCTCAGACACTTGTCCCAGGCAGGGCCCAGAAGTCACAGGGTGGCCCCTGCACACAGGGAGGGCTGGAAACAGGTGGGAATGAGCAGGTGACTCAGGGAGCTCACAAACACAGTCAGAGGCAGGGATGCTGTTGAGGGGTGAGCGGAAGGGGCAGGTTCGAATCCCCAGGCTGACGTGGTAGTGGGAGGGGCTGTCAGTTTGCACACCCATATCTGGCTTCTAAGCACGCCTGGTTGGTTGTGACTCGTGGGATGGCCTGAGAAGTCTGGGATAGCAGAGCCTGAGTGTGTGCTGGGGCCAGGCAGCCTGGCAAGGGGGCCTGATGCAAATCTGGGAACTGTTTACAGGAGGAGCAGGACAGGACAGGAGTCACAAGTCACATGAGGTGTGTGCCAGACGGACCGGGCAGAGGTGGTGCCAGCCTTGGATGTTCTACCTTGGGCTCATGAGGCCATGCCTGGCCCCATGGGGTGGGCATCTTTCTGAGCGGACCAGAAGGGAGCTGGGTCCACTCAGCTCAGCCCAGGAGGCCTGGGGCAAGGGCCTTGCCTTGGATGGGTGGGTTTGCTGGGCACCATCGTCACCCCATCGTCACTGTTCGATTTCACTGGTGTGACCGCCCATGTGGGCCTGAGCTGCTGACCCAAGCTAGAGGCGCCCCTCCCTTCTAGAACAGGAACAGAACGACGGGGGTGGGCGTCAGGCTTGCGCCCTACATTTTTAGCTGTAAAAGCTTCGAAGGTGTCTGCTTCAAAATGCTGCTGTCTTTTTTGGTTTTCACCTCAGTTAGCCCATCCCAGAGGGGGACCCTCATTGTCTTTCTCCCTTCTCCGGCCAGACCTTAGTCCTGGTTTTCTGAGCAACACAGCACAGAGGTTCTGAGCCAGACTGGGTAGGTGCTGTTATCTCCACTTGGAAGCTGTGTGACCTTGGCAAATTTCCTAGCTTCTCTGTGCTTTAGTCACCTCCCTTCTAGACTGGGCACTGCAGTCACTTCCTCGTTTGGGGGTGTTGGGGAGCAGATGAGGTGATGTACGTGGTGGGGGCCCCCCCGTCAGTGGAGTTGCTGTCACTACCAGGGTTGCTGCTGGTGGCTCCCTCAGCAGCAGGGCCAGTGCAGACTGTAGTGAGTGATGTTCGGGTCCCTGCACTGGGACCTGTGGTTTTGGTGGGGGAGGTGACTTGGGTCTCTCCTGCTTCCTCTGGGAAGGAATTACTGAAGCTGCCAGGGGCGATGCTGGGCGGGAGGGACCTGGGCGTGAGGTTGGAGAGAGCGTGTCCCTGCTTCACATTCTGGTGTCCTCAGCCACTAGGGTGGAATGGAGGCTGAAGTCTCCAAGCTGGGAGGAAACGAGGAGGGTGCCTTTCAGGCACTGTGTGATGCCGGGGTGGGGCAGAGAGGCCTGGCCTGTGGAGGAGAGGCAGGGATGAGGAAAAGAGGGGACAGGGATGGCTGTGTCACACGAGGGGTCTCCATGCACAGAGTGTCATTTGTTCCTTGTGCAGAGAGGGATGCTACACACCTGTGCGCTTCCTGTGGACAGTGGAGGCCACATCGGTGGAAGTGGCAGATCTGAGACTGAACCCACTGAGTCCTGTTTCCTAGAAGGACTCAGGGCACTTGGAATGGGTGTGGCTTTGTGGCCAGCTCTGGCTGTCCCAACTGGGGCCCCACATGGACCTGGATGTACCTGTGTGTGCGTCTGTGTGTTGACGCCCCCGCCCCCTAGCATGATGGTCTGGGACCCTGGAACATGGGCTGCTGTCTCCTGTCCCGACAGTACAGGCCCTGGGTGGCTCCCGCATTGGAACCTGGTGCCTGAGCCCCACCTGTTTAACACATATGCTTCCTGTGATTCTGTCCAGCCCCCAATCCCCAGACTGGCAACCAGGAAGGGAGGGACACCCTGGGGGAGGGTGGCTGGAAGATGTCCTAGGTTGATAAGAATAATTGTGGCGAAGACATTGTCTGTCAAGCATGGCAAATGGTTGTTCTTCTGCTGTCTTCATCCTGCTGCAGAGGAAATTGAGGCCAGAGGGGTACAGTGACCTGCCCAAGGTCACACAGCCAACCTGGGTGGTTGAGGGGCTCTTCTGGGGCCCAGCTCTGGCTTTGCTCAGTGGGCAGTCTCACGACACCTGCTCAAAGTCCGGAGGAGTCAGGACCTTGGTTCAGCCACCATTTCCAGCCTTGCTGTGGCCAGGCCCAAGAGAGGCATTGGATACACATCACCCAGCCGGACATGCCAGCTGGCCCTTCCTGTTCCCCATGTTACAGGTGTGGAAGGTGAGTCCAGTCTGATGTCAGAGTCCAGTGATTCTCCCCCTGCTCTTCTACTCCGGGATGCCTGGGGACCCTCTTTGCCTTCCTGTGTCCCCATTGCTGCTTGTGGCGTAAACATGTCCTGTCCCACTCTGGGCCTGGTGCCTGCTGATGCGGCTGGGAAGGTGGAGAGCTGGGTCAGCCTGAACGAGAGGCAGGGTCAGCCAGTGTCGGGACACAAGATCTGGGCCTGGATGTCATGTGAACCCCTCTAGCCCTCTGACCCCTACTGCCTGAGTCCCCAAGGCAGTATGGGTAGCTGGTTTGTGGCATGGCACAGCTTGGTGTGAAGCCCAGTATTTCCCAGCTGTGTGACCTCAGATAGATTACTTAAATTCTCTGTGCCTCAGTTTCCCCATCTGTAAAGGAAAAATGACAGTCGCGTCCCCTTTGCCTTGATCCACGTAGTGATGTAACAATGGAGCACCAGAGAGTAGGCAGTTTATAAAGAAGAGAAATAATTGCTGACATCATCCCATGGGGGAAGACGGAAGGGCAAGGGAGCCCTCATGTGGGCGAGGGAAGAGGAGCCCTAACTCACTTTTATAACACGCCCACTCTCGCCAGAGTGAGCCCACTCCTGTGGTAACGTGAGTCCATCTCAAGGGCCAAGCCTTCCTGGCTTGCTCCCCTCCCAACGGTCCCATCTCCCAGCACTGTCCCCAGCACCAGAACTGTGGGAACACATTCAAGCCATAGCATTCCGCCCTAGCCCCCCATGATTTATGTCCTTCTCACATGCAAAATACATTCACTGCATCCCAAGAGCGCCCAAGTGTTAAGTGCCCAGCACCAGCTCCATAGTGCAAAGTGTAGCATCTCCTTTGAGCCAGAGAAGGGTGAGAGTCAGCATGATTCGTCCTGAGGCAACCCCACCCCCTGCTGTGGGCCTGTGAGACCAAGCAAGTGATCTATTTCCAAGATGCAGTGGTGGGAGAGGCATGGCACAGATGTTCCCTTGCCAAAAGGAGAAATTGGCCAGAAGAAAGGGGTAACTGGTCCCCAAAGCAGCAGGGAAATCAACATTACATCTTAGCGGGGCGCGGCGGCTCATACCTATAATCCCAGCTACTCAGGAGGCAGAAATAGGAGAACCTCAGTCAGAGGCCGATCTGGGCAAAAGCACAAGACCCTTTCTGAAAAATAACTAAAGTAAAAAGGGCTGGGGGTTTAACTCAAGTGGTAGAGCACCTGCCTAGCAAGCACGAGGCCCTGAATTTAAACTCCAGTACCCATCCCCCCACACACACTCTACATTACATTTTAAAGCTGGAGAATAATTTTGACTTCACATCCCACATCTTGGGCCTTCAAGCTCCCCTGGACTGAAGCTAGCTATGCACTGGTGGTCCTGCAGTTCTGGGGGCCTTGCGGACTGCCCTACTTCCACCGCTCTGGCAGGCATTGACCTAATGGGGTCTCTCTGCAATATCCGTCCAGATCTAGGCAGGGAGCCCCCGTGGCCCATGGCTTTTTGCATTCTCCAAGCCTGCAGAATCGTCCCCAGGTGAGTGCCAAGGTTTGTAGCTTCTGCCTTCTGGAGTGGCAGAGGCGGGGCAGTCAGGAGCACTGTGCTGGCGTTTGGGAAGCAGTGTCCTAAGGTGACGCAGGGCTGTAAAGTCTGGGTTCCTATAGGGGCCTCTCTGAAAGCCTCACCCCTCCTTGAGAATCCCAGAATGCCTCCTGGTCATCCTCCCATTGTCTCCATGGACGGACCCTGGCCTCCCTCTGTCCACAGTGGTCTTTGTACCCAGCAGTCGCTTGGTGGCACCCTTAGCCCTCTCTTCCCGACACGCCTTTTCATTCTTTCCATGCTGGGCTGAAGCTTTTCAAAATTTTTACTTTCAGCTTCCCTTTGAATGATCAGTTTTGTCTTTAAACCACCTCTCCCCTCGCTCGTGTTCCTGTGCGCAGCTGAAAGAAGCCACACAGCACGTCGGAGGCTCTGCTGCTCAGACAGTTCTCCTGCCACATGTCCTAGTTCATCACTTTTTCAAAGTTTTTTTGGTGGCACTGGGGTTTGAACTCAGGGCCTCATGCTTGCTAGACAGGTGCTCTTTCCTGTTGAGTCGCTCCACCAGCCCTTTTTGGTGATGGGTTTTTTTTTTTTAGATAGGGTCTTGTGAACTATTTGCCCGGGGCTGGCTTTGAACCGTGATCCTCCTGGTCTCCTGAGTAGCTAGGATTACAGGCGTGAGTCACTGCTGTCTCGCCCTAGTTCATAGTTCTTAAGCTTGGCCTTCCACGAAGTCCTAGGACACAGTTCCACATGTTCTTTGTATTTGTGTAACAGGGATGGCCTTTACCCCAGTTTCCAGCACCTTCTTCCTTGTGTCCCTCAGGGAGGTGGTCGCCACCTTTCTGCATCATCCTGGGCACGACTGCTTTAGTGATCTCTCAAGATGTTCTCCTGTCCTCCTCCGAGCCCTTCCCAGAGCCACCTTGATTCTCTGTTCACAGCAACACAGACTTTTCCTGGCCTGTCCCTCCAACCTGTCCAGCTTCTGCCCACTTCCCAGTTTTGAGGCCACTTCCAGATTTTGTTGGAGCAACACCCCATCTCTCTAGTACCAATTTTCTGTATCAGTCCGTTAGTGGTACTGTAGCAGAATGCCAGAGACTCTTTCTTTATAAAGAAAAGAAATTTATTTCTTACAGTTCTGGAGACTGGGAAGTCCCAGGTGGAGGGTCCTGAATTTGGGGAGGACCATGCCCTGTCATGATGGGAGGGAGGGAGGGAGGAGGGGACGAGAGACAGAGAGACAGAAACAGAGAAACAGAGAGGGAAAAGGAGAGAAAAGACAGAGAGAAGATATATGTGTGTGTGTGTGTGTGTGTATATATATATATATGGGGAGAGAGAGAGAGAGAGAAAGATCAGAGTTTGCTTTCTTATTTTTGTGAAAGTACTGGTAAAGTTTATCAGGAAAGGAATTTAGCACACCAGGCTAAAAGTAGGGTGAAGTGGGGAAAAGAGGGAGAAAGATTTCCTGTCCCCATATAGGAAATGGGAGTAATGACTCCTGGAATTTGCCTTTATGGCAAACTCACTGAGTTGATGAGGAGCCCACTCCGGGGGTAACCGTGTGAATCCTGTCGTGAGGGCACAGCCCAGGACCTGCTTTCTCTAAGGCCCCCCCTGCCCCCCACCTCTCAGCACTGTCGTGTGGGGCTAAGAAGCCAACATATGCATATTGGGGGTCACATTCAAACCTCAGCAAGGAGCAAGCAGAGTGTCCCTGGGCTGGCCCCGGTGAGGCCTGATGTGGAACAGGCACTCTGACTTCTAGTCAAAGTTGTTACTTGCAGTGCTGTAGAATGTTCTGGGGTGAGAGCAGGGGTCCTCCGTGCTCCTATGTTCAGCTGGACACAGAGCCAACAGGGACAGGGATGGAGCCTGCTGCAGCTTCCCCACCAGTCCCCCCCCCTCCCCCAAAGTCCTGTCCTGAGCATCAGGCCTTGGATTTCCCAGTGTCTGAGGGACAATGTGCAGGGCGGGCTGAGCTGAGGAGGGAAGGAGATGATGAGTGGTTGACATTTTACACGTCAGTATGTATTTAGTAACACATATATTATGTACATTTATTCCATCATGTATTTGTGAGGGCTTGCAAGTGTATGTGTGACACTAAAACAGACATAATCCAAGACAGGGGAGAATAGAATTTGATAGAAAAGTCTCTGGGAGCCTGAATATTTGGCCTTCTGCTTCCTGGTAGTCAGAGTGAAAAGGGAAATAGAAGTTATAGTCACACGGTCCACAGAAGCGAAGCAGCACAGAGTCCCTGAGAAGGAGTGAGCTTCCCAGGAGGAAGGGTTTTGGGGAAAGGGACACCCACTCCCTGGTAGCCTGGCCAGTGGTGACACAAGGTTTATGCTGCAGCCTGGATTGGGGACAGGGAACCTGGAGTCCTTGGGTAGAGTGGAGCAGGGACCCTCCGAGTGAGTGCTGTGTCATCTGGTCCTTGAACTTGGCCTTGGGCCCCGGGAGGCAAGCCCAGTGCAAAGTGGGCCCTGCTTCAGGGGTCTGGCTGGCTCCAGGTGGGAGCTGCCTCTTCCAGCACAGGGTGACTCTGGGACCCTGGCACGGGACCCTCTGGCCAGGGCTGTGGGGTCACACTGGGCCTGTCTTCTGATGCTGTGGCCCCGGCTCTGGTTCTCCTGCCCAGGTGGGTTTGCGTGGCTGCAGGCTGGGCCTGCAGCCAGCTCTCCTCCCCTTGTCAAGAGCCTCTGTGTCTCCTCACTGCCTGCTCATGGCCCTGCTGCCTGGACCTGGCCTTGAGGGCTCTCAGCCTTTGGTTGAATCCCCTCCAACCCTGCAGGTGCTTGCTGACCTGGGTGAACCAGCCTCACCTCCTCACTGACCCTGAACCCCTCAAAGGCAAGTGGAGTTTCCTTTGCTCCCACCCAGTGCCACCTGGGCTCAGGGGTGGGTAGGGGGCTCTGTAAAGCCTTTCAGGGAAGGAGGGACAGAGAGAACGGACATTCAGCAATCATGGGGGGTGGGCTTTCCAGTTTTCAGAAGACCTTACATGTACTTGACCAAGTCCAGACTCAAAACAGCCCTGTAACACAGTGACATGCCGATGGTGACAAGGGTGCAGGCTTCCACAGTGCTTGCTGGGTGCCAGGTGCTGTTGGGATGATTTTACAGCCAGTTATTTAGTCCTCACACCCCATGATCTATTTTTACAGAAGGAACTAAAGCACAGAGGGGTTAAGCAACTTGCCCAAAGTACACAGTCTGTAAGAGGCAGAAGGAGGATTTGAACCTGGGAAGTCTAGACTCAGTAGAAAGGGAAAGGCCTGTCATTTATATTCTGTTACATTCTAAGCAGGGTTAGACAAGGGCTAACAAGGGATTAGTATGGCACACAGGAGGGGACAGGGACCCACAGAGGGTGAGGCCTACCTGAGGTCACACAGCTGGGAGGGAGTGGACAAGAAAGCCCCAAAGCTGGGGCTGGAGCTGCCCTTCCCTGGAGCCTGGGAGGAGGGTAGGGAAGAGGTGTGGAGGCTGCAGGGAGCCCTTTGCCATCACTCAGACCCTTCGCTGGGACTTCCCTCCCAGCCCTCAGTGGCCAAGGCTTGGGGCTCTGGCCTGGCTGGGAACTGGGTGTGCTCTGAGGCCGTGGTGCAGGCCTCCTGCTCTGGCCACTAGCTCCAGGCGTGGCTGTGATGAATGGGCTTCTCTGGGGGCTTAGCATTAATCCCACTGACAGGCAATGGGAAAGGCAGCTGCCTGGAGCCTACACCCGGGCAGGACCTATCACCTGCAGACATGGCTGGCCATCTGTGCCATGCTGGCAGCAGGAAGAGGCCAGATGTGAGGGAGGAGACACAGCCCCGACCCGGGGATCTTTCCCAAAGAGACCTGCTTTGTGGAGCCGCCTCCTCTCCTTCTGGGGGCTGCCCTTTGGTTTGTTGCAAAGCCCCATGGCGGAGGTTCCCACCAGGGAGAGGGGAACACTGGAAGAAGGCAAGCGTTCTCCCCACCCATCTTCACTGCAATGGGGCCTCTGGATGGGGTCAGGACCTCTGCTGACACCCCTGAAGGCTGAGTTTGGGTGATCTGGCCAGAGTAGGCTGTGAGGGGAAGGAGCAACCGGGGCCATGAGGCAGGTACCCCTGCCCAGGAGGGGGCACCGGCAGGGAGGCAGGAGGTACTTACCACCCCGGGTTATGGAAGCCCACCATGAGGGCTGTCATGGGCTCACCTCATCCCATCCCCCACAACGGCCCATGAATTTCTTCTGGCTTTATCCCCACTTTACAGATGAGGAAACTGAGCTCAGGGAGGGCTAAGTTAGAAAGCGGCTTTGCTACAGATGGGTTGGCAACCTTTGGCTAGTCCCGCCGTCCAGTTTTGCCATCTGAACAACGAGGACCAGGCAGACACACTTGAGGGCATGTGCTAGAAAGGTCAAGGTACCCAGATCTGAGGGGGCCCCAAGTTCACGGGGTGTCTTCCTGTCACAGGTCTGTGGTCTCTTTGCCCATGTGCTCCTTGAGTCAGGCCGTTTGGATGCCCCCCTACCCAAGGCCCAGTGAGGGGGTCCATGCAGGGAGGCCCCAGCCTTGTGGGCCTGTGTGTGTGCACGTGTGTGTGCGTGCACGTGTGTGTGCACGTGCGTGTGCGCATGTGTGTGTGCGCGCACGTGTGTGCATGTGTGTGTGTGCACGTGTGTGTGTGTGCACGTGTGTTAGGCCAGGGCTGGGCACCTGGTGGGGCTGCACAGACCTGGTGGCAACTGGACAGGAGGAAGGGACCACCCCTGTCCCTTCTGTCCCTGCTCAGGGCAGTGAGTGGGAGAGGCCCCAGGTGTCCGGGTTTGTGCCACTATTTATATCCGAGTCAGACACGCACAGAGGCTATTTCTGTGTTCCTCCGCCTACTGAGGCAGGGGGAGGGGAGAGAAAGTAGTCCATCTAAAAATACAACAGGAAAAATATCACCACTGAGCCGCGCCTGCTGAGATCTGTCTCGTTCTCTCGCCTCCGCCCCCGACTTACCTCCCAGCCGCGCCTCAGCTCTGTTTGCAGCCAGAGGCATTTGCCCTCCCCTTTCCTGCCATCTTGCCCTGGTGCCCCCATTGCACAGGTGGGGAAACTGAGGCCTGAGAGCCTTCCTTCAGTGGGACCACAGGCTCCCAGACTCACTCTTTCTGCTGCTGGCCCCTCATGGATGCCCCGGCAGGGTCTTGGCCTCTCTGTCCTGCTGGCTGTGAACTTGGGCCTTGGGTCAGGGCCTAGCTGTCGGTGGACTTCTCCAGTATCTACCCCATGAGCCTCAGTGTCCTCACTAAAGGAGGATGGTTGTGCCGCCTCTGGCAGACAGACAGTGGTGAGGGAGAGAGATGTGGGCAAAGCTGGTGACCTGGGGCCAGCACATAAAAGCCCACAAAGTCAGCCCTGGTGTCAGTCATTACTGTGGTCCTTCACCTGCGTCCTGGCCACAGAAATGACTTTCTCTGGGAGACTCTTGAGGACAGACCCGGTCTCAGCAGGTCTGCCTCCTGCTGCCCAGCAGGTCATCTGCCCACTCCAGCATTCAGCAGGTGACAGCATCTGATGTTATTTAAATTTGTCAAAGAAGGCACAGGACTCAGGTAATTCAGCCTGTGCCTGAGGTCAGCTTTCCTGCTGACCCTTCGCTGGGACTTCCCTCCCGGACCTCAGTGGCCAAGGCTTGGGGCAGCTGTGTTGGTCTTCATACTTCTTCCCCTCAGTGAGGCTCAGAGAGGGAAAGTGATGGTTCCTGGGTCACACAGCAGAGACAGTAGAATCTGGACCTTTGGAAAAAGAGGCAGGTTATAAGTGGTCCTCACCTGCTGTCCCCCTTCTGTGGGTGTGGGAGCCTCCATGGGACCTCAGGGAAAGGTCAGCTGTAGATTGCCCCTTCTGGTACCATGGGAGGGGCTGGCAGTCTCAGAGCCCAGAGAGCGCCTGCCCCTGGGTTTATTGAGTGACACAGGGAGCCCGTGCTGTGGACTGTTAAACCCCATGTTTTCACCGGGAAGCATCAGCTCCTGACCAGGCTCGCCTCTTCCTCACCCACTCGCTGTTCTCCACCCCTGGGTCATTTTGATGTTGTATAATTCTATCCAAGAATATTTCAGTGTACATCTTTAAAAGATAAGGCTCTCCCCACCCGCCCTGTTTTGGTGCAATATTGGGGTCTGAACTCAGGGTCTCGGGCTTGCTAGGCAGGTGATCTACCACTTGAGCCACTCCCCGGCCCTTTGTGATTTAAGTTATTTTTCAGGTAAGGTCTCTTGCTTTTTTGTCTGAGGCAGCCTCAGATCTCAGTCCTCCTACTTGCACTTCCTGCATAGGTGGTATTACAGTTTCGAACCACCACAACCAACTTGTTTATTGAGATGGGGTCTCCATAACTTTTGCCTGGGCTGGTCTCAGACCACAGTCCTCCCAGTGGAATTGCAGGTGCAAGTCACTGTGACTGGCTGATTAGGACCCTTTAAAAAAAAAAACAGTCCATATTTCCACACCTTAAAAATCAAATGCTGCCTGGAACTGGGGATCTATTACCTGATTCACTCTTTAAAGTTACCTTGAGGTGGAGCATTTTGAGCATTTTGAGTATTAGCATTTTATAGATGAGGAAACTTGAGGTCCAGAGAGGTTTGGACATGGGCTTGAAATCACACAGCTGGTAAGTGACCAAGCAAGGATTTGCACCTGGGCCACCTGACTACAAAGCCAGTGGTCATTTCTGTTTGCTCTGCTGAGCAGGGCCCAAGTCTGCCCTCTGTCACCCCAGAAGGGTTGCTAAGCCCCCGTGGCCTGGGAAGGCTCTGAGCATATTCTTGTGGGTAAAGTCCAGTTCCTGGGCCTCCTGACAACCTGAGTGCAGGCTGGAGGCGCGGCCAGCTGCATGCAGAGCCAGGGCTGTGAGGGGTCCGGCTGCCCGGAGCGAGCTGTCTGCTTGGGACATGTCGAGCTTTACGGCGACATTAACAAGCCATTTAAAAAGTGCTGACAGCACACTTTGGAAGCTCCTATTTAAGATGTACTAAAAAATAAGCACCTTTTCAGGGAGGGAGCTGCAGTACGTCTGTGAAATATGTTGTGGTGTCACCTACGCATGTGTCACCCTGCAGATGCTGGAGGTGGTGACAGTGGGAACAGCCAGCACCCTGTGTCACCCTTCCTGGGTGGCCTTGGAAGATGGCAGGTGCTTGGTGAGCAGGTGGATTGTCAGCTCTGCGAGAGGAGGCAGAGGGGGCTCTGCAGCTTTGGTGGTGTTAGATGGTGGGGTGTGTGGGTCAGAGGAAGTTACCTGTGCCCATTTCACAGATGGAGAAGCCGGGGCCCAGAGCAGGCGTGAGAGTTCTACGATCACACATCCTGAGAGCTGCCCTGAGCCCAGCCCCAAGCCCGAGGGGATCAAGGTACAGGAGGGACTGCTGCCTTTCTCTCCCCTCTGCCTCCATCACAACGACCATTCTCAGGTCTAGGACAGGCCTGGACTTGGCACAAGCCAAGCGCTGGGGATACAACAGTGAGCAAACAAAAATATAAGCAAACCATCCAACAAACCAAAGAAATAAAGGAAAAGTCTCTGGAGGTCCATGGAGCTTAGAGTTAGTGATGGGGACTAAAAGTAAACGAGAGTGCCTTGCGGTGACAAAACTGCTGGGCACCTGCAGGTGTGAGAGGGTTTGAGAGGGGACCAGCCAGTCCTTGGAGGTGGAGAGGGTTTCCTGAGGAGGTGACCCCTGGCTGAGCTCTGCAGGATGAATGTGCTCAGCGAGGGTGCGAGGTGGCTGGAGGAATGAATGCCACAGGCGGAGAGAGTGGCACAAGCAAAGGCCCTGTGGTGCAAGCTTAAGGGGGTTTTGCAAGGCCAGTGTGGCTAGAGGGGACCTACGTGGCTGCTGTAGTAGGAGATATCGTCTCCAGGGGACCCATGAAGGAGTGGACTGGGGTAGGGAGGGCTATGCACTTGGATTTGCGGTGTAGATAATTTTCTAGCTGTTATATAGGAAAATGGTCCGACTTTGAATGAAAGGTGGATGGGGAGGGTGAGCGTGCAGACGCAGGTGGAAGGGGCTGCGGTTTGGACCCTGGGCCATGGTCCCAGGAGCCCCTACTTTCTGTTCTCCAGGTCCTCCCCTCTGGCCTGCTGGTCCCAGAAAGTCTCAGCAGGCACCTGAGAGGGGCAAGGTGGCTGCCAGTCTGATGTGACTTCCCTTCCTTTTCTAAGAGGTCTGGAGGCCAAGCCAAGGCCAGTCACAGAAGAGGCTGTGGTGGGGCACCACGCCTTGGGGCGACCCTTCCCGGGATGCACCTGGGGATGCAGCTGGGAATGGGTGTACAGGCGTGGTGGCTGCCACAGCTGCGGGTCCCCTTTGAGGTCTACCCCAGGGAGGAGCCGGTGCCCGAGAGGGGAAGGGAGTGCAAGGGAAAAAAACAGCTCGAGTTCCTTAATTATGACCAATTGTGACAGCTTGCATCTTTAGTCTGAGAAGTATCTATGGGATAAGGACTGCTTTTCTCAATCGGGATAATTATGTTAATTAAAGTGCTTTCTTTATAGCAGTTCTGATTAATAAAAACAGTTCCACTGCTATCTTCAAACACTGTAACCTTCTGTTGCACGGGGAAGGAGGTCCTTCCTCAGCAATTTATGATTCTTCATGGGGATCCAACAGGCGACCTGCTGCCAGGGTGGCCAGCAGCGGGCACTTAACTTGGCCCTTACCTGTGGGGATGGAGGCAGACGGAGGGGACCCAGAGGGTGGCTGGCCTGGCCATGGGCTGGCCGACCCAGGGCACCATACTGAGTGTGCTGGAAAATGAAAATACCACTTATTTCTGTAGTTACTGTTTACTTCCTCTGGAAAGCATCAGGATAATTAACGAGTCCCCAATTAAGAAAACTTACACGTGGGGGAAGAAGGTGTCGGGCTGGGAAGGCTTCCGGAGCAGAGGGTGCGTAGGGCTGCGTGCACCTCTGGGCCTGCAGCTGGGCTAGGAGCAGGATCCCTAATAACCAGGGAGGAGGTGTTGGGAGTGATGGAGCCAGGGAGAGACAGGCAAGAAGTGCAGAGGACAGGGCTGTCACCCAGGCCACTCTGAGAGCCATTGGGCTGGGCCTTGGCAGCAGAGTGAGCTCAGGTCCCAGCTCCTCTGCACTCACAGTGTCACTCTGAGCACCATCGCTCCTCAGCTGGCCTGGGTCAGAGGCAGAATCTGCTCATAGACAGCGTGCGTGTACAAGGGAGAGTGGGAGCATGTCTGTGTGCATCTGTGCGTACGTGCGTGTGGGTATGAGTGCCTGTTGTGCATGTGTGAGTGTGTTGTGTGTGCACAAGCGTTCACGCGTGTGCTAACAGTGAGTGTTGAGTGGAAGTGTTCGTATGAGTGTGTACAGGTGTGTGAGTGGGTGAGTGTATGTAAATATGGCTGTGGACATAAGCGTGTGCTGCGTGTGAGTATAAGTGTGAGTGTATTCGTGTGTGTACTCTGGCGTTTGTATGTGTACACATGTGAGAGTACATGGGTTTGTGTGTGAGTGTGTGAGCACTGAGTGTGGTGAGTATGCGTGTGGGTACGTGTGAGTGCACGAGTCAGCATGCATGTGTTCGTGTGTGAGTGAGTGTGTGCATGGTGGTGTGTACAGATTAATTCAGTACGATCACGTGGGTGTGTGTTGGTAGCGTGTGCACGGGTGTTCATGTCTGCATGGATGAGAGTATGTGTGTAAATTGAGCAGGTGCACATGCATGTGTGTGTGAGCGTGAGCATGTGTTCATGTGTGAGTGTGGACGGCGAGCGTGTATAACCATGAGTGCTGTTCGCACGCGTGTGTGTGAGGAGCATGGCTGTGTCCTGGACACGGGGCGAGGCATGCGTCTCACATGCACTGTTGGAGGATGGCACTTCTGGTCCAGAGCAGACTTGTAGAGTTTGGGAAGTCAGAAGCCCTGGCCGCTCTGGGCCCGAGGAGTGGCCGAGCTGGCAGAGGGGCCTCTTCCCTTTTGCCCTGTGTCGCCTCCCCTCCTGTCTTCATCACAGCTGGGATGGCCACTGGGCCTCAGCAGACTGCTGTGCTCTCGCCCCACCCTGAGCTGGGGTCTGCCCGGGCTATAGGGCCTGGCATGGAGAAGGACACTTGGGACCCGGAAGAAGGGGGCACCTCAGCTGCCCACTGTCCCTTCTGAAGGGACTGCATGGGTGGGGTCCAAGAGGCCCCAAGTGTGCGGTTCCCGACAATGTCCACAGCCAGGCATTCGGGTAACATAGCTATGGGTATACATGTGGGCCTGTACAGCTGTGTGCATGCACACAAGTGTGGGCACGTCCACCCAGCATGCCATTGTGTGTACACACGACATGTGGTGTGTGTACCTATCCTTGTCTGCAAATGCTGGCACACGTGCACATACAGGCGTATTTGTGCAGATGGCCACAGGTGTACATGCACTGTGGGCGTGCTCCGCACACATGTGTGTGCCCATGCACTGTACACGTGGCTGTTTAACACGTGTGCCAGGGACCACACATCTTCATTCTGACCCTATATGTCCACGTGTGTCTTCCCTTGTAGGCTGCCTGTACAGTGGAGGCACACAGGTAGTCCCTCCTTGGGCCCTGCTTGTCCGGGCAGGTGGGGACAAGTCTGAGGTGGCTCTGAGCAGCTGGTGCCATCTCTAGCGATTGTGAGTCCCTCTTGGGAGCCAGCTTCCAGGGAGGGCTTGACCCCACTCCAGCTCACAGGCCTCAGCCCTGGGAATCCTATGCCTTGGGTAGCCTGCCTGTGACTTCCCCACCCAGATGTGCTGGTTGCAGAGAGGGGACCCTCATGGCTGGGGATGGTCCCTTCCCCACCATGCCATGGCAGGATGGAGCCTGGGTTGTGCCGTGGGGTTGAGCAACACTAGGGGAGCATCCAGGGCCCGTCTGCTGGATGGCACAGAGGGACACCTGCTGGACACCCAGGGCTGCACCTTCTTCTTCCTGGGAGCCCAGGAGCGCCCTCCGCCACTGCTGCCTTCCTCCCCATCCCTCACCCCCTTGTCTGACAGGCTCCTGCTGAGCTCCTGACCTTTGACCCTTAAGCACCCTTGCTTTCAGACAGGGCCGCCCTGACCCTAAGAAGCAGGTGCTGGTGGAGGGGCTCAGGCCCTGCCGTCCTGGGTAGAACACCCCAATGCTCTGCAGACACTGGTGGCTCCTACCTGTGTGTGGTGGCCAGCCTGGTACTGGCTGGGACTCGGCCTGCTCCCCAAGCCTGCCTGGGGGGGGGCTGCCCCCCACCTCTGCTGTATTTATGTGTCTATTTTATGATTTCAATTTTTAATGCCTCTGCTCTTTGAAGACGCTTAATGCTTTGGAGTGGAACATTTCCTTCCAGGACCTGAACGCAGATTGAGGACAGAGCAATAAATCAACTAATAACTAGAGCCTCATTTTCTGCTCCATGGCAGAGTTAACCCCTGCCTTGCTGCTCTCCTCCCAGTGCGGCCCTGCTGCCCCAGCTCCCCTCCTCTCCTTGCCTCCCAGCCTTCCTCCTCTCTTTTGTTTACACTTGTATTTGTTTTCTCTTCACATTGTTTTTTGCTTCCTGACCTGCTCAGAGCAAGTAGGAATAGGGGAAAGGTCTGGAACTGGGGGCTATGGAGGGAGCCCTGGGATAGTGTGGGAAAGGATTTGTCTGGAGCTCCCTAGACCTGAGTGCTGGTCCAGTTTTACCCTAACATGCAGTCTGACTAAGGGGAGTGACATCAAAGTCAACTTATGCAAAGGAACTTTGTCACAGGGGTGGACCAGGACTTGAACTCAGCATCTAGGACAAACCTGACATCAGAGGTGGGCAGTGCCTGGGTCTCCCCCTCATTCTGCCCACTGTGGCTTAGAGAGGAGGAGAGGAGAGGGACTCTCAGATGTGGAACTGGTGCCAGATGGCTCTTCATTCAACTGTGTGTACCCAGGCCTGTGTTCACTAATGCTACATGCGTACACATGTTTGCACGTAACTCTGCATGTGTCTTGGCCTTGAGGGTCATGGAATACGGTCACCAATCACCCAGGATGACTCCTGAACCTCCATAGGACTTGTAGAAAGGCCTAGACTGAGGTGCAGTGTCTGCACTGAGAGGCCTGAGTGGTGCAGAGTCGGGGTTAGGAGCAGAGACTCTGGGGTCACACTGCTTGAGTCAAATCTGGTTTTGCTGTTTGCTGCTGTGTGGCTTTGGACAAGTCATTAACCTGTCTGTTCTTCCGTTCCTCTTTCTATAAAATAAAAGGTGAGAATAGAGCTTCTCTTGTAACGCTGTCATGCAGATTAAATGAGTTCATTGCTTGGAAAGTGCCTGGCACACAGCAAATGCAAAGTTAGGCATCTGCAGTTGGTATTACAGGGCACACACGCTTGAACTTGCTCCTCTCCTCTCACCAACTGCCCCTGAAACACCAGGACCTACTAGGCATGGGTTCCCAGGCCCGCGGGCCTCCAGCTCCTGGTGTGTTCACTGCCCACAGGTGAGGAGGAGTCAGCGCCCCTCAGGGCGACCAGCAGGTGTGGGTAGTCCTGTAAGAACTGGCATAGCACTTCGCTTCAGATGGGCAGGGAAGAGGGTAGGGACAGGCAGGGAGTATGTGGACAGCACCAAGGCCCAGCTGGGGTGTTTAGGTTGAGTCAGAAGAATTTAGGGAGCCACTGCGGACATCAGCATAGGGAGGGAATGGGCATGTCTGGCAGGCACTTTTGTGGTACTAGGGTTTGAACTCAGGGCCTACACCTTGAGCCACTCCACCAGCCCCTTTTTTTGTGATTTTTTTTTTTTTTTTTTTTTGAGATAGGGTCTCACGAACTGTTTTCCTGAGCTGGCTTCAAACCTTGATCCTCCTGATCTCTGCGCCCTGAGTAGCCAGGATTACAGGCGTGAGCCATGGCACTCAGCTTGATGTGCCATCTCTCTCCATGGAGAGGGGGGTCAGCATCTGAGCATGGTTCAGGGACTTGCCATGGCACCCACGGTGTTCATGGTAGAGGTGGGGTTTGAATTGGTGCTGACTGACCTTGAGCTCTGTTCACTCCACTTACGGCTACATCCCAGCATTGCAGGATGTCCTACTCTGTCTGGATGCCTCCGAGGACCAGGAGCTGGTCACCTCTCAGGACAGCCCGTGATATTTCCTATGACCCCACTCCTTCTGTCAGTGAGACTCAGGCTAAGCCAAAGTCTGGGTGCTGCAGCTCACCCCTTGGCTCACCCTGCCCAGGCCATGCCGGGTAGGGCTGCACGTTCCCTCCAGTGCCCACTGCTGTGACAAAGGGCAGACAGTGCCCCACACTGAGCACCTGCTGTGTGCCAGACACAAAACATGACACTGTCAAGATCCTGTCTGGGACCACAGACATCTGCAGAGTAGGCAGGTCATCCCAGGAGCTCAGCACTCCAGACCCCAGGCCCGTGGTTGGCCTCCAGGACATCCGGGCATGTAAACAGCTGACTCCAGCTGGTGATCATTTTAGCATGTTACGCCTGGTGTCTTACAGGGGACATAAAACAGCCAACTTCTGCTGGAGACAGCTCCCAGCCAGACATGGGGAATGAGCACGTCGCTAGTGCATCTCCTGGGTATCAGTTATTGTTTAGGGGCAGAGTAGCACATGTGGGTGTCGGGAGATGTGTACACACTGCTGGCACAGGCGAGCTGGTCTCATCCGCAGAGAGAGAGAGAGAGAGAGAGAGAGAGAGAGAGAGGGAGAGGATGCGGGGGTGCTTCTGCAGTCGTGCCCACTCATGGGATGGTGCCTACTATGCACCAGACGCTGACTGCAGGAGGTGGGCAGTGATGGGGTGAACGGGGAGGGACTCCTGGCTTCCTCAGGTGGGGAGCACCTGTGGGAAGCCCTGAGTTGGGAAGAGGAGACAGTGCGATGGGGGAGAGAGTGCCACATGCAGGCATGCACGTCGGCACTCGGGGGGCCAGGTGATGTTTTCCAAGTGATGGTGACGCACATTTAACAGGTTAGGCAAGGGGGTGACTGATCTATGCTTTAAAAAGGTCTCTTGGATTCTTGTAGGAAGGGCCAGGAGAGGGTAGAAATGGGGTGACACAGAAGTGATGGAGGCCTTGGTCAAAATGGTAGCCATGCCACCGAGAGGTGGGTGATTCCAGACCACCATGGAGGAAGAATTGGCTTGGGGGGGTCATGCAGGAGGCAGAGGAGGAGAGGAGGGGGCTTCTCCTCCATTCCTGGCTTGAGCTATGGCAACCCTTTCCTGAGATGGGGAGGAGCAATGGAGGGCCAGGACTGGGGATCAAATAGGAGGGTTTTTTTTTTTTTGGCAGTACTGGGTTTGAACTCAGGGCCTCTCTGCTTGCTAGGGAGGCGCTCTACCACTTGTGCCTCGCCCCCAGCCCTTTTTGCTTTAGTTTCTTCAGATAGAGTCTTGCATTTTTAACCCATGGCTGGCTTCAGACCATGATCCTCCTATCTACACCCTCCATGTAGCTGGGATCACAGATGTGCACCACTATGGCTGACTTGTTGGTTAAGATGGGGTCTTGCTAATTTTTTGCTCAAGCCAGCCTTGGACCATCATCCTTCTGATCTCTGCCTCCAGAGTAGCTGGGATTGTGAGGCCTGAGCCACCACCCCCACCAAATGTATCCTATTTTTAATGTATAGTAGATTAGGACTTCCTATTTAGTCCCGAAGTCAGATCCTTAGAAACCTCTTATAAACTGAAAAAAAAAATATGATGACTTTTACATGCATATCAGCAGGTTCAGGGGCCTGGTGGGGAAGGGGGTGAAATTAAGAAGAAAAATGCTTAGAAAAGGCCAAATTCTATTTATTTATTTATTCATTCATTCATTTATTCAGGTGGCAGTACTGGGGTTTGAACCCAGAACCTCATGCTTGCTTGGCGTGCATTCTACCATGTGAGCCACGCCCCCTAGCCTTTTTTTTTTTTTTTTTCAGGTAGAGTCTCTGGTTTTTGCCAGGCCCTTCAGGACTACAGTTCTTTCACCTGTGGCCCCGACATAGCTGGGATCACGTGTGCACACTCAACACCCAGCTTCTTGATTGAGATGGCGTCTCACTGACTTTTTTGTGCAAGGAGGCCTTAAACCTCCATCCTTCTGATCTCTGTCTCCTGAGGACCTGGGATTACAGGCATGAACGACTGTGCTCAACAGGAGTTCATTTTTACCTCCTCCCACAGAACTGTCCTGTGGGCTGTGGGGTTCACCAGCCTGCAGCTTCTGAGAGAGGTTGGAGCAGCAGTTTTACGTAGTGCTTATAGACCCTGCATAGCCAAAGTCACCCAGGAAGCCACATGGAGGTACAAGGGGGCACCCAGCCTGAATGCTGGCTCACTTCTGTGCAGAGCCAGGGAAGGGGAGCCCTGCAGGAGACTGAGGCACATCTAGGGCCAGGGGGCAAAGCCAGGGAGGTGTAGCAGCCTTAACTGCTGTGTTGTGTACCTCCCTTAGGGCTGCTTCTAGTACAGGGTCAAGACCAGCCAACTGACATTGGTGCAGTCCACAATCAAAGCTTGTTCGGATCTCACCTGGTAGACAGGCACCAGGTGTGTGCATGTGTGTGTGTGTATGTGCGCGCATGTGTGTTTCTGTGCAGTTTTGTAACGGCTCTGCGTAACTGACAGTCAAGCAAACCACAGGGCTCCCTGGTGCCATGATACCTCCCCTCCCCCTATGGACTTGGCTTCCATCTCTGTAATGATGCTATTTCACAAGTGTTCCTTGCATGAAATCACACAGTATATAACCTAAGATTCATTTTTTTATTTGTTTCTTTGAGACAGGGACTCCCTATGTTGCCTAGGCTGGCCTCAAACTCACGATCCTCCTGCCTCAGCCTCCTGAGTGCAGGGAATACAGGTGTGGCCATGACACTGGCTTGAGGCTGATTTTTTTTAAACAGCATAATTAAGGGAGGGGGTTTCTAAAGAGTGACAGACACCAGCCCGTGACTGCTGATGGGAAGGTGAAGGGTCTAGAAAAGACAACAAGATGGGTGACACCAAAAGACACATTCTTGGGGACCAGAGGTGGGTTCAGAGACCAGGATGCTCTGGATGGGAAAACAGGCATGGAGAGGGTGAGCAAGGTTCCAAAACAACAGACCCCTCCACAGCTCAGCAAGTCAGTAAGGGCCCTAGGGAGGGGCCCTGCCAGTCACTCACTCACTGCCAGGGGGTCACATTCTGGAGCCAGAGTGTTGTCTGGGCTCGAGTACTGCCTTGTCACCTACAGGCTAGGCCTTGCTTCCTCCTGATAGAAAATCCCGATAACAAATCCTATTGCAGACTGAGTCCTGGGCCGGCCCTGTTCACAGACAGGAAGACTGAGGCTGAGAGAGAGGGATTGACTTTGGCAGCCCCCAGAGGCCCCAGCCTCTGAGTCAGAGCCTGTGGCCCTGTCCCAGGGCTCCTTGGTTTCCCACAGTCTTCCCAGCATACCGCTCCTCCTGCCCACCCTCCCTGAAAACCACATGCTCTTGTCCAGTGTCACTCTGGATGGAAGGAAGTGGTAAAGGACTCATCCTCTTGTTGCAGATGGGGAAACTGAGCACGGGATGGTGTCTTCTCTTCCTGTGCCCCCAGACTGCCAAGGGAGCAGGGGATCTTTGTTATCAGCCAGTCTTCACTCCAGGGAACATGGAGGTGACGCAGAGGCTGCTCTTGTCCTTAGGCTACTGTATCATAGAGGAGGCAGGAGAAAATAATGAGCAAAGATGGTGCATTAATCGCGTTGTACAGGGTGTGAAGCAGTAGTTTAAGGAAACAGATTTGGTGCTGGAAATTCTTCAGAAGAAAAAAAAGATCCAGCATCTTCACTGGCAAAGGGACCAGGTGGGGCTGGGTTTTTGAAGGATGGTGGGGGTTTAGTGAAATGGAGGGGAGGGAGAGAGAGTCCTGGGGGGGAAGAGGGGAGAGGAACTGGGCACAGAGCAGGCAGAGAGAGAGGGCGTGCTGCCAGAGCAGCAGAGGCAGAGGCCCTGTGGGCCGGCTTCTGTGGATGTCTCAATCCTCTCTCAAGACTGGTAAAGCCGAGGCCCCCAAGGCTGGCGAACAGATGCCAACGGCAGGAAATTGGCAGCAGGTCCTCCATGCCCAGCGTGATCCAAAGCTGCCACGAGCAGAGTTGGGGCGTTCTGCAGTCTGGGGTGCCCTTGAGCTGAATGCTCTGCAAAGTGGGGCTCCCCGAGCCCTGTCCTGCTTCCCAGATGGGCTGCAGGAGGTGTCTGGCAGCCCTGCATAGTCCCCGCCACCCCCAGCAAAAACCCCAGGTCAACACACGGAAGGAAGGAGTGGAGGGGACGGCCTGGCTCTCTAGTAGAGACAGCACAAACTCAAGCGCGTCAGAAAGCAGAGTTTCGGGAGAGCCTTTGATTTAGAGAGCAAGGTTTTGGCATCAAACTGTGATCAGAGCACAGAGGCTGCTGCCAAGAGCCTGTAAACCTCATGAATCTGATGCCTCGTGTTCAAAGAGGCACTAATTAGGAGCCTGGCCTCTCGACCAGCTGGGTGGCCCATTGTTCCTGCTGGACACGTCACACAGGTGACTTCAAAGTCCCCTCCTCACGTTCCATCCCTCAGCCACTCTGCCAATTAGCCAGCATTTGGAGCTGGGCTCCCAGGCCTGAGACAGCCTTATGCCCTCACTCCATTTGGTGCCTCTGCAGAGCTGACCAGGCCTGGGAAGGAACCTCATGCCTCATGTGGGTAGCTGAGGGACACCCCAGGCAGCCCCTGCTGCCCCAGAAGGGGCAGAGACGCTCTTCCTGGTTGCAGTGTCCTCTCTTCCTCCACCTTCAGGGTCTTCCCCTCCTGACTGTCTTCCTGAGGGGCCTGGATGGCCAGCTGGCGGTCCAGCTTGGTTTGGGGATTCCCTGTGGGTCTCCCTAGGTCACCTGCTCTTTATACACTCTGTCCCCATGAGAGGTGAGCTCGTGCCAGGGTGCTGCCTACCCTCCACTGTGCACACAGAAGGTGTGCTGTAGTGGCCACTGGGGCTTCTCTCTTCACCCAGTGCCATCTGAGTCTGGTGGCTCCACCAGGACACATAGAGCAGTGCCTGACAGCACCATTGAAGCGTTTGAGGCAGTATTGGGAAGGCCTTCCCACAGCAGTGTGTCACCTTCACTCTGGAACTGCTGGGTCTGGCAGACTGGATTTTTCTGCCTTCTAGGATGCTAAGCTGCAGCTGAGTTTGATCCAGGGAAGGAGTAAAGGGAGAGCAATGGTCCTGCAGGAAGAGCCATGCTGGCTGCCAGGATTCCAGGCCTGCTGCTGGCTCTCACTGGCTACCTGTGCTCTTGGGCAAGTTATTTGCCTCAGTTTCCAAATCTGTGCAATGGGAATGCTAACTCTGCTGTGTTCTCTTTCCCAAGCTGCATACCATGAGGAACTTGCTCTGGAAGCCGTTCTGACTGCTTTTCTGACACTTGGCTTTGATTGCATGCTCTGGAAGTAGGGGGCTCACCACCTTCCCAAGCTTCCTTGCCACTTCTGGATACTTGCAGTCATTAGAATGGTCACTTCATAGGTTTCTTGGGGCGACCATAATAAGTTGCCACAAACCTGGTGGCTTCAAAAACAGTCAGATCACTCCTTATAGTTTTGGAGGCTCAAAGTATGAAATCAAGGTGTGGCCTGGTCACCTCAAGGGTAGGGTCTTTCCTTGCCTCTTTGGCATGCTGTGACTTGCAGTGTGTCACTCTGATCACTGCCTCTGTCTTCCTGTGGCTTCTCCCCTCTGTGTGTCTATGAACAAATTGATCTTTCTCTCTCTGTATTTTTTTGGTGGGTTGGGGTTTGAACTCCAGGTTTCACGCTTGCAAAGCAGGCGCCCTACCACTTGAGCTACTCCTCCATCCATTTTGCTCTGGTTCTTTTGGAGATGGGGGTCTCGTGAACTATTTGTCTGGGCTGGCCTCAAACTGTGATCTCAGCCTCCCAAGTAGCTGGGATTATAGACGCAAGCCACTGGCACGTGGCTAAGATGATTTCTTTTGAAGGGACACCAGGCACTGGGCCAGGACCCACTCTGTTCCAGGATGACTACCTTTTGCCTAGTAATGTCTGCAGAGGCTTGGGAGTGCTCTTCCACCCAGTTCCTTGGTCCCGTTCTCTGAGGCCAGACCTACTCCACAGGTCCTGCCCTGCCCCTGCCCAGCCTGGCTCTTTCAGCCTCCTCTGCCCAGCATGGGTCCAGCCTCCTCATGCCCTCTCTGTTCTTTGGGGCACCCCAGACTGCTGGTGGCACAAAAACTTTTCTGGCCAAGTTGCCGTTCCTGTCCCAAGGTTCCTCGTCCATCCTTCTCTTGTCACTTGCCTTTTAGATGTGCAAACTCCCATTGCCTCACTCCAGGGCTCAGCCTGGGTCCCACCAATTACCAGCTGTCTTGATGTCTAACACCATAAACCCCTCCACCTCATTACAGGAAATTTCTTCTGAATGGCCTTTAAAAACCGTCTCATTACACAGGAAGAACTGTAATTACCTCACGCAAGACAGATTCTGGACAAGCTGGTGTCGCTGCTGTCAAAACCGTGGGACTGGGCTCACCGCCGGCTGGTTTGGCCACTAGAAGAGGGTACCTTCTCCTTCATGCCATCCATCCCATCCCTTTGTGGCTGAGACCTGGTCATTCATGTCTCCGTTGGTGACTGCAAGAGGTCACGTCCTCCCACAGACAGAGCCAAACTGTCTTGGATTGGGATCCATGCCCCTGTCTGGTATCCTGGCAGAGCCTGGTGGTCAGAGCACACCCCCCACCCCGGCATTCTTGGTCTGCTCTTCCTGTTCCAAGCCCACCCTTCTGGAGGCAGGTGGAGCCCGTCCAGTGGTTCTAGAATACCACAAGGCGGTGGGACTCCAGAGGTCAGTAAGTCCAGCCCCTGCTCAGCAGCCTTCCAAGGTGGGCAGGATCTCATCTTTTCCTGGGATCAAGGTTTCTCCTCTGCCTGTCTAGAGATTTCCCTGGGGTCAGCTGAAATCCCTGTTACCCGTGCTGCCCTGACCTTAAGCTCCATCTCTTCCTGGTGGTGCAGCCACGGGCGAGTCACGTGGTCCTTCTGAACTGTTTCCTCATCTGCAGAGTGCTGGGGATCATTTCTGCCCTGATCAAGGGCCATAGTGAGCAAGGGCTGTGGCCACAGGTGCTGGGTACCTGGCATTGGCACAGAAAAGGAAGTGAATCCATGTTACTTTCCTTTCCTGGGGAAGTTGACCGCAGAGGCCTTTTCTTCTCCTGTCTGCATGATGCTGGACCACGTGACAGGAACGTGTGGCATGGAGAACTACCCTGCATCCTTTGGCGGCACTTGGTGGCACAGGGCTCCTCCTCCCGTGTTCTGCCCTGCCACCCCAGCCCAGGGTGTTGGGCTTGTGAATGTGTATGTGTGTTGGGGGAGGTGGTTGCAGATGGGCCAGGCCAGACTACAGGCATAGCTAGGGTCACTCCTCAGGCTGCCAGCTGAGAGGGACCATGCTGGGGAAACCATGGTTCTATGGGTCTGTTTGTACCTGACCTCAATCTCCATCATCCTGACAGCTCCTGAGACCACCTTGGTCCCCACTGACTAGTTAGGTGACCTGCAACCAGAGGGTAGTGGCGTGAGGAGTGTCATCAATCTCCACAAAGCCTGGCAAAGCGACTCCCTTGGGTGGAGGCGGGGGTTGCTGTCCAGTGATAGAATAGCCACTGGAGAGGCCATGTTCCACCTACATAGACTGTGGGTGAGGAGGCCCCTAGGTGGGGGGCACAGATTACCCCAACCACCCACCTCTGTCAGCACATCACTTCTCAGCACAGGCACCCTTCCAGAGCTGCCAGGTTGCTAGGTGCCCCCACTGTGCGCTCATTCAGCCTCCTGGATGCCACCCAAGAGCTCTCTTTGCACGCACCCTATGTGCAAATTGGAAGGGGTTATATTTGTGTCTGTGTCTCTTCCTGGAGGTATGCAGGGAGCCAGGTTGGACTTGTGTCCCCTCTCCCCCTAGCTCCCCAGGTCCTCAGTGGGGCCTGCCGGGTGCAGATTTGCTCAGTGCAGGAGTGTGATCGCTCTCACAGCTAGGCCCCCACAGCCTCTAGGGGCTCCTCCCTCTACCTTCTCCCTGAAGACTGTCCTGGGGGGTGGCCAGGGATGGGCAGAGCCAGCTGGGAGCAGGAGGGGCTGGTCTCTTGACACAAGGGACCATGTTTGGCCACTGTTTTGCATACACTCCCAGGTTCCATGGGGCTGGGGAGCTCAGGACTGCATCGTACAAGCAGCGGGGCTGGGTCAGGGTGGAACTGATGATGCGTGAGGGCATTCTGGACCAAGGAAGTAGCACGAGCTAAGGTGTCGGTGGACGTCCCTGGCCTGCTGCTGGGAGGACAAGAAGGGTCAGACTGAGAAACGTGAAGGGCCCCAAAAGCCAGGGAACACATATCATTTGGCTACTTTCTTGGACAGCACTTTTAGAGTCATGGTGGTTCCATTCCATGACTTGAGTCCACAAATCCTGTGTGGAAGACCCAACCCTGTCCAGCCACCCCTTCCTGAGGTCACATTGCCCTGAGTTGGGCTTCCTGCAGGGAGTGTGCCCCTGAAGGGTAAGGTGCAGTGGACAGGGCCAGGGATGAGCCAGGGCCTGCCAGAGCCAGCACTGGGACAGGCGCAATCTGAAGGGCAGCCTGGATTGTTTTGCTTTGCCTCTTCCTCCTTTCCTTCCTCCCCCTCCTCTCCCTCGTCCTTTCCCCTCCCCTGTCTCTTTCCTGGAGCATCAGGAGACGTGGGCATACCCTCTCCCTCCCAGCATCCTTGCCTGCTTCTTGCTACCTACTGAGGTGATTTGCTTCTAGAACACCCAGCCCCTGGCACAGTCTCAGTCCTGCAGGCTCTGCTCTGCTTACTCCCCGGCTGTGCTGGCCCCTGCAGGGGACCTGTGTGGCATCCTGGCATAGCCGCAGCCTTGGGCATTGGCCAGGGAGGCAGAGCTGAGCCTATCTGGGTGTCTGTGTCTGCCAAGGCCTCCTCTGGGACTCTGAATGTGGCTTCCAAGATGGGTTGGAGAGCAGGGAGGGTGGACTCTCTGCTCTGCTCCTGAGTGATGGACCTCAGTGGGAGAGTCCTGATTTTTGAGCACCTCCTGTGTGCCAGGCTCCATGCTTGATAGTGGGGATGTGGTGAGCAAGGCGGTGAGGCCCCTACCTTCGAGAAGCTCAGTGTTTGTGGTGGTGATAAGGACAGATACTAAAGTAAAGTGTCATTGTAAATTGTGACAAAGGTTAAGAGAACGTGGAGGTGGGGGAGGCTGCTGGCCAACTGAGATAGGGCAATCTGGGAGGGCTTCTCTGTGAAGGTGTCTTATCCTGCAGACGACTGAAGAGGAAGTTGCTGTGTGCCAGGAGAGGTGGAGCATTCCATGCCTGGGAGAGCCTGGGAGTGGAAGAGCTGAAGGACACTGGTGGGATGGGAGGAGGAGGGCAGGATGAGGTGGGGCTGCAAAGGAGGGCAGGGCTGGATGAGGCCATGGTGAAGAAGGTGGAAGAGGAGTTAAGTTTGGAGGAGCAGGAGAGGCTCCCAGGTTTCTGGCTGCACAGCTGGAGATTTTCACAGAGGCCAGACCCTGGAGGTGGGGAGGAGGGTTTGAGATGATGAAGGTTGAAGGGTTTGCAGTTGATTCTGGGGAGATGGCAAGGAAATGGGGATCTTAGCTGGAGCCCCTCTGTGGTTGACATATTATCCCCAGGCTATGAACAAGGAGTCTGAAACTCAGGCTCAAGGCCATACACCTGCTAGTGCACAGAGCTAGCATGTGAACCCAGAGCTCTCAACTTCTAGAACCCCCTCCCCACCCCCGTCCATCTCTTCCTGTTCTTGGAAGGGTGGATGAGCGGTGGCATTGCTAGTGTGGCTGGGCCCAGCATCTATGTTGTCACCTTAGTCTTCACCCAGGACCACCCGGGAGTGCCCTTGGCCAGCAGACCTCAGTCCCCTGGGATGGTGGGGACAGCTCAGCCCTATGACCCTGTTGTGCCAAGAAGGATCCAGAAAGGTTCTTCCACTGCTCGGGACTAGGTGACTCCCGAGGGGCCCTCCTCTGCTGGTTGGGTGTAGTACAGGAAGGAGTGAAACCCTTCAGCTGCCCGAGGTCTGGATGGAAGGAGTCCTGGGACTGCCATGGACCTCTCAGTGACCTCAGTGACCCCACTGAACAGCAAGGCCTGAGAACCTTACAGCTGAGGCCTTCTAGTCTCTAGCTTCTTACCTTCCGAGGTGGGAACCAAATAACCTCTGTAGGACTTAGATTGTAGAGTTTGGTTTGAGAGCCTAGAAAAAAAAGCCAGCGTGAGAAAAGGGATAGATGGGGGGAAGAGGCAGAAGCCAGCAGCACAGGGAGCGTGTGGACAGTTAACAGGAAGGTCAAGGTCCTGGAGCCACACCAAACCCCTCCTTCACCAAAGACGGGCCAGTTCATATGACGAAAACGACAGCAACCTGGCAACCTCCTTAGGGCCTAGACTGTGACATTTGTCTGTTGTGTACTGGTCACTGTAGCTAGTGACTGCATCAGGATTCAGTGTGTGACCAAGGTTGGAACTCACAGAGTGGAGGACACTGAGCCAGGACCAGGTCTTACTGTGTGACCAGGCCCAGGGCTCAGTGTATGACTAGGATCAGGGCTCAGTATTTGATCATGGTCAGGGCTCAGTGTGTGGCCAGGATCAGGGCTCAGTGTCTACCTGAACCCATCATCTTGTAGATGGGGTAGCTGAGGCCCAGCGAGGGAAGGACGCTTGTGGCAAGACAGGGAGGCTGGAACCCCAGGGTCAATATTCCTAGGTGTCCCCTGTTCCAGGCTCAAAACCCCTGTGGGAATGGAAAACCCAGGAGGACACCAGGGAGCCATGTCCTTGAGTGGACTGTACCAGCTGTTCTCTTGGGTCCTCCCAACTTTTCTCAGTAACGTTGGTGAGTCATTTGGAAGACTTCATGGGGGGAGTGGTCCAGAACTTAAGTACAGTCCCAGGAGGAAGGGGACAGAGAGAGGATCACAGGAGGCCATGGCTGACCCAGGGAAAGATGTAGCCCTGTTATGGCTTATCTGTACTCTCTTATGTAAGCCCGTGGGGACCTGTGGGAGAGACAGGGGCAGCTCACTTCCTAGTGGAGGACTCAGAAGCTCATGAGGCAAAGGGATGGGCCTAGAGGTTCCCAGCTGAGTTCCATCCACATCTGCCTGACCCAAGCCAGTGGGTCCCCATCAGACTCCTCTGTGTGCCCAGAGTGTCATAAAGGAGAGACTTTCCCACCCTTAATGAGCTGCTGAGAGACTGAGATTTTATTTTAAGTCAGAAGTAAAATGCAGCAAGAGCTACATTGAAGCCCAGGCCACCACCACACTGTCCAGGAGAGATCTGGACAGTGGGGAAAGCAAGGTAAAATTCAGATCGTTAGAGGGATTGAAAGAAGCAAGGAAAGCCAAGGATGAGTGTAGCCCAGCTGATGGGCTGTCTGGGGAGGCAGCAAACGCTAGGAGCTGTCCAGGGTGCTGAACCAAACCATGCCCGCGGGGTGTGTCCACAGCTCCACCTGGATGGCCTGGCTTGCACCTTCTCATGTCTGAGCCTCAGCTTCCTCACCTAGAAAGTGAGTACTAGTACCTGCATCCAGAGCCTCTACTGAGAGAATCCAGAAAGACCGTGTAGCATTGCACAGAGCAGGCAACCTGTAGTCACTGCTCTCCAAGCTGGAGCAGTGTCTAGGACGCAGAGCTGCTTTGCCGAGCTCCCAAGTGGGAGGGCAAGAGTCACTGTGATGCCAGCTCAGCCTTGCGGGCAAGGCCTGTCACAGAACCTGAACTCCCCCTTGGAACTGGGAGAAATAGCTCATCTGGGCATCTCCGCCCCCCAGTTAGGTGTCCCCCAACCTGTAGACATGGACGTCTCAGGTTTCGGATGGGAAACTGGAGACCAGAGAGGGCAAGGCACTTGAGCCAACCAGTGTTAGTAGAAGAATCCGAGGGCTGTGCCTCCCACTGGCAGTAGTCCTAGATGTTGCCTCTCCCATGCTCAGAAGCCTTGTGAGAACTAAGCACCTTTTAGAACTTAAAGGAATGGTGCTCTAATGCAGGACTACAGGCACCCTGATACCCATTCTCTCGGGTCTTCCTAACCCCTCTACCAGCCTCAGCCTACAGGTGGCCTGGGGCCTAGTTCCATGCTGGGCTTTCATCTCTCTTTGACCAGCTCTCAGTCCCCTGCCCCTGCACACACTTCTCAGGCCCTGCTGGCAACATCAGACCTCTGGGTGCTCACCCCACCAGGGAGATGGGATACTCTGGGGCAGAGGAGGGGTGGGGAAAAGCTGCTGGAAGCCAAAGAAGAGACCTCAGTCATTGAGCTCTGTCTCTTGGTTCATCTGCAAAACTCACCCAGCCCCCAACTCTTGCTGCTGCAGCCATGTGCAACCTCTCACCTTGGGGCCTCTGCTCTAGCTCTGGAAGATTCCTTCTCCAACTCACAGCAGCAGCAGCCACCTGGAGTGATGCTGAAAAATACTCGGAATAATTCAATTCAGAAACCTTGACCCTGTGTGACCCTCATCCCACCCACCTCTGTACCCCTCCCCTCTCTCTGTGGTCACCTTATGGGACTCAGCTCAGCTCTGGTCCTCCTGATGTGCCCACTCTAACCCATCTGGTCCTGCCTGCATAGCCCCCTCCATTGGATCCAAAGGCCTTGCCATTCACGATCTGTGCCCTTGCCACCCTCTGGCCTATAGCCTCACCTCCCTCCCTCGCAGTGCCTCTCTGGCTTCCCCTCCAGGCTGAGGTCCATCCCGGACCTGCCTGTGACCAACCCCTTGCCAGACATTCCCTCATGCGGGACTCAGGCTTCTGCCTGGCATCCCTTCTTCAACGCTGGAGGACATCTCCTAACCTGACTGTTGCTGGCTGTCCTCCTGGAACTCTTGGGAGGCATCTTTGGGTCTCAGTTTCTCCTTCTTCAGGTGGTGCAGAATGGTGCCTGGCACATATGTTTGAAGGGCTGATAAGCTAAGCGATAAGCTCCTGGCCTGTCTGCCTCACCTGACCATTGTGCAGATCAAAGTATCTAATGGATTGAAGCACGTGGCAAAGCCGGACAGTATTGTCTGGACATCAGGCCTCCACGGTGCTCAGTGGGCTATCATTGGTGTCACAGGTAGTGTAACCGCTGCCCTCACTGCAGATTGGCCCCTCCTCTCCAGCCCTTTCCCCACCTCAAGCTCTATCCCGACTCTCCTGTCCCCCACCCCCAGTCCTAACTCAGTTCACTGCCTCCTGTCTTCTTCCTGTGATCCATCCTCTACCCGATGGCAGCTGGAATGATCTTTCTGAAGCACAAATTGGGCCCTGTCACTCCCCACTTAAAACCCTTCAGGCTCCTGATGGCTCTTGAGATAAGAGTCCCTCAGTCCCTGGAGAGGAGGAGGGGCGGTCTCCTTCTCCAGCTCATTGCTTGAGCCACTGGGCCTCTGCTCGGGCCGCCCCTGTGCCCACAGTGCCCTTCCCCACTTCCCAAACCCATTCCTCCTCCAAGACCCCTTTAAACATCCTCCAGGAAAGACTTACTTGGCCCCAGCCCTGGACTGGACACACCCTGCCGCATTCCCCCAGCCTGTCTGTCTTCCTGTACTCCTGCTTGGCACCACTAGACTGGGAGCTGGCTGATTCAGAGTCTTGGGCATTTTGAACATAGTTCTCAGGAAGCACTAGAGGGCTTGATGAATGAATGAATGAATGAATGAATGAACAACAGCTTTCCTGGGCTGAGGAGACTTGGGGCTGGACCTTTGGGCCTGCAGTGGGAAATGGACAGCAGTGTGCCTCCCTGGGGGGGTGGCCTTCCTGTCTGTGTGTCCCATTGGGCTATTGGCATCTTGCCTGGAAGTGGCCCCCAGGCTGGTCCTCCTGGCTTGGCTGACATGCTCTGGGGAGTCCTGATCCGTCCTGGGGACCCGCTAAAGGTGACACGGGGCCCTGACAGGCAGAAACTCCTTACCTGGTACCATGTGCTGAACCCAAGTCTTTCTCCATCAAAGGTCCCCTCCCCTAGAACCTTTACCTGACCCCTAACCATGGATTGAGGTTAGTCCTGCCCCTCCAAAACCCTGGAACCTTTCCTGGCCTATCAGCCCTGTGCCAGGGCCCCAGCATGCACCCCACCTCCATGCTGCTGTCTTGTCCCTTGGGCAGTCCTGCCAATAGTTTGGTCACCCCCCCACCCCACTCTTAAAGCCCTGTGTCCTAGGATTTCTCGCTTTCTGGCCATCTTCACTGGTATAAGCGCCTTTCCTCTGAGTGTCACCCTCTGTGGACCTGGCCCATGCTTCACAAGCCACCAGCTCTGCTCGTGGCCTGCACCAACCTCCTGCCTCCAAGTCGGTAAAACCTGTGCAAAGTCCTGGGTGCCGAGGCCTGAGCGGGTGGGTGGAGGTTGGTGTGAAAAGGAACAAATGCTGCCCTCTAACCACCAGAAGCAGGAAGAGACCCAAGGGTAGGGTCAGGGTGGTTTTTCTGGGGGGAGAAGGTGGGTCACTTGGGATAAGAAGGCCAACGAGGCCCTTACCTCTGGGCAGAGCTGGGCGCCCACTCCGTGCCAGGCTGTATGCCAGCTTTCTACCCACCAGCCTCTAGGTGAGTATGATCCAGTCCATCGAACAGATGGGGAAACAGAGGCTCAGACATGCGTGGGGTTACCCAGCTGACCAGCGGCATTGTCAAACCTTGACCCTGGGTCTGGCCTCTTTTTGGGCTCCTAAGGGAGGGAGGGAGGAAAGTCTGGCAGCAGAGGGAGAGATGCTGGCACTGGCCACGCCAGGAGAGGCGAAGCAGCTGCTAACAGTGACTTTCTGGGAGGAGGGGGGGGCCTTCTGAGCTGATCCTGCCCCCTCCCCGCGTGGGAGAGCCCTCACCACAAGGGCTCCCACCACCCCCTCCCTGAGAGGCAGGCAGTTTGCTTCTTGAGAGGATAATTCCCCATTATACAGAGATATTTAGCCTAATAGAAGCCGACAGGCCATTCAGGGCAGTAATGTACTCTGGCTTCAAGCGTTTAGTTTCCCCAGCTTGAACTCCAGATTAAGGGCTCCTTGCCCGCGCCCGCCCCGCACTGGTGCCTGTGACCTTGACTGCAGTGATGGGGTAGGTTTTCTCCCTCCTTCTTTCCTCCTGCTTTGCTGGCCTGTCCCCTCCCTGTCCCTTTCTTTCTTTCTTTCTTAAAAAAAAAAAAAAAAAAAGCATTTTCTCCTTAAATATTCAGTCTTAAATCCTGCATGCTCTGAGAACAGGCTGATCATGCTCGGCTGCCAGCAGGGCAAGGGGACACCTAGGTAGCCCAGAGCACTCGCTTAGCCACATGAGGCTGGTGGACAGTCTGGTTGGCTGGACCCTCCAGCCAGGCATGGGCAGATGTCCTTGCCCAGGGCCAGCACTGCCCCAGGCTGACACACAGCCTCACTTGTCTTCATCAATGAGCGGGGCAGGGAGTTGTTCCCAACAGTGTGTGTGGGGGGGGCGCACTCCATAATGAGCAGTCCTCAGGCCTGGGTGTCTGGACCCAGGGAGCCCTGGTGGTGAGATTTGAGGGCAGATGACAGTAGGGGTGGCACTTAGAGTTGTCACTGGTCAAGGGGGTGGCTTCTAGAGCTCCCTTCTTACGGCCCCCACAATGTCCACTCAGTTGTCTTTCTGCTCTGTGTCCTTACATTTTGCCTTCTCTCTGACCGCCTCAGCTCGCATCTGCTCACCAGGCTGCCTGTTTGAACTGACTGGCACTTCTACAGAGGCAGTGGGGACTCTTGGGAATCACCTGGTCCTGGGTTCAAATCCAGATGCCACCATGTAGAAACCATTTCAATTCAATTTCGTAGTTCCTTCGTCTCTCCGAGCAGTACATACCTTGCCTGAAAAGTGAGGTGCTGCCTCTTGGCTCCCAAGGTCATCCTGAGAATTCAGCGGGCCATGCATTGCTGGCGGGGGCAGTCCCAGCCCCCTCTGCAGGGTCACCCCAGCTCCTGCCTAGGTTCTCTCTCTCTGCCCTTGGGCAGGCAAGGGGAAGGGGCTGGCCAGGTGGGCCAGGTGTGGGAGGGTGAGTGCAAATCCCACTGTTTGGCTCAGATTTGGCTTGAAGTAACCAACTTAAGGGGAAGAAGAGAAGAGGGTGGGGGAGCAGGGCCCATGTGACCTGGGGGAGAAGCCTTCCAGGCTGGGACCCCTCCCAGCTCTGAGCTGATAGGCAGAGAGCCTGTAACCTGCAGGGCAGGGAGGGGCTGGACAGCCAGGGAGGCCTCAGCAGTGTGTGGCGATCCTTGCAATGGCAGGGTGGCCTAGGGACAAGATGGGAGACAAGAGGGTTCTAGGGAGAGGCTGAGGGAAGCTGAGTAGATCCCATTCCCTCTCTGGGCCTCTCTGCCTCACAGTGTGGGCTGGAGATCCAGTGAGAGACCAGCTGGGAATGTTCTGAACTCTACAAGGTAGCCACAGCCGTGACTAGTATTTCCGAACGTTGTTGGTGTTGTGTCCAGTCTGTAACCCCCACTGCGACCCATCTGGCCTAGCTCAGAAACATATACTGAGAGAATTGAGAAAATGCGTGGCATGAAGTGACACCTCTGTTTAGTGCAAATCCCCACGCAGCATGCTGGCCCCGGACCTCTGCTTGCCTGCTCCAGGGACAGACAGCTCACTGCTCCTCTCGCTGCACAGGTTCTGTCTCTCTGGAATCTTTTTTTGCCAGGCCTTGCTCTGCTATCTGGGGCCATAAATGCTATGGTGCTTTGACAGGGGACCTGAAATCCTGACCAGGCTCCTGAGGCTTCCCCAGGAACATGGGCCTGTCCCGGTGAGGCTCGTGACAGCCACCCTTCTGGACAGGCACATCCATGACTGGGCATTGTCTCGAGCTGGAATGGCTGGCCACCAAGCCACCAAGTGGTTGTCAGAGGCTCCATTCTATGCAGAGCTGGTTCTTAGAGCTACTCACAGGATCCACCCTGATTCTAGTAACTCCCCTGTGCACTCGGCCCCTTCGTAGGGCAAGTGGAGGGTTTTGGACAAGGGACTGTGTCTCCCTTATTGACCCCTCTCAGAGCGTATCGACCTTCAAGACTCCATCCTGGTCTCCGCTAAACAAGGTGTCCAGGCAGGTCCTGCCAAAGCCCAGGAGAGTTCTCCTCAGGGGACACCTACATCCCTGGACACGACTATTTAACTAACCACTGAGAAACCCAGCTCCTTGTTTTCTGTGTTGCCCACAGGAAAGTCGTGAGGACCTTGCCTGGCACCAGCTGGAGTCCCTGTCATTGTTTGAGGTGCAGCAATCCCTACAAGCCTGGGGTGCATCTCCTGGACTCCTCAGACTTGTCACTGCCTCACCTAGCGTTCTACCAAGCACTTCTAGATAATCCAAACGGGTTTCTTAGATTCTGCAAACACACAGGACAGGGTGCTGATATTTCTGGATGCCGATTCTTGGCACTTTATCGTCTTGATGGCTCCGCAGCCCAGCCTTGTGTGGGAGGATGTGGTTGGTGGTTAACGGGGAAGGATTGGAACTTCCTGAAGGGAAAGACCTACCCAGGTCCCTACAGCCAGCGAGGGCAGAGCTGGAACTCCAAGCCAGCACATTCTGCTTCTGCCTGTCCTCAGCCCCCACGCACCTTTCTGTCACTCCTCACAGGCCCAGCCCCCGTGTTCCTCAGCAGGCTTGGGAGGAGGCTGTCCTGGGCTGGTGCTTCTGCACCCTCTCCTGTCCCTTCCTGTCCTGTCTTGTGGACAGTTTGTCTTCTGTTGACCTGAGGGTGAGGCCCAACCTCTGCCCCTCTCCCTCTGTGTCATGCACAGGACCAGGGTGCAGAGCAGGGTTTCAGGAAGGAAGATGCACCCCCAGGGGACGTGAGACTCGATCGGGAGGGCTGGGTGGCTCCATGGGCGGCTTATCTGCTTGCTGGTTTTAATAGTTATTTTTAATTTGGGGTCTGTTTGTAGAAACAATATGTGTCTGCAGCTGACGATCTAGGAGTCATTCTCTTCCTCTTTTTCTTACCCCCACCCCCTCTCTTCCAACTCATCAGACAACTGCTGTTGGTTCTGCTGCAGCACACACATCCCGAAGCTTCTGTTCCCTCCCCTCGGCACTCTCAGGCCTCATCTCCTCCTGTCCATCCCGCTGGTTCCCTCTCCTGGGGAGTCGCGCAGGCCTAGGACCTTCTCTGCAGCTCTGGAGTTTTTGGGTTTTGTTTGTTTGTTTTGGTGGTGGTGCTGGGGTTTGAACTTAGGGCCCTGTGCTTGCTAGGCAGGCTCTCTACCACTTGAGGCACACTTCCAGCCCTTTTGGCTGTAATTATTTTTCGGAATCTCATGTTTTCGCCCAGGGCTGTCCTCCTTTTTGCTCAGACCACAGTCCTCCTACCTATGCCTCCCATGTAGCTGGGATGAGGGGTGTGCGCCATCTCACTCAGCTTTTTATTTGTTGAGGTACGGTCTCACTAACTTACTGCCCAAGGGGACCTCAAAAATTGTTATCGTCCCAATCTTCACCTCCTGAGAAGTTAGGATTACAGGCGTGAACCACTTTGCCCTGCCCTGGAGAAGTTTTAAAAATGAAGAAGAAATCTTGGTGATTCCTTGGTTCAAAGCCTCCAGTGACTTTTCATTGTATTTGAGAGGAGAGCCAAAGCCCTGGCCTTGGTTCTCAGGACCCCAGCCTCCCATACAGCCTCACTTCTCACAGAAAAAACTCCAATGTGACCTTCAGGAAGACCTCCCCTGCCCCTCTGGCTAGAGAAATCCCCAGTCCTGTCCCCTTCCCATTGGGAAGTCTCTTGTTTAATTAGTCTGTTGTCATCTGTACCCCTTGTCCTCCCAAAAGTACTAACGTTGTCTAACTTGTATCCCATGTACTCATGGGAGACCCCATGAGTCTCCCGTGTCTGTGGCACACCTAGCATCAGAAACGTGAAGAGAGAGCCAGCGATGGGCTGTGGCGGTTGTGATGTAGTAACTGTGCCTGTGTGCACATGTGTGCACGTGTGGGCAGGCTGGGAGTCCCCTGCCCTTGTAACCGGGCTTGGGGAGGGGCTGGATCTGAAGCTGTGTGTGCGTGGGAGACCCATGTGTACACTGCCATTCACCCTGTTTCCTGCTCAGTGGCAGTGTGGCCTCTGGCCAGGTCTTTTGCCTTTTGGGCCTCAGCTGCTCCACCTGTTGACTGGCAGTGCCTGGCTGGAGGCTCCCGAGGTCACCTTTCCCACCAGCTGGCCCACCATGCCGTGGCACTGTGCCCAGGAAGAGCCCGGAGGTGTTGACTGAAGTTGACTCCACACACGGCCACCCCCGCTGCTGCCCTCTCTGGCGAGGTTGTCACCCAGGCAGGAGGGCGTCACCAGGGTCGGGATTGGCAGAAGAGCTGGGATGTGCGCCTTGCTGCTGAGAGGTAGCTTCCGTTCAGGGTCAAGGTCTCAGCCGCATCTGTAGCTTCATTTGATAAGTTTGCACTTTTGTGTGTGTGTCCTTGTTCTTTCAGAAACTTTCCTTTGATACATTTATTTTATTTCTTGAGCTTTCTTCCCTTTCAATTGCTATAAAAAAATTCTATGAAATGAAAAAGAGAGAAAAAAAAAAAACCCAACACATCTCTCTTCCACCATCCAAGGCAACAGCTGTTCCCTCCCCGCCCCTGTGGAGACAGCAAGGACACGGCAGTTTGGGAAGTGAAAGTGACCCTTGACCTTAGGTGAATCTCTGTGTGCCTCAGTTTCTTTCACCAGACCACAAAGGGAACAATAATTGCTTCTTCAGACTGTGGGTGTGCTAACGTCAGTGAAGTGCTTCGGTGGGTGCCTGGCCCTGGTACCAGCATCATCCCATCCTTCCCACAGAGCAGAGGGCGCGTGCAGCTCTTCCTGCCCTCGGCTCTTCCATCTGTGAAATGGGTCTGGAATCTGGCGTGCACGATGCTGCTACCTGGGTGAGGGTAACAGGTGTGCGCGGGCTCAGCATGGAGCCTGTGTTCCCTGCACCCCAGCCCTGCCCTCACCCACCTTCTCGGTCTTCCATCCCATTGCTGGGGAACATTGCTCTGCGTCACTGCCAGTCTCTGTTGACAACTTTTAATGCCTGAGACATATGCAGGGGAGCAGAAGAGCCATCTGTTGTGGCTGTTCTGAGTAACCCTGCAGGAGGCTTTCCCTCTGGGGACCATCTCCCCAGACGATCTCAGGGACGTTCCTTAAGCCCCTTTGCCAGGGGCTGATGGCCACGGGAGGGGTAGTAGCTGGGAGAGGTGGATTACTTCTGGGGTGGCCTGACATACTCCCCAAGGCAGCAGCATGGGGATGAGGGTAGTGAGGCCCTGTCACGGTGCTGCTGGTGATGGGGAAGCCCGAGGCCACTATGGGAGGGGCAGTGGGTGCTGGGAGGGTTGGAAGAACTGGGCCACCTATGCTCTGTGGCTCAGAGGTGGACAGGAATTGGGCTAGAGCGATGTTGTCCAGTATGGTAACCCCTAGCCATATGTAGCTGTTTAAATTGAAATGTAAATTACTTAGATAAACGTCAGTTAGTTTCTCCATCCTCCCTGCCTCCCTCCCTCCCTCCCTTCCTTCTTCCTTCTTCCTGTGGTACTGGGGCTTGAGTCAAGGCCTGTGCTTGCTAGGCAGGCGCTCTGTATCGTGAGTTCTGCCCCAGTCCTTTTTTAGCTTTAGTTATTTTTCAGATACACTCTCATGCTTTTTGCCTGGGCCTATCTCAGACCAAGATCCTCCTACCTATGCCTTCTATGTAGCTGGGATTACAGGCGTGAGCTACCACACCTGGCTTGTTTGTTGGAGGGAGTGTCTCACTAACTTTCTGCCTGGGCTGCATCAAACTGTGACCCTCCTAATCTCCACCTCCTGAGCAGCTGGAATTACAAGCATGGGCCACCATGCCTGGCTCACGATGCACTGCAGCTGGTTGCTACTATGTTGGGCCGACAGCCTTTGTGCAGAAAGTTGTGCTGGGTGGCGTTGGTCAAGAGACATTTCCAGGGGGTCCAGTCAGCCCCTACGGGGGAGGGGCTGTGATTCTGGATCTCCATCATCAAGCTTTTTATGGAGCCCAGAAGAAAAAGAACAGCCCTGGGCTCAGAGGGCAAATTGAGGGCCTGGAGAGGTCAGTGACTTTCCAAAGGTTGGCATCTCTGGAAGTCCTAGCTTGGCCACAGAGTGTTGTCCAGAGTGTGGAGTCCACAATGGGTGGTCCCGGCCAGGGTGACCCTGTTCGCTCGGGTGTTTGCGGCGCCAGCACTGCTCTTTGCCTGAAACACTGCCATTCATCACTCCCTGGGTGACGTGTTGTCGTCCCTGGGACTTTTTGAGAAACGTAGGCTCAGCATGAAGGACGGTGGCTGCCTCTGTCCACTGTGTGCTGCCCTGGCCTCCTGTCATTGGGTAAAGCCCTCTGCAGAGGCGCTCCTGGAGGGACCTGGGGAGGGAGGGAAAGAAGATGCCAGGAGGAAGAAGTGAGGTAGACATGGCTGACTTTGATTGCACCTCGGCTGAGGTGGGGCCACCATCCACCTGACGTCCTGTGCACACAGGCTCCTCTGTCCCTCCTAAGAACCCCACTGCTCACTTATTTCTCTTCTTTTCTAGGGCTCCCGTGGTCATGTCCTGGCTACCTTGAGTCTGAGGGGCTACCCAGCCTCCTGCCTACATCTCTGGGCTCTGACTCTGTCTGGCCAAGCCTGTTCCTCTCGCTAGCCTGGTTTGAGGGCACGCCTCAAGCTTCTGGACTCAGTGGGACACAGCAGCAGATACGGTAGGTGACTTTCCATCCTATCCACTCCCTAGTTCCCAGGGACATCTAAATTCCCTGGTTCCTAGAAGGGAAAGGGTCCCTTTCTGAAAACTGTCAGGCTTGTAAGTAGGGAAAAAAAAGTCTTATTTCAGTCAAATGAAATTATCAGGTCATAAAACCAGTGTCTGGTGGTTAGGTGGGCTTCAGGTGGGGCTTGATCCAGTGGTTCACACAACTTCAGCAGAACCTGGCTTCTGCCTCTGTTCCTTCATGCCTGTTCCTTGGTGATGGCGCCACTTCTAGTGTCAAATAGGACATGAGATGGTCAAAAGATGTCTGGCAGCAGTTTCCAGATCAACCTGCTTCTAGATTTAAATCAAGGGTCAGAGGTGAAGAAAAAAGTCTGTTTTCATGACAGAACAAATGAAAGTCCTAGAGTTGGTCTCTTGGGCCCTATTGGCAGGATTTGGATCATCCTCCACCTTTAACTGGGCGCAGGTGTTTCCAAGGGGCTGCAGTCTGACTTCCCCAACCGTGTGAACCCTATGGGACAGGAGCTGTTTCCCAAGGGAATCCTGGGTGCTGCTGAGTGAGACAGATAACAAATGATCACTGCCGATCATTGCCTAGGTTGGACACCCTGAGGCCAGTCCTAGACGGGTAGGAACATGCTGTGTGTCCTTGGATAAATGCCTATGCGTCTCTGAGCTTTGGTTTCCTCACCTGGCAGGGATGCCATGTGAACTTCCTGAGATGATGGACTGACATACGGCAGGGGCTCAGTAAATCCTCCTTCTCATCCCCTTCCTGCTTTCCTCCCCAGGGAGTGTGGGACAGCCTAGCTTTCTCAAACTTAGAAGGAGCCCCTGCGGGAGGGAATACCGCTCTGGGAGTTCTGAGATTGATGGAGGCCATGGGTCTCGGGAGAGAGGAGGACAGGGCACCTAAAGAGGTCATGGTCCTCTTACAGCCCAGCCTTGGGCCCTGGAGCGTAATTCACACCACGGAACTGCCTCTGGCATCTCACCCCTGGGTCAGCCAGTGACTGCTCTGGGGGCCTGGGCAGGAGGAGGAGCAGGGAGCTGCACCAGCCCTGGGGGATGGGCACCCTGCCATCCCTGGCCTCTCCTAGCTGTCCCCCTCTGTCCCCTCCAGCCTTAGACATGGAGCTCCCCCTACCTTGACACCCTTCCTCTCTTCTTTCCCAGGAAGCCCCTGCTACCCTTTCCACCGGCCGTTACCTCCACGAGTCCATCTTCCAGATAGGAAGACCACGGCCCAGGCTGTGCTCCTCATAAGCCCTTTTGGCCACTGCATCAGTGCTAAAGCGAGTTGCCCTCTTTGCCTCTGGCACTAGGAAGCTCCGAGGCAGGTTGTGGCCCATTTCTGCTGAGTATTAGGATGCAGCTGCTCAGTAGCCCTGTCTCTGGCTTTGCCTTCTTCCTTCTGCTGTTTTACTTGTCCCAATTTCTTCTTATTTTTTATCCTGTGTTGCCGACGCGCTCAGCAGCCTCAAACTCTTCTGGAAGGAGGCAGTGTAGATAACCAAGAATGCGTTGAATAAAGCACTCAATGCTAACTATGGCCAAATGCTGGACCCTCCTTTTCCTGGGGGCCACTTGGGTGGGGGCCTGTCCCCTCGTTCCAATGCCCACCGCACCTTCCCCTCTCTGGGTTGGGAAGAGCATTGTTCTGCTCCGGTCTGCTTCTTCCCCTCCCCCCCTTATCAGCCACTAATGAAAGAGGCTGGGAAACCCAATCCCCTGGTAATTAAATTTACTTAACGGGCATTCAAGTGCAGCAATGAGAAGTTTAATGCCGGGATTAGATTTTTCTTTAATTAATTAAAATGAGAGCCATGTGTCTTGCCAGCAAACCAGCTTGACCCCTTGCTTGAGAGTAGCGGGCAGACCATGGGAGACTCTGGCTAAGTGGGTGATACTGACCCCCCCAGTCTGGCATAGCTGCCCTCAGAAGTGATGGCCACTCAGACCAAGCACCTATTCAGTGCCTATTTCTGAGCTCTGCCAGGGCCAGGCACCCAGGGCCCGAGGATCCAGCAGCCCCCACTGCCAGAGTGCTGGAAACTGAGTCACATGGAGGTGGCACTAGGACAGGAGGAGGTGTGGGTGGCATGGGTCAGTCAACACCTTTACCTGCAAGTTCAGCCAGCCCTGGGTGAGCACTGGGTTGTCTGGGCTAACAGATGCAATGGGGAGATGAGAGAGGAACCTGAAGGGACCCCCAAAGCTCTGCTTTCCCTCTCTGCCTGTCTTCACTGTGTCTCCGAAGTCCAGTCAGGATTCGAGGAAACTCTTCCCACCACTGGGGCAGAGGGATCTGGGAATCCCAATGTAGCTGTTTGGTGTGGACTTAGGAAAAGCCTAGTCGGGGTGGAGGGACCCAGGCCCAGGTACCAGAAGCCTAGCCTGTTATTTTCAAAGCAGTGGGTAAGGTGGTAAGAAGTCCAGAGCTCTCCCAGGGCAGAAAATGGTCTTGACCCCAGTCCCACACTGAGCCCTAATCCTAGCTGCACACTGAGCCTTGATCCCAGCCTTCATACTGATCCCTGATCCTGAACAGACTAAACCTTGATCCTGGTTCTCCCCTGAGCTCTGATCCCAACCCCTCACTGAGCTGAGCATTGCCATGGAGCTGCCAAAAAGAAACAGGTGCTAGGGTGGAGGAGTGAGTGGCCCTGTTTGTCCATCTTCACTGCCAGCTCTGCTGCCTGTGGGCAGGACTCCTGTGCCAGGCCCCACTCAGGAATGGCCGAGATGAATCAGACACGGTCCCTGCCCACAGGACTGGTGGGGGAGGTGACAAAAAACAGGGATGGCAGAAGCAAGTGATCAGAGCTGAGATGGGGGTGGCCGGGGCCTGGGTGGCCTGTATCTGCATTTAGAGCATTCCTCTGAGAGGGGAGGTACTAAAGTCAGGACTAGGGAGAAGACTGGGGTGGGGGACAAGGTTCCCATGGGGGCTGGGCCAAGTGATTCTCTACCCCAGAACTGGACGTGAACCACACAGTGAACCGAGGGACCCCCATGTGCCAGGAACTGGGCTGGAAATGACAGCTTACAGGAGAGGCTGGCATGTCCTTCTCCCAGAGGAGGGCACACGGGACCGTGCAGGGGGTCACCTGGTGCTGCTCAGCCAGGGTGCCTTCACACCCTGTGGACTTCGGGCCTGCACAGTGGCGCTCCTAGAAGTGTACTTACTCTGAGAGCCGGAGGGCAGCTCTGCTTCTTACCACCTGGATGGACACAGCTGGGCACAGGCAGGGACCAAGGAGCCACGTAGGTGAGCCTGGGCCCTCAGACTGGGACCCAGGATGTGACGAAGGTTTCTGGCCACACTGGAGTCTTCAGCATGGGGGAAGCAGGGTATGCCTTGACTAGGCAGGAGAAGGGCACTGAGGCACTTACCGCAGCTCAGGGCATAGGACTAGCCCAGGAAGGGGTCTTCTGCTTCCTCTCCTGCCGCCCAGCACTTTCTTTTTTCCTTTTCTTTTTTTTTTTTTTTATGGTACTGGGGCTTGAACTCAGGGTCTACACCTTGAGCCGCTCCACCAGCCCTTTTATTGTGATGGATTTTTTCAAGATAGGGTCTCACAAACTATTTGCCCAGGCTGGCTTCGAATTACGATCCTCCTAATTTCTGCCTCCCGAGTAGCTGGGATTACAGGCGTGAGCTACCTGTGCCTGGTCTAGCCCTTCCTGAATAGCCAGGCGTAGAGAAGCCACCCAGCCAGCTGCCTGCCACCTACCTGGGGAAGTTGAGGCCCTGAGAGGGGCAGAAAGCTAATTAAGGTCGTGGCCTCTGCCTTTGTGTTACTTTAAGTCAAAGAATCTGAAATCACAGTATCTCGAATTTAGATGCTTTTTTTGGTGGTACTGGGGTTTGAACTCAGGGCCTTGTGCTTGCTAGGCAGATGCTCTACCACTTGAGCCCCTCCCCTGGGTTTCCCTGCTTTTGTTTATTTTTCAGATAAGGTCTTAAACTTTTTTTTTAATATCCAAAATTTATATTTATTATATACTTAGTGTGAATTTTTTTTTGTCAGTAACAGCCTGTCTACCCACCTCTTTATTCTAACCTGCTCTACCTACTTGGTCCCAATACTGCCCCCTTTGTTTTATTTGTTTGTTTGTTTTTTATTATTCATTTATTCACATGTGCATACATTGTTTGGGACATTTCTCCTCCCTGCCCCCCTCCCCCTCCCCCCCTCAGTTCCAGGCAGGTTCTGTTCTGCCCTTATCACTGATTTTGTTGAAGAGAAGACACAAGCATAATAAGAAAGACAAAGCGTTTTTGCTAGTTGAGATAAGGACAGCTATACAGAGAGATTCCTGACATTGCTTTCATGTACCTATGTGTTGCGACCCATGTTGATTCAACTCTAACTGATCTAACATTGGTTCCAGGTCTTAAACTTTTGCCTGCGCTGGCCTTGGTCTGTGATCTCTTGTACTTCCACCTCCTGTATAGCTGGGATTACAGGTGTGCACCACCGTGCCCAGCCCTTGAATTTACACTGTAAACTCAAGGATTGCATTTGCTTCAGTACTTTCCCTAGGGCAGGAGGACTCAAGGGGTTGTGTGCACATGCAAGTTCATTCATGTGTACACGGCAGAAACCTAAGGGAGCAGTGTGTCCCCAGCCAGGCCTTCTCTCCCTGGGTTCCCGTTAGAAGCCTATGAGTGGGGGTTCCTCATACTCTGGTGAAGAGCTGGAGTCCTGGACCTAGGCCACAGTCACACTGCTCAGATCTTTTGCCCAAGCCACCCCTGTCCTTGCTGGGGTGGGAGTAGCCCCTCCCCCCGTCCCACCCGTCACTCTCCAAGGGCTCCCAGTGTGCGTCCTCTGCCTCCTCCCACCTTGCCTCGTGCTCCAGCCAGAACCAGTGACTCCTCCCTGACACTCCCCCCACATCCCTCCTCCAGGCCGTGCTCAAGCTGTTTCAGCCCCTGGAGTGCTGTTCAAACTCCATCTTCATCCTTCTAGGCTGCATCCTTCATGCACACCCCCATCTGCCCTCACCGCGACAGGACAGGCCCTTCCCCTGGGCTCTGTCAGCTGCTTGTTGTCTGCCCACCTGGGCTCCCTTCTGACTTGGCTGCTATGTGGAACATGGAGTTCCGATTGCCCCTTGCTTCCCGGGCCAGTTACCCCCAGGGCCTGGCACACAGAAGGTACGCAGGAGGTGACTGGGTCCTCTGCAAACCCGTCCCTTTCCTCCCTGTGGCTTCTTGTTGGCTGTCCTGGTCAGTTGACCGCATCCACCCGCCACAGACTTCCCTGTGTCCCCTCCCGCCATGCCCTGTCTCTGAGGCCTGACCAGGCAAAGCACAGACAGGGCTCCCAGGCAAGTCTTAGAGCCCAACGGCGGCAGGTCCCCTGCCCAGTGTGCTAAGCCCTGATGGAGGGCTGCATGTCACCTTAAACAAGTCCTGTCACCTCTCTGTGCCCGGGTTTCCTCGCTTGTTAAAGGTGTGATGAAGACCTGCCTCAGATAGAGGGCTGTGACGAGTAGTGAGTGAGTGAAGAGGATGCCAGGTGCAGAACAGCCGGGACACGCAGCCCTCAGTGCTCACTGTCACTACTGTCACCAGCTCAGTGTCCCCACAGACAGTGTGTGGTGTGGTGGGGGATGGGGTGTTTAGGGAGTGTTTCCAGAAGCTGAGGACACACACAGCGGCAACTTGAGAGATGACTGAAGCCAGGAGAGGACATTCCAGGGAGAGAGACAAAGTAGTATTTGCTCAAGCTAAAAAAGACGGCACCATGTGGAAGTGTGTCCTGAAGGATGACAAAGTCCCCTTTTTGCCCTCAAACCGCACTCTTCCAAGTCCCACTGTTATTTCTCCGGTGTGTCTCCCAGGACTTTTCTGCCTTCACAAATATACTGTATGTTATTTAAACCATAAATGGATCCTATGGTACCCCTCCCTCCACACCTCCCATATTTCACTTTCCAGAGTGTGTGGGCACGGATCTGCCATGTTCTTTTTCATCACTATCTAATATTCCACTGCTGACATAAAGTAATTTTTGTAACTAGTCCCGGCTTGATGGATATTTCGGTTGTGTCAAATTTGTCTCTCTTGTACATAATGCTTTAGTGAGCGTCCTTGTATTTATATCTTGCTGACACACATAGGCATTTCTGTAAGATAGATTTCTAGATGTGGAGTCTCTGGAGGAGGAAATACTTGGTAAAACTTTGAGAGTGACTGCCACGCTGCTCTTGCAAAAGATGGGACTGATGGGTATCCGCGCGTGGCCACTCTCCCACGCCATCCCTCACACTGAACATCGCCCATCTTTTTAATTTTTGCCAGTCTGGAAAAGTGCCTCCCTGTGGGCTCAGCCTCGCTGCTTCCCCTGTGAGCCCCGGCTCCTTTTGCTGCTGTCATCGGCCCCGGGAGCGTCTTCCTCTGTGAATTGGCTACTCTGGTCCATTTCTCTTTTCTTTTCGCTCTTTTCTTATTGATATAAAGGAGCTTTTAGTGTATTAGGAATTTAGAAACTGTGGTCTGTTGTGTGTGCTGGAAATATTTTCCCCAGCCAGCCATTTGTCTTTGGAGCGTTGTTCATGGCGTCTTTGGCCATAGAGAAGCTTTAAGTCTTTATCCAGGCAAGTCGGTCAGGCCACTTTGGAGGCTCTCGGCTGGCTTCCCGTGAGGGTTTTTCAGTGAAGAGAGATGAGGTCAGGTGCATGCCCAGGAAGGTCTTTGTGATTGTCACTGGGGAGCGGGTGGCAAGCAAGGGGACACAGGCAACTGAGACCCTTGTGCCAGGTGGGGCTTGAGTGGGAAGAATCAGAGAGATGAGCTGGACAAATGCTCTGCAATTGGCCAGCCATGGTGACAGGCTGTGAGGGGAGAGAGGGAGGACTCTGGAGTGACACCAGTTTTGGCTTGGGGGACTGTGTGGCTGATGCCACCATCACTGCGAGCTGGGGACAGGACTCAGGAGAGAAATGCATGCAGGTGCTCTTGAGTGCTGACCTTGGCAGGGATGGATGTGGACATACGAGCACACACGTGTACAGCCATGCAGGTGCTCCAGCACAGCTTGGAAACTGAACGCCTGGGTGTCTGTGCCGTGGCCCCACTGGGGACGGTGCCTACTGTTCACGGAGCTTTTCTGTCCCCAGTGCTGTATGAGTCACCATAAAAACAGGTGCACACATGTACTGTTTTTTTTGTTTGTTTTTTGTTTGTTTTTGCTGTACCGGGGTTTGAACTCAGGGCTTCCCTCTTGCTCGGCGGATGCTATACCACTTGAGCCACACCTCCCACCCTTTTTGTTCTGATTATTTTTGAAATAGGGTCTTGCGTTATGTCTGGAATGGCCTGGACCACAATCTACCTATTTACATTTCCTGTGTAGCTGGGGTAACAGGCTTGCACCATCACACCCAGTTTTTATTGGTTGAGATGGGGTCTCTCTAACTTTTTGCCCAGGATTGGTGTCAGTCTCAATCCTCCTGATCTTCACATCCCAGGTGACTGTGATTATAGGCATGAGTCACCACGCCCGGTCCCCCCATACTCTTTTAATCCCTGTGACCATGTGAAGTATGATTTTAGGATAAGGAATCAGACCCAGGGGCACTAAGTAGCAGAGCTAGTCAGTTAGAGAGAGAATTTTTTTTTCCAGCCCCTCACAGAGACTTCCTGCCAGTGGCTTTCCATTTATTTTTGGTAAGACCACCCAGTGTCACCAGAGGCTCTTAGGGATGATAGCAGAACCAGGCTCTGGATTCATTTGACGTAGGGCCGCATTCCTTAAAAGGCATTATTGTACCTTTCTGTCCTTCCATTTCCCTCCCCCAGCCCTGAAAATGGGGCAACCACAGTGTCCCCTTCGTAGGGGGTCATGGGAAGTGTGAGTCAGTGCACGGATTAGCTTGGGCAGGGGGCGTTCTCAGTGGTACATCTGTGATGACAAGTAGGAGGACAGACAGCAGTGCTGGTGATGGTGCTGGCCTTCTCCTCAGTGTCTAAGGTCACTTTCCCCACCTCCTCCTGTCCCCTGACCTGTCACCTGGGTCCTGTGCTGGCTCTTCCTCAGTCCGCATGGGAATCCTGTCACATTCACCTTTGAACCTTTGTCCTCTGCTTCCAGCCCCCAAGCTGAAAGTGGCACACAGTGAACGAAGGTCCAGTCAGCCAGCAGAACGCACTCAGAGGAAACATTCACGGTCACGTGGCACTCGGGGACCTGGCCTCGAAGTGTTTCGAAGTCAGGCATTTCCCACGAGTCTGGGCCTGAGAACCCCATCATGAAGTCCAGGGTTAAAATCCCTATCCTCCAGGGATGCACTCAGGTGTACTTTAGAGCCCACTCTGGCCAGGATCCACCCCTGACCTTGGCCCAGTACAGTGACCCTCAGCCTCACTGGCAGGAGCCTTGTCCTCAGGGAGCCAGCAGACGCCAGCGCCCCGCTGGCAGCTGAGATGACCGGGATGCTTTGACCACACTGTGGGGGACCCCAGGCCCATGCAGTAGCTCCACCTGGTGCCATGCTGTTTTCAGGGGCACACCCTCAGTCACCCTTTAGTCACCAGAGGCATGGTGGAATCACACCCCGAAAGCAGCCCTCGGGCTCTGCAGGATTCTTCATCACTGTCTTCTGGATGATCCCCAGGTCCCCAGGGACCTGCCTTTGTTCACTTTAAACATCCCACCCCACCACCCAGGGTGCTGTGCAGCAGCCGTCCTGACCAAAGTTCAGACCAGCCAGGTCTGTGGATCTGTGCAGACGGCCATTGAACTCAGTACCCAGTGATCACAGGCAAGAAACTTCTCGAGTTTGGCTAAAAAGCCCTCATGATAGAATAGGTTTTTGGTGTTTTTTTTTTTTTTTTTAAGTTTATGTTTTGGTTTTCAGGTTTTTTTAGTTTGGTTTTTGGTGGTACTAGAGTTTGAACTCAGGGCCTCCTACTTGCTAAGCAAGACTCTGCTACTTGAGCCATACCTCCAGCCCTTTTTTGCTTTAGATTACTATTCAGATGGGTCTCACGTTTTTCCCAGGGCTGGCCTCAGACCATGAGCCTCCCACCTCTGTCTCCTGCATAGCTGGGATGACAGGCACGTGCTAGCACACCTAGCTTATTGGTTGAAATGTGGTCTCATTAACTTCATGCCTGGGCTGACCTTGAGCTATGAGCCTCCTCCCTCTGCCTCTTGGGTAGCTGGGATTACAGGCATGAACCACCACACCTAGTCAGAGAGTCTTTCTAATGATCTCAAAGAAACTGTATGGTACCTGGTTTTTGGAGGGAGAGAGGGGATCCCACTACAGCCACATGTCACCACTTGGGAAAAGCGAGAAGTTGCAGAGTGGTCATAGCAGGGCTTTCCCTCTGGCTGCCACTGGTACCCTGTCACTCGGGGGCTCCCACTTCCTGGTCTCTTTTCCCACAGGAGCACATGGCGTTGAAGGTAATAGTTGCCAAAGGAAAGTGCCAGGATGTTCAAAATGTAAACGACAGCTAAGCTTGCAGCTTGTCATTGGCAGCTCCGGGCTCTTAGGTTTTTTCCTTTTCCCTGAGCGTCCTGTCCTGGACAGACAAGTTGGGGACCCAGGCCCAAGTCAAGGGCCAGGCTCTCTTCTCTGAAGGTGCCTCAGCCTTTCCAAAGTCAAGTTCAGGCCTTGTGTGGAGGCCAAGGCCCCAGCTGTCATAGAGATGCTGCCAGCCTCAGTTCACACCTCCTGTCACTGTGTGGGGGTTGTCTTGCTGGGAACCCCACTGCAGGACCTGGGAGCCCCCCTTTTCCTTGTGGACAAGGAGCCCTTTAACTGGGGCGGGGCGTGGATGATCCCGTTCACACTGAAATCTCAGTCATTTGGAGGCTCCCAGTTGAGCTCAGCTGTCACTCAAAAAGTTATCCAAATGTGTTCTCAAGTCAAGCGCAGCGTGGCTCTGGGGCCGTGGCGGGGAAGCCACTGTGAGAGAAAGTACAAAGGCAGGGCCCGCCACGCCAGGCAGAGGCACACGTCACTTTGGTCTCCCAGGGCCCAAGTGTGGCAGGAAAGCGCTCTGGTCCACGGGCTGCTGCAATGCCACCTCCAGATCAGGAAGAGCCAAGGTCCTGGTTTCCAGTTTGTTCTCTTATATCAAGTGGGTGCTGTGAACCCGGTGACGTCCTGGTGGTGACTAAGACTCCAAAGCTTGGCTCAGCCACTTGTTAGCTCTATGGCTTGGACTGGTTCCTTCTCTCTGCCTCGGTTTTCTCCTCTGTAAAATGGGAGTGTTGGTTGCACCTGTCTCTTTGGGATGGCTGTGGTGATTATTATTTGGAAGGAGAGGGGGAGGTCCCCCGGTGCTGTGTGTGTGACAAGGGGTCTGTGAATGTCAGCTGCCACCAGAGATGGTCAATGGCAAGGTCTTTGTCCTCACAGATGGGGGGGGAGATGAGAAATAAACAGGCAAATCATTAAGCTGGGATGGTAGTTTCCATAGTGATGCCTCAAAAAAGAGAAAACCTCAGGTGTGTGAAAAGATGTTTGCCATCTTTAGTCATGAGGAAGATGCAAATTAAAACCACCACGAGACACAGCTACGTATTGTTACATTGACCTTTTTAAAAATTGACAATACGAGGTGTTGAGGAAGGTACAGAGGAACTGGAACTCTCAGAGGGTGCTGGTGGGGATACAAATGGCTTTACGGTTTCTTACAAAGATGCTTGCCACTAGGCATGGTAATTCAGGCCTGTAATCCCAGCTACTCTGTGGGGAGAGACGAGGATTGTGGTTTGAAGCCAGCAGAGGCAAAAAGTTAGTGAGACCCTATTTCAAAAACAAACTGGGCCTAGTGGTACATACCTATAATCCCCTCTACTTGGAAGGTAGAGGTTAGAGAATTGGAGTCCAAAGAGGCCAGCCCACAGTTAGCAGACGACCCTATCTGAAAACCCAACTAAAAGCAAAAAGAGCTGGGGAGTGGCTCAAGTGGTGGAGGCCTTGCCCAGCGAGTGCAAAGGCTCTGAGTTTAAGCCCAAGGACCGCTAAATAAAAAAAGAAAGAAATTTTACCATACAGCTTGGCAGTTCTACTGCTAGGTTCTTATCAAGAGAAATAAGGACTTAGTTCATGCAAGAGTATTTTGATAGTGGCTATTGACAGCGCTTTATTCTCCAAACTGCTAACGACACAAGGGTTCTTTAACCGTGAGTAGATAAATAGCTGAGAGAGTGGCCCAAGTGGTAGGGCACCTACCTAGCAAGTGTGCATGGATAAATAGTGGAATATTACTTAGCAATAAAAAAGAACGGGATTCTGACATATGACAACACTGCATTTGTGCTACGTGAACAAAGCCACGCTCAAGGCCACGCAAGATGCCTATTTGTAGACACTGGAAAAGGCCACCTCAGACAGAAGTAGATCATTGGTTGTCAGAGGCTGGGGCGGAGGGGTCATGGGAGCACTGAGTGCCCGGGGATGGGCTGTGGATATTTGGGAGTGGCAGACTCAGTCTACCTTTATTGCAGCAGTGGCTGTGGGGCTGTATGTGCTGCTGTGAGCTGCCCAGAACCACGATCCACGTTGCCCTGCAGGTTATCGCACCTCAGTAAACCTGCCCGGAGAGAGGCCTGCTCTGATACTGTGGAGACAAATCTGCAGGTTTGGGCAGTGGGCCGTGCTAAGGACCCCCGCACCTCCCACGGCGGTCAGGGGCTCCCTGAGGAGACACTTTGAACTGAGACCCGGGTGACAAGGAGCCAGATGGGGGCAGAGTAGGGACCACAGGACATCAAGGTGGCGTCTGTGGTTGGAGCTGAGTGAGGGGACAGGACAGGAGCCTGGCCACACCCAGATGAGTGGGGCCTTGGGCGCCAGGCTTCCTCTGGGCATGGTGGGTGCCACTGGGGAGAAGGCTGGGTGACTGAGGCGTGGGTATGGGGCCCAGGAGGAGAGAGCAGGAGGAGCGAAACCGCTGTGGTCATGTCTAGGAGGGCAGGAGGGGTCTGAGGGATGGTGGCAGCCAGCCACAGACGGACAGGCTGAGGCAGGAGGACTGGGGGGCATCTTTGGGGGCCTTGCTGAGGGTACTGCAGGGGTGGTGTGACAGAAGGCAGGCATCCTGGGTGCCTGCTGGCGGCTGAGGATGTGTAAGTAAAATGTCCAGGAGGCAGGGGACAGATGGGGGCAGAGTAGGGACCACAGAAAGTGTGTGGTGGGGTCGTCGTGTGTCCTCTTGACTGTGAACCAGACTTGCAGAGGTGGGGCTGACAGTGAGGAAGGAACGGCTTGGACTGGGCCTCGGGTCAGGGATTTCACATTCCTGGGATGTGTCACTCAGGGCTGGTGCTGTTGTATGGGGAAGGGAGGCCATGCTGAGAGGCCCGTGCTGGGGTGGGAGGCTTCGTGGAGCCCCGTGGGCTGGGCAGTGGATATCCGTCAGGGGCCACTCACTCCAGAGTGGCCAGAAGCCTGTTATTGCCACACTAACCTTCTTGTTCCTCCTCTACAGTGCATGCTGGGACCGCCACCAACAGGCTGTTACTCCCCCAGCCCCCAGAGGCCCATCTGTTTGCCTCCTGGTGCCGTCTGACACAGGTAGGGGGAAACTGAGGCAGGCTCACCTTGCCTTTATGTGATGTGAGGGCTCCGGATGTGAGGACCAGGGTTCCTGATTCAGGCTGGCCCTTGGTGGATGAGCCACTGCCAGGGACAATGGCAGGAGACAGGGGGAGGTTGGAAGCCCCTGCAGCTGGGGGAGGAGACCCCACTGCCTGGGGCCCGTGGCTCCTGCAGCCCAGTTTGGCTTTCATGTGCTCTGTGCCTAGTTGCTCAGGGTCTCTGCCCGCTGCACACCTGCCAAGTCCTCTGGCTGTGGGAGTTTCAGCATCTACTCTTCCCTCTGCTGTCACTCTGCCTTTGGCTGCCCAGTGTCACTGTGCCCAACAGCCCTTCCCCTGGAAGTCCCCCAGCTCTCTGTGGGACTCGTCTAGGACAAGAGGCTCCCCAGCCCATCTCCACTGCTGGTTCCCTGTTTCTTGCCATCCCAGCTGAAGGTTTTCTGTTTGGTGCCACAATCCCCAAGGGCAGGGAGGCGTGTGGATTGCAGTTGCCAGAAAAAACACAGACACTCAGTTAAACTTGAACTCCAGACAGACACAAATCATTTTTAGTATAAGTCTGTCCCAAATATTGCACGGCACACCCAATTCCGTTGGCTAACTCATCCTGCCAGGGATGAGTCCCAATCCCCTCCTTTACAGGCCAGTCCTCCCTGAGGGGCACACCCAGGTGTCCTGAAACTGGCTGCCTCCAGTGCCCGTGGCACGCGTCCTGGAGCCAAGTGCCAGATTCCCTGGTTTCCCAGGTCCTGCAGGCTGTCCCTGGGGCACAGACCCAGCAGCTGGGGCAGCAGTCCTGGCTCTTAGGAGGGCTGTGGTTCTGTCTCCCCTCTCCACTCTCCGACAGCAGAGTCCAGGCTGAGGAGGGCATGGGGTGGGGCAGGGTGGGCTGGGCCCTTGTGCCCGTGAACAGAGCTGTGAGACAGCACGGAGCTGAGAAAGGAACCAGGAATAGAAAGTCGTTTCATGGCCTTGGAATTCAAAGTGCTTAGGTGGTGTGGGGGGGGGATGACAGGGCTGAGGCAGGGCGGGATAATGGGGGTTCTTGGAATGTCCTACTTCTGCATCCTTTGTCACTGGGGAGCCTTTGGAGGTGTTTTCTCTCTCAGTGGATCATTTTCTGATTATTGAGGTACTGCGTTCTCTATCTGCCTACCCACTTTAAAGCATGCAGTTCAAGGCCTTCCCACAATCCTTTTCTTCCAAGGGCCAACTAACCACACTAAGTAGTTTGTGTATATCCTTCCAGACCTTTCCCTATGTACTTATAAATGCATTTTAGAAGGAAAAGTACAAAATCCTAGCAGTTGTGCCTCTGGTCACTCTGGACCACCCAGGTTCTCCAGCGTCCTTCCCTGTCCTTTTCACTTATCATCTGGCTGGTCTGTGAATTCATCAGTTATTAAATCCCCTCGATGGCCATTTAGGCTGTTGCCAGCATTTGGCTTGTAAACCCCACTCTGGGAGCCTCTGGGTTGGCACCTCTGTGTGCACTTGTGTTATGGTCCTTCTTGATGTTTCCAGCATGGTCTGCCGGGGTCAGAGGGCGTATGTATCCCCACATTTGATCCACTCCGTACAGCCAGGTGAAACTTCCAGAAGGTGGTACTCCCAACCTTCCCACCGACCTTGCCCGTGGCTCTCCTCACCAACCAAGGGCATTATCGATCATTAAGTCCCTGCCAATCTGATCAGTGAGAAGGACTTCTTCCCTGTCTCTTTGACCACTAAGGAGGCTGAGCAGAGTCCCGTGTGCTGGCTGGCCACGTCCATGGTTAGGAATTTGTGACTCGCCTCCTGTCAGGCCCTCCACTCACTTCTGCACTCACTCAGTAGGTATTCATCGAGCACCTGGTACACTGTTTTGGTTAGGGAATCCAGCAGTGAACAAAACTGACAGAAAATGCCTGCTTCGTGGAACTCACGCTCTAGTGGAGGGAAAAGCAGCCAGGGAAGGCAGATAAGCACGTGCAATGCAGGGTGTGTGCCAGAGGCTGAGTAAGAGGAAGTGTAACATAGGGAGGGGATGGCAGCTTGGATAGGCCACCAGGAAGGCCTCACTGGGAGGTGACATGGGAGAAAATGAGTTGCAGTAGCCATCTGAGAGTTTTAGACAGTCTGGGCACAGCGAAGGGGAAGCCAGGGAGAGAGGGGGTCATGTGGCCAGAGAGCTATCCAAAGCAGGGCCCTGCAGGGCCTTGTGGGCCACCCAAAAAACCCTGGCTTTTGCTCAGTGGGGAGTGGGGAACCGTGGATGGCTCTGAATTACATTTTACTCCTTGGGCAAGATCACTTCGATGGCAGCTGTTGCAGTGGTCCAGGGAGGAGCTGCTGGGGGTCCTGGACCAGGGGTCCTACTGGAAGTGGGGAAAAGTGGATGGGTTTCAGGAACAAGTTCAAGTTAGAGCAATAGGATTTGCTTACAGATTAGAGGAAGAGGTGTGTGTGGATAGGGAAGGGCTACGGATGATTTCAAGGGTTATGGCTTTAAGGGTTATGGCTCAAGAACAGCTTGAGCATCCTTTATCCAGAGTGCTTGGGACCAAGAGTATTTTGGATTTGAGATTTTTTTTTCAGATTTTAGAATATTTGCATATTATTGCGATATATTGGTGATCGGACTCAAGTCATCTTATATACACATAGCCTGAAGGTCATTTTATACACTGTTTTTTGTTTATTTTTTATTTTATAGGATTTTAGTATTTTTATTTTGGTGGGGCTGGGGTTTCAACTCAGGACTTTGCACTTGCAAAGCAGGTGCTCTACCACTTGAGCCACACCTCCAGTCAGTACACTATTTTTAATGATTTTTTTGGCAGGAAGTAAAGTTTCACCATGTGTGGTGTCATGTCTATACTCATAAATTTCGGATTTTGGAGCATTATAGCCTTCGGATTTTCGGATTAGGGATATCGAATCTGTAGGTGGAAGGGTAGGGTGCCATCAAGAGAGACAGGGAACTGTGGGGAGAGGCAGGTTGCTGGAGGGAAGAGAAGTGGCTTAAATATGTGTGGGGCCCAGAGCAAAATGAAATGGGTGGCCCTTTGTTAAAAAGAATTCAGAATTCAAAGAGCATTAAACCAAGCCTGGGCCCTTCTGAGTGTGGCCAGGCCACACACCATGGGCCAGCCCTGACCCACATGGAGCTGTGGAGTTGTTAGACAGATGAGACTGCGGCTAGGGGGGCAAGTCTGAGCTAGATATGCAAATGTGGGGTCACTCGCTTAAAGACAGCCACGAGACAGAAAGGGACCACTGAGGAGCAAGCATACACAGAGAAGAGAGACGCTGGTCACCTAGTCCCCTGGCATCTAGCAGTTAGAAGTTGGGAGTTGGGGGAGTGAGGGGGACTGAAAGGGGACTGAGGAGGAGCACTGTGAGGGAGAGGAGACAAACAGGTGTGGTCGCTTAGAGGCCAAGGACAAGACAAGTCTCCGGCAGGTGTCAAAAGGGGCAGAGAGACGGAGTAGGATGCAGATGGGAACTGACTGTTGTATCAGTGACGGGAAGGTCACAGGTGGCCTTGGTTTCCATGGGTGGGGGACAGCAAAATGTATCGTATTGATTTGTAAGAGCAGAGTGATTTAGAGGAGGTTAAGGGAGTTAACTATTTGTTGCAGCTAGTTTTCCACAGGTTTGTTTTTTGTACTGTTATTATTGTTAATTATTGTCAATTTCAGTTTGTGGGTTTTGTTTTAGCTCCTCAAAAGCGCAAAATTGTCCTGTGGTTCAAATCTGTCACTCTTTTCCTTTAGAGTTTCTGGCCTTACCCACTGCAATGCTTTTTTTTTTTAAAAATTGTCCTAAGCCTGGCTGCGGTGGCTCACACCCGTAATCCTAGCTACTTGGGAGGCTGAGATTGGGAGGATTGAGGTTCGAGGCCAGCCTGGGCAAATAATTCTCGAGACCCCCCATCTCCAAAATAACCAGAGCAAAATGGACTGGAGGTGCCGCTCAAGCAGTACAGTGCCTGCTTTGCAAGCTCGAAGCCCTGAGTTCAAACCACAGTCCCCCCCCCACACACACACATAAAAATTGTCATTTATTGTTTTCTTGTTGTGTATAAAATTTAAATGTATTTCGATCGCTAGCTCATCTGGAATGGGTTTGTGTGTGTGGTTTGAGGCAGGGTCCGTAGTGGCGAGCCCATTACTGTGACACTGTTTGTGGAGTAAGTCCTCCTGCACATGAGCTCCATTCTTGCCAGCTGCTAGGTGTCCCCATAGTCTCATGTCTGGCCAGGTCTCACTGTTTGATTCCATTGATTTTTGCCTGGGGAGAGATTTAGAAAGCTGACAGAATAGACTGGGTGATTGATCGGAGGTCATGTGAGGAGGCAGAGGGTGGAAGACAGTACAGGAAGAGGCAGAGGGAAGCCAGGGGCCACACAGCCTGTGTGCTGGGCGCACGGGGCCTTCCCTGTCACCTATGTCAGTCTGCGCCACAATCCTGCATGGTTGGTATTTTCTTTCCCCATCTGCACATGTGGAAACTGAGTCTCAGAGGTTACTCTCCTGCCCAATGGCATCACCTCACTGAAGACCAGAAGCCTTTTGGCTCCCATGTCTGCACCATGTTCTGTCTTCTTGGTGAAGGCGGAGGTGACAAGGGGGCTCAGGAAAGCTGGAAAGACTCCAGGCACAAACTGCCCCCTACACCCTGTCCCTGCTTGCCACTTGGCTGGGTCTTGAAGGTTTTCCCATTTCCAAAAGCAACCTGATAAGACCAAAATACTCCTGGCAGGGAATCACACGTTAAGTTTACAGCTAACATCTTAATTATCAGTTAACACCTCTGCGGGGATTAGCTGACAGCCAGCTAAGGACACTGAGTGGGGCCTGTGGCGTGTATCTGGGTTAGGAAAGGCTGGAGGGAGGGAGGGGTGAGAGGAGAGGGGCAGGTACCCAGCAGTTCCCAGCCTCCCCCCACCCTGACCCGTGGGGGAGATGGAGGTAGCCAGCGTGAAGGGAGGGTGGGGGAAGGGAGTGCAGCTTCTTTGAGGAGCCCTGGGACTCTGAGAGGGAGCTGGCATCGTTTAGCCGACTGCTGTATCCTGTATCAGAGCAGGCATGTCAGGTGCTTGGTTTCTGGAAGGTTGAAAATCACCCACCCAGGAGCCGCCATGGATCCAGCTGCCAGCAGTCACTCAGAGCTGAGACCCATCTGACACCCACAGACGGATCTGTCACTTGGCCCTGGAGAAGAGGAAGAGAGAGAGAGAGAGAGAGAGAGAGAGAGAGAGAGCCATCCTGAGCCTCCTCCAATTGTCTGAGGGCCAGTCCAACCCTATCAGGGTCAAGGCCCAGAGTGTGACCAGGGTCAGGTTCAAGGCTCAAAAGATAAACAGGATCAGGGCTCAGTCTGATGTTGGAGGTCCCCTAAGAAGGTGGCTGAACTAAGAGCAGGAGGCCTGGTGGGTGCTGCTTCCCACACCTCTTATTCCCAGGACGGGGTAGAAAGGAGGTGAGACTGCCCTGCCAAGCTAGGGCTTCTCTCCTGTCTCTCACTTCACTCTGTTGGGGACCGAGCTATGTCTTTGGGGTCATCTAGTGTGTAAAGGTGACTGGCTGCCCAACTGCTCCCTCACTCTGTCAGACTCTGGCTTCGTCTTCTGAGACTCTGGAACTAAGACAAGCCCTCTCTCCTCTTTCTCCCTTCCTCTCCCCTCCCCTGCCAGGTAACCTTGGCCTGGGACCTGAGACACCAGGCACCTTTATTTAACTGGAGGCTGGAAGTTGTCCTGGTCACCTGAAGCCAGGTGCACTTCCCATTCTTCCTCCTACTTACTGCACTGCCTCCCAAAGGTGTGTGAGGGCTGGCTGAGGAGGTCCTCTGGGGCATGGGGGAGGAAGTGACAACTAAGACTTGTGGGAGGAGAGGAAGTGCCTGGTGCCCAGGAGCAGAGTTGAGTGAGTGCTCAGGAAGGGGCTGTGTGAGCAGAGGCTGCAGGGCTGGGACAATGGTGGAAATGATTCTGAGGCCTCAGGAATTGTTGGGGGGAGGAGGGAGGTCCTGACTCAGGAAACAACGCAGAGCTGCCTGTACTTTGTCACCTTCCTCTGTCCACCAGGGCTGGCCTGCCCCATGCTGCAGCAGAAGGCCTGGCTTCTTTTTCTGCTTCTGTCTCCAGCCTGCCACCTGACCATAGGGCAAGTGGCCTTGAACTCAGGCTTCACTGGCCTCCCCTGAGACTTGCTCTGTCTCTGCACCAGAACCAGCCTGAGGAAGGGTTTGCACGACATGAAATGTGGCCTGGGTAACGTGTTGCCATGGACATGGTTGTGGCTCAGCGTCTGCCTTTGAGGGGGCTGCTCACCCCGAAGGAACAGCCACTCTTATGAGGGAGACAAATGCATAATTAGAGGTGGAAAACTTGGAGGTCCCAGACCATGATGTGGCTTGTGGGTACATTTCATTCCAGTTTAAACTATCTACTTTAAAAAAAAAAATTCAGATATGATCAGGCATGGTGGCTCACTCCTGTAATCAGGAAGTAGAGATCAGGAGGATCACAGTTCAAGGCCAGCCTGGGCAAAGCCAATCAATGAAAGATGGGTGTGGTGTCATCCCAGCTATGTGGGAAGCGTAAATAAGAGGATCTAAATATGAGACCCTACTTAAAAACAAATAACTTAAGATGAAAAGAACTGGGTGAGTAGCTCAAGTGGTAGAGTACCTGCCTAGCAAGTGGAAGGGTCTGAGTTCAAATCCCAGTACCACTGAAAACAAAAGTATGAAGTCAGGCATGGCGGTGCCCCCTGTAATCCCAGCACTTGGGAGGCTGAGACAGGAGGATTGTGGGTTACAGGGCTACCTAGTGAGGTCCTGTCTCAAAATAAGAAGCAAATAAACAAACAAGCAAACAAATTCTAGCATCGTCCCACCAAAATTGAGATATAGTTCACCATTTTAAAGAGTGTAATTCAGGTTTTGAGGATAGTCATTTAAGATTCCATGACCATTGCTGCTGTCTGATTCCAGTGTATTGTCATCACCCCAAAGGAAACCCTAGACCCGTGAGAGGTGTCTTCTCCTCCCCCCGGGCCCTGAAAGATGTGACCTCGTACTTCTAGCTTCTAGCTCTTGGCATGATAGCTTTCAGGCTCATACTGTTGAAGTCCCTGTCACTACTTTGTTTCTTTTTTTTCTGGTACTGGGGTTTGAACTCAGGGCCTTGCACTTGCTAGGCAGGTGCTTTACTACTTGAGCCAGTCCCTGGTCCTTTTGCTTCTGGTTTGTTTTTCAGATAGGGTTTTACTCTTTTTACCCAGGATAGCCTTGAACCAACAGTTCTCCTACCTCCACCTCCCAAGTAGCTGAGACTACAGATGTGCATCACCACACACCACCCACCTTGTTCTTTTTATGACTGTTCTACTGTCCAGGTATCTCACGTTGGTTTATCCATTCATTCCTGGATCATTTTGACTTTGGGGCTGTCATGAATAGTGCTGCTGGGAACAAATCTTCATGTGAACCTAGGCCTCTGGGTCACCTTGGTTTATCCTGAGGAGTGGGCTTGCTGGATCAGAAAATGGTTTGCTTTTAAATGCATTTGACAGGACATCATTCTCAGCCTCCTAAGTCCTACCGTCTCCCCTGTTGCACTGCCTTTGCCCTTCATTTTCCTTTTCTCCTGGGCCCTGGAGGAATCAGAGTTCCCAGTCCTTGAAAACAGTGATGGAGAGGGGTACAGGGTGCTATTGGAGCTCGGGCAGAGGTGGGTGGCCCTGACCAAGGGGGCTGTTCCCAGAGGGCTCCCTGGAGGAGGATGCTACCTGAATTTAGCTTAGTCTGCGTGGACATGCTCTAAGGCCAGAGAAATGAGGACAGGGGACCAGGGATCGCAGGGGCCAGTCTGGTAACTGATAGTCTGAGAACCTAGGGCAGAGGTGACTGTTTGGGATGTCATCCCAACTTTCCTCCTTCTGTGCTGTGACGGGGGCAAGTGAAAGATGGAACAGGCTTGGCCAGGCACTGTCATGCCTGTGGCAGAGATAGCCACAGAGTGCCAGCCCTGCCTGGGTGCCACGCAGCCCTAGGTTTCTGCTCGTCTACCCTAATGGGTAATTATACCCTGACATGTATAGAGGCGAAGAAGGGATTTTCTGTGAAGCAAAATCTCCCCTGAAATATTCAGGCCACACTGGGCTTTGCCTCCCAGCCAGGCTAATCACTGCTGCTTGACTTGGCCACAGCTGGCGAGGCCACAGGTGTCTGGAGGCTGCATGGGGACTTTTTTCTTTCTTTCTCAGGAGAGAGAGATTCCCAGAGGCTGGGAACTGCAGATGCTGTGTGTCTGTGTTGGACACCGTATCATGTGTGTTCTAGGGTGTGTTTGTGGGTGCCTGCGCATCTGTGTGTACTGGCCTCTTTGCCGTCTGCACACGATCGTGGATGAGGTGGGCAGTGTGCACGTGGTCCTGAGTGCGTGTCTACGCGTGCCTCATCGGTGATCCACCCGGTGTGTGCTTTTCATGTACTGTCTGGCTGTCTCTGTGCTTTGCAACTGAGCCCCTGTTTCTCTGGTTCAGGGTTGAGCCTCTGAGAGGCTGGCTCAGTGCATGGGGCTTCCCTGCGTGTCCCTGCAGCCTGTGAGGGGATTATGGGCAGGGTATGGGGTGTGGGTTGAAAGCCTTGCCAGTCCTCTTAGGCTCAGTGGCTTAGGGACACCAGGTGGCCACTTTTCTCTCTGGCTTTAGTGTCTGGTGGCCACATTTTAACTGATAGGGGTGGGGGCTCACTGAACTGGGACATGGCTGTCCCTTTGTTGGTGCCCTAGCTCATTAGCCACCCCACCTGTCTCCTCCCAGCCATAAAGCTGCTGCATTTGTATCATGGATCACCCTCCCAAACCTTGCTCTTCCCCTTATTCACTCCCTCACCTGGCATGATAGGCAAGACGAGAATTCATGGACCCATTTGGCAGAAGACGAAAATGAGGCCCAGAGAGGCAAAGATGTGCCTACAATCTCTGGTGACATAGGGCAGGGAGAAAGATCACTGGTTGCTCCTTTCCATGGGCTTGCCCAGCCCTGGGCCCTGGGTGGAAGTGAGTGACTCAGGCTGGAGGATATCCCCTTCTCCCTGTGGAGCTCTCTACCCCTCTGCCATTGCTCAGCAGTGTCCTAGAGAGATGGCCCCAGGGTTCTTTTCATCTCCAAATAAACAGGCGAGGGATGCAGGAGGCAATAATATTGACGTCCATCATTGATATTTCCTTTATTGTGGCTGTAATTAGCAATTCTTCCCTGGCTGAGGCCCGATCTGGCAGACAAGTGGAGGAGCTCTAGCTTATTAATGTCAGTCCATTAATGTCACACTGACAGCGCTGATGGGGGAGGGGGCTGAAGTCAGGAGAAGCAGGGAGCTGAGTGGAAGAAAGTCAACCCGTCTCCCCTCTTCCTCCAGCAGGCATCTGTGCCCCCTGAACTCTGCCACTGGAAGCACCCCTCATCCCACCCCCTCTTCCCAGGTTGCCTCCTTCACCACTGCGCCCCCCTCCCCCCACTCTGCCAGTATGGTTTAGCCTAAAGAGCAGCTTCCACAGCCTTGGGAAAGGCCACGGGCGCTCAGTCTGGGGCACTTGCTTCCTGTGAGACTCCACTGAGGGGCTTTGGGACCACTAAAGTGAAAGCAGGGCTCCTGTGCCTCTGCCCCCCGCTCTGCCATCCTGCCTTGGGGCCCCAGGATGGCTCCTTCCTGCACCCATCCCCTCTGCTGTGTGCTATACATGGCAGAGGGCAGGGTGAGTGCTCCCAGAGGCTCCATCATGACCCCGACCCCTCCTCCCTCAGGGAATTCTTGGTGTCCTGTCCCCCACCACACTGCTTGCCTCTGTGTCCCACTACCCTGTCTAGATGCTTTAATCATGAGCAAAGGAGGCTGAGCCATTCATTGTCCAACGGTGGGTGGAGTCGCTTACCCAGCATTGTCCACCTGCCAGCCTGCCCCCTGCCACAGGCTCCATCTGGGTTGCCTGAATTAATGATAAAACAAACAGTAGTGACAGCCCTGGTTTCTTGTGCTGATTTTGTGACAGGCCCCATAAGAAATATCTTCTAAGCATTTGGTCCTCCTAACAACCTTGTAGGGTAAATCGTCTCCATTTTACAGATGAGGAAAGCTGAGATGCAAGGGGATGAGTGGACATCCATCTGTGTGGCTCCCAAGCTCTCCCCCAGGAGCTTTCCTCCTCTGCCTCCTACTGCAGCCCTTCTGTCACTTCCTCCAGCTGCATCTGGTCCCCATGATCCCCCCAGGGCAGGTGGCCTCCCTACCCCCCAGCCCAGCAAATGCTGGGTCCCCAGCCAGCAAAGGAGCATGGTAGGAACAACAGCACACCCCCAGTTCTCTTGTGTGGTTACTGCCCCCAGGAGTGCTGTGTGCCTTCTGAGAGCAGGGCCACCTTAGATGTGGACACCTGCCCTGGGTGTGTGTATGCTGAATGGGGACCAGCGTGTGACTGCAAAGCCCCGAGTCAGAGAGGGTTCCTTTTGAAGAAGACCTCAGAGCTGGGGCTTGGAGAGGCTATCCACGTTATTCATTCGCTCATTCATTCATTCAACCAACCCTTGTTGAATGCTGTGCTTAATGCTGAGATAAACAGTCCTGCCAGGCCCCAGGTAGCCTACTGGGGACAGAAGCACGAGCAGAGCTGACAGGGCAGGAGAAAGTGGGCCAGTGGAGGTAGCACCAATACCATGTGGGCATCGGCAGAGTGGAGATGTTTGAACAGACTCATTAAGGAAAAGGAGGTGGGTACAGGCTGATGGACAGGGACAGGCACCCCTTGGCAAAGGGTACAGCTTGTGCAAGGGCTCTGAGCTGACAGAGCAGGCCCAGGACCTGCTTCAGGCAAGGCTGGACGTGGGCCAGCTCAGCTCAGCCCAGCTCAGTTTCTCCTTTCCTGCCTTGTAGGCTGAGGCATGGATGGGTTAGCATTCATGGCTGGATGGTGGTCCCCAGCATGGTGATGGTCCTATCCAGCTGGACTGCACCCAGATGCTCTGGGCTGAGGCTGGCCGTGAGGGCCCCATGAACATGGCTGACTCCATCTGTGCCAGGCCTCCCAGCTCTCAGAGCCCCCAGTCCTCACAGCAACTCCTCCAGCTGGTAGAGGGAGAATGTGACCACACACAGGCTGTGGGGGGGTCATAAGGTTCCCCCCTTTACCCTTGAAATCCCGGTGAAGAGCCCGGCTCTAGATCTTGGGGCTCAGGGCAGAGTTGGGGTGTCCACCGTCAAGGGCTGGGGCAGAACACACTGGCTGGAGAGGAAGGAGTGCAGGGCCACACCTGGAGCCAGAAGCCATGCAAGGAGGCTGGAATGGTGGCCGAGGAGGGTTTGTCTGGAGTCTGGGCAGTTTTCAAGGATTTGACACCCAGTGGCTAATCTTGGGGAAATCTGTCTCACACACATGGGTCCAGAGTACCCACGAAGGAACCAAGCACTACAGCCTCCTGTTCATGTGAGCACAGGCAGGTACACGTGTGTGCCTTCCTGCATGCTAGCTCACACACGTGAGCAGGTGTGCCTCTGTATATGTAGGCCTCTGTGTGCAGTGTGTGTCGTTGTGTCCACGTGTCTAAAGGAGCATGCCCTGGGAGCACAATTCTGTGCCCGTATGTGTGCACAAGAGCCTGGCCCAGCCAGCAGCCTCTGGGGCACATCCTCCCCTGTCTAGAAGCTCCAGAACCTGCTGTTGTCAGGCCTGGGTCCAGCTCTCTCTAGCCATTCACAGGGTCCTCCTCTGAGTCCTGGTGATCAGATACAGCCAACTTGTAAGTGTGTGGCAGGCACTATGGGTAGAGGTGACTTAAACTGGGAGGGGCCCTTGATACCCATCCCCCAGTGCCTGCCACAGTCCCTGACAGGGTACTCTCCTCTGCTTGCCACTGTACAGGTCCCCTGGCAGGGAGCTCACTGCCTCCCAGAACAGCTCTGGGAGAACCTGTGCCAGAAAGAAGGTGTCAGGAAGACCAGAGATGGGGTCAAGGCTGGGCCACGTCCCCCCTCAGCCACCTGAGGCCTCAGCCCTCCTGGCAGCCAGTCCTGGGGTTCCAGCTCCTGGTGGCAAGGCCAGGCCCAAGGATCCAGGGCCTTTCACCTTGCTGTCAAGAGCATATTTGAGCTATTAGTGACAAGCTGGGGATTTGGGAGGATTTCTTCCCCATTTCCCAGAGCTTTCAGCAAGCCTCCCTCCTCACCCCTCCCCTCGCCTGCTGGGCTAAGAACACACACACACACACACACACACGCACACGCGCGCGCACACACACACACACCTCACCCCTCCCCTCGCCTGCTGGGCTGAGAACACACACACACACACACACACCTCACCCCTCCCCTCGCCTGCTGGGCTGAGAACACACACACACACACACACACACACACACACACACACACACACACACCTCACCCTTCCCCTCGCCTGCTGGGCTGAGAACACACACACACACACACACACACACACACACACCTCACCCCTCCCCTCGCCTGCTGGGCTGAGAACACACACACACACACGCACACACACACACACACATAACACACACGCACACCCTCCTGTGTGGCAGAGGGAGAGGAGAAAGGGAGAAGAGAGAGAGTGAGAAATCTGGGTCACTCTCCCAGGGAGGCCTCCATGGCGTTCCCCCACCTTCCCTGCAGATGCTCCATGGTCTGAAGGCTGACGTTGACCCCAGGCCTGCTGGAGATGCCCTGTGGTGGGACCCCGAGCTCACCCCACCCAGCCCCTACCTAGGCCTCCCTGTTCAGTGACATCACTCTGCGGGCCTGAGCATCTTCCACAGACAGGCCCTAGGACTTATGGGTCATTTTTGCCACACTCAACAGACTACATGGAGTATGACAAAACTTTCCCCACCCTCCTGCTTCAGTCCCTGGGCTGTGAGGGACAAGACGAGCCCCTTCCCTCTGCCAAGCCTGTGACCCTGGAGCTGGAGCCATACAGTAGCCACCCCAGGCCGAGGGCACCTGAACGCAGAGGAGGACTCTGCTGGTGACAGATCAGGCAGGGTAGCAGGGGTGGAGTCTGGCCGGGATGCCTCATGGAAGGGGCTCCCAACAGAAGGAGGCAAAGGGACAGTTAAAGATGTCACAGCTGATTTGAGATTTGGGGATGGAGTTTGGTGCCAGTACTCAGCTCAGTCCCAAGTGATTTAGTGGGTTTCTAAGGCAGGCCAGAAGTGCACTGTCCCATAGTGACTCAGGGGACACAGTGGACGGGGAGGGGACAAGGAGGCAGTGATATTTCCTGTCTTAACCATATCCTGTTTAGTTGGGACAACTGGACCTTGGGGAGTTACCAGGGTGTAAGCCACCCTGGGGCCCTAGAAGCCTGCCATCCCCCACCCTTGTAGGCACCAAAGCCATTTCCATGTTATTCACAGCTCTCAGGTGACCCAGCCAGTCTCCTTCCTTCTACAGAGCCCTGGTATCAAAGCGTGTTTGTTGAGTGAAAGAAGAGATCACTGATTGGACTTAAGCGAGACATAAAGAAGAAGTTTTGGTGACACTGGGACAGCCTTACCCTAGAGCTTCATGTTTATAGAGGTGAGGAAGATCCCCAAAGGACTGTCCAATGTGGGGTGACTCCAGATACCCCCAGTTTCTTCCAGAGGCCAGATCCCACCTTCCAAATGTGGTGATTCACCAGCTGGCTGTCTACAAGGACTCAGCCTGTCCTGGAGCCTCCATGCCCAGAGCCCTCTGTGGTGCCCGCCTTGTCCCAGCACAGGGTGTGTCCTGTGCGGGGGTCATTATGGACAGCTGGGTGTCATTTGTGTGTGTGTTGGTTTGCGTGCGGAGTAGGTACATACAGTGATCAAGTTGAGGACTCGGGGTCCCTGGATTTCAGAATAGTCTTAAAATCTGGAACCAGAGACCATACAGACTGGGAAGGGGCCATGGTTTTGAGGTCTCCTTTCCCCTAGCCACTTAGGAGTGGAGACTCCAGACTGGGACACTGGAGGACCCCGGGACCAGGGCGGCTGGTCATGACCTTGAGGCAGAGGGTGAGTGAGTTAAGGAGGGTGGGGAAAGGCGGCAAGAGAGGGTGGAGAGTGTTGGGGTTTGGGCAAAGGTGAGGGCTGGGTCCTGTTCTCAGATTGGGCCTTGGGAACCTCCCCTCCTTAAAAGCCGTGCAAAGAGTTTCCTGCCCACTTGTCCCCATGGCGCCAGCCAACTCCATCCTCCCTGCCAACCAGGCATAAAAACCCCTTTTTTCACTCTCTGCAGCCCCAGCCAAGCCAAGCTGTGCCCCGTGCTCAAAGGTCCCTTGGGTGGGAACTGTGTAGGGGCTGGGGAGGACAGGAGCTTCCAGCACCGTGTCTTCCCACTGCTCACCAGACCTGACTCAGTGCATGCCCTGGGAACCTGAGACCCTGCAGGCCAGGGACACACGCAGGCTCTAGCACGTGCACCTCCCAGATCGTTAGGGGAAGAAGCTGGAAGAGGTGTAATTCAGTCTATTGCCTGGTCTTAGCTGTTGTGCAGGAGGCTACACCTGTCTCACTTGCCTGCTTCTTTCGCCTCTGTCCCAAGGCCACACAAAGTCTTGGAGCTGGACAGGGTGGGGTGTGGCGGTGTCCTGGGGCAGCGTCTGCACAGGGGCCTTGGGAGGGTTTCTAAGACCCTCCAGGTCAGCACAACCATGATTCAGACAGGGAAGCTGAGGCTCAGTGAGGGATGGCCTGTGCCTTGCATGGTGAGGACTACGCTGTCCCAGCTTGCTCAGCCTCTATGGGGAAGGACGGGAGGGAAAATGAAGCAGAAGTGGGAAGGGAAGTTGGAGGGAAAAGGGAGCAGAGTCTAGGGGGTTGTGAGGCAGGTGTCTGATGACTGTCACCTAGCAGTGTTAGAGCCCTTGGCTGCACAATTGTCTTTTGCCCCAACCTCAGGAATTGGGCAGTGACTTCACTGGGTCTCATTTGAAGCCTCATATAGCAAGGTAGTTACTGTTATCCCCATTCCAAAGATGCAAAAACTGAGACAGAAAAGGTAACCTACTCCTGAGGGGTCTTACACCCTCTATAGGGAGGCTCTGCTCACTGTCTTGAGGCATAGACTGGGACTAGGACTGGGGAGGAGAGCGGGGAAGGGAGAGCAATGCCTGTCTGTAAGACAAGCCTTCCCTATTAATTCCTCTGGCTGTCCGAAACTGTCTTCTGCAAATCTGACCACAGTCTCTCATGCTTTAATTCCATCTTACCACTCTTGTAAGAGCCAGTCAACCAGAGGCCCCTCTGGCTTCTTCTCTGCCACTCTGCTTTCTTGGCGCTAGGCAGTCTGGGGACTTGGCCCAGTCCCCGAGGGTGAAGCTGACCCCTTCCAGGCCTGTTTGAAAACTGGCCCCCTTTCACCCTGCACTTCCACGTGCATCACATTTCTAGTGAACTCATTTGCCAACTGAAGGACTTCATTTTCCATTCTGTCTGCTCATGAGCCCCCAACCCCGCCCCATCTCCCCAGCCTCTCCCTGCAGCACCCAGCACTGTGGTGAGCGGGCAGCCAGGCCCCGGGCTACTCAGAGTCAGTCCTTCCTTTCTCCTTCCAGCCTGGTGTGGGAAGAGCTCTGTGCCCTAGGCAGCTATCTGACCCTGGCCTTTCCGCATGGCCAGATCCCAAACCAGGCACCTGCACACCCTCTACCCCTGAAGGTCACCCCTTCGGCCTTCTCCACTCCAGGCTAAGAAGGCCTTGATGTCACCCAGAGACCCAGAGGCTGCCATCTTGCTTACGGTGCCTCTCACACAATAAACCCTAAAGTCACTCTTACCCCAAGAATGGCCGACTTCAGGTTAGAGTGTGGGAAAGGGAGGTGGTTTTTAAACCAGTTCACACACAGAAGTACATGGCGGATGACAGTTTTTCCTGCCTCTCGTGTTTGTATTCGAGTGGGGGAGCACTGAGCAATAGTGTTAGTGATCACTAACGCTCAGTTTCTACCGCGTCAGGCGGTAGAAACACTGCACGTGCATTAAGTCATTGAATTAGTCTGTCAACGCACATGAATTTCTAAGGAGTAGGAAGATAAGGGAAGACTGCTGAGGGATGGGGGATGGGGCGACCTCTCCCTCCTCCAAGTCTCTTTCCAGTTCTTACTCAGTACAGAGCAGAGAGTCCCGTCTTCTCCACTCCCAATTCCATCAGACGTTGGCTTGCAGTCCCCCTCGGAGGGCAGTCTTGTCCCCCAGGAGCTCCCAGTTCTCCACCGGACAGTGGGGACCCAAGCACGGCCCCATCACCAGGATTCAGGGAACCCCTCAAAAAGACATTTGGTCCCAAGGGATCAGAGGCCGTGATCTCAGGGGTATCTGAACCCTCTGCCTGGGCCCTCGCCACACCCTGGACTGTGCTCCCGCCGGACATGGTCGAGGGCCCACCTTCAAAGCCTCAAGTGAACGCATAGGGTGGGTGAAGCTGGGGCCTCCTTTGCAAATGGAGACCAAGTCCCCAAGAGGGGACATAAGCAGGCCAGGTCCTGCTTCTCAGGAGATCCCCCAAAGACAGCCTCTCCTTGGTGGGGTGCTCGTGGTTAGTGATTCTAACAGGACTTTGACCATGTTAGATAAACCTGCCTTGACGTCAGGCTCCCGGCCCCGCCCCTTTTGCCATCCACCAGGTGGTCTCTGGTCCCCCTGAAGGAGGGCCAGCAGCTGCTCCTAAGCTGTCCCACCCCAGTCTCTCCCGCCTGTCAGTTTTCAAGGTCAGGCTGCCTGGCAGTACAATAATTGATGAAGACTTCCATTCAAAATCTCCCAGCTGTGGCTGGTTTTCCCCTGCCGCCAACACCCCACAGCCTACTCCATCCAGCCCACCTCAGGAATGACCACTCATCATCTCTCCCTGATCGCCTTCATGGCAGGACCCTAGGGACTCTGAGCTCAGACAGAGATGACACCGTTCTGAGGTGATCTCAACTGTCAACTGCTGTGTGGTCTGGAACAAACTCCTTCCCACTCTGAGCCTCTGTGTCCATTCCTGGAATGGGGTCTGGTCAGATGGCCTTGAGATCAGTGTAACAAAACGTGGGAGCTGACAGGGTGGCCACCACGCGGAGGGCCCCCAGTACTCCCTGCTGGGGGGTTGCAGGTAGGGCGTGACCACCTACCTACCTCTCTCAGCAAGTCAAGGGTGCTTCTCTGAAGAGATGGCATTTGACTGGGTCCTGAAGACGGACCAGATTCCTCAGACTTGGGTCTGGGCAGAGGTGGACGGTGATCTGGGGTGCAGCAAGGATTCTGTAGGGCAGTGTGACTAGCTCAGAGCTGCAGGGTTTCTAATGTGCGAATCTGACCAGAGCACGGCCCTGCTTTTGGCCTCCAGTGGTTCCTGATGCTCTCTGGGGCGTGGTGGATCCAGTCTGCATCCAAGCAAGGGCCCTTGCCCCAGGTGCAGCCTGGACCTGAACCGGTTTCTTTGCATTCTCTCCAGTCTGTGGCGTTTGCACCTGCTGTCCCCTAATTTGCCTCTGTGCCCACATTTTTTTTGTGTCGTGTATGTGTGTGTGGTACTGGAGTTTGAACGCAGGGTCTGAAGCTTGCTAGGCAGGTGCTATACTACTTAAACCACACCGCCAGCCCTTTTTGCATTACTTACTTTTTGGGTAGGGTCTTATGCTGTCTGCCCAGCTGGCCACGGACCGTAATTCTCCTTTCTTTTCATCCTGTGTACCTGGGATGACAGGCACACACCACCACACCTGGTCTATTTGTTGAGATAGGGTCTTGCTCTCTTTCTGCTCAGGCTGTCCTTGAACCTCAATCCTCCCAATCTTCACCTCTCAAGTAGCTGGGATTACAGGCATGAGCCATCATGCCTGGCCTTGTGCCCAGTTGCATTTGATCCTGTGACCACATAACATCCCCACTCCCTGGCTCTCCCCCCAGACCTGCTGATCTGCCTCCCTTCCCTCCCAGGGTTCCACTCCTCTGCTGCCTCCCAGATCATCCAATTACTGGTTCCACCATGCTCAGAGCTCAGCTCCAGTGTAGTGACTTAAAGCAGCTGCTAGGTGACCCATCAGCCTGGTTTGCCCAGGTGTTCCCTACTGTGCCAGGCCACCCATTGCACCAGGATGGTAGTTTCTCTCCAGGCCCTACTGCCAGGCTGTCTGTCTTCTCTCCCTAACGATTCCCTATTGGAGGCCCCAGTCTGTCAGAGGGGGTTGGGGGATAGGAGGTGGGGGTTTTGCTGACTGCTGGGCTCTCTGCCTCCTTTCTGGCTTTGCTCTGTGGGGAAGCAGCCTGCTTCTGTCTGTCCAGCTCTGAATCCCCATAACAGCAGGCGTGAGACCAGTGTGCATGCCATATACACACTCAGTCAGTGTTTGTTGAGTGAATGTGTGTGGCATAGACATGGGTCTGCTTCTGTGGGGACCTGGGCAAGTCTTTTCTCTTTGGGCCTCAGTTTCTCATCTGTACCATGAGGGAGGGCTCTCCCAGCCTCGGGCAGCCAATGAAAGAGAGGGCGGTGTGCAACTCACTGTCATGAGCTGAGCAGCTGGGCAGCACCCCTGAGGGGGAGGGGAACGTCCCCACGCTTACCTCCTGCACATTCCACCATCCTCTGGGGCCTTTCTGGGCCAAGTAATGGGTCCAGACCCCGGGTTGGGGCATCCAGAGTAATGGTGCCGACTGCCAAGCCCCCTCCCCTCCCGCCCCCAGGAAGCAGATGGCCCAGGCTTGGGCGGGCAGCAGAGACGGGACTGGCATTTGTGTATGTGTGTGGTTTTTTTAAATCTGACACATTTTTGTCACGTCTTGGTGCATCAGAACAGTAAAGGAGGCGGGAGCGTGAAGAATGTTTTAACTCGCAACTTTGTAACAGTTCCAGGTTCTCCAGGGCTCCTCCCCCCTCTCCAAGCCCTAGGCAGAGCCTCCAAGCCCATCTGTTCCCCAGTCCCCAGCTCCCTGCCCCCCTAAATCCATCCATCTTCCCTTCAGTCATGGGGGAGACATAATAGAGGAAACGACCAGAGACTCTGAGAGGAGCGCTGGGGACCTGCTTCAGGGCCCAGTTTGACCGCAGATTCGCTGTGTGGCTTCGTGTAGTTCTCACCCTCTCTGGGCCCCAGCTGTGTGCTCCTCCTACAGGGTCAGGTCCATCTCCCTTGGGGTTCTCTGACTATGACACTCATGGGAATGTCTGTTTAGAAGGATGAGAAATGAGAAGAATGCAGGAGGAATGGAGACAGGAAAGTCTTGGGGTTCAGAACCTCCAGAGGGATGGCCAAAAATGGCAGGTTATTCATGAAGCCAGGCCAAGCGGGTCCCAACTTCTCCACCCCACCCACACCCTAGGCCACCCTCACCCACCCAAGATAGTTCCTTGAAGATGACTCAACTGCTCTGGGAGGAGCCAGGAAGGACCAGGGCCCCAGGTGTCCCACCATGGCCTTGTTCTGCTTCCTGGTCTCACATGGCCTCAGGAAAGGAGGCGGGGTGAGTGCCAGGCCCTAGAAGGTGTCCTCCTTAACTGCCAGCCCTGCAGTGCCCAAGCCTGCCTGGCACCAGCTTCTACTTCATTAGTCACAGAAATGCCAGCTGGCCTGGAAAGCCAGGCGTCTATGGCAGGCTGGTGAGTGCCTGCCCAGGTGGGCAGGGGAGAGTTTAGGAGCACAAAAGGGCAGTGCCCCAGCGCAGCTCAGCCAAGGCAAGGGCTCAGATGTGACTCCTTCATTCCACAGCTCAGAGGCCAGGGGTGCCAGGCATCTATGCCATCCCTTGGGATGAGTGGGACAGGTGTCAGGGGCACCATTGCCAGGGACAAGGAAACTGGCTCCACTTCTGTTCCCCGCGCCCCTCTACACCTACCTTGGAACCCCCAGAGCCCAGACTAGTATCAGAGAGTGAAGGCAGAAGTTCTTCCATTTGTCCAGCCCACACTGTCCCGCCTCTGGGAGCCATCAGGTCATTGGTGACCACAGAAGAGACCTCCACTTAGGCTGAGGCAGTTCTCGGGGCGGGGGGGGGGGGTCATCCCCATGTCTGCACCCTGGGCAGGCTGTGGGTGGGCCCTAGAATCCCTGCCAGAGGTGGGCCAGCCTGGGCAGTTGAGGGAACCCACGTGCCCCCACTCCCCCCGTTGTAGTCCCCACCTGGACCCCAGGGCTGGGTTGAGTCAGTACTGTTCAGATCTCACCAGATGGGCACAGGGAGGCTGCGGGGGGAGGAGCCGGGTTGTCAAGAGAACCCGCGCACTGGCATTTCCTCTTTTGGGGAGGATGAACCATATTTCGCAGGCAGTGTAGGCTTCTGAATCCCATTTCTCTGTGTTTTTTAGGAAGGGAAAAAGGGCAGGGGAAGGGGGTGGGAAAAGGCAAGGCGGGAGAGCGATGGAGGCAGACAAGGAGCTAGGAGGGAGTCTTGGGTGCTGTCTGGGACGGCCAAGGGGATTAAAGACCTCTCTTTCCCAGGGCTCAGCTCGGCCAAAGCAGAGTCGGGGTCCCCTCTGATCTGTGGTCCAGGCCTTGAATCAGCTTTTTCCTTAAATCACACAGCCCTGTGTGATTCAATTTTCTGGATCCTTCCTGGGTTCCTAACCCTCATCCCTATCTCCTGAGCACCCAGCCCTGTGGATAGTGGCAGCTGAGGTTAGAAGGTGCTGGTCCTGCTCTTGGGGCCCTAATCTGGGGCAGTAGTCAGTATTCACCCAAGTCCGTTACAGACTCCTCGGGCTTTAGTAACCGGGCAGTGGAGCTCCATGCGGCTCTGATGGGGGTGGGGCAAGGGGGAGGTAAGGCCTGGGAAAATGTGGGGCGCTGGCGGGAGAGCATGGCTTCTGCCCACCTGCTTGATCGGGGGCCAGGGCGCTGGGTGTTCTGAGAACACTCATGTGAGGCGGCACACGAACCTGCCTCTTTTCGTACCTGCAGCAGCAGCTTGAGCCTCAGTTTCCTTGCTCTGTAAAATGGGATGATTAGCACCCCCCTTGAGCTTCCTGTGGCGTGCATCACAGCCGCTCAGGAGACGGTTCCCCACATCCGGTGGGCACAGTGATATTGTCTTGATTCTGGAGGAAGTACCCACCCAAGTGAAGGTGTGATGGGGCTCCAGCATGGCCGTGACTTGGGAAGGAGCTACCCTGGCAGGGGAGAAGAAGGAGGGGTGACACATAGGGAGCTTGAGGTCTGGGTAAGAACCAGGCCATGTGGGCAGCACAAAGCAGACCTGACCCCCTCCCCCGCATGGAGTCTCCGGCTTTTCCTGGATCCTCCTTCCAGAAACCTTGCCTGTTGGATCTGGGTAGCCAGCTTTCTTGTTAGGAAGTCCCCTCCAGACCTTGGGAAATGGGGCCACCAAGCAAGGAGCCCATTAGTGTGACATCAGCTCCCTTAGGACTGTGACTCTGGGGGAGACCCTCCCATGTAGATGGCTATTCTGCTCTCCCTTGGGGATGGACAGCCCTCTTTTACTGTGTGCCCAGGGGTATCAGAGGAGGGAAGTCTGACTTTATTCCCAGGGAGGTGCAGACAGAGACAGAGGGGCAGTGAGGCCATCTTGGCTCCTGGTGCTGCCTCCAAAGTAGGGAGTCCTACTCCATGCTTTCCATCTCACTTCCTTCTGCAATAGCCAGGGGTGTGGCATTATTTGACACCCAAAGGGACTGAGGCTCAGAAAAGATCAGCAGGAGAGCCAGGATTAGCACTCAGGTTCCAGCTCCGGAACTCTTTCCGTGACTCCTCCAGTCCTTTGGCCTCTGGCATCCTCTGGGCCTCACATTGAAGGGCCCAGTCCCAAGTGTCCGATGGACCACTGTGAGGGTTGCAAGGAGTGGGATATGAGAGAACGGGATGCTGAGCCTGGGCCCAGTCCCGTTGGCTGGGGTCTGACTACACAGCCAACCTGGGGTGGCCGTGGAACCAGCGTGGGAAGGGCGTGGTCTTGGTATCAGATGGATAGGGACCAACTCTTGATTTTGCCGCTTATTCACACTGGCTTCCCCAGGAAGTTAGTGAACTCTTTGCCTCCATTTTCTCATGGGGGAACTGGTGGCACGGGATCAGTCAGACAAGATGAGGTTTTGCTGCAATAACAAACAACCTTCAAAACCTTGGCGACTTCAAACAACTCCAACCCTGTTACATATATGAGATAGCCGTAGGGCATTGTCACTTGGGACCCCAGGATGATGGGTACCCAGCAACTCAACATGTACATCCACAGTGACCATGGCAGCAGGAGGAGGCGTCTCTTGAAAGTGACGCCTGTAGCTTCTGCTTGCCACACCTAACTTCAGAGGGGACAGGGAAGTCTATTTCCTCACCACTTGCGTATGGGAAGAGAACTGGGGATTTCCTAACCAGGGCCACAGGCACCTGCCATGAGCACTGATGAAGTAAAGGGAACGGAGCCCAGAATGGGCCTAAAGCATGTTAGCTCGTTTCTCCTCTGCCCCACCTCCAAGTACTTCCACCTCCCTTTCTTTTCCTGGCTCTGTCCCCCAGACAGGTCATCAGGCTTGGTGGATGGTCCCTGCCTTAAGGATGAAGAGCTTTGTCTCTGGAACTAAGACCGGTGGCAGCATCCTCAGGGGAGCAGCTGGGGCAGGAAAAACAGACAGACATCTCACTCCCAGCTGAGTCCCCTCCCCAGCCCAAAGCCTCTTTTATCTTTTAACAAATGAAAAAGCAACAGATACCAGTAATACCTTAACTTCATTATGGGCCTTATAAGATCCAGATCGAATTACATCTCCTGCAATCGAACAGTAAATTCAATTCCATTCAACAAATGTTCCATTCAACACCGAGAGGGCCTGAGGGGTCTGGGTGGCCCCCCCCAGCTGGGGACCCTCCCTCTCCCTCTGCACCTTCCCTCCTCCTTCAGGAAGACACATGCTCCCTGCTGGAGGGCTCAGGTCTGCCTGAGATCAGTCCCAGATGTTGGAATGACTTAGGGCGTGGGCCACTTGAGCCCATTGAGACCAAAGCAGACTAGACTGCAAGACACCCAGAGTCTAGACCCACCTTGATTTTGAGCCTTGAGTCCATAGCTGCAGGTCTGTGTGGCCTTAGCCAAGTCCCTCCTCCTCTTCGAGCCTCAGTCTCAATTAAGGAATTGAAGAATAGAACTAGGTCCCCATCCCATCCCACCTCTGGCTTCAGCGTTCTGACACCTCCTCTGCCAGCCAGCATTGATCCCTCCTCAAAGTGAGGTGGCTATAGTAGGAAGGGGGCCCTGTCGTGCCCTTGTCCTTGACCTAGTGGTCATGCCCTGCAGGTTGGATTCTGCCTCCCCTGCAGTAGCTCGTGGTCACAGGAGGAGACAGCCAGGTTCCCAGGTACAATCCAGGTGGGCGATAGGTACACTCCCTCCAGGAGAATGGCATGCACTTTCCTCTCCCTCACTGTGCCTGCCCTTGACCACACCAGGCTGAAGAAATCTCGAGGGACTCCCTGGTGAAGGAGGAATTGGAGCTGAACCCTGAGCCATTTGGCTGGGTGGGGAAGAGAACAGGTTCAAGGAAGAGAGGAGCAGAGCAATGACCTGGAGGCAAGGGGTGGCTGGAGTAGGTGTGAGTGGCAGATGTCATTTGGAGGATATGTTGACAAAGGCAGTATGATTTCTGTGCTCTAGCAACACACATACACATGCACACACACACGCACACACATGCATGTGCACATGCACACGCACGCACCCAGGCATGTGCTTCTTCCTTAGCTGTTACCACAGGCAGGAGTGGGGAGGTTGGAAGAGCCCTGACAGCCACAATCTTATGGCACGAGGAAGGATGGTGCTGGAAGGCCTGGGGAGGCTTCTGAGTCCCCAGGGACTCTGGGAAGGGACTCCTTTTACCCAATGAATCAATATCAGCAGCCAGAATGGCAGTAACTCTTTCTGGCACTTTACCGTTAATGAAGTACTTTGGCATCCGTGGTCTTATTCGAGCCCCACAGTGGCCCTCTGATGGACGCTTTTGTCCCATTGATTCCTTGATTCACAAAAAAGGCAAAAGATTTAACCCAAAGTCAGTGGGGCACAGCCTGCACTCCTGCCAGTGACTCCAAGTTCTGTTCATGCTGCCTTTGGAGAGTCATGGGGGCCTCCCTCAGCCCAGAGTTCCTGAGGGTCTGGCCGACACTGAGACCCGAACCATTCAAGCCCTAAAACCGCCATGCTCCCAATTCCTGCAGAGCCCCTTTCCCTCAACACAAGACTGGGCAAAAGTGGCCAATTGCACAGGTGAAGAGGCTGGGATGACACTGGGCGGACTCCACAGCGCCTTCCTTCACTGATGGGGACTCGTTGATCAGGAGCTCTGGCGTTGGCATGTGTTCGCCTGTCACTGGAAGCTGTTTGCAAGGTGGGACCTCAAGGACTTTGGACTAAGGTTAGCACATGCTTCGAGCCTTTGCTTCTCAGTTCAGAGCACGACTGGAGGGAATCAGAACCTTAGGCCCAGTGTGGTCCCGGAACCAATCATACTTCCTACAAATTCGGGCTTGATCCAGAAAGCTGGAACCACTTTTTCCAGATTCAGGTGGCCCACAATGGGACGGGCTCAGGCCACCCGATTCCCATTCCTTTGGCCTCCCAGCAACTTTGTCACTTGTCAGTGTTAGATCAGCTGGGTCTCAGCTTGTTTAGCTACTAAGATACAGCCTGCAAATTAGCAGAGAGAAGCTGCTAGAGCCTCCATGTTGGTTTCCTGTTAACACTGTTGATCCAGTCACTCATTCGCTTATTCAGAAATTACTTATTACTTATTCAGAAATTACTTATTCGCTTATTCAGAAATTACTGTATTCCTGGGATACAGCCGCAGCGAGCTCACAGCTACCCTTCCACAAATGGAGAAGCTCTCCCTCCTCCCCCAGTTCACTGTTCCACCAAAAGTGGCCTCAATTGGGACTTCCCTTCTCCGCACTTCTCTTCTGCCTGTCCCCTGTCTATGAAGCCCATTTGGAGGCCAGACACACTGCAGACCCAGCCTCTAAACATGGACTCAGCAAAGACTCAGGAGACCCAAGCTCCACCCGGTGCCCTGGGCCCTTAGCCTCTGGAGCCCTTCCCCCACCTCCGGTCCTTACCCCATCCTCTGTGCTAGCCACACTCAGCCTCTTCCCTTCTATCACAGCCCTGCTTTCCTGTCTCATCCTCATCCCGAGAATGCTGCATCTTTGGTCTGTCCCTCCACTACACAACTTTTGCCTGTCCTCTTCCTGTCCCCTCAAGTGACTTCCAGAACAGGGGGAACTGAGAGTCCAGGACAAGGTTCCTGCCTGAATGGGACCCAGGCCCGGTCTCTTAACACGGATGGGCTGACTCACTGCTCAACCCAGACAAAACCTGCAGGGTCCAGGCTGCCCCGCTGCCGGATGCCTGGGGTTGCCATGGCGACCCTCTGCCAGTCTTCCCTGCGTGGAGACAATCAAAAAATAACAGTGAGGACTCTTTTATTCTGTGTCCCACCTGGGAGCCATTTAAACCTCCCCACTCCTTTTGACACATAATAATTTTTTTTCCTGCTTTTAAGATTATCCTGAAATCTCACTTTCTCCTCTGCCCGCTTTTTTTCAATCTCCGTGACATGGCCTCTGGGAGCCTCGTGTCTAAGATACACACACGCATGTGTGTGCACTTGCTGTACACAAGTTTGCACACTGTGTGGACACCAAAGTGGCCTCCCAGTGCTGCTCATTGACAGCGAAGCCCCAGGGACAGCCCAGCCCCTTCTCCTCACCTGACACCGCTTGACAGTTTACAAAGCCCCTTCTTTTCTGATGTCACACGGGAGCTACACTGCAGTATCACCACACCTCTAGGTTTTTCCGATGGAAGACTGAGGCTTCGGATTTCGGGTGCACTGACCAGTGTCACCTGGTAGATCACTGGGGCTAGAATTAAATCTTCCTGTTCCTCTGATTCTGTTTTCCCAAGTTGCTCCCTGAGATAGTTGGGGGTCGGTAGCGAGTGGACCCTCATTTCTCCCTTCATGTTCTCCCCTCGCCCAGCCATGAGCGGTGTTAGGAGCTGCTGTGCTCTGGGGACAGCATGAGAGGAGCTCAGCCTGGGTGCAGGGTCCACCCTCCCACCCAGAGGATTCCAGAGCCCCTAACTGCCCTCCTGGTTGCCTTGGTTTCTGCCTCCCGCTAGTGCCCTTTCTCAGCCACCTCTTTGGCACCAGCTGACTGAGCCCAGCTTCTTTTGCACCCCCTCCCACACAGGCCATTGTGCCTGGCCTCTGTTCTCCCATGCCCTGCTGAGACTGGTCCCTCATGTCTGCATTGTGACTTTCATCTCCAATAGCCATTACCCTAGGGGCAGTCACCGCAAACATTCCATTACACAGGGATCATCATTGGCTGCACCTGTGCCTTCCCTCCCTCCAGACATGACTTTCATAAAGTCCTCTGTCTGCCAAAGAGTGGCATTGAACACAGGTGTCACCACCTGAGTGTTTCGTTTGAAGTCACAACATCTACATAGGCTGCACGTTTGCCCAGATGTCCCCCCTTGCACGACCAGATGCATTGCTGTATGTTTACTGACACACTTACACTGAACAGCCAACAAGGGCTCGGGGATTGCAGATTGTGTAGACTGCTCCCCTGCATTGCCTCCATGCCCCGTGTCTTCTCCAGGTGACCTCTCTTAGCATGGGGTCGTGAGGGTCATTCCTCGGATTCCTTGGATGGGTCTTCAAGGCACTTCCCTAACTTTGTGCGGTTGCGTGTGTGTGTGTGTGCATGTGTGTGTGCGTGTGTGCGTGTGTGCGTGTGTGTGTGTTGCTAGGGATGGAACCCAAGGGTTTGTGTATGCCAGATGCTAGGCAAGCTACATCCCCAGCCCTCCTTCCCTAACTTTAAATTTGGGGTTACACAGATCAGCACCTACATTAGCAAGTGAAAAGCTGAGTGCTTTCCAGTCTTTTGGGGTACAGGATGCCTAGGGGCCACTGGAGTGTGTGACAGCAGATTTCAGGGATAAGCCTGGTTTCTGTTGTCCCTCTCCTTGGTCCTCTGTTTAGCAGGGAAGTGGGTAGCAGACTGGCATCCCAGATGAGCTTGCCTGAGGACTCTAGCCCAGGAAAATAGGGTGAGTAATGGGTGACCCTTAGGAAGGGGCCATGTGTGGATCACTGTGATCCCGGGGTACCTCAGCTCCACTTCATCCAGTCTCTGCTTTCACAGCCTGTCCAGTGTCTCCTTTCTCTGAAGCTTGAATGGACATCCCAGCACTTCTGGCTCAGCTGTGTAACTTTGCTTCTTTAAACATCTGATTTCCCCTCTATAAAATGTCACTAATAAGGTATTTGTTTTGTAGGCCATCGTATATGAGTGTCAGCACAGTACGTAACGTGTTAAGTGTGCCTTAAACTCTCCTACAACATTAATATTGGAATTGCTGCTCTTTCTGGGTGATTCTGGACTCAGTCTTCTCATCTGTGAAATGGGGTTGATGGATGAGACTCAGAGTCCCTCCCAACCTCCCCTCCCCACTCGGCTGCAGTCTGACCCTCATCTTTCCTAGATACCCTAGAACAGAACCGCAGGGGGGAGGCAAGGAAACGGATAACTCCCCATTGGTCCATCAGTTCGCAGTGGTGGCGTCAGTTTTCATAGAGAAGGAAAAATCTGCAAAGTAGTCAAAAAAAATATTTCCTCTGTGACTCCAGCAGCCCAGCTGTTCTCTTTCAGGAAAGTGCTGAGGCTGAAAATAAAATAAAGGAACAATGATAGACACAAGGGAAGGAGGGGGGTGGGAGGAGGGAAGGGCAAAGCAGACTGAAGAGAAGAGCGTGGGGCGGGGCATGGGGAGGGATGCAAGGTTTTGCCAGAGTCTTTTCTGAGCCACCTGGAACAGCATTGAGCAAAGCTACCAATATCTCAGCACCTGTGCTAAGCTTCCAGCACGCCGGCACAGCCAAACCCTGGGTTCAAGGCAGTGGTAATGAAAGAGGGCAACTGTGGTCTTAGCGTTGTGACTGTATTTGTAAGTCTCACTGCCCTGGGGCTCCTTGGCCTTTTAGTCCTGGTGACATCTCAGCTGGGAGTTCGAAAGGGCCAAGAAACCCTGGGGAGGAAGATCTGGGAGACTTGTCCAGGCTCCCACTCAGCCTCTGCTTCCTGCCTCAGCAGTTGTGGCTCCCCCATGAGCCTTGTACACAGACCCCACTCTTGCAGCCTCTGTCCATTGCCCCTGCTGGTCACTCCTAGAATGTCTGTGCCCCCTCTGCATGCTGGACCGTACCACTCCATCTCAGGTCCTAGTGTCTTTGGGCAGGGGTAGGAGAGCCTGGGCATAGCCAGGATGTGGTTTGAGAGCCTGAGTGGTGGGTCTCAGCTGTCCATCCACCAGGGAGGCCAGTGGGAGGCTGGCCTTTCACTCCACGCCAGTGTGAGCACAGGCAGTCAGCCCACCTGAGCTCTGGGCCTCGCCACACCCTCCCACGCTCCAGCCCGGGGCTCTCCCTGCATGCCCACTCTCTTCAGTAGAATTTGCACCCACTTCTCAGGGACACTGAATTAGTTACTTCCCGCTCTGTACCTTTGTTTCTCACCTGGAAGGGGGAGATGCTCGTGGAACCTTCCTCACAGGGCTGCAGAGAGCATGGAGGGGGATACGACCCAGGTTATGGGACCCTGGTGTCTGTGGGTACAGAACATAGGCCTGGTAAATATTGGGCATTATTCCGTCCCTCGGGGTCTCGGGGGTGCTGCCTGTGAACCCAGTTTGGAAGAGCCCACTCTCCCTGGCCATCAGCTGGCCCGGCCCAGCCACTCTGATCGCCAGAGCTCAAGCCCTTCCTGGGGAGATGTCTTGGGGACCCAGTGGGGTCTCTCCTGCAGTTCAGCCTGGAGATGTCTAGAGCAGGCTGGCCTTCACTTGGCCCAGGTGTGGGTTTGTACCCCTGGGACAGAGAGCTGGTGGCCTCTGATCTGACCCCCTGGAAAGTAGTTCTGCCCAAGAGCGTCCCACCTGCCCACACAGCTGTGATCCATATTTGGGGGTGCAAAGAAGAGAAAGGAACTCCAGCCTCCAGCTTCACTCTGAGCTGCAGCTCAGTCCCCTCAGCCTTTTACTCCTCCCCACCCCTGCCCCCCACTTAGCTATCTTGGTTGCCATGACAGCAGGGTGCTGGGAAGCAGGACTCCTTGCGGGGACAGAACTGGAGTGAGGCGCGTGTGTGCTGGTCTCTGGGTGCTGCAAATGTGCCCCAGTGGAAAGGTGCCCCCTGCACATTGTTGTGTGGTTGAGGTGGGACTGTGTGTTTGAGTGAGGTCCCTCTGGGCGACACATATGGACCACACATGTTTCCTGGACAAATCCCTGCATGTGTCTAGAGCACAGGAAAGAAGGATCACAGCCTTTGCCGTTGACTACTTTACTGGGGCTGGAAGGGGCAGGGGTGGGATGTGCTTACCCCTCGGCGGGTAGGTGTCTGCCCTATTCCATCCCTGCCAGGCTTATGCAGAAGTGCCTTCAACCACCCTTCTCCTGTGGCCTCCCCACCATGGGAGTCAGGTAAGATAGGCAGTGCTGTCCCCACTTTGCAGACGGGGAAACTGAGGCCTGCCCCTGCACTTGCTTATTTCCTGGACTCACCATGAGCTGCCAGCCTAGCTGAGGCTATAATGAGGTCTCCTGTTCCACACACCCCCACCCCAATCTGGTAGAAATGTCCAAGGTACACTTGATATTTTCATTTTTTAGACCCCTGGGATTTGAACTCAGGACCCTGAGCTTGCTAGGCAAGAACTCTGCCACTTGAGCCATGCCCTTTTTGCTTCAGTTATTTTTCAGATAAGATCTCAAGCTTTTGCCCAGGGCCAGCCTCAGACTGTGATCCTCCTACCTCTGTCTCCCCTGAAGCTGGTATTACAGGCATGTACCACCACACCTGACTTCTTGTTGAAACAGGGTCTCCCTAAACTTTTTATCTGTGCTGGCCTCCAACCTCAATCCTCCCGTCTCTGCCTCCTGAGTAGCTGGGATTTCAGGCTTGAGCCACTTTTGGTATCTTGTAACCCTGGCCCATCCCCTCCTCCATCCCCAAGAGGGTTGACCAATGCCCACCACAAAGGAGAACATCACCAACAAGGTTTTTAACTTTGTCCCTGTTTATTCTTCCATTCCAAGAGCTACCTGCTGGTTTAAGGAAAGGCCAGCAGCCCCTCTGAAGCAGGTCTGGACCAGCTCTCCAGTGGGATGGCTGCCTGTACACATACCACTCAGAGCCCTCAGGGGCAGTAGCCTTGCACTTGTCAGGGTCTAACAGGCCTAGGAATGGGAGGACGAGCACGGGAGCCCTGGATGTGTTCACCGTGCTTCCCACACTTCAGACATGAGCTGGCATTGACCTTTAGCCATGAGGCATGCACAGACACCTCCCTCCAGCACATTGAGTAAATGTGAAATGCCACTGCCAAGTTCAAGCGTGCTGAAAGATCTAGAAACTGGTGGAGGGACTGACCATGAGGTCCACCTTCTGCCTGCCACTTGGAAGAACGAGTGATGAGTGGGCCCCAACTCCTGCACCTCGGTGTATCCTCCCCACCCTACTGCGTGCCTGGGGACCCTCCTGGCCATAGCTGCCTGATGTAGGTAGGGAGTCTTTGTGACAGCCAGAGCTCCCTCCTCCCAGGCCCCTGGGTGGCCCTCCCTGCCCTGCCCAGAGTGGGGGAGGATTGAGGTTTTAGGACAAGCCCGTTCAGAGTTGGTGTGTAAGGGCGGAAGGTGTCTGGGTGCGCGGGGGGCGGGGAGGGGGTCTGCGGTTCTGAGTCATTGGGAACTTCCTGAGGGCCCACTGGGCCCGTCTCCCCACTTGCCTGACAGTGCAGTATTTATGGCTGGTTTTCACGCCATGGCAGGTGGTGTGAACGCACTGTGTCTCCGTGTGTTTAGATTTAAGACTTGCAGGGAGCCTTCCTGTTGACTAAGGCCTTCCAGATATCTCCACCCCTGGCCACCAACCTGAGCCACACGATTTGCTCCCTGGAGACAGTCCCACCCAGGAACCTCTGTCCAATCTCAAATCCCTGGAGTGGTCACCTGGATCAGGGTCCTGGCTTCACCAGGGCAAGTCATCCTCTCTTTCTTAGCATCAGTTTCTCTTCTGTGAAATAGGCACTGCTCACTCCGCATGCGTGGCAGGAAGGATTAAAGGAGCCAACCCAGCGCTGTGACCCTCAGCTTCGGAAGCAGTCAGTGAGAGGTTGCCCCTGGGCTCAGCCCTGCTCTGGAGCCCATTTTCCTGGGATCCCATGGATCCATGTGCTGGACGCTTTCTTGCCCTCCTGGCATTGCTCACATTTCCACCAATGTCAAGTTCATCTCCCACAGGCAGGTGGTAGGCCCAGAGGGAGCAAGTGAATGCTTAGGTCTGTCCTTGAGAGTCCTGGAATCAGGGCATCCTCCCTTCCCTACCTGCTCCCCAGGCTCTGACCACCCATGTCGTGGTCCCCAGGACAGCCTGGTTGGCGAAGGGACGGGTGGGAAGGCACACCCATAGCTGCTGCTCCACTCCTGCACAGCCGCAAGGCTCTGCACTGGCTCTTGAGTTGGTTTGTTTTGCCTGTGGACTGATAAGCCTTGAAGAGCAGAAACAGATGCAAAGCAGTCCTGCTAGGGACACCTACCCTGACACTGACAGATGACACATTTCACCCTGACACACAGCATACAGGTCTACAACACAACACAGTTATGTTTTTCAAAAAACTAGACACCCACAAAGCAGCCACAGCTGTGCAAAGTGGCCTGCTGGTCACAATGGCTCACCCTCCTGACCTGTGCTGGACCCCATCCGTAGCTCAGTAGGAGTCCTCATGACCTGCTGGAGTGGATGCTACATTCAGGCAGGTGAGGGAACTTGCCTGAGTGCTCTGCCCAGAGGAGTCCATAGTCCAGAAGGTTCTCCCAGTCATCACACTCACCCGGTACCCTGTTTGCCCATGCTTTAGGGAGGAGAGGTGGGAAGGCAGAAAACTCTGCATCCTGCCTGGAGGTGGCACTGGACTCTCCTCAGGCTTGCTGCCCCTGGCTCAGCACTGTGGTTGCATGGGGTGAGGCGGGAGAAACTTGAACAAAGGTGCTGGGGGCTGACCGCCATGAGCAGACTTAGTCAAACAAGGGAGAGGCCGTTCTCACCGGGGCCTTCCAACCATCGTTGCCTCTGCCCCCATCCTACCTCAGGGCTCTGGGTCTCCCCTGACCATGAACCCCTGTTTTCCTGCCTGGTCCAGCCCACACAGCTACCCTGCTCCCAGCACTAGCCAGGAACCTAGTCAGGTCCATGTGTCACCTGCCCAGAGATCTGGCCTGCCTACTATTCCCTGTCCCCTGGTGGCTACCCTGCATTACCTCTTCATGCACCCCCACCACACACACACACACGCACACGCACACTCATTCAGTTTGGTACAAGCTTGAAAGCCATATGGATGGGTTCCTGTCTCCTGCATATGACGTAGGTGATCCTGGACTACAGATGTCCTCTCTTGAGGGTAGGGAGCTGTCCTTCGGACCCAGAGTGGGCACTCAGTCCTCAGAACTGTCTCTCTAAGATGCCTCCATCTGCTCTGTGACCAAGCCACCTTGACTGACGCTGCAGGCACTGCCCACCTGGCCCACGTAGATGGACAGATGACTGACAGGCTAGAAGTCTGGGGCAGGAACAGAGCTCCTGAGTGTGCCACCTGGCCACACCACACCCAGAGGTAGGCAAGTGCTGAACTTGATTGGTCATCTGCTGGGGGAGAGACAGGAGGCCCACTCTCCAGGCGCTTCAGTGCTGGTTTACTGTGTGGCCTCAGGGAGCCACGTGGCCTCTCTGTGCATCTGTCAAGCAGGCCTTGAGGGACAAACCAAGGCTTCACAAGAAGGCATGCAGAGAGAACCCCAGAAGAAGAGGCCCAGCCCAAGGCCTGCCTGGTAAGAGCTTTGGCCGTTCCTTTCTTTCCTCTGGGAAGACGAAACCCTTACTGGACATTGCTGTACTGGAACCTCAGGGCTGGGGAGAGGGGCCAGCCTGCTAAACAAGCCCAAGTGACAGGACTGTGCCTTGTGTGGCATTGGGCTGATTATGTGGGGGGGAGTCTGGTAGTCCCGCCCAGGGCCAGGCAAGGGAATGGGATGCCTTCTCTAGGGTGGAGCTGGCCACCTTGGACTTGTGTGGCCCTTGTTGTGGGCGCATGACAGGCTGTTGGCCTCCACCTTTTGGAAGGGTCCCAGAGACACCCCAGCCTAAAGGACAGCAGGGTTCCAAGCTTCTCACCCCTGAACAGCCAAAATACAGGCGTCCCAAAGTTAATCCCCATTCTCCCTCTCAGAGGACCCCTCTTGACAGCCTTCCTCTGTTTCCCTTCTTTGCTCCCTGGGGTAGGGGTGTCCTGTGGATGGCCCTGGCAACACACCTTCCTCTCCTCAGCTGTCCCCTCTCCCACTACTGTCCTGGGCTCGGGCCTTAATGGAGCGTAAACAGCCCAGCGAGAGAAGCCTCATTAGGCTTGATAGGGGTGGACAGGAGAGGGGGAGCGCCCGTTCCTGAAGCCTGCTGTGCACCAGGAATGTCACACATGTACACTCCTAGGAGCCTCCCCAGCAACCTTCTGAGGCAGACATGACTGTCCCCAGGTAACCTGAAGGAAGGCAGCTTAGAGAGGGCGGGCTTGCCAAGATGTCACCATCAGCAGTGTCTTCCTGGGAGGTGCACTGTGAGCGTCTGAGCCCAGCACCCCAGCATAGGAGGCTGGCAGGGCCTCACAGCTCCCCAGGTACCTTGGACATCCCCCAGGGCAGGCGTGTGTCCAGCTCTGCAGGCTTCCCATCATGGTGACTCACTCTGGCTCTGCGTCTCTGAACCTCTCTCCCCAGCACCACCTGACTCCACAGTGGGTCAAATGTGGGAGGTGGGCACGGAGCCAGCCAGGCTGAGCTGCCCGCCACACCCACCCTCATCTGTCTCCCTCGGTGATCAGGGTGGGTGGGGAGAGCCAGTGCAACGCCTGGCGGCGGCCGCCCCTCCGTTCATCTTAGCTAACAAGCTGTTTATGGGTGCGACATGACACCTGCTTTCTTCTTTATAAGTTCAATAATTTATAGGCATATTAGTGGCCAGGCGCCCTCCCTGGGTCCCAGCCAGACGGGACGGGGCGATGCAGCCGGGTGCCTTTGCCGATATTTATTCTCTCCCACCATCAATTATTAAGGAGCCTCCTGCGTTTTTGCACATAATTACATGCTCCGTTATGGTTCAGACTCCCCTGCTCGGCTGCCCAGAGGGGCTGTTGATGGCATAGGGACCCAGCCGGCTGGAGAACGAGCCAGGTAGCCACGCTGCCTGAAAGAGGTGGCAGCAGCCTCAGCCCTGTGACCCCCTCTCAACCATGCTGGGGCCCCCTGGGCCAATACTGGCCTTCCTTGAGGCCAGCTGCCTCCCCTCAGTGGGGGTCAGGCTTTTGCCTCTCTGTTCTCTGCGTGGGGTGCCATCCCACCTTCTGGAACCTGACTGGCTCCTCTCTCTTTGATTTCAGTGTGGCCATCACTGCCTCCTGGATGACTGTCCTGCTCCATATGCAAGCACCCCCACTTTCCTCACTCAGCCTGTGTCACACTGGGTGAAGTCTCGCCCTCTTGACCATAGGTTTTGAGGGCACAGAGAAAGCTGTGTGTTTGTTTTTTTTCTTTCTTTTTCTTTTTTTAGAGGCAATGGGGTTTGAACTCGGAGCCTCACACTTCTAGGCAGGCGTTCTTACTATGTGAGCCACTCCACCAGCCCTTTTTTGTGATGGGTCTTTTCGAGATAGGGTCTTGTGAACTGTTTGACCAGAGCTGGCTGCGAACCGCAATTCTCCTGATCTCTGCCTCCTGAGTAGCTAGGATTATAGGCGTGAGCCACCAGCGCCCACTGTGCAAATATTTGTTGATTGAGTGAATGAATGGATGAGTGTGTTGATGGCTGGCTGGCTGGATGACTTGATGGATGCTTCACCTTCCCTACTACTGGAGGAGCCCACTGAAGCGCCTGCCTTCCACTCCCATCCAGGAAGTCTGTCCCAATTGCTCCCCTCCTCTCAAACCCCGTAGACCCTCATGATTTGGGCTGAGATCCCTGCATGGGCAGAAAGTCTTGAACCTTCCATCTCCATCCCCAGCACCAGCGGACATGAACAATCTCAGCTCTGCTGTGTGACCTGGGGAAGTTTCTCAGCATTCCTCACCCTATTTCCTCATTGGATAAATAGGGATATCGATAGTCTCTACTTTCTGGGTGTGGTCGAGGCTTACATGAGAAAATTTATAAACATGCCTATTCAGGCTGGGTGTACACTCCTGTGACCCTAGCACTTGGAAGGCTAAAGCATGAGGCTCTTGAGTTCAAGACCAACCCAGGCTACATAGTGAAACCCTATCTCAAAAAATACATATATTAAAAAGGGTTGTAGGTATGCCTCAGTGGAAAAGCACTTACAACAGGCACTAGGTTCAATCCCCAGTACCACAAAAATAAAGAAATAAATTTAAGCCAGGAGCAGTACGTCATGCCTATAATCCTAGCTACCAGGGAGGCAGAAATCAGGAAGATTCAATTTGAGGCCAGCCCAGGCAAAAAGTTTGCAAGATGCCATCTCAACCAATAAAAACCTGGATGTGGTGGTGCAGTGCCTGGGGTCTCAGCTATATGGGAAGTGTAAAAAGGATTGTAACACAGGTCAGCCCTGGGCGTAAATGGCGGACCTTATTTAAAATCCGAACTAAAAGTAAAAAGGGCTGGCGCATGGCTCAAGTGGCAGAGCGCCTGTCTGACAAGCACAAGGTCCTGAGTTCAAACCTTAGTGCCTCCAAAAATAAATTAAAAAAAAAATTTGTTAAAAAGGGGAAAAGCACCTGTCCAGGGCCTGTTATGTCATAGACACTGAGCATTGACCTTCTTGTGTCTGAACTGAGCCCATGTAAAACTGAACCCAACTGTGTGGTAACCTTATTCACGGCTTGTCTTGTGACTAAAATCACACTTCCTTGATTTTAGTCTCCAGTGCTGTGGAGCTGGCACACAGCTTGGCTCACGGGAGCTCTACACATATTCCAGATTAACCAATGGAGTTCCCTGGCACCTCAGTGTACACCTGCTTAGGGGAAGAGGGGCAAGTCTCTCCCATGTGACAGAAGGATAGATAAGAGGCCATGATTATGGCCAAGTGAGGACTTGAAAGTCCAGGCTATCTCCCTGGAGACCTGTGCCTCAGTTTCCCCCACTGTAGTTGTGGGATGGTCCCCTATGGGGCTGTTGAGAGGATAGGATGAGTCGCTAAGTGAGTGGGTAGCACAAGCGCTGTGCTGTTCATGGGAACACTGGAGTGTGGGTTTGGAATTGGCCTGCCTCAGCCACCTCCCTTTCCTGTCTCTGAGAAGTCACAGTCCCCTGGAGTCCATGTGGCCCTTCTCATGAACATTTGTATGGTCTTCCTCCACACGCAGGTGTCCGTACTCAGTTCACGGGGCTTGGTTTTAAACTTGATATAAATGGCGCCACCTTGTATGCATCTTTGCCTGTCACTCTGGCGTGGCCTAATTGTCACATATCTTTCCATTGTGCCACCAGACCACGTTCTGTCCGTTCCTCTCCCAGTGTTGGGCACTTAGCAGGATTTGGCCTCTCATTCCTACAAACACGACTGCTGTGACCGTCCTCTGCTGGCCGTTCTGTGGGATGTGTACCCAGCACGGGAACCGCTGAGGAACAAAATATGTGTACTTCAGCCCTACAAATGAAGAGCCACCGAGCTGTGCCGTCCCTGTCCCCCTGGCCGTGGGGACTTGACCTGCACTCTACCCATGCCCCCAGCCACCCTGGGAGTAAGGCACTGTCACGGCAGTTGAAGAGACAGAGTTACTTTTGCTATGGAATAAATCACCCCCAGATGTAGTGGCCTAAAACAGCAAGTAAGCGTGATCTCAACAGTTTCCGAAAGGCCTCTGGCTCAGGGTGTCTTCCGAGGGTCCAGACGAAGCACCCACCCGGCCACGGTCATCCCAAGGCTCCCACGGGAGCACCTGCTCCCCCGCTCACTCGGGTGGCTGTGGGAAGTTCTCAGGTCTTGTTGATGAGGGACATCAGGTCCTTTCCATGCAAGCTTCTCAACGGGCTGCTAGGAACATAGAAACTGGAGGACAAGCAAGCCACAGTAAGACCGCACCCAAGATGGAAGTCACAACCTTTTTGGAAATTTAATCTCAGAAGTGACATCCTGACACTTGTGCTATATTCTCCTTATTAGAAGCAAGTCAGTCCCCCACATGCAATGGGAGGGGATTACACAAATGGGGGAACCATTGGGGAGCATTTTAGGGCTGCCTATGATAGGGCAACTGAGGTTCAGAGAGGCTAAGTGACTTGTCCAGGGTCACACAGCAAGTAGACACAGCGTCTCAGAACTGAACCCAAGACTCCTTGACTCTGAAGCTGGGCCCCTACTTATCCTTCATGCTGTCTTTGACTTCAGTTAATAACAGGTTCCGACTTAAGTTAAACAAGTCTGCAGCACAGCAGAACTCAAGATGAGCAGTTAATGAATGGATTTGCTAGTAGTGCTGTCTGTTTGCACACATTAGCTCAAGCTCCTCTGACGTGCTCCGTGGGGAAAGCCAGGCCCAGGCTCTCAGGAGAGGCTGCTCCGCCAAGCACAGAGCCCAGGGCCCGGAAGAGCCAGGCAGTGGTCGCTTTACACACATTGCCTTTTCTATTTGCGATTTTGGTTTTGCCATCAACTTAACCTTTGTTTTTCAATTGGGGTATACCCTTCCCTGACTTGTTGAGGACAGCTAACTGCGTTCATGGTACCCCAAAATTAGGATTAAGAGGTTTGGTGGTTTTTTTTTTTTGGGGGGGGGGTTGTGTGAACTCAGGGCCTTATGCTTGCTAGGCAGGCGTTCTACCACTTGTGTGCATTCCGCCAGCCCTAATAACCCAAAATTAGGAACATCGGTTTTCCTGGAGGGACTTCAGGGTGGCATAGCACAAACTGGCCCCGCCAGACAGATTTCTTATTTCTCAGCTGCCATGGGTGCTGCAGTCCTCCTTAGTGGGGCTGTGGCAAGGCTGAGTCAGGCCAGAACCTGAGGCTTTTTGCTCTGCCAGGGCTTCTGCTGTGCGTCCTCTGAGAGCCTCGTGGCCTCCCCAATGCTTAGTGTGACTCCATATAGAGAGGGTTGCTGGCTACATTGCAGTGCACATCCCTCACACTGGAACCTTCCCAGTGGAGGCCCCCGGTGACCACTTCCCCAGTGAGCAGAACCAAGAGTCAAGGGTTCAAGAACGTCCCTGTCTCCCATGTCTGGCCCCTCCTCTAGGGGATCCTTGCAGACTAAGATTTTAGTCAAGTTTATTTGCACTCATTAGACCCTCTGCAGTCAGGGCTCTGGGCTGGAACACTTAGGGGACACAAGCCCGATCTGCAGCCTCTGGCATTCTTGATCCTCAGAGGATGGAGAGTGGGAATGCTGAAGGGGTCTTGGGACAGACCTCTGGCCAACAGAGGAGGAGGTGGGAAAGACAGCAGCCTTCCCAGGAGGTAGGAGGAGCTAATGCCTGCATTGACAGCCCCTGCTGTGCTGTGGGTGGGGCTTGGCATCTGAACAGGTAGTAAGTCATGAAGTCCTCACACCACCCAGTCTGATGGGGTCTAGCTGTATCTGTATTTATTCGCATCTTACAGAGAAGACTGAGGCTCAGGGAGGTGCCCCAGGACACAAAACCCAGCTCAGAGGGGAAGATGAGGTTGTCAGAGAAGGTTTCTGGTGGGAGAGGGTCACAGGGGACCCTAAGTTGGAAGAGGAGGAGGTACAGTAGGTACCACATGGAGGACGCCCCAACTAAGTTGTGTGCTTGCTATACCCTGTCCTTGGCATCTTGGCCTCAGCCTGGACCCACTATGGATGTCCTTCTGAGTGGACCAGTATATCTCCACACAGTATATTTCCACTGTGGGGAAAGGCAGTCCCCTCCTGCTGGGTCCCCATGCCCTCCCTGTTCTGGCTGCCTCATGCAGGATGAGGGGAGCATCAGCACAAGAGATCCTCTGAGACTCAATGAGATGGGACTCAGGTGTCCCCAAGTCCCTTTTGACTCTCAGGGAGGAGCTAGGAGGAGGCAGGAAGGCCAGAAGTCTGGCCACAGCTCCAGGTCCACATCCAAGAGGAAACTTTGCTCCTAGCCCCCTCCAGCACCCCCACCCCTGCCTGCCTCTCCAGCTGCACCAACACAGGCTGACCTCTGGGTTTCTGCCACTTCTCCATCACTTCACTCCAGCCTTAGCCTCTAGGACCCCAAGCATGGAGGGCTACAGAGCTGTGGGGAAAGCTAGGCTTCTGCTGTGGCTCATAGGAGCCATGACCCCAGCTTCTGGAATCCAATCTTGTAGGAGGCACTTGAGGCCTCATCTCTGTCTAGGCAGGGCCACCAAGCTCTGAGCTCAGAGACCCCCAAGCCACCCCCACCCCCCCCACCCCATGCATAATTGGGGAACTGTGGCCCAGGGAGGGGCAGTGACAGCCTCGGGTTACCCAGCAAGGTAGTAAATTAATCTGCAATACAAAAAAGAAACATGGGATTCACCTGAGCACCCAGCTCTGAGGTGGTGTGGGTGCTGGCTCCACGTATCTGCTTCATGCCCAGAGTGCGTGCCCGGCCCCCACCACCTCCATGTCCTGGTCTCCGTTTTTCTTGCTAATTAGAGGTCTCAGCAATGACTCCACGGTCCCAGCCATTTTAGAGCCGTCATTAATTTCAAGTGCCTTCAGAAATAATCACGATCGTAAAATCCTTCGAGCTGCTGAGATGCAAGCAGGCAGGACCAGCACACAGCAGGCGTCCAGGCAGCCCATGTGTGCCACCCTCTCTATCCGTTGCCCCAGGGGATTCCCGGTCCTGCCGGGGCCCCACCTCCTGCAGCCTCAGCCTCCCAGAGTGAGAGAAGAACAGGACTGAGGCTCTAACCTCACACATCCCCAGAGCGCTAAAGCTCAGCTCTACCTCTTCTCCACAGAGTGGCTGTGGGCAGGTCGCCAGTGCTCCCCTAGTTTCAGTTTTCTCACCTGTATGATGGGGACAACAATGCCAATCTTGCAGGGAGATCAGGAATGCAAAGTAGAGCTCAGAGCCTGGCTTCCCGAAGGGGTCGGATCTCTCTTCCAAAGTCCCCTGGCCACCCCCCACGCCCCCCATTGCAACCTCTCTGCTTTGCTGTGAGCATTCAGACTGCAGCAGGCTGGGCTCCTCGCAGCCGTCAGCTCCGCTGCAGTCCTGCTCGCTGGGTCTCACTCTGAAGCATAAGCAGGCTCCTGGTGAATCTTCCCCAGGAGTGGCTCTAGGATGCAGCCAGAGAAGTCCCAAACGGGGCCATCCTGGTCACACATTCTCCATGGCCCTGGGACCCCTGTGAGCAACATAAGGAAAACCACTGCACCCACACAGGGTAGAGGGGGGCCTGTACCATGGCTCCAGCAGGCGCCTCTGGCTTGGGGGGAGGGGGAACCAGGAGATAGCCCTCCTTTTTGTGGAGTCAGTATAACAAGGTTAGGGACCCAGACCCAAGCTGAACCCTCAAAAAGTCTTTTCCTCCAAGTTCTCCGCCCCCAGCCTCCCCTTCCCATTATTTACCCTGGTGTACTAAGACGGGCTGTGGGGGGTGGAATCTGGGAGGGGTGGTTTCTTTTGGAGACAGGAAAGGTGGAATAGCTTGACTGTTTACAATGGAAGTCTAAGACTGCCGGGCAGCCCCTGACGGACACAGTCATTCCAGATGCCTCCAAGACGCGGAGGAACAATTGGGGCAGGGGGTTGCTAGAAGATGCATCTGAGAGCTGGGTGAGGGGCGAGGTACTCTCCCCCATTTCTCCGCCGAGATCACTGAGGCAGGGAGCAGGTGAGTCGGGGGCGGAGATCTGCGGTGGCCGCGCCTTGCCTGCGTCAGTCGCCGCACTAGGAATAGCCCCCGCCCCCGCCCCCGCCCCGCAGCGGGTCTGGCGGAGCCTTTACGCAGGAGCTGGGGAGCGTCTATTCCTGTCGGGCTGTGGGAGGAGGCGGCGCGGGAGGGCGGGACTCACCGGTAACTCACAAACAGCCGGGGTGGGGGAGCTGGGAAACTGGGAAGGGGGTGCAAGCAGCACCGAGTCCAGGGGCCGCCTGCGCTGGGCTCTGGAACCGGAGGGGGGCCTCCTGTGCCCGCCGTCCCACCTCCCCTCCCACCTGTAAGTCCCTCTGCCAAGCCTGCCTCCCACGGGTTTACTCAGCCCTGGCAGGTGACTCAAATCCCCTTTCCATGCCTTACAAGCTGTGTGACCGTGGCCGAGTCGTGTAACTTCTCTGAGCTTGGGGTTTTTTCTGCCTGTCACAGAGGAGCAATCACGCCTTTTCCCAAGGCTGTTGGAGGATGAATTTGAGAGTGCAAGGTGCAGCGTGGACACCTGCTGGGAAGGGGCTCTAGTTAGACCTGGGATGAGAATGGCTATACACAGAAGGCAGGAGAGTTCTCCAAACAGGAATGTCAAGAACTGTGGTGTGGCAGTGAGACCGAGAGGCACCCAGAATCCGTTTCGCTGGACCCGAAGGTTTGTGCAGCTTTGGACTGTGAGGTTGAACTGTGGGAAGCAAGGCAGGGGTGGAGGCTGGGGAGCAGCCTCCCCAAGTCAGGCTGGCTCTCGTTGGGGCAGAGGTGGGGCACTGGAAGTAGGATCCTGGCTCTGTCCTTGAAACTGGCAGACCTTGGGCAAGTCTCCTGCCTCCTAGCCTTGGCTTCCTTCTCTGCCTTCCAGAATCCCTACCCCTGTGGACTCAAGGTATCAGGAGCGCTAATGTGCTAACAGAGAAGGGGCCACTGTGCCTGCTAGTGTCAGCATTGACGGTCCTAATAAAACTGGCTTGCCAGTAAAGAGCATCTGGCTCCAAGGAGATGGAAAGGGGTGTAACAGTGGAAGGAGGCGGGTCCGGGGAGGGTACGGGACTCTGCAGGCTTTGGCAAAACGTCCTGCCAGCCTAGTCTCTCTACCTGCGGGTCACGGAGGATCTAGATCTCTTGAGGAAGGAGTCTCAGTCCTTGGGGCAATCTACAGATGTGGCCCCATGCCAAGATCCCCCAGACGGGACCTTTCCAGAGCCAAGTCGTGGGGACCCGCTAAACCCAGACTGAGGCTCTGCCCTGCCCTCTGCTGGTCGCTGGGTGTAGTGCCGCGTCCACAGAGCCTGCTGCCCTCTGCTGGACGGGAAGCCAGCTTGGGCGGGGACCCGGATCGCAAATGCAGGCACACGAGCTGGCTCTGGGTAGAACCGCTAAGGCAGCGCGGCTCTGACCGCCGTCTTGTGCTTCCCCTCGTGCCGGCCTCGCCCCTAGGCCGCTAGGATGTGGCCCCTCCTGGGATTCGCGGACAATTGGAGAGGAGGGGACAAAGCGTAGGACAGAGGCTCCTGGCTTGATCCCTTCCATGCCGTCCTCCAAACAACCCTGGCCAGGTGGGGAGCCCTGGCCGTTCACGTGCGTGTGTCTGTCCACACGACAGTGTGCAATGACCCCAGTCAACACGTGTGAACACACGTGTTCACAGGCACACGCATGTGTCCAGGCGCAATCACACGCGAACGGGAGCACGCACACGCAAGGTGGACCGGGGGCCGGGCTGGCCCGGGACTGGCCAGTGCCTGCCTGGGACCCAGAGGGGCGCAGCTTGGTGCAGGCCTGGAGCGCGGGGGCGCGTGCTCAGGCACAAGGCTGGCGCGCCCCTCACCTGCGCCCCGCCGTCAGTTTCGCTGTCCCATCGGTGCAGAACAGCTTTGGGGCGCTGATCGCTCTCCGCCCCCTCCGCGGAAAGGAGACCTCTCCATTCTCCCCGCCCCCCGCGCGCCCCCCGGGTTGTGCGGCCGCGCCTTCTCCTCCCCCGCCCGGCTCCTGCCGCTCGCTCGCTCGCTCGCTCCCTCCCCCCTTCGGTCCCTCCTCCCTCCCTGGCTCGCTGCTCGCTCCTCGCGCTCCCTCCCCGCGCCGCGGCAGAGCGCGGAGCCCGAACGGGAGCCGGCGCGGGAGCCGGAGCGGGTAGCAGGCGACAGCGCAGGCGGCGGCGGCGACCGATCCCGGTCTCAGTCCCGGAGCGCGCGGGGTCCCCACCCGCGCCGCTCCGGCCCCTCTCCGGACGCGGGGCTCCGAGCAGCATGCGCGGTCGCTGCCCGCCGGCCCCAGCCCTGGCCCCGGCCCCGCTGCGGAGCGCGCCCGGCCTCGACCCCGGCCCCAGCGGCAGAGGCGGCGGCGGCGGCGGCTCCGGGCCGGCCCGGGGGGCAGAACCAGGCTCGTGGTGCCCGTGTCGCGCGTACTGAGCGTGCCCACCTCTCTGCCCGCCGGGGCTGCGGCCTCCGCCTCCCCGCTCCCGGGCTCCTGCCCTCGGTCCGGCTTGGCTCCCACCCGCGTGGGACAGACAGACGGACGGCCAGCCCCGCGAGGGCGCGCGGACTGCCGGGCGGAGGTGTCGGCGGAGGAGGAGACGGAGGAGGGGGCTGGGCAGGGGCTGGGGCCGGGCCGGCGGGAGAGACATGCGATTGGTGACCGAGCCGAGCGGACGGACGGCGCGCCCGAGATGCAGGTGAGCCCCGCGGTAGCGGCTGAGCCCCCAGCGAGTGCCCCTGGGGGCTGCCGTGGGCCCCAGCTTCACGCCCCAAGGGGATGCAGGGCGTCTTAGTGCCACCCAGACCCCCTTTAGGGTCACAGGCCTGAACCCCTATTGCGCTCCAAATGATTCTCCCCTTTCTCGTCTGTACCATCCTAGCAAATTCCAGGTTGGCCAGCTGGGACCCGGGAGCCAGGGAAGGGCCGTACCGGTGTCCCATTCCTGCCCCGTGCCCCCGCCACCCTCGATCCCGTTCTGAGATTGGTCACGCTAGCGGATAGCCCCTTGCTCAGCCCTGGGGAGGGGGTGCTCACCTCCCCTTCTCCCCCCACAGCCCTGGCCAGCACTAGGCACTCCCAAGCCAGAGGACGCGGGTCAGCGACCAGGTTTTCTGCGGGCTCCCGACTGGATGGCAGGGCCCTCCCCACAGGAGCCGCGGCCCCATTCCAGCTCCTGCCCAAAGAAGGGGGTGGGGGGGAGTCAGTGTAAGGAGCGCAGAGGACCGGGGAACCCCTTAGGGGCCTCCCCTTTGTCTGCCTTCAGTGGCTTCTCACTTCCTCCTGGCCCACTTTTCTGAGGCTGAGGGTGGGAGGTGGGAACCAGCTGGGAAGAGAGAGGTGAGGCAGGAGCCACCTGTCCCCCACCCACCCTCTTCGGAGTGAGGCTTGGGCTTCCTGCCCTCCAGGGTGTCCCTGGAGACTTGTCTCTCCGGGTGGGTCCCACCCTGAGAAGGGGTGGAGCTGCGCCGGGGGACATTCCCTGGGGCTCATCCTGGGGTCCCAGCCCAGCCCAGTCCGGCCTTGGCTGTGCCAGCACCTCCTCTTTGTTCTCTGAGGTCCCAGGGTCAGGTGGGGGAGGAGGGGCATGTGGGAGGGGGCGCAGCTTTGCCCAGTGGGTGGGAGTGCAGGAGGCGCATGAGGTGGGGGCAGTACCATCTGGGCCAGCCCCTTCCTGCCAGCCCAGCCCTCCGCTTCTCTGCTTGGGCAGCCAGAGGGCGCAGCCTGGCCCCCCCCCCCCAGCTCCCCTAGCTCCTGTTTTGGCACTGCTGGCTATTTTGGCGAGGCTCCAGCTCTGGGGCCTCCCATGCCTGGGGAGCCTGGGGCTTCCCCAAACCCAGCAAGGATTGCCGGTGAGCAGAAGGGTTCGCTGCTCCTGGGCCCTTTGTCCTTGTGTGGGCCAGGAGGGGTGCAAAGTCCTCGGCCACTGGGAAGGCACTGGCAGGTCTGTTGGGACAGCATACCTGTCCTTCCTGCTTTCTGCTGTGGCCGGAGGGAGGGCAGAGAGTGGCAGAGGGGATAAGCCAAAAACTCCTGCAGCCGTGCTGAAAAGGAGAACAGTCAGAGGGAGCTCCAGGCAGCACCCAGCTGCGTCCAAGAGGGGCTTTAGCAAGGCCCCCTGTGTGTTCTCATTGTCCATGCACGACTGCCCCCCCCCGAAGTGTGAAGTGTGAGATGGCCTGGATAGGATTCCATTAAGGCTGCAGTGCTCCCCAGGCCTGGTGTCAGGGTTCCAAGCCTGTGGGACCAGCTTTTCTGGGATAGGTGTGTGCTGCAGGCAGAGGTGTGACGGTTGTGGGCAGAGGGGTCTTGGGGAGCTGGAAGGCAGGGTGGAGAGACCACTTCATCTGCAGTGGTCCTCTTTGATCCTGGGGTCATCTTCATCCCCCGCCTCTGAACAGCCATTTTTCCTGTACTGGGTATTGCTTTGTGAAACCCAGGATTCTGGAGGAACACTGCCCCACGCCCCCCCCACTTCAGCATAAAGTCAGAAAGGACCTTGTGTCCCTGTGGCTCCACTATGTTGGTCTTCAGGTGCCTACAGAAGCAGACGACTGGGGCCGTGGGTGGGGCTGGGGTGTGTCTCCTATGAGAGAGGTAGTATGTGGTTTATGCAGGGTCCCACAGAGGCATGGGGGGAGATAGTGGGCGGGGGAGGGGAGGCAGGAGGTAGTGGTGGGTTCAGAGTTGGGACTTTGGTGTGGCTTTCTGGCCCCAGTTTCCTTCCCAGTGTTTACCCACTGATTGCTTTCCATTCTGTTCTGTTCCCACCAGTTCTTACACCTATCCCCCCCACCCCTCCTTGCTTGGTTCAATCTAGCATTCCCACCCAAAAGGCCTTCTTCTCTCCCTCCCCTGGCCCCTCCTCCAAGGAGCCTCCCTGACTGCTCCAAGTTGCTGACAGTCCTCCTCAGGCACCACAGTGTAGAAACACTCTGGTTTGCACCGGAAGTTGTATCAGCCATTCATTCATGCATTTATTCCGCACATCCTGGCTGAGCTGCCTGCTTGGCTCTGAGCTGGGCTCCATGGTTCCTACAGATTGCCATGTACACACCTGGTAAGCTTAGCACACATGGGTCAGGCTCTCCTGCCTGGCCCCGGGGATGGGGCAGATTGGGAGGCCCCAGGGAGCAGCTGGTGGCAAGGACTGAAGGGGACAAGGTGTCCCCAGCCTGTTTTGTTTGGTTTTTTTGGTGCTGGAGATGAGCCAAGGCATCACTAAGGGTGTTCCCAACAGGGATGGGGAGAGCCAAGGCAGGGCGCTCAGAGAAAGGGGATGTGGTGGGGGCCGAAGCAGTAGAGGGGTAGGAGGAGAAGGAAAGGGAGCCTGGCAGCATCCTGAAGTGGCAGTCAGTTTTGCAGAAGCACAGGAAGCAGGGGGTTCTAGAGTCGGAGGTTCTCTGGAGAAAGAGTACGAGAAGGCAGGACACTGGGGTTTGAACCCAGGACCTCACACTTGCTAGGCAGGCACTTTACCACTTGAGCCACTCCACCAGCCCTTTTTCTGTGATGGGCTTTTTTGAGATTGGTCTCCTAAACTATTTGCCTGGGGCTGGCTTCGAACTCCTGATCCAAGGAGCCTCCTCAGCAGCTGGGATTACAGATGTTACAGGGGTGAGCCACCCGCTGGCTCATTTGAGGCATTCTTCATGCTGACCTTTGTTGTGTGAGTGAATGAGTGAGTGAGAGCAAGTGAGCGCCATGGGCCCGAGGAGCTGTGCTGGCAGTCCACTCCTCTTGTGTGTTCAGTCTTCAGTGTCACTTCATAAGGCATTCAAGCCTCAGCTGCACCACTTCCTGTCTCTGTGACTTTGGGCAGTTCATCTGTCTGTTTTCCCATGGTAACAGTAGTATCTACGGCTCTGGAGATGGTGACAGTTAAGTGTGCTAATGTATGCAAAGCGTTTACAACAGTGCCTGGTACACAGTAAGCGCTTAATGAATGCTAGCTACTCAGTGTTTCTATAAGTGATGTGCTTTAGGTCTTATCCTTGTAGGTGGTACAGAGATTTGATTTTATAGCTGAGAAAACAACCAGAGGGGTGGAGCCACCGCCCAGATCCCCCAGCTGCAAGCAGGGGCTCCTCTAGAGTGCCCTCCTCCTGGCCCCTGTGTGGGGCGCTTGCACAGTGGCCCAGGCCTGGCCTGTTAACGAATTTATCCATGCGTCCGAATCACAATGGAAGCAGCGATAATACAATAAACTCTGTGACCTTACCTTCTAACTTGAACTCTCGGAGTTTAATAACGAAGAACACCTTCTCTGTTCTTTGATCCGTTTACCGCCACCCCATCTTACTACGTATTTAACTTTCTCTTGCCTCTTTGAAGTCATATATTTGGGGCTGGGGGTGTAACACAGTGGTAGAGCGCTTGCCTAGCATGCATGAGCTCCTTGGCTCGTCTCTAGCACCAGAAAACTAAAACAAAACAAAAATATATATAGATGTATATAAACTGTTCTTGTTTTTAGTTATTTTCAAACTTCATTAAAAGAGGGGCACACCCTGTGCACAGTCCTGGAATTGGCTTTTTTTCTTTCATCATTGTCCTCTCAACTGTCATCTGTATTGTTGCAAATCATAGTGGAGTCCTTCATCCATTTTCACTGATGTATAGTGCTCTGGTGTCTGAGCATAACAACGTAGATTTCTTGAACTCTTGGTGGGCATTTGGGTTGTTACCTTTTTTGGATCTTCCAAACAATACCGTCACAAACCTTGTTCCGTCTCAGGAAGCAACGTGCAGAGCATCTCTGGGACATGTGGCTAGGGGCGGAATTGCTGGGCCGCCAGGTGTACTCATGTCTGACTTTCTTAGAAAAATGTGCCAGCGTCTTTTCCGAATTAGTTGGCCTATGCCTCCCCGAGGGAGGTGAGTGCTCCCTTGCTCAGCATTCCTGCCAACTTCATGCCATCAGCCAACCTGGTTTTTTCCTGATTGAATGAGTGTAAAATAGAATTTCATTATGGCCTTGATTTGTGTTCCTGGGAATTCAAAGGTTTTCTGGTGTATAAAACAGGCGCTGAGATGAATAGCAGTAGTGTGGCACATATGCTCACTAACTGACTGCTTGTGAGCCTCAGTTTCCCTAGTTGGGAGATGCTGTCTGTATAAGCCCTGAGCTCAGGCATGGGCAGGAGCCATCAAGGCCGAGGTGGGGATGAAGGAGGAGCGAGGAGGTCTTAAGTCCCTCCTTAAAGTCCAGGAGCCCCAGGAAGAGAGGGGAGGTCCCAGCTGGGGAGGCAGAGGAAGCCCATGCTTCATTATTTTGACAGCCCCTTCCTGCACAGCCCTCTGAAGACCCCATCCCTACACTTTGGGGCCTGGCATTGGTCAGTGCTTAGCATGAGTGGGGTGACCAGGGAAGGAACGCTGGGTGAACAAATGTGTGTTCTCTCCTCCTCCATTCTCACTTCCTTGGGGCGTCCTCTCTGATTGCTCTGGCCCTGGAGTGGCGGCTCCTGGACATTAAGAGTCCCCAGTCACAAGGCCCACAAGTCCCCTGCCTGCCCAGAGGGGCTGAAAAGCCTGGTGCTGGCAGGCTCATTTGGAACTGCTTCCTCTGCCTGCCTGGTGCACCAACGATTGATTCTGCCTGCCTTCCCCGCCCGGGCCTGGGCCCCTGGAGCTGGTTAGAGCCGAGCGCCAGGGCTGGCGGAATAATTATGCCTATTTCATGTGACACCCAAATTGATTGCCGCCAGGGTGACATTACCAGGGCATTGTTCCTCGTCTCCAACCTCTTATTACATGTTATTAGGGTGTGTGGTGTGTGTGTGTGTTTCTATTTTTTTCCCATTTTGGGGAATTAATCTCTCCCTGCCACCTCCTCTGCTTCCCTTTGCAGAGAACCTGCTTTGGACTCTGGGAGGGGACAGGGGTCTGGCCAGCCTGCTGCTTCTGCTGGGTCCTGGGCAGAGTACAGGTGCAGCTGCGGGGGGGGGGTCAGTGAGTGGGGGGATCTCAGGTCCCTTTACTTGGGTGTATCTCACAGCAGAGAGGGACTGAGTCTTCTTACAGGGTCCTGACTCCGTGGTCTCTCATGGTCTCTGCTTCCATTCCTTTTGCCTACCTGGTGTAGGAAATGGGTGTAGAGCCAGCATGGAACAGATGCTCATTAAGGCATTGTCCCCCCCCCAAGCCTCAGTTTCCCCAGTGTGCGCTGCTGACTGTACAAGTCCAGCCATCAGGGAGAACACCCCAAGGAAGTGGGGGTGCAGAAGGAGTGAGGAGGGCTTAAATCCCTGCACAGTGAGAGCAAATAGAGAACAGCACAGTCCAGGAGCCCAAGTGACTGTGGGGATCCCCAGAATGAGAAGGGGGGTTCTTGCTTGGGTGCTCACTCCATTCCTTCTGACTCCTCACACTTGGCTTTGCTCTCTGGGTCAGCAGGGAACATTGGGCACCCTGGGCCCCTTAGATATTTGCAGAGGTGCAAATCCCCCCACCAAGTCTGGGCTTCTCATGAACAGGCTGCCAGGTGATCACGACAGCTGTGCCTGAGCAGAACACAGCACTGCATGTGTCTGGCAGAGGATCTCCCACCTCCTCCATCCTGAGCTCAGTTTACCCAGTTGGAAGAATGGGCTTTGACAGGAGGTTGGCCAGCATTCAATTGAAGAAGAGACTTTGAGCAGCCAGTGTGAAGTCGAGGGCAGTGTTTTTTATTTATAGTTTGTCATTATATAAATAACTTGCTGGGCCTTGCTATATGAGATATTGGGACATATTTTTAAATCTTTTCCCTTTTTTGAAGCAGAAATTAGCCAAAGCGTTACCCATTCTTGACCCAGCCCCACCATGAGTGCAGTGGCCACCTGACCATGATGTTGGGGAGAGGTGGGTGTGGTGTGGTGACGGGCACTGAGGTGCAGTGGGGATTTGGACACTCTCTGATGCTTTCTGGCCTCAGTTTCCTCATCTGCATGGTAGTCCCTAAGGTTTCCATGCCTCTGGAACCAGACTAGCTCAGGCAAACTAACTTCTTCAGCCTCGACCTCCTCGTAAAGCGGGGTTGACGTGGGGAGGACTGCAGGGTGAGGTACGTGTGTCTGATAGAGAGGCATCTCGTCTCCCCACACCTGAGTCTGCCGTCAGCCCTGGGAGGGCACTCTAGCAGGCTGTCCCCTTTCCAGATGAGGAGTTTGTGGTCTCCAGGGATAAAGTCACTTGCTGAAGATGCCCCTGAACTTGGGTCAAAGAAAGGCAATGCACAGGAGTGGTCAGGGCAACCTGGGGTGTAACTGCCTAATCCCAGCTCTGCCACTTAGCACTGTGTTACTTTGGGCAAATCATCTCCCTTTCTGGGCCTCAGTTTTCTCATCAGGAAAATGGGGGTAATAATACCAGCCTCCTGGGAGTGCTGTGAAGTTGAACAAGTTCATGCCTGGTCCATATGCGAGTGCTTTATTTTGTTTTGTTGGTTGGTTGGTTTTACAAGGCACTGCAGAGAAGTGCTACAGACCATAGGCTCTGGAGCCAATCCTATCATGCTAACCGTGACCTTGAGCAAGTTGTCAAACCTCTTTGTGTTTCCACCTGCAAAAGGAGAATGACAGTCCTGACCTCAGTGGGTTGTTGGGGATTAAATGAATGTTTATATGGCGAGTGGTGAGAACGCTGCTGGGCAGACCAGAGGTCTGTGTAAGAGTTTCCCATCACCATTGGGCTTACCAGGTCTCTGGCTAAACCAAGCCTGTACCAGTTCCTCTCTTCTCTTCCTCCTGAGCCCATGGCCCGTGGCTCCTCAGGTGGGAGGTGGCCCTGAGGGTGGGCATCTGGAAGGGCTCCCTGGGGGCTCCAGAAAGGTATGGGGGGAGGTGAATAGATGAGGCAGGAGTGACCTAGGGGACTACTGGCCTTGGCAGTGGACACAGCAGAGGCCTTCAAGATGCGCTCCTGTCCCCAACAGCCTGGGTTGGCATCTCGGAGAAGGGGAAGGGAGAGATAGGTGTTCAAGGCCTGGGTTTCCAGTTCCTCCTCAGACACCTCACAAAGGCCCTTGCCTACACCTCTCCAGTTCCCATCCCAGGAGGTGCTGTCTGCTCAGGCAGGGCCCAGAGTGGTCTAGGCCTCACCCAAGATCACACAGCATGGCTGGGTGCACTGGCTAGAGCCCGGGGTGAGGCTCGTGTGCCCAGTGCTTCCTCTAAGGCCCTGCCCCACCCCTGTGCCTCCCCACCAACCGGCCACTCGGGGAGGCCAGAGTCTATATATAGAAGCCTTTAAACACTAAGATGCTTTGACAATTAAAATTCATAATTCATCCCGCAAATGGCCTGGGGCTGCGGGCTGGCCGGAAGGCTGGCAGCTCCTGAGACGGGCTGTGCTGGAGTGGGGTGGATGATGGGGTGGGCAGGGGGTGTGGACAGGGGCATCCCTCCCTCCAGTGCAGGGACCAGGGAGACATAGGGCAGTCAGGGGCAGGTGGCAGCCACACCAGTCCAGTCAGTGCCCTCCATGTGGCAGCAGCCCAGTGACCAAATGAGCACAGTTGGGAGAGGACTGAGTTTTCCAGGGAGAGTGGGGAGTGGCAACAAGGAACAGCAGACACACAGACACACACACACACACAGACACACACACACACACACACACACACACCCCGAGGGCCCAGCAACCCCTTCGCCAGAACCAAGAGCAAGTGGAAAATAAAGAATTATACACGACAAAGGACACGACCTCAATTTTCTTCCAGGTTGATTTTTCTCTCCCCATGGGGGGTAGCTGAAGGAAGGGGAGAGCGAGTGAAGGGGAGGGCAAGCAAAGGCAAGCGGCCAGCCAGGAGGGGACACAGACAGATGCTGCGGGTGCCCCAGCCTGTCGCAGTGTGGATTTCTACTGCAGGAGCTGGGCCTTCCTCCCAGGGTCTCCCAGCACCCTCACCTTCCTCCCCTGTGCCAGGAAGACCCTGCTCTGGGCTCTCAGCCTAGCCTGAGCCCTGGGCGTCCACCAGCCACTGACTGAATGCCCAGTTAGCTGCTCACACCTCAGGCCATTATCAGCTATTCACACCTCAGCAGGGATTAGACCAGGAAAGCCAGAATGAAGTGCCTTTAAAAGGGGTCCAGGCTCAGGGTCAGGATTGGAGATAGGAGAGAAGCCATTAGGAGTCCCCGGATGCTCTCAGATTGACCAAGCCACGAGTGGTCTCCATGTGCACATTCTGTCAACATTGCCCTCCCCTTGCCTGTGGCCTGGCCAGTGGACCATCCACTGTGTTTCAGCCTGAGCAGCTTCAACCCCTCCTCCTCCTCCTCCTGGAAGAACTGCTGGGAAGAATAGACCGTGAACTAGACTGCAAGACCTGGAGAAGTAGGAGGAAGGACCCCATCTGGGTGGCCAGAGAGTGCTTTCTAGAAAGACACTGCCTACAGTCACTTAGTCCTTACTGCCTTGGAGCAGTGTCTACTTATAGCTGGTGGCATCACACCATGGACCCATCAGCACCCTGGAGCTGAGGGCAAAGAAGGGAGCCCAGATAGGTGGCCAGAGAGTGCTTTCTAGAAAGACACTGCCTACAGTCACTTAGTCCTTACTGCCTTGGAGCAGTGTCTACTTATAGCTGGTGGCATCACACCATGGACCCATCAGCACCCTGGAGCTGAGGGCAAAGAAGGGAGCCCAGATAGGCAGGGCCTTGGGAACAGGGCGAGCTTCAAGGAACCCAGACCTTCTGCCTGTCCCCACACGTATGGGTCCCATCCTGCCATCTGGAAATGGCCAGGTGATCCAACCCACCTAGAGGGGGTGCTTGAGGATAAGAGGCATTGCCAGGACCAAGGCTTAAGCCACAGTGTGAGGATGAAGCCCAGAGAGGGAGGCATGTCACCAGGGTAGGTTGTGACCCTCCTGCCACCCCTCCTTCTCCCAACCCCTAGTTATGTCTCCCCCTCCTGCCTCCGCTGCCTCTCTCCCCCACCTCATTTCTCACCCACCCCACCGCCCCATGTCTCCCCATGTGTCCCGGTTTCTATCCTGTCACCTCTCTCTCTCCTGCTCCCCCAGTTGTCCTTTCTGGACAGGGGAGCCCAGCAGAGCCCTGGTCACTTTGGGGAGCCCTCCAGCCCCCTTCCCAGCCTGCTGTCCCTCCTCTCAGTCTCCTGTTAAGACCAGCCATGGGAACGGTGAGCATCAGGGTAATAATAGCCCATGTCACCTGCCTCAGTTCCTAGTGAGAAGCCATCAGGCCACCTGGCCAGTCTGAGAACCCCCAAAGCCAGCTGCTCAGTGGGCCTGGGCCCTGGCCTTCATAGAGCAGGTGCCTCGTGCCAGATCTCATGCCTGTGTAAGCTGGGGATCCCTGCAATCCCCATGGAACACTGAGCGAGAGCACCATGAAATATTAATACCGTAAACCGAAAATAACAAAACCTCCCATCCCATACTACAGCCTACCCCAAATTAGGGGAGATCAGAGTCCAGGCAGCAGCAGCAGGCTCAGCAGAGCAGAAAATCACTGAAGACACGGAGTGCTCAATGTACAGTTTGGACCCTGGGACAAAGCGTCTTGTGGAGCCGGAAGGCAGGACACCTGGACGCAGCATTTTGAGGACCGGAGCCTTCCCTCGGCCCTGGGACCTCACCCTAACCAAGCCCTAAAGGCCCAGCCTCTAAGGACTGGCCTGCTATGTATGGTTACAGAACTGAACCCCTTTCCCACCAGGTGACTCTTGGGACAGGCAGACCTACTACAGGGAACAGAGCTCAGTTGCCTTCTGGCTTTGTGACCTAGTCCTGACACAAGTGAGTTGCCTTCCTGGCCCTCGGTTTTCTCATTTGTAAAATGGAAAAGAAATGCCTGTGTGAAGGGTGTGAGGGTTTTTGCGACAGTGTATGTAAAGCCCAAAACCCAGCTGCAGCAGGGACTCTCCAATGCTAGTCCCCCATTTCTGAATGGGGTGTGTGGTTGGCTTTAGACACGGCTGGGTGTTGTGGAGGAGACATGTCCCCGCCCATAGGGGACTCCCTCGGTGGTTCCCCAAGCCCATCCCCCTTCCTTCTGCATCTGAACCCCTGGAGCAGCAGCCCGGTGGAAACCCCAATCAAGGAGCTAACCAGCCTGAGGCCATCTCCACATAAGTCCCCCAGCCCTGGTGAAACTGCTCTGAAACCCCTAGTCAGGTTTGGGGGTGTTGACTGGCCAGCTAGAGAAAGTCCATTTCCTGCTGTCAGCGTCCTGGGGACCTTGGAATCCAGCCCCTCGTTGTGCGGTAGTGGAAGGAGGGCAGGCACCACCCAGTGTCCCACCGCAGGCTGGCCACCAAGAACTGCATGTGGTGGGTGGCAGGCAGCGCTGCCTGAGCTGGGGCACATCTGTCTGGGACATGAGCAAGGGTGTGGATGGGGATGACAGTCCCCTCATCCCCCTACAGGGGCCACTCAGAGCCTGGCCTTGTCCTCTGCAGGTGGGCTGATGGCTCTGCTTCCTCCTTCCCCCCTACCCTTTGGACCTGGGGAGGACGCAGGACACTGTAGGGTCTGCGCCCCACCCCCCACATCACATTCCAGGCACTGCTGTTTTTTGCCTGCCCACCTTTGATGTTTATTTCCTTTTATTTATTGGTTCAATTTTTAATTCTTACCATTCTAAGGAGCCCTTCAGGGGGCAAGAATCCAAAGTGAAACACTGATTAAAATGCATAAAACACTTCTCCTCTGCTATTGCAGAAGGAAATGCCAGAGTGACGGGGCCAGACTGGCAGGGGTTGCATGTTGCCCACCCAGCAGTGTGGGGGATCCCTCAGACATGAACCCACTAGCATCCCTAGCTGACAGGGACCCTATGGGGGTGAGACAAGGCCCAGCATGCTGTGCTAGCTTGGCAGGTGTCCTGGCCTCTCTGGGCCACAGTTTTCCCACCTTTCAGGACAGCCACCTGTGAAAAACAGGATGAGGGAATTCAGTGTGTCCACTGCTCTGTGGGTCTAACTGCCTCTCTTGGGGGTTAAGCTATACAGGGCAAGGCTGGCCAGTTCTCCCATCAGAATACCCCAGGCCTCACTGTTCAATGGGCTGCTCCATCAGGGCGTTTCCGCGCCTGTAAAAACCCACTCTTGGCTGGGTGCACTGGCTCACACCAGCTACTCAGGAGGTGGGGATACTGGGACCCTGTGTCAAAGAAAAACTGGGCATGGCAGTACATCCTTGTGATCCCAGCTACATGGGAGGCAGAGGTAGGAGGATCGAGGTCTGAGGCCAAACCCGGGCAAAAAGTGCAAGACCCTATCTGAAAAATAACTAGAGCAAAAAAAAGGCTGGGGGGTGTGGCTCAAGTGGTAGAGCACCTGCCTAGAAAGTGTGGGGCTCTGGACTCAAATAGCAGTGCCTGAGTCTTACACACACACTTCCTTCCAAACAGCAGTCAGTGTCCATTCTGTGCCACACCTTGGGCTTGTCACTCCAGCAGGGGACACGAATGCACCCAGGACTCCACAGGAGAGGTGCCGAGCACTGGGGTTTTAGAACATGTCTCCTTCTTTGCCCTTGTCACTGGGAAGCTCTTCACTCTAGTCCTCATGCAGGATTTTGCGGCAGTCTGGCTTCTTTGGCTTTTCCCCCTGTCCTCATTTTTCTGTTAGCAGGCTCTAGGCACACTCTTGGAGTGTGGTACACTACAGTAATTACATAATGTCACTACTGAGAACAATAGAGTGCTTCAGTATTGCAAACAAGAGATGACGTCTGACTGAGCAGATCAGGGATGGCTTCGTGGAGGAGGCAGCCTTTGGGGTGGAAGGCCACAAAGGCAGCTGGGATGATTCTCCAAAGGCAGTGGCTTTGGAGATGGGAGGTACCTGGGTGGCTCTGCTGCCTGGGAGAGGAGGTAGACGGCAGCTCCATGCCAGCCCAGCCCTGAGCTGGGTGCTAACAGTCCTGTTTACCTGTTGAGGTCCCCAGCCTCACGTCCGCGCCCGCTCCAGCTGCACCCCAATTACTTATTGATTGCCCGTCAGGATGTTTGCTTTTCTGGTGGGTCACTGGAGCGTGTGTGACTGTGGAAAATGTCCTGGTGGGGGTGGGGTGGCAAGAGAGCCACAGCAGAATCTGGAGCAAGGATGGGGAGGCGGGTGAAGGAGGTAGGGTGGACAAAGCCCTTGGGGACAATGAAAACCGTGCAATTTCCATAACATGTCAGTGACACCCTGAGTCCTCTCTGGATAATCAGTCATTTAGTCAATCAACAACCAGGAAGTATTTGTCAGCCCTGGAAGATCAGTGGAGCATTCTAAAGTATTTGGTGTCACTGGAGTCTGACAGACCAGAGTGCCTGTCCCCAATCAGCCTCCTCTACTGACTGGGGATCAGCCACAGCCTCTCTGAACCTTACTTGCTTTAACTTGATAAGTCAATGACAAGTATGAATGACTGTGGCCTCAAAAGCAGAGGGTGAGTGAGGGTGTGGGGAGGGAAGGAGTCCAAAGTCCCCCACTTTGGACTAGCAGTTTCACTGAAGCCTGGAGCTGGGGACCCTGAGAAGCAGACGGGGAAGGTGAGGGGCCTTGTGACAGGGCCACTTCTGAGCAGTGGACTGACATTGGTGCTTCAAGCTGGGCTTTCAGCAAGCTGGGCAAGGGTATTCTGGGGGGAAAAGAACTGCAGCGTCAAGATGGGGAGGCAGGACATGTGTCCTGGACCTGGGGCAGTGGTGGTACCCGGGACTGGGTGCTGGTCCCTCGAGGGAACCCCCATCAGGTCTGTGGACTGCCCAGGACTCAGCCCCCGGGCTAGTGGGAAGGGCACTTCCCACTTGGGAAGCTGGGGCAAAGGGCTGAGGGAGGTGGGTCTCCAACAGCCCCAGGGGTCCTTGCCCTGCAGGCCAGGGCCTCACTCTCCCCTCAGCCCTCTCCCAGGGCTATTCCCAGAATCCTGGCACTTGAGCCCTTTGGTCTCCTAGGTGATCCCCAGGTGGCTCACTGGGTCTGGCTTCATCCGTCCCTGGAGTGAGTTGCCTGTGAAACTTAAAGGCAGTGCCCCTGCCCCTGCCCCTGCCCCTGCCCCCAGTCTCACCACCCCAGGGACGCAGGGAGAGTCCTTTCAGTGGGCTCCGTGCAGCACAGGGTGGCTGGCCCTCCCTGCAGGGGTCCCAGGCAGCTGTGACTGCCCCTCTGCACCCTGCCTGTCTGTCTCAGCAGGACTACCCCGGTGGGTGGCGATCTGGGGGCATCATCTCAGGTTGGGGGTCCAGCCACACGCTGCCCTCTCACTGCCATCTCTGTCCTGTGCTTGCTTCCGGCTGCAGGTGAGCGAGAGGATGCTGGCGGGGGGCGCGAGGAGCATGCCCAGCCCCCTCCTGGCCTGCTGGCAGCCCATCCTCCTGCTGGTGCTGGGCTCGGTGCTGTCAGGCTCGGCCACGGGCTGCCCGCCGCGCTGCGAGTGCTCGGCCCAGGACCGAGCCGTGCTCTGCCACCGCAAGCGCTTCGTGGCGGTGCCCGAGGGCATCCCCACTGAGACTCGCCTGCTGGATCTGGGCAAAAACCGTATCAAGATGCTCAACCAGGACGAGTTTGCCAGCTTCCCGCACCTGGAGGAGCTGGAGCTCAACGAGAACGTGGTGAGCGCCGTGGAGCCCGGCGCCTTCAACAACCTCTTCAACCTGCGGACGCTCGGGCTGCGCAGCAACCGCCTGAAGCTCATCCCACTGGGCGTCTTCACCGGCCTCAGCAACCTGACCAAACTGGACATCAGCGAGAACAAGATCGTCATCCTGCTGGACTACATGTTCCAGGACCTGTACAACCTCAAGTCGCTGGAGGTCGGTGACAATGACCTCGTCTACATCTCCCACCGTGCCTTCAGCGGCCTCAACAGCCTGGAGCAGCTGACGCTGGAGAAATGTAACCTGACCTCCATCCCCACCGAGGCCTTGTCCCACCTGCACGGCCTCATTGTCCTGAGGCTCCGTCACCTCAACATCAATGCCATCCGAGACTACTCCTTCAAGAGGCTGTACCGGCTCAAGGTCCTGGAGATCTCCCACTGGCCCTACCTGGACACCATGACCCCCAACTGTCTCTACGGCCTCAACCTGACCTCCCTGTCCATCACGCATTGCAATCTGACCGCAGTGCCCTACCTGGCCGTGCGCCACCTGGTCTATCTGCGCTTCCTCAACCTCTCCTACAACCCCATCGGCACCATAGAGGGTTCCATGTTGCATGAGCTCCTGCGGCTGCAGGAGCTCCAGCTGGTGGGCGGGCAGCTGGCCGTGGTGGAGCCCTACGCCTTCCGGGGCCTCAACTACCTGCGTGTGCTCAACGTCTCTGGCAACCAGCTGACCACCCTGGAGGAGTCGGCCTTCCACTCGGTGGGCAACTTGGAGACGCTCATCCTGGACTCGAACCCGCTGGCCTGCGACTGCCGGCTCCTGTGGGTCTTCCGGCGCCGCTGGCGGCTCAACTTCAACCGGCAGCAGCCCACCTGCGCCACCCCCGAGTTCGTCCAGGGCAAGGAGTTCAAGGACTTCCCCGATGTGCTCCTGCCCAACTACTTCACCTGCCGCCGGGCCCGTATCCGGGACCGCAAGGCCCAGCAGGTGTTTGTGGATGAGGGCCACACGGTGCAGTTTGTGTGCCGCGCCGATGGGGACCCCCCGCCGGCCATCCTCTGGCTGTCGCCCCGCAAGCACCTGGTCTCGGCCAAGAGCAACGGGCGGCTCACGGTCTTCCCCGATGGCACGCTGGAGGTGCGCTACGCCCAGGTGCAGGACAATGGCACGTACCTGTGCATCGCCGCCAACGCGGGTGGCAACGACTCCATGCCTGCCCACCTGCATGTGCGCAGTTACTCGCCCGACTGGCCCCATCAGCCTAACAAGACCTTCGCTTTCATCTCCAACCAGCCGGGCGAGGGAGAGGCCAACAGCACCCGCGCCACCGTGCCTTTCCCCTTCGACATCAAGACCCTCATCATCGCCACCACCATGGGCTTCATCTCCTTCCTGGGTGTCGTCCTCTTCTGCCTGGTGCTGCTGTTCCTCTGGAGTCGAGGCAAAGGCAACACAAAGCACAACATCGAGATCGAGTACGTGCCGCGGAAATCGGACGCGGGCATCAGCTCCGCAGACGCGCCCCGCAAGTTCAACATGAAGATGATCTGAGGCGGGGCGGCGGGGAAGCCCCGCCCAGCTCCTCCCCGCCCCACCCCGCGCGCTCTCTAGCTCCACCCCCAGCCCGCAGCACCTGCCCACTTTCTACCAGGACCTCAGAAGGCCAGGCCTGGGGACCCCCCCACCTCCACCTGCTCAGGGGGCGTTCATTGACAAGACTGGAGTCCAAAGCCGACAAACCGACATGCGGCAGAATCAATAATTCAATAAAAAAAAAAAAGTTACAAACTTCCTCTGTAACTTGGGTTTCAATAATTATGGATTTTTATGAAAACTTGAAATAAAAGAAAAAAAACTTTCCTATAGCTAGTCGGAATGCAAACTTTTGACGTCCTGATTGTTCCAGGGCCTTCTTCCAACTCGGTTTCTTGTTTTTCTCTCCTCCTCCTCCTCCTCTTCCTCCTTTCTCTTCTCTTCCCCTGTGGGGAGGGATCACTCAGGAAAACAGGAAAGGAGGTTCTAGCCCACCCTCCCGCCCACCCTGCCAAGGCGCCATCAGAAGTGGCTGAGTGGCAGCTCTGAGCTGGCTTTTTGCAAGGGGCAGGTGGAGGGGACAGGGCTGCCCCATGGGGGTGGAGCCTGTCTGCTGGGCTGCCAGGCAGCACTACTTCCGGAGGTGGGGACCCCGCTTGGGTGTGTCTGAGATACTGGGCAGGGGCTGGGGTCCTCCTGAGGGACAGCACAGTCAGCGGAGAGAGCCAGGGGCCAGAGGCAAGCCTGAGACGTAGCCTCTGGTCCCAGCTCTGCTGCTCACTTGCTGTGTGGCCTGGAGCAGGTCACTGGCCCTCTCTGGGCCTCAGTCTCCCCATCTGTACAAATGGGAACATTATCCCCCGCCCTGCCTACCTCACAGGGCTGTTGTGAGGAATTGATGAAATGATGTATGTGAAACACTTTGTAACCTGTAAAGAGCTGTGCACATGTGTAGGTGACTGTTCTCATTATGGTCATCGTTACCTCACTGTGGGGGATGGGACTGCCAAAGGGATCTCCATGGGGCAGGGCTGGGGGTGCTGCTGGGGGTGCCAGGGTGGGGACAACTCCCGGGACTTGTAGAGGCTTCTGCTCAGACATCAGCCCAGCCGGTGGCCAGAGGCCACGAAGCATCACAGATTCTACCACCTTCCAGCTGGAGCCCCAGACATGTGCAGGGATTAAGAGCACCAGCTCTCTCCCAGTCGCCTTTCCATAAGCATTTATTGAACACCTAGTGTACACTACTTCCCTTACAGAGCACCCAGTCAGGGGAACTGCGGGAGACTTCACAATAGCCCAGACCTACCCAGCCACCCAGTTCTGCCCCTCCTTCCACCAGGCCTGCTGTGGCTTTTGAAGGGGCTCTGGATTTGGTGCTGGGACCCACCTGCCCATGAGCTGACCAGGGGGGCCAGGCAGGAGGCCCCCACCACCACACCCATTCAGACCAAATCTAGATCCCCTAGCTCAGCCCTGGAGAGCAATGCCCCGATGACGGAGGGAAGAGCCAGGCAGGTCACTGGTAACTTTCCCAGAACCCTTGGCCCAAGAAGCCAGGCAGCAGCTCGGCCAGCAGACCACACTCACTGAAGCCATCATCTGTCATCAGGAAGGGCACCAGATCAGGGTCATCTGGCTTCTGTACGTTTACTTGTTTTCCTGGGGACATTTGAATTCAGCTCCATGGTGACCATGCTACCTGTTGACCCTCAGGCTAAGAGAAAGCCCCAGTGATACAGGACCAGCCACACAGACTCAGCTACACAAGGACAGGGGACAAAAGGGAAGCCACCCCTCAGCAACAAGAATCTTCCAGAATGCAGCTCTTCTAGTCAGGACTCTGTGCTTGCCTCCCGAAGCCAGCATCAACTATAGCCTGGCACCTCCTAAACCAAGCTGGGGAGTTGATGGCATGGGGTTGGGACTCGGTCCTTTCCTTGCTCATTTGTTTGTTCATTCTACAGGCACCTTCTGGCCCTTGCTGTGCTCCTGGCTCCAGCTGATGTGCCCTGCAGCCCACAGCCTGGCCAGCCTGCCCTCATCCCATCTCCCACCCGCTGCCCAAGACTGTCCCTGGTTCTGGGGAAGGCTCTAACCCTCTGGACAGTGGTTTTTTTTCACTGGGAAAAAAAAAAAAGCATCCTCTGGAATATACTGGTGTAGAGTAGGTTGGGGGGCGGGGTGGGCAGCCTAGACTAGTGGTTAAAAGGCTTTGAACTTTGTGTGAGTTCAAGTTCCAGTTGTGACACTCACCAGCTGAGTGGGATTGTCCTCAGAGCCTCGGTCTCACCTATAAAATAAAGGCAGTCATGCCATTTTTGGCCATTCAGAGAATCAAATGGAGACACGGTGTACACACACACGGTAACGACTATTGTCAAGTGTAACTCTTGTGCACGTGCAGAGGGTGAGGACCGGAAAGGACAGTACCTTAGTCAAAGCTAAGCTACTTAGTAGTTACTTAGTAGCTTTGACTAAGGACCAGGGCTTGTGACTCAGAGTCACAGGCTTCTAATTCTGGCTCAGGCCTTCTCAGAGTGCAGGGCAAGAGACCCCTTTGGGGAGTCCCAAGGAGGAGGGAGGCAGAGGAAAGGACAGGGGTGTCACATGCTTCCAGAACCCCACAGGCCTGGCCACCTCCATCATGCAGCCCAGAAGCCCCAGCTGGCCTGTCCTTGCCAGAGGGAGCCCTCAGGATTGTTCTGAAGCTTCGGGTGGCCCTAGTGGCCTCAAGGGGCCAACTTAACTCCTGCTGCTGGGATAGAAGTGGCCCCCAAGGAAACTCAAGGACACAAGCAAACACTCAGGTTGCTTTTGAATGAGTCAGCATGGAGGGAATTGTGTGTCCAGGGTCACTGGATGCGGTTGGCCCATTTAGAGGACCCAGGCAGTCTGGTTAGCCCTGGCACAGTGCCTCCTACCTGTGGAGTGGTAGAACAGGGTAGTGAACCCTTCAGCTCCCAAGATTCCTGCCAGGTTTCAGGGGTCATCCTGGGGAGCCTGGCTGGAGAGGCCTGGTGGCTTCTAGAGGGAACACTGGCCCCCTGCTCTGGCACATGCACAGCCAGGAACCTGAACCCAGAGGTGGACGGGGCCTGAGCCTTCCTGAGCCCCTTACATCCCACCCCAGTCCTGGTGACTCGCACTTGCCTCAGACCCAGTGGGGTCATGCAGTCAGCATCCTGCTGCTGTAGGGAGTTGTCACCATGCTCACCTTTCTGCTGGGGACCAAGAGATGAGGTTGGAGGAAGCTGCTGGGTGAAAGGCAAGCTGTGAGACCCCAGCTGGCTTTCCAAGTCACCAGAACCAGAGCCCCCTCCAACAGGCTTCTCTGTGAGATAGGCACGCCTTAAAGGGAAAGGGTAACGAGACTGGGAACTACCCTCGCCAACAAGTGGACCCAGCCAGGGCTGACACCCAGCAGGGAGCAGCAAGCTCCAAGGACCCCTCCCTAGTTTCTGCTCACAAGGCAGCATATGAGGCTCAGAGAGGGGAAGTGACCTACCTAGAGACCCGCAGCAGAGTAGCAGATAGAACATGAGCTTTGGAGTCAGGTTCAAGTCCCATCTCCACCACCAAGTCCCACGTACAGAATGGGGCTTAGAATTCTATGTTTACAGGGTATTGGGGAAGATTAAAGACGGTGTTGTAAAGGGCCTGCCTAGGTGCTGTGAGGGTACACTAGAGACTACTGTGGTTAGTAAGGTTTCTTTATGGACAAAGGAGTGATGGCTGAACCCAAGGACAGGGAGTGTTGGGGACCATGTGCAGGACCCAACGGGATCCAAAAGAGCTGGAACTCCCAACAGGGCCTGGATGAAAACCAAACCTGGCTATGTCCCTTTGCCGCTGAAGACCTCAGGGCCCTGAGGCGCTGGGCCATCACCCTGTCTCCCAGGACAGAGAACAGCTCGAGAGGAAGAAGGGGCCAGAGCCTTCCAGGGCCCCCACATCCCACCACAGACCTGGCACCTGTCATACAGAGCTGCTGCTCTGCTTGCCTTTCAGCTGGGGCCAAAGGATGAAGTTGGGAAGCTATCAGAGGAAAGGTAGGCCCACTACCTGTCTGTATTGGGGACAGGGGCTGTCACAGAGAACAAGGGAGAGGGGGTCGGAAGAGCAGTGCAGACCTTTGACTTATCAGGAGTACCCGGGGTAAGATCTGTCACCAGATAGCCAAGGATTTTGAGCTTTTTAGAGCCTGAAGTCAGGCTCATGTGGTACAAGAGCAAGGATAGCACAGACCAGCTGGAGTGACATGATTTATTAGAGCCTAGATCCCCAGTCCGTGACCTTTCCTGCTTCTCTCTCCAACTTGGTGTCCTCCAATGACTACCAATTCAAAATCCCCAATTCCAGCCTTCCTGATTTGTCTTAAGAGAGCCTCTGATCTCTTCATTCATAGGCTCCAGAGGGAAAAAACAACTCTGATTGGTCACCTACCAGTCAATGGATTTGCTGCCTCAATGTCACATCACCATCCCTTATCCAATCAGCTGTGGCAGAGCTCCACTTTGCACAAGCCAAGTCTGGTAAAGCTAGCACAGAAAGGACTAAGGGACTGTATCGGTCTTCTATTTCTGCATAACAATGACCCCAAAATTCAGTGGTTTAAACCCACAACCGTTTATTGATACTCCCATTCCTGCAGCTTGGACAGAGGCTGGAGAAGACAGCAGTTCATCTCTGTCCTGTGTGGTGTCCATAGGGGAGAATGGACTGGGGCTGAATGACCCATCTTGGCTTCTGACCATATCTGTGGCCTCCTCAGTGGAGGCAGGACAGACTAGGGGCTGGGTGGCTTGCAGCTGGCTTCTCTCTTTCCACATGGTCTCTCCCTACCTGGATGTCCTCATGATGGCTCAGCGAACTGGAAGCTACCAGGTCTCTTGAGGCTTAGGCCGGGATGTCCCACACCAGCACCTGATGCATTCTGTTGGTGAGAGCAATTCAGTCTCCCCAGATTCAACAGCTCTTGATGATAAGAGCTACACAGTGACACGGCAACAAGGCATGCAGGACTCGAGGGTCGTTGTAGCCACCTTTGGACTTCTGCAGGGACTTCTGCAGTCTCTTTTCCTTGAAAGAACCACTCATTGGTCCAAAGCCTTTAGTTTTTTCCAGAAGTAGGGGGCTCAGAGAGTGCTGGCAGCCCAAGTATCTGCAGCCGTAAGCAAAGAGCCCAAACTTGAACTCAGGTTTGCTGCCCACTGGTCCAGCATCCTGCCCAGAGCGGGCAGAAGTGGAAGGTAGGTACAAAGCGAATGGAGCAATAATGGCCAATATTGTGCCGGGCACCAACCCCACACTTCCCTGCCTTCTCTCACTTAATCCTCCCCTGAAGAGGGTCCAATAAGCTCCTACTGCCTACAGTACACCAGGTAGGTGTTGAAGCCAGGACTCACTTGGAGCAACTTGGAACTCACTCAGGGTTCTTGTCTACAAAGTGGCTGCTACAGCCTCGTGGTCTCCCCCGGTCTCTCCTTTAAGGACTGGGATGAACAAGTAGCTGATGTAGAGTACGCTGTGGCATGAGTGGGTGAGCACAGGGGGTGAGCGCCCTCCAGTTCCCAGGCTACCTGGCATCCCTGTGTGTGCCCCAGAACACAGTACCTAGGTTCAGCAGCCTATTCTGAGCTGGAGATCTGGCCCTGAAGCCTGCTGGGCAAGTGGGGACGTGGTGGCCATGCAGCACGGTCCTAGGACAGAGCCTTCCCCGGAATCTCAGGTCTCTGACCTCCTGCCAAGGGAGCTGATTACTCAGCCTGAAAAGGGATTTACAGCTGCCCGTAAACCTATTATGGCTCAGCCTGCATCCCCAGCCCAGGCCCTGTCACCATCGCAGGTGACAGTGCTATCTGGAAGGCTAGGGTGGGACTTCAGGAGGGCCACAGAGATTGAGAGGTGCCTAGCCTCTCTCCTCCCCCAACTCCTTCATACCCAGGCTTTGTGTCAACCCAGGAGGCTTCCCCATGTGCTGGGTGGACCCCCAGCAGGGACCAGGGCCTGGCCCTACCCTTGTCCCCACCCTCTCCCTCCCAGTCTGGGTTTGATATACCAAGGAGATGGTAGGGACAAAAAGCAAGATGAAATAGAGGCACAGAGAAGAAGACAAAGTGGTGTCAGAAAGAAGGGAAAGCCATACAGGAGAGAGCACAGGACCTCCCCATGGCTCATTCCTCCTCCAGAGAGCAGCACCCAGAGCTCAGCAGTGCTCAGCATCTCTCTCCCTGCTTGACTGTGACAGGCATGAGTCTCAGAGAGGCTGATCCACTGCCCAAGGCTGTTCAACTGTCTTGACGCCTCAGAAAGCACAAAATGTTCTTCGTGCGCTCCCATTTTAAAGATTAGGTACGGTGAGAGAAGTGACAGGTTCTAGGTCACAAAGAAAGTAAGTGAATCAGCAGTACCTCCCAACTTGGCTGAGTTGGAAGATAGCAACAAGGAAGCCACCATACCCCCCAGAAAACTTTCCTGTAGGATGCACAAGGTCAGACTGGCCCTGAAGTGGTGGGGGACACCCAGTCCCGAGGAGGGGGCAGCAGGATCCCGACTCTGCTCTCTGACTGGCAGACATTTATATAGCTCATTAAAAAAATATGGCATCGTAAAGAAGAGAGACACAGGCACAGTAAAGTCTGTCCCCTCTGTTGCCTGCCAGCCCCAGAGCCTCTGCTGGGCATTCCAAGGACACACGGAGCACAGCCAGGCAGGAGGGCTTCGAGGCCACCCTTGGCAACACCCAGGAAGCTTTTTGAGTGTCTATCTCTCTTGGGTCCTGTGCACACCCAGTGCTTTGTTGCGTGACCTAGCACAAGTCCCTGGGCATCTCTGGGTGTAACCCTAGAGATGCTTACACCATCTGGCCCCTCCTCCCCTCCAGACCTCAGTGGGGTCCCCTATTGCACTTCCCCAGCCCGCACTGCTGCTGAAGTGCGACAGTTACAGCCTCTCCAGCAGAAGGACATTTACAGCCCTGCGCCTGGCCCATAAATCCCCCTCTCCACAATGGCACACTGCATCAATCACCTGGAACAAACCAAGGGACCTATGGCTCCCACCTGCCCCAGCCCTGCCCACCTCAGGACCCCTCATGCCCACCCCCCATCCTGCTTCAGGTGCTGCTCAATCTGGAGCCAGGACCATCCAAGCCCCCTGAGGGCTTGCGCCCTGGCACATACCCTGATGCACTGGAAGTCATGTGTCCTTTACAAGCAATCTGCCAGTCATCTGGCACTAGGGTGAGTTTCTGCTCCTATGTCTCATTTTCCCTCTCTGTACAGATGGAGTTGATCCCACAGCAGCTGCCCTGAGTGGCAAGATCCCCTGTCCCCTGGTGGACGCAGCTGGAGCCACAGAGGGAAGAGAGGGGCTGGTGAAAGGCCCTGCAGCCAGAAGTATGGAGCCTGCCTGCCTGGCCACTGGCTGCCACCTGGCTGGCCAACAGCCAGGAGGACAGCTGTTCCTTTTCTCTTGTGGAGCAGCTGGAAGGGACAGGGACATTGGAAGGTTGATGGGTCTCTGCAGCCAGCCAGAGGCAAAAAAGACTTCTAGGAGTGTGGGGACAATCGAGGATTGTCCTGTCTTGAGGACAAGAGCAGAAGGGGCCAGGAGACCCAACTGGGTCTGGTGACCTCCAGCTTCCCCCAAACCTGCCCCATTCCAAACAGACTCGGTGGGGAGTACAGGAGGGGACATACCTAGCTGGTAAGCAGCTGGACAGTCCATTATCCCACAGGCAGTGGCAGGCGTAGGAGCAGCAAGCATTCATATCCAGAGCAGACAGGGGGGAGGAAGACATCAAAAGCAGGTCCCAGGCCCTCAGCTCCAGCTCTCCTGGCTTAGGATGAACAAAATCTGCTTTCAACACATCATCCTTGCCTTTGAAGTCTTCCCTGTGCCAGAAACAAAATCCTCCCTTCTACTGGTGCTTCATGTGGGTGTGGGTGGCTGAGGAAGCTGAGGCAATCGGGAGCTATGGTGGGTTCTTGAGGATTAGCGGGACACATCACAGAGTTTAAAGAGGAAAGCTTTGAGGTACAGGAACAGAGGTGGCACCATTCTTTAGGGTGAGTACACATATTTTTCTGTCACACACCGTACTCCAGCAGGCACATGTGCACACAGAAGAGCACACGTTTGTAGCCCCACTTTCTCCCACACAAAACCTTGCCTGGGCACCCTTACAAGCAAACACCATCAGGTACCAGTCAACTCCCTCACTCGTGCTTTCACACTAATGCCCAGAGTCACAGTGCAGTCCCTGCTCTGCACGCACCCAAGGCACAGGTGTGCAAGCTGCTTGGTGCACCTGGCCTGAGGCACACCCCAACCAAGCTCCAACCATTCAGGGACTCCCAGAAGTCCACGGTCCATCCCCATCCCACGCTCTCCCTCCTTCTTGGGATCACTGCACGCTCAGCCCGGCGGCTGGGCTGTGTGCACACACGCGAGAGCCCCAGTCTACACACGTGCATAGCGCGCTTCACTCCCGCCCTCCGAGCTGCAGCCAGCCAATGACAGCGCGCCGGGCACTGTCTCCTAGGCAACCAGCCGGAGCTGCGGGGCTAAGGCCGGGAGGGGCCACGAAGGGGCGTGGCCACGGAGACCCAGCCTCATTGGACCCCTGTCCCTTGGGCCCTCGAGGAAAAGAGAAGGCAGGGCGAAGCTGAGGACAATGGTTAGGGGTGGCCGAGAAGTGGCTCGAGCAGAATGCCCGCCTAGCAAGCGTGAGACCCTGCGTTCAAATCACAGTGCCGCCAAAAAATAAAAAATTACAATGGGGTTGGCCTGGTGGCTCAAGTGGTAGAGCACCTGCGTAGCAAGTGCAAGGCCCTGAGTTCAAGTCCTAACACCGCCAATATTTATATAGATATAGATGTAGATATAGATAGATATAGATATAGATATATAGATATAGATGTAGATAAAGATATAGATATATAGATATCTAGATGGATATAGATGTAGATGTAGATATAGATATATAGATGTAGATGTAGATATAGATATATAGATGTAGATGTAGATGTAGATGTAGATATAGATATAGATGTAGAGAGAAATTCCCAGATATTGACACTGAAATGAAGCCTAACAACACTGATCCCTCTGGTTGGCTGGGGTCAGGGGAGCATCCTAGCTGAAGGTACCACGTGTGGCTGACTGTATGAGGTCTGTGAGGAGACATGGTCCAGACCGCTCTTCTCTAGAAGATTCTGTAGGTTGCACTAGCCTCCTGACTCTTCCTTCTCTCTAGCAGGATGTCCTATCCTCTCCCCTGCACCTGTATACATGCACGTGCAGGAGTGTGTGTATACACACACTCACACCCAACTTCAGCTCATGGTTTAGGCAAACCACCTCCCCCCGCCCTCAATCACACAGCCTTCTAAAAGAATCCCTGGCTTGGGGCCTGCCATGCAAAATGGCAAGACCAGCCTTGAGTTTTTGGCAGCACTGGGGTCTGAATTTAGGGTCTCATGCTTGCTAGGAAGGTGCTCTTACCACTTGAGCCACTCCACTAGCCCTGTTTTTGTGTTGGGTTTTTTTTGAGGTAGGGTCTTGCGAACTATTTGCCTGGGCTGGCTTTGAACTGTGATCCTCCTGATCTCTGCCTTCTAAGTAGCCAGGATTATAGGCATGAGCCACTGGCGCCTGGCTCAGACCTTGAGTTTTGAATCATGTGAAAATATAGGCTGGGCTGAGTATGAGGGATTAACAGCATGGTGTGTGGTGCCAGATGAGCTAGGTCCAAAGCTTGGCTCTGCCACCTACCAGCTGGGTGGCTTTGGGCAATTTGCCCAAGTGGCTTGTGAGGAATAAATTAGATCATGCCTTGGAGGCCTTTAATGGAGTCTGGTACAGTATAAGTGGTCAAACAATGTTTGCTCCTACTGTTATTATTATTCTTGTGGGTGTCTTACACAGCTTCTAGTCCCCAGCTTTCTTTCAGAACAAGCTGAACAATCATGGGCCGGTGGACCAGGTGACTCATGGTGACAGAGGATTTGTGCCTGCCACACAGCCAGATCCATCCCAACACCAGGTGCCCTATCCAAAAGGGAGATTTGTCCTCTTGGGGTGGAAATTAATAGTACATGGTTGTGACCAGTCCTAATTGTCTTCTCCTACTGGATGGACAAGTGAGCACTAGCTGGCTTGCTAGCTCTCTCCCTCCCTCTCTCTCCGTTAAAAGCACACATGATTTCTGTAGTGAGGCTCTGCAAACCCTCACTTCTCCAGCTCCTGCCTGGAACATCTACTCTTGCCCTGAGAAGGGTGTGGCTGTCATCAGCCCTGGGGAGACCCATTCATTCTACCTGTTCTCACTGGAATGGGAGGTTGTTCCCCCAAGAGAGGCAACCTGGCTGCAGGACACGGCTTTGCTTGTGGTTTTCTTAACCCTCCATCCTACACTCGACCTGCCATTTTGTCTCCTGCTCCCCTGCCCGCCACCCCCCTCATACCTCCTGACTCCAGGTTCTAACACAACTCAGCTGATATCCCTATGTGATCTTGGTCATTTCCCCCTGCCTGGGTTTCACTGTCCCCTCTATAAAGTTGGGTGAAAATTCTTGTTCTGGAACCCTCCCTTCCTCCCTCCCTCCCTCCTTCCACATTATTTACATTCAACAGTCACTGGGAGAGGGACTGGGACTATCGAGAAGAACAAAATGAGCAAATTTCCTCCCCTTGGGTGAGGGAGATTGGCGAGACAGACCCCAACTAGTGAATCACTCAAATAAAACATGTTTAAAATTGTGATCAGAGACCCGAGTACTGGCATCAGTACTCACAAAACGCTCTGTTCACAACAGTGACAACCATGCCACGATCCCAGCCCTCATCTCCAGAGCCCGCCCTGCACGTGGACTTGAGCCTCTCCCTCTCCCGAGCTTCTCTCCCAGGCTCAAAGGGCTTGTCCTCACGTGGTCAGCTCCACCTTCCTCTCATGCCCACTCTCCACTCTAGGGGCAGCCAAGCAGCAGCACCCCCCACACACACTCCCTTATCTCAGCAGGACCTCCACTCGGCCCTGCTTTGCATAATTGGCTTCTGGTTAGATTCTTGGAAGTGATTTGGTACACCCTGGTTTCTATCTCTACTCTACACTAATGAGCCAGGCGCCCTGGGGCACATTACTGCACTTCTATATAAAAAAAAAAAAAGATAATCACTCCTCCTTACAGGGTTGTTGAGCAACTTGAACCCGGTGCCCATGGAAAGTACCTGGCCTGTACCTAGGGATGTAGGGCCCAGCTGCTGTCCTCAGCTGGACCCTCTAGGGCAGGAGTGGGAGTGCTGGGCCGGGCTAAGTGTCAGCTTTCAGGGCTGACTGTATCCAAAACAATTTGACTGCAAGCAGGGCAGCCCATTTGCAGACGTCCTTCAGTGAGGATGTTTCTAGGATGGTGGCTCAGGGAAGCCCAGGACAGCTTTGGTCCTGGGGATGTACATGCTTACTTCCTCTCTTGCTTCTTGGCTCACCTTCTGGCTACACGGCAGTCAGGTCATCTGTCCCTCTGTGCAGAAGGAGAGACTTCCTCTGCTGCCCAATTAGAAAGGTACCTGGCTGAGCACTGAGTTATCCGAAGATGGCAGCCTCAGTTTCCCCACAACTCACCAGCCTCTGTGTTCAACTCCAAATTCCCAAGGGAAACTATGATGGGTAGGTATTAGGTCAGGTGTCCACCCTCAGGCCAGTCAGCTGAGGCAGGACCAGAAGGCAGCAAAGGCCCCATCTTCCAGGCTGTGGGAGAAGCAAGGTCTTGAAGGAATCTGGGTGGAGCAAAAATAAGGGTTTTCCTCAGTGGTTCTCAGCCTGGGCTTCATATTGGAGTCACAGCGAGACTTGCCTGTGCAGAGCTCCTGGTTTCCCTGGGAGGGAGTGCTGCCTGGGTGACAGGCCCTTCAGGAGCTTGAATGTCAGCTGAGGTACACTGCAGGTGCCATCCATTCCTCTAGATTGGTCTCATTTCAGGCCAGGTGAGAGGTTTAGCCTCCATGGCCTAGGTCAGTGTTCCCCAACCAGCGTCAGGAGGAGATACAGTCAGAATACGGAGTCCCAGGCCCGATCCACCCCTACTAGGGCAGAAACTTTCCCATGATGAGTGTCCACACACAGTTGTGGAGGGAAATCAGCCCTCTGGGTGAGAACATCCATACAATTAAGGGGGATACAATAATTTTCAGTCCAGCCCTGCACGGTTGTCATTTGTAGAGGCCATCGGTCCCCTCTGCTTCTCCTGAGGGAATCAGAGGGCAGGAGCTTGCCAGACGCCCCCTCCCTCCAGGTCCCCAGCAGGGAGAAAGGAGTGAACATCTTCTGTTCTGTCTGCTCAGAGGGTTCCTGTTTTGTGAGGCGCTCCTCCCCACCCCCAACCATATGGGTGAGTAGGAACTGTTGCCTTATGGAGCCCATGGCCCTGGATGTGACCTGGGGAGGGAGCCTGACCCAACCTGGGCTGTTCATACCCACATATCCTGGCTACCAGCAGTGGATAAGGTATTGGCACCTGCCCAAGTACAGCTAATCTGGCCCTTTCCCTAGGATATTTGAACTTGGAACCAGAAAAGGTCATTATCTGGGAAAGGTGAGTCTGTGAGCTACCCAGAGCCCTGCTTCTAGTTTACAGTGTGGAGCAAGTGAGGGAAGAGAGAGGCCCTGATTCTGCATTTCTCTGTGGTCCCCTTTTGCCTGGGTCATCCTTCTGTTTCTGCCTTCTGAGTAGCTGGGATTACAGGCACAGGCAACCACGCCCAAGCTCAGTGTGCTCTTTGAACATGAGGTTACAGAGAAACTTTTAGAAGCACAGTTGCAGAATGAACTGCTGGTCCTTGCTCTCTCAATTGGAAACCACCTGTCTGTGCCCATCCCTACCTGGAACTAGAAGGTCTCTCTCCATTTCATTACTCATTATCATTTCAATATCAGCCTCATTTCCTCCTTGACTTTTCCAACCAAGCTTCTTCGCTTGTCGACCATGCTCTGCTGAACCTGACTGCCCCAAAATGAAACCCCTGCTGGAGGCGCACACCTTGTATTTTGGCTCCCTGCAGCTCACCTAATGGTTGCCCTGATTTCAAATTCCCATGAGGCACATTCTGATTGGCTAACTATGAGTCAGGTGACCTTAGCCTGGCCCAATCAGCTGATGCCAAAGGAGGGCTACCTTGGAGAAGTAGTTACTTTTCCTGGCTGGGACCAGCATAAGGAATTGTGACTCCTTCCCGAGGCACCCAGAAATCGCAGGCCTCAGGCCCCACTCCGTTCACCAGGACCCGGACACCATCTTTGGAATTCCGGGACATGAAGGAGGTTACTCGTGGACAAATGTCACTGAAGCCCCATTTCTCCATGAGAGCTGGTTCCTCAGCAAGTCCAGAAGAGAGCAGGGGGTCTCAGGCAGGGGGTCAGCTGGTTCTTCCAGCAGGGCCTAGTGATTGCCAAGGAGGGACCTGCAGGGGTGACCCTCACCCTCAGGCACCAGCGGCAGGCCTGCTTTGCATCCTGTCCTGATATTTCCAGTAAATAAACATTGACGCTTTCGATATCATGTTAATTTCACAGGCGGCTGCTCTGCTGACAGTTTCCACACTCCGCCAGCGACTCTTGTCAGTTTTATACTCACAGGCGGACGCCAGCTCTGCTTGCAGGCCACCCGACGTACAGACATAAAAACAAATGGCTCAGAAAACCCTGGTGAAGCAGTGAGTAGCATGGCACCCAGGCTGGGAAAAAGCAGCCCAGCCCAGGTTCTAAAGTCAACTGAAGCGAGAACCAGGCCACAGGATTTACAATCCACCAGTGTGATGTTGGTGAAGTCTCTCTGCCTCCCTGGGCCACCATTTTTGCATCTGTGAGGTGGGGTTAACATCGCAGCTTCTGTAGAGCGGTGGGCAGCCCCGTCTCTCCCTTCATAAACTTCCCAGAGAAATCCAGTCAGTCCTGGCTATTGCCTGACCTTGACCTTCTGCTCGGCACACTCCCCCAGCAGGTTGTTGGAGCAGAGTCCGTTACGCAGATGGAAAAGCTGAGGCTCAATGCGTGCAGGGATTTGCTGTGTCACAGCCAGACAGAAGCCAAACCAGACAGGTACTGGAGTTCCAGCTTCTGCTCCTTCAACAGCTATCAGCTGCATGAGCCAGGACTCCAAAGCCACAGGCATGGTGGGGTGGGGGCCCCTACTTTGTCCCACACCCAGCTGAGCCAAACCCTTGGAGCATTTAGGCTTCTTCCTCTCATGCATATGCATGATTTGTTCCTTTTCTAAGCTGAGCTAGGCAGCACTTCCAGCTAGCGTCTCCTTCACACAGGGGTTCTCCTTGCCTCTGGGACCCTCACTATCAGCCAGTATTCTTGCATATGGCCTCACCTCTTACTGGCAGCCCATCAGCACTGGTCCCCACACATGCCAGCCCATAGCTGAAGGCTGGAGGGAATTGGGCAGGCAGCAGGATGGGGGTGTCGCGTCCTTTCCTCCTCTAGCCACTCCTGTGTCCTGCCAGGTAGGAAGGGGACACTTGTATCAGCTAGACTGGTCCTGCCTCACCCCATCCTTCCCCAAACCCCAAGGCCTGGGTTGAATCCTAAGAGGGACCACAGGGACCACCACCTCTTAGTCTGTCACCTACCCCCCAAATGAAGACTTCACTGGCAGGAGGGATGCATCTCCAGGCTCTCCAGGCCAGGGGTGGTGTCAGGGGCAGGGGTGATGCCTGGGCCTCACTGCTTAAAGTTTTGGATGGCCAGGCCATTTCTTCTGGGAGCGGGGCTCTGAGGCGCCAGCACAGCACAGTGGCTTGCACCCACGCACTCCTGGTGCCTGCTTCTGCTCAATAAAGACTCATTAATGGACTAAAGCGAATTAGAGTCACTAACACTGTTCTCGGAGGCAGGCAGAGGCCGCCCTGCCCTCCAGACCCAGCCCTCAAGTCTGGGGAACTTGGACGAAGCCTTCACCTCCCTGAGCCTCAGGCCCCTCACCTGTAAATTGAGGCACACCTACCCCCACCCTCTCCAAAGGCTTCCCATCACCTCCTGGCCAAAATTCCCACAGTCCTAAGGTTGGTATTGGAGGCCCCGGCCCCCACTAAGGATTCTCATATACATCCAGCAGGAAGCCTGAGTTTCAAGCACACTGATGACTCCAGTTCTGTTCTCTGGTGCGAGGTCTAGAGTCTCACCTGCCCCAGTTCTCACGATTTCTGGGAAGCCTTCAAAAGTCCATCTTGAAGGGCTGGGGATATTGCTCAGTGTCAAGAGTGCTTGCCTAGTATGTACAAGGCCTTGGGTTCAATCCCCAGCATACATGAGCCAGGCATGGTGGCACATACCTCTAATCCCAGCACTGGGGAGGCTGAGGCGGGAGGATTGAGAGTTCAAGGTCAGCCTGGGCTACATATTGAGACCCTGTCTCAAAACAAATCAACCCTGTGACAAAGTTACCTCCTCCATTGAGCCCTCCCTCCCTGACCAACTGAGCCAGGTGGTCTCCCCACCATCTTCAGGACCACCCAAGAGGGAGGTTATATTTTGCACAAAGTGAAAAGAAGCCCCACTCTTCCCAGGAGGACTACCCCAGAGGGCCTGTTCCTCAGCCCATCAGGAAGAGAGTGGGGCCAGCACAGGGGTCCCAGCATTCCTCTGCCATCTACAATGTGGTCATGGCCTTGGTGTCTGTTCCCCACCAGACTGTCGATGACTTCTGGAAGGCATGAGGGGAGTTCAGAGCTCCCCTTCCACGTTTTATCAGAAAATCAAGAAGCAAGGGCACAGCCCCTCCCCACCCTGTCCTTGCTCAACACCTTCAGAATCACTTAAGTTTTACAAATTTTTCCTCCTTGATTACAGCTCATGTAACAAATAATAAATAAACAAGGTGGGGAGGAGGGTTCAGAACAGAAGCTCCAATCTCTTGCTGCCTCCTTCCAGAAACTCTGAGCCAGGACGGAGGTGGGTGGGAGGAGAAGGGAGGGTGGCTTTCAGGCTAGAGAACAACTGGCTTTGCTCTCACTCTTTCTCTGTCTCTCTGTCTCTGTCTTTCTTTCTCTGTCTCAGTAACACACCCTAATTTTGCCCAGATCCAAGACACAGCTCACTGGGATCCCTCCAGGCCACAATAGGCATTCCACAGAGGAGGAACCCGAGGTCCAGAAAGACCAAGTGGTTCCCTTGGATGTCCACACCTCCCTCTGAACCCTCCTGCCCTCAGCTGAGTCAGCCACCCATTGAGCCATGGGCACCCCTCCTTGGATCAAGCATTTCTGGGAGGTGGGTTTGCTCCATGATCTCTGGTGCCAACAAGAAATCTCTTTTTTCTCTCTGGGCTGTGTATACACAAGGCAGAGCCACCGACATCCACTCTGCTCTTTTCACTACACGTGGAGAGGGTGGAGAGGCTCAGAACAATCATGAGAGCAATCAGAGCCACAGCACCTGAGGAGGGGCAGGCAGGACCTAGTATCTACTGATAACCTACTGTGTGCCCGGCAGTGCACTTATGCGTAGGCACTAAGGACGCACTAAAGGGAGTCCCTGTCTGGTGGATTTTACAGCCTCGGGCAGCAGAACAAACACTTTCCCTAAAGGGCCAGAGAGTATGCTTTAGGCTTTGTGAGCCAGATGTGGCCTCCATTGCATATTTGTCTTTGTTTTCTTGCAATCCTTTAAGCACGTAATGAGTATTCTTAGAGTCTGGACAGTCCCCAGATAGGCGGCTGGCTGGTCATAGTTTGCCAATCCCTCATCTGCTGTGGTACTCTCCAATAGAAAATTAATTCGAGGGGCTCAGGTGCTAGAGTGCTTGCCTAGCAAGTATGAAGCCCTGAGTTCAAACCCCAGTAATGCCCTCCCACCAAAAAAAGAAAACTAATTGGAGTCACATAGTTCATTTTAAATTTCTAATAGCTACATTGAAAAAGTAATATGAAGCAGGTGAAATTAATTTTAATATCTCTTACTTAAGCCAATATCCATAATAATATCATTTCAACATGTAATCAATTTTTAAGTTAATGGGCTCTTTTACACTTTTTTTTGGTAGTAAGTCTTTAAAATCTGATTGCAGTTTATAGTGACAGTCCACGGCAATTGGGACTAGCCACATTCCTTGTGATCAAATAGCCATCCATGGCCACTGGCTGTCATATTGGATAGAGCAGGTCGAGTGAGAGACACAGACAATAAGTAAGATAAGTAAATAAGCCACGGCAATATTTGAAAGTGATGAGTGCCCTGGAAGAAAACAAAGTGGGGAAGAGCTAGGGAGCATTGGCTAGGAGTCCCTCTCATTCCTGGTTGCTTCTAGTTCTGGGAATTTCATTCAGGCCAAGGGGTGGCCACTACCTCCCAGGGAAGTACAGAAGTGCTCTGGGAGGTCAATGAATCTTGTAGTGAGCAGGGACTGAAGGTGTGCCATCGTGCTCCAACCCTGCTTCCCCACTACCTCACGATAGGCAGCACGCTACTTAGCAGCCTTCCTGATGGAGTTCGCTGTCTCCCCGGACAACCTCATGCTCCCAGGTGCTGTCTCTGGACCACTCCTCCCTCTTCCTTGACTTTGTACCCTGGTGATCTGTTTTTTTTTCAATTTTTGTATTATGGTAAAATATGCATGAAAATTACTTATCCCAACTTCATAAATAGTATTTACAAAGTGATTTTTTTAAGAAAAATATTTTCATGTTAAAATTCTTCAATGGCTCCCCATTTGTCTGAAGGTAAAGTTCAAAGTCTTTTTACTGTACTCTGTGTGGATGCCTCAGCAGAATTCTCTGGGCTTCAAGTAATAAAATGGTACTGGTTTGTTCTGCAAAGAAGTGGGTTGCCAGCTGGGCACAGGTGGCTCACGCCTGTAATCATAGCCACTCAGGAGGCAGAGATCAGGAGGATCACAGTTTGAAGCCAGCCCAGGCAAATAGTTTGTGAAACCCTATCGCAACACAAAAAAGAGCTGGTGGAGTGGCTCAAGGTGAAGGCCCTGAGTTCAAGCCCCAGTACCACGGAAAAAAAAAAAAAAGAGGTGGGTTGCTGAGTACAACATGTTTTCCAGGCTGGTTGGTTCAGCAGTTCAAAGATGACATTCCTCATCTCACCTTTCATTGGCTTCTTTCTGAGCCAATCACCAATAGGGAATAGAACTGCCAATTAGCAATGCTGCTCCTTGATGTGCAGTTAATTCCCTAAACAGCCTGTGGAGGAAGAGTGGAAAGATGTTGTAATGGTTCCTGTGACAAACACAGTGCTCTTTTGATGGGTCCAGCTCATGCTTCCAGCTCTACCCCTTCCACGCCCAGCTCACAGTCCCTGATCCAGCCTCCTCTGGTCCACCAAAGTGCCCCCCTTGACTCTGAGTCTTCACCTATACTGTTCCTTCTCCCTGGACTGCGTTTCCCCTCCTTTGCCTCCATCACTGCCTTTTCCTGACTGCCTTCTCTCTAAGCTTCAGGCTAAATGTCATCTCTGGTCCCCAGAGGAGTTTGAGGGTCCATGAAGAAGGGACCACAGTAGCATCATTTCCCAGGACCTGTGTAGGACAGGTAGTCAATACATTCCCAATGGAGGCGCTTCTCAGTGGGGAGCCCTGTTGAGCCCAGACAAGAGCAGGGTCCCCATGCCACCTAGTACCTCTTAGAGATTCCTGCCCTACACAGGGAGGAACAAGATCAAGAGACCCAGATTCGAATCCCAGATCTGCCTCTGACCTCAGACATGACCTTGACCAGGTCATGGACACATTTCGGAGCCTGCCTGGAGTTTGGACTAGAAAGTGGCTAAGATGCTGGGGGCTGAGGCCTGGAAGCAAACCCAGTGCTCTGTGACCAAGGCCACCTGCTGGCCCTCTGTTCAGGAAGGGTCTGTGATGCCCGCAGAGACCGTGTGGACCAGGCCACCTCGGCAGGCAGGGAGAGCTCCCAGGTGCTAAGAGTGTGGGAGGCAGGGAAAAGGCCGGATTGAAATTCCATCAGGCGCTTGCAGTCTGCTCCCTGGAGCCCCCCGTGCCTTTGTTCCATTTAATCAATACGTAATTAAACCGGAATCCCAGCTTAAGAATTTCCAGTGGTGCTAAGACCAGGCTTTCTGAGGGTCTGGCAGAACTGAGGCTCCTGGGTCTGCCAGCTATTAGCCCCCCACCAGCCAGGCCTGCCCCGCCCCACCGGCCTCAAGGTCACCTTCCTCAGCCAGCCAGGCCACTGTGGGACTCAGGTCTCTACACGGTTTTCTGGTGCTGATGATGGGGTATACTTGTGGCACCCGGATGAGCAGGGTCTGGTCACCTTCATGTGACCGGGGTGGGGGTGGGGTACAGAGGGACTGAGGAGATAGGCCCATGGTTTCTGTCAGTGCCGCCCACCCTGTCCTGCCTCCTCCCTGCTCTGAGTGATGCAGACAAGGGCCCTGGCTGTGTGCACCAAGGGCTGCCCAGGTGCTGTGCAGTAACACATTTAATCCTCATTAACTCCATTTTAAGACAAGGAAACTGAGGCCCAGAGCACCCAGTGTTGCCAGCTGATGGGTGATGGGCTGGGATTTGAACCCAAGAGAGGTGCCTGCTCCACAGCCCTTAAGCACCAAGGACCACGGTGCACTGGGACCTCTCTGATAAGGGCTGCCTTGGACGGCACCTGTGACGCCCCATAGCCAGGAGCAGGCAGGTCCTCCATCTGCCACGTGGCCCTTCCACAACCCCAGATCTTGCTCTCAGGAAAGAGGTGGGTCACGTGGTCCGCTCCTAAGGGACTGCGGCTCCTATCTGGATGGCTTTGTGTTTCAGGAAAGCCTGAAATCCTGCCTTAGACTAACACTGCCCATAGAATGCCATGAGTCACAAATGCCAGGCCCATATGCAATGTGAACTTTCTGCTCACCTCACTTTAAAGAGAAAAAGGCAGTCACGGTGGCTTACCCCTGTAATCTCAGCTATTTGGGAAGGGGAGATCAGCAGGACTGAGGTTCAAGACCAGCCTAGGCAAAAAGTTATTGAGACCACATCTCAACAAACAAGCCAGGCGGGTGTGGTCAGGCGTGTGTGTGGTCCCAACTACACAGGAGTCATAAGTATTGCAGTCCAAGGCTGATCCAGGCAAAGGTTCAAGACCCTAATCTGAAAGATAACAAACAAAAAGGGGCTGGGGATGTGGCTTAAATGGTGGAGAGCTTGCTCTAGGCCTCTGAGTTTAAACCCCAGTACCACCGAGGAAGGAAGGAAGGAGGAAAGGAGGGAAGAAAGGAAGGAAGGCGGGAAGGAGGGAAGGAAGGAAGGAAGAAAGAAAGGAAGGAAGGCGGGAAGGAGGGAAGGAAGGAGGGAGGGAAGGAGGGAGAGAGGGAGGGAGGGAGGGAAGAAAGGAAGGAAGGAGGGAGGGAGGGAAGGAAGGGAAAAGAAAGGAAAGCAGAGATTCCTCCGGAACGTGGGTACTGCGATGTGTGATGAGTATTAAAAATTATTCGTGTGACTTCTCGCATTCTTTGATTGCTCCGAGTCTCTGAGACTCGGCATGTGAGCTGCACATGTCAAGCATCTCGATTTAGATAAGTCACATTCTAAGCTCTCAGCAGTCACGTGGTCCCACACTGGGCAGTGCAGCCTTAGCAGGTCCCATCCCGTGTCCCATTACAACATCCTAAGAAAGGAGAAAGTGCAGTTCCTGCTTTGGGGCACTTGGAACTCAAGAAGCAGTGACTGGAGGGGATGCTCGGGGGCAGATTGAGGGGAATAATCACAGGTGCACTGCTCTCCTCCAGGCTTTGGGGGGTGCGGATGGGGGAGGAGAGGAGCCAGAGCCGGGAGCATCAGGCCCTGGGTGTCAAAGGGGCGGGGGACATTGCTAGACAGAAAGAGGTGTCCCAGGTCCTGATCATTACTCTCCCACCCCTACCCGTGGCCCTTCTGAGACTTCATGGGGACCTTAGCAAGGACTCCCTATGGCTGGGTGTCCAGCAGGCCTGGCCAGTGCGAGAAGGAGAGTGGCCCTCTGTTTTAGAGGCAGAGGCCAGGTTTTCTAAACAATCAATGTGTTGTCTTCAGAAAACTCAGAAACTCAGGGCTGACTCCATAAACCCCTGGAAACTGCCTGCACCCCGATGCAGGCCCCAAGCAAGCCGGGGCGTCTGCCAGACAGCCGGGGCACTGAGCGCACGGGGCCTAGACTTGGGGATCCACGCCTTGGGCTGGGAGTCTCTCACTCTTCGGCCTCATCGTCGTGGCTTAGGGGCTTCCTGGTTCCAACGATTTCTGGAATCATCAGTGGCTGAGAAATACGTCACTGAAGAGCTCTCCCCTGAGCACACCTCTTGCCTTCCTCTCTCCCATTGCCACTGCTACAGGTAACACTGTCTGCAGGGACTCCAGCCGAGGCCATCCCAGCATTTTGCCACGCAGATGAGACATCGCTGACACCTATTTTTAGTGCTGGGGATGGAACCCAGGGCCCCACATACTAAGTACACGCTGTACCACTGAGCTACTTCCCCGACTCCTAAGACCCCTTTCCTCCGCACGCCCTCAACCTGCATTTTTTAATTTGTCATTTGTTTTGTGTTGAGCTCAGGCTGGTGTCGAACTCTGGGTGCTGCCTTCTGAGTGCTAGGATTACAGGTGTGTGCCACCATGCCCAGCTTCAGCATATGCTTCTGTGAGGGTCTAAATCCTGGCCCTGGTGACCCGAGGTTCTGGCAAGACACAGTTGCTGCCTGTCCCCCAGGTCCCACCCTATTCTTTCAGACTTGCCACGGGGCATCCCCACCAGCCAGCCTTTTATCTTAGAGTCTTGACATGCCCCAAGGAATTGGAGCCTCCTGGGACCTTTCCGTGTCTCTGTGACACCCAGGAAGGCTGCTACAGAGCATCCTAGAAGTCTGGCACACTGTCACCTGCTGTCCCAGAAGAAGGAGCAGAAGAGCAACTGCCCTCCAGGCAGTGCCCAGCCCTAGCTCTAAGAGGGAAGAGGCAAGCTGGCAGGGCAGCCTCTCTGACCCACCTTGGCCCCTGTCAACCCAGTCCTCTAGGTCAAGTTCTGGGGCCACAAAGGGAAAATGCCCCCACCACCTATCTAACAAAATCTGGCTAAGACATATTCCAGGGAGTTACCTGGGGCCTATAACGAGCCAAGATGGCTGAGCTCCTGATCAACAGTTAATGAGGCCCTCAGGTGCATCAGGAAGGTCTGGACAGGCGGGGGCTGCTGAACCTGGAGGACAGCCAGCAAAGACTAGGACATTTGGGGATAACAAGCCTACACATCTATCCAGCGTCCAGCCCCACTCCTTTCCTCACCGTCTCAATTAATATAGTGAGGCCATGGCAGAGCCTGGCATAGTGGGCCCTGACTGGACGGGAGGCATGGGGGGCTTGCCCAGCTGGAGGCAGCTAGCAGGGAGGCTAGGAGGCCTTACTGCTGGGCAGAGGTACCTGGAGAAGCTGAAAGTCCTCTGTCCTGCTGTCCTCTGGGGATGAGGACATCTAAGGTAGGATGTCAAGGGACCTAAGACCAGACCAAGATGAGAGTCTGAACTCCACACTAGGACTTTAACCATGAAGGAGCGTGGGGGCTGGGCCCAGGCACAGCAGCCAGGCAGCAAGGAGGCCAGCAGTGGCAGTCGCCAGGCCACTCTGATCTTCTCGGGCCCAAACTCCAATGGGATTGGAGTCTTGAAAGTCTTCCTTCTTCTCCTTCTTCTCCTTCTCCTCCTCCTCCTTTTTTTGGTGTTATTGAGGTTTGAACTCAGGGCCTTACACTTGCTAAGCAGTTGCTTCCCTACTTGAGCCACGCCCCTTAGCGCCTTTCACTTTAGGCTATTTTTCAGATAGGGTCTCACACTTTTGCCCAGGCTGGCCTCAGACTGCAATCTTCCTACCTGCACCCCTCATAGCTGGGATCACAGGTGTGCCCAACTTCTCGACTGAGACCAGCCTTGAATCTCGATCCTCTTGATCTTTGTCTCCCTCCTAGCTAGGATTACACTATGTCTGAGCGATATTTGTGGATGCTCAGAACAGGAGAAGCACTCAGCATCTCTCTCTGAACCCAAATTGTCAGGCCATTAGGATCAGTACAAATACACAAGTCTGAGAGTGCCAGGAGAGTGGCCCCAGGGAGCATCGTGGGCAGATGCACAGTGAGCAGTAGGATCGAGAAGTAGCAGTGGCCTTGTCCCAAATGACTAGCCTGGCCAGCTGGGTGGCTAACTAGACTCAGCCTTCTTGATTTGTGCCAAGGCCAAAGCAAACCTCCTTCCTGGGATGTCCCTGAAGACCTCCCCTTTAAGGAACCTTTAAGGATGACCTACAGCAGCTCGTGAAGAAAGGGTAAGTGGAGATTGAAGAGAGGGCTAAGAAAATGTGACAAGGGCCCAGCTCCCAGGGGTGCGAGAGAGTGAGAGGCTGGCTCTGGGCACAGCAGTCATGGAGATGAACTCTGGCCTCCTGCCCCACTGTCAGGACTGTCCTTTGCAGGAGATGGCAAAGGCTCTCATCTCTTGGTTACAAAAAGGCTGCAAAGGGGCCAGCCCCTGCTTCCTGAGCCAGTTCTGTCCTTATGGTGGCCCGTCACCCAGCTCTCAGCTGCCTCTAACTCTTCCTCTACTACAGTAGTTAAGATAGGGGAGGTCAACAGAGCAGAGCTGGTCACTGGAGGTGATTTTGGGCTTCAAGAGCCAGCAGAGGTCTGAGAGACACTGAGAAGGAAAAACAGCAATGGAAGCCACAGGGCCTTAGCATGTCAGTGTCTGGGACGTGCGGGATTGTGCATAGCCAAGAGTGAGCTCTGTTGACACTCTGACTCAGAAATTCCCAAACCACACTCATTCAGGGTCATTTTTTCCCAGCCGTTAAACTAGCTTTATTATTCTTTAAATCAACTTATTTATTAAGAAATTTTATTTTAAAACTATCTTTCTGAGTGGACAGAGTGCCTCAAGTGGCACAGCGTCTGCCTAGCAAGCACAAGGTCTTGAGTTCAATCCCCAATACCACCAAAAATAAACAAACAAGCCACATTCTAAAATGAGGAAGCTCGAGAAGCAGGAGTCCTGGAATCTGTTCCCTGCTGGGAACTGAATGAAAGAACAACCCTGTGCCTCACCAGCAGCGAGGGAAAGCAGTTTGCTGCGACTGTCTGCAGATGGGAAAATAAGGCCAAGGTCGTAAGTCCAGGAGACAGGACTGGAAGACAGGCTTCAACCCTGAGCTCTTTCCAGAATGCCGTTTTGTTCAGTCTGGTCATGATAAACACAGAGTGTCCAAGAGTCAGGTGAGATGGCCGCAGGCCAGATAGAGACTGGTCAGGAAGATTAGGACGGGGGCCCTCAGACGAGAGGCTGAGAGGCTGAGACACCTTGAGACTGCCACAAGCCTGGGAGTTGAGATAAACAGGTGTGGGAAATGGGGAATCTTGATCAAGCCTTGAAACTGCCAAAGGCATGTGAACGCCACAAGAACTAGGCCCTGATAGGATGCCCAGCCAGCGCACAGGACCTCAGGGCCCATTGGGAAGGGAAAGGGGGGCACACACTGTGTCCCTGTGATGTCCATGGCTGCCACAGACGTACATTCCCCGAATGGACCAATACCACAAAGACACAACCAGCTTCCCTTCAACCAGGGAATGAAACCTTTGTAAAACCCCTTTTACAAACAACCTCGTGGGCTCAGCCTCCTGGTATATGGGAGCTTTTCTGTTCTTTTCCTCTGTGCTTAAATAAAACTGGTCTTCTGCATATCCTGTCGTCCATTACTCTCAATCTTTTGTCACACTAGACAAAGTTCCCGGCCACAAAAACAGCACAACTGCGACCAGACCACCGAAACAAGTGAAGGGCTCAGTCTCCAGTTCTACACCTGAAAGAAGTTCCTGTAATCCGAGCTACTCTGGAGGCAGAGGTTAGGAGACTCACGGCTTGAAGCTAGCAAATAGTTTGAAATATCTTGATATTCTGAACAGAAAAAAAAAAAAGGGCTGGTGGAGTGGCTCAAGTGGTACAGCACCTGTCTAGCAAGTGTGAGGCCCTGAGTTCAAATCCCAGCACTGCCAAAAAGAAGACGAGAAATTCCAAACCCAACACAGAGCTGCCTGTACGGTATCAGACCTCATTCTCTGCCCTCACCTTGGGAACACGTCCTCTCCTCTGCCGGGGTCCAGGCCCAGCTGGCACCTAACACATGATCGTTAGAGACTGGTGCACTAGAAGCAGACCCTAGCCAAGGATTGGGGTAAAAATAGGGTATTTGGAAAGTGACCCCAGAAAGCACAGGGAAGGGCAGGGAAAGGAAGGCTATTCAGGGTGCTGTGACAACCAGGATCTTCCCTCCTGGGATCTCAGAGACCTCAGGGAGCACACCTCAGCTGTCTCGCCCACGACCTGAGAGACTTGGAGCATTTCTTTCTCACCACCCTGTCCCTCGGTGAAGCTGCTCTCAAAAGTAATAGCTCTTGACATTGCTGAGTATGCAGCCCATGGGCTGAGCCAGCTCCCAAAGCCAGGAGAACCCTTGGCAAAAAAGCTCGCAATGGAAGGCCAGTGCAGTGGCTCACACCTGTAATCCCAGCTGCTCGGGAGGTGAGATAGGAGGATCAAGGTTTGAGGCTACCTGTGCAAAACAGTTGGACGTGGTGGCGCATGCCTGTGATCCCAGCTACACAGGAGGAGGAAGTAGGAGGATCGTGGTAAACAGTGCAAGACCCTATCTGAAAAATAACTAAAGCACAAAGGGCGAGGTGCGAGTGTAAAGTGCCTGCCTAATAAGTGCAGGGGCCTGAGTTCAAACCCCAGCCCTGCCAAAAAAAAAAAAAAAACTCAAAGTGGATGCTGTAGAGTAGGTATAATGGGATGGAGGGGGCGTGACCCAGGCCACCCAACAGTGTCTGCTGTACCGTGAGTGTGTGGGAAAGTCACGTAGCTTCTGAGTCATAATCTTTTTACCTATAAAATGAGGACATACCAACTCCTCTGCAGGGCTATTTTGAACTTGATTTTATTTATTTTTCTGAGACAGGGTCTTACTCTGTTGCTCAGGCTGGCCTTGAACTTGAGATCCTCCCGTCTTGGCTGGGATTACAGGCTGAGCAGGGATTACAGGCGTGTGCCACCACACCTGGCCTATTTTGAACTTCAAACGAGATAATGATGGCAGAGTGCCCAGCACACAGTAGGTTCTCAGTAAAGATTTTCTTTACTTTGGCAACATTCTTGACTATCCACAAGCCATTTTTGAGCTTTGGGAAAGAGGTCCATTGATTTATCATGGATGATGACCCCATCAGAGCCCCAGGCTCCTAGACAGTGATGAGTTATTCTCTCAACTGCTCCAAAGCCACTAAGATGGGCACCTGGCCATCTGGGAAGTAGCAATTCGGTGCCACTAGATCCAGTGGTACATGAATCTAGTACCACTGGTTGGGCATAGTGTTGTAGTCTACTGGGGCTATGACAAAAATGCCTTAGACTGGGGAAGTTTATCAGCAACAGGAATTTATTTCTCATGGTTCTGAAGGCTGGAGAGTCCATGATCAAGAAGCTGGAGGTCTTGGTGTCTGACAAGGACTCATTTCTCCCCAGAGGAACCCATGCTGCCTCGGGTCATGGACAGGAAACCATGTCCTCCCTCTGCTGCACTTGGGGTCCCTGACGCTCACAGCCTCATGGGTGCCAGTATCCCAGTAACACTAACTGGGGTGTGTGGTAGCCTTTGGCACCTTGGGCAGGGATCCAAGGGCACCCACAAAACCCCCACAAGGGTGCTGGTGGGTCGTAATGTGCTGTACCATCCTGGACCCCTCCTCAACAGGAGTTTCCTGGTTGGTGTCCCTCTCCAACTGTGTCCCCAAGGCCAGCTTCTAAACACACCCATGAGAGAGGGAGCTCAGGGCACTGAGCACATGCAGCAACTTCTGCCTACTTTGGGGCATGTCTGTGTGCCTGCCACATCTCCTTGGGCTGCACCCCTTAAGTGCTGAACCCCAGCCATGCAGGATACTATGGACAGATGTTCAGAAAGAGAGGGGACTGAGCCAGCGCCATTGGCCATGTCTGTAATTCTAGCTACTCAGGAGGCAGAGATCAAGAGGATCTCGGTTCGAAGCCAGCCCTGAACAAATAGTTCATGGGAACCTATCTCAAAAAAGCAAAAACAAAACAAAAAAAACAGCACAAAACAAGGGTTGGGGGCATGACTCAGGTGGTAGAGAGCCTGGCTAGCAAGCTCAAGGCCCTGAGTTCAAGTCCCAGTACCAACAAAATAAAAGAGAAAGAGAAAGCGAGAGAGGGGACTGAAGGCTGACTAATGGCTAGAGCCACCAGCCCTGCCAGGACTCAGAAGGACTCAATTCTGCTTCTCTTTCCACTATCATTGGGCAGGGAGAGCAGATGGCACCACTATAGGTCCAGGTAGGACGGGCTTCTGCCGTGAGCCTGGGTGTTAGAGGTTCTGGAACTCTGCCAACATGGCTTGTTCCCTGGGCTCACTGGTCTACATGCTTTAGGCCTGAGGGAGGCGCAGGGAGAGGGGAGTGGTCACCTATGTGAACATGTCCCTTTCAGAGTGGCACAGCGCTAGAGGTATAGAGAAAGCAGAGGGGCCAGACCAGGGCCTGGGGCTGGAGCTCGAGGACCGTTCTCTCCCAGAATTCTGTAATTGAGCCTGGCCTTCCCATTGCTATCTGCCACTAGGAACCCAGAACATGTTTTATTCTTCAGTTTGTTGGCCTGGTTTATGACCTTAGGTATCTAGACATGTCATACATGGGCTTTCTTGTGCATTTGTTCCATTGGCCCAGACCTCACAAATGTCGGGGGTGGGCCTGGAGAGGGGCACAGGAACAGTAGGCTCAGTTCCCTGTTCTCTAAGAGGACAGCTCTCAGAAATGTGAACAAAGCAGCCACCTGTGCAGGTGGCCAGCAGGCACCAGACTGTGGAGTCTCCCAGCAGGTAGGGATTTGAGTTCAGCAGTCAAGGCCCATTGTACAGATGGCAAAACTGACACCTGGCAGGTGGCAGGTACTGTCCAGGGGAGAGCACAAACCCAGTGAGCACACATGCGTGTGCAAGTGCAGGGCATCTGTGTGCATCCATAGGGCACATGGGCACGACTGGTGGTTTTCTTTTTCTCCTCCGCATTTTTTTTCCTGCATTAGGGAAGACCCATCATTTCCTTCGCCTGTAATGATGTTGACCTGATTAAAATTGTTATTGAATTTCACAAAATAATGTCATACACAGCATTCCCTGGGGGCCCTGCTAGAGGAGGTGATGACAGAGGATAGCAGGAAATGAGGGGCTGGGGGCTCGTATGAGAAGAGGGAGCAACAGGAGGTGTAAAGAGAGGTTGAATGAGAAAAGAATTCAAGCACTGCTGACAGGGTTGGCAGGGTGGACAGAAAGCTGCGCCATTTCAGCTGAGCTCCCAGGAGGCTAAAAGTGGGCTGTTGACATGAGCCAGCCGGGAGATGGCATCAGGTGGCCCTGGTCCATCTAAGGGCCTTGCAGGGGACAGAGAGCAGGAAGGGCCACAGACTGCAGGCCAGAGATGGCCGCTCACAGGTCCTCTCTTCCTTCGTCTTCCTTCTGGCCTGTTGCTGAGTTGGAGATATCGGGGTCTGCAGATGCACTGGGGTCTCTGGCCATCCCCTTTCCTGCCCTGGTGGCTGTACTGTGGGTCTATTCACAGACTTTCAGGAACACTAGCCTGGCTCAGTCACCCATTGGCTGATGACCTTGGGAAAGTCATTTAACCTCTCAAACCTCGGTCTTCTTACTCTGAGCATAGGAATATTGGGAGAATTCCAGGACACAATAGATGCTTTGTAAGTTTTATTTATTTATTTTATGGATGGGACTGGGGTTTGAACTCGGGACTTCATGCTTACAAAGCAGGCGCTCTACTGCTTGAGGCATGCCTCCAGTCCATTTTGCTCCGGTTATTTTGGAGATGGGTGAGGAGGTGGGGGGGGGTGTCTCTTGAACTACTTGCCTGGGCTGGCCTTGAACCATGATCCTCGAAATCTCAGCTTCCCAAGTAGCTAGGACTTACAGGTGTGAGTCACTGGCGACGGCTAATAGATACTTTTGAAGGGCCTGCCACAGTAGGTGCCTATACCCGGAAGCTGCTATTTTTATGCTTACTGTTGTAATTTATTCATAGCTACAAGCTCTCATTTATCCTACCTTCTCTCTGCCAGGTCCTGGGGATATGGCAGTGAAAAGTCCCTGACCTCACGGGGCTTGTGTTCTAGAGGGCAGAAAGAAGAGAGTAAAATAAATCATGTCTTAGATGGTGAGAGGTGCTGTGGGAAAAAATTAAGCAAGGGGATGGAATTTAAACAAGTGGGCAGGGAAGGGCCTCCCTGAGAAGGTGGCCCTTGAGTTATAGTGCAGAGGAGTAAGGCAGTACTGTGGGTTCTGAGCTCAGAGAATCTGAGGTCAAGGGAGGAGCAAGTGCAGAGGCCCTGAGATGGGACCAGTTCTGGCACAGAGGAGGAACCTCAAAAAAGAGCAGTCTAGGGAACAGAGTGAGTGGGGCAAGGGTGCAGTGTGGGAGTGTAAAACAGAAGGTCAAAGAGGAGAGGGGACCATTATGACCATGTAGGCCACAGTGAGGACCTCGGCTTTTCCTCTGAAGGTGACAGGAGCCACCGCAGGGTCAGCTGCCTGGGTAAGTGGTAGCTTGTCATTTCTTTCCTGACCTCAGCGAGCTAGGTGCTTGTCCCAGCCAAGACAGGCCAGACAGGCCAGGGTTACTGGATCTTTTTGGACAAATCCCCTGGAGGCAGCTGAACTGTGGCAGGGTTGGCCCAGGGTGGGGCAGGGTGAGGCTGAGTGAGCCCAGGCCTCAAAACAGCACAGGGTGAGCTGGGCCCCAGATCTGCCCTTCCTGCCTCTCCTTTCCAAGCCTCCATCCCGCACACCCCAACCTGTTAGTTCCACCTGTGGCTTCTGTTTGCACAGCCTCACAAGAGCAGGAGTGGAATTGATGTGAACCATGGGACAGGAGCCTCTCAGAGCTGGACAGAATGCCAGCCAGGCCCAAGCCACATGCCTGTTTGGGAGTCCTACCATGGCAGGAACCACAGTGTGGCAGATAGACAGGTGAGAAGAGAGAATAACCGTGCCATGACCTCCTGGACTTTAGGCTAGAAACTCAGCACCCCAACCCAATCCACCTTAACTCAGCCTGTTCCTTGGGGTGCCCACCTGGTGCCCATGGGGGTAAAGAGGACACAGCCCAGGGTCCAGCTGAGGTGAAGGTGCTGAAGTCCAACCCCCGCTCCATTTGCCACCAGGGGAAGGCACAGCTCTCTGCTTCACACAAAGGCACGGAGAGGGCATAGCAGTGGCTGTCCTTGCTTCCTGCCACAAGAAGCTCTCCATGCAGTAGTGGGCAACCAGGGTAGGGGGCTGGGGAGACGAGGGACAAATCAGTAAGGAGAAAACGGCATGGTACCCAGCCAGAGGATCTCCCAACCTGAGCATCAAGAAGATGCTGGGAGGAGCCAGGAGGAACTGGAAGGGTGGGGAGAACCTGGAGGAATGGGACCCAGGGAACCAAAGCCTGGACTGGTGAAGTTTGCACACTGGGGAGAGGGGCCAGGCAGCTGGGAGGGCATGGTGCCCTGCTGAGGGGATGGGGGACAAGGATGCAATTTGTACTGTAGCTGGCTGTTTAGCTCCAGTGTGGAGGCTGAGTTGGAGGGATCAGGGGACAAGAGCTGGACAAGAGCAGGTATGGGGAGAGAGGGGACACCTTGTGAGAGCTGCTGTGATACAGAGGGCTTTCTGAGTGGGCAGTGGGGAGTTGCGTTCTTGCTGGGATGGCTGAGGTCAAATGCCACATGCTAGGGACTTGGGAGGAGGGCAGAACGAGGGCCTGGCGGGGGAGCAGATTTGGGGGGAGGAGAGTGGTGGGTCACGCATGTCTGAGCCACGCATGAGCCACTGGAAGGACAAGAGTAGGTTGAAGCCTGGGCCTGCTCACCCACCCCATGTTTAGCTCTTCACTCCCCCACCCCATATCCACCCACACCCCCAAATAGAAAGCCCTGGAGAAGGGGTCAATAGAAAGGCTTTTGCCAAGGGAGTTATTTTTTACTAAGTGCCCACAAATTTAAAAAATAGGCAAAGCCCAGGGGGTTGCATGCCTTTCAGGGTCTTTCTAAATCAAGGATGGGGACACGACCAGCCTGACTGGCCCAAATATTTGCCACGTTGCTGGGAAACCACCAGTTAGTCTGGCACACTGGCATAGTCAGAACCAAGGACTTGGAAGGAAACACAGCCACCTGGGGCCTGGAACCAGATACCATTAGATTCGTAGCGCCCCAAATATCTCCTGAGAGGGGGTACTTGGATCCTCCGGAAGCTGCTGTACCCCGGAGACAGGGGACGAGAAAAAGGGTGGGTGGCTCCCAGGGAGACTCCAGTAGCTACCAAAGGAGCCAGCTGCAAATGGGCCACCTGTGGCTCTGGCCATGTGGCAGGTGGGGGCAGCCAGCTTCCTGCTCAGCCTGCCTTTCCTCTCTTCCCACGCCCCATGCCCTTGGGTAGCTGCCATGGTCACCCACGAGGAAGCATTGGCTGTTTGTGTGAGGATCATCCACCACGTCTACCGACGTCCAGAGAAAACTTGGACAGGGAGAGGCAGGCCCAGAGGGGCGGCAACCCACGCCATAGTGAGTTGGGGGTCTCTGGCAGGACGCCCTTGTACACACACACACACAAACACACTCCAGTCACTAGCCTGCCAGAAATTCCACCATTAGAGTTTGTCATCTTGTAGAGACAGACATTTCCTGAACCAGGGCAGGGCTTCTCCCCCTGGGGAAGGTGTAGGAGGGAACACTAGTCACATGTCAGGCCTGAGGACCCACGTGGGTATCTTTTCTCCCCCAAAGGAGGCTCAGCTCTGGGAAAACAGCATGCTCAAGTAGAGGGGACAAGGCCTCTATCTGTGCACCCCACAAAGAGACAGAGGGCAGGAGCAGAGCTGGGGGGAGCATTGGAGCTCGCTCTCTCAGCTGCTTCCTCCTGGGGCACACTAGCACTTCCAGGGTGGGGGGAAGCAGGCAATGGTTTATGGTTGTGGAAACTTGCAGGGACTCTGTGATCAGAGACCAGGGGGCTGTCCCCTTTCACTCTCCAGAGAGCCCTCCTCTGACCTATGCATGCTCTGCTTCCTCTGGCACCAGAAAGCCCTCCTCCAGCTCTGCCCACCTCCCACCGGTCTTTCTCCCCTTCTAGCCGAAGTCCTCCACCAACGGTGGTGAAGAGACACTCCCTCCAGCCTGAGCAGCTGCCTGCCCCCCAGTCACCTCCAGGACTCAGCAAAGGCCCCAGTATCCCCATCCTAATCCTCCTTCCCCTCTCTGAAGCGTGAACCATCTTCGTCCCCCCCTCACCCGGCAGTGAAGACAAGGACTTAGAGGACAGTTGCTCAATCCCTGCCTTCGAAAGTTTGTTTGGTCCTTGCATGGGTCACAGGTGGACATGGGCGGCCCATCGTACAGATGGTGTAACTGCGGCACAGAGCAGAGGAAGGGGCACCATATGATGCTAAGATGGCAGGATTTGGAGGACTCAAGTGTCCCTGCTAGTTGCTAATTGCTTAAGCTTTCTGGGTCTCGGGTTCCTGGCTTGTAAATCATGAAGGCAGTTGACAAACACAATCTTATCTTTCTTGTGGAGCTGTTGAAGATTAATGAGTGAAAGCTCTTAGCCCAGCGCCTGGCTGTCAGGAGTGCTTGGTAATGGTGGCTCTTCCCTAGGGCGGGAGCTCACTCTGCAGCCCCAGGCAAAGCTGGCAGAATCAGTACTGCTGGGCAGCAGGGGAGCAGGCACTATAGGAGCTCTGGTGAACCCCAGCCTCCACCTGGCCTGGACAGCCCCATGTAGTGCAGGGAAAGCACTAACCTTGTCTAGACAGAGAGAGGGCAGACTCAGCAGTTCCAGCCAGAATTGGGATGGTGGCGGACTGGACCATGGTGGGCTGCTCCATGGTGAGGGAGTGTGTTGAAGTGGGGGTTCAGGTGTCTGCAATGTCTCCAGCCTCTCAGCTTTAAAGGCCCAGAGCTCAGAGCTCAGAGCTCTGGCTTCCTTCAGAGCTCAGCAACAGCACCTCCCGTTCCTTACCCAGACAGCCACCTTCTTCCCTTTAGTACCACAGTACTTGTTGTCTTTGTTTTTTAGAGGCCAGGTGGCTTGGGGCTCTGCCATCACTGGGGATCAGGGAGTTATACTCCACCTAGTGCCCCTGTAGGGCTGGGGTCAAATCCCACCCAAACCCCACCTAAGCCTAGGAAGGGAGGGAATTCCATTGCCAGGCCCCACTGTGAGCTGCCATCCACACCTCCAGCTCCGCACATGGAGTTGGATCCACATATTCATCACGGCAGGTGCTTCGTGGCTTGCCGAAGCCCACCTCCCCTCCCCATCTTCTGGAAGTGGGTCCCTGATTTTCCCCAGGGAAAATTTCCCCACTCTCAATTCTTTTTTCTTTTTAAAAAATTTTTAATTTTATTTATTGTTGTGGCATTACAAAAGTTCTTCAGTGTGTCAAATATATCATACTTGAATTCACCCCCTCCATCATTCTTCATCATCCCCTCCTCCCCCCATTCCTGGAACAGTTTCAACAGGTCCCATTTTTCCATTTACATACATGGGTACACAGTATTTGCACCATACCCCCCTCCCACCCTTTCCCCACCTCCCCCGCCCCACTGGTTCCAACCCCCACCACCCAGACAGGACCTGTTCTGCCCTCCTGTTCTCTGATTTCAATTCTTTTGCGGGGCGGGGAGGGGGGGAAGGGGCACTCACTCTTGCTAGGCTGTCACAATGCCCACAGCCCCACTCTCGAGGCTGATCTGTCCTTGTCCCCAAGAGTGGCTATGTGACCTGGGCCTGGCCAATGAGAAAACCACGTGACCCACGCTAGGTCAATGAGACTGCATTTTGGACTGTAGCTGGAACTGGTGGGAAGAAGCCCTGATTCTCCTGGACTTGCAGCCAGCAGGATAGAACACTGGAGCTCCAGAGGCATGACAGGGAGTGAGCCCGGTTAAGCCACCCCCAACAAAAGCAAAGCAAGAGATGAAGTCTAACCCAAGAATACAAATGTTGACAGCAGGGAGGAGTCCTACATTGTAATCCATGGGCCAGCCCTCCTGAGACAGACGCTTGCCTGGTCTGTACCCTGTCTTCTTGAGCCTCCAGGCTCCATCCCAGCCTCCCCAACATCGAGGCCAATGCCCCACAGTAACCCAGATGTCCCTTGCCCCTCTTGCCCTGTCAAGAAAGAGGACTGGTCACCTGGGTCTGACTCACCCTCGGGGGATGATGTAAGGCTTTCATGGGGTCCCACACCTTCTTTGTGAAGACCTCTTGGAGGGCTGGGCTGGGACCAATGTCAGGCTCACAGGCAACCCCCCTCAACAGCTGTAGCAGGACTCTCTCCTGGGACCTGAGGAAGCCTTGGGGGCCCCTCCTGCAGCCCCGGGGAGCTGGGCAAAGGCAACAGGACCTGACAGGCCAGATGCACAGGAAAGCAGAGCGGGAGGGGAGTGGGCAGGAGAAGAAAGGGCTACTTCAAAGCTCATAAAATCACAGAGAATCAGACTGCCCAAGAGGAGCACTGGCTGCTTCCTAAATTATGCAGATTTGTGCAAATATTATGCAAATTAGCTATGCAAAGGTGGCAGGGGGCACTTGCTGACAGCCTGGCTCTGAAGCTCTCTTGTCAGTCAGCCTCTGCCTTGTTCAGGTACTGGAGGAGTTATTACCTCCAGGCAGCAAGAGGGGAGGGACAGGGCCTGCCCCTGTCCCAGCCTCCTGCCCACTCTTCCCCTCTTGGGAGTCTTTCCCAGAGGGACCCTCCAAGTCACCCTCCACATTGGGTTTCTACCCTGGACTGCCAACCTCGAGATTGCCACTTCCAGCTGGACCTTTCTTGTTACCTGGTCCTGTTGCTCCTCCCAGTTGGGCAGATGAAGAAATAGAAGCCCAGCTGGGTGCCTGTGGCTAATCCTAACTATTCAGAAGGCTGAGATCAGGAGGATTGCACTTCGAGGCCAGCCTAGGGAAATAGTTTGGGAGACCCCATCTCCAAAATATCCAGAGTAAAATGGACTGGAAGTGTGGCCCAAGAAGTAGAGCACCCTTGGGTTGTTCGTGAGGCTCAAGTGGTAGAGTGTTTGCCTAGCAAGCATAAGGCCCTGAGTTCAAACCCCAGTCCCACCAAAAAAACAAAAGGAAGCAAACAAACATACAAAAACAAGGAAGGAAGAAAGAAAGAGGCCTAGACCTGGAGAGGACCTGCCCTCTCCCTTGAGACCTATTGGTTTGTTCAGTCTGATGCTCTTCCCTGTCCAGGAAGAGTTGGATTTCTGCATGGTCAATACGTGACCCACAGATTTTCTTTCTTTTTTTGGCTGTATTGGGTGTTGAACTCAGGGCCTCACGCTTATTAGGCAAGCACTGTACACTTGAGCCATGCCCCCAGACTCTTTGCTTGTAATTTGTTTTTCAGGCCAGCCTTAGACTACAATCCTACTACCCAAGTAGCTGGGATTATGCTTGGTACCTCCATGCCTGGCCCTGAGATATTTTTCTTAACCACATCACTATGCCTAGAGTTCTGCCATTTGTATTCTGGGTTTTGGGGAGCGGGGTCTGTCATCACAGAGTGTGGTTCCCAGAGTGTGGGTGTTGGAGTCTGACCTAGGTCACCCACAGCTCGGAAGTCTTAGTGGACCCCCTTGTGCCCAGAAAGGGTGGGCCTCCTGTGAGAAGCTCACAGCCACCTGGACTGCCATCCCTCTTCTCTCCACCTTTTCAATTCTTCCCATCCTTTAATCACGACAATGGAAATAGTGACAAAAATGGCCCAGCACCACCATAAACATTTGGCATCCTCACCACAGCCCTCTGGATCAGAATCTATCATAACTCAGATTTTGTAGGCAAGGGAACCGTGGAGCGGAGAGGCAGCAAGTTGTTCAAGGTTGCATATTGATAAGTGATGTGGCAGGGCCCTACCCAGGAGTGCCTCCTCCTCCAGGAAGCCCTTCCTGGCTGTGATGCTAAACCATCAGCCAAAGTCAAGGCTTCTTTTGCTGATTGCTACAGCTCCCAGGGCTTCTTCCTTCTGAAACTTCCCAGAATCCAGAGGTTGTGGCCTGGAATTTGTCCAACAGGCTGGGTGAGAGTTCTCTGAGGGTAGAGCAGAGCGCCTCTTCTCTGTCCCCCAATTATATCTGGAGCTTGAGATGGAGGCTGCAGAGTAGACTGGGGTCCCCAGGCCTGGGCAGCTTTCCTAGGACCTGGTATGGGGAGCCTGGCTCTTCTACATCTGGATCCTCCCTCCTGCCAAGTTCTCTTGGTGGGAGGGGGGAGGAAGGGAGGGGGGAGAGGAGAGGAGAGAGAGAAAGGAGAGAGGGAGGGAGGGAGAGATGGAGGGAGGAAGGAGGAAAGGAGAGGAAGAGGGGAGGAGGGAGGAAGAGAGAAAGACTTACACTACCTTCTGCGCCTTGGAGTGACATCCTTCTCTCCTTTTGTCCGCTGGAGCCCAGGAACCTCAAGGAGTGCTCCTCTGGGCCTCCCAGAATACTTTATTTTGCTGGAACAGGAGGAAGAGTCCAGTCGGAACTGCCAGGAGGCCTTGAGGATGCTTGGCTCTGGCTCCTAATTAGTAGAAATGGGGCCACCGACGCAGGGCAGAGGTGGGGTTTGGGTCCTGGCTCCCCCTGTCTTCTCCCTGTGCCTCAGCCTCAGACTTGGAACCTCTCTTCAGGTCACAAACACTTTTGAGAGTTCAAAGACAGCCCCAAGCCCTACCCTAACACAGAGGGATGAAGCCACAAGCAAGAAGGGGCCTTGGCACCTTGCACCCAGCCCACAGCGACCCTGGTCATTCTGCTTGCTTCTTGGCCTTGAGGATGACTCACAGCCTCTAGTCCAGGCTCCCCTGAGTCTCAGGATGAGCTGAGGCAGCCTGTGTCAACCATGTGATGACCTCACCTCTCCTGGAAAAGGCTGCTAGTCCATCTGCCACTGCTAACCTCGTAGCAAACAGTCCTCAGAGTGGCCAAAGGCCTTGGGGCTCCAGGCCTGGCCTCATCAATCAAGGAACCAAAAGGTCAAACCAAGGCAGCTGGAAGACGGAAGGAACTGGGCTTTCCAGTCAGGCAAGGCATCTGTGTGACCTCGGGCAAGTTCCCTTGCCTCTCTGAGCTGTGTTACCAATGTCTGTAAACAGCATTGTTGCTACTACACAAGACTGACAAGACTGAAGCAAAATCATATCCAAATATCCTGGTGCAGTAAACATCCAGAGGAAGAGAACTCCCGGCTCCTGAGCCTCACCTGTGACTTTGAAGGGTGTCCATCGAGTCCCAGTCAAGCCCATGCTCCCCTCTGGCCATTTTGATTGCAGCCAGCAATGAGTTCCCTGCCCACAGATCCTTCATGTTTTCTCCTCTGAGGCTGCCTCAGGCAAGAGCAAGAGAAAGCGGCATGACGGAGGAGTAACAAGATGGCCCCTTACTGCCTGCAAGGATGTCACGTGTGTGCCGACCTTGGCTCAGAAGCCTGCTTCTCCCACAGGAACCACAGCCTTGGCCTTCCTGCTCAGGGAGCCGGAGGGTCAGACATCCTCTGTCCAGGGGGCCAGGGGAAGGCTAGGCTGGGCAAGAAGATGGGCTGATCAGGATGCTCCCAGAAGTCGGGCAAAGTGGTTCACACCTGTAATCCCAGCAGTGGAGAGACTGAGACAGGAGGACCCTGAGTTTGAGACAGCAAGACCCTGTCCCAAAAGGAAAAAAAAAAGGGCCAAGCATGATGGTAGCACACCTGTAATCCCAGCTTTTTGGGAGGCTGAGATAGGAGGATTGTGGTCTGCGGAAAGCCCAGGCAAAAATACAAAAAAATAACTAAAGTCAAAAGAGCTAGAGGTGTGGCTCAAGTGGTAGAGCACCTGCCTAGCAAGTTCAAGGCCCTGAGTTCAAACCCTGGTACCACCAAAAAAAACAAACAAAAAAGTAGAAGTTCCCAAAATTCCTGTTTGTCACAGCAAAAAGGTAGAAACCACCCATCAATAGGGAAATGACTAAAGGAACTAATACAACCTTTGTAAGAAATACCCTGAAACAGTTAAAACAAACGAAGATCTACATATAACATGGAAAGATCCCCACCCTTACTGTGAGTTTATGCTAGAATAAGTTATATCAAGTGGGATTCTGTTTATGTTTTTAAAACCACCATAGCTGCGCACACAGAGGCGTTTTGCACGTTAATGTAATCTGTGGGAGAGTCTACAAGGTATGCATCACACAGCCTGTGCAGTGCTGGCCGGCTGCTCTAGTTTGGTAGTGAACATGTGGGTTACTTGAATACAGATGTGAATATTTTTAAGATCATAAGATCATGCAATTGTACACACATCTCCAAAGGCTGGACAGGGTAAGGAGAGCCCATGGCAGCTCCCCTGGTCCCCAGCAAGCCCCTGCCTGGCTCCTCCTGCAGCCCTTCCCCCACCCATGACAGCCAAGTTCATCAGATCTGTGGCTACCCTGGTTCTGACCTCAGGCTTGTGGAATTCAGTTTTGGGTTTTCACAGCTTTCCATCCATCAGCCGGCTCTGTGGCCATCCCTCACTCCATCAGACTTTATAACAGCTGCTCCCCGGCCCAGCAAGAAGCCATGAGCCAGGGACAAGCTGGGATGATTCACAGGCAGCTGGGGTCCCAGGCCCACTGAGATCCTATGGAGATGGCGTCCTCCCAGAATGAAGGAGCCTGAGTCCCAGCTCTGCCCCATGTCCGGGCAGGTTGGGAGACAAAGGGAAGACCTCATCCTGCACTTGGGGAGCCTGGTCCAGAAGCCTTGGAGAATCCCGGGGGTGGAGGTAGGGGGCAGCGAGCAACCAGGGAGCCCAGTGACTGGCCTGACTCCCAGTTGCAGAATGGGTGTCTGAGGCTGGGGAGGGGAGGAGGACTGACTTGCCCAAGGCCACAGAAAAGGTCTGTGCAGAACTTCAGCCCGACCCCAAGCTCTCCCGGGTCCCAGTTCCATGTCCTTTATAGCTCCCAATGAACAAAAGAAAAAAAAAATGTCCAGCAAGGAGCTAACATGGCAGAGCAGCCAGGCCTATAGGACGAGGCGCAAGACAGAAGTGTGTGCATCTCCATCGGCTGTGCCCAGGGAAAATATTGACCTTCTGGCTCATAACATCAAATTCCATGAAAGCTACAACTCCAGACTGAGAAAACCCATCAGGCTTTCATAAATATTTGAAAGTGGCCAATTGATTCTCATCCTGATGACTGCAGCCCTGCATTTGTGGGTAGGCAGGGACAGAAGGCCAGGCCCTCACCACACCACGAGAGCCTGGAGTCATTTAGCCCTCCGCTCGGAAGCTGTTGGTGTTTGTTTGCTTCTGAAAGCAAGAGACCCTGCAAAGACCCACGGGAAACCACAGCTGGGCTTAGACAGAAAGGGGCAGGGAGATCAGAGGCTTTTCACTCTATGTTGGTTTATCCTTTTTGATTTTTGAAATATAAATGTATTCCCTTTTTTTCTTTTTTTGGGCAGAACTGAGGGTCGAACTCCGAGCCTTGCACTTGCTGGGCAAGGGTTCTACAGCATGAACCACTCCACCAGCCCTTTTTTGCTTTGGCTATTTTCCAAATAGGGTCTCACTTTATGCCCAAGCTGGGCTGGATCTCCCTCCTCCTATTCATTCTTTCTCTCGTAGCTGGGGTGACAGGTGTGCACCACGATGGTGCCTAACCTTTGGTTGAGATGGGCTCTCAAACTTTTTGCCTGTGCTGGCATTCATTGAACTTTGATCCCCCCAATTTTGGCCTCCCAAGAAGCTAGGATTATAGACTTTAGCCACTTCCCCTGCCCTCCCTTTTCAAAATAATAAATAAAATGTTAAAACTGCTCCCAGGCCACTGTCTTCCTTATCTTGTTCAGATGCAGTAGGGAAATGAGGAAGGTATAAACTTGGGGGCCCTGCAGGGGGCGCCCGCCTGGGGCAGGGGCAATCCCATTGTCAGCATTCCAGTGATTGCTGGTGTACCTCTCCCTGCAGCCCTCTGAGCTCCAGAGGTGCAGAGCTCAGCTGAGCAGAGCTGTGAAACGATGCTGTGTGTGCTGGAGACAGGCTCGCCACACTGCAGACGTGTGTGGCGCAATGGTGACCATCAAGTACATTCAGGACAGGGGGGTCCTTGGGCTGTTTCCTGCTGCTGTGCCCCTGTATCCCTGCCCTTGGCCCGGCCTGTTGCTGGAGTGGGCTTCAGTGGCCAAGGTTTGCTTGCTTAGCCTTAACCACCCAGCAGAGCACAGAACTGGACAGGTCCTCAGGGGCACACAGTCCAACCTGCTTCCATTTTCCTGGTGAGCAGACTGAGGCCCACACTGAGGGACTCGTCCAGCAAAGAGCAGGTCAAGGGCAGGGCTAGACCCAGACCTATTCGTGGTGAGTGGGCCAAACTTCACCTGCAGTGTACGCAAAGCCCCCCTCTCTTGCGCTGGGTTGTAAAGAGGTGGCTTATCTAGAACCCCTGGGGCTTCCTGACAAAGATGGGGGGTGCCAAGGCTCTGTCCAAGGCCACCTGGGCTCAGCCCCAGGACAGTGGCCCCAAGTCCAGGCCTGTTCTATATGTGCCAGGTACACACAGGAACATGGAAAATACATGTCCTCCAGCACACACAGGTGGACAAGCAGTGGGGGACAGTGGGTTTGGAGCTGGAGGCGGTTGTCTCAAGGGGGAGGGAAGGAAGAGAGAGGCTGACATCCTGCATCTAGCACCCGCTCCATGCTCACAGCCCTCGCTTGCAGCGTGCAGGACATAGCTCCATACTGACTACTTCCGCCTGCGGGAGATGACAGACCTCCTTGACTGCCTTCTGCCTCCTCTCCAGTCCTCTGCCATCTCTCCTTGTCCCTCTCCTGTCCCCAGGCCCATCACTCTTCATTTCTCCCACCACTGAGTGGGCTCTATGGGTCCCCCCCTGGTTCCCACCCACATACGGGGCACTCCACTCACCCTCAGACCTCTCACCACGGGCCCTTGACTTTGAGCAGACACAAGGTGATCCCGTCCTTCACCTCAGCTTCTCCAGAGACCAGGGGACGTGATCACACCCCACAGTGTGTCTGCCTGTGACACTCCAGCAGACGTCAGCTGGACTGACCCCCTATGCCCTGGTTTCCTCTCAACCAGCAGTGGTTAAAACTTGTATTCTGACTTTCTTAGTGATGGTAGCACAGAATCTGAGCTAAGAGTCACACATGTCCAAACACCTCTTGTCACTGTCTGTCCCTACCTAGGTAACTTTGTCCTTTCTCACATGCCCTCTGTGCCTCAGTCATATGTCCCAAATCTGCATCTCCTGTCATCTCCTCCATCAGCCCCTGCCTCTTGACACATTCACACTTACTTCACTTACCTCCACATTACTACTGTCATTGTCCCAAGCCACTGTCACCTCCTCCAGGATGATCACCACAGCCTCCCAGCTGCTTATACCCCCCTAAGTCCTCTGCAAGCTCTCCCCCTTGTAAAACCCTAAGTCAGATCTCTCCCCCACCTCCTTCCTTCGAATCTTACCCTCCTTCCCAGCTCCAGAGGTGACCTACAGCCACTGCAGTGTCCCCAGCTCCTCCTCTCTCACCCTGGCCTTTCCACCTCAGGGCCTTTGTCCATACTGCTGACGTACTCCCTGCTCTGCACCCAGCAGACAGCCCCCAATTTAGGCAGGGCTTTCTGTTCCCCCAAAGAGTTATTTCTAAGCCCCTAATCTGGCCAAAAGTCCCCCTGTTTTCTTCCTCATTCTGCATTATTCTTTTCCTTTCGAGCATTTATCCTAGCTTATTATATATTTATTTCTGTACTTACTTTTATAATATCTGTCTCTTGCAGCAGATATTAGTCCTGAGAAAGAACCAGAGTTGACTGGGCACGGTAACTCACACTTGTAATCCCAGCTACTTGGGAGGTGGAGATGGCAAGATCAAGATTTGAGGCCTGCTTCCTAACAAAAGTTAGCAAGACCCAATCTCAAAGAACAATTTAGTCATGTTGATGCATGCCTGTAATCTCAGCTACACAGAAGGCATTGGTAGTAGGAGCATAGTTCAAGGGAGCCCAGGCAAAAAAGCAGGAGACCCTATTTGGAAAAGAACTAAAGCAAAAAGGGCTGGGAGCCCTGAAACTCTGTCCTTGCCTCCCGCCTGCCCCTGAAGGACCCCGGCCCAGCCCAGACCCTGGCTCAGGTTGGAAGGGGACTGAGAAGTGGGAGGGGCCCCTGGGGACCTGGGGGCAGCAGCTGGGATGGAGAGTGGTGTACTCAGATGCCAGGCCTGGCGTGGGTCCCTGTGAGCCCCGCAGGAGGAGGGTGGGGTGCCCACTGCTGCCTGGGGGAAGGGGTCCCCTCATGGCTGGAGATTTGTATTCCTGCTGACTTTTATTTTAGGCCTTGTTTATTTGTCCTTAAAACACAGAGTCACACCCGAATTAGCTGCGAGTGTGTAATTTTACAGCTATTACCCGGGTGCTTCTGTGACTTGGGTAATAATGAGGGGAAGATAAACAAACAACACAGCATAGCAAGGAGGCCTCTGTGTCCAAGTGGAAAGAGGCCCGTCCCCTCCCTGTCCCCCTCCCACCAGCCCCTGCGGTCACTTCAGGCCCAGAAACTGGGGAGTGGGTGGCTCAAGGGGGCTGGAGCCTTAGCCCTGAAGTCCTCCTGCCCTTGCCTCCCTAAACAAGCCCATCCCCTAGGCACAGCCCCCCCCACCACTGGCCTCCTCATCCTCCCCTCCACAAAGGCAAACAAAGGCCTGGCCTAATTATGTGATATTTCCCTTCACTGGTAGCTAATGACACCAGAGCGCGTGTGACATTTTACTCTCTTTCCTCTATTATTCTTGCTTATTGTCTGCGGCTGGGCTGCCGGAGGCTCCTGGGCTGAAGCTGGCAGTGGTGCCTGCCCCCTGCCCCTCCTGCTCTGGCTCCCGCCCTGGCTCTGTGACTCTCCCTTATGGCCTCTCCTTTGTCTCTCAAGAAGGACAAGCGTGTCCCTGATCCTCTGGGCCCCTCGGAGGGAAACAGGGCCCATCAGAGGGCTGGGCTGGGCTGGGGGCTGCCTTGAGCTCCTGAGGTGGATGGGGCATCAGGACACCTGTGTCCCAGAAACTGAAGGCAGCTGGGCCTCCCGTTCCACAAACAGTCATTGCAAATGCCACCTTGTTTTTCTTCCGAATGATCTTCGTGTTTCAAGAATTCCAAGAAAGCAAAACCCATCAAACTCCCTCTTGTCTCTCACAGGGGCCCCCTGTGAAGCCCACTGTGCACCACGGCCACCTTTTGCCAAGGTTGGCACTACATCTTCGTGTGTAATCACCTTCTTCACAGACTTTGTGAAGTGACAATGACGTCGTGGTTCACATAGTGATAACCACTTGCTCTTTTGCTTACAAATATGTTTGGACTTCTCCCGGTCAATATATACAGATACACCTCATCTTTAATGGCCATGTGGGTGTTTGTACCTCCAACCCCACACCCATGCACGTCGGTGCTGTCTCTAGTTTGGAGACACCATTTGGTGTCTTTGTTTTTTTGTAACTATAAATAATTGTTCTTAAATTCACTGTGTTCACAGTCAGCTGGTTGTGACTGGGCTGATCTGGACAGACTACCAGCTGGACTCACTCATAGGTCTGTGGTCAGCTGGAGGACTGGCTGGGGGACAGAAGGACCTCACCTAGGAGGACGCACCAACCTGGGCTTGTCCAGGTTTCTTCCCTCTTGTTTCTGAGAAGGCAGAAAAGGACTCCTCCAGCCTGTGTTTGGAGCTGGCACAGTCACTACCACCACATCCCATGGGCCAAAGCTAGCCAGGTCAATCCAGAGTCAAGTGACACTGGAAAGGGAGGTGTGTGAATTGGGGCTGTTTTTGTGGTTGATCTAAAGCAGGATAGATCAGAGAAAATGAGGCCAGGAATTATGAGATGAACACAGAATATAGTTTGGTTAAAACACACAGGTACTATGTTCTTTGCTGTAAGCCTTATACTCTCTCAGTAACTACAACACTTAGTAAAAAGGTTTTCAAAAAAAGTGCACTCTGGAAACTGAGCAAGGCAGTCTTAAAGAAAAACACTTATCCTAGAAAGAAACATCTGGGAAAATGACTTCTCTGGGCACAAAAAGTGTTTGCAAAGAAAAAATATCTATCTCCAGTACGGTCTACCGTCTTGAAGGCAGCATCTGGCAGAACTCATCTTTTGTTTAAAGCGATGTTCAAATGTCAATGTCATAGTGACCCAAATTTAGTGAGCAGACTAACCTTGAAATCATTGGGCCCAATTAATAAGGCAGTGTAAATACAAAAATGACGTACTATACCAGGTGTCCAGAACAAAGAGAAGCATACATCCCAGGAGCAATTAGGGTCAAGCCCCCAACCAACTTTTTCACCAAAAATACCTCTGATACTAGAGCACTCGTTGCACATGCCCACACCCGTGTCTGGGCTGTGTACCATTTTTCTATCTTTCCTTTGCTTTTCTAATAAACTGTCTTGGTGTCTACCTCAGTGTGTACCACAGAGAGTTATTCTGGGATGAACACGTTCATATCTCCTGGCATTTCTGAAGATGCCAAAGGAGAGATTATGGGGTGCTACAGTCCTTGCATTCTTGAGGGAGGGCAATACTGACTGTAAAATTATCCCCCAAAAGCTTGCACCATGATTTTTTTTTTCAGCACTGGGGTTTGAACTCAGGGCCTCACACTTGCTAGGCAGGTGTTCTACCACTTGAGCCACTACACCAGCCCTTTTTATGTTGGGTTTTCGAAATAGGGTCTCATGAACTATTTGCCTGAGCTGGCTTCGAACTGCGATCCTCCTGCTCTCTGCCTCCAGAGTAGCTAGGATTATAGGCGTGAGCCATTAATCCTATTAATCCTAATTAGTGGGAGCGCCTGGCTCCCACTACTTTAAAACAGAAAAATAGAGGAGGAATGGAACATCTTTACAGAACCTTCCTGTCTCAACTGAGTCACCGTAGCATCTGTCACTAACATTTGCCCAACCCCAAATGTCCAGGGTAAAATAAGATTGGTGACAGTCATTGTAGAAGGTCCACAGAGCCTGACAAGGTACTACCCGACTCCCCCTTGCCTCTGGCCCCGACAGCCTGGCCTTTCCCAGTTGCAGGCCCCCTATGCAGGTTGAGACGATTTTGTGTAGGTTGTGGGTTAGGGGACCCAAAATCACTCTTTTGCTTGGGGACGGCATGCTATCCCAGACTAATATGCTGAAAAAGTTACTCTTTCCCCACTGACTTGTCTTGGCTCTCCTTGAAAATCAATTGAGCATATAGGTGAAGGCTTATTTCTGAACCGTCATTTCTGCCCCATTGATCTGTGTGTCTGTCCTCCTGCCAGTACTACAGTGTCTTGCTAAGTGTAGCTCTGTAGTAAGTTTTGAAATCTGGAAACACGAGTCTGCCAATTTGCTATTTTTTCAGATTGTTTTGGCTATTCTGTGTCCTTTAAATAGACCTTTTTTTTTTTAGAACAGTTTTAAGTTCACAAGAAAATTGAACAGCGTTCCCTCTGCACACATGTGACTTCCCTATCCTTGACACCCCGAACCAGAGTGGCACATTTGTTACAATCAGTGAGTCTACACTGTCACAGCGTTGTCATCGGAAGTCCATACTTTACCTTACGATTTCACTCTTAGCCCTGCACTGGTGGCTCATCCCTGTAATCCTAGCTACTTGAGAGGCTGAAATTGGGAGGATTGAGGTTCAAGACCAGCCTAGGCAAATAGTTCATAAGAGAGCCCATCTTCAAAATAACCAGAGCAAAATGGACTGGAGGTGTGGCTCAAGTAGTAGAGTGCCTACTTTGCAAGCAGGAAGTCCTGAGTTCAAACCCCAGTCTTACCAAAAAAACAGTCTCACTCTTGGTGTTGTACATTGTATGAATCTTGACAAATGACATGTAACCATCTTCATAGTGTCACAGACTATTTCCTCTGTGTTCTACTTGTTCATCACGCAGTCCCCACAACCTCTGGCAAGCCCTGCCTGTTTTACAGTCTCCTGTTTTGCTTTTACTAGAATCTGCTATTACGTAGTCTTTCAGACTGGTTTCTTGGGTGTGTGCTATACCACTGAGCTATACCCCACCCCTTTTGATTGGCTTGTTTTCTTCTCTTCCTCTTCCTTCTTCTTTGGTGGTACTGGGGATTGAACTCAGGGCCTCACACTTGCTAGGCAGGTGCTCTACCACTTGAGCCATACCACCAGCTCTTTCAGCTTTGGTTATTTTTCAAATAGGGTCTTGAGTTTACACCTGGGCTGGTGTGGTTGCAGTCCTATTTATGTTTCCCTCATAGCTGGGATGACAGGCATGTACTACCACACCCAGCTTTTATTTATTGAGGTGGGGTCTCGAGAACTTTTTTCCCATGATCCTCCAGAGTAGCTGAGATTACAGGCATGAGTCACCGTAGGCAGCCAGATGGGCGTCTTTTACTTAGTGATATGCATTGTTCCTCCATGTATTTTCATGGCTTCATCCACTCTTCCTTTTAGTGCTTATTTCATCTGTAGAAGGGCGTCATGGTTGCCTCCAAGTTTTAGCAGTTAGGGAAAAAGCTGCTATGGATATCCGTGCACGGTTTTTGTGTGGACATAAGTTTTCAATTTTTGGGGTAAATACCGAGGAGCCCCAATTTCTGGATCATGTGATAAGGGTATGCTTAGCTTTGTAAGAAACTTCCAAACTCTTCCAAAGCAGCATACCAGCTGCTTACTTTCCTACCAGCAGACTTACATTTTCATAAAGATTTTAGGATCATTTTGTCAGTTTCTTCGAGAAGCCATCTGAGATTTGGATAGCGATTGCATTGAGTCTACAAATCGATTTCAGGAGTATCGCACTTAGCAATATTGTCCAATCCATGAACATGGGGTATCTTTCCACTTGCTTCAGCCGTCTTCAATTTCTTTTAGAATGTCTTATAGCTTCCAATGAAGACGGCTAAATCTATTCTTAGCATTTTATTCTTTTTGAAGCTGTTGTAAATGGAATTGTTTTCTTAATGTTTTTGTTCATTACCAGTGTATAGAATACAGTTGATTTTTGCGTGTTGATTTTGGACCTGATTTTGGCTCTTGATTATTAAATCCGGTGTTTCCTAAGTATATCTGACCAGGGGAACTCTTGTTTACTCTTGATTAATACCCTCTGGGTCTAATAGTCCTTAGGACATTTTTGTGGACACTAATCCCACCCTTATACTTACCCACGATCCATGTGGCCACGTGCTTTCAGGCCTTGTTCCCATTGTACCTGCTACAAGAAATTCCCTCCCCACCTAGTCTACTTGGAAATTTTCTTCGCCTACTTCTTTTTTTTTTTTTTTTTGGTGGGACTGAAGTTTGAACTCAGGTCTTCATGATTGCAAAGTAAGCATTCTGCAGCTTTGAGGAGCCACACCTTCAGTTCATTTTGCTCCGATTATTTTTTGGAGATGGGGGTCTCACTATTTCCCCCAGGCTGGCCTCAAACCACACTGCTTCCAATTTCATCCCCCCAAGTGGCTAGGATTACAGGTGTGAGTCACCAGCATCTGGCTACTATGCCTACTTCTGAAGCTGAGTCTCTCCTGCTCTGTGCCTCCTTCCCTGTGCCCACCTCCCCCTCTCCACTCCTGGAAGACCACTTCATATGCTGGCTTGTCCTGTCTACTTTCATATCTGCCTCCCTCTTGGGACTATGAATGCCTCGAGGGCCAGGCTCAGACCAGGCAGCATTGCATTTGTAGGATGATGGGCTGACTGAAGGAATGACAAGAGGTGAGCGGCAGGTACAGAGCTCCTCCTGTGCTCCTTCTCCCTCTTGTTGCTCTGCTTCTCCCTCCCTCCTGCCTCCCTTGTTTTTTGGTTGACAGACCCCATGCAGAGCCTAGCACAGCCTTGGACTGGCTCTGCCCAGCTCAGAGCCTTTGTCTGTATGACCATCCTATGGCCTGATGTCTCCTGTCTGGCCACTTGGCTCCAGCCAGAAGGAATTTACTGGAAGGACAAAGGGGGTTTGATTTCTCTGACCAGCAATCTGGAAGACCTGGGAATTTGGCTTTATCCTTCTTTGTATCTCTGAACCACCCATGCTCACTGTCAGGTCAGTGTCAGCCCTGAGAGTCACAAGGACACATAGATAGAGCATGCAAGGTATCCCTGACATCTGTGATGTTGCAGAGGTAACATTCAATGAGCACCAAGGATAGAAGAACCCCAACAGAGAGGACTGGGAAGACGGTGGCCATATGCCCAGTATGCAACAATCATGAGTTGTTCAAACCCCTCTCTGAGCTGCTTTGGGAACAAGCCTGGAGGAGGTCATAGGCCTCTGGCCTCTTGTCCACCCATCCTGTCCATCCAGGCCAGCCTCCTCCCACCCACTCCTTATTCTCCCACCCTTTCTCTGAAGCCAGCTCCCATGACCTATACCTGTTTCTCTGTCCTGCCTCTCCCATGGACTCCCAGAAGACAAAATTGGGCTTCCTGTAGCCTCCCCTTGGCCCTGTTGGGCACACTGGAACGTTTAAGAGTTAGTGGTGGACTTTACCATTCACGTCACGGGAGTCCAGTACCTGTGGTCCACACCTGTAATCCTGGCTACTTGAGAGGTGGAGACTGGGAGGATTGGGGTCCCAGACCAGCCTGGGGAAATAGATCTTGAGACCCCATCTCTAAAATAACCAGACTAAAATGGACTAGAGGTGTTGTTCAAGCAGTAGAGCACCTGCTTTGTAAACACAAAGCCCTGAGTTCAAATCCCAGTCCCACCAAAAAATGAAACAAAACAAAACACGCACACACACACACACACACACACACACATATTTTCTCATCACTGTACATAGCAATGATGAGACACTGTTTACTGTGTATTTGTTCCCTGGATGTCACATAGCAAAGTCTTTATAATCGTCCCATTTTATCCCCACAAATATATGAAGTTAGTACCATTGGTGTCCCTCTTTTACAGAAAAATAAATGGAGGCTTAGCCCGTGAGAGTCACTAGCTGAGCCCTCCCAGCCTTCGTGGAGAAGCGATCAAAGGACTAGTTAAGCGCAATGATCTCAACACTGGAGCCACTCCGCCAGTCCCCGATGATCTTCCTGGGTCTAAATTCCCCTGCCCTTGAGCCCTCCTGATCCTGGCACACAATAGGTGCTTAATAAATGTTGACCAGTGGAGGACAGACAGCATGAATGAAAACAGAGGCTCTGAGGTTGTAGTCACAAGCCCAGGAAGGAGATGTGGTGTCTAGCCATGTGGGGAAGGTGGCTGTGCCCCTGCTGGCCTCATCAGAAAGGACACGGGACACCTGTGCGTCCTCCCTGATTGTGCTCTGCGCTGTTAGATCAGGCAGCCAAGGAGTTTGGCAGCCACCAGGCAGGGCTCCAGTCTCCCTGCAGAAGGCTCCCTGGGAAGCAGTCTTTATCAGCAAAGGCTGCTTTGGAAAACCCTGATTGTCAAGCGAGGTCCATCAAAGGGACCTAAAGGCGGGCAGCCTCCACCCGCTTCGCCCCAGCAAGCTGGGCCGGCTCCATGATGGCTGGCGGGTGTGTATTTTAAAATATCCAAATGCAGCTGAAAATAAAAATTATTTACACTCCCCAACCAAGCCGGCAGGCTTTAAAGCCTACCTCTCCCTCCCGCCTCTCCCTGGCTGATAAAGGGCTATAAGCAAGGCTGACACATTTATAATAACCTTTTTCTTCCCCTCCTTCCTGCCGCTCTTGGGCTCCCGGCTGGGCCTCTCACTCACACACTATGAGGGATAATTTTTTATTATTCTGTCATTAGCAGAGAATAGAGAGTTTGATGGGGGGCATAAAACGTCAAATCATTCAGAAAGAGAGGGCAAACCAAGCAAGCCGGCAACTTTTGTTTTTCCACGTTGGCGGTAGCTGTTGGGATGTCACCATCAGACAAGACTTAGAAATTTATTTCCTGCCTCCAATTTATTTCCTGCTTCCAATCCCAGAGGATCAAAGCCAAGACCACTGGGGACTGACTGGGCTTTCCCACAGGTAGCTGAGGGAGCCTGGGGCAGAATGTCCATGGACATGGAAAAGGGGTGCTGCTTGGTTTCTGCCTTGCACCCCGGATCTGGGCCTGTCTGGTGAGCAGGTGTGAGCACTGCAGTCAGCAAGCCTCTGTTGACAGGAAGAACCTAGGGTAGTCAGGATCTGTGGAACAACTTGGCCTCGTGGACACATGGACAAGAGGCATGAGCAGAGCCTGCAGGGGCTGATGGCGTGAAGCTGATGTCAAAACACAGCAGAGCTGGGGTGTAGGGTCTGGAGAGTCCTAAGACCTACTCAGAACTCTGGCACTAAGAGAGCAAGTAAGACAGCTGTGAGGCAACAGGTGACCAGGCCCCATGGAATCTGCCTCCCCCCGAGGTGTGAGGCACATTGAAGTGCCCCTCCGCACAGAAATCCTTTCCAAAGAGCCTGGATTAAGAAGCTGTTAGAGGTACGGTGTGGTAGCCTGTAATCCCAGCTACTAGAGGCAGACAGCAGGAATATTGTAGTTCAAGGTCAGCCTGGGCAAAAAGTTAGCAGCATCACCATCTCAGCCAACAAGATGGGCATGGTGGCTTGGCGTCTGTAATCCCAGATACATAGGAGGCAAAAAAAACAGCCATTAGAGGCCCTGTGACTTTTGGAGTCAGTCCAAGTAGAACAAGGACTTTCCTAAGACATTTCCTGCTGGTCCTAGAGCTGAAACCACAAACCATGCTCTCTTCGAGGAAATGGCTTGCCAGAGGCAGGGTCCCCACAAGATTTAAGTCCTTCGTCCCCTGCGCCCACTTAAAACCTTACTGTGCTTGCATCCAGTGCTCCACAGCACTGGTGGAGCTGTGGCAGGGTCCCCAGGAATATACCCTCTTGGGAATGGCTGTCCTCCCCATGGGAGGACTCCTAACCCTGGTCTCTTAGGCAGGATGCCCCAGGCCACCACAGCTGTCACAAGAGCTGGTTTGCAGGCTACACACAGCTGGTCCTGTGAAGGCTGTGGTCAGAGCCATCAAGAGAGGGCTTTGCACAGGAACGCAGTGATCTGAGCCATCGAGAGTCCAAGATGTCACCTCACACCTCCAGAGAGTCCCGCTCACTATGTCTTCATCCTGAATGGTAAACTTGGTACGATATTTGACAGCACACAGCAGAAACGCACCTGGAGGAAGGCATGCCTTTTGCCAATTCTTACAAAGACATCCTGCAGCCTAGTGGGAGAGCTGCAGGTAAGCAGGCCAGACAGGGACATTGTGACCTAGAGGAGAGGAAGGGCCCAGAGAAACCCTGGACTGCCAGGGGAGTTGCCTTCTTCTTGCTGCCGTGCCAGAGTGGCAAGTCCTGCACACACACGGTAAGACCCCAGAGTGGTCACCCCCACTTAACCAGCAGGATGGTGTCCCCCAAGCTTCAGATGTCAGGAAGTGACAAGCAGTCACCTCTGTCCTCAGGGCAGACGCCCCATCTCTTGACAGGTGAATAGCCCAGAGGTGGTTCTGGCTTTGGGAAGTAGAGGATGTGCCATGTGTGAAGGGATTTCTCATTCCCTGGGTGGCCACAGGGAGGAGACTCCATCTCCCCTGCCCCCTCCTACCCTTGCTGTACAATGTCCTTTCTTCTCACCATCAAAGGGACATCTGTCTCCCTGTGGGAGGGAGCCCAGCATCCTGGGAACACACTCCAAGCTTTGATGTCCAGCTCAGCCGACCGGACCAAGCCACCAGCAGCCCCTCCTCCCCCTCAACTGCCCCAGGGCTCTGTTCATCTGCTGTCCTCTGATGGAAAAGTTTCTCTCTCTCCTGTCTATATCTTCCCAGCAATTCTCTCCCCATGGTGCTAGCCCCTGTCATCAGCCTGGCCAGGAAGTTCCCCTGTGCCCTCCCCTTGATCTGGATAGAGCCCCTGGGAAGCTCTGCCCTGTGCTCCCACTTCCTAACAGCTGAACCCACATGGGCCCACGTGCCCCTCTGGGCCTGTTTCCCTATCTGTGTCTTGTGTGAGTGTGTGTTTGTGAGTATCTGCTGGCCTCCCACCCTCAAGGGGGAGACCCCCAAAGTCTGAGCCTGAGTCCTCCCTCCTCTACCCCTCAGGCAGGTCCCTAGGGCCTCCCAGTGGAGTGGGCCAGGGCCAGGCATCAGGAAGTGAAAGATGACCAAGGGAACCAAGAAGTCTCAGGACCTGGGGAGGCAGGTGGAGGAAACGGGGCTTTACAGCTAAGAGGAAGCTGTAAAGGGGCCAGCAGCATGGAGCAGAAGGACAAGGGAGCCATGGTCACCCTGCTTCTCAGTCCAGGCCTGAGCATGTCCCCAGAATGGAAGTGGCTGGCCCACTTGCAATGAGACAGGGCAGCAGGGGTAGGAGGAGTGAGCTGACCCACAGTTTGCCCATTCATCCTCTTTCCCATGAGACTGGCAGCAAGTTGGGCCATGAGCAGAGCTGGCAGAGGGGCTGGGCAGTGGACCCCAGGAGGACAGGCCCAGGCTCCCAGAGATGGGCCGGGGACTTGTTCCACTCTGAGTTAGGGTTTGGGGGACCTCTCTAGAGACCCTCCTCAGCTGCCACATGCTGGTCATTTCCTAAGACATCTCTCCCCAGACTCTCCATTGTCCTTTCTGGGTGATGGGACCAGGGCCCTTCCAGCAGGGATTCCAGTGAGAGGGCCTCACAGGGCCTAGAGAGCCACCCCAGGCTTCCCTAAGAGAAGTGGGGCGTTCAGAGGGAGGGAGGAGGTGGACTCAGATCTGGGACCTGTCTAGTAGAGCACAGACTGCTCTCTGGGAAAAATGTGGTCCAGGTGGAGACAATGGGTGGCCTCCTTCTGCACATGACTAGGGCAACTGCAGGCTATAGGGGCCCAGGGCACAGGTCCAGGGACAAGAGTGCTGGGCAAGGAGCCTCGGCGCTGAGACGCACAGGACACACAACTCTTTCCCACACATGCCACACTCCCTACACACAGCCTGCACAACACCACGCAAGTCACACACGTATGCACATGTACACCCGTTACATATGCATACATAAACAAATACTCGTGATTGCAGACATGCAGGCACACGTGCGTACATGTGCACACTCACAGCTGAATGCCACACAATTAGCAGTCGCACAGCACGCTATGCACACACATTCACATGCAGACACACCACGTACACGCACAGTCCCTGCCGGCTCCCCCAGGCACCGCTGCAGGGCGAACCCCTCCTTGCCTTTTGCCCCCAAACCCCTCCCTAATGCAGAGAAAATCCTCTCGGTTCCACTGGAACTCCTCCAGTTTGCTCCCAAGCTGTCCTGACAGTTAGGGCCTGTCCCCTCTGAGTTTCCCTCAACACACTAGACAGTGCCCTTTTCTGGCCAACCCCAATCCTCCATGCTGATTCTTCCATTTTTAAGCCTGTGGACCACAGGACAAGTGTGGAGCACAGGGATGGGGACAGGGAGATGGGCAGGAATGCTGTTCCCACTTTACAGATGAGGCCATTGAGGATCCAACAGGTCAAAATGGGCCTTTGTTCATTTTTATCCCAGACCAGCCTCTTTCAATGGAAAGTAAAGCCTGGATCCCACATCTAGCTGACAGGACCCCTCCAGGGAGAAGCAGCAGGATGCAGCACCATTTGCTCTGGACCTTGGTAGACCAAGAGGGTCGGAAAAGTGGTGATGGCATGGGTGATTCCTACAGGAGGAGGTAACAGCTTGGGCAAAGGTGAGGAGGCAATGCCAGCCATTCTTGGAGCTTGTGCATACTGAGAGGCAGAGAGGGTTTGGGAAGGTTGCCTGGAGGGCCTGGAGCCAGGCTGAGACCTTGTTCTGGAGGAGGGGGCCTCCCTGCCTTCATGATGACCTTGACCTGCAGCAGAGAGTTCAATTGAGAACCTGCAGCCTCAAGGCCCTGGAGAGCCAAGACAGGGAGAAGCCTGTTCTGTGCGGGTTTGGAGCAGGCGTGGGCCACTTCTGAGTGGTGTAGACAGGCACTGTCTGGCCCCAGAGGCTTTCCTGCCCGCAGGGCCCGCCTAGTCCACCTGAGGTAGGTAGCACTGCCTGGAGTCACCAATGTCCCTGCTCAAGGTCAAGCTTATGCTGAGTAGGACTTCATTATTTGAGCAGGGGTCACTGGCCCTTGATTCGCTTTTCTCACTGGGCAGTGTGACAGGAGAGCTTGGCGGTATCTCTGTTGAGGGCCCAGGATTGGGACAGGGTGGGCTGTTGTCCTTCTGGGCTCCCCTTAAGTGGAGATCTGCTGGGGGTTCTGGGGAGTCCAAGACCAAACCATTTTAAGAAACATTAGTCAGGATGGTTTTGGGGATAGCATGCCCCCCATTTTTAGAGCTTGTATACTGATCCTTTATTGTTATTGTGAATGTTTTGTTTGCTCCAAATAAATATAGACAATGCCCAGGTCAGTGGATCCTGCCAGTGAAGTGCTCTGAACAGTGAACATCTTCTAAAATGACCCGAAATTGTCACTTTATGGTATACTTACATGGCTGCCCAACGCGTGTGCTTGTATGGAGGCAGGCGTACATGAGGATGAACACAGTTCCCTGCCACCTGCTCTGTCACCACCAGCTTAGCCCCAGCAGGGAAGGGCCTAAGGGGCAGGGACCAGAAGGGCCTCACCTTGCTCCCATGCAGCTTGAAAGAAGGCAAGGGAACATGGTGGCAGGGAGAGGGTAGCCTACAAGGCTGGCTCAGAGAGACTGCAGGTCTGAGCAGAATCCTGACCAGAGGCATCGTTTTTTGGAGACCAGAGACTGACTGGAGCAGATGCCATGGGATGGCAGGCCCTCCCTGGGCCTTGGGATCTTCCTCGAGGACCAGGCAGGTTGTGGTGTGGCTCTGGGGATCCAGGCCCAGAAGTCCCCAGTTCCTATGGCTCAGGCTTAGCGACCCCTGCTGGCCCCCCACAGGCTGGGCCCTCCCTCACCCAGGCTGACTGGGCAGTAAATGGGGCAGGGAGGCCATAAATCCCTTCTCAGGAAGCCCGCCCCTCCTGGCTCCATGGTGGCACTTAATTTAACCGCTGCTGTCACAACTGCTTTGTGGGCCTGCCTGCCTGGGCTCTGGGATTTATGGCTCCAGAGAGACCTCCTCATTTTTCAGGCACTGGCTGAACCCCCAAGCCCACCCAGCCCTGGATCTGTCAAAACATTTGGATTCTACCAACACCAGGTCAGGGGGCAAAGCAGGGTGTTCACCGACTGCACTGCTGGCCTGGATCCCAGAGCTGCTACTCCCCATCCTAATGAAGTTCTGCCCAGCCTAGTTCATCAGGCTGGCTTACCTGCATAATCCTCCCTGCCTGGGACCCGTGCTTCAAATGAGCACGAAGGGTGTCTCCTGACCTTGAGCCCCAGCAGATTGATATGCCTTGCTCATTTCTCCCAAAGATCACAGGAACTCTCCCCTGGGCTCCCTGTACCCTTCTGCACAAGTGGGCCAAGTGACATTCTACCCCTTACAACCAGTGCCAGCCCTGGGGCTGGGCTGTGCAGGACTTCTATTTAGAACCAGGCAAGCCTAGGTTTGCTTCCCAGCTCTGTGCATCCCTTACTGTGTGACCTTGGGAAGACGATCAGCCTCTCTGAGCCTGTTTCTCATTGTAAAATGGCAACATAGCATTGCTGAAAAGCTTCTGTGAAGAAGAGACACCTAAAACTTCCAGCCCAGGGGCTGGCACATTGCAGGTACTTGGGGAACACTGCTCCCTTTCTGAAGTCTGGTGGGGTCTCCAGGTGGGCTATGTTCCAGAGGAAAGACACCCAGAGCAGGAAGAGGTGACTGTGCCTCATTGCCACGTCCCTCCAGGAACAGTCTGGAAGGATGGGTGCAGCTGTAGTTTTCCAGGGGCAGAAACTGTGTGGGGCTGGGCTGCAGCCAGGTTCTCCCCTGGACTCAGCTGAGAGGAAGCAGGGTCTGGAAGCCTCCAGAAATGGGCCTGACCAAGCTGTCCTCAACACCTGGGCTGTCCCAAAAGAGGCTTCCCTACACTGCCAAGGCCACCCCAGGCAGTCTCCCCCAGTCCCAAGCTCCAGCCCACCATCCCCCATCCCGAGTTGACCTGAGACTAAGACATCAGCAGGGACGTGAGAGGTCTTGTGGCCCAGCCCCATTGCAGGGATGGAAAGGTCAAGGCCCACAGCAATCCCCACTCAGACCCAAATCCCATGCAAGCTTGTCTCACTCACCACACGGGCCTCCCACTCCTGCCAGAGGTGGAGCCCCTGTGGGTGGGGGCTGAGCTGCCTTCTAGCCATCCTTGCCATCTGTTAGTTGGACCTGTGCCCAGCTCCATGCAGTTTGCTGGGGTACGGGTGAGCCGTGTCTGTCCTGGCCCCCCAGGGAGGCAGCATGAGGAGGACAACAGGTGTGGGCCTTAGTCCCAGAAGATGAGGACCTACGGCCAGCTTCCTGGCAGAGGCAGGAAAGTCAGTGAGTTTAGAGAAGCAAAGACCCCACCTCTGGAAGGATGTCAGACACTCTTCCTGTGAGCCACCACCCCTAGGGAGCCAGATGTGTTGGCTCCATCTCATGGATGAGGCCACTTAGGTCTGGAAGGGGCGAGAGGTGTACTTAGGGTCACAAGACTGATGAGTTGCAGGACCGGGCCACTTGAAGCAACAGCTAGAGCCACCGTCTGGGGCAGTCATGCCCAGGCTTAGCAAGAGGGCTGATGGGAGGAGTGGGAGGGGCAGAAATGAGGCCACAAACCCAGCAAGAGAGTTAGGCTTTGCCTTTTTCCTGCCTGTGGGGAGCCAGGAAGCCTCAGGGAAGACTTTGGGGTGACTGAGGGCCCCTGTGTAGGTGGTGATGGCTCCTAAGGCCTGGCCTCTACCCCCACTGCTACAGGAAACTGGGAAGGAGGGGCCGCCCCAGCCCCTCTAATAGATTCCTCTTTGATCATGTTTTTGTGACCTTTGTAAAAGGCAATTTAAATTCTAATTGTCCTGTGGATTCCAAAGGAATCAATTAGAGACAAGAACCAGCTAATTGTGTGGGGGAGGCGAGTGGGGGGCAGGAGGTACCCGGAGGTACAGGCGCCCGATGCCCTCCGCTCCTGCCTGGCAGCCTCCCACCAGCCTCTCCTCCCCTGTGTGACAGTGGAGTTGTCAAGGTCCCGGGCCACAGAGCTGGGAACAAGGCTCCTAGACTCAGAGCCAGAGAATCAAGCTGTGGGAAGCCCCTCCCTGCTCCCTGGCCCCACAAGCTGCACCCTGCTAGGCCTCTAGCCGCCCAAACCCCACCCAAGGGAGATATGGCCATTCCTGCAGCAGAGCTTCCCTTACACCAGCTCTGCTGCCCCGCCTGCTTCCCCCAGGCCCCAACCAAGGGGCTGGGGCTGCCCGCCCATCCTGCAGCTGTGCTGGGCTCAAATGTAATGTGATCACCAAGCAGAGGGTCTTAGGCCCTCAAAACCTCTGTCACACCTGGCGCCAGTGGCTCACGCCTGTAATCCCATCTACTCAGGAGGCAGAGATCAGGAGGATGGCGGTTCAAAGCCAGCCCAGGCAAATAGTTCATGAGACCCCCCCCATCTCAAAAATACCTAACACTAAAAAGGTCTGATGGAGTGGCTCAAGGTGTAGACCCTGAGTTCAAACCCCAGTATCACAGAAAAAAAAAAAAAAAAAACCCCTCTGTCAAGTTCCCCTTACCTTCATCCAGGCAGCACCCTTGGACCCTGGGCGCAGGGGCTCAGTCACTTCTGCTTACACTATGGCCTGGTACAGAAATGCCTCAGGCCTCTCCAGTCCAAACCTCAGAGGCTAAGTTTGAACAAAAGTCCTTGCTATTTACTGTCCTCTTGTGAGGATAAAATGACATAACACTTGTAAAGCCTTCCAGAGCAGGACCTGGTACACAGTAGGCACTTCATAAATGTTTCTTGTTTTTGTTTGGGGGGAGGGAGATTTTTGGTTTGGTTTTGTTTGAGACATCCTGGCTGATGTTAAATCCATCGTCCTCCTGCCTCAGCCTCCCCAGGGAGTAAATATTGTTACACACATCCTCCATCCCTGGATGAACAGCATCTCCCCTACCTTCTCCCCAACACAGCACGTTAGGATGGCCTCTCTCTCAGACAGAATGCCCCCGAGAGCTGGAACGTGGTTTTCGCCCTATGTCACCAGTGCTCAGCACAGAGTGGATGTCAATTAACTGTCACTGGACTGTACTGGCTCCCCACGGCCTGGATGCACACCTCCCTGAAGGGTTGTGATCTCCTCTTGGGAACAGCCAAATCTGCATCGATGGGAAAAATTATAGCACCACCTAACCCCACTCAAGTACTCACCGGGTACTAGGCACCCAGCCCTTCTCTTGAACAAACTTGTGTCTGTCCTTGTGACAGCCCTGTGGGGAGAGGGCCATTATCACTGCATTTTACAGATGGTGAAACTGAGGCACAACAAGGTGAAGTAACTTGGCCGTGATCACAGGCTGGCTGGGCAGACCGAGGATCTGAACTCCGGGCAGTCTGGATCCAGAATGTGGGACTCTTAACCATGATGCCAGGGAACACAATGTCCTGTCTGTGTGCAGGAGACCAAGGGAGGCAGCCTCCACCGAGGACTGTGTGCAAAGTGGGAAGAGAAGGTGAAGGGGAGGGAGGAAGAGGGAGAGAGAGGAGAGGGGAGGAGAGGGAAGGAGAGGGGAGGAGAAGGGAGGAGAGGGGAGGAGAGGAGAGAGGAGAGGGGAGGAGAAGAGAGGAAAGGGGAAGAATGGGGAGGAGAGGGGAGGAGAGGGGTGGGGAGAGGGCTTGAGCCCTAGCCCCAAGATTCTTAAGGGACAGGAGGGGGACCCGGTGAAGGAGACTGAGGGGGAGTCAGTGCAGCACGGAACTGCAGGAAGAAGAAGTGTAGAGGCAGGTTCATGCCACAGACCCACTTGCTGCGTGACCTCTGAGAATGGTTTTATGGGGAACACACCGAGTAGAGTGGGGAGCAGTCAGTGAAAGGAACAGTGAATGTAGACAACTCTTTCAAGAAGCAGGACTATGGACTGGTGGAGTGGCTCAAGCGGTAAGAGCACCTGCCTAGCAAGTGTGAGGCCCTGAGTTCAAACCCCAGTGCCACCAAAAAAAAAAAAAGGAAAACAAAGAAGCAGGACTATAACAGGTCTGGCCATGGCAGAGGGAGTCAAGGTCAAGGGAAGGCTTGGTTCAAGTAAGAGGGAGCAGACCCACCCTCAGTCCAGGGTCCTTGGGTCACCCTGCCCTGCCCACTCTCTCCACCTACTATGACTTGAAGATTCATGCTGGGGGAGGTAGGGGGGAGTGATATAAGACAGATGGTCAAGTTCAGAAGACAGAGGCCCAGAGAGAGGCCAAACGAGTTCAAGGTCACCTGGATTTGCTCAAGGTGACCCATGTGGCAGCAACAGATCGAGGGCAGACATGGGACCTCCTGCCCATGGCTCCCTCTCTCTCCCCCCACCTCCACTTGGGCAGACTTGGCTCCAGAGCCCTGAGGAAGAGAGGAGAGGACAAGGAAGAGGAGAGGACAGAGGGCAGGTGCTCCTCAGACACAGGGAGTGGAGCTAAGCTGTTTTTCCTGCCAGGGCACCGTCAAGGTCCAGAGCTGGGAGTGCCTGACAGTTCCTGGTCCCCCTGGAACTCACCTCGCTAAGTGATGCTGGGCCCTTCCCTGTCACAGCCAAGCCTCCGAGCCCCCAGGTGTGACCAGAGGAGGCCAGATGAACTGCCTCCAAGGGCCTTCCTGCCAGGAGAGGTGACAGGCAGGGTCAGTGTGGTCACTCTGGTCTAAGCAGAGCTGGGAGCAGGGCAGAGCTGGAGCTGGCGAGATGGCAGGTGTGGCATGCCATGTTCCTCCTTCGGTGTGTGCAAGGACATTGGCTGTGAAATGTAAGTAAAACCCAAGGCTAATTTTCTCGGTCAGAAGGAGGAGGCACTGCAGCGTTTTCAGATCCTAATTAAACCTGCTTGGGTGGTGTAGCACCAAAAGCAGTTCCAAGATCAATATTGCTATTCATTTAGAAGTGTAACGAGGTTAGAGAGGTGAGCAAAGGAAATAATTAACTCATTTGCAGCCTTTTAAACAGAAACAGTCATTTTAATCTCCAGGGTAATTAGCTATGCTCTGTCCATCAACCAGGACCATGGCCATTATTTTAAATATTTGATTAATCAAGGAGGGAGGGTTAAGGCACCTCCTCTAGTCCCCCAGCACTGGCCCTGGAGTCTGGAATGGCCTCCCAGGCAGGCTCTGGAAGCACTTTGCAGAGGGTCATCCTAGACCAGCACTAAGAGTGAGAGGCTGGGCAGAGCCAGCCACACAGGTGTCCCCTGGTGAAGCTGGCAGGTATGAGACAGCTCCATCTCCAGGCTGTGTCCTGGGAGAAGACGGGCCCTAACTTGGGCTTGGAAATGGTAGGGACTGGGGAGCCCCAGGTTCTGCTCCAGACACTGTCCCTGACTCTCTGAGTGACCCTACCAAATCCCTGCCACCTTTTCTGTATGCCCTAGGTTGTGTTGGATACCAGGATGTGTAGAATGAGCCCAAGTTCACTGGTTCTAAGTACCCAGGGGCCTCTGGCCACTGGAGGGCAGCAGAGCCCCAGGGACCCCGAGCCCAAGGGCTTGGTCATCCAGAAGAGGGAGGCAGACCAGCTGGAGCTGCTCCCTTTGGAAAGGACTCCTGATGGGGAAGTTGGTTCCAGGGCATGTCCAAGGCCACACTGCAGCCTGAGAGGTGGCGAGCAGTGATTATTGTCCCCACTTAGCAGATGAGAACTGAGGCCTCAAAGAAGGTCAGGACCTGGCCAGACTCCATGGCTCTTGCTTGGGCCTCACACCCAAGCGTCTAGAGACTTGCAGGGGGCTGGGGGTGGGGCACTGGGACAAGAGAAGTGCAAAGACATCCAGGCTGTCACCTGCCTCAGCTAACAGTCTGAGTTTAGTTTCCTGCACCAGTCAAAAGGAGTTTCAAGACTACTGGCCTGTGCCCCTTAGGCTCCAGAGGGGAAACTGAGTCCTTCTGACTGTTGCTGTATTGATCCCATTCAGCATTTGTTAACCAACCTGGGACATGGAACTCTTGCTCCTTCTGGAGCACAAGGAACAAAAAATGTGCCTACAAATGGTGACCACTGAGTTGAGTAAGAACTGCAAGACAAGCAAGTGTGCAGGTGGGGCAGCAAAAGTACCATACCAGGCAGTGTGAACAGTCAGGGAAGGCTTCCTGGAGGAAGTGACCTCTCTGCTGAATCCTGGTGAAAGGCAGAGCAGAGGCCCAAGGTAGGCTTTAAGGAAGGAAGAGTCAGGAGTGGCTGGACCACAGGTTACCTAGGACATGAAGGAGACCCTGAAGTAAGACAGGGCCTAGAAGGAGACGATGGGTGTGAGTTAAGGAGAACTGGACTTTACTGTGGTGTGTCAGTGCCCTGCCGAGCCTCCATTTATGTTATGAAGCAGCTACACCCAGCACCAGACTTGAACTGAGGCTTGATGTCACTGCCCCCCAGGTTAGTGCCATCCTCCTCTCTGGAGCTTATCTGGGAAATACGGAGCCTGGGGAGGGGAGAGGGCGGAGGGAGATGTGATGCCAGACAGTTTGAAAAATGTGGGGGCAGAGAAAAGGAACAGAAGGCAGGAGGAAAGCCAGGGGAGCACCGGCCTCCCCTTGGGTCCTGCGTTCCTACACTTCCTGGGTTGGAGACGCGGGTCCTCACTGTCCAAGGTGGCACCAGCACCACACAGCATCACTGCCAGGTCTCTCTTTACAGGCCTCCAGCTCTGGGGGGCTCCCCCGCAAACAGCTCTGCCAGGGAGACATGCCCTTTGGCTTCCCAGTCTTCCCTAGTCTCTGGCTCTGTGCCTGGGGTGCTCTGACGGCCCCACTCGAGGGTCTCCCCAGGACACGCCCTGGGCCTGTGAGACTCCACAGGGCAGTCAGTGAGTTGACTGTGATCACCACTAGACAACAACCCAGAAAGGCCGGGAAACCTGGCTGGGGATCCAGCTGGCACAGGGCTTGGGGGAGGGGAGAAAGGATGGATGGGAATAAGGAAGCAGAAGACAGGAGGGAGGAGGACCAGGATCAGGCCTGGAGCTCGGTTGCTAGGGGCAACAGCATTGCATTCTGAGGAGGAACCAGATGCTGCGGAGGGGGGCAGAAGGAGGAGCCAAGTCCAGCTGGGTCCAGATCCAAGACTGAAAGCTTGGGTTGGGGGGGAGGTGTCCATGCAGCTGGAACCCGAGGAGGCTGGTGTATTTGTGGTGGGAGAGGGGAGCAGGAGGTTGTCGAGGGCCTGTTGTCACCTCCTGGCTCCAAGGCTGGCATTCCTAGTAGGATGAGGAGCGGGAGGGCTGGACCTGCCGCATCGGTAAGCAGCCCACAGTCACTCTGGGGAATACAATTTGTCTGGAACTCCACAGTTCAAGCACAGGCAGAGACTGGAGCTGGCACAAGGCTGGGGATGTATGCTTTATCCAAAACTTGGGGCTGCACCCAAGCCCCCCAGTTCCATCCTGCCCTCACTTCCTGCTGGCCTCTACTCAGGGAAGAGCAGGTCACTGAGTACAAATACAAGCTTTAGGCTGGCTCCTCTGAGGCCTTGGGTCATTCCCACCCCTCCGACTGCATTTTCCTTGTCTATAAAGTGACTCTATAACCTCGTCCTTGAATGGATTTACCAGCAGTTAAGTCTATTCACAGGTGAGAGCCCCTTATAAAGATAAGAAGACCTAAAGAAGACAGAGGTGACAGGAGGAAGGGATATCACCTTTACCTTGCACCTGCTATGGACCCCGTTTTCCAGATTGGCAAACTGAGGCTTAGAGAAAGTGGGTTAATGAAATTGCTATGAACCAAACAAAACTGTAAACCTCAGAAGCCCTTCCCACCTCTTGATGTTGCTTCAACCAGGACCTCTCTCATGTCACCCTTGGGTCACTCTCCCCACCCCACGCCAGAGCTCCCTCTGACATCCCAGCCGCCCCCCCCAACTACCCTCCTCCCAGGCCCCCTTTCCAGAGCATCAGACCTGCTCATCCTGCTCTACCTTATCTGCCTGGCCAGCCAGGTAAAATCACCCCTCCCCAGGTCTGGCCTGTTTGCTTCCTGCCTGATCTAGTTACCACTGTTGGGTAAGAAGTCACCCCAAAATGCAGTGGTGTAAAACGATGACATTTTATTATGCTAATGGGTTCTGCAGGTCAGGTGTTTGCACCAGGCACAGAGGGACACCTTGTACCTGCTACATGACATCTGGGGCCTCTGTAGCTGGGGGACTCATGTCAGGGGTGAGGAACCATCAGAGGTGTGTTCTCTTATGTATCCGTGTGTCCGGCAGATGACACTGACTGGAGCTGGAAGCTGGGCCATCAGATCATCTGCAAGGGACCCATCCACACTCCTGGGCTTCCTAAGTGTCCTGTGGCTGAGGGTGGGGATGGGAATTGTGACCCAACCTCAGAGTGTCATCTTTGCCAAACTCTATTGGTCAAAGCAGTCACCAAGAGAGACATAGACCTATATGTCCAGGAGTGGGGGACCAGGTCTCACCACAGAGGAGCTTGTGAAATGTGGGGCTGTCGTGGCCCTTTGGGGGGAACTACAAGCTGCCTTATTGCTGATCTCTCTCTCTCTCTCTCTCTCTCTCTCTCTCATTGCTGCAATGAAAGCCACTCCCATTCACTTCTTGGAGCTTGTCCCTTTCATGCTCAGACACTGCCCTGTTTCCACACCATATGTCCCATGCCTCCGATGGGACACCTGGTCTCTCTCGCCCTTCCCATGCACTCTGACCTCCCAGCTCCTTCTTCTTGGCCACTCTCTCACCAATGTTCCCGAGGCTCTGGATTGTCATACTGAGGACTCTCTGGCATCCCTATCTGGTTGCTGGTGACATACAGCAAAAGTTCCAGCCCCAATTCCCCCAGAGAACCAGGTACCCTTAGGTCCTGCCCAGTGCAGGGGGTAGTCTCCAGTTCCCCCCGTACTCAGTACAGCCCAACACAGCTCCTCTCCGTCCTGCCATTCTGTACCACCCCTGGGTCCCTCTCCTCTGCATAAGGGCAGCCCCAGCCACCCTGGCCCTCAAGCCAGAGCCAGGCTCACCCATGCCAGGGCCAATCCAACCCCAACTCCAGCTGACACTGCTGTCTGGGGATCCTGGCCTCCAGGCTCCTCCCTTCCCCTCCATTCATTCCCAAGCCAGCTCTGGAAGCTGACCTTGCCTCTCTCTCTGAAGCCCTTCCAAGGCTCCCTACAGCTCAACACAAGCCCACGTCTTGCCAACGCACGTGGCGCCTTTGGCTACTATCTGAGTTCGGCCCCCCTGCCTAGCTCCATCTGTCGGTGTTCCCTCCCTCCCCCACACACATACCCCTGTCCTAGGGGTTCCAGGCCCGAGGACTCCCTGAGTTTTGCGTCTAGGCCTTGCACAAGTTTGCTCTCCACACCCTCAGCTGGAGTCTATGACTACATGTGTTCTGTCCCTGGCTATCCACTATGGTGGCTATCCAGTATGGCTGCTTGATTTGTGGCCAGTGTGACTGAGGAACTGAGGTTTTCATTTGTTTTTAATTACTTTAAATGTAAATGGTTACAAGTGGCTACTGGCTACTATATTTCTTTGGGCAGCTGTGGAATGCCACCTCTTCCGGGAAGCCTTCTGTGACCTCCCTTCCAAGTTGGGCAAGATGCTCCTCTTTTGTGCTCCCAGAGTATTCTGTCACTAGGCTGTTTATTCACCGATCTTCCCTAGTGGCCTGTGGGTTCTTTTAGAAGCCATCTCTTCTTTATCATGGTATCCCTAACTTCCGGCTTTTAGTGAGTGGCCAAAATAAATGAACCCAGAGCTAGGCATGGACTGGACCTTCCATGAAGACCAAATCCAAAAGCGCTGCTGAAGATCTGCGTTCACGTGTAGGCATATCGCACACCCACCTGACGCAGGCAGTACCGGTGCAGGCCCCAGCTGGCTGGGGACAGAGGCCTCCCTGCAGAGGCTGGCACCCTGGGCTGGACAGGAAGTCTGCCTCTGAATTGGCCTTTGTGAAAGTCAGACCCTACTTTCACCGAAGGCTTCATCTGCATTGCAGACATCGGGAGCAGAAAGCTCCCAGTTTTCAGTGGTGGGAGGGGTGCCTGCGCCCCCGGCAACAGTCCACGCACAGCACGGGTGGGGGGGCGCTTCTGTCCCAACTACATCCGCCTTCACCTCCTGAGGCAAAGACCCTGGCTGCTTTGTGAAGCTCTTTTCACAGTGTGGTCCAGGGTTTCAATCAGGTGGATTTCCAGCTTCTGTTTGTCCTGCTCCATCCCCTCCTGTCCCCTCCTGTCCTCCCAGAGCTGGACATGGCTCTGGGAGGGTCTGGTGAGGGGGAGCAGCCCCCCAGGAGCTCCCTGCAATCTCCTTAGCACGGTCTTAGGATTCTGGCTGGGACAGTTCAGAGGCCTGATTCAGTCCCACCGAGCTCTACGATGGACTAGACATGCCACAACACGCTCAGTCCATACCCCAGGTGTCCCCACCCCACTCCTTGACCAAATTTCCTCTAGTAGCTGCCACACCAGGCTCCCTGACTTCATCCTTGGCACAGGCTGGTGACCTGCTGCCCCCAGCTGTGACCATACTCCCTAAGGAGAACCCCATTAAAAAGTAATGGGACATCCCCGCCCCCCACACACAGGACTGAGAGGCAGCCAGCCACCACAGCAGGGTCCAACTACAGCTGGGGAGAAGGCAGGGAGGACAGGCAGAGCCCACTTTCTGTGCACCAAACTACCCCTTTCACTCTCACACCACTATTGCTCTTGGCCTTGGATGGTGGCAGGGAGGTGGCAGGGAGGGACAGGGCTGCTCGGTGACCTGCCTATGATGGGAAAGGCTCCCAGATTCCTCTCTCCCCTCTGGCAGGCTCCATGTCTGTTAGCCAAGCCCCATCCTAGACAGCTCTCCTGGCTTTGTCCCCAAAGAGCACTTCCCTGCTTAGTCCTGTCTCCCTTAGTTACTCTCAGTCAGATAGGGAGAGCCTAGGACCACGATCTTCCTACCTAAGCCTTTTACATAGCTGGAGTTACAGACACTCACCTGGCTTATTTGTTCAGATGGGGTCTCACCCTGAACTGAAGTCCTGAATGCTAGCGAAAGCTGGAGAACATTAGAAAAGGAGGACAGCAGCTTACTAGAGGTGAAGGGAAGAGGATCAAGTCCCAGCTGGCCCAGGTAAAAAGTGTAACTTAAGGCAAAAAGAGCTGGGAACATGGCTCAAGTGGTAGAGCGCCTGACAGGCATCAGGAAGTGGTCCCAGCACCCAGCTCTGCAGTCACACACACGCACACACACGCACACACACTGTACCCTATGCCACCACAAAACGGCCCGTGCGGAGCAGGCTTGGGAAACGCGGCATAGCACATCCTCCTCTTGGTGGTTTCCAAAGCTGATTGGCATTTCTAGGGGTGGAGCAGTCCTGGGAGAAGAACTGCTGGAGTGCTTAGTTTGGTATTTCGCACGTCTGTGTGACCATCCTTTCTTCAGGATAACCTTAGGCTCTAGTTAGAAATACTTTTATCTGCTGGTGGCCGAGATCCAACTGTGGCGACCTAAAGAAATTATTTGTGTCTTTTACTCTACCGTATCTGAATGTGGGCAGCCCAGTATTGGTGTGGTGGCACCGCTGTGTCATCTGTCCCAAACTTCTCTCTTTAGGTTTTAGCATTGTCAGCACTGCTCTCTATTTTCGGTTGTGACCTCATAGTTCAAGATGACTGCTGGGCTGTCTGCCTGCATTCCAGGCAAAAAGCAAGAAACGAGGCCTGCAATCCTAACTACTTGAGATTAGGAGAATTTCAGTTTGAGGCCAGACCAGGCCAAAAAAAAAAAATTAAAGAAACAAAAATATTCACAAGACCCCATGTCAACTGATAGCTTGATATGGTGGCATACCCCTTTCATCCCAGCTTCATGGGTTCAAGGCCAGTCCAGGGAGAGGGGAAGCTCACAAGACCCCATTCTCAATGGGGAAAAAAAAAAAAAAAGCTAGGCAAGGTGGCACACACATGTCATCCCAGCTATGGGAGGTGTAAAATAAGAAGGATCACCATCCAGGCTGAGACCCTATCTCAAAAATAATCAAAGTAAAAGGGGTGTGGTTCAAGTGAAAAAGCACCTGCCCAGCAAGTGTGAGGCTCTAAGTTCAAATCCCCAGTACCCACCAAAAAAAAAAAAAAAAAAGAATTAGATACATGGGAAGATCCCAAGCTCTCTGTCTCCCTATTACAGACCTTGCCCAGGAGTCCTTTCCAATAATCCTCTTATCCATATCTTTGGTCTATCCTGGTTGCAAGGAATGCTGGGAAATGTAGTCTTTTAGATAGACACATTGCTCTAGGGTAGAATAAGGGCTTTGTTACTGTGGGAAATGAGGAACATGAGGACTGGGTAGACAAATGCAGTCTTAGTCATGGCTTCTTTGTGTTACTGTATCCTAGAAACTGGTTGGCGTCTGAAAGAACTGGACCCAACCCCTATTTACAGGCTGTGTGGCCCTGGATAAGCTCCTTAACCTCTCCGAGCCTGTATTCTTGTCGTTAAACAGTGACTATGATGAGGACTCAGTGAGAGGAAGTATGTGCTAGAGTTTTAGAATCTGAGCATGGTACAGAAATGCTCTACGAACGCCTGCCCTCGAAGCAGGCAGGGTTTAGCTATGTCCGTATTTTTATTAGTAGTATTATTTTTGGTAGTAGTGGGGCTTGATCTCAGGACCTTCACCTTGAGCCACTCTACCACCCCTTTTTGGTGAAGGGTTTTTTTTCAAGATATTTGCCCACTCTGGCTTCGAACCTCAATCCTCCTGATCTCTGCCTCCTGAGTAGCTAGGATTACAGGTGTGAGCCACTGGCACTGAGCATATGTCCACATTTGACTGGAGAAGAAACTGAGGCTCAGAGGTATGAATTCACTGCTAGGAAATCTGAGTCCTGCTTTTTATTCATGGGATGAGCCTTGATCCCAGGCTGGTGTGGGCCCTGACCTTTGTAACAGACTGAGTCTTGATCCTGTCCTGGGTTAAAGTTCTGATCTTAGTTTAGAATGAGCCCGAATGTAAGGAAGGTCCTGGGAATTCGAATTCCTGGAGGGTGTAGTATGCTGGGGTGAAGACGGACCATGGCAAGAGCCCTCCACCAGAGCAGGACCTGGTGGTCCAGGCGAAAGGCCACCTCCGTGTGCATGCTTCCTCGCTTCCGTCTCATCTTTCCTGCAGGTTGGGACACTGCTATAGGCAAGGCAGAGGCAAATTAAGAATTTCTCTCGAGCGCTCGCTTCGGCAGCACATATACTAAAATTGAAACGATACAGAGAAGATTAGCATGGCATTCTACATTAAAAAAAAAAAAAGAAAGAAAACTCTCTTGGCTAGGAATGTGTTTTAAGAGGTAGAGCACCTTCCTAGCAAGCTCAAGGCCCTGAGTTCAAACCCCAATACCAACAAAAAACAAAACAAAAATCCCCCCATAACCACAAATTTGGGGCCAGGTTAGATCACATCTCAGCAAATAAGCCAGGTGTGTGCCTGTAATTCCAACCATGCAGGAGGCTTAGGTAGGAGGATCGTGGTCCCAGGCCAGCCATGGGCAAAAGGTGAGACCCTATCTGAAAAATAACTAAAGCAAGCCGGGTGCAGGTAGCTCACACCTGTAATCCTAGCTACTCAGGAGGCAGAGATCAGGAGGATTGCAGTTCGAAGTTCCCAAGAACCTATCTCAAAAAAAAAAAAAACATCAAAAAAAGGGCTGGTGGAATGGTTCAAAGTGGAGGCCCTGAGTTCAAGCCCCAATACCGCAAAAAAAAAAAAAAAAAAACCTAAAGTCAAAAAGGGCTGTGGGCATGCCTTAAATGGCAGAGCAACTGCTGCCTAGGAAATGCAAGCTCTGAGTTCAAACCCCAGTGCTGCCACAAAAAAAAAAAAAAAAAAAAAGAAGGAAAGAAAGAAAAGTCATGCTTTCTTCCTACCTTTGGCCAAGTCCATTTCTCTCTACATAACGTGTTTTCTCTTCATGGGTGCATGTTCGGGACCAGAGCCAGTCTTTATGACTCCATAACACTAATGCTGGTTACAGACTGAACTGGGACACCTGCCCCCAGCTGGTCTAGGCCCTGACCTTGATCTGTGAGCTTTAATACACAGAGGAGCCTCCCTGAGCCACCCAGCAGCCACCAAAGTTGTCCACTGGGCTGCGAAAGGGCCAATACTGAAGCACTTGCCACACACAGCCTTCCCTTGGGGCCAGGCTTTCCCCCACGTCTCCATGTCCCTTGTCATGGTTCCTCCAGACCTGGCAAAGCAGGGATGAGAGCAAACCCCGTCTGTGGCCCCAGCAGAGAGAGCGAAGAGGGCACCTAGAGGAAGAAGGAGCTCAGCCTCCCTCCTCAGAGTAATCTCCCCAGCCCAGACAGCTGTAATAGGGACAGCACTGAAATTTAAATCAGCGCCAGCCTCACTCTCTGCCCGCCCCTGCCGCAGCCGCCTGTAATCTCTGGCTGGCTATCTCCTCCTGGGGAGAGCGACAAACGGACTCAGGGAAAGTGATAAATTTTCAATTTTATTTTAAAATATACCAGATGGGAGCTTTTATTGGAGCCATAAATATGTCAAGAGCAATGTTGGTGTGTGCGCCGGGCAATGGCCCCCTCCCCGGGGCTTCTCGGCCTGTTTAGAAATTCCATCAGATTCTTAATAAGAAGCTCCGGTTCCACTGCAGCAAAATAGTCTCTGTATTAAAGCAATTGAATTTCCATTTGCCAGACACCTTGTGCTTTCAGCTTCCAGGTTCCAGGGGTGTAGGGTTGCTAAGCCGATTCCAAATGAACCTAAACTAATAACAGCTCAGCACGCTGGGGGCGGGGAAGGAGGGAGGGGAGGAGGGAGGGAGGGAGCAGGTGCCACCAATCGCGACACCAGGGCGGGGAAGGCAGGGACCCTGCTCACCCCTCCTGCTCAGCTGCCAGCTCAGGGATGAACATCTCACGCAGGACTGGAAGGCCAGCTCTCTCCGTTCACAAAGGGGAAACTGAGGCTTCCAAAGCAAGGTGGCGTGGCTAGAATGCTGCTCCCATTTGCCTCCCCCCACCGTTTTCTTTATTGTCCCTGTTCATTTGATACTTTGCTGGCCTCTTGCAGGGTTGCAGTGTCTGGGGGTGCCATGGGGGGCTGTGGGGAGCTGGCACCAAGGATCTGGTAATGCAGCTGGGCTTTCTCCCAGCACCAAGCAAGGAGGCCAAGGGCGGTCCATTTACACACATAACCCAGTGGGGTGAAGATGCAGGAAGAGGGTGTACTCACCCCCGGAAACTCCTGTCCCTCGACCTCGGCAGGCCTGGGACACATAGGTTCAGGAAAGGGTCAGCTGAGAGTCCTTGCACCCTTGGACAAGCTCCAGACCCACTCTGGGCCAGCAGCCACCATCCTGCAGACCTCTGAGGTCCCTGCTGGCTCTGCTGTCCACTGCGCCCTCCTTTCCGTGGGAAGGTCAAGGGCAGTCGGATGGTTGGAAACTGAGCATCGAGGGCCTCCTTCCTGTTCACTGTGCAACATCTGGACCTGGTGAAATGGTCCAGAAGACTCATGATGTCCCAGACACAGTGCCACCTGCTCGGGCCTCCACTGAGGCTTAATCTGCCTTTTTGTCCACTTCAGAGATGGAGAGAGAGAACCTAGTCAAGTGAGTCTATCACAGAGGTCATGGCTGGCACCTGGGGTGGTCCTGTACCTGCGTCATCTACTCATCCCTGTCCCAGAAACCATCTTTTCTGATCCCATAGTCCTGTGAAGGAGGCAGAGCAGGACAGGGGTGCAGCTGGGAAACTGAGGCTCCAAGAGCCAGGTGACCTCCTCTAAGTCACACCACAAGGACAGGCTGGACATGAGCTGTGACCTAACTTTTCCAACTCTCCATTCCCTGGTCCCTAAACAAAGGTTATTCTGCTTTGGGATGCATTAAAACCTGTCTTTCCCCCATCTGTTCACCGTACAGGTCTTTATTGAGGGCCTACCCTGAGTTAGACACCATGCAGTTGGTGCTGGGTAGGGATTTGGTGTTGACCAATGAAAACCCCTGGCCTCCTAAAGTTTATATTCTACTGGTGGAGAAAAAGGAAAAGAGCACAAGTAAGTCCGTTACAAAGCGCCAGAGGGAGGTAAGTCTGTGGAATGTCACAGAGCAGGCAGGAGGCAGAGGGAGAGCCAGAGGTCAGGGAGACATCAGAGAAAGACTTGAATGAGCCAAGGGTCCTGAGGACCCTGGGGGAAGATTGTCAGCAGCAGGGTTGCCAGTGCAAAGGTCCTGGGGCTGCAGTGGCTGGGATGTGCTTGAGGAGGGCAGGACGGCCTATGGTTGGAGAACAGTGAGCAGCAGACAGTAGGAGACAATGAGGTGAGGAAACACCTCACTGAGGTGAGACCACCACGTGGATTACCTGTCACTGGAGCAGGGCCTCTTTTGGCTTATCTGAAGGCCTCTCCCACGGGAGTGGCCAGAGTTCTTTCCTCCACCCCCTCTCCTCCAGGAGGCCCTTGTTCTTGATCCACAGCTCCCCACCCCTGCTGCCCCATTCCCTCAGCTCCCAGCTCCCTTGTGTCCCCAGAGAGGCTGGTGAGGGGGAAGGCCAGTGTCCCCTTCAGAGCCTTCCCAGTCTCGGAGCTGACTGACTGCAAGTCGGCTTTGATGCTGCCTGGCCTACAGGAGCACTAAAGGCAGACAGAGGGCCTGAGAGGCCCAAGCTGCCATGGAAGCCAGTAGCTGGGTTCCTTTGAGAGTTAATAAAGGCCCAAACCCAGCCATGACCACCTGGCTTGCCCACTCCCCACCCCACCTAGGTCCTTTCCTAAGGAAATGCAGGCCCAAGCAAAGCCTGTCCAGGGTTACCCAGCAATTCCAGGCCCCAGATGGAAGAAGCCTTCTGTGCCATGAGTGGGGGTACATCCCTGCTGGAGGGGCCACCACTTGCCACCTACCCAGACAATACTAGATGTGCAGGGAGGGACCCAGACCATCCTGCCGGTAAGGTTGGGCCAGTGAGTTCTGGGATGGGGGCCTCATCCATTTCCCAACTGTGTGCCTCTAGAAAAATACCTCACCCTCTCTGAGACCTCATTCTTTCCATTGTAACATGAGGACAATTGTACTTCTCTCTTGGGATTGCTGTGAAGACGTCACTGAACGAGCATAGACTTGTCCCTCCCAGGGGACAGTCTACCCAGTCCTAGATACTACAGAGAGCCCTGGAGCCAGACTTTCTGGGTTCCCATCCTGGCCCTGCCAGCTGTGTGGCCTTGGCTAAGTTACTTAACCACTCTGTGCCTCGTTTCCCCAGCTGCAACATGGGGTTAATAATGCCCTACTCTCCAGGGCTGTTGAAGGTGAAATGAGTTCACCCACCTAAAGCGCTCGGGCTAAGTGCCTGGCTCAGGTTGTGACACTTGCCGTGCAGTTTTGATCACACCATAGAAAGGGTGCCTTTCAGAGACAGCGTGCAGGGCCCAACCTCCCCACCCTGACCATTTTGTCCCCCTCCTGCTGTCCCTGGAGTGAGAATGGGTGGGTGGGAAGCTGCCGGGTGGCTCTGAGGGCCTGGGACCCCAGGGCAGACCCAATTCTCTCACATGGCTCGTCCCTTGAGCTGACTCTGCGCTTCCCGCCCGCCATCCATCCAGTGCAGGGCCACAGAGTCAGCCAAGCAGACGGGCGCTTTTAACAGCTTTTTAACGTGATGGAGCTCAGTGAGCTTGGAGAGTGGCGGCATGTCAGGGGCAGCCTGGGAAGCTTTCAAGGTCAGCCAGCATCAGCGTGACCTTGAAGTCTGTCTCTGGTCTCAGGAAACAGCCCAGGGGCTGCTAAGACCAGAATGCCTTTCTCATTGCCTGTCAAGGAGGCCCTGGGGGGCTGAGCTGAAAACCAACAAGAAAAGAGGCATTAAATGGATTAAAGGAGCAGGTGGCCAGGGGGACCAGGGGCAAAGCAGGCTGGGGATAGCAGCAGCAGGAGAGTCCTCCCCCTTCAAGGCACTGTAAATTGGCTCTCCTTCCTCGTCACTCCCCAAAACAGTCCCTGGAGCCAGCAGACTGGCTGAGAAGATGAACGACTTCCCTTCCTACCAGCTGGGCTCAGCTCCTCTGTCCTGCTGATCAATAAAAGTCAAGGCATCACTCGAGAGATGATGATGGAGAGCACAGGGCAGCTGGACTCGGGAATAGGGCTGGCCTTGCAAAATGGGGCCACCCAGCTGGCCACCAAGCATCCCAGTCCTCTCAGAGGGCGGGAAGTCTCCAGGAAAGGCACAGCACCTTCACTGCCCCCTGGTCCTGCCACAGCCTGGGCCTGTCTAGGCAAGACAGACTTGGGCCTGCTTCCAGCTCTGCTACGGCAGGTCCACGGCCAGGGGCCTCTGCACCCATTTTGTCCCGAATGCCTTAAAACTCTTGTGGTGCTTCTGCCCTCATTATCCTCTGTACCTAGGGGAGACTATGAATCCATTGAACAGACAGGAATACTGAGGCACAGGGAGCTGAGATGGCCTTCCTGAGGCAATGGAGCTGGAGTTCAAATTCAAGTTCTGTTTCTCAGATAGCAGGCCCAGTGTGGGGAGGAGTCTTGTAGCCCTCTCACCAATGGGTCAGGTTCTCAGGCACTGGCTGGGGTTCCCCCAGCAGCCTGGCCCCAGGGGGACCCCAAGGAGAACAAGATCAGGGACTGCCCTATCCCAGCTTCCCTTCTGCCCAGAGCCTGGGCTGTGGCCAGGGCTCAGTGGGGAAGGCCAGGCCCCTTCCAGCCCAGAGAGAAGTCATGGGAAACTCCAAGCTCTGGTGTCTCTAAGTGTCCACCCTGCCCCCACAAAGCCCGAAGGGATGAACCCTGGGCTGGGAACCGGATGGCCTCATTCGGGGCCCAGTTCTGCCATGGGCTAGGAGAGGCCTTGGATCAGTTCCTACACCTCTCTGGCTTGGTTTTCCCATCTGTGACATAGGAGGTAAGGAGCCTAGACCAGAAGGTCCCTCTAGCTCACACTCTGAAGGACCTGGCCACCTGCTAACTCTAACGAGGTGGAGGCAGTGGCTGAAGAAACCAGAGTGCCACCCCAGCCCTCAGCCTGGGGATGTGGTGATGGGGCAGCTGGATTAACCTTTGAGCTGCAGAACCCAGACTTTCCCACAAGCAGCCCCTTTCCCCCCACCCATGGGGGGCGGGGATGGCACAGTTCCCACTGCAGGCCTTCCAAGTGCAACCACAGTGCATGCAAAGCCAGGCAGAAAGTAAACAGAAAGCTGTGTCCCCAGGCCATCAAGGCCCTAGGCCCAGCCTGGGGCAGCCTGGGAAGGCAGCTCTGAAGGGGAGCAGATTCCTCACAGCCTGTCTGAACAGGCCTGGGGCCCTGAGGGACAGCCAGCTCTTCCCTCCCCCCTGCTCAGATCAGAGAATCCTGCAAAAAAGTGCCGTGGGCAGAGGTTGCAGGCTGTGTACGGGGAGATGCAGGCCCGCCTCTATCCCTCCCTGGGCCTCACGGTCCCCATCTGAACCAGGGACATGGTGTATCAACTGCTTTCTAAGGTTCTTTTCAAGCACTGAGAGTTTGATCTTGGGACATTGGCACAGGGGGGCCAGGTGAAGACCAGAGCTGGGAACAGGCCAGTTGTACAAGGAGGAGTCCACGTGGGCATTTAGTCCTGGCCTCTCCCTCTGCCTCCACATATGTAGCCGAGGGGCTATGAGGCTCTTCCCAGGCCTGGCACAGAGAGGCACACAGGCTCCAAGGTTCTGTGCCCAGGGCTTGGCAGAATTTCCGAGCAAGTGCATGGTGTGCTAGGGTGGGAGGGCCAGGTGGCCTGGGCCTATCTGTCCCACCTCTCCTCTGTGGGCTCTCTATCAACTGCCCTGTGCTAAAGATGGATAGAGGCCTCTCCCGTGGTCCTGAGGTTGATGGCTGAGGGCCAGTCCCACCCCAATAGACTTGGCCTCCCCATCCCTGTTCTCCTGAGGTACTGCAGAAAGCCATCCAACCTCTCCTGGAGCAAAGGACCCTCCCCCGGAGACTGCTGTGGATGTCTCCATGGCCCATGGCACGTGTCCAGACCTGTCACCATCCCCCTTTGGGCTCTAGCTAAGACCTACCCTGCCCACCCACTCATCCCTGTCCAAAGGAACAGGCTCCTGGGAAGGATCTCACCCGAGGCTCCCCCGTCCCACAGGTCCCTCTGGGGTTGGGAGGCAGGAGGAAAAGGCACCACAGGAAGTGGACAGGATGGGACCCTGACACCAGCCAGGCAATCAGGGCTGAGCCCTGGGTGGAGCCGGGTTTTAGTCTCCACCGTGCTGTTGATTTGCTGTGTGACATTTGGCAAGATGTGTCTACTGTGAGCTGTCTGTGGAATGACAGTGTGGAGTGGCCTTCCCCAGGTTCCACCACCACTCTTGCCTGGTCTCAGATGTTTCCCTGCCTTCTTTTCCTGCCTTCCTCCCAGTGCCCCCAAGCACTGTTTGGCTCAGAGGACCCAGGCTGCATGGCCCAGGTACCCATTCCCAACAGGGACTGCCAGCAATTCTTGCTTCCGGCCACAGCTCCTGCCACCTGAGTCAGGGCCTGCAGCAGCCCAGGGCGCCACGTGAAAATTTGGCCACACTGCTACAGGCCTCAGAGGTGAGAGCCCTTTCCTGCTGAGCAGGCTAAAGCCTAATCCCTTTACTCAGAGCCCATAGAATCCTCCCTCAGGGAAGGAGGTGGGGCACGAATTGGCTTATTCCCCTGAGCCAGAGAGAGGCGAGCTGGTGTGAGGACCCACGCATCCCTCCCTAGACAGCACGCTGGTTACTGGGCCTCACAATGGGCTCCAGAAACCCTAAGATTCAAGGATGCGAGACCCCTCACGGTCCTCCCCCCACCCCGGGTGAACTGCTGACAGGGCTGGACTGCCAGGTTCTTAAATTGACTTCATGATTAGCCCAGGTGGGGTGACTGACCCCAGGGATAACAGCTAAGGAGGACACAGTCAGAGGGGCCAAGAGAGCACACGCCACCCAGAAAATGCTTTCCCTTTGCCCCCTTTCTTTTGTCCTCTCCAGGGCGTACTAACCTCCCAGTAAAACTTGAGATCAGCAGAAGACTGATGCAAGACCGCTCATGGGGGAGCCTCAGACATTCACAGTAAAGATCACTGGGTCAGGAAGCTCTCCTGGGTTCTGCAAAAGTCCATGCTCTATATCCACCCATGTGTGTATGCACTCAAGAGTTGGTATCACCTGGTGGTTGGTCACACCTGTAATCCTAGCTACTCAGGAGGCAGAGATCAGGAGGATCATGGTTCGAAGACAGTCTGGGCAAATAGTTCTCGAGACCCCGTCTCAAACAACCCTTCACAAGAAAGGGCTGGTGGAGTGGCTCAAGGTGTAGGCCCTGAGATCAAGCCCAGTACTACAAAAAAAAAGAAAGAAAGAAAGAAAAGAAAAAAGAACAGCAGATGAGGCTAAACCACTAAACCACCAGGTTCCCGAAAGCCTGGCTCGTGGAGTGGGGTCTCATCTGTGGGTAACGGCCCCAGGGCCTAGGAGAGAGCTGGTGCCCGTGTAAGGTCATCTGAACCTGAGAGGTCCAGCCCTCAGCGTATCCCCTGATGGGGACCCAAAGACTTTTCCCGCCGCAAGAGACTCTCCCAAAGTGACAACTGGGTGTGGCTCAAACCTTGATGGATCTGCTCTGCCAGACATGATGGTAAGTATCCCACACTCAGTGTTTCATTACTGTTTGTGTACGGCTTGGGTCTGAAATGTCCCCGGAAGGCTCATATGCTGAAGTCTTGGTCCCCAGTGAAGCAGTGTTCAGATGTGGGGCTTTGAGGAAGTGATTCATCATGAGGGCTCTGACCTCATCAGTGGACGAATCCACTGACGGGTTCATAATCTCGTGGGCTATTGGGAGGTGAGGGAAACTGAGGAGGCAGGGCATAGCTAGAGGAAGTAGGTCACGGGGGTGTGTCTTGGGGGCTATGTCTTGTCCCCCAGCCCCTTCCCCTCTCTCTCTTTCCTTCCTGGCCACCACGGAGTATCATGTCTGCTCCACCATGGTCTCCCCACCATGATGGTCCCTCCACCATGATGATGGTCCACCCCGAAGTCACAGAGCCAAGTGACCATGAGCTACAATAAATCTTTCTTTCTTTAAGTGGATTTTCTCAGGCATTTTGCACAGCAATGGAGGAAGGCATTGCCCCTATGCCGCAGATGGGCTGCTGAGGTTGGCCAAACGGTAAGCAAGGGTCCCCCAAGCTCGAGCCTTTCCTGCTGCGCCAGGCAAAGCATGTGTGCCCGGGAGCCCCTGCAGGAGGGAGAGTGTGAGCTGGGCCCAGTGTGCCCTTGGTCCATCACCTGCTGCTCTGAGGCCACCAATGCTGTCCCTGAAGGATCTACCCTTGGGACTCCCCAGCTGGTGGCCCCAGTCAGCAGTTACACCAGCAGAAAGGGAACTTGTGCTCGAGTTAGACAATTTTCACAAATCTTGTTTTCTTCCCCTCAGGGAGCACAAGTGTGGTGCCCATTCTGTGCCATCTGTGCTTTAAAAAAATGCTGCCATTGGGCATGGCTCAAGTGTTTGCCTAACAAGTGTGAGGCCCTGAGTTCAAACCACTAAAAAAAAAAATGCTGCCATAAACTCCCGTGAACTGCAAATCGATATTTTCACCCATCTCCAAGTCACACACTGGGTGCCATTTCCTGCAAAGGGTCAGATTCATTCACATTCATTCAACAAACACTCAGCAAACATCTGTTACAGGCCGTGCACTGTGCTGAGCGTCTGCACCGACAACTGCTCAGTGGCCTCAAGAAAGACATTCTGCGAGATTAGAGGTTAGCCGTCACTTGTGGGGTGATCAGGGGTTAACTTCCTATCAGCATGGTGGAGGTGGTGGGAGGAAAAGAACTGGCAAAAAACTTAGGATCCTCTAGGCCATCCTAAGCGACTTTTAGGCCTCTTTCTCAGCATACAAGGCCACCCCCTCCCTGAAGCCTCCCTGGATGACCCAACCACATATCCACAGTCCCAGTCCCCAGGGTCAAGTCTCCTTGGGAGCTTTGCGGGCTCCTGTCCTCCACACCTGTTACCTGAGCTGCTACTCCTTGGAACCGAGGTCGCTCCTCACCTGTTCTTCCTGTCTCACCTACAGCCCTGACCCTGAAGCCCACAGCTTCCTCCTCAAGCCTCCCCTCAGTGGAGGCCCCAGGAGGACACAGCACATTCTGCTGGCTTGCAGTGTCCCAACTGTTGAAAATCAGCAGCTTTCCAAACTAAGTCACGAGTGATCATTTTCCAAGCTGTCCACTTGGAACTCTGCTCTCTCTGTATGTACATTTCGACTTAACATCGTTTAGTAAGTCAGCGGACTCCATATCGAAACCTAGATTTTCACCTTCTCTTGATACCTGGGAGGCCTGCACTGCTGGATCTTCACGTGACTTTGTTGGTTTGTTTTTTGTCAGTCTTGCTATGCAGTTCTGGCAGGCCTGGAGCTCTCGATCTTCCTCCCGAGCGCTGGGATTACAGATGTGGCCATTGTGCCGGGCCACATCTTCACTGAACGGGCTGGCAGCTGCCTCCCCGCTGGCCTCAGTCTCCCACCCCCACTGAGCTCACTGGCCACTCCCTCACTTGAGTACCTGCCTAGGGTGGGCACTGGGGCCTCTCTTCAAGCCTGTACTTCCTGTTAGACTCAGAGTCTCTCTCTTGCTAGGCAGGCGCTCCACCACTTGAACCACACCCCCAGCTCTTTTTTGCCTTAGTTATTTTCAGATAGAGTCTCAAATTTTTGTCCAGGGCTGTCCTCAGACCTCCACCATCCTACCTATGCTTCCTGTGTAAGCTAGGATGACAGACGTGAGCCACCATTCCCAGCTGGTTTATTGTGATGGGGGTCTCACTAACTTTTTGCCCAGACTGGCCTGGGAATTTTGGTTAAAAATCCTTCATATCTCTATCTCTTGAGTATCCGGGATTATAGATGTGAGCCACGGCATCTGGCCCTCCATGGGTACTTCAAACTCAACACATCTACAATTGAAATCACATCATTTTCTGTTGTCCCAAACCTCCCTCCATCCAGGATTCCCAGCCCAGGAAATGCATCCCAATCCAGCCAGGCACCGAAGGAAAAGGCCCGCGCTCTCTGTGACCCCCGTCTGCCCTATCCTACCTACAGTTCTTCACCCACCTGACGATTCTGCAAACCTCCCGCTGCACTGCCTCCCATAGCCACCATCATCCCTGGCCTGGACCCCAGCAGCTCATTCAGGATCTGCTGGAAACCCTTCCCGACCCTCTAAACTCTGCAGAATGCAATGTGATGATGTCACTTCTGGCTTAGACCCTTCCATGGCCTTCCTTTTTCGTTGGGGAAAAAAAACCCCAAACTTCTTGTAAGGGACTAGTACCAGGACTGGCCTCCCACCCCAGCCTCTTCCCATACACGTGCCTCTTCTCTCTCATTCCATATCACTAACCCCCAACACACACTTCTTCATTTTTGTCTTTTTTTTTTTTTTTGCTGTGGGTCCCAAGATAACCCACTATTTTGTTTTGGCAGCACTGGGGTTTGAACTCAGAGCCTTGCACTTGGTAGGCAGGTGCTTTACCACTTGAGCCACTCCACCATCTTTAGTGAACAGTTCAGTAGCATTAAGGACAATCACATGACTGTGTGATTGTCACCATCATCCAACTCCAGAATTCTTCATCTAGAAAGACTGAAAACGCTGTGTCCATCAAGCAATGAGGCGCTAGTCCTGTCCCCTCCCCCCCAACCACCCATCTGCTTGCTGGTCTGTGGACTGACGATTCTAGATACTTCAGATAAGTGGATCATTCGGTGCGTTCTTTCCGTGACAGGCTTGCTTCACTCCACCATGTCTTCCGGGCTCACCCACATTGCAGCCTGGGTCAGAATGGCCTTCCCTTTTTAAGGTTAAGTAATGTTCTACCGCGGATAAGCACCTCTCGCTTATCCACTCAACTCACTGTCTCTTGGCTGTTGAGAATGGTGCTGCTGTGACCATGGGGGTGCAAATATCTCCTTCAGCCCCTGCTTTCAGTGATTTCGAGTGCAGACCCAGAAGCTGCGTGGCTGGGGCACGTGCTAATTTACTTGAAGGTTTTGAGGAAACACCTCCTGTTTTTCACAGCAGTGTGCGAAGTTCCAGTTTCCCCACATCTTCACCAACACTCCTTACTTTCTGATTTTTTTTTTTTTTGAGATGAGTCTCACTATATGTTTCCCAGTTTGGACTCAAACTTAGGATCCTCCTGCCTTGCCTCCTGAGTAGCAGGGATTACAGTGTGCTCCAGCCTTTCCGCGCTGCTCAGAGAGGGGTCCATACGGCGTTGTTCTTGATTCCTGTCGTAACTTAAAGGAAAGCTAACACAATGTCCGGAGCCCTTGATGTCCTGCAAATGAAGGAGGAGGATGTCCTCAAATTCCTTGCAGCAGGAACCCACTTAGGTGGCACCAACCTTGATTTCCAGATGGAACAGTACATCTACAAAAGGAAAAGTGATGGTATCTACATCATAAATCTGAAGAGGACCTGGGAGAAGCTTCTGCTGGCAGCTCGAGCCATTGTTGCCATTGAGAACCCCGCTGATGTCAGTGTTATAGCCTCCAGGAATACTGGCCAGCGGGCAGTACTGAAGTTTGCCGCTGCCACTGGCGCCACCCCAATTGCTGGCCGTTTCACTCCAGGAACCTTCACTAACCAAATCCAGGTGGCCTTCCGTGAGCCATGTCTTCTGGTGGTGACTGATCCCAGGGCTGATCATCAGCCTCTCACAGAGGCATCTTACGTCAACTTGCCTACCATTGCTCTGTGTAACACAGATTCTCCTCTGCGCTATGTGGACATTGCCATCCCATGCAACAACAAGGGAGCTCACTCGGTGGGTCTAATGCGGTGGACGCGGGCCCGGGAAGTTCTGCACATGCGTGGAACTATCTCCTGTGAACATCCATGGGAGGTCATGCCTGATCTGTACTTCTACAGAGATCCTGAAGAGATTGAGAAGGAAGAACAGGCTGCCGCTGAAAAGGCTGTGACTAAGGAGGAATTTCAGGGTGAATGGACTGCACCAGCTCCTGAGTTCACTGCTACCCAGCCTGAGGTCGCAGACTGGTCAGAAGGTGTGCAAGTGCCTTCTGTGCCTATCCAGCAATTCCCTGCTGAAGACTGGAGTGCCCAACCAGCCACTGAAGACTGGTCTGCAGCTCCCACTGCTCAGGCAACTGAGTGGGTGGGGACAACCACTGAATGGTCTTAAGTTGTTGATCTGCCATCCCTTCAGCAAAATGGGAAAAAGTTGATGGAAAATAAAACATCAGTTTCTAAAAAAAACAGTGTGCTCCACCATGCTCAGCCCTGTTTTCTGAATTTTTTGTTAGTCACTATAACTAGTGGGTGTGAAATGGTAGCTGACTGTGGCTTTGCTGTGCATTTCCCTAATGATGCATGACATTTAGTGTCTTTTCACATGTATGTTGGCCATCTGAATATCTTACTTGGAGAAATGTCTATTCAAGCCGTTTGCTACTTTTGGATCAGGTTTTTTTTTTTTTTTTTTTGGTTGTTGTTCTTTCTGTGTTTTTTGTTTAAATTTTTGGTGGCACTGGAGTTTGAACTCAGGACCTCACACTTGTTAGGCAGTCACTCTACCCCTTGAGCCATGCCCCTATCTCTTCTTAGTTTTAGATTACTTTCAGATAGGGTCTGACACTTTTTTCCTGGGGCCAGCCTTGGGCTGTGATTCTCCTACCTCTACCTCCTGAGTAGCTGGATTACAGGAATGCACCACCATGCCTGGCCCTAGAAATTCTTTATAGGTTCTAGATATTATCTTCTGTCCATCTGACGTGTCTCCATCCATCCTTGAGCACTCTCTGAAACAAGATGTTTCAAGGGTTCCATCCCCCTGCCGCAGCCCTGGACCCAGTCATTTCTCGAAACAGCCCTGGTTCCTTCGGCGGAGAAAGGTCTGGGCTCCAGTTTTGCTCACTGCTCTTGGGGGCACGCTGGCTTCCAGGCACCGAGAGCCAGGGACCATGCGTGTGCACATTCACTTCTATTTATACCAGGTTTATAGATTAAAACCTTAAGCTCACATCAACACTTCCACCACCACAGGAGCCATTGTAACCTTTCCTTTTCCACATTTGCTATTTCGTCCTCTGACAGCAGGAAACCTGCCCACCTGTCCTCGCTGTGTTTACTTATTGCTGCATGGCCCATAGGTAGCTCATCTCCTGGCCGCTCTGGTGGCCACCCTCACTTGGTCACCTCCTTGCCCCACTCAATTCCCCTGCAACAAGAATTGGTGAAGGTGCAGAAGTCCCACAGGCTTTCACCTGAATCATTCCATCACTCAGGAAACAGGCAAGCACGGTGTTAGTTGAAGAAGTTTCTGGACTGTGGATAGCTTTATAATTGAGCTGAAAGCCTCAGGGACTTTCTTTGTTTGTTGGTAGTACTGGGGTTTGAACTCAGGGCCTCACATTTGCTAGGCCATCATTCTTCTACTTGAGCCAGTCCACCAGACCTGTTTTATGTTGGGTATTTTTTTTTTTTTCTGGTACTGGGGTTTGAACTCAGACCTACACCTTGAGCCACTCTACCAGACCCCCCTTCCCCTTTCAGTGATGGGTTTTCTTGAGATAGGGTCTCTTGAACTATTTGCCCGGGCTGGCCTTGAACCATGATCCTCCTGATCTCTGCCTCCTGAGTAGCTAGGATTATAGGTGTAAGCCACTGGTGCCTGGCCTTTTTTTTTGAGATAGGATCTTACTATGTACGCCAGGCTGGCTTTGAACTCGTGCTCTTCCTGCGTCAGCCTCCCAAGTGCTGGAATTACATCTGTGTATTACCTCGCCCAGTAGTACAGACCCTAGGGCTGTGACTTCCCCTACATTTCAGTATTCCTGGGCTGGCCCCTGGCTCAAAGATGCCCTGCAGGCCATTGAAACTGATCTGCACAAGCCCTGCACGTTGAGAGTGAGCTGCTGTGACTGGAGGCAGAGCTGCTGCCTGGGGCCCATCCGGCAGTTGAACCCTGAGCACAGACCCTGGATCTGGATGCTGGGGCCTTGGCCTCCCTCAGCCAGTTCCAGGGACCCGGCTAGGACTCTCTGAGGCATCAGGCTGCAAATCGGAGGAGACTCTACTTAAGCAGAAGCGCTTAGCTGAACACAACATCTGAACCCAGTGCACTCACCCCACCTTTTCCAAGAGTTTGCCTGCCACTGTGCCCCCAGACCACCTTTCCAGCTCCACAGGACACCAGGAGGGAGAAAGACGTCTGTGCAAAAGAGGCCCTGGCTCAGCCCACCACCGGGTCTCTCCAGCCCCTGCACCAGCCTGCCTGCCAGCCCTATGTCGCTTGCTATGAGCAGGGCCTTCCCGGGCATTTGGAAGAATCCCCAGCCTCAGGGCCTTCTAGGGTCACCCAGTCCCATCCAGGGCAGAGCACTGTAAACCTAGAACCAGGGAGGATAAGGATGATGAAAATCTAGGCAGAATGATTCCAGCAGGCAGGCCAGGCATTCCGGCAGGCTGCTAACCACATTCAGGTTAGAGGCCCTGAAACTTAAAAAGTTTGTCATTCTTTAAGAAAAAAATCACATCAAATCAGCTAAAATTAGGCACAGGACCTCAGAGGAGGTCCTGAAACATGAGCTTCCTTAGCACACTTGGTCGCCCCTCTCTCTCCTCCACCCCATGCTGCCTGGAGAGGCCAAGTCTGCACCTCAGGAATCTTCTGAGCAGGGCTGAAGACTCCATGCTCCACAGAGCAGGGAATTCTGGTCACCTCTTTCTCTGCTTCTGCAGCTCTTGAGACAGGTGTGTCTTCTTTACGCCTGTCTTGAGGAGAACGAGAACTTGGTAAGCACTAGCAGGACAGAGGGAAGGAAGGAGGGGAGGAAGGAATAAGATCGTTTACGGGAAAGAGATTTTGCGTTAATGCTGCATCAGGCCATTTGCACACACTACTGGGTTCTGATAATCCCAGTGCCGTGGTTTGGACAGGAAGTGTGCCACACGCGCTGAGGCTTGGGTCCTCTGTGCAGTGTTCAGAGGTGGGACCTTGGGAAGGACTGGATCGTGAGAGTGGTGACCTAACTAATGGCTGACTCCATCAGTGGAATTGCTGGCCTGTGGGGAGGCGATGGGAAGCATGGAAGGTGGAGCCCGATTGGGGGAGTGGGCGGCTGGGGGCTGGCTGCTTCCTCTCTCTGCTTCTCAGCTGTCACGTGCTCCTGCAGCAGACATGGGCTGAAACCTCTGAAGCCCAAATAAATCCCTCCTCCTTTAAGTCCGTTTGCTCAAATATTTTGTAAAAGAGGCTGAAAGCGACTAACCACTCAATAACCCATGCTCCCAGTTTACAGACAGGGAAACACTGAGGCCAAGGGAGGGGAAATGCTCGTGAGTTTCCTAGTTGGCAAGTGAAGGCATGTGGGTTTGACCCTGGCCTTCCAGCCTCCGTGCTCTTTTTGTTGTTTAGGCCATGGAGGGCTATGGGGAGGTATCAGACAGGAAGGGGGAACTGAGGAAGGCATGTCCTACCAGCGAGAGAGGACCCCACGTGAGAAGAGAGCTCCTGGGCTTGAGGGCAGATGGGGGAGCATGGAAGACTCACGTGGAAGAAGGGGCAGGGGAGGTGTGGGGTGCACACTCGACACAGAAGCAAGATGGTACGAACTCAAACATAAGCCAGGTGAGGACCTCCCTCCCTCTCTTAGAAAACCAGAACCTGTGGCTCTGTGGTGACCAGGTTGACCTGAGTCCAAATACTTTGGCCAAGGTTTCCTGAGTGGCTGCCATTTACATGATCGCGGGGCTAGGTGCTGGGGACCCCGGGGGAAATTGGATGAGATTCCTACCCTGAGGAGCCTAACTGCTGTGACACCCGGCAGAGGTGTCAGAAGCCACCCGAGCCACTGGAGGCCCAGCCAGAGGGCCACTTGTGTTCAGAAGAGTCCCAGCTGGTCATGCTGGAGGAGGGCAAAGTGGAAGGAGGCCTATGGCACTGGGAAATGAAGGTGAACCCTCAACAGTGCTGCCATGCTGGGCTCCCAGTTTCCCGGCAAGGCGCTCAACTTCATCAAGCAGACGTGTACGGCACTCTACAGTGTACAAAGTGTGTCTGTACATGTGGTCATCTCCAAGAGCAGGTGGGAAGGCGTGGTATCCCCTTCTGTCTTGCACAGGGCCGGGAGGACAGAAGGTTCACAGTTCATCTTTGCTGAGTTAACGTAGGGCCAGTTAACTCCTGCCTGCAGTCTCCCTGGGGCTCACAGGGTGGGGTGAAGACCTTGATTTAGGGGCCCAAGTCCTGGAAGAGAATAAGAAGCCTCCCCCTCCTGCCCACTTGCCAGGTAAAAATCAAACTAAAGCTCGCCCTAAACCACAAAATGAGAGTAGGAAATCTTACAGTGCTCTGAGTTTCCCATTATGACTGCAGTGACTTAAAAAACAGATCATTTCTCAAAAATGTCTCATTCAGGGTGTGTCCTGCTCCACTGGTGCCAAAGCACAAACTCAGCCTGCCCGGTGCTCCACCCTGGCCTGGGTTGGAGCTGCCACCACTTATGGACTCCACTCGTGGACTTTTAGGTACAAGGTCTCAGAGGTGCAGAAGACCCTGGCGGTGGGGTGGAATAGGACACCACCTCCTAACAGCCATGGCCATGGGACAGACCACTTAGCTCTTTGAGCAACGTGTTCCTGTAGGAATCACAGTAGCTGCTTCATGAGGACATGGACGCACCGCTGGGCAGGAGGGTGAATGAAGTCAGGTGTGCAAAGGGCCTAACTCAGGATTGGTGCTCAGTGGGTGACAGGGAGTACCTGCTGCCTCAGAGGTCACTAAAGGGAGCTGGTGGGGCCTTAGAATCTGTCACTGTGCAGAGCAGACCCCAGCAGTGCTGGAAGTGGGGCAGGAGCACGGTGGCAGGGCCCACTTCCTGTGGTCTTTTCCACCCTTGGCTTAGCTCAGGGGCTCAGCTTTAATTCTTGGCCTAGGTTCAGCCCTCAGTCCTTGGACCTGCCCCTCCCTCCTCGGGCCACCCTGGGGATTAGCCAGGAAGTGTACACAATGAGCTTATTGTTATGAGAATCCGACAAAAATAGCTCAGGACTGGAGCCTTGCATGGGTACCATGAGTGGGCTACATTTTTTTTAAGAGAGCCTTTTTTTCTGAGGGAAACTCAGACTCACAGAGGTACACTTGGGGTGGACCACCCAAAGGGAGACCCGGCCCCCAACCTGCCCTTGCTTGTTTTGACCAAGGCCCAGTGGGTCCTCTACCAGGTCCCTCCCCTGAACCAGCACCTGCCTCTCTCTGTTGGAGGACAGTCCCAGGGGGCCAGAACAACTCTTGTCTACACCCACCCAGAACAGGAAGTACCTGGACTTGTATGTCCTCGAAGGCTGGAGTGAGGAGTGGGAAGTACCCAAGCCCTCTTGTTCCCCACTGGGGCAAGTCTGAGGTGTGCAAGGCTCCCTGTGGCATGAGGCCAAAGCCACCTTTCCTGTGATTTTGTCCCATGTCACCCCCTCACTGGGCCTCTTTCTCTTTGCTTCCTTGGCACTTTTTCCTGTTCCTTCTCCGTTTCCCTCTTAGCTCCTAGTAAATGACTCAGTCAGCCTCAGGGGCTCCTGACCTAAAAACAGCCCCAACCACAGTCTAGAGAGAGAGAAAGCTGTCTGGCTTCTGGGAGGTGCCAGGTGCAGCCTGGGTGTCTGTGGCAGTGGGGGGGACAAAAAGGAAGGGGCCACGTTAGTCAGGGTTCCCCAGAGCAGTCTGCATAAACACACAGGGATTTTTATTATGAAGAACTGGTCCCATGATTACAGAGGCTGACACATCCAGACCCAGGAGTGCACAAGCCAGTCTGAGTGGGGGACAGAAGACCAAGGTCTCAGAAGCAAGAAAGGCAGGCAGAGAGAGCAAATGCATTCTGCTCAGCTTTCCAGCCCATCAGCCCACTGGCTGGCTGGGGCCACCACCCCGAGAGAGCATCTGTCTTCTCAGACACGCTCAGAAATAACATTCAGCCAGGCATCCGGACCTCACAGTCTGTCCAACGGACACAGACAGCTCCCCATCGCAGGACTTCGCTGGCTTTGCCCTTCTCTGCAGCCCTGGCATGGAGGTGCTGCCCGAGCACCCCCCTTCCACAGCTATAAAATCCAGAGTACCTGCTCCTTGGCAGGTGGGAGCCCTCTGAGGCAAGACTGGGCTTTCAGCAGCCCAGCTCAAATCCTTAGCTTCCTTCCCAGAACCCCCAGTTTGGGAGCCAGAGAAGAATAAACTGTGTTCTAGGAACTCCTCAACAGAGACAAAGGGGCTGAGTGGCAATAATGAACAGTGCTGATGGGAGTCAAGAGGGCGGGCGGGCACTCACACAGACAATAAACCGGTGGCTGCCGAGCACGTGCTGTGGCTGAGCCAGCAAGAGGTGAGAACCCCACCATCACCAGCTAGAAGTTGCTGGAAGGCAGCGTGGGATCACTAGGAGGAGGTAGCTATCAGCTGAGCATGGTGGTGCATGCCTGTAGTCCCAGCATTCAGAAGGCTGACACAGAAGGATCACAAGTTGGAGAACATAGCAAGTTCCAGGCCAGTCCGGGTACACAAACCAGACCCTGTTCCACACAAAAAGGATAGTCATCCAAGTGCGAGGCTCTGTGACCTTCCTGAACTTTCTCTAGCTTTTCCTAGCGAGGTGTTAGCTAGGAGCCAGTGGGGGTAGGTAAGGTTGCCTTACCTAGATAAAATACAGGATACCCGGTTAAAGTTGAATTCCAGATGAACAACAAATAACTTTTTAGTATAAAAGTCCCATAGATTATGCTAAAAACGTTTACTATATTGTGTATCGGAAATTCAAAGTTACCTGGGTGTCCTGTATTAATGAATTAACCTTTTGACAACTGTGCCAACCATACGAGGGCAGAAGCCCACATGGAAGAAACGCTTGGGAGATAAGGAGGTTTACCCTGACACCGCAGACTCTGGGGACACTGCTTCTGTTCCAGAAGGGCTGTCCTGGGAGACAGTTGGCACTCAGAGATGGAGTGTTGCTTCTGGAAACAGCAGTGGTATGGTCTGTTCAGAAGAGAATGGTGTGCCGGGAAGACAGCAGAGAACTGAGCTGTGAATCCGGCTTGCCACCCCAGGGTGCCTGGAGCCTCCAGCTCCCCACCTATTAATTGGGTGTTCTCCTCCATGACGCCCAGTGCTAACCCACAGAAGCTTGTCTGTGACCGTCCTTCCTCCCATTGTGTTTCTGCAGCTGCTGAGTCTCGCAAGATGGCCCTGAGTGTCTGGAAGGAGCCAAGGAGTGTCTGGTGAGGATGCAAGGACAGAGTTTCCTGCTGGCTCTCTTGCCTGGGGCACATGGGATGCGGGAACGGAGGAGTGAGGCAGAGTCCAGTGACCAAGCCCACTGAGTTCACCGTGTTGCTCAACCATGACCTTGCAAGGCTCTTGGCTGGGAGCACAGGCCCAGTGCTGGGGTGCAACCAAGGCCTCAGAAAACGAAGGCATTTGCTTAAGGCCAGTCCAGGACTCTGCTCACAAGACCCTAAGCCTAGAGCTACACTCCTGTAGTCCCAGCTATGAGCGGGGCAGAAGTAGGAGGATGGAGATCCAAGGCCAGCCCTGGCCAAAAGCTCAAGACCCTGTTTGAAAAAAAGGGCTGGGGGCGTGGCTCAAGTGGTAAAGCATGCACTTTACCACTTACTACCTAGCAAGCATGAGGTCCTAAATTCAAATCCCAGTACCATCAAAAACAAAAGAAAAAACGACTCTAATCCTCTCATACGTTGTGTTAGGCACCCCTTGAACTCCACAATAACCCAGCATGGATGGCCTGGCCACTATTACTTCATTGATCCACTGTGACAATGGAAAATCAGAGATGTCTGCAGCAGGTGAGTGGCAGAGCCAAAAGCCCAGCCCCCACCTGCACATTTGCTCACCCTCCTGTCCCCTGTCTGTAATGCCCAGCTCTCTGGTGCCCATTGCCCCACCCTGCAGGTCATCTACAGTGTACAAAGCTGCCCACCTTGCACTATGTCACCCAGCTATGACTCCAGCCCTGCCCAGGGGCACCTATGCCCCTTGGGCAATTTCGCTGGGGAAGCCAGAAGACTCACCCATGGGCAAAGGGCTCCTTGCAAAATGCCAGACTGGTCCAAGCAAACAGAAACAGGCCCCGAGCCAACTCAGCTGCAGCAGGGAGGATCCGGGGAGTTAAGGCCTCCCAGACTGCAACAGTCACTCTTTCATTCGCTCCTGGCCAGCGAGCTCTAGCCACTTCTCTACGCCTGTGAGAAGTGCCTCATTCCTGTGGGCCCCAGACTGCCGTTAGGCTAGATGTGCGCTCCTTTGGCTTCTCCTGGTTCCCACGGAGCCCCCAATCTATTTGTGCCTGCTCTAAAGGGTCCCAGCTGAGGACTTCGTTTCTCTTTAGCGCTCAGGGACCCAGATTCCCAGAGAGGAGATGCTTGGGGCAAAAATCCTGGCTCAGCCTGGAGGCCACAGGACTTTGACTCCAAACACCTGAACCCAAGTCCCATCTCTGTTACCTTTGAGCCGTGTGCCGGATAGGACTGTCACGTCCAGTTGCACAGGTTGTACACTACCTGGCTATTCAAAATGGGGTCCAGAGCCCAGCGGCGTGTGTGTCACATGGGGGCTTTTTAGAAATACAGAATCTTGTGCCCTGGCCAGAGCAACTGAACCAGTGTCTGTTTGAACAAGATCTCCAGGTAAGTCACACGTGCTAGGGAACACCATCCACACAGGCCACCGTGTGAGTGGCACCCTGTAATGTGCTGTCCTTGCTTGAGAAAATCACTTCTCCTCTTCGGATCTCATTTTCCTTCCTGCCAAATGGAGATAATGATTTTTGTCCCCCAGGGCTGCTTCATTGTGTCACTTAAATAAGGAGTAGGTGTACAGAGGCCATGGACGGGCCGACCACCGACAAGGTTGCTGCCCCTGGGGATGGGAGGGGAGCTCGGGACTTATGGGAAAAACACAATCCTAAGATTTTGGATCTGGAAAGGATTTTAGGGAATCCCCTGCTCAAACAGATATCCAATTTTCACTCAACAATTTTACAGATGACGAAGTCAAAGCAAGACAGAGGAAGGGTAAGTGGGCTAAGTGGGATTGGAGTCCTGGCCTTGTTCCACCTCACCACCCCCCGTAAGCCAGGCGGCCTTGTAAAGCTGTTCTTGCAACTTATCTGTCTGTACCTTGTCTTCAGCAGCTTGTGGGATTAGACTAAAGGGAACTTGGGCACAGTTCACATCTTCCTTAAAAAAAGAATTACCAAAGTGGGGCCAGGGGTGGTGATGCATGCCAGTTATCCCAGCTACTTGGAGGTGTAGGTAGGAGGATCTCGGTCCAAGGCTGGCCCCAAGCAAAAAGCATGAGACCCCATCTGAAAAAAATAACTAAAACAAAAAGGATTGGGGGTATGCTAGGCCAAGTGGTAGAGCATTTGCCCAGCAAGTGTGGGGCCCTGAGTCAAACCCCAGTACCACCAAAAACTCAACCAATCAACTTAAATAAATACATCTCTTTCTCAGGCTTAAACAGGGGCGTTCAGGAAACAGAAGTCTCCTCGGAAAGGAGCATGTCACGCGTGCTTTCTAAGTGTGTATGGTGGGGCTGGGTGCTGTGCTGGGTCCTGGGGTACAAGACACCATCCCCGTCCTGACACTGTTCCCTGAGTGGGAAGCCCACCGACTGTAGGTCTTATAGAGGCGTGTGGAGAAGGATGAGACATGGCTGGGTAAAGTGCTGGTGGAAGATTCTAGAAGATGCTGGATTGGTAATGCTAACAGGCAGGTAGGATTTAGACAGAGAAAAACAGAGATCAGTTTGCACAGACCTGGAAGTCTGGCCTGGGGGTGGGTGTGGCTCAAGTGCCTGCCTAGCAAGCATGAGGTCCTGAGTTCAAATCCCAGTGCCACCAAAAACAAAATTAAAAAGCTGAAAGTCTGCACAGGTGAGGGGCAGGAGACCGGGTGAGAGCAGGCTCAGCAAACTTCTCCTGCAGAAGTCTAAAGTGTTTTTTGACTTTGCAGGTCCTAAATTCTCTGTTCCAACTACTCAACTGTACCCTGTAGTGTGAAGCAGAGGTGGGTAATGAGTAAACAAACAAATGAACTGTGTTCCATACACTTTCGTTTACAGAAAAATTGAATTTTGATTATTTTCATGTGTCACGAAATAGTATTCCTTGTGTGTGTGTGTATGCTGGGTTTCGAACCCAGGGCCTTGCACATGACAGGCAAGCACTCTACCACTTGAGCCACATCTCCAGCCCTTTATTTTGTTTTTGAGATAAGGTTTCACTGCTATCTTTGCTGGGACTGGCCTCAAACTCATCCTCCTGCCTCCCAAGTAGCTGGGATTACAGGTGTGCACCACTGTGCCTCACTGGAATATTATTCCGTTTTTTATTTCTGCTGATTTACAACCATTTAAAATTATAGGAGCTGGGCGTCAGTGGCTCACACCTGTAATCCTAGCAGAGATCAGGAGGCAGAGATCAGGAAGAGCACAGTTCGAAGCCAGACCGAGCAAATAGTTCCAGAGGTCCTATCTCGAAAAACCCTTCACAAAAAGGGGCTGGTGGAGTGGCTCAGGGTGAAAGCCCCGAGTTCAAACCCCAGCACCACAATAATAAATAAAATAAAATTATAGGAATCAAGATGGTATACACCTGTAAATCCCAGCACTCAGGAAGCTGAGGCAGGAGGATCACAAGTTCAAAGCCAACCTGGGATACCTAGCAAGAAATTGTCACTAAAACAAAAAATCAGCCTTCGCTGTTGGGCTGGATAAAGACACGTGGTGGGCTGCATTGAGTTTGGGGAGCACAGTTTGCCCATTTCTGATCTAGGGGTGAGATAAAAGTTGGGGCTGGGGACAGGCTGAAGAATCTAGTCCTTTTCCAGAACCAAGCCAGGTGCTTAGCTATCCCTAGACTGGACCCCTCTTCCAAGACCCTTTCCAAGACACCAGGAAGAGGACCCCTGATGACTGTGCCTTTTATTGAAAGGGAAGGACCAAGAGAGGAGAGGGATGAGGGGTGACACCGAGAGGCCATCGGTGGGCTTTCGAGATTCCTAAGGAAATCCAAGCGAGCTGTCAAGTAGGTCTTTAAATACTTGAATGTGTAGCTGAGCACTGAAGGTGGAGGCAGTGTTTTAAGCTGGGAATAGACAGGTCCGTTTAGCACGGGCTGAGGGTACAGGGCCATGAGGCCAAGGGGGAAGCCCTGAGCCACTCCTCCCCTTCTGAGGGGCAGGTGGAAGAGACAGGAGAACCTGAGAGGCAGGAGAACACAAGGAAGCTGGGAGGAAGGAGGCCCTTCAGAACGGAGGCCACTGTGCTCTACTGGGCTGAGACCAGGAAAGTGTTTGAGGATCTGATAAAAAAACACAGCACTCTGGTGGCCTCACCAAGAGCAGCTTCAATGGAGAGGTCAGAGAACGACCTTAACAGTCAGTTAACAGCCATGTCCTAACCTTTGCAGAATGGTTGAAGCTAAGCCATTCAGGATGGCTGGGGGATTGAACTAAACCCAACAAACTTCTAACGAGTGCCTACTGCGTCCCAGACACAGTGCCGGACTCCGAGGATGCGAAGGTGGGAGACAAGCCCAAATCACCAACTTCTGCACGGGACAGGCAGAAATAACCTGTGGTGTAGACCATAGCGGTTGGCGGGGGTGGTTTGCAGACATGAAATCTGCTTGGGGATCAGGAGAGCAACAGGAGAAAGGATTTCAAAAAGACAAAGGCGTGAAAGGAAAGGGAGAATTTGGAGACTAGCAAGTGGTCAGAGGTGGCTTGATGGGTGATGACAGGCTGCAGGATATGTCTGGGGTTGCATCAGCTGCCCACCTTGGAACAGCCTGTGCACCTTGCCACAGAGTGAAGTTTTTACACAGGGAGAATATTTAAAAGGAGCTAGCACTGGTCTACCTGCCATGTGCTGGCTACCAAACTCACTACTCCAAATGCTTTCCAATGTGAGTGCTGAAGTATAAGACAGACCTGAGTTCAAATCCCGTTTCTGCAAGGTGTAATTGCTCTGTGGCCTGGGGTCCTATAACCTGGCTAAGTTTCAGTTTCATCCTGTAAAATGGGGGAAATTCTTCTCATATAGAAGTTTAAATGAAGCTGGGTACTGGTGGCTCACCACTGTAATCCTAGCTACTCCAGAGGCAGAGATCAGGAGGATTGCAGTTCAAAGCCAGCCTGGGCAAATAGTTTGCAAGACCCTATCTTGAAAACACCCATCACAAAAAAGAGCTGGTGGAGTGGCTCAAGTGGTAGAGCACCTGTCTAAGCAAGTATGAGGCTCTGAGTTCAAGTCCCAGTGCTGCCAAAACAAAATAGTGGGTTTTCTTGGGACCCACGGCAGAACTGCGTGCTTCGGTGAGAAAGGGGATCCATGGTGGCAGGGGGAGCTGCAGGGCTGAGCAGGGGGATTCTGTGGATGAGGTGAGGGGGTCAGGGGAGCTGGGTGAAGAGCAAGGCCCAGGTGTGCAGAACGGCTCCCAGGCCTCCGCTGGGCAGTGGCGCTCTTCGCTGGTGACATGGGGGGTGTGGGTTTGGGAAGAACGTATTATGTTGGATAAATTGAGTTGAGGAGTACGCAGGATGCCAGATGGGGACGGCCGCAGGGAGCTGCGAACAGAGATGAGAAACTCCGAGAAGGAAGGGCAGCTGATCAGGACTGTCCCCGGGCAGCAGGCAAAGCTGGCGCCGAGCAGAACATTCAGGTCCAGATGCTATCTGAGCAGAGGGGACCTGGGAAGGGCCCTGCCACTCAGGTTTTTAGATCAGCTGGGAATATTGAAAGGCATAGTTCACACAGACGGTGTTAATTCGCCAGAATAGCAAGCTTTATTTCTTTTGATTGAGACTTGGAGATTCAGAGCTAGCAGGGCTCGGCATCTTGTAGGGTCAGGCCTGAGACTAAGCAGGGAGGCAAGGACGCTCCTCTGGAGGGCAGAATGCCAACTAATACAGGCAGCACTGAGAAGACAGTCATCAGCGGACTCACAGTCCAACCCTCGATCCCCGAGGTTCTGATGGAAACGGCTGGGGGAGGATAACCAGCTGCCAAGGTGATGCAGAAGTGGCCCAGATGGTAATCGGAGGACAAATGTCTTCCCCGTCCCCACAGGGATGTTTCTTCACCATGAGATTGGCGTGTGACACTAGCCTTTCCAGGTACATAAGGCAGATACAAATCCCCACTTGATAGAGGAGAAAAATGAGTTTCATGGCAGGCACCGGTGGCTCACGTCCATAAGCCTAACTACTTAGAGGCTGAGATCGGAGGATTGTGGTTCGAGGCCAGCCAGGGCAAATACTTTTTAAGACCCCCCATCTCCAAACTAACCAGAGCAAAATGGACTGGGGGTGTGGCTCAAGTGAGTGCCTGCTTTGTTTTGCAATCGGGAAGCCATGAGTTCAAACCCCAGTACTTAAAAAAATAATAATAATAAAAGTCTCTAAGAGGTGAAGCAACTCAGGCCACACCATGCTAACAGGCACAGGAAGCAGGTGAACCCCAGGATTCCCAGCAGGCCATCTTTGGGTGCCCAGGCAGGAGCACTGCAGCCAGGCCAAGGGAATACATCCCACTGGGGTGGGCATGGGGAGCAAGGACCCTCACTTCAGGTTCAAGTTGCTAGCTTTGCAGAGTGTAAAACGACTGCCCACGCCCCAGAGTTAATAAACAGAGTTAACACCCCATCAAATACCACGGACTTTCACTGTGGCATCCGACGTGCCTAGACTGAAAGTAGCCGACAGGATCCGGCCCGCAAGGAAAATGGATCACGCGCCTGCCTTCGCGCTTCCAAAAGAGAAAAACCCAGCGCAGGGGGAGAAAGCGCCGGCAGCGGCTCTGCGGCCCGGGGCTGCGCGTGGGTAGTGAAGTCTTTCCCCAAGTGCGGAACCGCGCTGGATTTAAACAGCACGCGTGTGCTGCCCCGCACTTTCTCCTGCAGACGAGGGGCGGAGGGATGCAGCGCGGGGGATGCAGTCAGGAATTCAGATGCTACTTATTGTATTGCCTTTGATCAGTCAATGATTTTCCAATTGCCCACGTAGATAAAGATCTTCCGCGCTCGCAGCTCCAGCTGGTTGACCTTGTCAGTTCTGCCGTTCAGTCTGGAAATTGGTCCCAGAGAGAGAAGGGTATTTTTGTTAAGGGGCTGTTTAGCCGAATGGGCTTTCTCTTCTCCCAGCAGAGGCAATCGGTTTACCAAAGATAAATAAATAAATAAATAAATAAATAAATAAATAAATAAATAAAAACCTGCCCCCAAACCAAAAAACGATTGTCTTATGTCTTCCATATTTTTTTCAAAACTGAAAAGGAAGTCCAGGAAGTTGGTTTGCCCCAGCATACACATGCACACTCACGTACACACGCACACAAGCACGTGCACACGTGCACACATGCACAGGTGCGCACACAGTCACACGCACACGTGCGCCGTGCACACGCACTCACTCCCGCAGCAGCAAGCGGCCCCTCCTGCGGCTGAGCTGCTGTCTTGGCAGGCAGCGGGTCCGAGGGGGCGGCTGCTGGGTCTGAGCCTGGAAGCTGAGCGGGATCTAGGTTGTGCCAGCTCTGGAGGCCCCATGGCGATGCCAGTGCGCGGAGCAGGAGCAGTGGCAGCTTCCCCTCGGTTGGGAGCCTGGGAGGCAGCCAGGCCTCCGGGACACCTTCCCAGAGGGAGAGCGAGGGTGTGGCCTCAGGGCTGCCCGTCAGTGGGAGGAGGGAGAGCTCCGCTCGGATAAGGGGCCTCCATGTCTCCCCTGGTCCGGGCCTGCTGGCCGGACAGTGCCACTGCTCCCCATTGTCTTGGATCAGGCCCAGCAGATGCTGCGGGAGGCTGGGGTTTCATTGTCAAGCCTCGTCATTGCTGGCTCCTTCACAGCCACAAGACACCAAGAAAGCCAGCGAGATGGAGGCCATCCAGCCCCTTGCAGGCTCACCCTGCAAAGAGCAAGGAGCTGCAGGCCCCCTTCATGCCAGCCAGGGCTGGCTGTGGGTTTTAATAGAGCTGCCAGCGCTCCGGAACCCCAAGTTCTTTTCCACGGCTGCTGTGCTTCCTGACCAGGACAGCAGAGGGCGCTGGCTTCCCTGCAGCACAGCCTGGGCCACCGGCCCACACATCTGGAAATGGGCTCTACCACTCTTACGAAACACCCGCCCGGGATCTGTCTGTGTGAGATGTGTTGGCACCGAGCGAGCACGCACACATCAAGAATTCCACTTTCTCATGAGTTAGAGTTCCCCCTCAAGAGCACTTGTGGAATGTGGGGAATTTGCCTTGCCAAGACGGCCAGCCCATCCCAGCCTTCGACTTGACTGGCCTGGATGGAATGAGTGGATGGACGCCTTTGCCCTCTCCTCCCACATGGAGGAGGAGACCTCCCAGATCTGTTCCCCAGGGGAAGAAAACTTAAAAAAAAAAAAAAAAAAAAAAAGCTCAGTGCTGACCTTATGGACCTGATGAAAGTAAATGCACCATATTTCTAGGTCCTCAAGAAACAAGATGTAATTCCAAGAAAGCACTTTCCTAAATGACAAGTGATTAGAAATGCCAACGTGGGGATGGAGAGGAGAAACTGGATGGCGGAGGGCAGGGCTGGAGCCAACCCAGAGCCCTGGTTGCTATTCTGAGACGGCTCCCAGACTTCCGAAAGCTGTATGCATTTAAATGTCCACATTTTCCGCAGAAGCCAGCAATCTGCACTTCTCTTGGCCAAACAACACATCAGTCTAATATGGTGTGGGAGAAATATGTTACATTCTTTTATGAACAGAATGTTAACATCGCCCAGAATCAATATTTATATCCGAGAACACAATGAACTGGTCATTTCTTACTGCATGGGTTTAAGGCAGGGATATTGGGAGGGAGCAGAGAGGTCTCTCCCAACCCAGAAAGACAAAGTGAGGGCCAGGCATTCCCAAGGGTTTCTGCCTGGGACACAAGTTTGGTCCCTTCCTGCTCCTGCAGGCCTCAGTCTCTTGGGATGGTGGGAGGAAGGCAGAAGCAGCAAGCAGGGCAGGAATGGGTGGCAGTGTTCAGGTGTGAGATGAATCCTGCTGGAGGTCAGTGGCTTCCTGTTAGAGAGGGAAGGAGGTCACGGCTGCATCCTGGCCTTCCTACGGCATACCAAAGAGGGTACGACTTTACACAGGTATTTGGATGCGTGTCATCTGGGATCTGACAAACAAGGTCTAGGGGGAGATGACACTTTTCCTCTCACACTGGCAATATTTATTTGGCCAGGCACTTATGATCAGTTCATAGCCACTGTGAGAGAGGTGAAGGCTGAGGTCTCCCTGCCTCTGAATGCCATATACCCTTTTTGGAAAACTCCATCCAGCCCTCACTTTGTTCCTGAATGCTGTTTTTCACCTTTTTTTCTTTTTTTTGCCTTCAAAAGTTTCTGGGCCTCCTGCAACCTGGAGCCCGCTGCTTGCCCCTTGCATATAAAATCTTCACCTAACTACAGAAATCCAAACCAAAACCTTTCCCAGAAGATAGAACATTTGCCTACAGCTGAGCGTCCAAAGATGTGAGCCTCCTCTGTCACTGTAGATTCAGATGGGCCTTGCTTTGGAGAGCAAATGGCCCACTTCATTTTCAAATGAGGTGAAGGTGACCGCTTGCAACAGTAGCACTTGCCTCTCTTTAAATGCGTGGAGTTCATTACAGCAAGTCCTGTAGAACTGTCTTTACGGTCTTAATAGGCATGGTCTTTGGAAAAGATCTTTTGGCTTATGTAGAAGAAGATCAAGACATGATTAATCTTGGCCCCGTTTTGCTATGGGTCAAGTCTCAGGCTGCAGTGTATTTTCCGTAAGCTATACCTCCTTTCTGCATGGTGTTAGTTGCTGCAGCCTTCTTGGTCTGTCCTGTTATTTTCATCCAGTTCTGAGAGACAGCCAGCAAATAACCCAATCACATTTGCTACAAAATCGGCCAAGATAAACGGATATTATTTCACTGGAAGGAATGTCTAGCATGTTCTTTATACACGTAAAGCCCTCCCCGCGTCCCCTTGCAGAATCTCACCCAGGAAAAGTAAAAACTTTGAAAATGTAGCGATGGCCACCCTATTTAAGTCAGCAGGTCCAGATCTGGTTGTCAAAGGCATGATGAAAGGCTAGTTAAGGCTGTAGTACTGCAAAAAGACAAAACAGTGAAATTTTTACTCAATAGATGTTGGTGGGTTCTGAGGGTCTGACTTTGCCTAAGATTTCTTGGAAGGCCTCCATAAATGTCATCCCACGCCCAGGCCTACCTTTAAGCTCTAGATCATCAATAGAAATGCTTATTTAACACCTAGGACCCTGCATCTCAAATGAGCATGTCACAAGGCCCAGATTCCAGACACTCCCACCTATCACAGCCTGCCCCTCCTCCTGGCTCCCAGCTCAGTGAGTGCTCCCCCTCTCTCCCACCTCTAGCCCATCCTTCATCTTGTTCATTCTGTCACAGACAGCTTTACTCTGTCTCTCCCCCTCTCCACTCCATCCCTTCATTCTCCACTGCCTCAGCCTTAGTCCAAGCCACCACAGTCCCTAGTGGGGTCTCAGGCACAGCCACTACTTACCTCCTGACTTCAATGCCTGCTTCCTACCACCTACTCTTCACAGAGTAGCCAGAAGAATCCTTTTTCTTATTTTTTGGTGCTGGGGATGGAACCCAGGCCCCAGGGTGTGCTAAGCAAAGCTTTACCACAGAGCCACATACTCAGCCTCCTGGAAAACTTTTTTTTGTAGTACTGGGGTTTGAACTCAGGGCCTCATACTTGCTAGGCGGGTGCTCTACCCCTTGAGCCACTCCACTAGCCATGGTTTGTGTTGAGTTTTTTCAAGATAGGGTCATGCAAACTATTTGCCAGGGACTGGCCTCGAACCTCAATCCTCCTCATCTCTGCCTCCTGAGTAACTAGGATTACAGGCGTGAGCCACCGGGGCTGGGAGATTATTTTAGAACCACAAATTAAGTTATATCACTCTCCTGTTTGAACCTTTCAAGGATTCCCCCTGCACTTAGAGGACTACCCCACCTCCTTAGGATGGTCCACATGACCTGGCATGGCCTCACTCCACCCACCTCTTGTCACTCTTCCTTGACTTCTCTTTCTGCTCATTTTCTTTCTGTTCCTCTCAGGCATCAACAGAAGCTGGCCTTCGTGTCCTCTCCCAGGCTCTTTTCCTTTTCTTTTTCTGGGTGTTTCTCAAGAACCATCGCTATGTGTGGCATCCTCTACCAGGTCCTTCCTAAGGTGCAACAATAGTCCCCTGTTCCTGTGCTCCTGCACTGGATCCCCTGCAGTGACAGTATCAAATCTACTTGACTATTTAATCAAGTCTCTTCCACTAGCTAGTAGGGCCAGGAAAGCAAGAATAACTGTTCTGCTGTGTTCTCAGGGCCTGCCACAAAGGGGGAGAAATCCTAACTGAAGAAATCAATGAAACCAGACTCGGTAAGAAGAGCTGCCCAAAGCTTTTATGCTGTCTTCCCTTGAACCTTACCGGAAGTTCCTCCTTGAGTAATTTCTTACTGAGAGTTGAGAGAAAACAAATGCCAAACTTTTCTCCAATCTGCTCCCTCCCTCCACCGCCACCACAGGCTCCTCTTGCCTCTGGTCCTATTTTACCAGTCTCCTAATTAACCAAGCTATCTCCACAGTGCCTTGAATTCAGGAGTCCCCAGCACCAAAGACCACAAACAAGGATAAGGGAACAATGACATCCTGGTTTTCCCAAACCTCTGATGGAAAAGTTGCGTTTCCTTTGATTATAAATGCTGGCAACACCCCAGAAGCACTGGCAGGACTTCAGATTTTGCCACCAATAGAATTATAAATTCTTTCTCTCTTGCAGCCCTGGGGATAGAACCCAGGGCTTGTGCATGCCAGCAAGCGCTCTACCGATGAGCTTTATCCCCAGCCTGTTCTTTTTTTTTTCTTTTCCAGTGATCATAGATATTTTCATACCACATTATAGCAAATGTTACAATATCATTTATGATCATTATGACTTTAAAATTATGGGCATTATTAGAACTGTAGCTAGAGATGTTATTTTATGCTTTATTAGGAAACACAAATATATCTATGTAACATATTTTAAATATTTTCCATAGTTATATTTACTATAGTAGCTTTCCAGTTACTCTGTGTTTTATTTAGGTACTTAAAACATTCTTAGAGGGGCCCATAGGCCTTGCTAGATTGCCAAAGGGGGTTCACGGCAGAAAAAAAACATTAAGAACTTCTGGGCTAATTTTTCCTCGTGGCATGTGCCTGCTTTGCAAACAGCCTGATCCCTTTTCCTCTACTGCAAAATGAAGCAAAATCCCTTAGCGTGGTGTTGAAGGCCCATTTACAATTTTCAAGACACCTCGCTGTCTGTTTGGTTTTTGTTGTATTAGTTTATTTTTATTTATTGCATAGTTGCATGACTCGCGCATGCTAGGCAAGTGCTCTACCACTAAGCCACTCAGCCCTAGTCCTAGCTGCTCTGAAAGAACTTGTTCTAGGGCCACCTCAAAATGTTATCTTGGTAAAGTTCTCTTTCACCTCCCCCAAGCATAACCACTGGATCCTGCCTTGGAATTTTCTAGAACACTTTGCTCACAGCTGTTTGGTCACTTATCAGGCCCTGTTGTAGTTAGCTTTCAGATCTTTTCTGTGGTTGTTTTATTGTGAGCTACCCGAGGGGAGGGACTCCTTCAGCTTCCCACTCAAACACATGGTAAGTACTGGAAGTGTTCTGATGAATGACTCTATCTGAAATAGTCATTCTCCTGAGAGATAAGTAAAATCAATAATGACCACATTAGTCTGTCCTTAAAAATAAGAACTTCTTTTGAAAAATATAAGTATGTGCTCTTAAAAATTTTTGCCATCTTCACCCAGGCACCGGTGGCTCATACCTATAATCCTAGCTACTTGGGGGGGCTGAGATTGGGAGGACTGAGGTTCGAGGCCAGTCTGGGGAAATAGCTCTCAAGACCCCATCTTGAAAATAACCAGAGCAAAATGCACTGGAGATGTGGCTCAAGTGGTAGAGCGCCTGCCTTGCAAGTGGAAATCCCTGAGTTCAAACTCCAGTCCTGCCAAAGGGAAAAAAAAAACAACTACCTGCCCCAAGAAAAATAGGTCATCAACTCACATTCCACTGCCTGAGGAGGCAGAAGCATGGCGTGACGCCTCATTTGCCGATAAACCTCTTGGGGTATCTGGTGAGACTTCTCCCTCACTCTCATCTGAATGATGCCAAGTGCAGTTTTGGCTGGTTTCTCTGAGCAGTCACTTCCCTTACTTACCCCAGGGTTTTCTACCCATTGGGTTATATGGCAGGAATCTTATATTCGACAATATGCAGCTGTCTTTGGCAAATCTTAAACAGATGCAAATGCAATGTTTTAAAATTTCCTTTCCTCAGGAGCTTGAAGAATGAAAAAGCCCATTCCTTAATTTCATAGTTCAACGAGCAGCTTGAGTAACTGGGGCTACGTGCTCGCTCACACTGAGCACGGGAGGAGATCTAGAAAATGCTGACCTGAAGTTAGACTTGCAGGCAGTCACAGACTTTCAAAAGCTGAAAGGAATTTTCTAACTGATAGCAGAGAAATTTAAGTCTGTTACCCAGGGCTAATCTGCTGTGGAAATCTCAAATTTAACCAGTCCAAAACAGTTGTTTTTGAGTCAGTCTTGCTTATGTAGCCCAGGCTGGCCTGGAACTTGCCATTCTCCTGCCTCTGCCTCTGAGCACTGAGATTACAGGCCTGTACCACTATGTCTGGCCTAAACAGCATTCTTCATCTTTACTCCATGATGTTCTGCCCGTAAATCTATGCCATCTCAGGCAATGGTACCTCTATCCTCTACCTAGTTGCTCAAGTCTGTCCTTCCTTCCTTCTCTCCCTCCCTCCCTCCCTCCTTTGTCTCCTTCCTGCGGTGCTGAGGCTCAAACCCAGGCCTCTAGCTGAGCCATATCCCCAGCTGGACTCCTCTATTCTTGCTCACGCTCCATGTCCAATGCCCCAGCAACTTCTGTCCACTGCACTTATTTTTATGGTGCAGGGGACTGAATCCAGGGCCTCACACATGCTAGGCAAGCAACTTACCACTAAGCTATACTCCCAGGCCCCTCAAGAGTTTTTAAGCGGAAGACATTTAGAATAGTGTGTCACAGAGTGGCTCAAATGGTAGAGTGCCTGCCTAGCAAGCCTAGCCAGTCTGAGGCCCTGAGTTCAAACTCCAGTGCTGCCAAAACCAAAAACAAAATAAAGTACCTTCTGATTCATCTGCTCCTTTCCACACTGTCACCAGTTTAGGCTAAGCTGTTGTCATTTGTCACTGGACTCCTGTGTCAGCCTTCTCACTAGTCTCCAATTCTTCTCTTGCCTCCCTGCAATTCTCTACACAGCAGTGAGGGACTCTTTAAAAAAAGTACAAATGCCATCTGGTCACGGGCTTGTGTAGAGCTCTCTTCCCAGTACAAGGTCAGCAGATGCCTGTGGTTCACACCTGTAATCCTAGCTATGTGGAAGCAGAGATCAGGAGGATCATGGTTTGAGACCAACCCTGGGCAAATAGTTCTTGAAACCCTATCTTGAAATTACCCAACACAAAAAAGGGCTGGTGGAGTGGCTCAAGTGGTAGAATGCTTGCCTAGCAAGCAGGAGGCCCTGAGTTCAAACCCCAGTATATCAAAAAAAAAAAAAAAAAAGCTCAGCTTTTCAGCTCACCTTACAAGGCTCCCCACAATTTCATTGTTGCTCCCTTGCAACTCCAAAACTCCATCTCTCATTGGCTGTCTCAGCCTTGCTAGCTTTGCCTCTTCCTAGGAATCCCAGCGTCCTTTCCTGCCTTGGGACTGTGGACTTCTTGTCCCTCAGCCTTCAGGGGACTGGCTCCTTTTAACCAATCTGTCCTTTCTCCAAGAGTTTTCCAGCAGGACCTTTGCTCTACCTTCATTCAGATCATCTCTTCTCATCTGGGCAAGTAGCTGAGTAAGTCTGTTAAGCCACTGTTTGTAGACTCTTCCCCCCCCTCCCCCAGTCTATCAGCTCCTAGAACAGCTCCTGATACAGAAAGTCATTCAACAAACATTGTTGAATGACTGGTCTAATTCCAGTTTTCAGAACCAGTACACCATACTGTGGCTGTGGGCTCACAGCCGGCAGTCGCATTAACTATCTGTGGAATGTGCAGTCAGAACTGCCTGGGTGTAAATTCCTTCCCAACTCGTTTCTAGTTGTATAACTACGCAAGTTACTCATCAGCCTTCTGTTTACTTACCTGTAAAATGGACATAGCAGTCCTACTCTGCAATGTGTTGTAGGAATTCAATGACATCATTCATATAAAAAGTAGAGCAGAATGCTTGGCTTGTAATATGGTTATTTTTCTTTTCCCTGAGTCTTTCATAAATTATATTTAAGTGTCTTTTACTCTGTGACAGACACTATTCTAAGTGTCTTACATGGATTAACTACTTCAGTCCACACAGAAACTCTACAGGGACCTGGGAGTAAGGTACTTGCCTAGCATGTGTGAGGCCCTGGATTCAATCCCCTGCACCATAAAAGATAAAAATAAATCTCACTTACATTTCAGATAAAGTCTTTATTAGTTGAGATAATAACTACAGAGACTCAGATCTACTTCTTGCCCTAATGGAAAAACTGTCGCTTGTCAGGTGAGATTCAAGCAATTTTACTCCGCAAAAATCACTTACCTGCAGGCCTGGCATGGTGTCTCATGCCTATAACTACAGTTACTTGGGAGGTGGTGATCAGGAGGATCACAGTTTAAGGAAAGCACTGGCAAAAACTTAGCAAGATCCCCTCCGTCTCAACCAATAAAGCCAGTGTGGTGGCTCACACTTGTAATTCCAGCTACAGAAGAGGCATAGGGTGTGATTGTGGTCCGAGGCCAGCCCAGGCAAAATGTGCGATGCCCTGTGTGAAAAACAGGTGTGACTTAAGTGGCAGAGTGCATGCCTAGCAAATGTGAGGCCCTGAGTTCAAACTTCAATAGCACAAAAAAATTTACTTCTGTTGAAACTCTTAATACAAGCTGCCCTTTGCTAGATCTATTTATGTACATGTCTGTCTTTTCCACTAGAGTATCAGAAACCATGTTTAATGGAAACTTTTGTAGTCCCAAATAGTGAACTGAAGTACAATGGACAGGAGAACTCTGGGTTCTCAAACACAGCACCCTTCCTCCCAGCCTTCCATCTTCCCACTGATCCAGTAATGGAGGTGATTTACAAAAACCCTTCAAGATCTGGAAATCTGCATTGCCTGCTCTTATTCCCTACGGCCACTCTTACACCCTTGGGGCTTCTCAGTTCTGCATTTTGCAAGTGAACTTACGTTGTTGCTTCTGGCAACTTTCTCCCACAAACACAAATTCCCATGAAGTGGTTTCTAGATGAGTGGACCAACGTTAACACTTTCACCTGGTCTTACTCTCAATCCCCTGATCTCTTTTATGAGTTGCTGCTGACTAGCGTCTAGATCGATAGATACTGTAGAGTGCATATCTGAGTGCAGGCTGTGTGTCAAAGGCAAATAAATAAAACGAAGCAAAAGTCCCTGACTTGGAACTGTAGGTTCCAAGGCAGGAAATTCTTTCAGGACAGGAAGTAGCTATGAGCTTTCCCTGCCAAACAATACTTCAACTCTCCGACCTTCCCCACCCCGCCCCGCCCCCGAAAGATCTGCTGGTGTGGTTTCAACCCAGCAGACGCGGAATAGTCGGAGAAAGGGCCAAGGAACTGCAGGAAGCATTACCACCTGTGTACGCTGACATCCACTAAACAGGCCTGGCCTCCGGCTGTTGCTGGGTGTGGGTGGAGCTAAGGGGGAACAGGAACTGCTCAGACCCAGGCTGGTTTGTTTTCTGGTTGTTCTGGGGGAAAATGCCAAGGAAGTACATGGCCACTTCCAATAGCCAAGAGGCAAAGGGAAATGCACTCTGCTCACTAGTACAGCGGGGCTGGGATGAAGGGGTCACTTAGAGCTATTTTCATACTCGTTTCCTCCTTCCTAAAATTCGTGTATTCCTGGTGCACTAATGTCACACGATGATGAAGTTTCTCAGCCTCTTTATGCTAGCTGAAGCCTGTGATGGCGTTCTGGCCAACTTCAGCAAAAGTGTTGTGTGTGACTTCCAGAAGATTCTTGGAAGTCGAGGCTTGACTGTTTGTCCTTGCCTTCTTTTCTTGATGCTGCCAGGAATTTCAAACTGATGGCTGTTGGCCAAGTGGCTATTCCGGTGACCTTGAGAAAGAGACCATGCTGTGGTGCAGGCAGAAGACCTCATGCTGGTCTTGGCCTGGCTACTTCCCGCATTCGTTCTGAGAGAGACATACTTCTTATGCGAGCTGTCACTGACTTGAGTTTCTGTTAAATGCAGTCAAACCTAGCTCTGACACCCTGATTATTCTGGGCTTTTCCTAACCTCCAAGTGTGGTGGTTTGTGTTACCTAGCTGTATCCCCCAACAATGCTGGAAGATAGTGGAAGCGTGCGTTACGTCAGAAGAGAAAACGAGCTGAAGCAAGGACGCTCACCCAATGTCACTCACCTGGCTGCCTGGAGAGCAGTGGCTCTGGAAGCCTGGGCTCCTTATCATGATGATTCCAGGCAAGTGCTCTCTCACCGAGCCACATCCCAGCCCTACCCTGGTGATTTAAAAAGCATGATGGAATGATAGAGGGTAGGGGCTTAAGCAGTACAGTGTCTGCCTGGCAGGCACGAAGCCCTGAGTTCAAAACCCCAGTACTGCCCTAAATAAATAAATAAATAAATAAATAAATAAATAAATAAATAAATACAGGTAAATGCTGGGTATTTTAAAAAAAGCATTTAAGCACACTTACCTTTTCTGTCAAAAGATCAACTATCAAGGGGCCTTCACAGTCCCTGACTTTAAAAGCATCCTTCAAGTTGCCTCCAGAATACTAATGCCACATTAAAATGAATCAGAACTCTGTATTGTTAAACCACACATTCAAAGAGATGAATCCTCAAACAGTTGAAAACACATTGTGAATAAGCAATTAGTAAAATGAATGTGTTAGTGTTTTAAGAGCCTCACAGACTTGATGATTAACGTAGAGTTGACAAAAGTCTTTAGGAGGAAAAAGCAGAGGTGGGACTTTTTTTCATTATAATGCAAGCAAAACTGGATCAGGAGGTGTCAACATAGAAAAGTTTTAATGAGACAAATGTCAAGCAAGCATATCAACTTCTTAAAAAACAGAAAATCTAGAAGTTTAATTACAAAAACACTTGTACAGAAAACTTGGCATTTCAACAGTTCCAAACACATGTACACAATATTTTTTTCCTAAAATTTGTCAGAAATAAAACACCTTGTCTGCTTTTCCTCAGCTGCTCCTTGTGTTATAATAAAAAGGAGGAAATTTGTAACACTGAACAGGCAACAGCTTATTTCTTGAGAAGAACATGAGTGCAGACACACCTACTGGTTTGCTGGGAATCATGGGTTAGGTCTCCTGCCAACCTGTCACCTCACTTACCCTTTCCTCACTAAGCACAGAGGAGAGGAGGTGGTGCAGACCTGCCCCACAGAACCTGGCACCTTTGTGGCAGCTGAATCCCAGCCACCAGTGAGTCAGGTGTGGAGCTACTGAAGAGCCAGCATTTGACAGCAAGCTGCTGCTTCTGTGACAGTGATTCCAGGCTGCAGGGCCACAGGCTCTCTGATGATCTCATGCATTCTGAATACGCAAATGAGTCCAGTCGCTGTGAGGTGCCCATCTCAAGTCAGGAGAAGGCTGATCTTTGGACTAAGCCTTTCCTGGTCGCAAAAGCAGTGCTAGCTACCATGAAGGAGAATCAGTAACTCTAGGAGGAAGGAAGAAAGGACAGGAAGCATCTGGCGGAAGCAGATACAAATTTCCAGAACCAGCTTGGATGTCCTTCTGCCACAGACAGTTCGTTCTAGCTTGGACTTAACAGGCAAGAAGTCTAAGAGAAGTGGCAAAAACAGCAGATGAGAGCAGGGAAATGGGAGGATGCAGAAGCAGCAGTGTTGGCAGGTTTTTTAACAAGAGACAGCAAAGGGGTCTTAGCTAAAAGACTGCCAAGTAGCGGTATGTGGGCTTCAGTGCATGGAGGCATTAAAAGGGGTTTCTGATACTGTTGCTGTTTTCCTTTGGATTAATAAAGCACACACATGGGGAACGTGATGCTGAGAAGACAGTGGTGCAGCCTCACCATAGGGGCTCTGGTTCACCCCCTGGGCTTAGGGGCCATGCTTCATCCCCTTGCTTTGGTGGCAGGGTGCCTAGACAATGGGCTCAGCATGTTCTGCTTTGGTTCCAAATATCTCAGCTGCCACCTTTAGCCTTGTGCTCTAGAGCATGAAGAAGAAAAAAACAAAATAAAAAACAAGACCCTGAGGAGAATCAGAACCCTCTTACCCTTGCTGTTAAAAACCAGAAACCCCTAAGGAGAGGGAAGGGAAGCCTGTCTTCCTCACATGGATTTGGCAATTAATGGCTACAGAAGTCAGACAAAGCTCGAGAATTCCTTTGTGACCTTCTGTCAGCTCAAGAGACAATGTCCAAGGTCATCTCCACCTGTGTGAATCTGCCAATCTGGGCGCCTAAAGACAGGGAGTCTTCCACTTTCACTTTGGGTGTTTTTTTCAATACCAAGTGACAGCTACTCCTTCCTTCCTCCCTGTTTACCATTGACCTTTTCCTCAGAAAAAATGCTTCACAAGGCTCTGCCAACAGAGGAGGACCAAAGAGCCTTGCTGGGGCTGGGACTCTGTATCTGAGCAGGAGTAATGCTCAGAGAACAGCAGGCAGGACCAGGGAGGAAGGAGAGAGCATTCTCCTCCAGGGCGGCAATCACAGGGACTGCTGAGGGCTGGCACCAACTGTGCACCTCATGGGCAGGAAACACAGCACTCCTCCACAGGGCACTGTCAGCAAGAAGCTCCTTTCTTTGGAGTCACAGCAGGGCAATGGTGGGAGAAGACTGAGCCCGTCCAATGAGAGAAACGCTCCTTCAGAGCCCTGCCGAGCCAAAGCCCAGAGGTCAGAAGATGGAGATGTGTAACCTGGTAGGGGTGAAGAGAAGCAAAAAAAATCACCCGTCAAGGCATTAAAAAGTGACAGCTAGGGAAGGAAACTGGCGTGCGCTGATAAAGGCCCAATGGAGCTGTAACAAAGGGACGTCTTCGTTTCTGCTGCAGTGCTGTGGAAGATGGCGGCTGCAGGGTCATCTCGCCAGCAGAGCGGATGCTTCATCAGAAATAGGAATGACAGGAAACTGAAGATGCAGAGCCTCACAAAGGATGGTTCCGTGGGAAGGCCATACATGTGCCTGTGCTGCTCCCTCACATGATTTCCTGGGGTGAAGGCATGTCACTCACTGACAATTCTTTCACAAGCAAAGGGATCTCTTGTCCTTCTCTGCCCCCACTCAGTTCACATTTCCACGATGGCTTCTCATTCCGCACAAGCAAAAACTTACAGAACATCTTGGAGTTTTAAGACCTGCAGACACCAAAAAGATAACTACTGGTCAGAAGGAGTTAGGGCTATGGGTTAAATGCTTTGTTTTATTTTCAAAAGGGTGAAGGCAAGAGTAGGCTGTATGTAAATTAAAGAGCTCATAGAGCTACACAAAGACAACTGCACTGGGATGCTTCAGATCACGTCGGTGGGAAAGGTAGCTTAGCTCCAGGTCTGGAACGGTGCGGCAGCGGGACACAGAAGCACTCATCAGGGACAATCTGGTGAGGGGAAATTAGTACCCCACTTGAATGTGACGAAAGCGTGATCATTCATAAATCTAAGGATATCTGCCTGTGCAGGAAGGTGTTGTACATGCCTGACCAATAAACTTTCCCAAAGTGGTAAAAATGTAATCATATAAGAGATTTTTTTCAATTCTCAAACAGCCAAATATTTATCATTTAGTTCAACTGGAAATGGGCAGCATATGGATTTTAATACTTCCTAACCAGTGTTCACCTCTCAACTTAAAATGACCCCAGTGGCTTCTTCTTGTGTCTAGGTACCAATAAGACTCAAGAATGATGACATTATATATATCTATAAAATGAATTTTAAAATGGGCTGGACAAAATTCTGTAACATTGTAATTAACAGATTGTAATTTCTTTCTATTTATCTTAATGCTTGCTCCCAGATTTTTCAAGTTTTGCCCTATCTCAGCCCCTGCCTCCTTATGGGAGGGTTTCAGAAGCACCTAGAATGACAGCTTAGACATCTGCCTTCCAGCCTTGGCTTTTACACCCATCTACTCAGGTATTTTCACACAGGACATCTCAGCTCTTGGGGATTCAGTTTCTTCATATATAGCATGTTGGCTTTCTAAAGGTCCCTTCCAGCTCTGACATGCTCCTCTAAAACATGTAGACCATTAACTTCCGTTCACTCACTGGCTCCTGACAGTGGGATGAAACCTTTGCCAAGCTCATGTCGGAGTAATTAATTGTACCATGAGTGCTGGGGACATCAGGCATAGCTGTCTGTACATATTTGTATAATGAGGCCAAGCTAGTATTAATCACAGTCTTTGTAATTGTTTCACTTGACAGTATGGGAGGAGTGTGGGGAACTATGTATTCTTAGCTATGTTTGTACGCTAGACTGGAAGAATCTGTAGTGACAGAACAGTTTACATTTTTAGGTAATTTTTTCCGAGGGCAAACTATTTGTAGGTTAAAATCAAGGAGAATGGTAATATCCTGCATTTTTCAATGCTCTTCAGAGAAGCTACTTCAGTGTACACTGTTAAGATGGACACAGCTTTAAGAAGTCTTCCTGGCAAAGGCTCACAATGGAAACCACTTTTGGCTCCACACTTGTGTTCACTGCCCTACACCTAGGTGAGGGGATTCCATGCTATCAATTACTGTTTTTTCTCACAATCTTCCATGCTGGGTCTCCCAGCTCTTTCTTTTGAAGGCTACAAGAGTGCTAATTGAAAATACTGTGAAAACAAGATGCATATCCTGAAAATCCCAGGCCTGGATTTACAAGCTGTTCCCTTCCTAAGCAGCAGCAGCAGCAATGCCACTTCTTTATTCTGCAGGGAGTCCAGCCTTCTCCTAGAAGTACTGTTGTTCCATCTGGCTACTCACTAGAAGGATGGTAATCCTGCCCTCATCTGACCATTGCTAAAGCTGAAGAACGAATTGTCTTGTGCAGTTCCCATCCAAGGGCACGACCAAGAAGGGTAAAAAGACTCTGCCTTTGTCTCTCCTACCACATGTTGCCTCACTAGGTAAAGAATCAGGGGTTTTTATTCATTCTTACACATTGTTCAAAGTCCAAACCAAGCTAGAATATAAATTATATATATGAGGGTCCTATACCTGCAGGACAAATAAAGATCCAAACCCATGGTGCTCTGAAGGAGCGGCCTGCTGCTGACCTGTTTTAATATACAGCTACCTCACTGTGTGGTCCAACTCTAAGATATCCACACAGTTAAGACGTCTGCAAGTCTTAACAGTTAACAATTTAGTTAATGGACTGTACGGCTGCCACTGTGGGGATGGCATTCTAAAAGGGAACCCAACCTTTAGAAACTTGAATGGATGAATACCAGTTCCATTAAAGAAATGTTATTTGATGACTGGCCACTAGTGCCAAAAAATTTGCATATGCAGATGTTTTCTCCTTTAAAAGCATGTTAACACATACTACTCAGTTATTGAACATATTTTTTGAAAGCTTATTTTCTTTCTTCCCTTTTTTTGCTTATTCAGAATATTTTAAATCTCAAAAAACCAAGCCATGAACTGTTCCACTGAACAGTTAGTTCACATCAACATTTAACGTAGAGTCACTCTGTTATCAAGTGGTGAATCAGAATGCTGCTTACTTATGTAGGCTAGCAAACATACAGTTGTCTCACTGACTACTTATATATCATTAATATTCACTAGGGAAAAGACAGGTAAATGATTAAGTGGTATTTATTTTGTTCTGAGAGCTGTTTGGGTGTGATTTCTTCTCAGAAAGAAATCTAATACCTGAAAATAAGTGACAAAGCTAGAACTGAGGTTTTTTGAACTGAGGTCCAAAAAATTAGTGAAACTAATACCTGAAAATAAGTGACAAAGCTAGAACTGAGGTCCAAGCACAAAAATGTTTTATTAAACATTCTGATACATACATGAGAACAAATGGTCTGATTCTGTTTCTCTATAATTATTTGAAAGATTTTTAGCAACCATGCAACAGGAATCTAACCAAGTCCCCACCTCCACCTCACTCATTCAGTGCAAACCCAGGGTTTTACCGGTACAGGTGTTCTGAGGACATCTGACTTCTGAGATGGGTTGGCATGTAAGCAGCCTACCAGGAGCACTTACCAGTCCCTAACGATCAAGCCTGTTCACAACTTCTCGAACTGTAGCTATGAAGTTTTCATTGTCTTGGGGATTAGCTAGAATAATACTGTGCAGTCTGTTCATATACGAGTCGATGGTGTCCACTGTTGGTGTCTCTCCACTTCCTGAAGTTAGATAAGAACAGAGAGTAAGAAAATCTTTCCCGTTCAGTTCAATTATAAAACACTGAAGGGAATCCATAGTGAAAGAAAGTGCGACTCTGATGTGATTTGCTCCAGACAGACGTCAATATTATAGGAGAGGCTGTTGACCTAGAGAAATGAAGTTATCCACACACTCTAAACAAACAGGTGACTACAGAACAGCCCTGCGTTGCTGTATGTAACAAAGGGTCAGAAACTCTGCTGTGACAGTCCTCGAAATCAAAAACAGGATAAGCAACACTAGTGTTTGTTTTCTCTTTCTTCTCATTAAAGTGCAAAGAAATACAAGGCAAACAGTCATACATAAGATAAAGTGCCTTTTTAAGGATTTTTAAACTCAGTTTCCATTGTTCTGAATATCAAATTTTAAGTTTACTAGAAAGGGAAATAGGTTATATTAAAACAGAGCTGTTAGAAAATGTAAATGACCGTTGCGCCTGAAATTATGATCTTAGCTAGTGCCAACAGCATCACGCGACCCATCAAGACCGCCCCCCCCAACTTCATGGTTTTCCTCTCGCGCGATTCCCACCAGCCCCGCCCCGCCGCGCCCGCCTACCGGGCAGGGGCATGCCGGCAAAGCTGCTGGTCAACACCTGCCGCAGCGTCTCCAGGTGCTGCTGGAGCACCGTGTTGCGGCTCCGCTCCTGGATCACGTCCACCTCCAGCTTCTCCACCGCCGTGCGCATGCTCTCCACGTGCTTTTGCAGGGCTGCGTTCCTCTCCTCAAACTCCATGTTGGACTTCCGAAGCTGGCGGAGTTCGGCCTCGCGAGCTGAGGACGCAGGCGTGAGTTGTCTCTGGAGTCCCCACGACTCTTCTAAGTTCTGCTTAGCTGTCTCTCATTACCACCCCACCTCACCTCCCGATTCTCATTAGGACTCTCCAGATAGCAATTTCAGCAATGAAACGCCTGGCTCCCCAGGGCTGTTTTAATTCTTAAAACTGCACGTAACACTGTTCTGTGCATAACACTGCAACGAACACTGGCAATTTCCAGCATATTTTTTTTGTTTGTTAGATTCTGCTTTTTAAAATTGTGCAATGGGAGGCCTGCGGTGCTTTACTGGGGGATCCTGGGAGATTGGCCAAGCACAGCTATGGGTACCCATCTGTGCCACTGTGGGATTAGATTTGCAATTACCTACTTTATATTTTGGATTCCCATGTAAGCTTTTATTTGTACAGAGGGTTCTAGACTACTGTCTAAAAGTAACTGCATTAGTGATTTACTTTTTTTTTTAAATACAGAAACCAAAGCAGCTTTGATGACCCTGGCCTAGCTTTCTCTCACCGGTCTTTGAGTGGCTGCCTTCTTTACTAGAGTGAAACAGAAGCAGTTATTCTTCCAGTCTAGTCCTAAGGAGGGCTATCACTGCCATTGCTCTGAGCAACGAACTCCTGAGAACTAAATCCCCGTGAAAGACCCCCGAGGAACACAAAAAATACTGCAGTAGTCACCTTTGCTGTGGTTCAGGAATTCCTCCGTAAATATAGGAATGTCAAACACGGAGCGTTCCTTTACCTCGGTTTCTTTCTGTGAGTCAAGAACAAAAGTGAATTCTTAAACAGAAGCTAGATTAAATAACAGTGCCGGGGGCACAATGATCAAGTCTTCCCCAGAGAAACAGCACGATGAGCAGGAGTCAGAACAGGAGAGCCTGGGAGGGATGCACTTAACTTTTCTTTGGAATCGAATTTTCCTAGAGCCCAAGCAGGTTAAGTATTCAGTTCTCTCAGGTGAACAACTGCTGTGTGATGAGAAACCTTAAAACAAGCTTACATACGCTGCTCTAATGAGGAAACTGGAAGCCATTTCTTAGATCTGTGCTTTGAACAACTTACATGTACACAGTTGTGACTGGTTGGGGCAGGAATTGAGAAAGGGTGTTTTTCAGCCATTTCTGTTGGTTATGCATGTAAAATGTTCTCTGATGTGGGACTATGTAATCTAAATTTACAGAGCAGACAGAATTTTAAGCAGAGAGCTGCCAGCCATTTTATTTATGAAGGGACAGTCTATCTTTGAGGCTCTTGTAGACTTACTCTTAAGATACAGGAAAAACAAGCCCAAGAAGTCAGAAATAACCAGGCTCTACAAATGATAGAAGGTAAGGATTACATGAGTGAAAAAAGAACAACAGAGCCTAAAATTAATTCACCAATAAACCACTGAGATAAGTCTCACAAAACCACTGAAAAGTACATTCAACAATGATCCTTAAGAACAAAGTCACTATTTCAAGATGCTTTGGCTTCCATTTCTACAATGAATTTGAGATTGAAAGTATAATGAATATAAATTATAGGTGTCTTGGCACAGTATTCAAAATCTTGCATAACATAAGATGGTAAAGAGAACAGCAGGAAGTAAGTGTGGAAGAAATTACTAGTGAGACCTGAAGATTCCAAACCTTTATAACATGAAAATCAGTAAAGAAAATACCTAAAAATCACTCCTACAAAAACATGTTGAAAACTAGCGATAGAACATATTTTTTTCTACTTGTTACCAGTAGTTTTTATCTTTAATCACAAAAATGATTTGGTGCCCGGTGGAAAAGCTGAGCAAGTGCATCCGCTGCAAGGGAATCCTGACAGCCATGCTCCTGTTTCACACGGGCGTCTGCTTAGGAAGGGGCTGAGCTGCATGAGCTGCCTGCCAATGGCAGCTGATAAAAACAGTCATTTAACTGGGAATCTGGTGGTGCACACCTGTAACCCCCCTCACTCAGGAGGCTGAGGCAGGAGAGGTGTGAGTGCAAGGTCGCCTGGGCTGTCAAGTGGAGACCCTGTCTCAAAAAAAAAAAGACAGAAATCTGAAAACTAAGTATTTACACCTAGGGAACATTTCATTTCAGAGCACTTAATTTTTACCCTTTTTCCTTTCTCAAAAAGAAAGTTTCCCAGAAAAATTTAAAACTAATTAATAAAATTATCAGTGATAGCCCAAGTTTCAACATGGAAGCTCTATTTCAATGAGAACTAACGTGTGGATGAGATAAGCTGGGAGGGTAGAAGGGACTGTGGTCACATTTCCCACAGCTGTCTCCACTCTGCTGGCTTATCCTATGTTTTAACTTTGTTACCCAGTGGCCTCAGGAAAACAGAAAATTTAACAATCCCAACACGCACAAAAGGTACAATCCAAAGGCTACAAGTGACTGAGGACTTCAGTCACCCTACCGTTTCATGTCCTACCTAACTGCACAAGCAGGTATGACATCAGTCCCACATCTGCTAGTCAGAGGGAAAGGGGTGTGCTTGGCTCCCGTTGCCATGGCACCGAACCCTCCGAGGTTTCGAGTATCCTGGACTAGTAATTCCCTTCTCTTCTTTGCCACAGCAGTCCAGACCCTGCTCATTACACAAGACCAAAGGCTAGCACCACGGAGGTGCGCTAAACACACTGCCCCTCGGTACAGATTCGTAGAGTGCAAAATAAGAGACATTAAAGCAATTAAACGAAACTGTTCAGTCTCTGAACACAACAGAGAAATTCTACTTAACGGAAGAGTGCTAATAAAAACCATCAGCGCTCTTCCATTACCGAGGACGTTACTTGGTGTGGAGAGCATCCTCCCAGGGCTCGGATGTACTTAAGCTGCTCCAAGTATCGCTCGAGGGATTAAAATCATAAGGTTTTGATTACCTCCTCATTGAAAGGGGCTAATTTGTTCAGGCTGAGTGTCATTTTGTTATTTCTCATAAATTAAAGGAGAGACAAAATTGTTTCTACCTTGGTCCTCACATGAGATGTAGACGCTTTCTTAGGAGTAACAGTAGCTGACTTCTGGGCCTGGCAGGCTGGCTTTTGATCTGAGGACAATACTCTTTGGTTTGTCATTCTATATACTGAGTGGAGGGTGAGAAAACAGGGGCCCTTGTGATCGAAACATATGTTGCTGTGATCTAGGATTAGGACCCGAATTTCAGAGCATGGTGTGCTTCTTTCAAGTGCCCTTTACTTTGGGGACCACTCTACTATTGTATGCCAGGCTGTGGTGACCACTGCTGTGCAGAGGGCTTTCAGATGCACTCTGTACCTGCCCAGATAACAATGACTTAAGGATCCAAGTCCCTTCAGAATACAGTTGGTTTTTTCATTATACACAAGTGGAGTAACTTGTGTCTTTAACTGCTGACATCTCAGGCACTTGCACTGTCAGCACTGTTTAGTTTATTCTGTATGGCATGGCACTATGCTGTCAAGAGTGCTTGTTGGGGATGCATAAAGAAGGTGTGGGTTTTAGTCACACTTCTGCCTCTAACTTAATCTGCTAAGTGACTCTGGGTAAACTCTCCTCGCTTAGGCAAGTCACCTCCCTCAATGGCATAAGAAGCTGGCCTCTGTGTGTTGTAAGATGAACCCCAAGACTGTGCTGTCACATTTCTCACAGTAGTCCTCATAAGATAAGGTGATAAATGTGTACTTAGAGTCTATGATACTTCGGGTACTTTGCAAGATGTTTGCTTTTGTTATTAACTTACTCATATCTTTGCTCAAACGTCCCCAACAACACCTGGGTCAGGCCATGGGGCCTTGCTTTCTTATTTTTCTGAATTCTTACTATGTTAAGAAGTTGTGTGTAATAAAACCCCTGTGTACCAGTGTTTAAAAACAATTCAAAAACTTTTAAACCAGTTCAGTTTTCTTATATTGCAGTTGTTCTGAAATTACCTACTTTAGGAAATACATTACTCAATAAAAAATACAAATTGATAAAGGGGCACTGGGTCAACAATCTGACTTTGAAAGCCTTATCCTGATGTGGGCATACCAACAAGTAGATTTATAGAACCTACTCTGTACACATTTTAGGAGCTACAGCTGCCTTTTCATGTACCCACATTTTCTGTTTTTGTCTGGCTTAATAAATGTGTAATCCTGAAATAAGAAACGCACATGGAGACGCATTCCTTTTCACAGATCATGAAAATTACAGAAAATCACGTTAATGTATTTTAATAAAAAGCCTTATTTCTCAAATCACCATCAGCAGCAATAATTTCTATAACCAATTAAATTTATCGTATCTTTTCTGACTGCAACTAGCAACATTACCAAACACAAAACACCACATGTGGTCTGGCCAGGAGAATCCATACTGATGAAGTGAGTCGGTGAAGACTAGAAAATATGAGATTCAATGATTCAGATAACTGTCCAGATTCTGCTTTGTAATCGTTAGGGATATGGGTGCAACCAAGTAGGGAAAAAGTACAGATATTTCTTGTCATTAGTGGAGGGTACACAAGGAAGAGAAGTATGTACTAATTGTATAAGTGTCTGGTAATATGGAAAGCTTGCAACATCACCTGACTATCATTTAAAATACAAAGTATAGATACAAAGTTTCTATCATCCTAATTACAGCATAGAAATATCAACTATAACTACATTTAAATAGCATTTATATGAGGAAAAAGTGTTAATATTTACTTTGCTTCTCATTTTATAATTCATGGATGGTAATACATCTAATCTATCTGACATGTGAACCTCAGTTTTTTCTCTATGTCTTGAAGGTTACCAATATCAAATTAGATATAAGAACTATTACCTCAAGATAAGTTATTTATTTGAAGAAACGATTTCCTTGGCTTAGTAAAAACCCAAATACCTATAAAAGAGTACATAGAAATTTCTTCTTGTCAAATTCCCATTGCTACTTCAGGTCAACTTTGGGTGTTATGGGATATCTCCTCCACACAAGGGCATCAGGCTAGGAGGATAGGGGTACGATGATGGAAACTAGACTGGTGTGCCCTCAAGAGAGCCTACATAATCCAGGAATGTGAATAACAAGTACTTGAATAACTTCACCAGGCTGGATCTGCTAAGTGTATAGAGGACAGGGAGCCTCGAAGGTTAAAGGTAGCTGGAGAAGAAAAACCTGAATGCGGAAATGGATCAGAAATAGGGCTTGAAAGGTGACTAGAATTTTGAGAGGGAGAAACGGGAGGCTAGGGAGGTGAAGAAATGTATGAGGGAGGGAAAATGCATGAAAGGAACAACGGGAGCACAGGCATGAGGAGAAAGGGCGGGGCACCTGCAGGACAGTGAGCACTGTAGGTTTTCAAGGTATTTGGAATGAGAAGTTGGACTTAATTATGGGAGATCCTAATGGCTGAATGAAAACGTGATTTGGTAAGCAACAAGGAACCGCTGATATTTTAAAGTGTGGACTTACCTTAGATTTTATTTTCTGATAACCATATAATAACCAAAACCTACACATGTATTTGAAGCATATATATATATATACAGCACAGCCAACACACAGAGGCCTAAATCCTATAAACACACAGGAACACAGGTCTGAATCCTATCGATAGGGTTGAACCAAATAAGAGGGAAGAGGCCAATACATAAGCATGTGCCAGTGAGACACGGGACTAGGAAAGGAAGTACAGAAACTGAGCTAGATCTCTTGACACTGGAGTTGAGTAATTCATTTTAACCAAATGTTGGGATTTCCTTAAAAACCTTTTTGAGAGAGAGTACAGAATTTGGTGATGATAAAACAAGTTGTAGCCTTTTTTCAGTTGGCTCTCATTTCTACATCTCACTCAGAATTCCAACCATTGTTGGCATTTCAAGTCAATAAAATTCTTAGACCACAGGAACAGATCAGGGTTAGGGAGCTGGAGTTCAAAGACAGACTCGTGATTTAAGCGTCCACCACAGGTTAAGAACTCCTGAGCCAAAGCAACTCACCCAGTTTGAATTACGGGACAGGATACACTCTGTCATTCATAAAAAAAAAATGCAGCAGCATTTCAAATGCAAAGTTATAAATACATATGATATCTAGACAGAAGGCTAATTACCTCATGATCATGAGCGGCCTGTCGGGCTGCATCTAAAAGTATGAGAAAATAAAGAAAACAGTAAGTTGAAAAGAAAACAATAACAAAATCCATGTATATAACTATGCCAAACTACAAAACCTGTTGGTTTATGTAGCCCTCACAACATACGATACTCTCCCTCATGGTGTTATTAGTCAGTCAGTCAGCAAAAGTTAAAGGGAACCTCACACCTACTGCCTACACAATTAGGCCCAAGAGAACAGCAGACACTGTTCTTACCTTTGAGAGAAGAGGGTGGGAAGGTAGGCAGGAAACACATACCAAAGGCTGTTTGCACAACATCATGGTCTTAGCAGGCTAATGCCCAAACATGGAGAAGATGTCAGGCCAAGGCATGACAGTGTGGGTGCTGCTCCTTTGGCAGTGTTTCTTGCAGTAAAGAAACTTGGAGCAAGACTTGGAAGGTGTAATGAACCACTTTAACTGAGAATAAAAAAGCCCATGAAGACAAAGGTATTGTCTATCTGTTCATTCTTAAGGTCTAGAGGAGAGCCTGATATTTAATAGAATGTACTCAATGAATCTTTTTGAATGCATGCATGAACAAATGCACAAATGAATGAATAAAATGGACCACTGGAGGCGAGAAGAAATGGCACATGAAAGGTCAGAAATGTTAGAGCAAGGCAGTCACTTAGTTTAGCTGATGGGCTTCTTGAGATGGCCAAACTGAGAATTAGGAAAAGAGCAGGCAACTAAGAATGATTTTGGTACACAAGTTGAATTGTTGATTCTGGATAGGGAAACCTAACCTAATCACGATTTGTGATTTTTTATAAAATTCTAAGACAATGCTTGCAAGTGAGTATAGGATAATAGAGATTTTGTTTTTTGGTGGTACTGAGGGTTGAATTCAGTGCCTTCTGCTTCTCTACCACTTGAGCAATTCCGCCAGCCATTTTGCATTGATTATTCTTGATAGTGTCTTGCTTTCTGCCTGGGCCAGCCTGGGCTGTGATCCTCCTATTTGTGCTTCCCCATGTAGCTGGGATGACAGCTGCATGCACCATACCCAGCTATCAGTAGAGATGGGGGTCTGGTGAACTTTTTGTCCTGACTGGCCTAGAACCATGATCCACCCGTTCTCTGCCTCCTGAGTAGCCAGGATTACAGGCTTGAGCCACCGTGCCTGCCAGAAACATGTCTTTTATATCTGTCACTTTCACGACTGGCATTATGACAGCCTGTCATGCATGACAAAGCACACTTGACTTTGGGTCTGATACCTTGCCTATGAGATTTGCCTTTCTGACGGTCCTGTGTTTTCCTACTGAACACCTTGTATGCCTCAGTCTTCTGATACTGCTCCAGTTCCTTCATGTAACGCTCCTTGTCTCTGTCGGCTTCATCAAGGTAGCGCTAGGAAAGAAATGTGGAATTATTTCCAAGAAGCTGAGACAGACAGAATATCAATTATCTATTTGAAAAAAACCCAGGATGATTAGAACATGAAAAAGTACACAGAGAATACATGTCAGGGAAGAATCAGCAAAACAGTCCTAAGAATAGAATCTCTCAGTTATAAAAAGAAATTAGTGATTTTCTAGATTATTTATTGCCTTTCTCAGCTTAGTGAAGACAAGTTCTATTGAGATCACTCATAAAAAATTCAAGAAGAGGATTACAAATATTCCTCTAACTTTATAGATAGAACTCCACATGGCCACTAGTGTCCTCAGGAGGCCTGCACACCACACAGGCACACTTAGTCTTCCCAGGGGAAGGAAAGGAATATTGCTTTGTTTCTCTACCCCAATCCATTTTGAGGGAATGATCTCATACATCAATTGGCCTTTTAGGAGCCAGAAGAGTGGAGCACTACAGCTGGGGAGACACAGAGAACACAGAAAGAATGACCTCATGGGCTTGCAAGTAGACTGTTTGAGAGACTGTGTATCTACTTTCTTTCACTGTTTTGTGCTATTAATTATTTAGACAAAGTCCACTGATCTACCAGGACTATTTTGTTTAATGCCTTGTCCATTTCAGTCACCAAATTAGGTATGAGAAAGTATAAAAATATTCCTTCTACATGAACACAAGCCAGTTAGAAATTATGTTAAAAACCTTGTCCCCACAAAAGAGCCAGATGCAGAGGACACCCAATTAGCCAGATCTGGGACAACTTAAGCACCAAAAAAATTAAGTATAGTAATGGGAAAAAAGAAATTTATATCATTAATAATAGATGTAATACCAATTATTTATTATCATACCAATAACAAACAGGTAATAAACAAAGATACAGAAGTGGGCAGGAAGAGAGCTCCTATTTACAAGAGAAAGCAGAGGGCCACATGGTAAACGTGTAGAGGGTGTGGAGTTGGAAAATTATCATTTTGTGACCACAATGATAAAGACCAGGTGAAAATCACCAATGGATATTAAACTTACGAGAAATTTGAGTTTTGGTGGGATTAGGGTTTGAACATAGTGCTTTGTGCTTGTGAAGCAGGTACTCTACTGCTTGGGCCTCACCTTCAGTCCATTTTGGTCCAGTTATTTGGAGGTCTTGAGAACTATATGCCTGGGCTGGCTTCAAACCAGGATCCTCCCGATCTCAGTCTCCCAAGTAGGTAAGATTATAGGTGTGAGCCACTGCTGCCCAGCTTCTAGGGGGGATTTTTTTTTTTTTTAATGTGAAACAGGCTATGTGCATGTCCTTAAAGTGTCTCCCCATAGATTGCTTATTAATTGTAAGGGAAGATTAAAAAAATCAGCAGGTAAACAAAACACATTATTAATGAGGAATAAAAGGACATATGTCATATGTGATACTCTTGGAAGGGTACCATCTATGCAGCATTCTGACCAAGAAAGAATAACCCCAATGTAACCACAGGAAATGACAGACAAACACAAAATCAGGAATGTTCTGTTAGAAGTTAAAAAATGGGTAGGAGTTGGGGAGTGGAATTATATTCTTAAAAACTATCCAAGTTACAGAAGACAAAGCAATGCTATGGAAATACTTCAGCCCAAAGGGAGTTAGAGAGATCAGACTAAAGACAAACATCTGATCTTATACTGGAATCTGTGCTGCAGGAAAATTGTTACAAAGGAATAAATGAGGATGCTTCAATACCTGGGTGGTAGCTTACAGTACTGTTATATAAAGCTCTGAACTTGATACTATATATAGTTATATAAGAGAATATGTATCTTCTTAGGGCAGACATATTAACTATTCAGGGGTGAAGGGTCGGGATGTATGTAACTTATCCTCACATAACTGTGGATTTGAGTGGTGTTATGTGTTGAGATTGCATGTGTGCAGTGAGTGCATATGCAAATGGAGAAATGGGGCATGATGTGTTCACAACAGGTGAAACTATACAAAGGGTGTTTGGATGTTCTTTGTAATATTTTTATGTTTATAAATTTTTGTGCATCTGAAATTATTTTCAAATTAAAAACCTGATAAAACAAAACCAAACAATGCAAACCCTTATACACAACCAACAGTGGTTATCACTAGGGATAACTACTGTTACTTTTGCTTTTTTGTTTATACACTTCTGTTAATGTGAGCATGCATTAATTTTGAAATAAAGAAGAAAAAAAGGAAGTGGAATCTTTGTATGTTTGATCCATCATCCCACTATTTTGTAAAGCCAAAACAACGATGATATAAACTTTCTATTGGCTTGCTACCACAAACACAGAACTTCAAATTGCAACTGAATCTGCTCTCTTTGAAAATGTTTGAACTCAATTAATTCCCAAGAGAATATTTTCCAATTTGGTGTTAAGTCTGTCTGGAATCCATTTTAAAGAGTGTAAGTCATAAAAGAGTGTAAGACATAAAAGAAATATAGACCTTTCAGATGCTGGGAAGGAGGGGACCTTTACCCAAAGTCAATCCCACAATCACTACCATTACTCTGCTGCAGTGGTATTTCACCCAGCTCACAGCTATCTTGTCCTTAATTCCCCTTCAATCTCTCTTAACAAATGGATTTGTTTCAATTTTGGCACTAGGGTTAGTTTCTATCTTAGAGGAGACAGAATGCAAGTAGTTCTTGTTTTATTTTTCATGGTAAGTTAAATTTGCCACATCTCTAGCCAAAAAAATTTTATTAAAGCAGTAAAATCTTTTTCTTCAACGAAATTCTTATGTAAACTACAAAATTTCAATAAATGATTTTTTTCCTCATTTTTATTCATGATTTCTCATTTAATTCAGTGGAATAAATTACCTTGATAGATTTCTTAGTTTCTTGGTATCGAACCACTTTTCAAAATAATCTTCTGTGAACTCTCAATATACAAATCAAATAAAAGTGGAGCTGCTTTGATTGGTGGTGGGGGGGTGTCCTACAGTCCCTCCCACTCATACCCTGCAGCATGTGGACAGGTCACAACTCACTCGGCTAGAGAAAAGAATGAGAGGGACCATGCTATTCTAGTCTCCTAGACACTGTGACAAAACCAAAGTCAACTGTCCCTCCTCTTTGCTTTTCTGACAGAAATTATTTTTGAGACATCATCAAAACAAGCAAAGGAGCAGGAGTAAGAAGCACCTGTTTCTCCTCAGGAGGCAATTTACTCCACTCATTGCCTAACATCCTTGTGATCTCTGGAAATGGGACCTCAGGTCTTTTTGCTCGAAGCTGTTCTCGACGTTCGTTCATGAACCGCACATATCCTGTAAGGGGGGACTTGGGTGCATTGCTGTCTCGAAGGGGTTTCTTCCTCTTTCTCCCTTTGGACCAACCTCCTCGTTTACTTCTTTGCTAAAAAACACAGGAAAATTAAAAAACAAAAACCAAACAACAATTCCCCAAATAACCCAATGACAAGAAACACTAACATCAAAACAAGTCAAGAGCTGCATTTGTGTGTGTGTGTGTGTGTGTGTGTGTGTGTGTGTGAGAGAGAGAGAGAGAGAGAGAGAATGAGAATGAATGAGGTTCTGGAGATTCAAAGTGCTCCAGATCTGTCCTAGGTACAAATGACTGGAATGTTGAGTAAGATGGGATTCCAGATGGTTCACCTGTAGACCCTTGTAGGCATCACACTGCAAACTGTGACAACAAAGGGCTATTTTGGTGCTTATCCCACAAGATGGGAATAAAGCGGTGCCATGATCACGCACACTCTGGCCGTCATATGCACTTAACAGGTCCTGATTCCTGACGGAAAATTCAACATGAGAAATGCGGCAGCACGTTGCTCTGTGCCAGAGAAGCAGATGCTGTCACAGGAGATCAGAGTAAGATGTTGGCACATGCACTGGGCAAAAGAGACAAGCTGTAGTACAGGGATTAAAGATAATTCATGAAGGTTTCTTATTGGTACCACTCAAAGACCAGCTTATTTTCCATAGCAAATATCATACAGAGTTTTACATTAATATTTAGGCCTCAGAAAAATTTCAGTGAACATATTCAAAATGAAGATTAGTTCTTTGGCTTGATGATTTGTTCCCTAAGATGTATATTTGATAAAGTCAGAAGTCTTTATATATTGAATTATTAGTTAAATCTTAAATCAAAGATTAAATCAACTCTAAAAATGGTAAAAAAAAAAAAAAAAAAAAAGACACCAGTGCCACTGATGTTTAACCACGACCTTTTTTTCTTGGCCTTTTAAATGAGTCCTAAGATACATCATATTTTTGTTTCATAATTGAACAAACACATAAGCCTATCAATTATGATGTTTTATGGATCAAGAATTCTTATTTCAGAGAAGACAAAGATAAGCAAAAAGGGATTAAAGACATCTAAGTATTAACTGTAATACTGTACTCCTCCAAATATATATTTACTGGTGTGATGATATGCCATTTGGCAAATGGTGTATTTTAGGAATTTTTTTTTATTGGCTGTACTGAAGCTTCATGCTTGCTAGGTAGGTGCTCCACCGCTGAGCCACCCCGCCAGTAAACAGTGTACTTTATGTTAGGTTTTCCTTCTTGTAACATAAGCCCGGCAACATTAAAGTCACCGAGGGGATGGGGTGCTGCTCAGTGGTAAAGTGTGTGCTCCGCATGCTGGAGGCCCTGTTCTCAGTCCCCAGCACCCCACATAAAACACAAACAAACCAACAAATAAATACAGCTACTAGGATTTTAAGAAGTTCTAAATATTCATTATAATCCTTAAGAATGCCAACAGGACAGATGAAAAAGATTAGCTCTTTGACAAAAGTCAATGGTGATGATCTTCTGGCCAAAAAAATAAAAAAGTGTTTTTGCCAGATGTGGTGGCACACACCTGCAATCCCAGCACTCAAGAGGCTAAAGCAGGAGAATCACAAGTTCAAGGCCAGCCTGGGCTGTATATAGAGACCTGTCTTAAAGTTTTTAAATTTCATATTAAATATCTTATAGAAATATGAATTAAAAGGTATTTTAAGTTTCTAGCTACAGCACAAAGATGGAAGCATAACAGTATTATATGACAAAATTAAAATTAACTGTTTGAGCCCATACTGAACCTTTGTGTGATTCAGAAAAAGGTGGCACCTGCGGGAGGGTGGGAGGGTGAGGGAGTGGTGAGTGGTATCGATCTTCTGGGCACCTGTGGCTCCATGCTACAGGACATCGAGAGCAGTATGTGGCCCTAAACAATTACTAACTGCTTAATTAAAACATTCACTCATGAACAAGCATTTGCTGAGCATTTACTAGGGGGTAGGTATAATTTCTTAGGCCAGGGGATAAAGAGTCTACTTCTATGTCAATAAAGCCATTAATATGGTTCTATGTAAAACAAGAAATATGACACAGAAGACTGGGCACGAGTAAAGAAGCCAGATGACGAGCACCTCCATCAACATCTCCTTTGATGACGTTGTCTCTGGAAGCTTCAGGACAGTGCCAGGAGACTTTCAGCTTACCTCATCTTCCTGCCTCTGCTCACTGCCTTCTGCAGCATTTGAGGACTCGTTTGGAAGCAACTGGCCCTGGGAGAGATCCTCCACAAATTCTGCATTGGTGGTGGACGATGCTGCTCCACTGCCATATGGGACTTCTGGGTGGGTTAATCTGAGTAATAGGCGGAAGCGCAGAAGTTCATATGAAAGGCACCAAAAGCTTCTTATTTACCAAGGTGCAAGACAAAATGTCAGTTTCACTGACAGGAACTAGTTCGCCAATTATGCTCTCCATAAATATAAACAATGTTTCCATAGAAGTTACAGAGTAGACAAATACAATCTTTTTGAGAAAAAAAAAAGGAAAATGACTTCTTCCAACATAAACTTTGTGTTTTAGTTCTGAGCATACAACAGCTGACTGATGCTGCTACCTTTCATGGGGAAGCACCATTAACAGACAAGATGGACGGCAATGGGAATTGTAGAGGCAGTCTACCCCATCACCAGAGAGAAAGTTCTTAAAGGGCATAAGAAATAACTCTCATGGCACATAATATAGGCTGTTACTAAGAAAAATATTATCAAGTTTGGAAAGTAACTTTTCCTTTTTTTTGTTGGTGGGATCAGTTTGAATTTAGGGCTTCACGCTTGCAAAGCAGGTTCTCTACCATTTCAGTCACACCCTTAGGTCTGCTCTGGTTATTTTAAAGATGGGGTCCTGAGAACTATTTGCTCAGGCTGGCCTGGAACCACAATCCTCCCGACCTAAGCCTCCCAAGTAGCTAGGATTATAGGCGTGAGCCACTGGTGTCCAGCTAGTAAGTATAATTTTCTTTTTGTGATTCTAGGGATCAAACTCAGAGCCTCACACATGCTAGGCAAGTGCTCTACCCTGTACTGCAACCACAGCCCCAGTATAAAAGTTAACAAATCTGGTAGATACATGTTTCTGCTCCCACTATTTCAGATGAGTTATCAAACTAGATCCCATCCTTCTAGTAAGTGGACAAAGATGATGGGAGAATCTTAGACTGATTTCCTCTACCACACGTGGATAAAGGAATGCAAGAGATGCACTAGAGAGTTATTTTTTTGAGAAGGATGAGGAGAAAGGCAAGAGGAGCTGGAAGATAGACAACAGAGATAATATTCAGTTATTATTATGAAAGTGCCACTCCACAGTATTATAGGCAATTAAAATGTAAGTACTGAAATAGAGGCGTGCAAAAAGGGTTGTGGTAGCATGGTGGAGGGTGTGATGCAGTGTATGTGTATGGAAAGAATGTAAAGAAAGATTCTACAAGGAGGTCCTAAAAGATGAAGACATCATTGCAGGCAGAAAGAAGAGGGTCTAACAGAAAAAAGGGAGGCCTAACAGGAGGGTAGGCAATAGCCTCAGTACGAGAGAAAACAGGCAGGGCAGAGTGCAAGGAGAGAAGGCTAAGGAGACATGCAGGGGCAGGACGGAGAGAACCTAATGAGAGATTGAATATAAATAGTAAGGGAAAGGTAGGAGTCAAAGGGGATTGACTGTGGGTGGAACAAAATCATTTTAGGAGCAAGTGTCAGGAAAGGTGGGGAGGAGGTGCGAGGGGCACCGTGAGGTGAGGGCAGGCAGCACTGCAGGGGACGAGACTTAACGTCAAGTAAGACAGACTAAAGATTCTGCTAAAACTGAAGACCTAAAGGGTGCTGGCAACTTTAGGGAGTATAGTTTTAGTGGAAGTGTGGGAAAAATTCCAGATTACAGAGAAATGAGCAAAAACAAATACAGGCTGCACTGAAAATGAAAGAAATGATACTTTTCTGACCCTTTCTAGGAAGCATACTAGATGATTTTAAGCAGGAGGTTCCTGGTTTTGAGGTCCTTAAAAAAAAAAAAGCCTATGTAAAAATAGCTGTGAAATAAACGCCAATCATGTGCAGTGAAATGAGGCACCACCAGAGGCCCAGTGTGATCTCCGCAATCTTATTTTCCAAACACGTCAATCATTCTGGATGTCTCAGGCAACTTGTTCTTTCACTGTCATTCTCACTTCAACGGTGCCATCAATTTTTAATTACTAACTTTTGTACATTCTTCTTTTAGTAAAATGAGAACCAGGTTTGTGAAAGAGAACCAGTCCCATAAATTCCTAGTGAAGCGGACAGGAATCCAAAGGGAAAAGTCACAGGCATCTGAGGTCTTTGTTGTCATGAGCTGAGTGTCCCCGCTCCTAGCCAAAGCCAACACCTCTTCCGCTTATGCCCTCTACCTCACCCTCTTGCCTCTTCAAGGACAAGGTCTTGGCAATTATGCCCTCTCTGGCATCCCAGTTCTTTTCTTTCTCTAGGAAAGCATGTGACATTTACTCTTATCTTAAAACAAAGCAAAGTGAAACAAAACAAAACACTCTCCCATCCCACATTCAGTTAAGGTCCTCACCCCTTGCCCTCTTCTTTTACAGCGAAGGTCCTGGAAAGAACTGATTATCTCTCTCCTCCCATCTACCCTTAAACCATTTAAATGCAGATGGGAGCTTCTAACTCTTGTCTAGACCACCAATGACCTTCATACTAAATCCAGTGTCATTTTCCAGCCCTCATTTTAGCTAATCTACCAGAAGCAGCTGACATCTGACAGGCTAGTCTCTTCCCTCTCCCCTGACATACTCTGTTTTTTTGTTTTTTTTTTTGCAGGATGGGGGTTTGAACTCAAGACTTCATATGTGCTGGGCAGGCCCTCTACTGATTGAGCCACACCCCAGCCCCACACTTGACACTTAGTTTCCAGACCCCTGTATGCCTCTGCTTTTTCTGCTTCCCCTTTAGCTACTTACTTTAGGTCCTGGCTGACTCCTCCTCTTCTGCCTGACTTCTGAATGCTGGAGTCTCCCAGAGCTCAGGGTTTTAAGTCTTTCTTTTGTCTGTATAGTGCTCATTTCTTCAGTGATTTCATCTAGTCTTATGGTTTTAAATATTAGCTGTATACTGATGATCCCAACTTTCTCTATTCTAAGCCTCTCCTAACTTCAGACCTTGGTATTAAACTGCCTACTGCCTATTTGACATCCCCGCTTAGATATCTATTAAGTACCTCAAATTTAAAATTTCCAGAATTGAGCTCCTATACTTCCTTCCCCTAGCTGTTCGGTTAGGCCAAAACTTTGGAACTGTGTTTGCTTTTTTCTCCCTTCTCCCGTTGCTCATCTGGTCTTTCAGGAAAATCCTCTTTGGCTTATCTTCAAAATATATGTATATTCTATACCTCTAAACCTCTCACCACCCCATTCCTACTGTTTTAGAAACACAGTCCAGTGAGGTTTTTATCCCAATTATTTCACCAAAAATATCCTTGTCAAAGGTTCTTCAGGTCACCAACTCTCATCTGAATTATTTCAAGAACCTTCCCAGGCTACTATGCTCAGTAGCTCATGCTTGTAATACCAGTTACTTGGGAGGCAGACATTGGGAGGACTGTGGTTCAAGGCATTCCCTGGTCAAAAAGCTAGTGAGACCCTATCTCAACAAAACAAGCCTGATGTGGTGGTGTGGGCCTGTTATTTCAGCCACGAGGGAGGACTTAGGTAGGAGGGTGGAGGTCTGAAGTGAGCCTGAGGCAAAAAGCCAGAACCTATCTGAAAAATAACCTAAAACAAAAGGGATGGCGGTCCTGAGTTTAAACCCCAGTTCCACCAAAAAAAGAGAAACAAAGGAAGAAAGGAAAGACAAAGACAAAGACAAAAGGAACCAGGAACCTCCTAATTTGTCTCCTTGCTCTAGACCCTGCTCCCTTCTCTTCACTGGCAATACAACTGTCAGAGGGGTCCTATTAAGTAATCAGACAGGTCTCATTGTTCTGCTTACAACCCTTCAAGCTCTGCCACCTCACTCAGTGAGGTGAAAGTTCAAGTGCTCATTTTGGCCGATAAGTCCTACATGATCTAGACCCTTAACTACTTTAAGTAGGGGCCTCAGGTCTGCAGCTCTGGCACTCAGTGCTGGGAACTTTGTGGAAATGCAGAATCTTGTCACTTTAGCCTTCCAGCTGAGGTCAAGTGTAGCAATGCAGAATCTCTGCCCTGACTCAGACGTTTTCAATCAGAACCTGCATTTTTATTAAGCTTTGTAGGCAATTCACAAGGAAACGCCTCTGCAGCCCAGGAATCCGATGCTCTACTCACACTGCCCTCCTGGCAATTTCTACAAGGCCGAAACATCCTTTCTTCATTGCACTGACCACTTCTAGAAAAATCTTCCCTAGACAACTCCATGCTAGTTACCTTGCTTCCTCAGGGAGGCAGGTATTCAAGTCGCCATCTCATTAAATGCTTTCTGGGATATTCTGTCTAAAAACTGCACCCCCAAACCCTTCTGATCCCTCTTCACAGTTCTTATTACTATATGTATTTTACTTATTTGTCTGACTTGCTCAGTAGAACTGGAACCCTCTGAGGACTAGGACTGTTGTCTCTTTAGATTTAATGCCTGGACCATGCATGGCACACAGACACTCTGAAAATTTTGACTGAGTGAACTGGATGTAGGAACTAGGCAATCTTTAATTTTGAGTAGTGAGGTCCAAAGGCAACTATTAATCAGGTAAAAAATGAGTGTGAGGGAAGGAAACGGTATTGTGGAGGGTAGGCTATTTTTTAAGGTGCTTTAAAAATATTAAAATAATTCATCTTAGGGATTAGATAGCACTTTAATTTGTTTGTGAATATATTTCCTCTTTGGCAAGTAACTTCTAAATACCTAGAAGGGATAGAAATTGAAGCAGAACTGAGATTTTCAAGGTAAGAGGTGGACTACTATTCTTTTCTATATTCCTTTACATGTTTGTCTAAGATCCCACTGAAAGGAGATGGGGGAGGGGGAACAAAGGAACAGAAGCCAGCTAATGTTCCTGATCACCTACAATAAAGAACCATATTAAAACCTCCAGGGCTGGGATGTAGTTCAGTAGTACAGCGCTTGCCTAGATGCATGAGGCCCTGGGTTTGATCCCAGCACCAAAAAAGACAAGACAAAAAAACCCCAAAAAACAAAAAAACAAAAAACCCTAAAAAAACCTCCGACCTGTGAGAAAAAATGATTTTAATAGCTGCGGTAATTTGAAGACAAAATGTGTTTGTTCTTTAAAGCTAGCTCTGTGACAGGTAGCTCCTTCATGTTGACTGTTTGCTAGGGCCACAGACTGCTATACTGTTCCCAGGAACTAGAGCACTGCAAAGACAGCAGAGAGCAGATGAGCAGTTTATGGCAGCTCTTACTCTCTTACAAAGGTGTAACAAACGCACTTTCTAATCTTAGGCTGTAAACCTGCCTCTTTAGCACCTCAGACTTTGTCAGGAGCTGGGTTCTGAAGCCTGTGCACAGGTCCCATGTCCCAAAGCAGCTGCTTACCCGGTTGTAGCCAGATCATTACTCTCCTTGGTGCCGTCTTCATCTGCAAAAAGAGGCGGCAGAGTGGAACTAGTCATCAAGCTTTCCATCTCCCTGAAAGGAAGCAAATAAAAATTAATTAATGGCTTAATTTCTTCTAGTTCAAGTTCTGCTAATTTAAGAGCTGACTGTCCTTAACTTTATCACGACAGCAGCAGAACAGAAACTGACCTAAATATTTATTTTCCTGACTTGGACACATGAATTTAAGCCCCATGGTGAACAGGCTTTTAACTCTGGTCTTATTAACTGACCACACTAAAAACAAGTTAGATATTAACATGATTTGGGAAATTTCTTTTTATTCATCTTTGAAAGTTCTTCACTTCCTGCAGAAGTTGTTAATCATGGTAACCCAGAAGCACTGTGACCCTCAGCAAGGAAGGCATTTAACCTCTTTGAGCTACAATTTTGCCACGTTAGCCACAAATTTGCTGCCTTAACCTACAGGGATATTGAGAAGAATTAAACTTAAAGTGCTTCATAAACGGAGAAAGGCTAAGAAAGCGAGTGCTCTGCGTATTATTATACAGAGAAAAGTACTGTTACTACAGCATTAGCAGTCCTCAGTCCCACACGAATCATGCTTGGATTACATGGTAACAAACTGAGCGCTCCAAAAGGAAATAATGCAAAGGAAATGGAGGATGGAAGGCATATTGATGTGGTTCTGAGTCAAAGAAACCACACTTCCAGGTCAGAATTGTGCTTTACTTCGCTGTCAGAACCAACAGCAGAAATAACATGCACCTGGGTACAGGAAATAGCTCAGCTTAATTGAAGAAAACAAATCACAAGAACCCGAGGTTATCAGACTGAAAGGATAAAAGAACACAGTGACAAAGAGAGTAATTTAATTTAGCATACCACTACAAAGGAAGATTTCTCCCTTTCAAGCCTCACCACCAAGGGCTTCACCCCATATTGCTAAAAGCAGCAGCCTCCCATTCATCACGGGAGTGATATTCACACAAAACATTTCACAGTGATCCCAAACACCAGCCACTTAAGTGGAACTGCAAACCACTCGGGAGAAAGAGAGCCTCAATCAGCTGGTGATTGAGAAGCAGGTGATGGGAATTCTCAGGGGAGCCTTGGGCAGCCCTGTCGGGGCATCTGGGGAGCCCCAGTGAGGTGGAGGCAGAAGGAAAAAGACAGCCAGTGAGCCGAGGTTCACCCGCTCAGGGAAGATGGAAGAAAACGCAGGTGACATCCACACCACATTCTCCACTTTCAATGCAGTGATTTTTCCCAAACACTAACACTGATGTTTTATTTCTTATCATTTTCACTTCTAAATTTCTTGTTTAGCAGACCAGAAAAAGGAAAAAAAAAAAAAAAAGCATCTCTGTACCATCTTACCCATCACGGTAGGCAGAGCCTGGAAGGCAGAGAGGGGAACTTCCCACTCAGCCCAGAGTACAGAGTTTATTCCATGTGCAGGAGCTCATGAGCCATTTCCAGTCCTTTCGAGATAGGATGTTTACAAGAGGAATAGCTCTAACAAACACCACAGAATTCCATTCTACATGTTTTTCAGAGTGATCCAGACTCAATTGTACTTGGATTTTAATTCACAGTATACAAGACCAGGAGGAGAATCTGGCTTTCAGATAGCTAAGATGACCTTATACCAGTGCCAATGTTCATTTTATCAAAAGAAAACTATCAGTGAGATACCACGCAGCCTAACTGTACCAGACAAAAATTCAACAGCCAGGTATTCCCCCAAACCTTCAAAAGACTCACTGACTAGTTTCTTCCTAAAAGTGTCCCTAGAAGTCACCACCCTTTCAAGAACCTCAAGATTTAGCATTTAAAGCTTGTGCCATTGCTCCCACACCCTATGTTATCTGGTGGGGACAAATGAAGTGTCTTTTCATTTGCTGTGTCAACAGGGTTCTTGTAGAGTGTTCCCCAGACATCTTTAGCCATTTCTGAAATGTGGAGAGACAGCTGGATAACACAACCTTAACAACACATAAACAGATCCGATAAACAAAGGAAGTTCAGAGAACACACATTTCTTTTTCCTCCCTCTCTCTTAAGTTTGTTTTACTCAACCCATATGGTCTTCAGATATATTTTCTCAGCATTACTGAGTAGTCAGACCTCTAAGAAATGAGTAATAAAGTGGGTGGGAGGTGAAGGGGCCAAGATCAACAAAAGAAGGAAATGAAGAAAAGTCCAGTGAAACCCAAAGGCTTCTGAACCAGTCTAGTAAGTCGGAAAATAAAATGATTCCCAAGAATATGGCTTGGATCCCGCGAGAACGTGCTTTCATCTGCTTTGAGAGGGGGTGATTCAAACTGAATCCTGGCTACTAAGCCAGTGAGTGCTTCAAGTGCAGCATCTGTGCCTGATAATTTCCCGGTACAGAGGTCATACTGGACTTGGAAATCTCACGCAAGGCACTTCAGAAATGCAATGCAGGCTGCTCTGGAAGGGGAAAGAAATTTGTACAAAGGCAAAGTGATATTCGAGTTTGCTTCTCCACTGCAGTCTGTACAGACAGGCCTTTTACGTAGCCATTTCCTGGCACAGAGGACTCACCCAAGGCCTCTGGCTTCAAAACGTATTACCTTGGGCCTTAACTTTGTACCAAGGTCTGGACCTTTGCTTTAGAAATCCAAAACTTCCCTGTAACTCTAACCTTCGCTAAAATCCCTGATGTGTAATATAAAACAAAGGGCCAACTAATTTTAATAACAACTGTAAAAACTGTGAAGAGAATTATGTTAAGCATACTTATTGTTCAATATAATGTTCTCTCTCTGTAATAACATGGAGCGCCAAATCAGAATCAGAATGAGGCTTTGGTCAACAAAGGGCTAGAGAAACGGCAAGTGGGTGAAGTTTAAGGAGCGTTCCTTAACTTTCCTGACAATAGGGATTGTCACCTCCAAGAGTGTTATTCCAAATGAGCTGGGCAGTCCTGGAGGCACAATGTATACTTGTGCTGTTGGGGCTGGCTCTCTTCATGTCCTTTCTTCACTTGACACATTTTAAGCCCACGCCATTACATCCTCTCATGGAGATGCAGCATGTTTGTTCCCTTCCCCTCTGCAATCACACACCTCAGAGTTGAAAGGTGGCATTCTGCCCTCCTCATTTTTCTTACTACAACCCTATTTGCAAAACCCCTGGTTTCTTTACAAACCAGGTCGCTTGACTATTATCAACCTCAAGTTCAGAAATCTGACAACTTCTGATCATGTTAGCCATCGTAATTTCTGCTTGTAAAATTGACTTTTAGTCACAGAAACTTCTACTCACTGACACTTGATTTTCATTTCTCTGTGTAGCTAGCATTCCATGGCTATTTCAAATGCTCTTTTGCCAACACTCTTAATTCCCTTGCTTTGCTGTCTTTTTATACACCAGATGCAGACCAACTCTAAAGGATGTCACTATAAATTTATAGTACCCAACTATAACTAGAACCTCCAAGCTTTCAGCAGGCTTTCTGCATACTCTTAGGGTATCTCCCACCTTCTATGTCACCTCTGTTATCTTTCAAAACCACCTCAAACCTAATGTACCCAGAGCCACCAATGCAGTCCCATCTTTTCACTTCCTTCTCTTGTCATACTAAATGGCATCTAAATTGCCTTTTTTGGAGATGTAGTCAGTACTACAGTTATAATTACTTTGAAATGATAAGGTATTTGTACTTCCTGTGAAGTGGTATAATGTTAAGGCAAAGTGGACCAGGATTAGGTATAAATGTATAAACTGCAAAAGTCAGAAAAAGTAGGGAAGATAAAAACAGGAACAAAGAATAAGGGCAAAAAATATGAGAGTGATTAATCCAAAAATATCAATAATTGTTTTAACCATCAATGGTGTAAACATGTCAATTAAAATACAGAGATCCACTGGGTGTGGTGGTGGCACCTTCCTATAATCTCAGCATTCAGGAGGCAGGGGCAGGAGGACTGAAAGTTAGAAGTCAGCCTGGGCTACACAATGAGATCATATTTAAAAAACCAAACCAAACCAAAACAAAAAGAGTGATTGTTGGAGTGTACCAAAACCAAGATTCAACTGTACGTCACCTATAAAAAAAGCCACTTTAAACAGAAAGACACATACAAAAGTAGAGAAAGCTATACCAGGTTAATACCAATCAAAAGAAAGTGAAGTAACTACATTAATTTCAGACAAAAACTTGTGCCCACAAGAGAAAATGCTAAGAGAATGAGAAGACAGGTGACATACTGGGAGAAAATATCTGCAAAAAAACACATCTGATAAAGGGCCAAGGACCTGAACAGAACTCACTAAGGAAGATACACAGATGGCAAATAAAATTATTTAATGACATATGAAATAACAGCAAATTAAAACAACGATGAAGTACTGGTGTACACCTTTAGAACGCTACAGTCTAAAACAGTATGGCAAATGCTGGCAAGGATGTAACTCTCCTCTGCTGCACAAAATGGTACAGCCACCATGGAAGGCAGCTGACCAGTTTCTTGCAAAACTAGCCATGCTCATACCATATAATCCAGCCATCATGCACTTTGATATTTATGAACTACAAACTTATGTTACACAAGACCTGAACGTGGATGCTTATAGTGGCTTTATTCATGACTGCCAAAATTTGGATACCATCAAGATTGTCCTTCAGTGGATGAGTAGAGAAACTGCATCCAGACAACAGAGTATTAGTCTGTGATAAAAAAAAAAAAAAAGAGCTATCAAACCATGAAAAGATCTAAAAGAAACTTAAATGCATATTACTAAGCGAAGGAAGCCACTCTGAAACGGCTACGCACTGCGTGAATCTACCTATCTGATATCCTGGAAAAGGTAAAACTATGGAGATAGTAAAACAATCTATGGTTGCCACAGTTTGGGGTCGGGAGGCTGAGTAGGGAAGCACAGAGGATTTTTAGGGCAGTGAAAATACTATGCAGGATAATGCAGTGAAGGAAGCATATACTTTTCAAAACCCAAACAATGTACACCACCAAAAGTGAACCTGAAGGCAAATTAAGGCCATAAAAATCGATGTGGGCTCACTGACTATAACAAATGCACCATTCCAGTGTAGGTGTTGACAGCCAGGTTGGCAGTGCATGTGCGGGGATGGGGTATAAGGAATTCTGTACTTCCCCTCATTTTTTTCTGTGAGCGTAAGACTGCTTTACAAAAATAGTTTATTCATTTAAAAATACTGTGCTATATTGTATTTTTAATAATTATAATGATATAATTTATTTTCACATCAAAGTGGCATAAACAGGTTTGGAAAGTAATACAATTGATCTTGACATGCACAGAAATTCAGGTGGAGGAAGGGAAAGCACAAAGGCTTACTAGCACGTAGTCTACCAGCTGTGAACATTTAGTTAAGGACATTCTGTGGCTGGGGCATTAATCAATGTTTTACAGTGGAAATGAGAACACTGGCTAATCCCACGAGGCAGTTAACTGGTGCTCAGTAAGTGAAATTCAGTTAAGAACTACTTTACTAGAGGGTTGCAAATAGGAGATGAGAGGGAAATAGACAAGGAGAGATAATCTGGTAGTAGGCACTTACATTTTGAAGTAAGGGGAGGCAATTAGTATAGAAGGATCTTGAAGTGCTGCTTCAAGAGATGGGCACAGCCAGGTGTGGTGGTTCATGCCTATAATCCTAGCACTTGGGATACTGAGGCAGGAGGATTGTGAGTTTGAGGCCAGCTTCAGCTACATAGCTACATAGCAAGACACTGTCTCAAAAAACAAACAAAAGAGATGGACGTCAGGAAATGTGTGTTTGGCTGAGGGCTGGTTGGGTGGAAAGAAAATACAGCTCTTTATTCTTAGAATTTACAGCTCAGGCTCCTATTAACTATGACTATTACTGATTTTTAAAAAAGGTTAATAGGCTAGCCTAGAACAAAAATGACAGGGAAACTGAAATGATTCATTCACTTAACAAACAGCTATTGGCCATCTATCATTCTAGGCACTTTCTATGCACTGAGGAGATGCTATAGCTGTGATTAAGACAGCAAAAATCCCTGGCCTCACGGAGCTCACAGTGAGAGTGGGACAGGCAGGAGAGAACCACTTTAGTAAAATGAATAATGATATGCAGTGGTAAGTACGAAGAAAATAAAACAGAGCAGGAAAGGAGGTAAGGAAGTTCTCAAGGGAAGGGGTGTTTGTACTTTTATATACAGAGCGGAAAGGCTTCAGTGAGGTTATCTGTTGGGGAAGGGGAGTCCAGGCAGGGGGACAACCAGGGCAAGGACTATGTCAAATGTTACTGAAGGAGGCAGCAAATGGGGCCAACCTGAGCTGGTGGCAAAGGCAGAAGTTTGAGAGCTAACTGGAGTGGCAAAGCATAGAAGACTGTGTAGCTGTAGTAAGGACTTTGGCTTCTACCCGAGATGGAAAGCTACGAGGAGGATTTGAGTTGATAAAGGCATGGGCGCTAACATTTTTATAAGATCACTGTGCTGCTGTTGATAGGTGGAGAGGGAAAGGGTTGAAGGAGACCATGTGGGAAGCTACTGCAATGATCCAGTTGAGGTGGCTCAGAACAGAGTGGTAGTAGTGTGGGTGGTGAGAAGTGGTCAGGTTCTTGCTATGTTGTGAAGGTGGTGCCAGCTTCTAAGTTCAAAGTAACTGAAAAAACCAAAAAGAACAAAACCCTGGTGTGGCTTGCACACAGTAGTCTTATGATTCATTTACTAACAGAGGGTTGGCTGTAATGAAAATACACTACTTATAACTTTCTGAGGCTAAATACAGGGATTTTTTTTTGCCACAAAAGAAATAATCCAGTCTTCATCACACATGTTCAACAAAAGCATTTACCCTTCATGACTGATCAAGACGGGGTTTGATGTCAAGCAGTATGTAGCTTTGCTTTATAGATTTTTTTTGAATAAAAATGTTTATTGTATAGCACTCAAAAAGAAGAAATACTGGTGTATTCTAGATGATTTCCATGACCATAGAGAACTTTTAACAGAAAACTACCAGATATTTTCAATGCTTGGGTTTACTTTCTGTTTACATTTACAGCCTGCTTTACAGATTTTATTGTCCTTGATCTAAAGACAGACATAGTAGCTCATGCCTATGATCTCAGCTATTTGTGAGGGGAGATTGGGAGGATTGTGGTTTGAGGCCAGCTCAAGAAAGTTAGCGAGACCCCATCTCAAGAAAAAAAGGCTGGGTGAGGTGGTGTATGCACCTGTCATCCCTGTTATGCAGGAACGCTAAAAGAATTGCAGTCCAGGTTGGCCTGGGCAAAAACATGAGACCCCCATCTCAAAAGTGAGACCAAAAATAACCAAAGCAAAAAGGTAGGGGGCATGGCTCAAGTTGTAGAGAACCTGCCTAGCAAGCACCAGGCTCCAAGTTCGAAACCCCAGTACTGCCAAATAAGTAAATACATAAATAGAAGGGAGAAGAGGCTAAAATTAGAAAGAAACAAATTCCATTTTTGTTTATGATTTTCTGAAGTGAAAGTGTTGCAGTTTTAATCACGTATTTTCTTAAAAATCAGAGAAGTACTAGATAATCAAAAGCTGCATTGTTGAGATTTGTTTCTAAAATGGGAGCCAGTGGCTCACACCTGTGATCTTAGCATCTTTGGAGGCTGATATCGGGAGGATCAAGGTTGGAGACCAGCCAGGATAAATAGTTCACAAGACCTCATCTCCAAAATAACCAGAGCAAAATGGATGGGAGGTGTGGCTTGAGCTGGGGAGTGCCTGCTTTGCAAGTGCAAAGCCCTGAGTTAAAAACCCCACTACTGCTGGGGGAAAAAAAAAAAAAAAGACTTTTTTCTAGACAGTTGGCTCACTGAACATGGCTTTCCTGGTCTCAATGCAACCTTGATGAACTGTTACTATTAGGACACAAAGTGTACTCTGAGGAAAAAAATCCCCTAAAAGCCAGAACACTAGAAACAAGCAGTGCTTTGTATCAGCTGTATGTGAGGCACTGCCATAACACTGGGGAAATAAAGAACACTTTTCCTCTGCCAAAGCAAGGTTTGTCATTTTACTAGCAGGGTGTTGTCTTGAGGTCGCAGTCCACCGATTTGGCTGTTTCATCATGTCTGTTGGTCCTAAGCTGCCCTTCCTACACAGGTAGCTACCTAAGCACTGCTTTTATTATTGGTAAATGAGGAGATGAATGCCTACGATGAACTTGGACCAGTGACAGAAGCATTGGTATACTATGAAGCAGTAAAAGGTGAGTGCGTGTGTGATGTGCTGGTATTGCCAAATTCCCTCCAGAAGGTCATGTACACAATAAATCTATATTTGTTTTGTGGTGCTAGGGAATGAACCCAGGGCCTCACGAACACTAGGCAAGTGCTCTACCCCCAGCCTCCAGGTGACATATGAAAAGGAATTTCAATGACACTCAATTTTGCATTTGGAAAAAAGAACCAAATTTGTTTTAGCTATGCAAAGTACAAAAAAGTTACTGTTTTCACTTGGTGGAGATGTGTATATTTTGCACTTCCTTCTTGGTGATTCTCACAGAGGGAATTTATCAAGAGGGGATATGAGTTTTAAGAAAGAGGTGAAAACCAATGTTTCTCACAGTTTAGTATAGGTAGCTGTGCCAGGCACCGTGGAGATTTAGGTCTGGACTGTGCCCCCAAAGCCCATGCATTCTCAGTTGGTGGTGTTGCTGCTGGGAGGTGATGGAAATTTTGGGACACGAGGCTTCCATGGGGAAGTAGGTCATGAGGGGGGGTACATCCTTTGAAGGATGTATTTTGTTCCTGGTCTGTCTGTCTCCACCCCCTTCTTCCCTTTCCCTTCATCTCTTGCAGCCTCATGAGGTGAGCAGCTTTGCTCCACCAAGTTCCACCATGATGTTTGGTCTTGTCTCAGTCCCAAAAAACCAGACTAGAACCTCTGAAACCACAAGTCAATAACTCTTCCCTACTTTAACTTGATTTTTTCAGGTACTCTGTCACAGCAACAGAAAGCTAACACAGGCATCACAGATACAGAAGTAAAAAGAAAAGGAATAACAACTCTTTGTCCTTTTTTTCTTTTCTACTCAGAGGCAGTGATCACTTTAATAAAGAATAAAATGCTTTGCTTAACACAAGCTAAGTAGCTTTTACAATTCATGTATGAGCTGACCATTAAATTTTAACTGTGTTCACTTCCTTCTTCCCTATTACACCTTAAGGTAATACAGCCAACAAAGCAGGTGAAAGATAACTTCAAGTAATTTCCAAACCCTTGTCCTTTACAGTTTATAACCCAGCCAGAGCTACGGCTAACAGAGTTGTAGCAAAAAGCTAAAAAGTATGTGGTAAGGCAATGGTGGCTGATGTATATAAAGATCTGTATTTATTTAAGTATAAGAGCAAAACATGGATGAGATATAGAAGAGTGCAGTGAGTGAGGTAACCAGCTAATTATCATAAGATAACCACTAATTATAATAAATTCACAGATGCACTGAAGGACTGAAGGAAACAGAAAACTAACAGCTGGGTAAACACTGAGAAGCAGCTCTTAGCTTGGGATACTTGGAAAATCCAGACTCAGTTCAAGGTAGATAGCTTCAAAATAGTACGATTCAAGGCTAGAGTCCAGGAGAGCAATCCATAAGAAAGAAGAAGCAACAAAGGTCCCTAGTATGTGACCTAAATGAAAAAGTAGCAGTTACAGTGCCAGGGCAAGGGGCCTTACTGGTTGAAAGAACCTCTACCTTCTTGTATCTTAGGCTGCTTTCTTCATATCAAACCTGCAGCTATGAAACAACACTGAAAGGAAGAAGTGGGGAGAATGTTTCTTTTATAGCTGATAAATCCTAAGTCTTTCACCCTCTCAAAAGCCAATGAAGACTGAAAGCTGAGGATGACATATTTGAAAAGGAAAATCAAGGAACATTTATAAGAACTACAGTGAAACAAAAGGAAATAGGTCCTATCCAAGTGCCCCTCATTTGCATCAACTGACTTAAAAAATTAAATTCTCTCTGAAAGAAAAACAGAAGAGTCTGGGTCATAGGGGAATTTCCTCTGCCTAAAGCTGAAGACAGAAAGCAAACTTTAGTTACAAGGAGGCAAAGCAGCTCCTGGTCTTCATTACTATGAAAAGCAAAGGAAACTCAAGAGTTCTTCTCATAAAAACAAATGGGCACAGTTGCAATGTGCTTAATTAACAGTTTCAATGGAGAGAAACTGCAAAACTGAAGAATGATTTTGCTCTGTTTTGCTTTTGAATTCTAAAGATGACATTGCCAGGACTTCGGAAAGTACAATAGTCACATACTTCAAGCGTGACCTGTTGAAAACTCTTGGAGACCTGACTTCTTAAAAAAGCATTTCTGCACCAACAACTTGCCCAGGATGAGAAAGCTTCAGCCCTCACAGGGCCCAGCACACACTGGGAACAAGTGGTCACATGAGAGCTACCTGGCTTACAAACTGTAGCTGTAAGCCTAACAAGAATCATCAGACTAATAAAATCATGTCGGGAGTTTCTAGCCTCTGACATGTTCTGTATTTTCAGACTTGTCTACTGCAGTTCAAAAGTTTCAGTGGCCCAATGTGGCAGAACTAGGTCTCAGAGATTAACAATTTTCCAAATGGTTTACTCTGTTCTTCTTTGTGCACTAAAAGCACTCTCTTGCCTGTGCTAACAAGCACTTTTGTCAAGAAGGGAAATCTATGGCACCAGCCACAAGCTTTTACATAGCCACCTGCTTCCACATCTTCAAAAGTAAAATGGAGTAACTATCCACTCTACTACCTCAAAGGGCTATTGTGAAAATCAGATAGTTCTTCAAATATTTTTGTTAACTGTTACAAAGTTTCCAATGAAATGTGTATGAGAAGTATGTTATGCAGACTATAAGTATACTAAAAGAACAGATACACACACACAAAAAAAAGGTTGGTAGGAAACACCCCAAAATGTCCAAAAGTAGTTATGTTAGCATGATGGAATTCTAAATGCTTTCCAGTCTGTGCTTTAGGAATCATTACATTACTTTCAAGAAAGTGGAAAGCAGGGCTGTAGGCATGGCTTAAGTGGCAGAGCACCTGCCTAGCAGGGGCGAGGCCCTGAGTTTAAACTTCAGCACTGACCAAAAAAATCAGAGATTTACAAATTAATTAATTTCATATGCAATACAGAAATACATTAAAATATGACTAAACATGGAAGCCTAGCAGGGTGGCACAAGCCTGTAATCCCAGCACTTGGGAAGCAGAGGCAGGAGGATCTGGAGCTCCAAGCCAGCTGGGGCTACAAACAAGACCTTATCGCTAACAGACTGACTGACTGACTACACACCAAGCCAATGGTCCCTTTAAATAGACGCTCTCCATTACCCTTTGTAGAAAAACCATCTTGGAGGAGTTTCTAGCTTACTGCAAAAGAAGCACTAGTGATAAATTTCTATACTATCTGTCTGTGGCTTCACAATCAGACCTCGAGAGCAGAGAAAAATAATCACGTCCAGCAGGTAGAGTATGAGGGTACAATTTATAACTCTCATGTTTTACATACATAAAAATCCACATAAGTTCTGCATTCGATTTTTAAAAAATCACTTAAATTCGGCACTCAATTTTTATAAATTTTACAAAAATTAATGAGTTAAGCCAGGCACAGTGGTATGTGCCTATAATCCAGCACTTCGGAGGCTCAGGAAGGATGGTAAATTTGAGGCCAGTCTGGGCTACACAGTGGACCCTGTCTCAAAAACAAAACAAAAACCAAAAATATGAATGTTTTTAAATTACTTAAGGCCAGGAAACAGTTTAAGTTCAGCAGACAAATTTTGATACTGAGGAGAAAAAGTATTGTGATTTCTTATTCCTTCTGCACTATCAAGCGACGGGATAAAGATAATTCCCATTACTGGTGAGGAATATAGGGTTAACTCAATTTATATCCTGTTAACTTTCCAGATACAATTACATGAAATTAGCATATAAAAATCCCATTGAATTATGGGAAAACAGACCATGACAATAAGCCTGGCATTTCCTTAAAAGGTTTAATTTTGAAAATTACAATTTATCTGAGGTTGACAAGTATACATTCTCACGTCACAGGTAGGAAAAGTAGTAAGTTTTTTAAATAAATAAGTTGTTTTACTTCTTGCTGATGTACCTTAAGACAAATCTCAAAAGTAATACAGCTGATTTATCTTAGTTCCACTGTCATCTTTTGCTCTCAGTAATTTGACTCCAAGTTTCCTTATGTGAAAAAGGAAAGTTCTTGGTCCTCTTAAGCTCAGCATTACATGCTTTTCACAGATGCATTTCTCTGAAGTCACCTATTCTTACAAAGCCTCTCCAAATATCTAATTTGGCTCTGGGTGTTTGGTAACAAAATATTTAAAAGACAAAACTGATCAATTATGGTCAAGATGTAGCAACGTGAGCTTTGAGGAAAAGAGCATAGATGCAGTTTTCTACAACAAATTCACTCAAAGTTTAGGGAAGAAAAACAAATGGAGCACTTCAAATCTTTGGCAAAGGATTATGTCCAACATACTCTACCAGGAGGCCACCTGGGCAGCAGCTGAAGTCAGGAAACCTGACTCAGGGTTCAGGCGATGCCACCAACCAGCTGTGGCTTATGGGGTCACTAAAGCCATCTATTAGTAAAGGACAAAAATCAATTCTAAATTTATTTAGGTGCCATATAGAATACCGTGAAGTGGTATATTTAATTTCATGATATGAACTAGAAACCCTTTACAAGCAGGAAGAAAATAGGAATACATTAAGCATCCAACAACATAACATCACAACCACAAACACATATGAATACACAAGCAGAGTTCTCTAAGCACAGTGTGCATTTCTGAATTCGTATTTGTTCACTTGTCTAAGAGGGAGTCAGAACTGATACTGAAGGCTCTGGAGTCACACTTCTGGGATTCAAACCTCATCTTTCATTTATTAGCTGTAGAACTTGGACAAGTTAGTTAAAATCTCTGAACCACAGTCTCTCATCTATAAGTGAGGACAGTAATGGCAGTTGTTGAGAGGTAATCCATGTAAACGAAGCAGGCAGCATGCTGTCATCACACAGCAGAAATAACAGCAAACATTTACTCTTTTCTAAGCACCAGGCTCTACATGGGAGTATTATCCCATTTAATCCTCAAACACAGTAAGAGGCACATATTACTACTGACACCATTTTGCAGTGAACAAACTGAGAGGTTAAATGCTTTACGCATGTTTGTTGTGATAGTCACTATGGCTGTTCACAAATAATTTGAGTTCTGCTTTCAGGGATACAGTAGGATTACAATTCCTCACTATGTCTAAGATTAGGAAAGGTCGATGAATGACGGACGTGATTCTTCTAGGCAATCAGTTATGATGCCATCCCCCTAACACAGTGACCATGAAAGTGTACATATTATGATGGAGTTTATGTCAGCCTGATTATCTAAGTGATCAAAACAGCACAGCCCTCTATTAACCTACTTTGGACAAGTAGTTTAAATAAGAAAAAGCAAAAGACAAAAAAACAAACAACAAACCACTGAGATTTTAGAGCCATTTGTTACTGTAGCAATAACCTAGCCAATCCTAACTGATACTTTTACAGTTAACAAATGATAAACAGAAGTTCACTAAAATGAACAATGTGTGTTCATCAAAAGACCCTGTAAAAAGAATAAAAGCAAGCCACAGACTGAAAAGTTACATCTGTAATACGGATATCCAGGAAAGATTTCATACTTAGACTATACTGAGATCTACAAACTGGTAAGATAAATGACTCAATTTTTTAAAAAAGGGCTGTAACCAAAAACAAACTCTTCATAAAAGAGACTATTCAAATGATCAATGACTATAGAAAAAGAGACACTAATACATACCCACTGGAGTGGCTAAAATGATAAAGAATGACAATACACAGTGTTGGGCAAGGATAAGGAGAAACTGAAACCTTCTCATTGTCACTGGGAATGTAAGGTATAGTCATTTTGGAAAAGTGTTTAGCAATGCTGACTAAAATATACCACCCTATGAACTACCTATTCCATTCCTAGCAATTTATCCTAGAGACATAGGTGCATATGAACAAAAAATGTACGAGAATGTTCACAATAGTTTTATTAAGATTACTAATACAGCCTCAAGTGGATAAGTCCATCAACAATGACAGGCATAACATGATAGCCCAAACTACTGCCACATTGAATCTTATAGGCTTAATGATGAGCAAAAGGCAGCCAGCATTTGAGAAGCTGAGGCAGGAGTATCACAAATTTAAAGCCAGCCTAGGCTACATAGTGAACTACAAGTGAGTCACTATCTCAAAAAAAAAAAAAAACAAAGCCAGTGCCAGGAGAGTAAGTACTCATTTCTGGGGCAGAGAAAGGGCACTGACTGGAGAGTCACTGCCCTGTACAATGAATTTATACATTTTTTGCACTTAACTGTACATATCATGGTTTAAAAAAAGTTAGAAGGAAGAATTGGTTTAGATATGAATTCTAGGATTAAAAGATCTCACAAAGGTCATTGGCTCCAACAACACACCCAAGGCTCAGCCTTAACCTGAATGTCTCTCTTGGGAATGTCTTCCTCAACCTTTGAATAGCTCTAGTAATTATGAAGTATTACTTTCTACACAATGAACTCCAAACCTGTGCTCAAGGAGTTCTGTCCTTGGGTTCTCGTTCCTCAAGAGACCCAAGATTAACTCAATCACTGCTGAGATTCTTTTCACCCCTACAACTCTAGGATTCCAGAGGTTAGCTTTTTTTTTTTTTGGCAGCACTGGGGTTTGAACTCAGGGCCTCATGCTTGCTAGGTAGGCGCTCTGCCATTTGAGCCATTCCGCCAGTCCTAGGATTCCATATTTTATTAGTACCATGTATCTTTCATTTGTCTCTTTCTCTACACCTCAACTTTACTCCTTCAACCAAAGTATTGTAAAGTTATGCTCAATCTGAGTCGCTCACTAGCTTGTAGATTTTAATTCAAAAGAGGAGTTTTAAGTGTAGGTTGGTATTCACAGTACACAGCTGACCACATGTGTTCTGTAAGAACGGGAAGAGAAATCTTTCACTGCTTAATGCATTAGGATGTGAGCTCCTCAAGGAGGCAAAGCGCTCCTGGATTTGGAGAATGCCTTCTGTTAGCTGCTTAGACTGGGAAGATGAGAAGAGAATCTTAGACAAAAAATAAGTCGATAGTCGATAGTGATTATTTGGCTATAGACATTGGAATAAAGATGACTATATGGAAAACTGGTTATGTCTAAAGCAAGGAATTCTAATGGACTTTGCGAGCAAACAGAAATGCATTTCCCTAGCTTCAAAGAGCCAACTGTAGAATTAATAGAATTGTGCATTTTAAGGCACTCAAAGTCTCTGTGGAGTCCAAGTTTAGGAGCTCACTGTAAAAGCAGAATGAGAATTTCACATTCAGGTGATGTGTGGCTTAGCAGTGCTTAGACCCTCTGCTTAAGAAGTCCTATCTGAGCATTTTGCCCACACTATCATTTCATATCTGTGCCCTTCTACGGGTGCAGCCACATATTCTCACTGTTTTGTTCTTTATTACACAGACTAGAAAAATAATGGAAGACAGAATTATCTCAAGGTTATTGGCAACATGAATTACACAAAGTAAATCTTGACTCCAAACATAAAATGTATTCATTTCATGACTCTTGGAAAGTTTTGGAGCAGAATATTACTAAGAAAAAGGAAAATTTGCTTTTGGTGGTGCTTTCCGTCATAAGAGAGAGTTCTTCTTGCATGGCTGTGCCATGATACTGACATACAAACAGGGGCCTGATAAAACACATAAAGACAATGAAGGTTGTGTGTCAGACTGAACCAGGGAAAATCTACATACAATTAGTCTCATCAGCAATGGCACCTAAGGTCTAGTATCAAGAATCTAATCGCTTAGTGCCGTAATTTCTGGTGAACATATCGGTCTTCTCCATGTAAGGCTTGAGCTCTGAATACCCTTCTTGCTTCAAGAACTTCGGTTCTCTGGTTATCATTTTAATCTCTTTTTCGACAATGACTATTCCTTTTCCTTCTCTGTGTAAACATATTCTAGTTCTAAAAAGGTCAAAACCAAAGCTCAGGACAAAGCCCTTGATTAGTTTCTACCTTCCTTCTAGCAAATGCTCCTTCATTTACTTATAACCAGGAAAGTCTGAAAGATTATTCCAGTTACTGCTGCTACCACTCAACATGAAACCTGCAGTAATCTGATTTCTATCTTTAATTCCCCTTACTGACTGTACTCAGATACCAGTAACTTCTAAAGCGCTCTTCAATGGACCCTTTTTAATCTTCACCCTGTTTGGTTTCTAAGTCACTGGTATTTGATGCTGTAAGGCGACTCTTTTCTTCTTCAAACTCGTTCCCTACTGCTTCCTGTAAGCCATACTCTTGTTTTCCCCATCTCTTTGGCTACTCCTTCAGCCTTTGCCTTCCTCTGAATGTTTTCCAATGTTTCAGTGACCATTTACATGGATGACATCTAACCCTAGCTCTCTTAAAATTCTGGGCCTGTATCTCAGATGGTTAAGAGGATTATATTCCTTTGGTGTGCCACAGGCAACTCATATTTAACATGAAAAAACTGAATCCATATGCTTTTCCTCAAAATCTGTTCCATTTTCTGAGTCCTCCATGTCATTGGAGGGCACTCTAGCTTATTCCTTAGGCTAAAAACCTTCTCCCACCCTAACTAATGGACCCCTCACCAAGCCCAGTCCATGGAGCTTCCACTTCTAGGTTCTCATTAATGATGTCATAGTTGAAGTTCCCCCTCATTACCCTGATTACTGTAATGGCCTCCTACCTGTCCTTCTTGCTTCCGATCTATTTCTCCATGGGTGCCAGTGATCACTGTAAAATATAAATGTAGCTGCGTGCTGGTGGCTCATGCTTATAATCCTAGCTACTCAGGAGGCAGAGATCAGGAGGATCAAGGTGTGTAGCCAGCCTGTGCATGATAGTTTGCAAGATCCTATCTTGAAAAAACCCTTTACAAAAAAGGGCTGGTGGAGTGGCTCAAGGTGTAGGCCCTGAGTTCAAACTCTAGTACTGAAAAAAAATGTAATTATGCATGCCATTCCCTATTTAAAATCATTCCGGAGGCTACCCATTGCCTTTACAGAATTTTCACTTTTTTCTTTCTAAACATCTCTGCTTAAAAACATAACTGTTAGCTGGGTAATGGTGGGTCATGCCTGTTATCCTAACTACTCAGGAGGGAGAGATTAGGAAGATCTCAGTTTGAAACCAGTCTAAGCAAACAGTTTTCAAGATCCTAGCTCAAAAATACTTAACACCAAAAAGGGCTGGTGGAGTGGCTCAAGTGGTAGAGCACCTGCCTAGCAAGCAACGTGAATATTGCCAAAAAAAGCATAAATATTATTCTTGTTTTGCATGTTTAAACTAACTATGAATGGTTTACAACAAAGATGTTTTATCATTAAAATAAATAATCACTATCAAACTTGGTCCCACAGTAATGGATGACCAACCACCCTTACACTAGTTTTGGGATCAGAAAAAGGTATCTTGACATGTTAAATGAAACAGAACATAAAAACTTTAAAACAACAGGCAACTAAATATTCTCACAGTGCAATCACGTTGGCTTCTTCTATTAGTTCTTGAATGAAACATCTCGCAAATTTTGCCCCTTTGGGAGTGAGATCCAGCTCACTTGCTACTAAGACTGATACGAACGTAGTAACATGCAGCCCTGACCCCGCTTCCCTTTAGCAAAAGAACAATCAAATATATCAGATAGCTGATGTTTAGGAAATAACCCAGTTATTAAAAAAAGAGATAATAATTGAGTATCTTAAGATTAAAGGCTCAATTTATATAACTACTCATGATGGAGTTTTACTCTAAAATTTCAAACTGGGAACATTATTTTCCACAGTACCATATCTAAATAGGCATTTCAGGTTTTCAAATTAACAGATTATCAGAGTTTTTTTCCGTCTCTCTCACAGCCCTCTTATTATAGTATCTCTCTTCTTCCCTGCAACACATGTCTGCTGCAATCAATTCTAAGACCTTTTGAGAGCAAATGCCGCTCAGTGCTATTATCCATGCATTACCAAGTAAGGTAAGAGAGGCTGTAAAACCACCTGAGATCCCATGATGCTAGTTTAACTTCAATCTTCCTTCCACTAACTCCCAAAACATGTCAGCACTACTGTAGCAAAGTGGGCTGTAAGTTTTGGGTGATGTGATTTTCCTGAAAGACAAAGAGAGCAGAGTATAGAAGGCTGTGAGGGCTGTAACAGAAAAGCCTCAGCGCAGCAGTTACAATTTATCAGTACAAATACTTTATTAAGTACCCACACAGTAAACACAAAGCTCAGCATAAGAGTTGCATACAGCAGGTGAAACACAAGCATTTCCCTGTCTCTAAGGGAGCATAGTTTAGAAAAAAAAAAAAAATCACAATTTAATTAACTATTTAAGTAGGTAGGAGGAAAAAAGATCTTATGATCACTATGTTATACTCACTGCTTTCTAAAACAGTTCATAAAATAATGCACTAGTGACTTTACCCACTTTATTGTACTTGAAAAATAATGTTTGGAATTTCTCATCTTTGAACTCAAGTATCCTACTGGGTGATGATCAACTGCTAATTAATAGTATGTTATCAGTGACATATAAATATGATTGCTGGGCCAGGCATGGTGGTGCACATCTGTAATCCCAGTTTATCAGAAGGCAGAGGCAGAAGGATAGCAAGTTCAAGGCCAGCCTGGGCAAAGGTAGTGGCAAGACCCTGTCTCAAAAAAAACAAAAAGGAGGGAGCACAGAGCACTTGTCTAGCATGTGTGAGGCCCTGGGTTCAATCCCCAGTACTGGAAAAAAAAATTGCTGTTTTATCAGTGGCTAGACATTTCTAATTTTTAATTATAACAATTCCCCCCTAGTCTTCTACTCACCCCTTCAGAGTAGCAAAATGCATCTATAGGGCAGCCCTCTAGGGTAGGGTGTAAACAGAGATCAGTTATAATCCTTTGTATCAGTATTATTTCATTACATCAGACATTAATTTATAATAAAAGTTGCAATTTCTACTGTGATAAGATTTTGCTTATTGGAGTAAACATTAAACTACAGAAAGAAATGCCTCTAGTGATGCAGATGTATGTATAGAAATAGCACAATGAAACCCCACACTGTGTACAATTAACAAAGAATGCACATGGGTGCACCCATGTGCATGCACATACACTCTTTGCCTATGATGGTGCTGTTGGACGAAATTGTTAAAATAAGACAAAATAAGGCTGAAAGCTAGAAAGAAATACTTGGCCCAAGCTGCTCTTTGTACAGTAAGTGAATCTACACACTATCGGCAGTATCATGTATTGCTACAGGAAGATTTTAATTGAACGCAAGGGAGAAGAAATCTGCCAGAGAGAATTATGTAAGTAGTTTGTTTTGCTAGGAAATAAATGAGTAGCAGCTGACTTTGTATTCCTAGCAAAATAAAGCTGCTTTCTCCTTTTTAGAAATGAACATAAAACCATCGTCTCACATTTATTTAATGCAGTCCCTAAATCGGCAGTCAGCTTGAGAAGACTTTAAATGTGGCAGTCCTATGTAGTTAAATCCCCTCACGACCCCCCAACCCGAATGTACAATATTTGTAAAATACTATAGTACTATAGAAATAACTTTGATAATCTGCACATTCTCTCACCAGTTCTACAGTCAGCGATCTACATTTTAAAAACCCAAGGAAAGCCTGCAGTAGCCACTCCAGGATTATGAGATTCAGACATTTATTTAGTCATACCTAGCAGCAGACATACAGTTTATGCATTTCTGGTTTTACTGATCTTAGAATAGTTATGATGGCAAGCCTGCAAATATCAATAAATAGATGAAGTTTTAAAAATTATTTCACTCAGAGAGAATAACAATTTTGCTAAAGGTAGAATAAATAATACTGAAGTTAGAAATTTGGCCTTTTCTAAGCATTCAAAATTTTTGTTCATTCCTCTTGCTCCACCCCCTTCCCATCAGGGAAGGACCTGAACCTGTTACTGTGATTGTAAATGGGCACCAATTTTTTTTTTTTCAGTTTATAAAAATTTTCTAAGTATTGTATTTGGACTTCAGGAATGAGTAAGTATTCCTCATCTGCTATACATTAAAAATAGGGTAAGTTTCTAAAGCATTTACTTGAAATGAAACTTATCTGGTCTAAAATTGGTGGTGACCAGCATTTTTTCATGGACTTTGAGAAATGCTAGTAGCCTGAAAGCTGTTTCAAACTGTTGGACTTATAATTTTCTACCATGCATATAATTAAGCATCTCATTTTACTGCAATCAGCTTAAAAACAATTTAATGAAAAAGTACGTGTTAAGATGAAGAAAGCAAACAAGGCATCCGTGAAAATGCAGAATATCCTGTAATATGAAATTATAACAGGCCGTGTATCTTATAAAACATGACTGAAGTATACGTTTTGTGTGACTATGGGAAATAGTCATTTTCCCCTGTTCTGTTGGAAGACACATCACGCACGTACCATTATAGCATTATGGTAGATTTCTGATAGAAACAGTTCATAATCTTTACACAGACCACACTGTCAACCTCATAGAAAGTAAATACAATTACACCACCTTTCCTTTGTTCTCCTAATGTTTTTCTCAAAGTTCAATTCTAGAAAAAAGGTAAGTAGCTTAGCCAACACTCTCTCACTGAGCACTCTCTCCTGAGTTTTCAAGAGCTCCAATCTAAGAAATGTGGGCAAAGTGTATTCCTCTGCAGGGGCTTAATGATTACTCAGTGCCTTTTTGGAGAGCAACTGTGAAAAGGATCAAACTGGAGGAAGTAATCCATCCCTCTGTGCTCCTAGGGTAAAGTGACACTGATGAAATGGTCCCCATGGATGGTTTACCTAAGGTGGCATAATATATTTTCTCATTCACATATTTTCTAAACATACAACACGTACCAGTTCATGGTTAGGACCCCAGCAATACAACAGAGAATGAGTCTCTGCCCTCATGAAAAAATAAGTTTGAGGTACAAGGCATTAAGCAAATAGACCAATGAAGAAATTTTAGAATAATGAAAAATGGTATGAAGGAAAAGCAAAGAAAGCTATAGAATAACAGTGGGAGGCGTCACTTACATGGGCCCTCTCTGAAGAAGTAACACATCAACTGAGAGCTGAAAGTTACTTGTTACTTACGTGGTGCATTCCATGCTGAGGAACAAGCTGGAGCAGAGGGGAAGTGTGGTGCTCAGAAGAAGTGGGCTGGAGAAAAATGAGGCCAGGACAGTAGCAGAGAGAGGTAGTCAGGAACCAAATCTTGCTGACAGAGATTTTCCATAAAGTGTAAGAGTAATACAAATCTTTGAGGAATTTTAAGGAAGAACTTTAAGGAGGCTCTTTAAAGGATCACTCCGACTTCTTTGTAAAAATTGGATGTGTTAAGAATGGATCTAGAAAGACTACTGGGAAGCTGCATGATGGTGGCTTAGAAGAGGGTAATGATAGTGAAGAGGAGGTAGAATCAATCAGCTTCTGCAGTGGTCTGTGCTGGGGTGCACATGTATGTGTCTGAGAGACCTAAAGAATGATCTCAAGATTTCTAACAGAAATCAGAAGATTGAGATGCTAGGATTAGGGGGTAAAACAAGAGTTTATGTGTGTTTTAAGTTGTATTCAGGAGCTCAGAAGAGAGATCTGGGATGCAGACAGTTTAGATGTTTTCAGCATGTATGACAGGCAGTACTTTAAACAGCCAATGCAAACACTGATATAAGGAGTAGAGTAACAAGAGAATTTGTCCTGAAGAAGTGACAGAAGATGAATAGCAAAAGTGACCCAGATGACAAGAACTTAAGACAAACAGAGAAGCAAGATTGAGCAGGGTCAAAAAACATTTCCAGAAAAAACCCAAAAAATCCAAATGTTGTTTGGAGATTAAAAGAGAATGTGAAGGATGTGTGTGTTTTTGGTAACGGTGAAGTTATTAGTGATTGAGCAAGAGCTCTTTTGATGGAGTGGTGGGGTATACCACCTACATGGGTTGGGGTTTACGTACAAGGGATGTAGAGAAAAATTATAGTCTTTGAAGTCATTTGAGGAGTGGGCAGTTTAAATAAACTTACATATAAAACAAAAAAGTCATTCAAACTATACAAGTATAGTTTAATGGCTTTTCACAAAGTATGCACATGTGTATCGCCTACTGCCCATCGGAATAAAGATACAAACCACAAGTCTCCCACCTGATGCCCCTCCCACTCACTAATCCCTGTAAAAATAACCACTTTGACACCTAACATATAGATGTGTTTTGCTTGTTTTTGAACTTTATTTATACATTAGGAACTTATTTCTATCTGACTTCTTTTGTTCAGCATTACACTTGATGATCATTGCTGTTATGGGAAGCAACTGTTAACCCATCTACTTTGATGGACATTTGGGCAATTAAGAATAATGCTATGTCTTTGAGTTAACATATGTTTAGATTTCTGTTGATTAGTATACCCAGGAACAGTGAGGTTAAAAGATATCTGTAACTTTTAGATAACCTGGCCAAACTGATTTCCAAAAAGGATGTATCAGTTCACATAACTACCACAAGCATGGTGCCACATCAATGCATGATATACGATAGAATCTTCTTAATTTTAGTCATTTCAGTAGGTATGCATTAGAATCTCATTATGGTTTAAATATCTGATCCAAATATGATCATAGGATGCCTTTGGACAGTTACTTTTGTGGAGTGCCTATCATGTATTGTGATTGTATTTTAAACTTGATTGTCTTTTATTCCTATTCATTTGTAAGAGCTCTATAAGTGTATTGTTGGGTCCATGAATTACAATATACACTCTCACTCTGTGGTTTGTCTTTTTATTCTATAATGATGTCCTTTGAGGAAAAAAAGGTTTGTAACTTTAATAATAAGGTCAATTTAACCATCTTCTTCCTTTTTCAGTCTTAAGATCATGAAGTTGCTTTCCAGTTTTCTCCTAATTTAAAATTTTTTTTTATCTTTCGCAGTTAGCTCTCCAATCCAAGTGTAATTGATTTTTGTGTATGTTGTGAGGTAGGGGGTCAGGATTCACTCCCCCATCCTGTCACCCCCACCATTTACTGAAAAATCCATTCTTCCTTTATAGTACTACATCTTCCTTTATAGTACTACACGCTGCTATCATAAATCAAATAATTATGTATGTACGGGACTGTTTCTGGGCTCTCAATTCTGTTCCATAGATCTGTCTATCCCTGTGCCAATACTACATTATAATTAGCTTTATAACAAACCCTGTTATCTGATAATGAAAGTCCTCCAACTTTGTTCTTCTTCAAAATTGTTTTGACTCTTCTTAGTCCTTTACATGTCCATGTGAATCTTAGACTCAACTTGTTAAACTCTCCTTCTGCCAAATATACATCTGGGATTTTTATTAGGATTCTATTTAATCTACAGTTCAATTTCAGAAGAAGTGACATCTTTATTAGATCTTATTCCTCTCAATGTTTTATAATTTTCTGTCCGGGAAGACTTAAGTTTGACTATTATTTTTATTTTTGTGGTGCTGGGGAGTGAACCTTGCATATGCAAGGTAAGTACACTACCACTGAGCTACACCAGAAGCCCGTAAGTTTGACTTGTAAAGAAATATTCTGCTGTAAATGGTGTTGTTTGTAAACTTTGTTATCTTACGCATGCAACTGATTTTGTGGTGTAAGTGATCTGCCCAAAAAATTCACTTAAATTCTCATCATTTGTCTACAGATTTTTTTAGATTCCTATGTTCCCAGGAAATATATTTAGATTCACAAAAGAGATGGGCCTATAAGATATCTGTTCTCAAAACATCATTGGCAGGCTTTGGCATCAAGGCTTTGTGGAGCTCATAAAACCAAATTATGTTTCATAGAAGAGTCTAGGGTTCTTTTTTAAGCATTTGTAAGAATTCATCAGTAAAGTCAACTAGGTCTGGTTTTCTTTGGAGAAAAAAAAATTAAATAATAAATTCAATTTATTTAGCAGATAAAGACAGTATTCAGAGATTCTATTTCTTCATGTGCCAATTTTGGTGAAAAGTGTTTAACAATTTTTCCACATCTAAAATTTCAAATTAGTCTGTATATAAAGTTGTGTGTGTTACCTTTTAAGCATCTATAGACTCTGTAAAGAAACGTCCCCTCTTCAGCTGGATGTAGTGGTACATGCCTCTAATATCAGCACTGAAGGCAGACTGAGCATTTGAGGTCAGCCTGGGTCATATACTGACTGAGACTCTGTCTCAAAAAGCCAAAAAAATTAAATCAAACCAAATCAAACAACAACAAAAAAGAAATGTCCCCTTTCACTCCTAGTATTGGTAATTTATTTTCATTTTTTTCTTGTGATAGATTTGCATATTTTATGAACCTTTTAAAAGAGCCAACTATTTTTTTTCAGTACTGGGCTTGAACTCAGGGCCTCACACTTGCTGGGCAGGTGCTCCACCACGTGACCCACTCCACCAGTCCAAGAACCAACTTTTGGCTTGTTAATAGTTCATACGGTGCATCTGTTTCTATTTCATTAATTTCTGCTGCTTCTTATTTTCCTTTCCTTTCCTTACTTTGGGTTTCATTTACTATGCTCTTCCTAACTTGGGATATCCAAGTCATTGACTTGTTGACTTTTTTCTTTTCTAATACATATAATTTTCTTTTTGGAACTGGGGTTTGAACTTGGGACTTTGTGCACTTGCAAAGTGGGCCCTCTACTGCTGAGTCACGCATCCAGTCCTAATATATACATTTAAGGCTGTAAATTTCCCACTGAGAATAGCTTTAACTGTATCAAACATAGTTTGATAGGCTGTACTTTCATTATCATTCTGTTTCAGATGTGCACTTCTCCTAGTTTCTCTCTCTTCCACTCATGTGTATATTAGACTTTTTGTTTATTTCCCCTGCGTCTCTGTAACCATTTTGTATTGCTGCTTTAACAATACAACCTAGACTACTGACTTAAAGCAACACAAATTAATTTTCTTATAGTTCTGGACCGGGTGCAGAGAATGCCTTGGGGAAGTAAGTCTAGATAAATGAGTTCTTAGTGCTGTCCTTGGTTATGGGATCCCGCTTCCTTCATCCTCAGCATCTGGGGGTCTCTAAGCACCTTTTGTCTTCTCATCACCATGAGATGAACGGCTTCTCTGCTTCTAGCAGAGACCCTCATTTAGCCTAGCTATATTTAACCCTTCCGAGTTTCAATTTCAAGTGAAAACTAACGCTGTCTCATAAGGTTCGTGTGAGGATGTGAGCATTAAATGAAACATTAAGATGTCTGGTAACAAAAATGACTGAGTACTTACTATGAGCCAGGCACTGTATATAGATTTAAAAATTTAATGCAGATATAGTTACTATCGCCAATTTCCTTTACGGGATCATATACTAGAAAGGATGCAGCTAGGATTTGACTCTGCAGGGCCTTTGCTTAGTAATACTCAACACTGTCTCTATAATAATACCTAGATATTGCTCTTGACTCCAGTGAGTATTCAGTAAGTTATATGGAAAATATGAATTCTACAGAAATAGACACTAATTACGTCAGTTTTCCTATTTTTTCTTTTCATTTTTGCAAAAATAGTCTTACATCTTCAATGTATTTTAAAAACACAATTGTGAAAAATGAGTAAACAGCTAATAATTTATTTTTATCTGAATATTTAGGTTTCAATTTTTTGACCATTTTCCTTATTAGAATTATTTTTCTGGAAGAGTCCTGTAAGTGGAATTATTGGTTCAAGAGTACGAACATTTTATTACTGCTGACACACCAGCGGTGTTGTTTTCCAGAGAAGTTGTAGTAATTAAAATGCCACCAGCAACAGAAACAAAAGATCTGTGTCAAGAGAAAAGGACTAAAGCTATGGAGTAAAGGAATGAGGGAATGGGAACAGGAAGGGAGAAATGGCAATTCTGATGTTGGGAAAGAAAAAGGTGGAGTGGCTGGATATTACTTTTAGTGAAGCCAAAGTATCAGTTTCACTAAAAGGGCAAGGGATGGAGGAAGAGGCCTAAGTTTATTGGAGATTCAAATGCTTAAATACAAACACATATACAATTCCACATCATAATCTTTCTAAGGAATGTGTTTCTATGATAGTTTTCAAAGATGTGCCTCACCCCAACAACACAATCTTAAATGCAGATAAAGTTTTATTCTGGTGTAGGTTACAGAAACTCTATCTGGTACCTCAGGGTTCAACCTGATCTTCGTATCCCCTGCCATTCTACTCCAGGACCAGTGTTCAGTAATGTGCTATGTACACCTTACTGCTGTTGTTTCAGGATACGCAGATAAATGATCTTTGTTAAGAATAAAACACAATAAATTATAAAATGTTATATACATAGACATCACGAAACCAGTCAGTTTAGTAAACGTTTTCATTTACTTCAGCCAGTTTAGTAAATGACCAGGGAAGTAGAAGACGTTATGCTCTGGTGCCCATTCTGTCACGTATTTGAGGCGTGACCTCGGGCCCTGATTGCCTTATTTATAAACTGGAGTTTGTCTTATCTGACTGAAGTGAGAAACAGAACATGACATCTTTGGTTCTGACAGTATAGGATACTTGAATAAAAACAAAGGAATGCGCCTTCTCTTGCTCCCACACTGCACATGGACAGTTAGCTCGTTAATGACAGGGCATGCCCCGCGGAATGAGTAGGTGCAGGATTTGTTGCTGTGCAAACTCTTACTATACACTTACACAAGCCCAGACGGCCAGCCCACTACACCCTCCTGGACTCCGTGGCTTATACCACTGCATACGCAGTCCTCAGAGCACCGCAGTGTCGCTGCGTAGTGCGTGACTTTATGACTTATGGCCACCTTGTTTTGAATCTTGCTATTGTATTAGATTTGAAGCCACTATTTTAAAAGCTGCTTTATGGCAGTATACCTGCTGTTTCTATAACTTAGATCTCAAGGCAGCTTTCTTCTACTGCTTTCTGTCTTCATCCTCTTTACTCCCGCCATAGACTTTGGGGTAACATATGCCTGATCACTGAGAGGTGGGGAGAACAGAGAGCCTCGAAAATGTGGGTTTAACTCTACCAAGATCTTCTCTATGTACTAGTCTCCCAATCAATCAGTCAATCAATCTCAAAACATCTCTGTTAGCTGGTCCATTACATACATAGGAAGTTCAGTACCTGCTCGAGAAGTTCCATTTGGGATTTCTTTTCCAGTTTCCATTATTCCCCAACAAATTTTAGTGTTGATACTGAGGGATCATGAAGTATTAGAATAATCACTAGCCAGAGAGGCCAACACTTACTGTTGTCCCTCCAACACTTACTGGCTCAGTGGCTTTGGGCAAGTGATTCCACTTCTCTAAGCCCCAATTTTCTCATATGCAAAACACAAAATGATTAGAATTAAGATAACATGTGCAAGCCAGGCATGATAGGACATACCTATAATCCCAGCACTCAGGAGGCTGAGGCAGGAGGATCATGAATTTGAGGTCAGCCTGGGCTGCATACGAGACACTGTCTTTTTTTTAAAAGCAAGATCGAAAGTGAAGACAATTTTATGTTTATTTAACTCGTCAAAATTTTGTAGTGGAAAAAGTGTGCTGAGGACAACATCTTCATATAATCCTGGTGTCATGAAGATTACTAAGGTCTTCTAGGGAAATTCAGCTATTGTACTGGCAACATGCCGTTTACTCAGAGTCAACAGTCCTATTCATAAGACTTTGTCTTAAGAAAATAATTCACATCAGGGAAATAGCTGTGGTTTTACTTAATAGTGCCTGACACATAAAAGGTATTTAAGTATGTCTTGAAATGAGTACCTTTATTTGTACTGCCTTTTCTAAATCACTGCCCTTGGTTCCTTCCCATTAAGGTTTATCTATTCCAATCACCTGGGGGATAGTTTTAGAATCAAATTCTATTATTTTTGTCTAGTCTCTGCTCTCTCATCTTCTCTAGTAACTTCATGTTGATTGACTGCTACTAGTAACTTCATGTTGATTGACTGCTCAATTCATGATGCTCTCACCCTCCAAACTCAACTATCAGATAGAAAAATGAACGGCCTCGCCAGGCATGGTGGTACATTTCTGTAATCCCAGTTATCTGGGAGGCAGAGGTAGGAAGATTGTGAGTTTGAGGCCAGCCTGGGCAAGACTATCTCAAAACAAAACAAAAAACTCCTCCAGAAATCAAATGGTGTATATATACTGCATTCTTGACCTAATCATGAAGAAATCAGGAGCTTCTTTCAAGATCCTCTTTGTCTTTCTCCATTATTAACACTGTAGTATAACCATTCACCTCTCTGCCTGCTTCAGTAAGAAAAAGGATAGCAGATGCTGTCCTCCCCTGACCCTAACATACCTCGGGCCCCATACCTAGTCATTTCTACTTCCCTCTAGGGGATGAAGAATTTTCATGTCTCTTGCTGTCTAGCCCCATCTAAAATTCTCCATTTGTCAAGTCTAACTCTCTCTTTAGTAAGAAAAATTCATAGTGTACATTTCAGTTTTTTTTAGTATATTAATACATGAGGTTGACAATGACTACCATTATGTAATGTTACATCATTTTCATTCCCTCCAAAAGAAACCCCATATCCACTAGCAGTCACTCCTCATGCCCATACACTCATGTACTTTCTGTCTCTATGGATTTGCTAGCTATCTCATATGAATGGAATCATATTTCTTCAACAAAATTAGAGATAAGGGCAGAAAAGGTTCTGCCTGGAAGTGAGGGAGGGGAGAGGGGGTAGAGGATGGGGAAAGGGGCAGGGGGGAGAAATGACCCAAGCAATGTATGCACATGTGAGTAAATGAATAATTAAAAAAATAAATGGAATCATATGGTATATGATCTATTGTGTCCGGTGTCTTTCAGTTAGTGTAACATCTTCAAGCTTCATCCATGTTACAGCACATATCATTACTTTATTCCTTTTTACTGCTGTGTAATAGTCCATTGTATAACTGTACCACACTTTACTTCTTTATTCATCAGTTGATGGATGTTTGAGTTTCAATGTGTCCTGCCTATTATGAATAATGCTGCGCCAAACATTTCCATGGAAGTTGACACTGTAAACATGTTCAATTACCTTGGAGTGGAGATAAAAATTGGGTATCCAAATATTTGATCAACATCTATTTGGGACCAGAGCCAAGATGGGAGATGAGAAGTAAGCAGCACCTTCCAGACCTTAACCAGAATGGAAACAGGCAGAAAACAGCTTCTCAGCAAGGTGGGTAACTGAGGAGATGCAAAGAAATTTAATACTGGATGGACAGAGACTTAGAGAGGCCCAGGTGCTCTGGTTATCAGAACAGAGGGCACAGATGAGTGCATCAGGGCTTAGGGGTGTGGCAGAGGGGAGAAGTAAGAGAAAGGGACAGAAGGTGAGAAATAGTGAGGAAAAATGAGTACAGAGCAGGTGCAGCTCACCTGGAGCTGCCTAGCATGTTGGCCCCAGAGAAGTGCTCTGCATTTTTAAAACATGAAAACATGGTGCTGGAACCAGGAGCCATCTTAAGAGGGTGCTTTGAGCCCAAAGTGGCTGCTTTGGGATCTCTAAGTCTCTAAAATTTCTTTCTCCTTGGAACTCATGGTAAGTAGTGCCACACTATGTTGGCCACTGTCTACCTGTGATCCAGTGTGGCTCTGGTATAGCACTACTGCAGTAAGCTCACTGAAAAACATAAGCAGTGGGATTTGGGTCAGACACACAGAAGGGAATGGAGCTAGCTTTCCTTTAAGACTGGCAGGCCCAAGTGGCCAAAAAGAGGATTGGGAGATGGTAGGCCTATGCCACTGTGTGCATGAACTGGGCCTCCGAAAACCAGTCATGGGTGGTGGAAAGCATGGGACCTGCTGCGCTCCCTCCACCAGTACAGCCTGCTGGGCCACCCTCCATGTGGGCTTTAGGGCTGTGCGTGAGATCCAGGTGCACAGCAGAGCTGCATGTTGCCTGGCTCTGGGGGGGTGGTATATGGAGCTAATCTGTTTAGGAGAAACTCCCACTGAGGGAACCTTGGTTCTACGCTACCTTGTCTTAGTGAGCAGAGAAGCTGAAAGCCATTCCAACCAGCAATGGACCCAAACCACTCCCAATGACTGGTGAACAACACAAAAAAAGGGGTGACTAGCCACTAGCTTTTGCTCTCTGTAAGAAGTACATACCTAAGAAGACTCAGAAATAAGTTCAGATTGGGAGTGGCAGTGAATATCAATTCTTGCCTCCATGACCACCCCAGAGGAGACAATGCTGTAATTTTTGTACTTGCTGATTGGTTGTGTATATGTATTACTTTTTCTTTCTTTCCTTTATTTTGCATGTATTTTTCTTTTTGCTTCATATTCTCTTTTCCTTCTAATAGTAAAATTATTTTATCCTTTCTTTCTCACTCCTTACTTTGTAATTACCAGTCTTCACATTCTACCTTTCTCTTGCTTTCCCCTCCCCGCTTTCCCTTGTAGTACTGGGCTTGAACTCAGGGCCTTGCGTTTGCTAGGCAAGTACTCTACTACTTGAGTCATCCTTCCAGCCTTTTTGCTTTAGTTGTTTTGCAGACAGGTCTCATGCTTTTCTCCAGGCTGGCTTTGGACCTTGAGGCTCCTACCCCATCTCCCAAGTAGTTGGGATTACTTGCATGAGCCAGGATATGTGGCTTGCCTCTTGAGACCTATCTTGCTAATTTTTTTTTTTTTTTTTTTGCTTAGGCTATCCTTCTACTAGGATCCTCTTATCTCTGCCTCCCCAAAAAGCTGGGATTACAGGCACTATATCCAGGCTGTCCTTTCTTTGAATATTCAAATTTCCACTCTTCTTTTGTTTTCTGTTTCCCATTTTCTTCTCCTTTAATTATTCTTCTTTTGAAAATCATTAAGAAACCTTTTCTGTTTATTTCTACCCTCACCATTCCTGTTTTGTTAAGGGTTGTGGATGTCACTGGTACTTGTTTTTTATTTTACTTCTGTATCTGGTACACTGCTATTTGTTGCTGTTACTGTTACTTGTTTTCCTCATTCTATATGGTGCTGGGAAGCAAGCATGACATGTCTGAGTGCACTGTGTAGATGCTGTGCTGCAGAACTATGCTCCCAGCCTAGCTAAGAGTCAGCATGTTACTCTTTACCCCAACCCCCACCATTTCAGTGAATACTTTAATTCAAGGAATAGGGAAAATGAAAACCTGGGTTCCAAATAGGCAAGGCTGGGCAGGGGTGAGTGAGTGTGTGTGTGTGTGTTGCTGCTGCTAAAGTCCTGCTCCTGGACACCCCCCCCCCATAGCAACAGCAGAGAGAAACAAAAAGACAAAGGACAATGTACCTATGGTGTCACTCCCATACTTCTCCAGACTTAAACTGCAGAAAAGACTAGAGGAATAATTACAGAGGGTGTACCCCATATACTTTCTGTCTTCAACACATCTGTCTGATCTTCTAGAAGTACTCCACTCTTTTGAGACCTATAGAGAAAGCAGCTCCCTCAGGTTTTAACACAGTGTAAAATACACTAATCCCACCAGAGAAGTAACAAAGAAATTGCACTACAAAAACCAACCAGAAATATATTCAACACTTCACAACAATCCAGTATCCCAGTATACACTGTCAAGAGAAGGCTGTTTGCTAAAAAGGCGCTCACATAAAAGTGAGAATGAAGAAAACAAGTAACAGTAACATCCACTTCAACAGAGGTACAAATCTCAACATAGAAATATAAGAAACATAAAAACAAGGCAAAATGACTTCTCCAAAAGGTCTTAATTCTCTAGCAACTGACTCCAAAGACACTGAGTGGGTAGAATTCTGGATAAAGAATTCAGCAATGAATTCTAAGAAAATACAAAAATACAACTAAATGAATTAAGAATGACAATACAGGACATGAATGAGAAGGTCAATAAAGAGAGACTGTGAAAAAACAAACAAATAGAAATCTAGGAAATGAACAGCTCAATAAGAAAAAACTCAGCGGAAAGCCTTGCCAACAATCTAGATTAGGCAGAAGAGACAATTTCAGGGCTTGAGACCAAGTTGATGAATTAGAGCACTCAAACAGTACTAAAGAAAAAAATAAATTATGAGAATATGCAAGACCTCTGGGACATAATTAGACCAAGGATACCAATTTTTTTTTTTTTTGGTGTAGAACAGGTACTGGAATACAAACTAAAGACATGAAAACTTATTCAGTAAAGTAATAGCAGGAAAAAAAAAATCCCCAAATCTTAGGAAAGATATGGATATCTAGGTACAGGAGGCATTTAGAACCCCAAACAGAGATGACCAGAAAAGTACCTGCCCATGCCATATTAAGTGATAAAATGCCAAGAGTACAGAAGAAAAAGAATATTGAAAGCTTCAATAAGAGAAGCACTAACCTACTTATAAAGGCAAAATCATCAGAATAACAGCAGATTTCTCAACGGAAACTCTAGAGGCCAGGAGATCTTGGAATGGAGTACTGCAAATCCTGAAAGAAAACAACTGCCAATCTAGCTTATTAGAGCCAGCAAAGTTATCCTTCAGAGTCAAAGGAGAGATAAAGACCTTCTAAGAAAAGCATAAACTGAAGAAATTTATGACCACCAAATCAGAACTGCAGATGAAACTTAAAAGAATCCTACACAAAGAAGAGGAAGATAAATATAATCAATAAAGTAAAGGAAAGAATTATTCCCACTAGAAGAGTAGATAAACAAATGAGAATTGGGAAAGAATCAATCACTTAAAAAAGAAGGAATACACTAATGAGTACATACAGTTTGGGGTTGGAGGTTTGGATCAAGTGGTAGCAAGTACGAGGCCCAGAGATCAAACCTCATTAGTGTAAAAAAAAAAAAAAATACGCAGTTTCATTATAATCCTGAATGTAAATGGTGTGACATAGGCTGAGTGATTGGATTAAAAATACAAGATCCAACTGTTTGCTGCCTGAAACACACTTCATCAGCAAAGATATGCAGACTGAAAGTGGATGGATGGAAAATGATATTCCAAGTAAATGGAATTTGGAAGTAAGCAGAAATATCTATATTCATAACCAAAAAAGCAGACATCAAGCCAAAGTTAATCAAAAGAGACAAAGATGGTCCCTACATATTGGTAAAGGGAACAGTACAGCAAGAAGATGTACAATTATAAATATGTATGTGCTGAATGTTGTACATCCAATTTTATGAAATAAACACTATAGGACATAAAAGGACAGATTGTGATACTATAATAGTGGGTAACTTCAATACCTCACTTTCACTGATAGGTCACCCAGAAAAAAAAAAAAAAAAGAAACTTCAAGTTAAACTTGGAAGATCAAATGAAGTTAACAGACATCTACAGAATATTCTATCCAAAAACTGCAGAATATACATTCTTTTCAGCAGCTCATGGGATTTTCTAAGTAGATCATATCTTAGACCACAAAGCAAGTCTTAACAAATGCAAAACACTGAAATAATTTCTTGCATCTTATCAGCTCATAATAGAATGAAACTAGAAATCAACAGCAAAAGAAACTGAAGAACCTATACCAAACACATGGAGATTAAACAATGCACTTTTGAACAGTCAGTGAAGAAATCAGGGGGAAAATTAAAAAATGTTTAGAATCAAGTGAAAATGTAAACGCAACATATCAGAATCTATGAACTATAGCACAGAGAGCACTGAGGAAAGCTTATGAGTGTCTATGCTAAAAATATGAGGAAAATCTCACACCTAATGATGCATCTTCAGGTCTGAGAAAAATGAGAAGTCAAATACAAAACCAGTGGGAAGAAATAATAAAGATCAAAGGTGAAATTAGTCCAAGAGTCTAAAAAAAAATACAAATTATCAATGAAACAAAGAGCTGGTTCTTTGACGAGATTAGGAAGATTAATAAGCCCTTGGCTCAATTAACCACAAGAAAGAGACCCAAATTGACAGAATTGGAGATGGAAAAGGGGATAGTATATGAATATCACTCAAAATCCAGAGAATCATTAGGTATTATTTTGAAAATTGTATTTCGATAAATTGGAAAACTGAAAAGAAATGGATAAATTTTTAGACACATGACCTACCAAAATTGAACCAAGAGGATATAAAAAAAACCTAAATAAATCAGTAACAAGTAATGAGATAGATACAGTGATAAAAAGTCTCCCCAGAAAGAAAAGTACAGGACCAGATGACCAGATGCTGAATCCTATTACACCTTTAAAGAACAGTCTCTGCTCCTCAAACTAATCCATAAAATAGAAAGGGAAGGAATGCTTCCAAACTCATTCTGTAAAGCCAGTATTACCCTGATACCAAAACTGGAGAAGGGCACAACCAGAAAAACTATACACTAATAGCCTTGATGAACACAGATGCAAAAATCCTCAATGAAATACTTGCAAACTGAATTTGACAACACATTAAAAAGATCATATACCATGATCAAGGTGATTTCTTTTCAGTAATGCAATGATGGTTCAACATATATAAATCAATAAACATAATTCGAATCAAGGACAAAAATCACATGATTATTGTAACAGACACAGAAAAAATTTTTGACAAAATTGAACATACCTTCATGATAAAAGCCCCATAGAAACTAGGTATAGAAGGATCATACCTCAACATAACATATGACAAACCTATAGTCAACATTATTCCGAATGGGGAAAAACTAAAAGCATTTCCTCTAAAATCAGGAACAAGACAGGATATCCAAGTCTCACTGCTCTTATTCAATACAATACTTAAATATTAGCCAGAACAGTAAGACAACAGACAAAAATAAAAGAAAGAGGAATTATTCTGGTTTGCAGATGATATGATCCTATACTTAGAAGACCAAAAACTCCATCAAAGACTTTTAGACCTGATAAAACACATTCAGGAAAATAGCAGGATACAAAGTCAACATACAAAAATCAGTAGTTTTTTTTTTATATAGCAATATTGAATCCATAAAGAAAGAAATTAGGAAAAGAATTCCATTCACAATAGCTTTAATAAAACAAAACAAAACAAAACAACCTAACCAACGAGGTAAAAAGCTTCTACAATAAATGTTATAAAAATTAGAAGCAACTGAAGAAAACATAAGATGGATAGATTCCATGTTCATGGATTGGGAGAATATGGCTAAGACAAGCAAATTACAAAAAGTGATCTACAGATTCAATACGATCTCCATCAAAATTTCAATGACATTTTCACAGAACGAGACAAAACCCTAAAATTTACATGGAATCACACACACACCCCTCTCAAATAACTAAAGCAATCCTGAGCAAAAAGAACAACGCTGGAGGCATCACAATAGCCAATTTTAAATTATAGTACAGAGCCACATGTATTAGTTTTATAGTCACTTGACAAAACAGCTAATAGAAACCACTTAAGGGAAAAAGATTTTAGCTCACGGTCTCAGATAATTCAGTCCATGGTTGCTTGGCTCCAGGTGCTTGGTCACAATACATGGCAGCAGGAGCATGTGGAAGAGAGGCTGTTCACCTGATGGTTTATAGGAAGCAGATAAAGGGAGGAAGGGATGGGGAACCAGGCATCACCATCAAAGACATGCCCCAGTGACCTACTTTCTTTAACTGGACCCCATCTCCTAAAGTTTCCAGAAACTCCCAAAATAGCACCACACATGAGCCAGTGGGGGACATTTCATATTCAAATGGCTCCAGCCAGGTGTCTGTGGCTCATGCCTGTGATCCTAGCTACTCAGGAGGCAGAGATGAGGAGGATCACGGTTCAAAGCCAGCCTGGGCAAATAGTTCTCAAGACCTTATCTTGAAAATACCCAATACAAAAAGGGGCTGGTGGAGTGGCTCAAATGGTACAGCACCTGCCTAGATAGCATGAGGCTGTGAGTTCAAACCCTAGTACCACCCAAAAGAAAAATCTATGACAACACAGTAACTAAAATAGCACAAAAATAGACATATAGACCAATGGTATAGAATAGAGTGCCCATGAAGATCTACCCATCTGATTCTCAACAAAGGGAGAAAAGACAGCCTTTCTAACATATGATGCTGGGAAAACTGGGTATTTACATGTAGAAGACTAAAACCAGATTACTATCTCTCACCAATACCCAAGTCAACTCAAAATGGATCAAGAATTCAATGTAAGAACTGAATCTTTCAATGTAAGAACTAGAGGAAAACATATGGGAAGCACTTCAAGATATAGGCATATGGCTGGTAGAGTGGCTCCAGTAGAGTGGCTGGTAGGTAGTGGCTGGTAGAGCATCTGCTTAGCAAATACATGGCCCTGAACTCAACCCCTGGTACCACACATACACACACACACACACAAAAAGAAAAAAAAGAAAAATATAGGCATAAGCAATGACTTTCTGAATAGGACTTCAGTATTTCAAGAAATAATAGAATGATAGCAAGAACTGACAAATGGGATTGCATCAAATTAAAAAGTGTACAGCAAAGAAAACAATTACCAGAGTGAAGAGACAGACTACAGAATGGGAGAAAACCTTTGCCAGCTAATTCACCCAATAGGGGATTAATATCTAGAATACATAAAGAACTGAACTCTTTTCAAAAGCAGTACAAATGGCCAATGAATACATGAAAAAATGTTCAAGTCTTTAGGCACCAGGAAAATGCAAATCGAAATTACACTGAGATTCCACTTCATCCCAGTGAGAATGGTTACCATTGAGAAAACAAAAAATAACATGCTGGTGAGGATCTGGGGAAAAATGAACCCTTATATACTGTTGGTGGGAAGGTAAATTAAGTTTCACCACCATGGAAAATAGTACAGAGGTTCCTGAAACAGCTAAAATTAGAACTACTACATGATCCTGATATACTACTCCTGGTTATAAACCTGAAGGTATCAAAGTCAGCATACAATAGGGACACCTGCATACCCATATTTATCATGGCACTGTTTATAGCAGCCTAATTATTGAATCAGCCTAGGTACCCATCAATGGATGAATGGATAAAGAAAATGAATGGATATATACATAATGGAGTATTATTCAGCCATAAAGAACAAAATCACATTGTTTTCAGGAAAATGGATGGAACTGGAGATTACCATATTAAGTGAAATAAGGCAGACTCAGAAAGGCAACCATCATGTTTGCTGTCATATGTGGAATCTAGAGGGAAAAAAAAGACATGAAAGAAGGGGGACTATTAGGGAAGAGAAAAGGGGTCAGAAGGAGGGGAGGGATCATAGAGGGTGATGGGGGATAAGTCTGATCAAAGTAGGTTATGTGCATACATGGAAATGTCACAATGACACCATTGCTTTGTGCAGTTAGTATAAGCTAATAAAAATTGCTAAAAAATCTATTTAGTTTCTGAGTTCAGAGAGCAGGGCATATCTTTCACAACACAAAGATATAACCTTCTCATTCCACCCCTACCCCTTATCCAAACACCTGCAGTCTTCAGAGTCCACATGGTTTAGTTACAATTTACTGTTTTCCAATTAAATTGAGAGTAAGGATTAGTTCTCACAGTTCTGATCATAGCCTAAAGTGTTTTACATATCACCCTTAGAATGCTCACAAATGAGTGAAGATTTACTCACTCTTTCATCTTACAAATATGAGTGTCTATTGTATGCTAGTCACTGTACTTGATGCTGAGCATATGTAGTAGACAAAAGTTATTTATTAGTTTCATCAAGTGCCAGTTCAACTCTGTAAGTATTCACTGGATGCCTCTGAAGTGAGTGGAATTGTGCCAGGTGTGACAACAGATCCAGAGAAGAGAGTGATAGAGTTCGCAGCCTTTTAAGACACAGTCTCTAAAAAAAATTAACAATGGCAGCACTGGATATTAAGTGCAACAGAAAAGTATAAAATGCTCTTGAAGGTGGTACTTGGGAAAGGGCCTCAAAGGTGACATTTTGATAGATGGGGACTCCTATTTCAGGTAGAGGATATCATGAGCAAAGACAGAAAGGCTGGCTATAGCACAGAACTTCTGTTTGCAGAGTTCATTCAGTTTAGAATGTGTAGACGAGTACTGAAGGATATGGCCTCAGGGTCTTGAGAAGATTTATAGTGTAAAGTGTATAGGCTTAGTATTTAAGAAAACAAGTTGAAAGTCTTCTGTAACAATTCAAATTACTTCAGTGATTCCTTAATTTTTTCTTGAAACTTTCCTCTTGTATTTCCTAAAGTAGCTGTGGAAAATTAGTGATTTCTCCTCTCCACAAGAAATAAAAAATGTAATCTTGACAACTCTGTAAGTACGTTGATGGGGGAGAGGGCGACATCTCAATACGCCTGGCAGTACATGCAAAGCTTAAAACAGGCACATGGGCAAATTCCAATAGCCAGCACAGCAGAAGCAAGACTCTGTTAAATAATAGCATTTATTAAGCTCCTAGCACAGGACTGTGCCAGGTGATTTACATATAATACCCTTGTTCCACCAAGCAATTTCATTTAGATTCAGGGAAACTAAGGCCCAGAGAGGCTAAGTAAATTGCTCAAGGTCACCAAGGTGGTAAAAGTTAAAGTCCAGTTTTGAAGTTAGGCCAGTCTGGCCTCTATTTCCCCAACTGTTCACTCTCACTAGTGTGTACAGTAAAAAGGAAGCAACAAAGGTATGATCACGATTCATACCTCAATGTATAAAACATTCACAACTGGTTTTAGAATGGCTTAGAGATCAAGACCAAGGGATATCAAATTTAGCCTGTATCTTGATCCAGTTGCACAGTGACAATAAAATAGATCTTATTTAGGAATACCAACGGTAAAATTCCAGTTTTGATTTGTAAACTAGGAAGCAAACTCCAAGAGAAAAATGGGTATTTGGATTTACTGTATGTGAAGTCCCTGTAACAGTGACTGGCATTACAGCAGGCACTCAATGTTTGTTGAGATGAGAAGTCATATAAAGAGGACTTTCCATTTGAGTACCTTTGAAAGCTCTGAAATAAAAGAGTAATAAATTTAAAACCCACTTACGCTGGCTAAGACACTCCCTTTAACGCTCAACTCCATAGCAAAACCAACCAAAAAACAAAACAGAAAGCAATGGGCAAAGAAAATAAATTAAGTTGTAAAACATTAGTATGATTTTACAAGGTAAAGGGGACAAAAGAATGAGAAGACACTTTGCATTCGATGTAACATCTCTGTGGATAATCAAATTGTCAGTGAGATAGAATTCACAATTATGACCTACTGTTTTAATACTTCAAACTATGTGAGCAGCACAGCCAGTGACTGCCTTTGGAAAAGTAAATGGCTATCTAATCCAAATACACTTAAAAATCAGTAGATGGTAAGTAATGGAATGAAAATCTCAAATTCATTAACTCAAGGAAGTAGCAGAGTATATTTACAAAAGTTTTTTTCTAATTTTGACATTATTTTTCTATTAGAACATGTAACGAAAATGCAACAAAGGGCATTAAAACAAAACACCTTTGGAAGACAGCAAGCCTCTCCACAGAAACACTTTAAAAAAGAGGAAAAACAACAGGTTCCACAGACTTTCCTTCTCTTATTTTTCACAAGCTTTTCTAATATTTCTTCTTTGATGGAACCAATGAATAACTGCCACTTATCAGAAAACATCTTCCTCCAGATATGTACTTTATATATTGCTTTCTTCTCAATAGTTCTTCAAGATGCTCAAGTCCTTTGGCTACAGCAATTTTTCTTATTTCTATTATATTGCGTGTCTTCCGTGGAATATTTTGAGGACCAATTTAATAAACTCCTTGCTTTCCAAAGACTGATTCCAAAAGGCAATACTACTGCATCTCAGTCAATACTTTAACAGCACCTTCTCTTTCTCTTCTTGCTCGACAGTCTTTCCATACTTCGATGATTCCTAACACTGTAATTTCTCAGGGTGATCATGTATCTTCTTCTGTACTACATTAATACAGAAGATAGCGAGCACTCTATCTCTGGTTGATTAGTTAATACCTATGTTGAGCAGTCCCTAACTTTCTATGAATAACAATACAGACATTATTTTTGTCATGTCTTTTTAACTACTGCAGCAATTGTGTGGTCTTTCAAAAGATAAGTGATTTGGGGTCTCAGGCTAATATACATATTTTTTTTGTGATGCTTGGATGAACACCAATACCTCACATGCAAGGTAAGTGCTCTACCAGTGAGGTACATCCCCAGCTGATTCTTTCCTTTCTGTATTTTTCTCTCTGCCCGCCCCCCCCACCCCCTGCTCTTCATTTTTCCAGTGCTGGGGACTGAACCCAGGGTCTCATGCATGCTAGGTAAGTGCTCCACCCCCAGCCCAAGACTGATTTTAAAAAAAAGTATAGAAGTTTAAAGTATTTTTATTTTCACATTTAAAACATTTTCTAATAAACTCTAAACCAAATAGCTTTTTAAAAGAACTGTAATTAAAATAATTGCAAACTCGAGGCTAGATTAACAACCCAAAGGAAGAAATACACAGGTACTATTTTGAAAATTCTTGAAAGATATTACAGTATGTCTAATGACAGACATCCTAAAATTAGGAAAATGGTTGAGATTTCATAAAGCTCCAAAAAGACCGATGTCTCAAGTAAACATTCACTCAAAGACTGTTATTTGACAAGCGAAGCCGAGATATCAAAATTGTTGAGTTTTTATTACCACCTTGGATATAGTTTCTTCAAAGAAATAGAGAATACAAGGAAAATAGAAAGTTCTTTGTAATCCATCTTTTGTCCTTTGTGAGCCATTTTGCTCTTACTTAAAATGTGAGCTGAGCTCAGGGCCATGGCGCCATGCTGAAAGACCACAAAGAATGGGTATCATTTTTTTAATCAGTGCCAAATTTAACTAAATCACAAAGAGGGAAAAAGTACTGAAGACCGCCCATCTTTTCCAAACGGTTACCAGGGAGCCATTGGGAGAACTGCGGGCTGAGGAAGTCGCTCTCAGGCACCGGGCAAACCCAACAGGTGTTAGGCCCGTGAGATGCCAACTGCGTGAGAGTGACATCCAAGCTGCCTAGCGCAGTGTGACACTTTTCCCGTGCAAATGCAAATGCCCTGTAACTGATGGGACACAGTCAGCGCTCTAACTACGAAACCACCTCCCTAAAATAGTGGCTCGGGCTCCCGCTGCCTGTCACCCAGTCAAGGTGAACCTGGGTGGGGGGCGGGGGGCACTCATGAGTCACAAAACAAAACATGCAGTCTTGCAGGGAGTCTGAACAAGTGGCTTCGAACTGTTTGAAGACAGCATTAAGAAAATTTTGTTGGGAAGGAAAATTTTCCACCCTATACAAAATCCTGACTGGGGGCTGATGAGCACAACTTGGTGACATAACCTAAACTGGTGACATAAAACGCACCGCCCCGAAGTGCAGAACACCGTTCCTGCGAGTGACACCACGCACCAGCTTTTCAGGCCCTCACGAGCACAGGAAGTGGGGCAGGACACCCCCAAACCATCACCCTACCCCCACAGGAAGTGAGTTATGCTCCCCCCCAAGACGGCGCTCCTCCCCTCCCCCAGCCGGAAGTCAGGCGCCCCCATTCCGTGGGCCTCAAATGCAGACAAACCAATTACAACAGCGGCAACCAGGGAAGAGCTTCCCAGAGCGAAGGAAATCTCGACCGTGGCCACCCCCAAGCTCGCCCTGCTTACTGACCTGTTGACGACAGGGGCAGGCAGGGGCCGAGGACCTATTGAGAGTCCCCTGCACCGAGGACAATTTCCTCAGCCCCACTCAATCGCCTTCACTCTGCACACGCCGAGGTATCTCAGCCTGGCCGGAATTCCTCCGCAGCACTTAATTTTTTGCCCTTTTTTGCCTCTTTACCTAATTGTGTAACCACTTCCCGAAAGTCACCTTCTCTTATCGCTGGAACAGTTCGAATTGTTCCGGGGAGGAGAAAAGTGAAATATTATTCCCGATACCTGCAGAAAAATGAAGGGATTATTTTGTCCCAGTGCGGCGAAGGACAACGTGATTACGCAAGGTGAGACTTATGTTCGCGGAGGCTCCTGGGAGATGTAGTTTTTTTTTAATGCCTAAGACCTGCGGATTCTGGGACTTTAATTACTAATATACTAGAGTCCTTGAAAACACATGTTTTCTGTACTCGGCGACCAGTTGACATAAAGGGATCCGGCAGTCCAAAGAGCCAAAGCTTCGTTGCCCATTTCTTCTAGCATCTAATTGCACCCAAATTTCCCCTCTACGCGGGCCCAAGGTCTCGCTTTCCCCGCCCCCTTGCTTTTAGCCCTGCTCTCCACAGCCAATCAGCCGCCATCTAGGTTTTGTCCTCCGAAGGTTGGCATGCAGAGAGGCGGGGCCTCGAGGCGGCTCCTCCCACGGGGCTGAGCGGCGATGTGGAAAAGGACCCCGTATCCGTGCGCGAGGACCCCGTATCCGTGCGCGCGCGCGTGCTCGCTCTTCTAGGAGCGCCGCCGGCGGGGGCGCGCGCGGAGGGGCGGCGCGCCGGGCTGGGAGGAGCGGGCAGGCTGGTGGGCTGGGCGGGCGGCGAGCGGCCGGGAGCGCGCGGTGGACTCGGCCGCCGTGAGTAGTTAGTTAGTTGTTGTTAGTCAGTGTCAGTTGCTCGGCGGCGGCGGCGGCGGCTGCGGTCACCAGGAAAGGGACGGGACGGGAGGCGATGGTGGTCACTGCGGCGGCGTGTGCGCCCCTCAGGTAACGGGGGCAGGGTTGCCCGCGTCCCCTCCGCTCTATCTCCTCGCGTCTGGGCTTGTGGGGCCAGGGTCGCCATGGGGTGAGGTCGCTGACCCGGGGGACGCGGGTGGAGGGGTGGAGAATGTAGGCAGGGCGGCGCCGCGGGGGCTCGGGCGGCCGGTGCGTCCTGCCCCGCGCGGGCTCTGGCGCCCCGGCCACCCCCGCGCCCCGCCGGCGCCGCGCGCCCCCTCGCGCCCCCCCCCCGCCCGCCGGCCCAGCCCCCTCCCTTGGCGGCGGCGGCCCCGGTGGCGCGGCGCCCCCCAGAGGAGGGAAAGTTGGGACCCGGCGGCGGGGGGCGCCCCCAGGCGAGGCTGGGAGGCTGGACGCGCGGAGGCTGGGCTGCGGGCGGGCGGGACGGGACGGGCTCCTCGCGCTCCGGCTCGGGACGCCGTCATCCCGCTCCCCGGGACCCCGAGGGTCTGCGCAGCCCGGCCTGCAGCATCTGTACCGAGCCGGCGGCCCCCTGCCGGCTCACTTCACGCGGTGGCCGGGAGAGCGCCTGATGTGCTGGGTTGTTTGGGTTGCTCCGTGTTTCTTCTTTGCCATTTGACTCATCGGTTCTTGGAACTTTTCTTTCCTCCTTGAGAAAGAACTTGCCGTCTGACCCCCCCCACCCTCCGCCCCAGTCTCCCATCTGATGGAGAGCTTGATTCCGTTTGACTGCATTAAAGCCCTCTGAGAGCAACAGGAAAGAGGAGCTCCCTACACCCCCATATTGCTTCTGCAATCCGTTTTTTTTTTTAAGATCCAAGTTTAGGAATCAGAGCTGTGGAATGGAGTTATTGGAAGGTTGACGTTCAAGGGATAGCGATGAGTTAGGGAAAACTATGATTTCATCTTTATTGGCCTTACTATAGAAAACCTAATAGGTTTTTCTTTTGCCTCTGTTGAATGTGGTAAGAGAATACGTTGAATTAAATACTTGGAGACTTACATAAAAGACTATTTTTAGGTCATTGGATGACATTCATGAACAGCTTTTCTCCTGAATTGGAATTGCTTTGAGGATTCTGCTTGGGGCCTACCTGCTGGGTTTTTTTGTTGTTGTTGTTCAGCCAGTGTCGTCCCCCCCACCCACCCAAGTGAAGTGATGTAGTAATGTGTGTAATCAGAGAACCCATATTGCTTTCTTTAGTGTGAAAGTGAAAAAAAAAAAAAGAAAGAAATTATCCACTTGGGTAAAACTTTCCATGAGCAATCTTGGAATCTCACTTCATGATGGCTTCTCAAAGTATTCTAGATCGCCCAATTTGCTGACTACCCTAATTACTTTCTGAATTGCCTGGCACTTCTTACCTTTGGTGGCTCGTTTAGTAAACTATAATGGCAGGTAAGGTACATTTTCTTGGCTTCAAAGATGGGAGTTAATAGTCTCAGCACAGAGATTGCCAGTTAACAATAGAAGCAGAATTCATACCACTGCTAGTGAGTTTTGGCTATGACCAACTCACAAACTATGTGAAAAAACAAACATCCCCTTCCCATAGATGTCAGAGGGGAAGAGGAGAAAATATTTTATCATGTCTTTACTTTGGAGACTAGCATGACTATACTGTGGGAAAAAAAAAGTCAAATTATTTTCTTTAAAGCTTTTTGATGTGTGGTCCTCCTTTCCACCACTCCCTATTTAGGGGCTGACATTTATGTTTGGCTGGTTTCCAGAGTTGCAAGAGAAGTGTTTTAGTGAAAGGAAAAGATAGGATTGCTTTGAAATGTTATGGTACTGTGACTGTTCATTTTGCCTAGTGATAGTGAATTGAAATTTCCACAGTGTTTGTACCCCATTAACATTCTGTCAGAATTTATTTTTAAGAGACTATCCTGAGGCCCATAAAGAAATAATGCCACTTCATAACTGTTTTCTGACAATCACATTAAAAAATCTTTCTGAATTGCATTATGTGTGTACTTGTATAAACATTTATCTTTGTACATTTATGGTAATGTAAATATTTAAGTCTGAGAGCTTAAAAACTTTTATTTGCATACATGCTTTTCAACATCTAGTAGTGCCAAACATATGTGCCAAGTAAGCATCAGCCATAAATTCATGCTTTGGCATATTCGTATAATAAGTCTCCTGAACTGCTCCATGGTGCAGCATCATGGGATTAGCATTTGCTTCATGAGAGATTTGTTGTTGTTTTTAACTGTAATGATGCACTGTTTAAGTGGAACAGGTGCTGGGCTCTAGCTGTTTGTGTTGAAACCTGCCAAATCATACTCTTCTGTTGGATAGGTTGTATAAGCAATTTAGGGACCAAACGGTGGCCCCTGGCATACCAACTATGAGTTCAAGGCTCCACTTCACTGTTGCAAAGTCCTATTGTCTCTGTAAGAGGTGTGTGATGAGCTGTATTTTCTCATTTGCCGATCTCTTTACTGGGACTTTTACTTCCTTACTCTACATCACAGTCCTTTCTTTCCTAGAGCTTCTCCTTAAGTTTAGGCTCCTTTTTTGCTCCAAGCTTGTTTCCTTGGAGAACTAGTAACTTTCTAGTAACTTTCAGGCTAGGAATAGGTAGTTTGCATTTGTCTGACAAATAAATGTTTGAGTGCCTTTTGACTGTGCGCATGGTGGCTGGACCAGAGTATATATTTTTTTTGCCAGGAACTTAACTGTTTAGGAGGAGAAGATGGTTGATGACCAATAATTACAATATGGTGTGATATGTGACAGGTGTGGGCACAGGTGCCTATGAAAGGAAGTACACAGGAGAAGTAACTGACTTAGGCTTAGAGTCTTGGTGGTGGGAATATTGTGGAATCTTAGTGGGTTACCTGAGTTAATCTTGAAGAATATGTATTAACTAGGTTCAGGAAGATGGAAAGTACATTTTATACCAATGCTGTCTTATTAAAATACAAAACACATATGTAAGCCACATAATGTAATTTCAAATTTTGAGTAACTATTTTAAAAGGAAAAAAGTGAAATTTATAATACAGTTTAACCGAATGTACCCAAAACATTTTAATTTCAACATGCAATTAGTACTGAACAACAATACAGGGATATTTGCCATTCCCTTTGCATAAGTAGGTCTTCAGAACCTGGTGTGTTTTATATATGTAGCACATTTCAGTTTGAACCTGCTACATTCACATATTCAGTAGCCACATGTGGATAGCATAGCCTTAGAGCAGGAGGAAATAAAGTAATAAGCCAAATCACTGATCATGAGCAAAGTTTTCGAATTTTAACTTCATCCTGAATGTTGTGAGGATTTAGTTTAAAAAAAAAAAAAAAGTAAGCCATGCTGTGATAGAATCAGATTTGTGTTTTAGACCTATCATTTTGTTGGGGGCAAAATTGGAAGCAAGACCAGAGAGAAAGCCATTCTTGGTGAGAGATGATGAGGAATATAGAGAAGAGAAGGGGTGGATGTGTGAGAGATTTAGGGAGAATTATCAGTAGGATAGGATAAATAATTAGATTATAGAATTGAGAAAATTGAAGATTTAGGATGATTCCCACATTTGTGTTGTGAGCTGTTAGGTAGATGAGGCCAGCAGCTAAGAGAAGCCAGTCATCTCTGCCAGACAGGTCAAAAATGAAAACAGGAGAGGAAGAGAGATTGGTCAGGAAGCTGAGGCATGCAAATGTTTCAAGAACAGTGTATCCTGCCATGAAAAAGACAAGTCAGATAAAGACTGAATAAAGTCTCTGAGACTTACTGATTAGGATGTCTTCATATGGAACTTGAACTAAAGCAGTTAGCTACATTGTAATGCTTTGAGGAAGTTGAAGAGTGAGTGACAGCTAGAAGTGTGGCTAATTGCAAGGTCTACAGTGTTGTCAACAAAAGACTGAAGGGAAGAGTGTAAGGAGGAGGGGGATGCTAGTGATTTAGAGAAGCTTGCTTGCTTCTTTTAAAAGAAATAATAAGAGAGTCTTGGACATGGTTATATGAACCTGGAAAGAGCCAATGGAGAGGGAAAATTTAAAAAGTTTGTGAGAGAGAGAGAGAGAGAGAGAGAGAGAGAGAGAGAGAGAGAGAGAGAAAGAGAGAAAGATGGATGAATGGATAGATGTTGGGGGATGATGATTGATGGTGGAAGCCGTGGTCTAGAGGCAGTAGGAGGGGATGGGATCTAGGGCATAGGTAGAGAAATTGGCCTTGTGTGGGAGGTAGTCTTGCTTTTCAGTATGGCAGTATAAATTAAGTTTGAAACTGGCAGGGACAAGAAAGAGAAAGAATTGATGAAGTGGTTTCTATCACTTTGATCACCTGCTAAAAATGAAGGGAAAGTGGTACAAGTTCTTAAAAAGAGTATGAGTTTATAACAGTTTACACAAGGGAATGGGGGACTGAAAGAGGCAGACACATGAGTAGGAAATTGAAGAAGTATTGAGGAACTATTTGAAGTTGTAGACCTTGGATTTGTAGTGGTGTCTGTTGGCATGCTGTTTGATTTTTTTTCTGCAGCAATGATCAGTCTGAGTATATCTGAAGAATCTATTTAATATTCACGAGAACCCTATCTTTCTGTTTTGTTCCTTGTTTGCAAGATGAACAGTTCAGACTTGGTGGTCAGGTCCAGAGCATAAGCTATTGTCCACTGCTTTGCAGATATCTGGTAGAGATACCTGAAGGACAGTTGATGAGGGAATTAATGATAGTGAGGATTATAACTAATGAACTATGGAGTCCAGGCTGGATCATTGGCTGATTGACTCATAAGCCAGAAGGGTGATCTGATTGGGAGAAAATGAAGGAGATGAAAGGCTAGAGGTCAATGTGAAGCTGATGAGCTAGTGGTAAGGAGTAATGAGTACCTGCTATCTGCTGTATACTTTAATTCCCTATTTCTAATACTAATGCTATCTTGCCATGTGTTGTTATTCTTATATGCTTCCCTTTGCCGTTCTTTTTTAGATTAAGAAACTGAGGGTTAGAGAGGTTAAATAACACATCCAGAGACTCACTGTCAAGTGATGGAACCAGGGTCCAAAGCCCATTCTTCCTTCTCCAATCCATGTGCTTCTGAGGATAAGATAGGAAGTGTAGTAGTGATGGGAGGCTGTAGAGAGATGCGGAGATATTTAACTTAGGATTTCAGAAGTGCATTATTAACAAATGTTTGTTGAGCCATGTATGTGCTAGGTACTGTTCTAGACAAAGAGGTTACAAGAGTGAACCAAACAGACAGAAGTCTATTATAGTAAATTAAAAGGTGGCAGATTGGGCTGTAGAGCAGAATAAAGCAAGGAAGGGGGACTGCATGCCCAGGAGAGTGTGCTTTTTTTTTTTTTTTGTCCCTATTATTTACAGACGGCATTGTTAGTTTCTGTAGTCAAACCCACAAGAGCACGTTAGCCCTGTACAAATGGGGAAAAAATAGGTTTAACGATTCTAAACTAATATGGCTAGTAATGTCTATACAATGCCAACTCAGTGCAGTCAGCTGGGATATTTTTTCCCTGAAGTTGACAGCACAGCTAAAATTCCCCAAAATTCAAGTTATACATATGTACACGTGTATGTATTTACATAAAAAGACCCATATTAGTAGTGCGTTGGGCATCAATGGCAGTATCAGCTTTTCAGGTTCTCTAGTCGTCTAAACAGGCTTACACACACAGCCAGCAGAAGGGAGTATGCACTTTTGAAGATGATGTCTGGGAAGGACTCGGCGAGAGCAAAGACTTGAAGGAGATGGGGGGCACACTAAGTAGAAGAAACATTTTGCATAGGTTCTGAAGCATTGAGTGTGCTTGCTGCATCCCCAGAATTCTAGGCCAGTGCGCTTAGACTGGAGTGAGTATAAAGAGTAGCGTCTAGGTAAGGTCAGAAGATAACTGGGGCCAGGTCACAGCCTATAGGTCATTGCCAGGACTTCGGTTTTTTACTTTGTGAAATGGGAACCATGACAGGGTTTGGGCAGAGGATTGGCATGACTGGATTTATGCTTTTATAAACTTTATCTTGGTTATTGTACTGACAGTAATCTAAGGAGGAAAGAGTGGAAGCAAGAAGGCTGGCTTGGAGTCTCTTAAAAAATCTAGTTGAGATGGTATGTTTTGGATCAGGAAATTGGTGAGAGGTGATTAGATCTAGATTTTTTAAAAACTTTTCATTTTGAAATAATTTTAGATTTACAGAAGAGTTGCACTAATTGTGCATAGAGTTTCTTTATATCAGTGTTTCTTAACCTTAGCACTATTGCTTATCTTGGGCTAGATAATCCTTTGTTGTGTGGTTTGTCCTGTGTATTACAGGAGTTAAGTAGCATTCCTGGCTTGTCCCCACTTGTGACAATCAGAAATATTTCCAGAGGTTGTGGGGACAAAGTTATTCCCTCATAAACTGTTGCCTTACACCCTCATCTGGCTTCTTGTGATATTAACATCTTAGGTAACAATGGTACGTTTATCAAACTAAGAAACTTAGTTCGCTTCAGCCAAACTTCAGACTTTGTGTTTTATCAGTTTTTCCATTTGTCAATGGAATACCAGGATACTGCATTCCTTTATCTCTTCCAGTGTGTGACAGTTTCTTGGTCTTTTTTGCTTTTATGACCTCAATACTTTTTTTTTTTTTTTTTTTTTACTGCTCAGGTATTTTATAGATATTCCTCAATTTAGGTTTGTCTGATGTCCTCTCATGAAAGACTGGGGAAGAATACTACAGAGGAATACTATCCTTCTTATCATCATTCTATGTAATATGCTAGGGGGTATGTTAAATCAAATAACTGGTGATCACTTTGTTAAGGTGGTTTCTCTTAGGTTTCTATGCTGTAAAGTTAATGTTTTTCCTTTCCATGCTCTGGCCAGGAGAAGCAAGTTACTAAATTCAGCCTACATTTAAGGGGAGAGGAATTAAACTCTGCTTCTTGGAGGGAGGAATATCAAAGAATTTGTGGATATATATTAAAACCACCATAGTAGTTGGTAAATATTTTGGGAGAGATGCTTTTGAGGCTTCGCCAGTATCCTGTTTCTGTCCACTAGTTTTAGCATTTATTAGAAGATCTTGCTAGAAATAGTTACTGCTATTTTTTTTTTTTTTTGGGTGGGACTGGAGTTTGAACTCAGGGCTTCATGCATATACAAAGCAGGCATTCTCCTGCTTGAGCCACATCTCCAGTCCATTTTGCTTGGGTATTTTGGAGATGGGGAAGGAGGCGGTTTCATGAGCTATTTGCTAGGGCTGGCCTCGAACCGCCATCCTCCAGATCTCAGCCTCACATAGCTAGGATTATAGGTGTGATCCAGCCTGGCTTACTATGGTGTTTTAAAGGCACTTTTGTATTTCTCTCATTCTTTCTATGCTTATTAATTAAAATTCTTCTGTAAGAAAGGTTTGTCCTTTATCTGTCTTAATTGTTTATATAATTTGAAATTCTTGAGTATTCTTGGGTAATAATTTAATACTGTCATTTAGTTGCTTAAATTATTCTGGCCATTGGGAGCTCTTTCACGTTGTCTTCTGTGTCCTTTTGATATGCCCCTATCCTTTGTGTATGTAATGCACACTTCTGTACTCTGGCACTAGTAGATGCTTCAGGCTCATCTTGTTTTTCCTGCCCCAGTCCTAGAATCAGTCATTTCTTCAAAGATCTCTTGTTCTTTATATTGGAGAGTGGTGTTTCGAAGCCAAGATCTGAATGGTAATCATGTTCTTGCTACTGGGGCATTACTCTTTAAACTTTCTCAGTGGACTAAGCCAGGGTGAAAAAGCATAGTAAACAAACGTAAAATCTCACAGATCATTTCCCTCCCTCTCTCTCCTTTTAAAAAATTTTTTGATTTTTTGAGACAGGTTGGCCTTGAAGTCAATGTAGGCCTCGAATTTGAGATGCATCTGCCTCATCATCCTTCTGGAGTGCTGGAGTTGCAGCTTTGTGCCACCACACTTGGCTCATACACCTTTTAAATTTCTTTTGTTTTTATTAGCATACATTGATAGTACAAGAGGGTTCCACTGCAATGATTCCATAGATGTGAACCAGCTATATTCCCTTCAATCTTTTTATAGTTCTGTTTATAAAAATAGGAAGGCATTCATATTTATATCTTTGATTCTAGGTATATTTTGATCCAAAAGATTTGCAAGGATTGGATGTGGAATGTAAAAATATAGGAATCAGGGATGACTCCAAGGGTTTTTGTTGTTGTTAGCTTGTTTTTTTATTTTTTATTTTGGCTTAAGCAACTGGAAGGACAGAGCAAAGCAGGTATCTGGAGAGAGTTCAGAAGTTCTGTTTCAGACTGGTTAAATTTTTGAGATGTCTGATAGACATGCTAATAGAGATGCCAAGTTAGCAGTTGAGCATATGAATGTAGAGTTCAGAGGAGAATAGTGTAGGCTGGATACATTTGGAGTTAGCAGTGTAGATTGGATCACCTAAGGTGTGGGAATAGCTAGTGAAGGGAGGTTCAAGGACTCAGCTATGGGTCACTCCAATCAGAGAGGCGAGGAGGAGCAGTTCTGCATAATGATAAGGCTGGATGTAGCTATAGGGTGGATCATATCCATCATTAATAAATACTTAATACTTATTTTTAACGTACTGAGCTGTGTTTGGGGTTAACAATGCTCCCTTCCTTTATAAGTTTGCAATCTGGGATAAGACCAATTATAGACTTAGAAAGAGAATAGCAGTAGAAGAGGAGTACCAGATAATAGTACAGATATTAATACTAGTACAGCTTGTTAGAGGACTTAGACGTGGAATGATGAGCTCAAACATGTGAAACCTTCATTTAAAAACTGGTGTAAGCATGTGTCAGTAAAGACTTGTGTCAGGGTTTCATGCACATGGTAGTAATTACCAACTGGCAAACGTTCCTCCATAGGTTCACCTTGGTTTCTTAGGCTGCTCTGCTTGTGTCCCCCTTTCATAATAAGGTCTTGGGTTGGTAATTGTGCCTGTCAATTAAGCCACTCAGCAAGATGGTTAGGAGTGTTTCTGTTGTACTTGACTTTTTAACTTTTGGATCTCGGCCACCTTTTCACAATAAATAGTATTTGACTGAAGGCAGGATACAGTCAGTTGTATCCATGAACAATGGATAGAAGTAAAGGTGATCCTACCATCTTCTGTGGGACGTGGGGTTTATTAATTTACTGCTTATTTTAGAGATGGTCTCAGACATTCATACTCGTCATGTGATTGTTAAGGTCAAACCCAAAATATGATTTTAGAGCTTAACAAGTAGTTTAAGCATGTACCCTAAGTAAACTGAGGTTTTAGTAAAAACCTAAAATTTTAGTTCCTTTGTACTAGTGCCTTGCTAGCTGATAAGAGCTGCTACAGCATGAGGCAGGCAAATAACACCTATCTAGCAATTATTTAGGTGTCAGTCACTCTTTAGGAGCTGTAAGAAAAATAAGGGGCTTATCTGCTTTGTAGAATAGGGACAAGTAAGCACAGGATTCCACTCTCAGTTCTACCACTGAATGGTTGGCGAAGCTTTTATCCATTTTTATGTCCCAGTGTGTTGAATTTATTAGTTGTAAGAAGCCTGAGTGTATTTATGTGCTGAATGGAATGAGCCTTTCTCTGTGTTGAGTGCAAAGACTGTTAACCTTGGTCCCTAGCACATAGTAGATACTTAAATGTTTGTTGAATGAAGGAATTACTGAAGATACTTGACCCTTAATATCTTATAAAAGAAGACATGAAGATTTATATAGCTTGTTCACGTAAAGATAAGATATTAAAACTTTAGTTGTTTAAGTCAGAGTGAGGGTAAAGTAAAATAAATTTGTATGGTACCATCTTCATTTTAGGCTAAGCCAAACAATACTACTCTGTAAAACCGTGATTGCTATATTTCAAGTAGTTCATAAACCTATCCCCTAGCAGAAGTCAGGAATTGTAGTTTCAGGAGTCATACTGTCTAGATTGAACCCTGGCTTAGCTGTTTACTAGCCCTATGACCTTAAGTTAGTTTTCTAACTCTGCTCCTTGTTTACAAAGTGGGGTATTACTTGTACCTACTGTATGGGGTTGGGAGGAAAATTGAAATATATGTCATGCACAGAAACAAAATATTTGCCATACAGATTTTCCATTAATTTAAAGTGTTATTCTGAAAATGCTGAGAGACTGGTATCTTAAAATTAACCCTCACTTATGCTGAGGTTAATTATAGGGAAAGAAGCCCTTTTGTGAGTAAGAAGAAACAAACACTGATAGGAAGTATATCAGTGTCCTCATAGTGATGTGGGACTATAATATTTGAAAAATAGGCTGAAGGTGTGTCTCAAATGGTAGAGTAAAGCACATGGCCTTGAGTTCAAATCCCAGTGCCACCAAAAAAACCAAAACAAAACTGAAAAGTACTTAGAATGATGCCTGAGGCATAGTTAGTATCATGTGTTGTTAAATAATATAAAGTATTAAAATAACTGGGGAGCTTTCACTCCCATTTTCTGCATGGGGAATAGGAAATGTTTCTCTCTTCCTCCTTCTCCCTACTTTATCCTGTTATACTAAAATAAACCTTTGCTAAAACTTCAAAAAATAAAATAAAAATAAATAAAAATTTGTAGTTTTCCAATATATTTAAGTTTTCTTCCATGTTAGTTTATGGCTCAAATAGTAGAGTGCCTGTCTAGCAAGCTTTGCAAGTGTGAGGCCCTGAGTTCAAACTCCAGTACTGTTAAGAAAAAAAAGTAAATAAAATAAAATTTAAAAAATACAAAGGAATGGATTGGAGGTGTGGCTCAGGTGATAGAGTGGCCTGCTTTGCATGCGTGGAAACTTGAGTTCAAACCACAGTCCCACAGAGAAAGTAAATGAATCATATTAGGTTAATAGGAGCGCTTTTCATCATTTAAAGTTAGTGCTCTCCCTTTAGCATTTTATGTATATAAAAATTTTATTGACTGATTGATGTGATGGGGTTTGACTCAGGGCCTCACTTGAGTCGCATCTTTATCCTTTTTTGCTTTTATTGATCTAGATAGGATCTCAAGCTTTTGCCCAAGGCTGGCCTTAGACCACGATCTTTCTACTTAATGGGACCACAGGCATGCACCGCTGTTCCTTGCATGCTTATTGAGATGGCATCTCACTAACTTTTTGTTCCAGTTGGGCTTGAACTGATACTGGCCTTAGACTGCCATTCTCCTGATTCCACCTCCTGAAAGCTAGAATTAGAGGTGTGCACCACCACACCGTTTCTCCCTTTAATTTTCAAAGTAGATGTGGTTACTTTTCTTATAACAAGGGAAGGTACCATGGTAAGCTATTAAGTAGTTAGAATAATGAGTCAAATATTTCAAATGCTGAGAAACTGCTTTCTGTACAGGTATGTCAGTGTTTTTGGATTTTATCTGGGGATGTAGTTGGCAAAATTCCGGGAACTTTTGTGAAAAATTTAAGTACTGGAGAAGCAGTAGATGTTACTAATGCCGATTCTCTTCTTGATGTGATGATTTCCTTTTGCAGCAGTATTCCTAGACTAAAAGTTTTGGGGTCTGGCTACATTCGCAGTGTGAAACTTCACAACTAAATATTTCAAGTAAACGGCTGGATCTTAACTCACCTACTGGTCCTGAAGTTAAATGAGCTCCTTGGCTTTGAGATTCAGCAGGATTGTTAGTGTGATGAGTGATGAGGAGGAGAGAGGAGAAACCTGTAGTGTTGTAACCTTACCTTTTCTGTGCAGTGTAAGACACATTTACATAGTTTCTTGTATACACCTTTCCATACAAATGCATCTTATAGAATGATAGCATCTGTGAGTCTGTAAACCACATTGTCAGCAGCACAGAATAATCTCTAGATACAGAAATTTCTAATTTATGGAGTTGAACTTTTTAGTTCTTTAATTTTATTTTATAGGCATTTTCATTAAACATGCAGATAAAATTTGCATCCTATTACAAATGGAACTTGTAGTTCTCTTGTCAGCTTAGCCTTCCAAATGTCTTGTCATCTGGGAAAAGATATGTCTTGGGTTCTTTTGCAAAAGGCAACTGCAAGGCTTTACAAATGAGTGAATATTGATGCTCTCTTACCTCAGATGGGTCTGGGTGGTCTGGGTTTGCATGGACTTGATATCTGACTGGGAAACTGAGTCCTGTACACAGACTTCCTTCCCTCTGATTCTCTCTGTCCCTTTTGGGTGACAATCTGAAGTGTAGTTTGACATAACATTTTTATGCCACACATCTTTAAAAAATTAATAGCTTTTATGATAGGAAAAATTAATTTTTATTGTAGGAAAATAAAGAATAAAAGGAGAAAATCCATTCAGAGATAACTAATACTAGTATTCAGAGATAACTAGTACTAGTAATTTGGTGCTTCCCCCCGCCACCAGTCTTCCCAGTCTTTTTTTCCTGGGGTGTGTGTGTGTGTGTGTGTGTGTGTGTGTGTGTGTATACAGTTCAAAATACTGAATTGATGTACTAAATACAGTAGAGATACAGTTCAGTGTAGGTTATCATCAGCCCAGGGAGGTGACTGCACTGTGACAGGCATGCGGGAACTGGACTGGCTGAAGAAACAGGTTTCTGCTCAGTCAAGGGGACACTTTTCATTTAGAGGATCTGGTATTCTTTTCTTTCTTCTTCTTCTTCCTCCTCCCCCTCCTCTTCTTCCTTCTCCATTGCTAAACTACATTTGATTAGTTAAGTGTATTTTTAAAGTAGTTCCACTTTTTTTCTTCACTTTTTAATCTGATAGAAACCTGCTTTTTTGTGATCATATATCAATAAAAAAAATCCTTCCTTCTTGCTCTGTGATATATTGAGAAGTGGCAATTGTGAAGGATATATTAGCAGAGTAGAGCGTTGGCAGTCTCAAGTCTGTGGGCATATCTTGCTGCAGTGCTGTCTAGTAGAAATAATGCCTTCCACGTAAGTAATTTCACATTGTCTAGTGGTCACATTTTAAAAGTACAAAAACAGGTGAAGTTCATTTTAATGATAGCTTTTATTTAATTTAATATGAGTAAAATGTTATTGCAACAATTAATATAAAGTTATTAGATGTTTTACTTTTTTTTTTGCTAAGTCTTCAAAATCTGTCGTGTATTCTCCAGTTACAGCTGATTTCAATAGTCTAGCTGCATGGTCAGTGCTCAGTAGCCACATGGGCCTACTATCAGCACAGTCTAGGACATAGACTTTCTCCCAGCAGTTTGTAGGTACTCTGGAGGGTTATGGGAGAAGAACACAGCTAAGCCAAATTTTCTATAGATGTTAAGCACACATTTTTCTGTCTCATGAGATTTTAAAACTTTTTCTCAATAAAATTACATATTTCTGTATTCATAGACCTTCATGTCACTCAATGGTGTTAAATTTGTAGTGTCTGTAGGCCTACAGGAAATACTATTTGTAGTCATTCTCAGAATAGTGAACAAGATCAGTTCTGAGTTCCAAGGATTTCAGATGCCTAAGAGTTTGCAAGTATACCTTATGGTTTAAGACCTGAGGACACATAAGAGAGTTATCCTTCTTTGTAGAGAAAACATTAATGGAGTAGTAAGGGCACAAATACTACATATGCTATACAAATTCTATACTTATATGTATACACAACCACACACACATACATTTATCATAGTCCTTACTAATAATGAGTGTAGCAGTTCTTTTTTTCTCTTCTTTTAAAGTGAATTTTGCATTACAAGAATTCTGTGGCATGATCATAGAGATTCTTAAAGTTAGTGATACGAACTGAATCTAGATAGATACTGTATAGTAGGGGAGGATTGAACAAGCTTTGCTTATAATTTAGTTTGTGGTCCTGTGAAAAATCTCTATACTTTGTTTTGTTCTGTAAGATGAAGACAATCCTGCCCCTTTTTCTTTCTTTCTTTTTTTTTTTTTTTTTTGTCAGTACAGGGGTTTGAACTCAGCCTCATGCTTGTTAGGTAGGTGCTCTACCACTTGAGCCACTCCTTCAGCCCTTTGTGTGTGTATTTTGAGACAGGGTCTTGCTTTTCGTTTTTTTCCCCAGGCCAGTCTGAACTGTTATCCTTCTATTTTAAGCTTCCTGCCATTGCTGAGATGGGGTCTCATGAACTCCTTGCCCTGGGCTGGCCTCCCAAGTAGTTAGGATGACAGGTGCTAGCCACTGGCTCCTGGCTTGTACTTTTTCTTTGTTTTAAAACATATTCCTCTCTGGAATATAAGAACTCTGATAATTGTTTGCTCAAACAGTCTCTAAGTAGAATTACCTATCTTGGTTGTATTTTTATTTTTCTAAGGTATTTAGCACTTAAGCATCTCCACTTGTATTTAAACAGTTCAAATCTTTTTGTTGGTGTTGGGAGATACTCAGTTGTTTTCATTATACCCAACCTTTACCAATCTAAAAACAGAAGTATCTTAGAGACAAATGTAACCTTACTGGAGTACAGAATGGTAGAGGTATAATAACAGTATTGTGATTTCTGGAATGTGGCTCTAGTGATCAGAAAGGCCCCAGATGTGAATGGCTTTCCTATTTCTGTAATGATGAGAGGAACATCAGCTTTTTCCTCTGCTGCATATATAACCTTCGTAAATGCTTATTGTGAAAGTAACTCAAAATCAGATTGTGAGAGCAAGTCATGTCCACCCAGAACAGCATTTCAAAGTGGTCTTCATGAAAACATTCGCTTTTTCTAGCATCAGCTATGAGTTTCTTTAACTGCCCACTCACTGAGTCATCTGCAGGAATTGAAAATTCAGATATTTCCCATTTGTTAGGGTGTTTTTTTAAAATTTTTAAATAATAAAGTGGCTTGCTTTTCTCTCTCCCGAATGAAGCAAGTTAGCCTCATATATAATAGCATGTGCAGTGGAGAAGTCTGCGTTGTTTCCTGGGAGTTAGTGAGGAGCTTTAGGGGCCAGTTGAATGTGTCATTGGGCAGGACACCATTAACTAACTCCCTGGAGTACTTGGCAGATTTGTTTTCATTGTATTCCCACTTCTACCTTCACCCAAAACCATTGAATATCTTCCAGTATTTGATGACAGAAAGGTAGTTTGACTAAATTTGACTTTCCCTCTGTGTTTTTCTCCATATGACAGTAAGTACTAAAATTATTAGTTTGAAGAAATGTAGGCTGTATTACTAAAAGGGATACATGCAGTGACTGGAGACCACTCAACAAAACGAAGAATGATCTATTGATCCTATGAAATTATTGCTCTTATTTAAAGACAGGAGGAAACTTCCTTCTTCTCTTCCCCTGTTGATCTTCTTTTCTTCCTAACAGCTAGGTACACATTTTTTTTGGCAGTACTGGGATTTGAACTCAGGGCCTTGCATTTGCTAGGCAAGTGCTCCATTACTTGAGACGTGCTCCCAGCCCTTAGTGCTGGGCTTTTTGCCCAGATTGGCCTCAGACCTTGATCCTCCTCCCTATGCTTTCCACACACAGCTTGAATTACTTATGTATAACACCACCCCTGGCTTGTTCTTTTAGATAGGGTTTCACTAACTTTATTTTGCCTGGGCTGGCCTCAAACCACAATCCTCCCAAGTAGCCTCCAGCTACCTCTCAAGTAGCTGGAATTACAGGCTGAGCCACTGCACTTAGCCTAGATAGACATTTTAAAACATTTTACTGAAAATTCTCTAATTATTTCTATTCCACTTTGAATTTGAATTTGTATTTGTTGTGCTCAGGGGAAAGAGGATTGAAATCTTGTTCCTTTTCTTTAATTCTGCTATTTATGTATCTTGCAGCTGCTCATTTATTACCATAGGAAATACTAATAATAGTTGAATAAAGCAAAATGCTCCTGATGTCTATGTATATTAATGTAGTTCATATTATGTTCAATATTAGGCCTTTAAAATTCCAATGCCCTAGGAAAACCTAGGTAAAACCTCCCAAGGAAGTAAAACTGGCACCTTTAGTGCATACCAAATTGTAGCTCATGTATTTGACAATATGCTTAGCATTAATTTTTGGTTCTTTTGTATCAGTGTCTGACTGATGAAGTTCAAGTGACTAATCTGTGCAAAATACAGAAAGATGTGTTCGTAGCTGATTTGGGAATTTAATTGAGCTAGGAGCTACAATTTTTATGTTGAGTTTCTTAAGAGCCAGAAGAAAATGTGATTTTAGTTACATAAGTGCTTCTCATCTCTCAACAATTATATTATGACTAGTACAGACTGACTATCATGGTGTCTTGTTCTTGGATATCATTTACAGGAAAATGATGGGAGAACAAGAATATATTCTGAAGGTTTAATGCTAATGATTGAGTTGCCACCAGTATATATACTAAAGGTTTTCCAGAGAAGAAAGAAGAATGGGTTATTTTGGAGATAGTAGTTTGAGAACATTATTGTGAACTGTCAATCTGTAAAACACATTGATTGTAAGTGCGTTATAGGATGTCTATAAAAGCGGTAGGATAGGGCTGGATGTGTGGTTCAAGTAGTAGAGCACTTGCCTTGCAGGGGCAAGACCCTGAGGTCAAACCCAGTACCATCAAAAAGAAAAACAGCAACCTCAAAATGTTTTTAAAAGCAAAATTTGTATAATATTCAACCTAATTACAATGTCTTCGGGGTTTTGAAAGCATAAGACTTTTTTTCTTCTGGCCTATTCCTTTTAGATTTTAAAGTTCTAACTATATTTACGCCTCTTGTTTCCAGAAGCATTCCAGTACTTAGAAGAGTGCCTGGTGTGTAGCAAAATTGAAGTAAATGCTGTTGAAGGATTGCTATATGAACAGTCCTACCTGGAAGACTTGAGTGGATCGTCAGTGCATAGATCTTGTTTCAGAGCAAGCTAGGTTGATTCTGTGTAGCCAGCTCAGACACTGTGGACTGGGCTGTCTTCTAACCAGTATCACCTGCTGGGGTTACCAAGAAGATTCCTACTGCTCAGCTTACCCAGGGATAAGGAAAGAGACCATAAATGAGGTCTTCTGAGTCTGTAGAGAGGAGATCCACTGTGATACTAACTGAAATTCTGGTGGCAAGAGGGGACCCTCACAGTTTTAAAGAGCCTTTTGAGCTTGTCCTGTGGAGGCAAAAATTCTTCTCTTTTTGGTTGTGGCATCTTGCAAGGGGTTGGAGGACTTTGCCTGTATACTAGGTCACATCCTAGCGAAAACCGAGAGGCAGCTTATTGTCCTCTTTAAGAGTTGGGTATCTGCAACCAGACCACCTGGTTGGAATCTTGGCACTGCCGTTTCTCTTCTGTGTAATCTTCAGCAAGTTGTTTATCTGTTTCTTAGTTATCTCATCTGTGAAATGGAAATAAATGGTACCTAATTAATAGTATCAATTTGTTTTTATTAACACAGAGGGCTTAGAACATCTGGTGTGTGGTATTCTTGTTCAATAAATATTAACGTGTAATTATTTAATGCAGAGAAAATGCATACCTCCTTTTCTCATTTTCAGTGTAACGTGCTTTCCCTAGAAAGGTGAGGGGCGTAGAGGTGCAGCCAAAGTGTTCTGAGAATTGCATGTAGTCTCACCTTGCCCAGGGAGGGCCGTTGACCATGTGATAGCACATGGATCAGCTTCTCTTGCCCTTATCCATCACCATGGGCCAGACGGAAGGAAGGTAGACATCCTTTGCTCTGGAGAACTCTAATTGTCCACAGAGTAGGTCATGCCCGACTTGGCAGTGCCATGATGTTAAATATTTGAAAATTCCAGAATTGCTACTATGAGACGTAATCCTTTCTTCTTCTGCCTCCTTCCTGTTTTTACTTATACAGTTGAGTGACTATGATGCTTCACTTCCCACACAGATACCCAAATAGCTCTGACTGCTGCTGAAATATTAGGTATCTTACTGTCAGCACATAATTAGTTGCTGTGTTATTGGATGCATAAAATTTTCATTCTTACCTAGGTTTGAATCCCAGCTCCTCTAAGCTAACTTTTTTTTTTCATTTGTCAAATGAGATAAAAGTATCCATTTCATAGGGTGGTTGTTGTGAGGATGGATAATGAATACAAAACAGTCAGCATAGTGCCTGGCTCAAATAATTGTAAAGCTAATACGCCTATCATTGTCATCGTGGTCATTATCCTATGTTTCAAATCAGTGATGAAACACAACCTACACTAGCTCTTAATTGTGAACCTAAATGAAATGTCGCCACTGCCTGCATGAAATATACTGGAACCTTTCTGTTGTTGTCAAGATTTTACTACCTTCTGGGGCATACAGGGATGCTGGAACACAGTAAACGTTGAGATTTAGCTTTCCTGGCCTTGTGTTACAGCTGACTATGCCCAAATGTTGCAGGCCAGATTTCCATTACACACTCACCTCAATGCCTCCTGCAATAAAATTGAAGAAATATAATTTATACTTTGTTCTTGAATTGAGGACAGAATTAGGAAGTAACTTTAGTACTTTTGGTAGCAAAGTTCTGAACTGGCCAAGTGAGCTCATTATTTTCACAATAATCTACAGAATTTCACGTACAACCATCGTTTATCAGATGCTGTTTACCAGTTATCCTGTTTCTTTTCCTTTAGTTTGAAAGGGTGGGCGGGTGCATGGTAGGGTGGTATTCTCTCCCGTTGACAAATGAGGAAAGCTGGGCACCAGCAGTGTGCTAATGTTGCTGAAATACTTAGTGACACACAGAATTGATTTACTGCACAGCTTTTCCCGTCTACTTAAAATAAAAAATCCTGAATCATGGACCAGGGTTGTAGCTTACTGGTAGAGCACTTGCCCAGCATGCATACGATTTTAGGTTTGATCCCTAACCCCACAAAAAGAAGAATAAATAGCAAAATTAGAGTCATAGTTTTTCCTAGAAAAGCTTAAAAATAAGGTGACTAAAGAGAATAGGAGAAGAAGGTAAACATGGAGAAAGAAGGTATGAAGAAGGTTAAATCAATGTAAATCATCTCTAAAAGTCTGGAAACAGCAGAAAATACCATTCAAGCACCTTTGTTAGTGAAGCAATTCATAGAATACATGTCTGATGGAAGATTATTATTTTTTGGTGGTGTGAAGTTTTAACTTGGAGATTCAAAATCCATACTGAAATTATGCCTGCAAAGAGAGGACAAAGATTAGCAGTGACAAGTGAAATGTAAAAATAGAAATGTTATGTGTACTTAACAGGAAACAATGATCAAGAGGTGTTAAAGATACATGCGCTAAGTGGTAGTTTAATGTAGAGATAGTTCAACGAAGGCTAATTGCAAGAATTCTTTGATGCAGGGAGAGAAGATTCAGACAAGCATTCTGAAGTTTGTTGCCATAGTATTAAATTGTATCTTTCTAGAAATGAAATCTGCATGTGAAACTTCCATCTTTTATTTGGAACGTTTAAGTGAAGGGGCACGGAGACAAACGCTGAGTAAGTAGAGCAGCTATCTGAGGACGTGTTCAGATGTGAACTTCAGCAGCTGCATGTTAGCATGTTGTATGTATTACTATGAAGCTTGAGCTTTTACCCAAGTTGCCCACTATGGTAAGTTAACATTTTCACATATTTAAACCCCTCCTCGAGGCACAAATTTTGCATTTTCAAATTACCAGGATCCAGCTGCGTATACTTAGCAGTATTAAATATACCCATTTGCTAACATTCACTTTAACAAGATAAAACTGACCTCACCTCCTGTTCCCATCTCCTAGCTCTCTAACTTCTAAACTTGTCAAGGATGATGTCATGTGGCATCAACCACACGTGCCCAGACACCAGAATGCTGAGGTCAGTTTTGATTCATTGCACCTTCATCTTTATATCTAACTAAGTGTGGTAGTCTTCCTTTGGAATATATAGTTTGCTCCTTTCTTTTCATTACTGATAATTTGTTTTTGTTTATTTTGTTATTTGAGTTTATGGGGTTTTTTTTTATGTATTATAAGACATTTCTCTGAGCAGTGCCTTCTTATTTCTGCTTAATTTGAGTTACTTAACCTTAGTTTTGCTGCTAGGGGTCATAGGTGAATTCACCCATAGTTCTCTTAGACCCATCGTTCAGGTCTAAGAGAACATACACACTAGGCAGAGTTTGCATAAGAAGAGCTGAAAACATGCTAATAACAGGCAATAAAGTCACTTTCCAAATGTGACTTTTGAATTCAGACAACACATCCATCTGTTTTGCCTTAAACAAAAGGCTAGATACATTTGAGTACAAATATTTGTAACCTACTGTGAGGGAATTCCCATCGTATAAAATTGTTGCAGGATAATTGTGTTTATAGCTGGACAATGAACATCCAGTCTTCCGAGAGGGTGGTAAGGCGTGTGATAATTCATCATTTTGAAAGTGTATTTATTGTTGATTTTTTCCCAGATAGAGGGGATTTTTATAACTTACTAATATAATTTAAGAGAGCCAGTGTTTTTATAGAGTAGCTCATGAGGAATATAATAAGGCCTTAATGGTAATTTCCTTTTGGGGTATACAAGAAAGTGGGAGATAATTTCTGTTAGAGGTTTATTCTATATTGAAAACACAGAAACAGTTCAGAGAGTATTAGGAATATTTACTAGTTTTGTTCAAATAGATTCTTTAAAGATTTTTGGTAAGGGGCTGGGTATGTAGCTCAGTGATTAATATTTGCTTAGCATGCATGAGGTCCTGGGTTTGATTCCTAGTACTGCAAAAAACCAAAAAACAAAAAACCCCCAAAACAACAAAAATCTTTGGCAAGAGACTCCCTCTCTGTATGTTGATTTCCAGTATCCAGTATATTTCTGCTGTGCACCAACCTATACATTGTCTTTCCCATTGAGATGTTACATTATTTACTTATTTATTTTGAGATGTTACTTTAACGAGGCACTGAGTTTGCAGTTCAGTAGAAGTTTGTGAGCTACGTGGTGGAAAGGTCCCCTTGCACTTGGTTTGACATAATGGGGGCCCAGCCCTGGGACATGGGAAAGCTACCCTTCTCTCTTGGCTTCAGTTTCCACTCCAAAACAAGAGAGTTTGGCCAAGGACCCTTTCAGCTTGGAGACTATGATTTTGTGATGTCACCCAAATCCCTTCTGAGCTGTCTTCTTTGATAAGGGGTGGTTTGTTCCATAACCCTTTCAGTTTTCTTACCTACCTCCACTTCTGATGGGTGTGGACAATGTCAGCTTGAATGTTCTTTGGTTTGGGAAATTTTTTTTTTCTCTGACTGAAGTTAAGTGACCTAAAGAGATACTGAACTTACAGCCATAGTGTTACTGGCCTTGTGCTACCAAAAGTATTTTAACACTGATCAGTGTTGTTTCTTAACTGCGAACCTATTAAAATTCAAATGTTGATGAAGAAGGCTTAAAATGTTTTGTTTTACACAGAGCCATTCCTAGGAATACCTGGGATGTTCAGTCTAATATTAACTGCAGTAGAATGAGTGGTTAAGAGCATAGATATTGTAGCCTTGCTACCTGGGCCCACATCTGCCTCTACTCTACTACTTGCTATCTTTGTGACCTTGAGCAAGTTACTATAGCAGTATCTACCCAGTAGGTTTTTTGAGGAATAAAGTCTGGGCAATATAAGCCTGTGTATGGCTAGCTGCTGTTACTGTTTTTACAGACTGTATTAGGAGGCTTCGGCCCCTCCCTTAATTGTCGTAGTAATCCTGTGAACATAGTTCCACCATTATCCTCATGAAGAGATTGAGATTCAAACAATTGACCCAAGATTACATAGAAAATTGGTGCTAGGGTCATAGTTCAATGTAGGTCTTTTCTGACTTATTCCAGCATGCAGGTTCCCTCTTCCTACATTTATGTTACTCTAAATCCAGTCCTTTAGAAATTCTAAATGTTAACTAATCTGGAGGAGTTGGTGTTAGAAGATCAAAGGCTTAGCCAACATCTGCCATTAATTGCCAGGATAAAATGATGTGGGTCTCCTTCCTTCTTTTTATAGATGTGTCTCTTAGTCCTCAGGATTTTCTGTGAATTATTTTCATATAGTGTGATTTGTGTGTGTGTGTGTGTGTGTGTGTGTGTGTGTCCAGTCCCTCTGCACAGTGAGGTAGCCTCAGCACCCAGTCCTCTGATAGTCTTAAGGTATTGGCCTTGGGAATTGTCTGGGATGCATTAGAAACAAGAAACTCCTTTTAGCCAGATCTATTTTAACTTTGGAGACTAGAAATTGTAATACACAAAATAATTACAATGAAGGTAATGACTTGAACATTCATGTAACTCCCTTTATTTGTTGGAATTTATCAGATATCTACATATATAAACTTTTCATCTGGAGCTTAGCTCTTGGATTTCTCACTTTGAAATTCAGAAATGACTTTTCCTAAAATAATATCATGGAAAATATAGCATCAGTTGTTTTCTGCTTACAAAATTTTAAAGTGCACTTACTTTTAATCACCTCTAGCCATATATATGTTTTTTCACTTTAAAATCCTTTAGCAGAAGCAGTGATACACAAATAGGCTTCTGTCATTACTCAATCTCCTGTGACAATACCATGCTTACTGCTGAGTAATAGTAATTAGGGTGGTGCTGGCTGTAGACATACATTTGAGTCCCAGAAGATTTTTGCTTCACCCTTCTGAGTCTTCATTTCAGGAGAATATTTTATACATGGGTTCCAAGTAGTAAAATATTTGAAAGTTAGTTGCATATAAGAATCTGTAATAAATTCTGTAAGCACTGTCACCTTCATTTCCTAGATGAACAGTGAAGACAATGGCAAGAGAATTTTATCCAGTTTATTTTGAAAAAAGCCTCGGGGTTCACACATCTTTTTAGGAAAAAGCCAGATGGTCTGTGATATAGAGTGAAAACAGCCATAGGCAGCATGTACAGAAGTCCCCTTTGGTCTGTGCGGATAGTGTTTCCAAGACCCCTAGTGGATGCCTGGAACTGGACATAGTCCCTAACCCTATGAATAATGCCTTTTCCTTATTAGAGACCTTTCACTTTTTTTATCAGAAGGAAGCACTTTACAGCTTCTCTTTGGCATATCCAAATTGCCAGCATCATTGCTTTTCCATTTTGGAGGCCTTATCAAAGTAAAATAAAGGTTACTGGAACACGTGCACTGTGACACTTAGGTTAACCTGAATACCACAATGACTTCATGTGACTAATGGACGAGTAGTATATAGAGTGATGATACATTGGATGAAGGGCGGGAGGAGCAGGAAGGTACAGGATTTCATCACTGTACCAGGACAGTATACAGTTTAAAACTTATGAATTGCTTATTGCTGGAAATTTCCATTTAATATTTTCAGGCTATAGATGGCCACAGGTGACTGAAATCTCAGAAAGTGAAACTCCACATAAGAGGGAACTATTGTAACTAATTGTGACTGTTTAAATAAACTGTGTATTTAGGCCTGCTTTGAGACCCCTGAGTAGATGTGGTGGAGGGTCCATTGAAGGCACTTGGCATACATGTTGATGGAAATAGTTGTCTAAACTTCTGGCAGAGTCTAATGCTAAGTATAAAGTAGTTGTAATAGTGTTTATATGAAGATAAAAGAAGTGGTTTGAAATATCAGCTACTAAAGACCACTCTTCTACAAGGTATTTCAATGAGAGCATAATTTTGCTCTCATTCTGTGCTTAAAAGAGTCTTGCATAAATTTGTAAACTATTATTCATTTGGCTGCATGTACAGATTTTTAGTTTTCTTTGTATTATTTAAAATTGATAAATGGACAGTATTATACCATTCAAAGGAGGAGCTACTTAGTGCTAGAGTAGTTATTTACCATATCACACTTGGGTTGAATTTCTATTTTTAACCGACATACTGACTTAAGTTTGCTGAAACCTGATTTGCGTTTGGAAGGAGAATGGCATTGTTGCTATTTCCTGTCAGGAGAACACCTAAAACAGGTGGCAGGCAGCAGGCAAACAGTGACAGGAAAGGACGAAAATATACTTTGTGAGATTGTATTTTCTGGTATTAAATTTCAAATCTGGTTAGATTTTATTTTTGTTCATTCTGATCTGTAGAATACCTAATTTATGTCCACATTCCATATCTTCCCTCCAGTAAATAAGAGAAATTCCATTGCATTACAATTAGTATTGAGTTTGCTAGTATTTTTATTATTGAGGTAAATAATTTTGTTTGGACTTCACCTTCTGATTGAAATTAATAGTATTTTTATTTGCAATCTGTATTGTTCGGTATATAAATCTAAGTATGCTCCTGTAACTGGTAGTTTGATTTTGGAGCTGGAGTAACTGAGTTAACATGTACCAAGTGGCTTAGAAAATGTTTTAAAGTAGTGAATTTGCAATTGCTAAATCTTAGAGTTTAAGGAATAGAAAAGATTAGATTGACCAAAGTTGCTTTTATTTTGTTTTATTTATTATTTCTGTTTTATTCAGTATTGGGGATTGAACTCAAAGCCTTTCTTTCACTTTTAGGCAAAGCCTCTATCCCTTGAGTCACACCCTACTCCTGAAGTCATTTTTAAAAGCAAAGTGAGACCTACATGAGTATTTTTAATCATAGATCACACTTCTGTGATTTTATTAGAATCACTGATTTGGTAGACTCCCTCAAACTTGTAAGTATCATTATAAAGGCTGTCCTATATGGGGTTTAACTGAGCTGAGGCTACAGTTGGCTGTAGTCTTGGACAGAATTTTGCTTGGAACATCCTTTTGTTTCTTACACTTACGGCAAGAGGATCTCATGCAACTCCCAATCTGCATCTCTAGTTAGGAAAGTTTCGAACATGGTTCTGGAAAGTATCATTATCAGATTTTGATGTATCTTTTATTTGTTTATTCTGCGGTTTGAACTTAGGGTCTGGGCATTCTACCACTTGAGCCATCACCCTGGCCCCAGTCCTTGATCTGTCCTTTAAGAGTTATCCTCCCTCAAAAGATCAGGGAAAATAGAATCAGATATTCTGAGTTTTAACTTTGATGTTTCTTTTCAAGACAGGTGTTCTAGGTTAGTGTGGATATCACTTCACTATTTAGAATAATGATACAAGCTGATTTCATATTTCAGCTTTTGGTCATTCAGAAGTTGGTGTGTGAATACATTTTCCAAATAGATAATTGCACATTTTAATTTCCTTTTCTTTTTTTTAATATTTGTTTTAACAGTATTATGAGTATGCATAAAAGTTCATTTTGGGGTTAGATGAACCCATTGAGCTCTATATAGAAAAACTTCCTGTGTATTTAATTTCAGTTGGGTTCTCTTTTAAGAAGGTAGTAGGCATATTTCACATAAGCTTAAAATTGTCAGGTTAATAATAGGGAGAATACTGAAGAGGAGGCAGAAGGAGGAGAAGGGGGAGAAGGAATCTTACTTGAAACTTGTGGGTTTTTTGTTTTTTTTTTAGTTATGTAAGAATTTTTTTGGGTATATTTTATCCAAAGCAGGGAATAAATGAAGGTTATCTTAAAGCTCTGACATTAGGAGTTTAAAACTCTGAGCTCTGATTCTGGTTTAATTAACTAATTTTGGCAAAGCATCTAATTTCTTTTCATCTCACTTCCAGGTCAGATAAAATTAAGATTCTTAGATCCTCATTCTTGCCCTGGCTCTTTTTATCAAGGTGGGGGTAGAGGGTTGGAGTTGGGGTGGAGGTGACTGTGCCTAGAGAATGCAACTAAGCAAGCTAATTGCTGTCAAAGCAGTAATAATGGCTAAATGAGTACTTCTTATATTGCTCCTTCTAGGGTATTTTGGGAGAAAATGCCAGGAGAGTAGAGTGTTGTAATTGAAAAGGATGATTTCCTGGTGGTTGAATTTGAGGCAGTCTGTAACCTGGGTAGCAGAAGATAATCCTGTGTCTCACAAGTGAACGCTTAAGGCTCCTTTTCTTCCATCAGGCAAATTAGAAAAATAATTACTGTGCTTTCATTCACCTATTTCTAGGACAACCTGTGTTTGTAATAGCAGAGGTGAAGCTTGTAGGCACTGTCAGGTTTAAGCTCTTCCTTATTATTCTTAAACCCACGGTCCTCTATTTAAAAGTCCACAATAGCATTTTGCTGTCTGGGTTCCAGAGAAAAGGGAGCGAGTGGGAGGCTTGCAATGTTCTTGGTAATTGAGTATGACTTAATAAGGCAAACCATATTATTAATTTGCAGTATGTAAAGAAAACATTTTAAATTTGGCAAATATCTGAAGTTACCTAAGGAATATTTCTCATAAAATACTGTGTTACGAAAGGTAGGTAGATTCAGATGGGTGAAAGTGGTGTACTGAGGTTTCTAGCAACATACCTCCTACCTATCTGTTGTTTGGACAGGTAGGGGGTGCCTTCTTTCAGAAGCAAACAGTTATTACTTAAGAACTGATTTTTCTCTTTATCTCTTTGACAGAGAACTATGTACATGACAAGCAGAAGAATAAAAAGGGGTGTTGTTTTTAAAAATCAGCGTGTCTTATCTTCCAGTATTGCATTGGTCAGCACCAACAGTCTGTGCTCAGCAGGGTGCTTTTGTTGCTGTAGTGTTCGCAGTTGCCTGGCGGATCTCCAGGTACACAGGCGGCATGACCTGTCCGCCAGTCAGACCAATGGGCTTTCCCAGCCTGTTTTACAAGGGTGACTATGGTATTACGCAATACTATTAGATCCCAGGCCACGATTTGCCTGCTTTTTTTGATGAGGAAAAGGAGAAGAAGGTATTTTTGAAAAGTTAAAGTGTTAAAGAGTGTCACAAACAAGACAAAACAAAGCTGAGCTTTAAAATTTTACCAGGCAAGGAAATGTAAAGAAATCCACTGAGTAATTGACAGGGAAGAAAAGTCTGGTTTTTAGTACTAGATAGAGCAGGGCTAGAGGGCGGGTGTGTGAACGGATTGAAAGGTAGCATTTTGGCCAGGGATGAGGCTCAAGTGGTAGAGTGCCTGATTAGCAAGTACAAGGTCCTGAGTTCAAACCCCCGTCTGCAAAAAAAGAAAAAAAAAGTAGCATTTTGGATAGGATTGAGTGAGTTTGCTTGATTAAAATAGGTCCCATTGTTGTGAAATAGCATTTGGTTTTGATACCTGCTGGGCAAGTGCTGCTTTAAGTAGAGAGGTTTCCTTTTCTAAGCTGATTAAGCTTTGTTATGACCAACCCTCTCAAGGGTCTCTGTTGATGGTCTAAGGTTGTAACCCTTGTAAAGAGTTAGGACTCTAGACATATGCTCTAGAATATCCACAGGAAGTCCTGGTTCTACCTATGTTGGATGTGGGGACCTTGGCCTAGTATGTTCATTTAGAATATGGCTTCTCTCTACATGTTTCTTTCTTCCCACAGGATACAGAATGGTAAGTAGGAGTGTGTTTGATAAGTGTTATTTTTGTCATCATATTCAACTTAGAACATATTTATTTTTCTTAGTTTCTTTTACATAATTTCTCCTTATGATAATACTGCATTTTATTTTTTTCAATGAACTCTTCTGAAGTGACTCACATTCTCTTATGACTAGTTTCATGGAGAATTCTAGTTCAGGGACTTCTCAGAAGACTGGTAGGTAATTCAGCTGTTCATGGGAAGATTTGTGGACATCCTCAAATGTATTTCAATTTGAAATACATGGTACTCAACTACTTTTATTGCATTGCAGAAACTGTTTGTATTACCTCAGATTTTCAGCACTGTTGTAGGTTGCTTTCTCTTCTTTCTTGTTACCTACCTGAACACAGTTAATTCATTGCTAATATAACTTGTAATCCCACTGGAGAGGACTGCAGTGCTTTTAGGCAAGTGCTTAAGCGGCTAGAACTCTAAAAACAAACCAATGAAATACGATCTCAGCTGAGCTGTAGTTGTTTCTTGCAGATTGAGGAAAGATGAAGTGTGGAAGCAAAGTCCTTGGACCTAAACAGTCCGCTTCAGCAAACGTGTCTGCTTGGCTAGGGACGTGCTGATCCCCTCTTTTCTGTGACGGGTATCTGAATGAATCAACAGAATTTTCCTTGGTAGCAGACATTGTGGGTCTTTTTGTCATTTAACCCAGATTTGGTCTTTAGGATCATTTAATCACTTGAGATTAATTTTCTTCCCAGTTGTGTTTTTGACATGTCTATTTTCTGGGGCCAGGAAGAGTTGGCATTGTGGGTTTTAAGAGGATTTATTTCAGCAAGTAAGTATGTACTGATATTGGCATTCCAAAAACTACTAAAACATGAAATGTTATTGTTACAAGCTTATAGTGCATAGCATAGTTAATGCTTTAGTGTCAGCATAGGGAAAGGTTTTGTTATTTTCCAATAACTTTAAAATATAGCAAATAAATTCTAATTAAATGTGATTTGTAATTGTGTTAATAATAATTCAAAATAGTAAGAGTCCTTGCAGCTGGGAAGTTGAGTTCCTTACACTATAAGAGGGAAGAGTTTCTGTAGACTGTTTCATTTAGCATTTTGCTTATGGCTTACATTGTCCATATATGTCGAAGAAAGGTAGATTATTTTTTAATGGTTTGCTGAAGAAATGAGATGCTTCATAAAAGTGTTAAGAATTATAAATTATTTGCTTGCTTAATTTTTATGGGCTATATATAGTGCTTCTATATTGAATCTGTATTCCTTAGAAGCTTATAGTGTTAGGAAGTATGACAAGTAGGCAGGTTTTTCTTTTTAAACTCATGTCTAAGATAATAGCATACTCAAATTACAGACTAGTTCTTTGGTATAATGGAAAAGAGGTGGTACCCTTAGTTTCAACTTGCCCAACCTCATGGCACTGTTGTACTAGAAAAAGTAGACTATGTATGTATGTTTTTTTTTTTTTAAGTATCCAAACGCAGTAAGCTTTATTAGGTCAGATAAGAGCATTGTACAGTGGTTTTTAAATCAGCAGGTGACAACAGTTTAGATGAGATGTGGTTTTTCATGCATTCACAAACAAGCTGAGAGTTGAAATAATAGTTTGTTAAGGTACATTATGATCTAAATTCTCTTCTAAGTTTCTAATTTAGTAGATACCCCCTTTCCCATCACGGTGGTCTTCCTGAATTTGTCCTAAATAAATGTATGCTGCTTCAATTTGGAGATTTTGTTGTAGTCCAGAATTTTGTTTTTAGCACAGCATTATTTTACTAATGATTAATGTTGGGTTAATGGAACATTGTTGAAATTAGATAAGCTTCTGTTGCTGCTATTCTTTCCTTCTGTGGTTATTTTTAACACTTTAATCTTAGTGCTCTCTAAAACTCCTTACAGCATGACTGCAAGATGATTTTTCTACTGGAAAGTAAGTAGCCCCAAAAGACTATTACATCATCATTTATAAGTTCAAAATTCTTGTCATTAAAGCTACAGACCATCCTTCCCTCGGTTGCATACTTGCTCCCTTATGCTCTTCTAACGGTTCTGTCTCCCCTCTAGCAGTGTTCTGAATAACTTGATTTTAATGTGATATATATTTTATTGATGACTTTCAAAATAATTATCATACATTATTGGACATTTAATTATTAAATTATAAAGATAACTTAAACGCTAATTTTACATACTTAGTAAATTCCTGTGATTAGAAAGCTCTCTCTTGGTGTTAAATTTATAATTAATGTACCAAGTAAAACTAATTAGAAGTATCTGAAGCCCCTAGCAAAAATCTGTAATTAGACATGCCATTTATAATTAACTGACTTTTCTTATTACTGCTTTTTCATCTCCATTTGAATTAATCACTTGTGTCTCTTCTTAGTGATACCTGTCTTCCTGACCAGACACTTAGTAGAGTTTGGTGATCACTGTGGATCATTATAGACTATGGTTTCACAGAAACTTAAGCCTCAAACCTTGCTTACAAACATAAAGAAAAACATCATACATTCTATAAAAGTATCACACTGAAGATTTTTGCCCACATTAGCAAGTTTAGCACTTAGTTTCTCAGAGGCTGAAGATAAACATAGAAAACAACAGGCCAACTTGACCTCGTTGGCCTAGGTCAAGTATTTAAGGACCTGGATTTTTCTTGCCAATCTGATTATTGTCTGCATCATTTTGAAAGCTTACCCATGGCCCTTAAGTCCCTCAGTAGGACTAGTATTGTCTACAGTTATTTTGACAAGGAACTAAAGGTCTGGGATAAGTTAGGCAGTGTCCTGTGTTTTGGATACATAGGCAGGAGTGACAGAGTGTTTCTCAGTACAACACAGGCACCACCATCCAGTCAAGATGGCCGTAGCACATGATCAGGGTTTTAAAGGGTCTGTCCATTTCTCATCCTGTGTCAGGCTTTCCCATCCAGTTGCTAGGTTATGGCAGTGGTGGGAGTTCGAGCCATTGGCAGGTACCTTATAGCTGGTGGAGTTTGAGGCATCAACAGTTTATCAGACTACATTATTAAAGCATTTCAGTACTTCATGTAGCCCTTCAGGATGTGCTCATGTGTATCATCTGAATATCAGCCCTACCAAGAGGTGGTCAGTCATTTCCCACTGAGAATTCAGAGATCTCTCTAAGAGAGTTATAACTCAGTTAGAGAAATACTTACTGGAAGTATAAAATACACAGGGGCCAGGTGCCACTGGCCCACACCTATAATCCTAGCTGCTTGGGAACTGAGATCAGGAAGGTCATGGTTTGAGGCCATCCTGGGCAAACAGTTTGTGAGACCCCATCTCAACCAGTAGCTGGGTGTGTGTGTGTCTGTCATCCCAGCTATATGGGAGGCTGAGATAGGGAGGATTGTGGTCCCAGGATAACCCAGGCAAATAAAAGTTGTAACATCTCATCTAAATGGAAAGAACTGGGTGTGGTGGCACATGCTTGTTACCTAGCGATGATGGGAGGCCTAAAATAGGAAGCTCATGGTACAGGCCAGCCCATGCAACGTAACCAGAGCAGAGAGGGCTGGAAGCGTGGCTTGAGTGGCATAGTCCTTGCCTAGCAAGCGCACACTTGAACTCGTGAGGCCCTAGTGTTATTTAAAAAAAAACAAAAAAACGAATTTATGCCATTTGCAGGAAAGTGAATGGAACTGGAGATCATCATGCAAAATAAGCAAGACTTAATAAGAGAAATAGCATGTTCTTTCTTATATTTGGAATCTAGATTTAAAAAACAACCACTAAAGTGGAGGGGACTGTTTGGAAAGAGAAAGCACAGGGGAGGTGCAGTGGGTGAATGTGATCAAAGCACATTATCTGAATTTGAGAATGTCTCAGTGAAGCACATTATTTTTTTGCAATACATACATGTTAATGTAAAAAAGTTAAAACAAAAAATACATAGGGCAAGAATTGTGTGAATCTTACTTTTTTTTTTTTTAGAAAAAACAGGTAAGGCTTCCGTAATGAGTAGAAATTTAGCAGATGTATTTGAGGACATATTCTAAATGAACAGAGAGGAGAATAGAATTTGCAGAGGCCCAGGAGTGTGACCTTGCACAGTGGATTCGAGTAGAAGTCGAAGATGAAGATGTCTTGTTTTGGCTCTTTCTTTTAAAATTAGGTAAATATTAAGATCACATTTGTAATTTTGAAATGTCTCTGTTTTGGATAGAGAAGTGCAAGAATGTCTGATACTTAGTTTTTTCAACTACATCTAAAATTATTTTAGACATGGGAAAAGGAGGAGGGGGGGTATGGGCATTTGTTGTAGTTCAGGGCTATTACTAAACACTGATAGGAGGAGTGCAGTTAAACCTCTCGATTCACGGAGAGGCTTCTAATGAGCAAACCCAGATTCAAATAGATTGAGGATGGTAGTTCTTAATGTCATAAAGCTGTTGCCCATAAGGCCTTTTGACTGACTTCATGAGACTAATTTTGCTTAATGGCTATGTAGGCCTACAAATTCAAATGTGCAGAAAACGCAGTAAATTACTGGCCTGTCAGATTCCTGTTGCCTGTCATCTTTTATGTGAATAGCAGCTTTTGTTTCCAGACCATCGGCAGCAAGTATGTGGATCTTTTTAAAGTTGTATTTGTACATGTTTGAAAAATTCAATTCAAAGCCATCTAAATATAGCAAATTAACAACAGCAAAAAAATGCATCTTATATTTGTGGAGTTAGGGAATACATCTGTGCATATCTGTTCTCATTTCAGAGAGCTCTTGAAATATGTCAAGCATTTGTACTGGTATATGTTCTGGTTTTATTGCCAGAGTTGGTGACTCACACCTTTGAAATATGGTGAAGTTATATGGAGAGCAGAGAAAACATTTCCTCTGTGACTGTTCAACTCAATGAAAAATTTGAAACACCCATTGTGTGTTAGGAATTGTGTGGGATAAAAAAATTGAGCAAGCAGCATTTTTCTGGGTATCAAATTATATGATTTTTCTCTCTTAAGGTATATTTAGTAAAAAGACTCTTTATGGGGGGGTGGTCTGTCTGTCTGTCTGTCTAGTGTTAAAACAGGCTACAGTAAAGGTTCGAGTTACTTGCCAACAATTTCAGAGATGGTTTTGTGATAGTAATGGTTTATGTTTTTTTGATGGCTTTATTTTTATAACACTTTCAATTAGCGTTACTTATCTTTTATTTCCTATTGCTTTGAATAATTAGAAAGTAGGAGTATTTTCAATCAAATATGTATTGTATTCCAATATTATTAATTCAGCAAGTATTTAGGTAGTACCTATAGGTGTTTGGTTTAGAGTAAACAGAATACCAACTGTTGCCATGCATAGAATAAAATTACTTAGTAAAAAGGGAACCAAATAATCAACATGTGAAAACCTTCAGTCCTTTTAGTATGCTTAATGTTATAAAAATAACAGTTCAGCCTTAAATGTACAGAATTTATATTTAGTTTTGCAGGTGTGTTACAGTTTTGTTCACCAAGGCTATCTGAAAACTTAGGCAAAAATAGCCCATTTACTTTGACTATTGATTACTTCATTAGCATGCCAAATATATGGTTTTTGGTAGCTTCTTTTTTTTTTTTTTTTTGGTTAGTACTGGGGTTTGAAGTCAAGGCCTTAATCTTTGCCCTACCACTTGAGCCATTCTGCCAGCCCCTGGCGACTTCTTATTCAGTGTCATCAGTGGGCAAAGGACCTTAGAAACCAAGGGCATCATATGTCATCACATCACATGATTAGAGCCAAGTCTAGGGAAACAAAAAGGTAGTGAGAATTCTTGTCAAGATAAATTGCTCCTTTTGTACCCTTGCTCATTTCCTTTCCACTGCCTGGAATGCAATCTTTTCTTCCCTCTGTCCTTTTAACATCTATTGTATTATAAGCATGTTGAATGCATTATGAATGTCAAATTCAGCCATGAAGGATGGTAAGAATTTGGATAGGTGGAGAAAGGAAGGCTTGTTCCTAGGAGAAAACTGTGTAAACCAAGGTCCTTAAGATAAAAACAACATGCTGCTTTCTCAGGAGTGCTAAATAGATTCATTTACTTAGTTTGGAGAATATGTCAGTAGAATAGAGACATGAAGAGAGTTAGGAAAATAGGAAATGACCCTTGATGCTGAGCTGGCCATACAGGAAGATCATTAGAGGCTTGCTTTGTTGATTTGTTGTGTGAAGGAGTGGAGGAAAAAGTTTGTGTGTTCAACCATACCTCTGCTTCATTGCTAGGATGCTCCACTAAAAGAGAAGGGAGCCAGCAGTGTTGTGATGGATGAGCTATAAAGTGCATTGAGCCCAGAGACAGTGACTGTAACACTGGGGCACTGGGCTTTCGTCATTACCTTTGTGATAAGACGAGGAGGAGAAACGCTCTTGGAGCTTCCTTCCAGTTATGAAGTGCAGTGATGTCATGGTACACTCTAAATTTCTGGAGCAGAGCCATCAGTAGGAACTGTTGCATCTACTTATTAATTATTTAGTTCAGAGGTCAGCAGGCTTCTTATGTAAAAAACCAGATAATAAATATTTGAAGCTTTGTGGCCACAGAATGCCTGTATTATATATTTTTATTTGTTCATAGCTTTCAAAAAAACATAAGAAGCATTCTTACACAAAAGCAGGCCCTGTGCTAGATTGGGCTCCAGGCTGTGGTTTGACTCCGAATTAGTCAGTTGGTGGTACTTAAGGCTTGTAGAATTTAGAAACCAACACTGTCTTGGTGATGATGTTTTCCGACTATGTATGTAATTAAAGTACAAGTAATCAATGAAAATCTGCTCAGATTGTATTTTTTTAAGGGTCAAAAAGCTAATGTTAGAATTCTTTCTTTTTCTTGCAGTCTTTTTTTTTTTTTTTTTCATTTTTCTTTTATTATTCATATGTGCATACAGGGCTTGGTTTATTTCTCCCCCCTGCCCCCACCCCCTCCCTTACCACCCACTCCACCCCCTCCCGCTCCCTCCCTCAATACCCAGCAGAAACTATTTTGCCCTTATCTCTAATTTTGTTGTAGAGAGAGTATAAGCAATAATAGGAAGGAACAAGGGGTTTTGCTGGTTGAGATAAGGATAGCTATACAGGGCATTGACTCACATTGATTTCCTGTGCGTGGGTGTTACCTTCTAGGTTAATTCTTTTTGATCTAACCTTTTCTCTAGTTCCTGGTCCCCTTTTCCTATTGGCCTCAGTTGCTTTAAGGTATCTGCTTTAGTTTCTCTGCATTAAGGGCAACAAATGCTAGCTAGTTTTTTAGGTGTCTTACCTATCCTCACCCCTCCCTTGTGTGCTCTCGCTTTTATCATGTGCTCATAGTCCAATCCCCTTGTTGTGTTTGCCCTTGATCTAATGTCCACATATGAGGGAGAACATACGATTTTTGGTCTTTTGAGCCAGGCTAACCTCACTCAGAATGATGTTCTCCAATTCCATCCATTTACCAGCAAATGATAACATTTCGTTCTTCTTCATGGCTGCATAAAATTCCATTGTGTATAGATACCACATTTTCTTAATCCATTCGTCAGTGGTGGGGCATCTTGGCTGTTTCCATAACTTGGCTATTGTGAATAGTGCCTCTTGCAGTCTTGATAATTTTTTCAGATTGTCTTCTAAGTGTCTTGACAACTCCCTGATGTCTGAGACTATTTTACTCATCTCTACAAACTATACACTGATTAACACACATTGTTCTACCACATATTAATGGCTGTTAACATAAATAAGGAACTTTATTTGTATTTTATAAGTTATGAACAGTTTGATACTTCTTGAATACAAGCTTGAGAAACAACGTATTCTTATAATTAAGCATCATGATTTAATCTCAGTACACTGGTTTAAAATCATTTCTGGAAAGACTTTATGTACTGTCTTGGTTTTTGCTTCACATATGTTCTCTGCAGTCGAATAGGTATACCTGATATTTTATATCATGAGAAGTTAGTGTATCCTGGGGACTAGTCTGGCGTTTAGGAAGTCAGATCAGGGCACTGGCAGAACAAGTGTCCAGTGAAGGTCTGCATCCTAGCTCATAAATGGTGTCTTGTCACTGTGTCCTTACAGGAAGAGAGACAAAAACAAGTTTCCTAAGGTTTCTTTTATAAGGCGACTAATCCCATTTATGAGGACTCTACCTTCCTGACCTAGTCACCCACCAAAGACCTCACCTCCAAATAGCAGCAGGTTGTCAATGTAGGAATTTTGGGGAGATGTGTACATCTATTTAGTGGTATAAACATTATCCTTAGGCCTCACAATTCTGTTTGACCTCAGTTGTATTACAATAAAAATTCCATTTTGGACTAGAGGTGTGGCTCAAGCAGTAGAGCATCTGCTTTTCATGCATGAAGCTCTGAGTTCAACCCCCAGTCCCATCAAAAATAAAAAAACCCCACATCTGGAGTATATTCTACTCAGTTAAACCACTGGCAATACTGGGGTTTGAACTTGGGACCTTGTGTTTGCTGTGTATGTATTCTGCCACTTTGAGCCACACTCCCAACCTTTTCTGATTCACTTATTTTTTAGATAGGGTCTCTGTTATTCCCTGGGGCTGACTCAGAACATGATCCTCCTACTTAAACCTCCCACATAGATGGGACCACAGGCCTGAAACACCATGTCCAGCTCGTTGGTTGAGTTGGAGTCTTGCTAACTTTTTGTCCTGGCTAGCCTTGAACTGTAATCCTCTTGATCTCTGCCTCCTGAACAGTTGGAATTACAGGTGTGCACCACCACAGTCAGCCTTTACATTTCCTTATTTTTAAATTCTGTACTTTTTGTGAGGAGGTGTTCATGATGGTGGTATTAAAGGGAATGTGGACTTTTTAAATTTTAATTTTAAAAATTTTGTGACAGGATCTTGCTTTGTAGCCCAGGCTGACCATGACTCAGGATCTCCCTTGTGTCGGCTTCCCAAGTGCTGGGATTGCAGGAGTGCACTACCATGCCTACCTATAAACGTTCAGAAAAATAGAGTTTTTTGTTTTGTTTTGTTTTTTTTAAAGAATTGAGCTGGTGAGTTTTTTTGTCTTGCTAATAAGCTTTTTTATATCAAGAATTGTCATTAACCTTAAGTAATCAAAGGCAATAGAAACTCTAGAAGATCTTAATTCTTGGTATTTACAGACCTCTAAAGAACACCTTGAACTTATTGAGGGATAACTAATCAAGATAGGGTTCTCTTACTGAAAGAATTACATTTTCTGCTCAGATTTAGTCATACTGACCATGTCCTTTTTTCCTTCAATTCAGGTAGCTGCCTACACTGGAACTTATGCTGTAGACGTTTCTTTGTGGTTTGCCTAAAAGCTGAAGGTGAGATATTTTGCAAATGCAGTTGTCATTTTAAATATATTTTAAAATGAAAAGGACTTGCTTCTGAAAAATTTAAAGCAACAACAAATGTCTTTTCCTCTGCCTGTTTTAATAGTAAGCAAATATTTACTATAAAGCTACATATTAGGATGCTTACTTTTGCTTTGAGGGGTATTAAATGAAAGAAATAAAGCTTATACTAGCAATAAAATACTTTTGAGTGTTTTTCCCTTGTTTTCTGTACTCAAGTAGAGTTCATGCTATAGTTCTCTGACACTTGAGAAAGATTCTGGCATTATAATTTGATACTCTTTTTCTTTTCTTTTCTTTTTTGGAGGGGGGAGCAGGACTAGAGTTTGAACCCAGGGCCTTTCACTTGCTAGGCAGGCGCCCTTTTTGGTTCGATGATTGTTCAGATAGGGTCTTGCGCTTTTTCCCTGGCTGGCCTGGACTGTGATCCTCCTACATAGCCTCCCACATAGCTGGGATGATAGCTGGGATATTCTTGAAGACATACCCTTGATTAGTTAAGTCGCAGACTAAAACAACTGCTAGCTGTCTTAATAAGCCAGTTCCTAAGAGGTTTTTGCCACTGTACGCCCTTAGACTTGACTGTCTTCTATAGTTCTCTCTAGTTGTGGGCTCACGTAATGGGATATACCCAGTAGTATGCTGAAGTCGCTTTCTGTGGAAAGCCTTGCTTTTGCAGGATGCCTCCATAAATCGCTTTCTACTCTAAAGATAAGATCACAGCCCTTTTTCTTTTCTTAACTGTCTTGGCTCAAGTCCTCTTCATTTAAAAATTTGTTTTTCTTATTTCTGAATTTTTTAAATGGACCACTGTAAGTCTCTAATTTGGTCTTTCCCTTTTGAGCCTAGCTGCTTTCTAAGCTATTCTTGTCACTGTCAACAGGACATTTTTTTTCTAAAAGGTAAATGTCAGCATGTCATTGTGATTTTCAGAATCCTTCACTATCTCTGTAAGGCTTCCAGGGTATTTTACAGACTCCTTTGTAGAGCAATATAATGTGCTCTCCCATTTCTCCATTTTACTAGTGCCCTAAGCATGATTGTCTAATTCGGACCATATCTTCACTGAGAAATAATTTATTTACCACAAATTATTATTGCATTTGCAGAGATGTACAACTATTAGACCACAATATAATTTTGAAATATTTGCATCATTCTTCCAAGTACTCATTTGTAGTTAGCACGACTTCTTCCCTTCTGTCTGGAATCTCCTGAACTGTCCATTCTGGACTTTGCATTTAACAGAAGCATATACTGTATGGTTTTCTGTGACCCATTTCTTTTACCAGAATAAAGTTTTCAAGGTTCATCCTTGTTTTAGCACATGTCCATACCTCATTACTTTTTTGTGGCTAAATAATATTTCATTATCTGCATCAGATGCTGAGCTGAAGACAGAAAGAGCTTCTAGGTGTCTGGGTAGCCAATGTTTTTAAAGGTCCAAAAGGAAAGTATTTAATCATTGACTGAATTAGAATCAGCATGTGGCTAAGTCTGAGGAAGTGCAAGATCTCTGCTGTCAGGTATACTGGCACTGAGGTGGGGGACCTCTCACTGCTGAGGAAATCACCAACAAAAGGTTCGAGTAGTTTTATGAGTCCAGTGCACTCTGAAAACAAGGTATTCACTGGGTGGTCTGACAAGATGGCAGTTGTTGTTGCTTCCTTGCCACAGCCTTAGCTGTTCTTCCTTTTGTATGATTCAGGTGAGGGTTTTGCATCATTCATTGGTCTGATGTATTTGATGAGCTCATGGATCTGGTTTCCCTGATGCCCCTTTTTTTTCTTTTTTCTTTTTGCAGTATAGGGGTTTGAACTCAGGCTCTTGCACTTGTTAGAAGTGCTGTATCACTGGAGGTATGCCCCCTACCCTTTTTGCAGATAGGATTTTGTGCTTTTGCCTGGGGCTGTCCTTGGACTGCAAAACTCGTATCTCCACCTCTTAGGTAGCAGGGATTACTGAAGCCGGGTCTTTGGAAGATAACACAGAATAGATGAGATCATGAAAATGGGGCCCTGGTCCAGTGGGGTTAGTACTTCTGGAAGAATGGGCACCAGAGAGCTTGTTCTTCCTCTTTCCTTGTCATGAGAAGACACAGAAGGTGGCCATCTGGAAGCCAGATAGAGAATCCTCATCAGAACCTGACCATGCTGCATTTTGATCTTTGACTTCCAGTCTCCAGAGCTGTGAAAGAATAAATTTCTGTTGTCTAAGCCACCTTTTGTTATGATAGTCAAGCAGACTGATAAATTCTCTGGTACTTGATAGTTTTCTGTCTTAGGCACACTGCCTATGTGGAAAACATCAGGTTTATATCCGTTCCTTTATTAGCAAGAACTAGAGTTGGAGAGCCTGGACTCAGAGAGCTTGCATTAATTTCTCTCACCCCACACAGTAGAACCCCAGGCCACTTTCTGAACTGTTTCTCCTGAGAAGAAAGCTGCCTCAGGAGGAGGTGCTCTGATTATAGTCCTTGTGCTGACAGAGGGAATGTGAAGCAGCAATCAGGGAAGGTTAGTGTGTAGCCAGTTGTTTTTCTCAGCTTCTAGTTATTTTCCTGAAGATCTGAGACCAGATGTTTGAGTAATGCACTTGTGGGGCCAGGTTGTGTACAGTAACACAAGAGAAGCAAAACGGAGCCTCTGTAGTTCTTTTTCTGACTTGTTGTTGACAGTGTTGCTGGACTGGCTCTTGTCTCAGGCCAAAGTCACCATTCAAAATGGGCCCTAGTTTTCCCATTGGTGTCCCACAGTTCTCTTTGTTTTTCCTGTTTTAACTTCCTAGGGCTGATATTTTGGGAGGGAATCAGCAACTATGATAATCTTGTATCTTTGCAGGAATTGGAGCCAGTGTAGACTTTAGTTGTGCCTTTTAGACTTCCTTAACATAATAGCATAATAACTTTATTCTGGCCTCCAAATGGATACATTCTAAAGCTCCCGAAAGAGGCCAGATAGAAATTTAGGCTCATTTTAGCAAAGGGTCTTACAGAATATTTTTTGACTACTCAGGTGCTTCACTGAATGTTTATCAAACTAAGGTTGGCTTTTTGGGTAAGTAAGCCAAAGTCCCTTTATATAGTGTCATTTGCTCAATTCTAAGAGGGCCTGTGACTTAAAAGTAGCTCCTTTTCTGCTAGTAATGCTACTTTAACTTCTAGTTCTGGACAGTCACTCTTGCCCAAAATGGCTCATGAATTTCTTAAGTCTTTTATTGCATCCTTCACATAAATTTGTGTTCTACTTACAATAAGAATATTATTAGTACTATATTTAAAATCTTTGCAATTACTTACATTAAGAGAATGTACTATTACTTATTCTGTCGTTTTGCTCATTGTCTGCCACATCTCTATGCCCCCTTCAAGGAGTTAATGTACATCACCTGGATACCTTCCATTATAAATTCCCATGTTTTCCTTCTTTCTAAGCTGTATGCTCCCAGAGGAGAGGAAGATCCTACTTCTTATAAATTTTTGTATGTGTAGTCCTGGCATGGGGCCTGCTCAATTTGCCATAGAATAGGAGCTCTGTAGTTGTTGGATTAAATGAATACCCAGAAAAGTAGCTAGTATTCATAATAGGAGACACTGCATTCTAGGCTGAGAGAAAAGTATGAACTCTTAATCACTGTGTGTCTTAAGTTTTCAATATATATATGTATAGTCATGGTTGGATAAATGGCATGTGGTGGCAATTCAGAGGGAGGACCAGATCACAAAGTCTGTGTCAAAGGGGATTTTTTTAATTTTTTTTTGTGAGATTAGGTCTTACTCATTGTCCAGGCTGGCCTCAAATTCTAGGTTCCTGAGTAGCCAGGACTACAGGTACACCATGCCCAGCTGCCAAGAGTTTTGGTAGGGAGCTATGTAAGTATTTTAAGTAGAGGATGGTGTTGGAGTAGAATGAAGGATATTTTAGAATGGAGAGGCAATTTGCAAGGCTATATAATCCATACAGGAGATAACTTGAAGAGGCTTTACTCTAAAGAGATTTAGCAGATAGAATCAATAGAAATTGATCATTGATTAGATCTTGGTGAGAAGGTGGGAGAGGGAGGGCAGAAATCAAGGATGACTCCCAGGTTGGGCAGTTAAATGCTTGGTAATGCTATTTCTTCCCAGTGCATGTTTAGGTATAAAAGGAACTCATAGGGTGGAAGGTAGGAGTTTGAAACATTGAGTTTCCCTGAGATAGTCAAATGGAGATGTGCAGATCTGTTTCCAGTTCTTGGAGTGAGGTGGGGGCTTGAGAAGGAGAGGTTTTTGAGGTTAATAGCATTTAGGGGTATTTGAAAAAGGAATTGCTTAGGATTGAAGACAAACTCCCTGGGGACATTTAGTTTTAATGGACAAGTGCAGAAAAAGGCACAGGAAAGAAGGTCAAGAAGGAGAGGCCATGAGAGAAACTGTTAGCAAAGGATTTTAAGGAACACCCTTGGCTTCATCTCTGCCATGAGCTAGGTTTCTTTCTGCACCTTGGTATATGACCTTTGTTCTCGGACCTTTTCTTGCTTTGAGCGTTCTCTACTGAGAGAGATGGTGGATGAGAAATAGTTTTATTTTGAACCCAGCAATTGCTGACTATTTTATATTTCCTCTGAATTCTGCTCAAAAACAAGTATTTTCTTCCTTAGCTTATCTCTATCTGCACCTTGTTCTATACATGTAAAAGAAACCAGTTGACACTTTAGATATTCTGCTTGGAAAATATCTTGGCTAGAAGAAACAGTTTGTTACCAGCATTTTTTGTTCCTACCACAGGCAGTGGTTTTGCTAGGTTTCCGGCCGCTTCATATTTCTCTTCTGCAGCTTCTGATGCTATTTTACTCATTCCCCTTTAAGGCTTTTCTAGAGCCTTCTCAGGGCTCACTAGGCCTTTGCTAGTGACCTTCTCGAGGTCCTTCCAGCTTGCAAAGCTCACCAACTAGTTTTGAAAGTAGTTACACAAGTTTTAGGCTTTTGTTATCAGCACCTTAGTTTCACATACAAATTCAATCTGGCAACTGTACGATAAATCACCCAAACTTAGTCCTTGAACTCACCTGACTTTTCCTCATCTAGACCTGGAAGCACTGTGTCACTTTTACCACATTCTGATGGTTACAAGCAAGTGAAATGCCAGCCTAGATTTAAAGAGAAGAGAATTAGACTTCACTGGTTTATAGGGGTGTGGCTCAGGTGGTAAAGAAAGAACCTGCCTAGCAAGTGTGAAAACCCTAAGTTCAAACCCCAGTACTGGGGAAAAACAAAACAAGATACATCATATAAGAGGGTGTGGGGTGGGAGATAATTTTGCTATATCTTTGGATAATTAAGATCTGCCACAGAAGGATAAAATAAGACACATAGGATTACAAAGGAAACCATTTGTATTAAAATACTGTCATCATGTAGTATGTGTTTATTTAACACAATACACAAGAAATTATATCTGCAGGTCTAATAACTAGTAGTTTAGAGGTTGGAAAAAATAATTTCCCCATCCAATTTATGGGTCTTCAAATTCTATCCACAGATGCAATAGTCTCTAGCCTAAGAGCCTGAGGTTAACGTAATGGTGTTAGCGCAGGTCACATTGCTGTGCATTTCTGTGCACCAGTGAGAAGTGCAGTACTGGGAGTTCATTTGCTTGAGGGAAAGGAGTGCGAGAAGCCAGAGCCTAGAGGAAGAGCACCATATACAAGTCCTGCGTTCTAGCATTTACTTTCCTTTTAAGCTAAGTGCTTTATTTCTTTATGAAGATACTTAAATGTGTTTATATATGAGGGGGAGACACCAGTGAAGCAAATTGAATATGTAGGACAGATAAAGGGTATTTGAAAGGTTTCTTAGATGGCAGGAGAGAGTATGGTCTGGAGGTTATATGAAAGTGAGTCTTGGACAGGAGGAGAGGCCAGAGGAAAGGCATAATGGAGGGATGTTTGTGGGTGCTGTTCACTTATCAGGTCACATAGCATTTTAAGTAAAACATGGATATAGTAAATTTCAGTGCAGGAGCAGGGAGGCGAGGGCTGGCGCCAGAGGGTGTTGCAGCAGTGGTCCTAGAAAATATGAAAGTGTTGGGGATGGGATGGAGCGTGGGGGCATGAGCGACAGTGAAATACAGACAGAAAAAAGTAACTCTGGTGTGTGTGTGTGTGTGTGTGTGTGTGTGTGTGTGTGTGTGTGACTGGGGATTGAATCCAGGGCCTTTTGTTTGGCAGAAAAAAGTAACTGATAAGATGGAGAAGACAAAGATTACCTAGTTTATAGCTGGAGTTTTTTTCAGTGCCTTCCTTAGACCAACCATTCTTGGTTCCATGGATATTGATAACAAGGAACAGTAGAATGAGAATAAAGTGTGTTATTTGGACTTCTGCTCATTGAGTTTTAATTTTTTCAGCATATGTGATTGATATTTGGAGTTCCTTTGCCATAAAATACAGAGGAACTTCTTTGTGGTTATTTGGGTTGATGCTGAAAAGCAGGGCCTGTGTTTGCTGCTCCCATGCTTACAGCTGGATGGAAATTGGCCTCCAAGGGTCCATGGTTTTTTTTGTCATTAGCCAGCAGATGCCTGCTACAGTGCTTTGCTCACTGAGTCTACCTAATGCAAAGGCAGTGCATTTCTGTGCACCAGTGAGAAGTGCAGTACAATACAGTAGCTCATTTTGTGTAACACATACCTTCCTTAAGGCCACACATTGGCCCTTCACTAAATGATTTGTGTTTTGTTCTTAATCAAACTGCTATCAACATCTGCCTGGCCTGTCTTCATATTGCTTTGACGTTCTAATACACTAACCCTGATTTCCTTATTATAAGAAAAGTACTTTTCATCTGCCAAAGAATTACTTTAAATCTTGTTGAAACATTAAAATTTTTAAAATTTCAGGTCAGTACTACATATCATAAATAACCTTAGGTTTGTAAGCACAAACATCCAATTATATGTGAATATGACATGAAATTTTTAATTCTCAGTTTAAAAATATGTATATATTTAAAAAATTTTTAAACTAAAATATATCACTTTAAATTGTGTCCAGAGGTCCAGGCTCTCTCCATAGCCCCCTGTTGGTCCTCAGCAGCTGCCCCTTTTCTCCCCTTCAGGCTGATCAGTACACATATCTGCATGAGGGCCCATCTTGGAGGTGGGCTCAGGGCATTCTACAGGTCCAGGGAGGTGAAGAGCAGTCTCTTTTTTTTTTTTTTCTGTTCATTTATTCACATGTGTATACATTGTTTGGGTCATTTCTCCAACCTGCCCCCCGCCCCCCCCCCAGTTCCAGGCAGGTCCTGTTCGAAAAGCAGTCTCTTGAGGTGAGCTTTAGGCATTTTGCACTGCTCACTGCTTGGGGAGAGGTCTGGTCACAGGAGGATCAAATCCTGTTGCTTTGATCTAAGAGTGGCAGTGATTTCATTAATCTTTTGCTAGGTGTGGTGGCTCAATCCTGTGATCCTTGCTGCTTGGAAGGTGAAGGTTGTGAGGATCACCTTTGAGACAAGCCCTGGGAACCAGTAAGACCCCTGTCTCAACCAATGAAAAAGTGGGCATGGTGGTAAGGCGCCTGTCATCCAGCTACGTGGAAAGCATGGGCACCAGGCATAAAAGTGACACCCTGTTCAAAAAATAAGTAAAGCCAGAAAGGCTAGTTACGTGACTGAGGTGGCACAGTGCCTGCCTACCTAGTGCAAGGCCCTGAGTTCAAACCCCATTAACACATACACACGCACACTGTCTGCCAGACTTGACTACTCCCACACCTTACACTTTCCAGTCTATCCTTTTGCTTTATGGCCAGAAAGATTTCTCTAAGTTTTGATAAGTCTTGAACTGTTATCATACCCCTGCTCAGAACCTTTCAGTGCTTCACATTTTCATGAAGATTAAGTTCAAATTTCTTCATGTGGCTTTTGAAGATCTTTTGTACCCTGTTCTGACCACTGCTTGCTTTTTTGTTCTTAGTTATTTTTCGAGCTCTTTCCTACCGGCACAGCTTTGCACACAAATATCAAGCAGATACACGTATTCTAATGGGACTTAGACACATGACCAGTCAGTGTGACCTATTTAGAGGCTGTTCTGTTCAACTGGCTCATTGCTGCTTGAATCCTTTTAATCAGTTTCCCAGTCTGCCTGTCCCTTCAGCTACATCATAATGCAGTGTTTGCAACATAATTACTATATGAAAATGAATCATCTTGACTTAACAGGAACTGATTGACCTATTTACAGATTGGTTAGCTTGAAAATTCTGAGCATGATAGGAAGGATAATTTAAAGGATTGGTTACGTAATTTTAAAGTATGTGAGTATTAGTCATTAAAGATAGAAACAATGAACTGCATGATTGCGTATGATAAAATATCCAGCAACTCAGTAACCCTCTATCTTGTTGAAATTCCCGGGTCAAGCAGAATAAAAGTAATTCTTGCTACCTTGTACTAAGCCAGTATTAATTGAGGATTTAGTTTGGGAAATATATATATATTTATATATATTAAATATTGTCTTTAAAAACTTAATTTATTCTTATAAACGTATGTTAAGAAGATGATTGATTATGTTAAGTGCAGCATGGAAACATTTATGTCTTTATAGTACGTCTAAAACTTATTAACCAAATAAAAGAATGACTGTTTGCTAAAGCATACTTCTTTGTATTAGTTGTTATGAGTAAGAAAGGCTTTCAATCTCTGTTTTAAGAGATACCGTATTAAGTTTTAGTCATTGTTCTAGTCAGGTTGGCTGACTTTGGTGCCCTAGGTTTTCTCATGAGTCAGTTGATCGTATGAAGATCAATTGAATCTTGTATATGAAAGTACCCTTAACAAGTATACCACATTTAAAAGTTTTTAAACAAGGTCTTACCTGCTTTTCTGCCATGTCTTTAACTCTAGACTGGTAGTCACTTAGCTTTGGTTTATAGATAAGTACCATTTACATTGTGTTCAGCGCTTACAACTTTTAATTTATTATTTTTCCTTTTTTCTATCATCTCTTTACCCTCATTCCTCTTGCTGATACCATGATTATCAAATGGTGATTGAATTCCATCAGTCCTCATCTGTTTCATTCAATAATTACTGTCAGTCTTGTAAAGGCAGGTGGCATTTTCCTCAAGAGAAAAGCCTGAGACTCAGGGGAGTTGCGCTGTGAACCAGTGCTAGACATGGGGCTCCGGTTCAGTTCTGTGGTGGTGGTGTTTGTTTTTGAAAGCATGTGGCTTAAGTGAAGTATACTGCCATATATCTCAGATAAATAAAGCTTTTGATCTCCTTTTGCTTTTTCCTCAAAATGAATAGTGTCTTACTGAAATGGTATTGTAGAAAATGCATGTATTCAGTAGCAATAAGCATCATTTGGAAATTTTGACATTATAGCACCATTACAAAATGTCTGTTAGTATTATGTAACACATATAGTATAGCTGGAAATCTTACAATGCTAAAAAGTATAGTTCGTCCTTCAAATAAGATGAGCTAATTATTTTTAATAGTTACTTTTATTTTTAAAACAGCATCATTTAGTGTTATAGATGGTAGTAAACCTGAAGTCTGTTTTGTGCTTGCCTTAGAAGGAAAGCAGCTATGAGCGTACTTAATAACATTTTCCTTTCATTTTGAAAACCCCAGTCTGGTATGGTGTTGCACACTTGTAAACTAAGCACCCAGGAGACTGAGGCAGCAGGTCTGTAAGTTTGAGATCATCCAGTGCTACATAGTGCATTTGAGATCAGCCTGAGCTGCATAATGAGACCCTGTCTCAAAACAAACACAAGAAATCCCAGTTTATTTTGTAATTTAGGAAAAGTTCTAAACATGGAAAAAATTTCCAAAATTATAATATATAAGTTACATAATTTCTAAAAATTTGTTTCAGGAGGGTGTTTTTTGTGGTAAATGTTGGTTACATTAAGTTAAAAAAAAACCACTGGACTATCTGTGATGTGTAGATGAAGCATGAGTTAGGACAAGCACATCCAGAAGCATTCATTTCTTTCTGGATTTCAGTTATGTTGTTATGTTTTAGTGTTTCCTGATACAAGCCTCAGATATCCCTTTGTTCAGGCACCCAGGCCTCAGATACTCATCTTTCTCAGAAATATTGCTGCTTTGGGCTGATTGGCAACACTGAGTCAGGCAGGATTCTGATGCGGATCTTTCCTGATTCAGAAACTTCTGCTCTGCTGGCATTTCTTAACTCATGTTTTTATTTTGAAAGTTGCTTGGTGGTCATTACTTTTCTAAAAGCAAGTGTCCGTGAATAGCCCATGTTTTATTTTGCTTTTCCTAAATTATGACTTTAAAATAGCTGTGGCACTTTGTGGAGATCTTACTTGTACCCATCCTTAAAAATACTGGAGTTCACACTGACCTTTTCTGTTCTATGAATTTATCAGATTTATTCCAGTTTTAGGGTCTTCCATTACTTGTTCCTCTGAGAGGAATGGTTTTCCCCAGCCTACATGTTTGTTGCAGTCTCCTTGTCGTTTGAATATCGGCTTAAATACTCCCACCTCAAAGAGATTTCCTTCATAACTCACTGCCAGTGCTCCCTCAGCTCTCTTTATTACAGGACCTGGTCTTGTTTTCTTAACCGCTGGTCACTAGTTGATTATTTCTCATTCATCTCTGATGGGAACAAGGGACAGTCTTTATTGTTTACTGGTGTATCTCTAGCACCAGAGCAGTGTTTGCCACAATGGGCATGCCAGTAAATATTTGTTGAATAACCAAATGAATGATTACTTTTTCTATTGGCTAATTATAAAAATATATTCTCCCCCCCTTCCCTCTCTCTCCCCTCCTCTTCCCTCTTCCCCCCCCCGCCCCACTCCGTTCCACAATCCAGGAAAGTACAATCTGTTAATGCTTTTTTCAGCTGTTTGTGTACTTTTGGTATCCCCCTCCCCCACTGTTCTTTTCCCTAGTAGAATTCTTTTGGAGGAGGGGGAGACCTTGTAATTCTTAGACTCTTGAGATGTGACTGTTTCAATCTATCTGTTGCTTACCAGCTGGATGTCAGAGCTGGTACAGCCTAGTCACAAAAGCAATTAACAGGTAGGAAAGCTGGCTCCTAACAGCTGCTTCAGCCCTGCTTGAGTTGGCCTCCTCCCCAAGGGCCATCACTGTCAACCTAGTGAAATGAAATTGCCTTCTCATAAACCATTTTCTCTAGGATTGTAGAAAGAAACAAATTCTAAGCTTATAAAATGAACTAAAATGTGTCAACAGAACAGAGCAGAGTAATGACCTGCTCCTGTGATTTGAATTCTGAGTCAAGACAGCTACATTTATTTTCAGAATAGATGACATTGAAACTGTGGCACTTTTAGTTGTGTTGAAATGACTTTTATTATACCAAAGGGGTAAATTTTATAACTTATTTATCAGTATTGGTGTGAAAGTGACAGTTGGATAAAATATAAGTGAGATCCAAAGAGCTTCAGTGTTTGCCATAGTCCGCGAGTCCTTGCTTCTTCAGATAACTCCATGGAAGAAAGGGGCAGGCATTTTTAAATGAATGCTTCTTGATTTCTTTTCCGTTTCACTTTCCCAACTGTTAATTGATTCAGTACAGATTCCTTTTGTCTATAATAGACTTTAACCATTACTATGTGCCATATCAATGTATACATACAGACTTTAAAAATGGAATTTAATGGGTTATATTAATGGTATGTCAGTTCTGAATTGTGTATTGATTCATGCTTCGATGATATCAAATGTGGCATTGGTTAGCCTTGCTTTTCTGGTAAGATTTCTTTGCCCTGACTCCCAGGCCAAGCAAGTTGTGGAAGGTGCTCTTTTTCAAAGTTGCTTTCTAATCAATACCCTCTTCTTTTCATCTGCTGGCTTTTCCTGCGACTCAGAGTTTAAGAGAAACTCCATGCAAAATGTGGGTGTTAACTTTTTAAGTGAATGAGATGTGCCTTAAAAGACTATCTAGCTGTTAATGAAGAACAAAATTTGTCAAGACTTTAGCACTCTTTCGTGATTAAAAAAAAAGTCAGCAAACTAGGAATAGAAAGAAACTACTTAAACATTTAGTAAAGACCATTAATGAAAAGCCCACAGCCACCTTTACACTCAGTGGTGAAAAACTATGAAGCTTTTCCTTTAACAGATGCCTGTTCTCATTACTTGTACTCAACATAGCATTGGAAGTCCTAGCCAGAACAGTTAGAAAAAAGAAAGTAAAATTATCTGTTTGCAGACGACATGATCTTTTATGTAGAAATCCCTAAAAATTATATAAAAAATTGTTAGAATTAACACAAATTTGGCAAAGCTGATGGATACAAAATTCAACCCACAAAAATCACTTGTATTTCTACATACCAACAATGGACAGTTTGGAAAGGAAATTAAAATTTCATCAAAAAAGAATAAAATACTTATGAATATATTAAACCAAGTAGGTGAAAAAGTTAAACACTGAAAACTGCCAAGCACTTCTGAAAGAAAATAAAACATTATTTATGTTTTGTATTTATCATGGATTGGGAGACCTAGCATTTCTAAGATTACGGAAAGCAATTTATAGATTAAATGCAATCCCTATTAAGCCCCCAGTGATCTCTTTTGCAGAAACAGAAAATTTTATCCTAAAATTTATATGTAATCTCAGGGGACTCCAGATGGGGGTGGGAAATAAAAAAAATCATGAACGTCGGAGGTTTCACACTTTACGATTTCAAAACCTAAGACAAAGCTGTAGTAATTCAGATAGTGTAGTACTGGCATAAAGACGAATGTACAGACCAATGGGCAAGAACAGAGAACCTAGAAATTACCCCTTTCCTATATGGTCAAATGATTTTCAAGAAGGGTGGCAAGACCATTCATTCACTGAAGAAAGGATAGTTTTTCAACAAAATGGTTTTGAGAAAAGTAGGTATCCATGAGCAAAAATAAATAAGTAAAATAAAATAAAAATAAAGTTGAACCCTTAACCTTCTATTCTACACAGAAATTAGCTTATCATGGCTTAAGACCTAAATGTAAAAGCTAAAACCTTAAAATTCTTAGAAGAAGAAAATGAAGATGAAAAGCCTCATGACATTAGATTTGGCAGTATTTCTTGAATGTTAACCAAAGCACAGGCAACAGAAGAAAAAGTGGGTGAGTGGGGCTTCTTTAAAATTAGAAACTTAAGCATCAAATGACATTATCAATAGAGCTAAAAGGCAACTTAGAAATGGGAGAAAATATTTGTAAAATGTATATCTAATAAGGGATTGATATCCAGAATACATAAAGAATTAATCCTGCCTTAAATATGCTCAGAAGTTTTACATTAGCCCACAGTTGGATAAAATCTTCTCACAAAGCCTGTTTTATAGTAGTGTTGAGTGCCTCATGCACGTGGATGGCTGTTTTATGGACATGATGGATGTGAAAACATAATACCCAGAAGATTCTGGCAAACAGCGTCCTGTGGAGTTTGGTTGTTTCCCCTGCGATCCCATGGCTGACTGGGAGCTCCAGTTCACTGCCACTGCCCAGCACTATGAGAGTACAATACCATACTTTGCTAGTATGGGAAAAGATACACATTCTCCATGTGGTTTCTGCTGGGTGTATGCCACTTCTATACCACCATAAAATTGAAAAATTGTTAAGTCAAACTACCATAAGTTTGGGACTATCTGTATTATATGTGTTTCCGCAGCTTTTTTTTTTTAAATCATAGGGAAGGGTGTTAAAATGTTTAAAGTGATTGAATGTTAAACAATTAATTTACAGCTGGGTGCCAGTGGCTCACACCTGTAAGCCTAGCTACTTGGGAGGCTGAGATCAGGAGATTGCAATTCCAGGCCAACCTGGACATTAGCAGTACCCCATCTCCAAAGTAACCAGAGTAAAATGGACTGGAGGTGTGGATCAAGTGTAGCACACCTGCTTTGTAAGTGTGAAGTCCTGAGTTCAAACTCCATCCTGGAAGAAGAAGAAGAAGAAAGAAGCAGAGGAAGAGGAGGAGGAAGAAGAATTACTCATTTACAATAAGTTAGCCTAGATAGAAATTCCATGGTTTTCTGAAATCTATTGTGATTTAGTTCTGACCTGAAGGTTTTATATTATAGCGTGTGTGTTTTCAGAGGCTTATTAAGTTGATTCTAGAGAAGATATTTTTTTGTTATTAGAACTGTATGTGATGTGTGTAGGTATTTTTTAGATGCACACATAATTGAGATTAGATTACTTATATGGTGTTCCTTAGCTACCCTTTTAAGGATATTCAGCAGAAGTCTGAAAAGGCTTAATTATTTAAGGTAAGGCACTAGTCAATGACCATACCCTTTGCAGGTTTCTTTGTGCTCTTTTTAAGTTACAGATTTTCTCTACTATGTGCATCAGTTTCTGAAAGGGAGCATCATTTATAGTCTAAATCAGATGAATTGTACAATTCAAAGTGGAATAAGACTGCTTTCTCCTTTAGCATGAGGACAGTGCGTTGGTTTTCCTTGGGATGGGAAGGGTTGAACCTAATTACTTACGCTGATGAATGTAGCAAGGTTCATCCAGTAAAAGCAGAAAGTGTCAGATCCTTTGCCTCATTTTCTATGGCCTGAATTAAATCTGTACCACATAGGATTTCAGTCTTTTGGGGGGCTACTTCCTTGTCTGCTTTGTTAATTGTGCATGCTACTTGTCACTACTTTTGACTGCTTTACTGTTTGAGTCAAAAAAAAAAAAAAGGCTTGTATCTTTCATTTTACACATTTGAAAAAATAATGACCTTCCTCTTCTCCCAACATCATATATTAAAGGTTCCAGAAAGCCATGTAATGGTACTTCCGATCCAGATTATTTTTCTGTCAACACCCTGAAAAATTTATTGTAGTGTAAAGCATCATTGACAGATTTGGTTGTAATTTAATGAGTACTAGCTAATATGCCAAGGGAATTGATTTTTAAGTCTGGCTCTTCCTGTTTAGCTCTTTGCATGAAATACTAACGGAGTTTCTCTCCCCTTGTATCTTCTCAGAGATGAAATGTGTCCAGATTTTGTCTCCCCACACCTCCTTCTATTGAGTCTGTGTTCAGAACTGAGCCATAATAAATGGGGTTTTGAAAAATGACTTTTTCCTTACTGAGTTCATTTTTGCATGATGCTGTGGTTTTAAGATGTTATTTCTTCCACAAGAATTAGTCCATCCTTGGTAAAGGTTTTATGACATGGTCTGTAAGGCAGGAGTGGAAATGAAAAGCTGAGTTGGTGTAGAATATCTACAGCAGACTGTATTTATCTCCTTTTGGTATTTTATGCTCAGGGTCTTTCCATGCTGAGGTGATGTGCTCACATTAACCTCAGGGCGATGCTGCAGACCTATTAATTTCAGACAGGTTGCCACATACCACTTTGGCCATGTGCCTTCCATTATTGGTTATGTGTGGCAATGATTATTTTGATTTTAAAATAAATATTTTCTGCATTTTTCTTTTTTCAAATGATACAGCTATTTTGGTGCCTTTCAAACTAAACTATATTAATTTTTTATTTGCATACCTAGAATGTTTTTGCCAGTTGAGATTATATGACTATATTATCTTGTCCCAGTTGAGTTTATTTGGACTTCCTTTACTCCCCTACCTGCTTCTTAAACTTAAGGGGCATAGGGAGAAGCATGGTTATGCCTGTTACTGATGGCATCCTGAGGGCTAGGTGGCTTCTTGATTGGCTGTCAAGTTTTTTTCCTCACTTTCCTGTCTTCACTTACTTTGCTTCCTCCCATAAGTATCTACTCTAAACTAGTTAATTTATGGTTTCGGATGTTTGTGTAACTTTGGAAAATATATAGTATTTCCTGTATATGTAAGTTTATAATTTTCATAAGTGGTATTTGGCTATGCATTTCCATTTTATTTTCCATCCAGTCCTATATTAAAATGATCTATGCATTTCTGCTTCATTACTTCTGACTGCTGTATTCTATCATGTGTGGACTCTTATCTTTGTATACTGTGTCTGCATCTTATTATACTCTTCCTCTGATGGCGCTTACTGTATTCAGTATCAAGTACCACTAACATTAACAGTGTGCAGTGATAATCTTCACTTTATCTTATGGAGGTTTATATTCAAGAGTGTGATTGCTGGGTTGTTGGGTGTCCATTATAAAGTTCACTAAGTTTTGCCAGATTCTTCTTGAGATTGACTAGAAAATTTATACTCCTTCCCCTGCAGGTTTGCAGACTCCATTTTTCATGTAAGCAACTGGACAACCAGATTAGACTATGCAATGTGCATAGTGGCGCACACTGTAATCCCAGACTTCAAGAGGCAGAGGCAGGAGTATCATGAATTCTAGTTAACTGTCAAATTGTTTGTTTATGAATAAGATGCTACCATAGGTCTGGGGGTGTCACTCAAGTGGTAGAATGCTGGCCTACCATGCCTGGGGCCCTGGGTTCAACCCTCCAGAACTCCCCCCTCGCCCCTCCCCCCCAAAAAAAGACCCAACCAGAGTGGTTTATAATCAGTCCTTTACTAAGAAGAGACTCATGAGTAGAAAAGTTGCCTTCACTTCTAGTAAGGGTCCCTGTAAAGGGAACTTCTTGGTCAGAAAATATAGGAGTGAGCCCTCATGGCCAAATAACTCTGGCCACCAGCCACAGGGACATTTTAGCTCTTCAAGATATGAATGATCTTTGTGGCCACCCTGATTGTTGGAATGCAAATATGAATGAGGCTGGCTGTCTGCCCCCAGAGGTCTGTGGTTGTAAGACGAGTGGCTGTAAGACTTGTGACCATCTGCCCTTTGGGAAAACCTCTTTTTGTCCCTGAGAAGTCGGCAGTTACTGTGCAGTCTCTCACAGCAATCTTCTTATGTCACTGTTATTCTTCCTATTTTGCTTTCAAAAATTAAGGGGCACTGGTACATAGACCTATTAACTGTGACAGTTCACAACCCCATTATTATCAAATCTAACCCGGAAGGGCAGTGGGACACTTGGAGTGAGAGAAGTGGTATATTGATAAGTCTCTTTGAATTGATGAAGTAGAGATAGAAAATATTACCCAGTAGCATAGTCATTAAAAGTAGTAAGTAGCACGATATAGAGTATTAAGAATATGGATAATAGTGTTGGGCAAAATAGCATAATAAATGCAGTTTCCAGTCTTTACTTTTCAAAATTCCCATTTAAAAGACCAGTAGATGACTAGATGGATGCAAAATAAAACAAAAATAACCTCCTGCATGTGTGCTAGAATCTACATCTTGGTGCTATTCATACCAGAAAGCCCAGAATAATTTTTATTAGGTAGAATTGCTCACCTTTAACTTTTTATTAGGCAGCATTGCTGACCCTTAACTTGGCAGGAGCAAAATTCTTGCTGCATGGTCCTAAAAGATATAACACTTAGACTCCTCTCTCACCTCTCCAATCAGAAGCGTTTATACTTTTGAACAGTGTTCAGAGATCCAGAGTTTGCTCATAGTACCTCCTTAGAAGGAGCTTGTCCACATAGGTGGCCTAGTGACTAGGCTCCCACTTGCCAACACCCCTGCGTCCAAACCTGTCCAGGCTGCTGGATCTCTCAGCTAACACTCAGCTGAGTTTTTTTTTTTTCCTTTTGTTGTTGAAAAGATTTAGTCATTAACGCTATGAAACCTGGATAGCAGTAATGTAAAAGTAGCAATCTGATAAGATTCTGAATGCATGAAAACTATAGCTGTTAAATTAAAACCTGTGTATGCAATGAACAGTAAATTAGAGAACTGCAGATAGCCAAACTTGTGAAATCTTTTGCAAATTATAAAGGCAAAAGACGGGGATATGAGGATGATGAGAAAATAAGACACAGAGAGATGGGTTGGGTGATTTAACTTGCAAATAGTAGGAGTATCAGAAAGAAATAGAACACATGCATTATTCAAAGAAGCAGCAGAAGAAAACATTGATGACCATAAACTAATATGGAAAGAAATATGAAAACATTTCCTGCTGTTTTTTTTTCACATTATAGGCATTTATAGAGTCAGTGTGAAAGGAGCTGAATTGTTGGCGACCCAGAAGCCAACCCCTAAAATTCTCCATGAAGGAGGAGACCACCAGGGTCATGGCAGAAGAGGTGCTAAGTAAATCCCACTGAGAATCTTCCACCTCTGAGAAACAAGGGCAAACGGATACAGAAAGAAAGCTGGCAAGTAGGAAAGACTTTCTTCTGGAAATAATGTAGTCAGGACCAGAAAGACTGATGGTTGATATTGTCATTACAGGAGAAAGGACAGAATTACCATTATCTGAAGATACAATTACCTAAAAATCTAAGGAAATTATCTGGAAGTCTGTTTGAACTAATATTAAGTTACATAGTTGTTTACAGTCTAAATGTACTAAAACTCAGTATTTTTCATTATTCAAGCAATAAATAGATACTATAATGGAAAACAATTCCTTAATTATTTAGGTACAAAAAAGAACAGAAATTATTTTTAAAAAACTGGCAATGTGGCTCAAGTGGTAGAGCATTTGCCTAGAAAGCACAGAGCCCTGAGGTCACACCACATACTAACAAACAAAACTCTCTTAATTTTGTAGCAGAACATAAAGAGATTTATTTTTTTATTTTTTTATTTTTTTTTTAGCTCTGGTATTAGGTAGCATTTAATCTGGATCTCAAAGGCTAAGTACAACTTTTCTGGGCATAAAGAGATTTAAATAGATTAAACAAGTCTCTGATAAGGAAGACTCAATGTTATATGGCTTTTCCCCAAACTTAGGAATTTATCACAGTTCTAGTTAAAATCCTAATTGTTTTTAATTCAAAAAAGATGGCTGAAATAGGAGAATTAAGTAAAATTTTTCTGAAATTGATACAGAATAAATTTAAAAGAAAAATTTGAAGGAATAAAATTACGAAGTTGGAATTCAATCACCATGTCTTAGAGGTTTTAAAAGTCGGCTGTAAATAAAACTATATGATAGTGACATAAGGACCGAACCAGTCAGAGCCCTAAGAACAGACATATTAGTGTATGATGGTGATGGCATTTCAGCATATCAGGAGAAAGAATGAATTAGTTGACAAAGCAGTGCTAGGATAATTGGCTTAGAAATTGCAAGAATGTAGAATTAGAGTTGTATTTCATACCACAAGCTGTGATTTAAGATGGAAAAAATAATGAAGTACTTTAAAAATGGAATTAAAAACTGAGGAAATACATGTATAACCAAGGCATGGTAAAAATGTTTTCCTCTTTGAGTCCAGGGCCTTGCTTGCTCATGCTGGGTAAGCTCTCTACCACTGAGCGCCACTTCCAGCCCTGAGCTTTTCCTATTTTAGTGCGTTAAAAATCTTTTTTTCTTACATAAACACATGTAGTTACCAGAGACAAGAAATACGTGAACAAAAAGAACAAATTCCTCTCAAGGAGAAGCCACCACTGATAGTATTGATAGTATTTTGGTTTTATGTAGTGGGGTGCGCTCTCTGTCTCTGTCTGTCTGTCTCTGTCTCTGTCTCTCTCTCTGACAGGAGTTTAGGTTTGAACTCAGGGCTTCAGGCCACACCTCCAGTTCATTTTGCTCTGGTTATTTTGGAGATTTCCGGGGGAGGGGGGGTGTCTCACAAACTATTTGCCCTCATCTCAGCCTCCCAACTAGATAGGATCACAGCAGTGAGCCACTAGTGCCCTGCAGAAGGACTTTATCTGTCTGTCTGTCTATCTATCTATCTATTTTTGTGGTACTGAGATTTGAACTCAGGGCCTACCCCCTGAGCCACTCCTCCAGCCCATTTTTTGAAGGTTTTTTTTTCAAGATAGGGTCTCGCAAACCATTTGCCCAGGCTGGTTTTGAGCTGCAATCCTCCCGATGTCTGCCTCCTAAGTAGCTAGGAGTACAGGTGTGAGCCACCGCACCTGGAAGGAGGCTTTTGTAAATGTAAAATCAGGTAAAAAATCCCAGGGCTGGGAAGGTAGCTCAGTAGCACAGTGCTCACCTCCCATGCTCAAGGCACCAAGGGTGGGGTGAGTGGGCTCCTCTGATGCGTGAAGAGCGCTTCTGCGGCAGTAAGAAAGTGAATGCCAGTCGGGAGATTCAGTCACTTTTGCTTTTATTATACTTTTCCTGATTTCAAACCACACGTGCATTTGCAATTTCAGCAATGTTTCTTTCTTTTCATGTTGTGCGTTCCCTTTCTTGTGCTTTTCAGAGTAGTTCCAACCCTTAAATCAGAGCCAAGTCAGCTACTTAACTGACGAGTGAGATTGATAGAGGAAGGAATTACACTTTTTCAAACTAGAGAGAACTGTATCCAGTATTTTCCCTAGCTTCCTTATTTTCCTTTGTACACTCTACAAACCTGCTTTGTTATAGCATTCATAAATTTAGTGCTAAAAGAGACGTTTCAAGTTATGTGTTTTGCTGCACTTAGCTCATCACTAATGCACAATAACTGAGTGATGAAAACCTCAACAGTGAGAGAGTGGTTGTGTCCAGCTATCCTTGCTAAAGAAGGTGAGTTGTATTATTGATCTCTGGAAAATTACTAGTATTGTCACTAGAATATACTGTGATTTTTTTCTTCTCTAACTTATTCTTCTGATTCAACCAAACATGAGAATACCTATAAATCAACTCTACCTGACTTACAGGTGTAGTGGAGCAAGTGTGTTGGTTGGCAGAAAGGGGTAGAAAAAAGTCAGGTTTGGCTATAGACAATCTGGATTTGATTCAGTCCCCAAACAAATCAACAAAGCCCTTTGTTATCTGGAAGTATAAGTTGAGTAACCATTGCTGTTTGGCAGTGTTTAGTCCTTTGACATTAGCTCAGAAATGGAGATTCTGACTTTTTGCTCTGAGGAGAACCTCTCCAGGAGATTGGAAGAGTGCATTGGGCAAGATGGTATTTTCTTTTGCTTTGCATTTTGGTTCCAAATCATGCTTTACAAGTAAATTACAAATCTGTAGTGATACTCATAAGCAACAACATTATTTCATGGCCTGTGGTATATATTTATTTTTAATGAAAAATAAATGTGATGTGTTTCTTTTTCATGAAAATAGAAGTCTCTGACATTTTAGATTCTGAAGAAATTTAATGCATGAACTGTTTTGTGGTCTACAGCTTTCTACATGGTCTGTATCTTTCTATATTTGCAGTGTACCTTGTGTGATGAATGAATGCTTTTGATGTTTGACTTGGCTTCCTTTGCCTAGTTGGCATGTAGATTTTCATTCTAGTTCAATTTTCCCATGATCCACAACTGCTTTTGTTGTTGCTTCCTGAACATTTTAAAACAATTCCTTTGTTTCAGAAAAAACAATGATCTGTCCATAACATTTATACTTTTTGGGTTTCTTCATTACTTTCTGTGAATCACATGCGGCACTGTGCAAAGAATCACCTTTGGCAGCACACAGATTGGGTTGAATCCCAGCACTGCCACTGACTAGCCGTCCGAGCCTCATCAGGAAAACTGCCTGCATTATGTATGGATTGCTTGGGCTGTGCCCTAGCATTTTGCCTAGTTCATGGTGGGCAGGCAGTAAATACTACTTATTTGTGGTTTTCCTTCCTTTTTTAAGTTTGTCATTATTGAATAGAAACTTGGGTGATTTTGTTACAGTTTAAGGTAATTTTTATAAAGGGTACCTGTTAATGATGAATGAAAAGAATGTCAGTTACTAAATTTGGCTTGCATGAGGTCTGACCTTCAGATGAGGTCTTGCTTTTTTAATTCCTTTTGAAGGTGTTTATTGTATAGTTTTTCAGTATATTAAAAACATGTAATTGTGATAGAAATCCTGCAAGATTCCTGTGCTACTAACTTTGTGTGCATTGTCTTTATCCCACACAACTGTATAGGGTATGTATCGTTTTTTTCACCCATCAAAGAGAAAATTGAAGATCATAATCAGGAAAGCTTTTAAAAAATATGTGTGTACTAATGGACCAATCAATGGATTAAAGTCAACATGGGATACTGTAAAGTGATCCTCACCATGTTCCTGGAGAGTGAAGCTTCCATTATCAGATTAGCGCTATTTCCATTGGGACTGGGAGTAATGGTGATAGAGAGGCTGGGAGAGAGCTGAGCTGCTGTTTGTGGTCTTTGAAGCATCCTTGAAGCCACTGTGAACTGTTACAGTGTGAGGGAACTGTGACCAAGGTGTGTTTCTTTTTTACTTTCTGTTTTCATGATGTGCTTACCAATTTAAAAATCTTCAAAATATGAATATCTTCCCTAATTATCATTTTATCTTTGGCTTTTGTGCTGATACTGCATTTTTCTTAAACAGTCTGTTTAATGATTCCAGTTACATCAAAAGGAAAACCTAGCATGTGTACGGATTTTATTTTATTTTTTTTTACATTTGATACAGGAATTAGTTTGTCAAGGTTCATGTAAAAGAATACAACAAAAACATGTTATAAAAAAGGAATTTGTTTCATGATTATCTGCTTTATTTATATGAAATATGGGTAATAAATATGAACAGATGTTTAGAGTACATTAGAGCCAAGTTTGAGTTTTTATCTTAATGGCTTAGAAATTTTTATGATTTATTGAGTTTTTTTCTTTATTTAATTGGCTGATTTCAGTTTAATTACACCCTTACTCCAACAGTTTACTTACTTTAGAATCATAATCTGATGAGTACAGGAACCAGTTTAACCTAACATCCAAATGGTTGATTCTGTAGTTATTAAAATACCAATATACTATTCACCATAATATGGGAACATTTTGGTTATTTTTCTTATTTCTAAAATCTGGGTTACTTTTATTTTTCAAAGTACAGTTTGTCTAACGGTATTATTTATTACTGTGGAAAGTAAAGAACCACATAAGAAATGTGTGGATTTTTTTTGTGTGTGTGTGTGAATTCACAAAGAAAAGGCTTGCTTTAAAGTGAAATGATAGTCAAATATATTCTGATAAATATTCTTAAATGTGGTTTGTGGTTGAATGTGTTTACTTGAGGCATGTAATAGTAGGCCTAGTTGGGATTATTTTGCCTTACTAAATTTAATTTCTGAAGATTTTCAAAATACAGTGCATGAAGTAGTTTTTTATATGTCTGTATGTAGTATGAGCTCATTTGTCACCAGTAACTTTTTTTTAATGCCTTTCACATACCAAGCCACTTCCTAAATAGAATAGTGTTAATAGTATAGACTACACTGGAGGGAAATGAGAAACCATCTTAACATCGGAACCATTTTGACATCTTAGGACTTTCCTTCCAACCTTGCCAAGGTTATTGGATCCAGGAGCCAAGAGTGATTCTGTTTTTCTCTAACATTACTAGTAAGAAGGTTTTGTGATGAGGGGAGTATTTCCTGGGTTCAGAAAATGTTGTCTTCAGATGGAAGTTCAGATCAAAACAAGGAGAAGGGTCTCAAAACAGACTTAGAAAATGTAGATGCATTTCCATTCTTAGGAAGTGGGTATAACTTTGCTTGAAAATGATCTGTCATTTCTGTTTCTGTCAGAGATATTTTTGTGTCCTTTCGTTTAGTTCTCCTAATTTAAAATCTTCATTTTATTCTTCTGTTTGAAAGATGATCAAGATCCAAGGTATTACGGTTTGTTATCACGAAAGTAATTGAAAGTATTGGTTACTGATGCTTCTGAGAAGCTTCTTTAGCAGAGTTAATAGACTGTAACGTGGTGTTCATTATTTCATTCTCTGAAATCCAAATGGTATATGTGCGTGTGTGCGTGTGTGTGTGTAGGAGGAAGCAGGAGGGGGATGTTCAGTGCTCAGGATAGATGGGTAAAGTGGCGGCTTGGTAAATGGACAGATTATATTACATGTCATTTATAGAGAATATTTTGAAGTCACATTTCTCTTACAATTTAGAACATTTAGTAAATAAGTTGAAACTGTAGGTTTAGATTTCTAAACTATGGAAGTGGGACTAGTCTGTGGTTAAAATTTTTTTTTTTAAATTACAAGTTGTGTTACTTCTCTATTCATACTTTCACCTTATAATATGTGGCATTTAAAAAAATTTTAATCCTTTCTTTAAAACTATACTATCTTCATTTAGCTTAAGTAAAATTTATGTTGAGTGTTTCAGGATGAACTAAATTCATATCAAGAATCTTAATCAGTATGAGGCAGAGGCATAAAAAAGCAGTAGGCAGGACACAGCTGGATTTTCAGATCCCAGTTAGGAAAATCACACTTAACTTATAAACTGATAAGGTTTGATCTGTATATTATTGAGAGCAAACAAATCCAAAGGTCTCACAAACACCTTTTAAAATCAGTTCTAAAACAGAAAGATAGTACTTCCGCCTGGGAACTTTAATTTGCCAAGAAAATGTAGACTTTACAAGGAGGTTAGCTACTTCCAGCTTCTCAGTAGCCCCATCACCCAGCTTTATCCTGCCTTTATAAAAGTACTCGACAGCCCCACCTGTTTTGCTATGGTGGCTCTAAGAGAATGGTTTTTAGAGAATGAATTTTACCTGGGTTTTTTTTTTTTTTCATGTTATCTTCAGATTTCACTGTATATGGGACTCAAGAACTGAATTCAATTTGATACATCACTACTGTGAACCAAATTATTTTACAAACACTAATGAGACAAATATTTCAAGGTTTTTCTACAGGATTGTGGATACAATATTCGAAATTATTTTTCTGGGTGTGGTGGTTCATGCCTGTAATTCCAGCAACTCAGGTGATGGAGTCAGGAATATGGCAAGCCTAGGAAAAAGATAACAAGACCCTGTCTTAAAAAGCAAAATAAAAACAAAAAAGGATTGGGGATGTGGCTCAAATGATGGAGTGCTTGCCTAGTGTGCTCAAGAACCTAGTTTAGTTCCCAGTTATCACACACACACTCAAAAGCCACTATGAAAGACAGTATGAAAAATATACTGTGAATCAATTTAAATAACGTGTTCACTCAGCAAAAATTTATTGCACTCATATTCCATAACCAGTTACCAGAAGTGCAGAGATAACTAAGACATGATTCCTGCCCTTGAGGCTCTCATTGTCTTCCTCTTTGTACTTTGGTGCAAAGAAATAAGAGGCTTAGTCAGCTGAGCTGCATGAGGTGATTTAAATCCCAGGTATAGCACCAGCAAACTGCATAGGCAAAGCACTCAGAGTTGGTGTTGACATTCTATTTTAGTTTGTCTAAAAAAATTTGGAAATAAAATTCTAGTAAACAGTGGAGTGGTCCTCTCTAGAGGGTTTATTAAATATTTTTGTGAACATTTCCCTAGAGCCTACTATGTGCAAGCCTCATGCCCAACATGATGCATATAAAATGTATGAGATAGAGTATTTTATTCTTAATGTCAGTGGAAGAAATAGCTCTGCACACAAATAATTACACTGGTGGGGATAGGCATTATATGATCAAATTCTGTACCATGCTGTTTGTTCTACTAGCAGTAACACTAGGGAATAAAGGGAGATTAAGGTCAGGATTTTTTTTGGTGGCAGTGAGGCTACAGAACTAGGATCATGAGGTCAAGTTCACTGTGACTGAGGGAGGCAGCCAGTCATACAAAGGAGAGTCTTTCATACGCTCTTTTTTCCTTTACATTGCACATTAGTAAATTCAGTGATGAGAAAAATAAAAGTACATTAGAAAGCATAAGAATATTTTTGTTAAAAGAAGGCATTTTGGTATTAATAATAAAACCTCCTGCTGGCCCTGCTTCTTAGCTGACCCTTTAACAGTGTTTTCCCTTGGGAGCAGCTTCCCTTTTGCAAATGAAGAAAGTGAGCCAAAAATAGTAAAGGCTTACCTGTATACTACCAGCAGTGGTGATCAGTTTGCTCTGCTCTGATTGGGTACATCTGTGAACTAGACTAGGAAAAGCTATGATAACACGGGTAGCCTTGTGGGGCAGAAATAACTATTTAGGAGGGGTGATGATGCACGATATTTCAGAAGTCTACTTCCAGTCTTTTTATTCTGTATGTTGGCTAGTTGAAATGGCTGGCATCATCCTTTCTTGTTCCTGAAAACATCGTAAAAAGTGAAACACTTCAAAGAATCTTTTGTCTGTATGCTCTAGGTATGTCTGTTAGCTGAAGTGCACTTTCTGTTAGTATCATGAGCTACTCCTAGAATCCTCTGTGCACCCAGCACAAACCTCCTGACTGGCAGCAGCAGCCAGTTTTGGTTTCCTTTCCTTTCTTTTATTTAGGAACTTTCAAAATCAGTGATTAACTCTTTGGTTACTTCAGAGATAGTGATTATACTTTTATTCACTATACACTTGTTTTTCCTTAGATAGAGATCTTCTTTGACTTTGCTCTTTTTAAAGTGAAAGGTATTTGTAGATCATTCATATGCACCCATGGTGCATAGCTATACTTTGTTTTTCAGAATTTATTTGGGGCAAATTATTGCTTATTTCCCCCTGTCAAACACTAATCTGTTCTCCATTCCTAAAACCTCTTGGTCAAGGGTTGTCTACCTGAGAGGGTGGTTATGAGGATGAAATGAGACATAAAAGTCAAAATAAGAATTTTTCTGTATCATGTCAAAGAAAAATAAATATATAACTTATACATTAAAAAGAAATACACCAAAACATTAACAGTAATTGTTTGTGGCATAATGACATTGACAATTGAGATTTTTTAAAGACCTTGTTTTTATTTTCTGTTTTTCCATAATTAGTGTATGTTTTATTTTTGTGTTAGACCCCCGTCTCAGAAAACAAGCTGGGTAGTGGTGTATGGCAGGTGTAGGGAGGAGGATTTCTATCCAAGGCTAGTCAGGGGAAAAGTATGTGACCCTCTCTGAAGAATAACTAAAGCCAAAAGGGCTAGGGACTGTTAGAGTAGCCATCATCAGCAACACCACCAACAACAGGTGTTGGCGAGGATGCGGGGAAAAAGGAACCCTCTTACACTGTTGGTGGGAATGTAGACTAGTACAACCACTCTGGAAAAAAATTTGGAGGCTACTTAAAAAGCTAGACATTGATCTACCATATGATCCAGCAATACCACTCTTGGGGATATGCCCAAAAGACTGTGACACAGGTTACTCCAGAGGCACCTGCACTCCCATGTTTATTGCGGTACTATTCACAATAGCCAAGTTATGGAAACAGCCAAGATGCCCCACCACTGACGAATGGATTAAGAAAATGTGGTATCTATACACAATGGAATTCTATGCAGCCATGGAGAAGAAAGAAATGTTATCATTCACTGGTAAATGGATGGAATTGGAGAACATCATTCTGAGTGAGGTTGGCCTGGCCCAAAAGACCAAAAATCGTATGTTCTCCCTCATATGTGGACATTAGATCAAGGGCAAACACAACAAGGGGATTGGACTATGAGCACATGATAAAAGCGAGAGCACACAAGGAAGGGGTGAGGATAGGTAAGACACCTAAAAAATTAGCTAGCATTTGTTGCCCTTAACGCAGAGAAACTAAAGCAGATACCTTAAAAGCAACTGAGGCCAATAGGAGAAGGGGAACAGGTACTAGAGAAAAGGTAAGATCAAAAGAATTAACCTAGAAGGTAACACCCACGCACAGGAAATCAATGTGAGTCAACTCCCTGTATAGCTATCCTTATCTCAACCAGCAAAAACCCTTGTTCCTTCCTATTATTGCTTATACTCTCTCTACAACAAAATTAGAAATAAGGGCAAAATAGTTTCTGCTGGGTATTGGGGGGGGAGGGGGCGGAGTGGGTGGTAAGGGAGGAGGTGGGGGCAGGGGGGAGAAATGAACCAAGCCTTGTATGCACATACGAATAATAAAAGAAAAAGGGAAAAAAAAAAAGGGCTAGGGACATGGCTCAAGTGTTAGAGCACCTGCCTCATAAGCAGAAGGCCCTGAGTTCAAACCCTAGTACTGAAAGAAAAAAAAATGAAACATGACAGAAATATATTCACCAGAACATGGAAGCCTACTGAAATTCCCCGCCCAAGTTAACTACTATGAGTTGTTTGGTATATATTTTACTTACTTTTGTATAAAGAAGGTAAGCTTTTGTTATTATTGAAACAAAAAATAGGAGTTTGCTGGGCACATTGTTTGACATCTTGCTTTTTCATTAAGGTATCTTTAACATTTTCTGGAGCTATACATGTAGATTTCATAGGTATAGAATTCTCTGTGTACATGTATTCATTCATTCACAATTAATCGAATACCTGCTGTGTTTAAGGCACCATGCCGAGGAACCTATGATGAATAACGTGCACATTTTGCGGGGAAGACAGGCATTGATAATAATTAATTTATCAACTGATGATTTGATTACAAATGTGATAAATATGAGGAAAGAGCAGAATAGGAAGCTGTGCAAGTGCCTGTCAGAGGGACTTAACCTGGGCTGGGAACCAGGGGGGTTTCTCAGAGAAGGTAACTTTTGAGGTGAAACCTAAGTACATCTGTCTATATATGAGCTAGGAAAAGGGTGATGGAGTTGTGTACATCAGTAGATGCGCAGCACAAAGCTGAAATGCTGCCTATCAAAATGGCAGTCATCTTTATTTGGGAGAGGTAGCAATACACAGATTTCTTAATCATATTTTCTAATTTCTCTATAATGAACATGTACTTATTTGAAATAAAAAGAAAAACCGTAAACCTGTTACGTGAATGACTACATGTGCCTTCCTTTCTCACTTCCTTCCCTTCCTTTTATTTCTTCTGTTCCTTGTTCTTTGAATTCTGTTAAAGCATATGTAAATTCTGCCATGATGAATGTGTGTTGTCTCATTAAATATCAGTTTCCAACTACCTTGTCTTTTAACATCTTCCAGCCCGTGTTGGCCTGTGCTTGGTGCTGGCCAGGAATACAAGTACAAGTCTGTTGAGAAGGCTTCTCTCCTCCAAAGTCAAGAGGGATAGCTTTGAGCCCTTTAGCCTTCTTCCTGCCAGGAATAGGGAATTGATTCTGGGCAGCTTAGCATGAGTAGGAAAGCAAGTGCTGGGGAGTACGCAGAAGAGGTCTTGTGTTGTGATGGCACTGCTGACCCACAGTTGAACATCCTGCTCTCTCAGCTCCCAACTTATTGTGGCCTAAAATAAAGTAAACTTGTGTGTTTAAATTATTGTTCCTGGGCTTTTCTATAATTGGAGGCCAGAATACAGTTTTAGCTAATTTTGATACCAACTTGATTGGCTGAACTATTCTTCATTTATTTACAGAATATTTGCTGAGGACCTTTATGATTAAGTGTCCATAAAACAGAGCACAAAGAGAGGAGCTCTATTGATATTTCTGCTCCCTCTGAGCCAGGTTTAATTATGGTGCACTGAAGACGACAGCCGCATGAGGAAATGAAATTAAAAATGGAGTGTAAGAAAGACTGTTACTCACTTGGGCGCAGCTACCTGACATTTGTCACTTAATCTTTCTCTTATAGTGCTCTCTGTTTAAGCAAAAAGCTTTACTGTCTAATTTCAGAATACATAAAAACATTCCTAGCCCCTTTCTTTTCTCTTACTCTTCACGTCCATTTGGTTATCACTTCCGTTTTCTACCTTATAAATATTTTTGTTCTAGTTTCTTTATTTCCTTGCTCCTTCTCCCACTAGTTCTGACCCTCAAAAATTTCTCTCCCACAGATCACACACCCTTTCACACCATTTTCCTACCTCCCATATGCATCCCTCTTCACATCACAGGCTAAGCCATCCTTCTGAAAAGAAGTCTTGTTTCTCTCTTTGGTAAAATTATGTATTGGCTCTGCATAGTTTGCGAGGTGTTTTTTCATTTGTTTGTTCGTTTTGTGGCACTGGCGTTTTGAACTCAAGGCTAGGCAGGCACTCTTTTCACTTCAGCCACTACACCAGCCCTTTTTTTGTGATTTTTTTTTTCGTGATAGGGTCTCTGGAACTCTTTGCCCCCTAAGTAGCTAGGATTACTGGCTAGGATTCTTTTTTGTTTCTCTTCTTGAAAGCCCTTCAGGGTCTGACCTACCTGGCTCTCTAGCTCCAGCTCATGGTAAGTGTCCCCAGACCCCAGATACAATCTATCCCACCAGATATGCTCCCAACTTCAGTCCATACACTTAACCACTTCTGTCTTCAGTTTTCTATACCCTCATTTATCTCAATGCATTCCTTCTACACTGAAATTCTTACTCCAGTGCCTTTTACTCCTTTTAAGACTCAGAGTTGGCTGTTGAGATGACCATCCTGAATTGCACTATATCCCCTCAACACACTGTTAGCATGCAGCATTGGCAGTTACACTGTGGAACTCTTTCCCTCTCCTTTACACCATTGTTGTTCTGGGCTACCATTATAACCTATTTAAATGGTCTCTCTGCTGCTACATGGATAACCTGTAAAACCTCTTTTCATTTTTAATCGACATACAGTAATTGTGCGTAGTCATGAGTTTCAGTGTGATTATTGTATACTCGAATAGAACTCGTGATGAACCAGCCAGCAAGTTAGAATCCCCTCTACTTAAGCATTGCCATTTCTTCCACTGTCAAGTTCTTTATAACGTACGCAATAAGTTGTTACACAATATAGTTGCCCTATACTATGTGGTGAAACATTACAACTTAATCCTCCTGTCTGTTTTTTGGTACCTGTTACCAGATTTCCCTCTTTCTTTCCCCCCCCCGTACTTTTCCTAATCTTTAGTGAGTACTGTTCTACTCTGTAAACCTATGAGATCAGCGTTTTTAAGCTCTCACATAAGAATGAGATCATGTGGTATTTGTCGTTCTGTGCCTGGCTTACTTCACTTAACATGATTTTCAGTTCTGTCCATGTTGCTACAAATGACAGGATTTTGTTCTTTTTTATGACTAAATAATATTCCATTGTGTATACATCTCACATAAAATCTTTTCTTTACTCTGTATCTAATGCTGTCTTCAAACGCTAGATCTGATGGTTATGGCCCTGTGTTTAAAAAACATTCTCTGATTTCCTGAGGATCTTCAGCTACAAACTAAAACATAGTTTGTCCTGTGATGTCCTGCACCTATTTCCTCCAGGGGTTAGATTCCTTTGTTACGTAAGTTTCCCTCATTCATCTTTGGTGTGAACTTGTATAGTTGAGAAAGGTGAAGAGCATGCAGTTACATGTAATTTCAACACTGATTCTCACTCCTGTGTCTTTAAAGTAGCTTTTGTGCATTTCCCTCCAGAAACCTCTACACAGCTGCTATTTCCCTCATCCCATTAGATTACCGTCCTCTCTAGATCTCATGGCCAACTCCTTAAAAGGTGGTTCCTGTTGGTACCTTAGCCTTCTTTGCTGAAAACCTTTTTTATAGCCTAACCCATTTTTCTCTTAAGATTTTTAGTTCTGATTTCTTTGTTCTGTTTTTCATGTTGTGATTAAAAAAAAAAAAGTAGCTGGTAACTCTGTTCAAGAAAGTTCTTAGTAATGCAAACTCTGCTTAATGGGTACTATCCAAACTAGGAGCATAGGGATTTGCAAAAGGAGTTATTCAGGGTCCCCCAGACCCAAACCTTCCATTTAGCACCTCTGCGTGACTTCATGAACTCCTGAAAACGATCCAGAGTTGCTCCTAAGTTTAAATATGTATTACACAGTCACAGACGCCACGGGTTTAAAGAGGCTTTAGGGCTGGCAGAGTGGCTCAAGTGGTAGAGCACTTGCTTAACAAGCAGGAGGCCCTGAGTTCAAACTCCAGTACCACCAAAAGAGGTTTAGATTGATTTAGTTCAGAGAGAAGACAGTGGTCATTTGGTTTCTGAGTGTTCTCGAGTACCCATATGTAAGATAGTCTTCCATATAGTAACTGAAGCCTGCCTCTTAAACTTGTATGCACTGGCTTTGCTTCTTACCACTGTTTGTGGAATGATAGCTCACATTTTTTTGTTTTGTTTTGCGGTACTAGGGTTTGAACTCAGGGCCTTCACCTTGAGCCACTCCACCAGCCCTATTTTTGTGAAGGGTTTTTTGAGATTAGGTCTCACGAACTATTTGCCCAGGCTGGCTTCGAACTGCGATTCTTCTGATCTCTGCCTCCTGAGTAGCTGGAATTACAGGCGTGAGACACCAGCACCCACTGACAGCTCACATATTTGAGGAGGACCACATGTCCTCCCTAAGTAGTTTTTCTCCAGGAAGAATAGACACAATTACTTATATATTATGGCCTAAAGTTTTTTTTTTTTAATTATCCTACTTGAATATATAGAAGTGTGAAGTTTTGAATGTTTTTGGGTTACTCACCACTATATCCCTTTTCATTAGTACAAATAATGGTGTTTATATAAAACATAGGTTTTTTATGCAAATCAAAAATATACAAGGGCAAATTAGCTGAAAGAACTACTATCTGGGACTTAGCTTACAGATCAGAAAAGGCTGTTGATCCCATCTTCTTGATGAATTAAGTAGGGAGTGGGGATAGAGGATAGCGGGGGATAGAAACAGGTGTAGGTCATGATTTATAGGTCACGTGATCGTGTCCTTCATTACTCCATGGCAGTTTGGCATGTCACTGCCATTTTCAACCAGTGATCATCTGCTTATTCATAAATGCAGTGTATTTAACATGTTGCCACCCGCCACATGGAGATGGTTGTTTTCTAGAATTTGTGGGCGCCATATGTGCCGTTCCTTCTGCCTGTGCCGAAGTACGCATTTACTGCTTGCTGCTTGAGTTAGGAGAGTCAAAAGTAGTGGCGGCAGTTGAACTTTCTGTGACCCATGGAGCCTTGGGGATAAATTGTCAGGGTTTCTAAGGTTTTCCTTTAACTTTCCCTTCATCTTACTCGGAGATAAAATCTCCATACATACATGAGAGAAGACATTTGTGCCATTATGATCTTTGCCACCCAGGTCCTAGTATACTGATACCAAATGCAATTAGAAAATGACTTTATAAATAACTATTTTATTTTCATAAAAAATTGGGGAAAAAACCCTCAACTATTTCAATCAGAATTGATATCTTTCCGAATGACATCTTTTTCTGTTTTTTTTTTCAGGGGGAGGTTGGTCTTTTACAATATGAAACTTGTGTGATGTCAGCTTGTTGAACCCCTTTGAGCAGAAGTTTTAGCATTAATTTAGCTTTTTCCCTTTCCCTACATTGTAACATTTGCTGATCAGTACAGACCAGGAAAGGTTGTTGTGTAACATGAATAAGCATTTAATTAAGGGGTAATGCCAATGGCACCAGAGCATGTGAAGTGAAACAGAGATGCTTAATTGGTCACAAAAACTATTTACTGCTTCGTAAACCTCCGTGCTCAGCCTCATAAATATTATACTGTTCCAGGACTTCAGAAAAGCAATGAAATATCAAAACTGATTTTTCCTCTACCATTATAGCGTGGAAGGTTTTCCTCCTAATAGAACTTGTAATGAAGCTGATATTCAGGAGAAGTGTGCATAGCTGAAATTTATTAACTGCAGTGTAATCAGAAGAGACTTAAATACAAATGAGGAGTATGTTGAAAGTGAAGCAAGGAAAAGGGCTTTCTCTCTGTTAAGTTTGAAGTCACATGGAGGATAAGTCATGAAATATTGCATATATTTATTGAGTGTCTGCTGTGGGTGTGGGCCAGGAGATGCTTTCCATACATTAGCTTTACTCTTTATGGCAATGCTGTAAACTTTGTTGACTTCAGGTTTACAAATGAGGATGTGGAGGCTCAGAGAGATGAAGTCATGCAGGAGTACTGAGTATGCCTATGCTCTTTCTAATACTCTCAACTGTTGATCAGATGAAAGCTCACATCAAAATAGCCATTCTAAAACTTGTTATGCCAACTAGTATACTGTTAGTATACTTCAAAACTTAAATTGTGCCATGTGCCATGATTATGGTTTTAGCCTTTTATATTATGTTCAACATTTATTAATTAGCTGGTATGTTCCCAACACTCATTACATATTACGAGGGTTGTAGCCAAATCAGAAGATCTAGTATTCCCTCTCAGACTTTACAAACTAAATATCCCAGCCTTTTATCACAAAATTTAAGAGCAGAATCAGAGAACAAGGCTCCCTTTCCCAGTATTTTGTGACTATTTGCCAGATCCTTTCCAAACTGTCCCCGTTCTGTTGAGATGGAGAAGTGCATGTAAAAGCTAAAAGACACAGTCTAATTGACATTTCTGGATGATACAGCTTACACGAAAGAGTACAGAAAAGGGAATTCACAGTCTGTTTGAAATGCTTTAAACAGAGGAAGTTTGTAGGAAATGGTAACCTACAAGGGGGAGTTAGCATTAGACCTCCTGAAGCAGGAGGACTGGTTCAGAATCTAAGGGACGGTTTTGATTATGATGCTAATATCTTATTAACTCAGATGTATGTCTCTAGAGATTGCTTTCACCACTCTTTCTTTCATTGTCTGATTCTGTAGATCCTTTCATTTGGTAGCACTTTCAAAAAGGAGCCTATATTCTTTGTGAAAATGTCAGTATTAGACGTTAGAAAGTTTGGATTGTTGATACTTACTTATAAAAGCATCATTGATAATCAGGTCCCGGCTCTTTGTTCTACACATGAAGAACCTAAGGCCCAAAAAAGCTGTGATGTGCTTAATGTCAGAGGTTGTACTGGGATCTGGGACTTGGCTTGATATTAGTTATGATGCTCTAATTGAAAAAGGCATGAAGATTAGTGGTGGCTTAATAATACAAATACTTTATATTGCTATTTGTTATTTTTCTTCATCAGTTTTTGGAGGGAACCCATTTAAGAAATATGAAGCAATAGAAATATCCAAGATGGAATATGGACAAACATTTATTTAGGTAAAGCATGTGGAACCTGTATTTCAGAAAGTTCAACATGGTGAATTGAAGCCACTTAATTTCTGAAGATAGTTATGTACAGTACATGCCATATATGTGATATACATGTATAATACAGTGTGAGGACAGCAAATTTAATAAAAAGCCTTTAAGTATGAGGTGATGCCATTCCTAGCAATAAAGGAAATGCAAACTAAAACCACACTAAGATTCCACCTCCCCCCTGTTAGAATAGCCATCATTAGCAACACCACTAACAACAGGTGTTGGTGAGGATGTGGGGGGCGGGGTGGGGGAAGGAACCCTCTTACACTGTTGGTGGGAATGTAGACTAGTACAACCACTCTGGAAAAAAAATTGGAGGCTTCTTAAAAATCTAAACATTGATCTACCATATGATCTAGCAATACCACTCTTGGGGATATACCCAAAAGACTGTGACACAGGTTACTTCAGAGGCACCTGCACACCCATGTTTATTGCAGCACTGTTCACAATAGCCAAGTTATGGAAACAGCCAAGATGCCCCACTACTGATGAATGGATTAAGAAAATGTGGTATTTATACACAATGGAATTTTATGCAGCCATGAAGAAGAAAGAAATGTTATCATTCGAAGGTAAATGGATGGAACTGAAGAACATCATTCTGAGTGAGGTTAGCCTGGCCCAAAAGACCAAAAATGGTATGTTCTCCCTCATATGCAGACATTAAATCAACGGCAAACACAACAAGGGGTTTGGACTTTGATCACATGATAAAGCGAGAACACACAAGGGAGGTATGAGGATAGGTAAGACACCCAAAAAAACTAAATAGCATTTGTTGCCCTCATCGCAGAGAAACCATAGCAGATACTTTCAGGCAACTGAGGCCAATAGGAGAAGGGGAAGGGGACCAGGAACTAGAGAAAAGGTTAGTTCGAGAAGAATTAACTTAGAAGGTAACACACATGTACAGGAAATCAATGTGAGTCAACTCCCTGTATAGCTATCCTTATCTCAACTAGCAAAAACCCTTGGTCCGTCCTTCCTATTATTGCTTAAACTCTCTCTTCAACAAAATTAAAGATAAGGGAAAAATAGTTTCTGCCTGGTAGCTAGGGGTTTAGGGGCTAGGGGGTTAAGGGGGGAGTAAGGGAGGGGGCGGGGAGAAGGAGGGAGAAATGACCCAAACATTGTATGCACATATAAATAAAAAAAAAGTATGAGGTGATGGTACCAATAGAATTTGTAAACTCACATTTATTCATACGTTTTTCCCTTTAATTGGCCTTTTAACTGAAGTGAAATTGATGGGAAAAGCATGCAGTTATGGAGAGTTTGGAATTTCAGTGCCTTTGGTTGGCTGTGATCATAATATATATATTTTTAATCATAATACATTTCAGCCTTGAAACTGAGCCCTGGATGACAGAGGAAAGCAGCTGAGACATAAGAAAATGCCAGAGAGACAAAATAACCTTCAGCTATTTCATAAGAGGAATGATTGAGCAGCTCAAAATGCAGATGCCACATTCTATCGCGCACCATTTTCTGGGATTTTAAGTGATCATAGCTGTTCTTGTCCTGGATACAGAAATGCACTTCAGTTTCTAATGGGGACGTATTCTGTGTCTACTGCCTATCTTCTTCCAGTTGTGTCAGAGGATATATAATATAGGCAGATAAACCAAATATTTTTTGAAAACAATGCAAGTTGTAGATGATATAAAAGTGAAAAGAAGGAAGGTATCCTTAGTATTCTCATAGTTAAGTTCAAGAGAAAGTTTAAATTTGAAGTGGTTAAGAGGTCTTATTGATTCCTTCTCTTACTCCTTTCTAAATAGTTACTCTTCTTTCATTCACCTCTTAAAATTCTCAAAAAAGATTTAGGATCAGGACCAGAAAGAAAGATGGCTAAGCAAAAGTGTGCATGATAACTGTTACATTACATGGAGAGCAAAGTAGGTGGTGTCATTATGTACTAATCTGCTAGTAAGAATAATCAGCAGTGTATAAAATGAGGGTGTTAGGTTAGATAATTCTGAGTTCCTGTCTTGTAATGTTCTTGTCAAGTCCCTTGTACACCACTGGTCCTGCAACCTGCTCATAAAATTCTTGTCAAGGCCCTATCATACCATTCTCCCTGCAGTCTTCCCATTTCTCTGTTCCACCTTATCCACCCATCAGATTAATTTGTAGAAAATTCTATGGTAATTATCACTTTTTTTGTTCTGATCTGGAACTTTTGATGGCTCCTTATTACCTATAAAGCTCAGTTCAAACTCTGTTTCTAACTAACGTCCTGCTCTTTATGCACCTTTCCCTCTGGCCAGTTTTATTTAATATTCTTTAACTCTGTAATGTGTACTCTCAGTTGGTCCATAACCCTAGTAAAATTTTGTTAAGTGACTTAATTTCTGGAGTTTAGTATCTTCACTTTTACATGGAATATAATGGATTTACTGATCGTTATATATTTGGTTTTGTTTTGTTTTGTATTTTGATTGGGCTGGGGTTTGAACTCAGGGCTCTGCACTTGCAAAGCAGGCGCTCTATCACTTAAGCCACATCTCCAGTCCATTTTGCTCTGGTTATTGGGAGATGGGGTCTCACCAACTGTTTCCTGAGCTGGACTTGAACCTCGATCCTCCGGATCTCAGCCTCCCAAGTAGTTAGGATTACACATGTGAGCCACCAGTGGCAAAGCTTTTACTTGTGTTTTGATACCTAATTTACATACATTTCCCCATATATTGTTATTTTATCTTTTCATCTTTTACAACAGTGATCAGGAATTATGTATATGTATGCAATGTACAGATGTGAAACACCAAGTCCACTTAGATTAGGTAATTTCTATATGACAGTTCTCAAACTTTTTAATCTTAGAAAGTATAAAAGAACAAATTGAGAAAGTATCTTTCCAATAAATATTGCTTTAACTGATACCCATATTCTAAACAGTAAACCTAGACATAGATCTTACAATTTGTACAATAATTAAAATGGTTCCTAGACCTAGATGTAAAATGCAGAACTACAGAACTTACTAAGCGTAGGAGAATATCTGTACGATCTTGGGTTTGGTGATGTGTTGAGTATAGTATCAATGGGATGGTCCATGCAAGTACAGTCCCTGCAGTTCTCCTGGGGAATCTATGCAAGTTGGATCTTAGTAAAAATTAAAACTTCCTAAAGGAGAATGATGGAGGGGGTGAATTCAACTATGACACATTGTAAGAAATTTTGTAAATGTCACAATGTCCCCCTAGTACAACAATGAAAAATAATATTAAAAAACCACTTCCCCTCTATAAAAGACATTGTTCAGAGAATGAAAAGAAAAGTCACAGACAGGGAGAAAATATTTCCAGAACACCTACAATCTGTAAAGGATTTGAATCCAAAATGTATAAAGAATGTTAAAACTCAACAATAAGAAAATTATCAAGTTTTAAAATAGGCAAAAAAAAATCCTAAGAAACTACCTCTTCAGAGGAGATATAAAGGTGCATATAAATAAAATGATGTTCAACTTAATGTATCATTAAAAATTACAAAATAAAAACATAATGGAGCACCAGCTACTCATCTCTTCAAATGACTAATGTAAAAACACTAACAAGACCAAATCGTGGGGCGGATGTAGAACAGCAGGAGCTCTCATTCATTGTTGGTGTGAAAGCACAAAGACACAGCCATTTTTTTTTTATTCATATGTGCATACAAGTCTTGGTTCATTTCTCCCCCCTGCGCCCACCCCCTCCCTTACCACCCACTCCGCCCCCTCCCTCTCTTCCCACCCCCTCAATACCCAGCAGAAACTATTTTGCCCTTATTTCTAATTTTGTTGTAGAGAGAGTATAAGCAATAATAGGAAGGAACAAGGGTTTTTGCTGGTTGAGATAAGGATAGCTATACAGGGCATTGACTCACATTGATTTCCTGTGCGTGGGTGTTACCTTCTAGGTTAATTCTTTTTGATCTAACCTTTTCTCTAGTTCCTGTTCTCCTTTTCCTATTGGCCTCAGTTGCTTTTAAGGTATCTGCTTTAGTTTCTCTGCATTAAGGGCAACAAATGCTAGCTAATTTTTTAGGTGTCTTACATATCCTCACCCCTTCCTTGTGTGCTCTCGCTTTTATCATGTACTCATAGTCCAATCCCCTTGTTGTGTTTGCCCTTGATCTAATGTCCACATATGAGGGAGAACATACGATTTTTGGTCTTTTGGGCCAGGCTAACCTCACTCAGAATGATGTTCTCCAATTCCATCCATTTACCAGCGAATGATAACATTTCGTTCTTCTTCATGGCTACATAGAATTCCATTGTGTATAGATACCACATTTTCTTAATCCATTCGTCAGTGGTGGGGCATCTTGGCTGTTTCCATAACTTGGCTATTGTGAATAGTGCCGCAATAAACATGGGAGTGCAGGTGCCTCTGGAGTAATCAAGACACAACCATTTTAAGAGCACTTTGTCAGTTTTCTTACAAGGCTAAACATGACCTTACATATACATCGACAGTCCTGTTCAACTATCTTGAAACCTGTCAACACAAAACCTGTACATAAATATTTACTACAGCTATAGTAATACTTGCCAAAACCAGAAGTAGCTAAGATGTTCTTTAGTAGGTGAATGGATGTCCATTGTTGTGTATCCATACAGTGGAATAGTATTTAGTGCTAAAAAGAAATGAGCTATGAAAAGTCATAGGTGAGGCTTAAATGCACTTTGCTGAGTTAAAGAAGCCAGAAAATATGACATTTGAGCATAATGGCAAAATTATAGAGAGGTGGTAAAAGGATTAGTGGTTTTCTGCTCCCTCAGGGAGGAGGTAGTGAGGAAAGGTTGAATAAGTGAGCACAGGAGCTTTTTTAGGATGTTGAATATGGTACAATAACAATAAATACAGGGCATTAAGCATTTGTCAAAATCCCACAGGACCTTACAGAGAAAAGGGTGGACCTTGATGTATATAAATTGTGAAAAATTAACTTAGAAGGTCAAGAATTCCAGGACGCAGTGGCAAAAGAATTTAAATGTGTTACAAACATATGAAACAATCTCACTGAAGGAGGTGGAAAACAAGGTGCTGATCTAAGTAACAGAGGTGACTACAATCTGTAAGACTAAAAAGCAAAAAGAACAGTACATGAACTGTACTCTGGTAAAGTTACATCCCATGGGGACAGGGTCTGAGTTAGTATTCTGAAAGTTCTTCTGTACATGTGCATTGGAATGTATAGTTATGGAAATGGATGGGAGTTGTGGAAGCCAGGTTTCTTTCTCCTTGTAGGTAAGTAGGGAGAAACTGAAATGATCCATGGGTAATGAATTAGAGCTGAATAAATTAATATGATCTCATGTTTAGCTTAATACATAAGTATGGATTTACATACAGAAATGTCTGTACATATGTGTATATACACAGATTATCATACACATTTTGATCTCCTTGTTATCTACTGGGAGGGCTTAGAAGCAATAAAAGCTTAGAAATAACCACACACAGTGTTGATCTTTCTAAATATGTTTATCCAGTGTTAGCAATCAGGAGTCCTTGGGGAAGTAACTGATTCTAGCAATGGGGCGGGAAATACACTGTAGGGGCTCTTGGAGCATTTGTAGTGCCTGAAATTAAGAAAGTTCTAAAACACACACAGTGATGGGAGTATGTGAAAGGGATATAAGCACCAACCTAAAGGTCTCCAGTGAGCAATTGCTAAATATAATGTGATGTCCTGGCTAGGATGCTGAAATAGGAAAAGAACCTTAGGGGATAATGATAATGTATTTATATTTGTTCATTAATCGTGGCAAAGATATACCAATGTAAGATGTTAATAATTGGGAAACTGGTTGTGTGATACATAGAAACACTTTGTTTGTATTGCTTAAACTTTTAAAATAAAAAATGTATTTAAAGAGTAAAGCAGAGTAAAAGGCACTTTCCGTGGGAATAAAGTGAACCCAGAATATTCCACCCCCAGAAAGCAAGGGTTTCCTTACTTTGCAGTTTTGTGCTTGGGGAAGTCTTCCTATTAATGGTGCTCCTCTTTTTCTTAAACAGAGCCTGTAGTCATTCATGCTGTTCAAGGCAAATGAGGCCATTGAGAAAATGCACCGATTCAGAATAGAAAAAATGAGTGCAAATAGAGAATAAGTGTAAATTATACATTTTCAACTAAGTAGCCCTTTGGCCTTTGTATGTGTGTGTGTGTATTGGAATGAACTCAGGGTCTTGCATTATACCATGTGAACCATGCCCTCACCCTGGCTCTTTGGCTTTTCTTTTATTTTTTAATTTTATTTTTTGGCGGTACTGAGGTTTGAACTCAGGGCCTCACACTTGCCAGTGCAATTGGCTATAATGCTGTCCATTCATTTGTTTATCAGGTTACAATTTAGAAAGCATGGATTTCTAGAACCATGCTTATGTTTATAGTTTATAAAGCAGTGTCATTAGTATCTTTAAGATAAAAACCTAGTAGATTAAAAAAAATTTTTTTTAGTATTGCACTCTAGTAGATTCCCACCCCACCCCCAACCCTGCACCCCTGTCTTAAGATGTCATGTGCCTAGAGAATTTAGAGAGTTGCAGAGATACCTTATTAATACTGAGAGAATTCCCTTTGAGAACTGTTTTCTCCTGCTTGGCCAGCATACTAAACCAAGAATTTATCTTGGCTCCATATTAGTTTTGTTCAGCTAAGATTGAAGATAGGTACAATCTCTGACAATAATGTGCAGTTGTTAACCTATTTTAAAATGGTTGCGTTTTCTTAATTGAAAAGTGAAAAGCCTGATACATAATAATAAAAATAAAACTCTCTCTTTGAAACCATGTGATTAACAGTGCCTTAAAATTTAAAAAATAATGCCTATATTTGTTGCATGATTGAAGAATTAACTAAAGTACATACAGCACAGTAGATTCAATATTTTTCATAAAAATGTTGAATGATTAAAAGATTGACATTAATTTTCCAGTGAAAAAGAAGTAAATGTCTTGCCATGGTAAAATGGAGTGTACTAACATTAATGCTGAAATCACATAGAAGGAAAGGAACCTAACATAATCTTTAAACAGGAAGATCAGTTTCATTTTTCTTTGCCACACTTTTAAAAATGTGTAATACAGTGATCACTGTCATTTTTAAAGGGACATTTTTAAATCTATTGCCATTTGAAAAACTCTTACTATATCTACTATGCTTTTGAATGTCTGGTTCCAAAGTATAGAGTGATTGACTTGGTATATTGCCTAGATTATATTTTCAGTTCATAGGAGAAATCCTTTTCAGCTCAGATTTTTAGAAAATACATAGTTTTAGATTCCCCATAGCTTCTAGAAAAGTGGAAAACAGAATTCTTCCCCGGAAATCAATTTTTTTAACTCAAGCTAACCCTCCCCAACCCCACCCCAAGTCAATTTCGTGAGGAGATTGGTACATCTGAGCTTGTAAAATCAAGACTTTCTGCAGTCTGCCCAGCCAGGTGCACAGATATCTTGGTTACTGGAAATGACAGTTGCTTCAGTTTCTGCAGTATTTTCTTATGGGAGCTGATGAACAACAAAATAGTGAGATGTGAAAAGGGCATGAAAAAGAAATGTTTTCTGTTTTCCAAGGGAAAGCTGCCTTTTTCTCAAGTCCATCATTGGTGTGCCCAAGAAGCAGCAGCAGGGACCCCTCGACTTCATTGTCTTCTAGGGTTTTTTTATGAGTTCTTAACTAGATTACCTGATTGAAATATTCTGTAATTGTTCAGGTTTGTGATTATGGGCAAGCAGAATTTGTGTGCAAAACCACAAAAAAATCTGTAAGCTGCCATAAATGTTTTCATTTAAAGGCATAAATGAGAAAAAGGTGGCAATCTTTACTCATTGAGTAGTTCTTAATAAATCAGCAACTATAGGATTTTAAAAAACATCTGACCCAAAAATCCTTTGTTTTAATAATCTACACTCATTCCACTTGTTTTCCTTGCAAATAATAATTACCAAAACTGCACAGATTAAAAAATGAGGGCCAAGAGTAATTGAAATTTTTGTAATAGCTGTTTTTTTTTATTATTATTCATATGTGCATACAAGGCTTGGGTCATTTCTCCCCTCTGCCCCCACCCCCTCCCTTACCACCCACTCCGCCCCCTGTAATAGCTGTTTTATTAATGCAGTTGGCTATAATGCTGTCATCAGGTCACAACTTACAAAGCACAGATTTTCAGAAACCAGTGAAGTTTGTAGTCTGGGAAGCAGTGTCACTGGCTAAGAATTAGTAGATTTTTTTCTCATCCTGTCTTTACATTTCACGTGCCTACAGAGTTTAGGAAGTTGTGGAAATACCTTACTGTACTGACAGAATCTCCTGGGAGAACTATTTTCTCCTGCTTGACCAGCCTGTTGACAAGGTGATTGAATTCCTCCTAGAAGGATGGGTTGCTGTGTCAGCTGAAGTCACTCATGCTCCTGGGAAGAAGCAGTCACAGGAGTTAGTAACTGGTACTTGGCTCTACTGCTAACAAAACTGTGTGTAGGAAAACACATTTCTTCCTTTCAGCATTGGAATGAGTTTGAAATTGGGATGTTTCACTTTTTTTTTGCTGTTTGAACAATGAACATTTTGATTTTGAGTAGCTGCTGTGTAGCACATGCTCTTCTGTGAGTGGCAATAGTACTCCCCCATAGCCTCCCTCAAGTGAGCTGCTCCAGGGAGCGTTTCACATCCTGTGTGTGTCTTCAGACTGAATTTTAGCAAATACAAATCATCTAAATGCTTCAAAATTCAATTTGATATCTTAACAGGGAATGACAGTGGAGCATAGTTTGTAATCTTTCAGATCTGCATTGTTTTTTTAACAACTGATAACTTCTGATTAAGTCCAATTTTGGTCATTTTGGACTAAATGGTTTTTTAAAAAAATTTTTTATTAACATATATTGGTTGTACAGGGGGACTCATTTTGACATTTCATATATGTTTACAATGTTCCTTATTTAGGTGCACCTTCACTCTTCCTCATCTCCATCCCCCTTACTTAGGACAATTTCCACAGGTTTCATTGTTCTATTTCATACATGTATATAAAGCACATCGACCTCCTTCATCTACTCTATCCCCCCCACCAGTACTCACCCCTAACAGGACCTGCTTTACAATCCTGCCTTTCATTTTGAGAACACATTCATTAATCAGAGGCCTTTTGCGATGGTATTTCACCCATGAGTATACTGTACTTTAATCCCATCAACCCTCTCTGTGATTCTCCTTTATCTTCTCCCCACCCCATATTATTCCGCAGCTTTCAGTGCTTCTAGTTATATCATCTTCCTACATAGATGCAATGTATTTCAATATTGTTCACTCTCTGTCATTCTGTTTTCCTCTCCACCTCCCCCTAGTCCCATTGAATAGTCCCACTATTGCACCATGTTCTGTCTGTCTGTCTATCTGTTTACGATCATGTTTATATTTGTGCATACGTTTATCTTTTGGCTCTAAGCTGCAATTTTAATCTTTAATATGCCAGTGACTAATCTCAGGGGGTGTTCTCTATGTTGTAGTACTTGGGACAAGCTTCAGAGTATGTATATATTTATGTGCATGTCTCTCCTTGGATTCCTTCATTTTTTCAATTTTAAGAAAAAAAAATATGGGCACTTCTTTAAAATTTTTATTTTATTCATATGTGCATACAATCTTTGGGTCATTTCTACCCCCTTCACCCCGCCCTCTCCCTTACCCCCCTTACCCCTTGTTACCTGGCAGAAACTATTCTACCTTATCTTTAATTTTGTTGAAGAGAGAGTATAAGCAATAATAGGAAGGACCAAGGGTTTTTTCTAGTTGAGATGAAGATAGCTATACAGGGAGTTGACTCGCATTGAATTCCTGTACATGTGTGTTACCTTCTAAGTTAATTCTTCTCGAACTAACCTTTTCTGTCGTTCCTGGTCCCCTTCTCCTTTTGGCCTCAGTTACTTTAAAGTATCTGCATTAGTTTCTCTGCATTGAGGGCAACAAATGCTATCTAGTTTTTTGGGTTTCTTACCTACTCTCATACCTCCCTTGTGTGCTCTCACTTTATCATGTGATCAAAGTCCAAACCCCTTGTTGTGTTTGCCCTTGATCTAATGTCTGTATATGCGGGAGAACATACAATTTTTGGTCTTTTGGGCCAGGCTAACCTCACTCAGAATGATGTTCTCCGATTCCATCCATTTATCTGCGAATGATAACATTTCTTTCTTCTTCATGGCTGCATAAAATTCCACTGTGTATAAATACCACATTTTCTTAATCCATTTGTCAGTGGTAGGGTATGTTGGCTGTTTCCATAACTTGGCTAAGGTGAATAGTGCCGCAATAAACATGGGTGTGCAGGTGCCTCTGGAGTACTTGTGTCACAGTCTTTTGGGTATATCCCCAAGAGTGGTATCATATAGTGGATCATATAGTAGATCAATGTTTAGCTTTTTAAGTAGCCTCCAAATTTTTTTCCAGAGTGGTTGTACTAGTTTACATTCCTATCAACAGTGTAAGAGGGTTCCTTTTTCCCCTGCATCCTCGCCAACACCTGTTGTTGTTGGTGTTGCTAATGATGGCTATTTTAACGGGGGAGGTGGAATCTTAGCGTGGTTTTAATTTGCATTTCCTTTATTGCTAGAGATGGTGAGCATTTTTTCATGTGTTTTTTGGCCATTTGAATTTCTTTTTTTGAGAAAGTTCTGTTTAGTTCACTTGCCCATTTCTTTATTGGTTCATTAGTTTTGGGAGAATTTAGTTTTTTAAGTTCCCTGTATATTCTGGTTATCAGTCCTTTGTCTGATGTGTAGCTGGCAAATATTTTCTCCCACTCTGTGGGTGTTCTCTTCACTTTAGAGACCATTTCTTTTGTTGAGCAGAAGCTTTTTAGTTTTATGAAGTCCCATTTACCTATGCTATCTCTTAGTTGCTGTGCTGCTGGGGTTCTGTTGAGAAAGTTCTTACCTATACCTACTAATTCCAGAGTATTTCCTACTCTTTCCTGTATCAACTTTAGAGTTTGTGGTCTGATATTAAGATCCTTGATCCATTTTGAGTTAATCTTGGTATAGGGTGATATACAAGGATCTAGTTTCAGTTTTTTGCAGACTGCTAACTAGTTTTCCCAGCAGTTTTTGTTGAAGAGGCTGCTATTTCTCCATCATATATTTTTAGCGCCTTTGTCAAATACAAGTTGGTTATAGTTGTGTGGCTTCATATCTGGGTCCTCTATTCTGTTCCACTGGTCTTCATGTCTGTTTTTGTGCCAGTACCATGCTGATTTTATTGTTACTGCTTTGTAATATAGTTTGAAGTCAGGTATTGTGATAACCTCCCGCATTGTTCTTTTGACTGAGTATTGCCTTGGCTATTTGTGGCCTCTTGTGTTTCCATATAAATTTAATGGTAGATTTTTCAGTCTCTCTAATGAATGTCATTGGAATTTTTATGGGAATTGCATTAAACATGTAGATTACCTTTGGGAGTATAGACATTTTTACTATGTTGATTTTACCAATCCATGAGAATGGGAGATCTCTCCACTTTCTATAGTCTTCCTCAATCTCTTTCTTCAGAAGTTTATAGTTTTCCTTGTAGAATTCGTTCACATCTTTTGTTAGGTTTACACCTAGGTATTTGATTTTTTTTGAGGCTATTGTAAATTGAATTGTTTTCATATATTCTTTTTCAGTTTGTTCATTATTAGTGTATAGAAATGCTAATGGTTTTTCTATGTTGATTTTATATCCTGCTACCTTGCTATAGCTATTGATGGTGTCTAGTTTTGAGTAGAGTTTTTGGGTCTTTAAGGTATAGGATCATACTGTCTGCAAATAGGGATATTATATGGGCACTTTTGAACGTGGGGCCTTGCAAGAGTAATCATAGTTAACAGTAAGTTGTTACAGGGAAGTTTTGCTCTCTACCATTTCAAAAATCTTTGCATAAGAAGGATTACTCATGTGCCAAAGAAAATAAGGTATCCTTAGCTAATTCTTAATTTTCCAGTGACCCATTTACTTCTCAGTCCCTCTCACTTGCTCTCTTACATCCCGTGTTCACCCACACCTTTCCTCCTCTACCGCCTTTGACCTTACATTGAACCTACAGCCTCACAACACAGCAGGCAAACATTCTACCACTGAGGTGTATTCCTAGCCTAATGTCCTTCTTCCATCTGCAAAGTGAAATATTTAAAGTAACTCCTTCTGGTAAACATACCACAACTTTTGCTTATTCCAGGTATTCCAAATTTTCTTTGTAGGAGACAGTTTCACTGTTTAGGTTTTAGCTGATGAAACGGGACAAGAAATATTCTCTGTTTCTACTGTTTTAAAAGAAAAATCTATGTAGTTGAGACTGATATAAATTTTGCTGTAAAACAAAATTTTCAGTTCTGCTCATGAACTCATGATGTTTTATGTAGTGCTGTGCTGGAATTTACCATTCTAGTCTCATGGCAGTGTTTTGCATTAAGATGAGTTAGTTTTCAGCATTAAATAATTCCATGGTAACCTACACAGAGAATAGTTTGTGCTTAAATGAATCAGAATATATGGTGAGTCTTTAATGACAGTAAGGTTGTTGAATGTCTGAGGAGTGAGAATTAATTAAATGGACTTGACAGAAGGCCTTGTTCTCCTTGAAATCATCTGTCTCTAAATCCAGTAAAGGTAAAGATGCAGCAGTTCTTACTTCAATACTGTAGAGATTTTACTGATGTAGAACTGTCATTTTTTTCTTAGTATTAGCTACTGTTTATATTGTACATACTATGCTTATTTTAACTTCTTTTAGATGAAGAAATATGCACCTTAATTAAAGCTAGGAGAACAGGACATTGAGATTATCATTTATTAAAATAGTTCTGATTACCAGTGTGGTTTGTGGATATGAACTATGAGGTCACCTTGAAGATTACTCTTTATAAGCTCAATTAATGGTATTAAAGCAGATGAGAACTAATACTCAATGCTCCTGCTGTTTGATTTATCACTTGATTTAATTTAGAAGTGCTTTGGAACCTTGGCCTCCTTTAGTCCTGTTTGTTCATGTGGTTATTAATTGATGCATCAAGACTGGTAGTTCTCTATTGACCTGTTTACTTTGTTTTTCATATCCTGTTTTTCAGATTGTGTATGTTGTATAATTGCAACAAGATGCTGACTTTATTTTATAAAATACTCTTTTCCTTTGTGAAATGTAGATACAAGGTACAATTTGTTTACTGTCTATAGCAGTGAAGTAACAAAGGCCAAGACCCAAAACTCATCTAGCTATGAGCTTATGTCCAGAATACATGCTAGGTACTGGTAGTGTTTAATTATTAGTTCATTATTTGCATGCTAGATGCTCTTTATGGACTACCTAAGAGCTATAAGTTTCCTTTCAGGATTTAGCCAGTTATAGCATTTTATACATTTCATTGTGTATTCATGTCGTTTATATTTCCTTTATCCCCAGAACAGCCTTGGGAAATAAATAATTATTGTCTTTTATGTAATCTGAGACTCAGCAAGATTGAGTGTTTTGGATAGAAAAAAAATTCAGGCCTCTTGATTCCTTGGTAATCTACAGAGAAAGGAATAATCATGTATTATTTCATGATAATAGATGGTAAGTAACTATAATACTACTAATTCCCTATTTGCATAGCACTGGTAATTTTTAAAAAACACTTTATTATTTAAAAGTCAGGAAAGCAGAGTTCATAAGTTATTGTGTTTACTGCAGTTTCCTTTATTAGACTCATACATTCAGTAGATAAAAGTTGCCTCTGTGTAGGTACAGCATTGGCTGCTAAAGAACGGTAATAGTCTCAGCCCTCAAGACACTGTTGACTTACCTACGAGGTATGGACAGTGTGATTGATAAAAGCCAAGTTTTCCAAGGGCACTGGACAAAGGCCTTTGCTTTTTCAGTTAAGAGAGTGATTCTGTGATTGGCACTGTTCTTTGTCTCGCCATGAATATAGAGTTAATGACTGGATCTACAGCAACCAGTTTTGAAGCAACAAAGTCACACACTTACTCAGCAAAAAGAAGACCCTTGGAGGGCTAGAGGTGTGGCTCAAGAGGTAGAGAGCCTGCCTAGCAAACTTGAAGCCTTGAGTTCAAACCCCAGTAAAGAGCCTTGGATTTGACCCTGTTGACTAAACTACTACTATCAGTGAGCATCTTGAGTGGGGGGAAAAAGCAATGCCCTATGTTTATGCCATTCATAAATCTAATTTTCAGTCAATTATAGTGTATCTGTCTTGGTGTGGGTTTTTTTTACTTTTTATAATGTAAATTTAGCATTCATTAGAGTAGATAATGGCATAATTAATTCATAACACCCAGTTACAGTAGTAATCAATATTTAACCAACTTTGTACATTCTTGCCATTTTTCTCTTAGTGATTATAATTAAATTTAATAGCTCTGTAATAGCAGTTCATGAAAATACTGTGGGAACACAGGACAGAGTGATTAAGTTGGTGGTAGGAGGGTATCAGGAAAGGCTGCACATAGGAGGTAACATAGCAGAGGCATTAGAGAGATGGGGAGAAAAGAACATTCCTAGTGGAAGTACTGACATATATATAAAGGACTGCTAAGAGCATGGAATATCCCAAGAATAGGAGGTAGATTCCTGTGGTTGAAATACAGAGTTTATCGGGATACATGTTAGTAGATGAGTATACAAAGGTTGTTTGGTGTGAAATCCTCAATGGACACATATACCATCATACCATCATACCAAGAAATTTGAAGCTATCATATGGGTACCAGGAAGAGGATTGTGGTTAGGATGGGGGTTTTAGAAAGAAAACACTGACAGTAAAATAGTCTGTGATTTTAGAGTATTGGAGGAAGATAGTAAATTGTACCAATGGTCCAAGTGGTTGAGGGGCCCTTGGTGACACCTTGGACAGGGGAGATAACTTTAAGAGATATTTAAGGGGAAGAATCAATATGATTTGGTGCCTGGCAAGGATATGGACAAGGAAGATGAAGTCACAGAATGCTTGAGTGGAAGTGATGATGCTCTCCTTAGAGTAGCAACGCAGCGGAGGGCATGTTTGGGTAAGAGTAGGTGTTAAGTTTGTTCTTTGAGGTGCTACCAGGATGCTCAGGTAGAGGGGTCACATATGCCAAGTGGACACAACAGTAGTGGACCACAGGAGTTTCATGTCAGAGAATTGTACTACTTCTCTTTCCTGCCAGGTGTGCCATGGGTCACGTGCTTATACATGCATCTAGATTCACACACAGCCAATTCTTTTTATTTCTATTTTATTCATATGTGCATACATTGTTTGGGTCATTTCTCCCCCCTTCCCCCCATCCCCTCCCTTACCCCCCCACTCCCTCCCTTACCCTCTCTTACCCCTCACTACCAGGCAGAAACTATTCTGCCCTTATCTCTAATTTTGTTGAAGAGAGAGTATAAGCAATAATAGGAAGGACCAAGGGTTTTTGCTAGTTGAGATAAGAATAGCTATACATGGAGTTGACATGCATTGATTTCCTGTACATGTGTGTTACCTTCTAAGTTAATTCTTCTCAAACTAACCTTTTCTCTAGTTCCTGGTCCCCTTCTCCTATTGGCCTCTGTCACTTTAAAGTATCTGCATTAGTTTCTCTGCGTTGAGGGCAACAAATGCTAGCTAGTTTTTTAGGTGTCTTACCTATCCTCACCCCTCCCTTGTGTGCTCTCGTTTTTATCATGTGCTCAAAGTCCAATCCCCTTGTTGTGTTTGCCCTTGATCTAATGTCCACATATGAGGGAGAACATACGATTTTTGGTCTTTTGGGCCAGGCTAACCTCACTCAGAATGATGTTCTCCAGTTCCATCCATTTACCTGTGAATGATAACATTTCGTTCTTCTTCATGGCTGCATAAAATTCCATTGACACACAGCCAATTCTCATGCAGATTCTACATCTGTAAATTCACATACTTGCTAAAATTTATTTGTAACCCCATCAGTACTTGGGGGGCTTTTGCAATTATTTGCAGACATGTACAGAGTGGCAGAAAATTTGAGTCACCCGACATGGAAAGTTCTTGGCTGAAGTCAAGTGACATTCTGTCTTCTGTGTAGTTCTCATAGTATAAACAAGTATCCCTTTGTCAGTTTTCTTACTGCCATGCTTTCACACCTTTTTGTGCTTTCTGTTGGTGACTTTGCCATTTAGAATGGCCTTCAAGTGTTGTGCTGCAGTGCTGTGTACTTTTCCTAAGCACAGAAGCCTAAGCTACATCTTACGGAGGAAATACATTAGAAAGTAGGCTTCACTCTGCCATGAGTTAGGCTGTTGCCTGAGTTCAATGTTAATGAGTCAGCAATAGACATGAAATAAGGTGTATTTTAATCAGAAGTACACATAAAATAAGGTTATATACTGATTGGTTGATGAAAAGGTGACCAAAGGTTCATAGTAACCTAGCTCCCTATTTTCCATTTTCTCATAAGCAGTGGTTCAGTATTCATTAATTCAGTGTTTGTGGCAATTTAACAGAACATAACCATGATAAATAATGAGGTTTCCATGTTATGATATAAAGTCTGCTGCTCTTTTCTAAGTAATCCTTACGTTTGTACATTGCTGGCATTAGTCCTAATTTGTACTCAATTATGGTCACAAAAACATATAACAATTTTCTTACTGAATAATAAGTACATACCAGGTGAAAAGAGTTTGCTATCTTAGATCAGGTGGACGATTGCCTATTCCTTTAGTGAGAGGGTTTCTCATAAAATAGAGCATTGAAGAAACGCAGGCGACATTGGCTGATAGCATCTAAATGATCATCTGTGGCACACTGGAGTAGAACATGGCTCACTGTACCTTGGGGACTGCCACTTGCTTTTATGTTTGCTGTTATTCTCTTTAGCAAGCTTGCAGTATTATCACTTCCTCTTGTTTCGGAGAAATTTGTTTTATAATGGTGTTTATGTGTGAGGAGACTGCATAATCGAGGACTAGTAGGTACACAGTCATATCTGTCAGTTTCTTGAATGCAGTACTCAAAAGGAGTTTTTAACCTCTCATTCATGAATGTTGGTTCATATCAGCAGGGGTGTTTTAAAATGACAAGTATTATGTGAGACTGAGAATTACTCTTACCTTCTGACATGCCATCAGTGTAATGTTGAAAATTAGCATTCAGTGTTGTATCTTTCTTTTTTACTTTAGGCAAACCTGAAAGCAGGGAAAAGAGTCAAGGACAAGGAGACATAAAACCTGTGTAATGATTTTTACACTGCAAGGCAACTCTGTGCTTCTTGGCCTGTGTCTGTTTCCTAATCACCTGTCCCCTTAGTGCAGATGTGCCTTGAATTTTTTTTTATACAGCTAAACAGTTAAAAGTTTAAGAGGATACAGACCTGCATTTACAGATGCTTCAGTTTGGGGTAGTTGATTTATTTTCTGGTGTAGCCTTCTAACTTGATCCTCCTCTAATTCTGTGGCTTTCTGTCTAGGGTACTATGCTGAATGCTTCCTGTTTTTACTGCAAGCGTTGATTTTGTGGTTATGACAGCATTTGTTTCCTATCCACCATCCTTGAAGGTAGATGTTCTTCACCTTCACTCTTCAGATGGAAATATCATAGATCTAATCTATACTATTGCTAGTATATTTAAGTTTAAGGATTGTTACTGTACGGCATTCAGATAGCAAAACATTTGCAGTTGAAGTCCTCTTTAAATGGTCTTCTGATCATTAAGCTTACAGTATTTTCATTTTTCCTGATTATTTGGAGCAACCTAACTTTGAAATACTAAAATTATTTTATACTGGGTATAGTGGTGCATGCCTATAATCCCAGCACTTTGAGGGTTAGGCAGGAGGATTGTGAGTTTAAGGCCATCCTGGGCTATGTAAAGAGATCCTGTCTCCAGGATTAACTAGCCCTTGATCTAATTGAGTGTCTGTTACTTTATTCCAATTTAAAAAATTATTATGCAATATAAATGTGTTATAGAGAATTTTATCTAAACTTCTTCAGTAAGTAAGAATTAAGTAGAGATACCTTCTCAAATCTATGAGAATGCAGGATCTTGAGTAAAAGGTGAAGATATTTTAATGTATTTTTTCTTTTGACAGGATCCCTCTGTGTAGTCTAGACTTACCTCAAACTTGTAATCCTCCTGCCTCAGCCTCCTGAGTGCTGGGATTGTAGGTGTGTTCACCAACCCTGCTAAACTATCATATTTCTAATAGAAGTTCCTAGGGTATTGTCTAAATGGCCACTGTGAGACACATAGCATCTGAGAAAACTTTAAGTGTCTGGCGAGTTATTGCTTGTGGTCTCTCAAATTCCTTATGAGGATCGCTGCATTTGGGAGTCATCTTTGCTGTTTACTATCCCTGCAAGTCTTGCCATGAATGTATGTATCTGAGCCTCCTCAGAATGTGTTCATTTCCATTTCTCTTTTACCCACTCAGTTAGTAACAGTCTGCGAACAGTTACTGCTTGTATGTTTTCTCCAGTGAAACTTAGGCAGTCCCTCTGGTTTCTTTACTTCCCTGGTATAAATGACATCTGCTTTGTCATTAGTAGTTTAGTTTCATTTTCATTCAGTTTGGCAGGTATCTCCTGACTGCTTGTTGTAATGATGTGTGAATTTGGAGGGACAGGGAAGTTTACTGTGGTCAGGTTTCCAGAGTAGATGATCCTGGACCATCTTGAAAAACAAGTGAGTGTTTCTGATGAGTGGAAGGGATGAAGGCAACGAGAGCAGCCAGAGGACTCATGAGATGACATGGTTCATGGCTGTGGTGTGGGGAAGTAGGAGAGAGAGTCATGGGCCGGGTCACTGAGAACTTTATATGTCACATACTCGGACATTTATTCTGTGAGTGAAGCTGGATTTTGAGTGATTCTGTGGAGTAACAGGTTGCCATTGAGGTATTTGACATGGTAATGCTTTGTATGGCAGAATTTTAACTTTACGCCAATCATTTTGGCAGCTCTGTAATAACTTTGAGATGAGATGGGGCAGATGAGTTAAATTCCTGAATTTGGCATATTGATTTCGATACTGTTAATAGGGATAGAGTTGAAAAAGTAAGAAAGTGTTCATAGTTAAAGAATTGCAGCTTGAGTGGTGCACCATACCTCATGCTTGTAATCCCTTGTACTCCAGAGGCAGAGATCCGGTGGATTGCAGTTCAAAGCCAACCTGAGCAAAAGAGTAAGCGAGACCCCATGTAAAAAAAGTAACCAAAGTAAAAAGGGTTGGGGACGTGGCTCCGGCGATAAAGTGCCTGCCTAGCAAGTGCAAGTACCCGAGTCCACATGGACAGATGGATGGAAGGAAAACAATACAAATTGAAGGTGGCTGGTGAAATGTGAAACAATTGCCACTAATTGACAGAAACAGATTTTAGAAAAGTTAACAACTCAGTTTTGAGCATGCTGGAATGGTTCCTGTAGTGTTTTCAGATGGGAATGTCTAGCACACAAGTGGCTACAGGAATCTGAGGCCCATTTGAGGGTCCTCCCATTCTGACAGCAGTGCAGGCAACATGGGAAGAGTGTGAAGTTGTCAACACTAAACCTAAGAGGAAAAGCCAAAAGAGGAGCCTAAGGAAGAAACTGAGGAGGAGAAAGCTCTGTGTCTTTGACTGATTACTCTCAAAAGGCAGCCAACTTTATCCCTTTTGTATGTTTAATAATACCTTGAATAGTAAAGGTTTTAAGTTTGTCACATTTTGTTCAGCAGGAAAACATTTCATTTACTTTGAGATTTCATTTCATGTACTTGATAAGAACTATTTTTCAATATAATTTCTTGAGTTCTTAGTGTGTACTAGGCACTATATTAAATACTTAGTCAAGTAACCTCATTTTTCTTTAAAATAATCTTGCAAGGGTAGATTTTATTTCTTCTATTTTGTACTTGATGTACCTGAGGATAAGGAAGATCAAATAGCTTGATCAACTTTTTCACACACCTGCATAAACCCAAAATTCAGTCTCCTAACTACTGATGACCTAGTATATGTTTAGACATCCCCCTCCAAAAAAAAAAGCTATTGTAACATCTCTTACATTGGTTCCATTTTTGAAGCTACTTTGACCCAAAGACATTGATTTATATTAAATTCTGCTCTGCTGGTCTCAGGTGGATGCACATGCTGGTTGGCGTCTCTATTCTTAAATGCAGTGAGGTCTTACTCAGTTCTTTTTATCTTTCTGTGTCACTGTTTCTTCATTTTTCTATTAGCAGTTTCTGTTAAATGGTTCCTAAATTGCCTAAGGCTCTAAAATCCTGTAATCCCTTTCATTTTTAAAGACTCCGTACAGAGGTTACCTGAAGTCCACTAATGGGTGTTAGAGATTCACAGGGTACATTGTGTGGGTTTCATGAGCCAACTAAAATGATAAAATATGATGCGTGTGTGCATTTTTCTAAGAATGCAATTCATAGATTTTTTTCAGATTCTCATTGTTTCTTAAAACTGATTACTCACCCTCTACTCCAAAAGTTAAGAGATGTAGCTCCAGAAGTATTTTGTGTATTCTAATAGACTGTGGTCCCTGCAGAGTAAAACTGTCTTTAACAGAGGCCTTTCTATTCTTCAAAGTAAGGAATACATTTATGTATATTAAAAGAAATGGTTACTTTTTGGGTATTTGAACTTACCATATTATACCCAACTTTTTTTTTAACTTTAACAGTTAAAAACAAGGTCAGGGATATAGCTCAGTGAGAGAGTACCTGCCTAGCATGGACAAGGCCCTGGGTTCAAACCCTAGCATCACATATAAAAACAAAAACAGAAACCAAAGTCTATCAAATAAAATAAGCAGAAGTTTGATTCTGCATTGTGATAAATTAAAGAACACTGAGTTTTAAAGAGTGACTCAAATGTGCTTCACAAACATATTTCCCTACTGCATCTTCCTGTAAGAAGAGAGTGTTTGAGGCCTGTTTGGAAAGATAAGAAAGGAAGCACAGGCATAATGCTAAAGTTGGAACCAGTTAAACTAAGTTTGTATCTTTCCAGCATGTTTCTACTAGTCTTGAATCCCTTTGTATGAATTTCCTGTCTTATCCCAGCAGCAAATCTTTTCATTTTGAACCTTGCTATGGTAGTATGGAGGGACAAAGATAAAGAAGACATGCCCTTTTCATATTATTACCCTGCACCTGTGAATAGGAAAGACAGAAATGCTAAAAAGTGAGATAATATTCTCATTTTAATATGAGAAGGTTTGTAAGGTTTGGCAAATGGCTCAAGGTCATAAGCTGTTAGTCAAGCTGGTATTTGTACCTAGTTGGTTGACTCAAAACCACATTTGCCTTCCATTTTGTCACAGTGCCCTTCATTTTATTTAGGTTTAATTTGTCGTGCCTCTGCTGATTACTGAAGTTGAGGGCCAGGGCAAACAGATAGACAGATATATGTATTTCACTTCAGGAAGCTTTCTGAAGAAGTAAAAGGAGGGGCTTGAGCTCAGGGCCTACACCTTGAGCCACTCTACCAGCTCTTTTGTGTGATAGGTTTTTTGAGACCTGGCCTGGCTTTGATCCTCCTGATCTCTGCCTCCTGAGTAGCTAGGACTATAGGCGTGAGCCACCAGCGCAAGCATGCTTTATTCTCTGCAGGTTTAGAAGATGAGAGAAGGGACTAGTATTTGCTTGCACTTAAACTGTGTGAGGTGCTGCTGTGTGACTCTAAAATAGGTAAGCACTTAATTCACAAAAGCCAGTAACAGATTTGGTATTATCCCTAATCTTTAAAACTGAGAAATAATAAATTGCCAAAGATTGCATAGATAGTTGATAGTAACAAAGGCAGACTTGAAACCCTTTGTTGGGAAAGATTAGACAGGGTTTACATCATGCCTACTGACTTAAAATTTAACAAATCAAATAGTTCAGTCTGGGCACCTTTGGCTGTTAGTGTGATTTATAAACACTGAACCACCAAAATAATACTTACATCTTTATTTTTTAAACGCTTTATTGGAAACTTTTTTTTTTGCTGTATCAGGTTTTGAACTCAGGGCTTCACGCTTTCTAGGCAGATGCTCTACTGCTTGAGACCTGCCTCCAGCCTGTTCATATCTTTTTAATAAGCTTTTCATTGTAAAAGTAATTATTTAAGCTGCAGGATCCTGTGGTGTAGGGAGATTTTCAGTTGACAGAATAGTATGACAGACATAGCAATAGGTCATAGGACGGACTTTGAGCTGGGAGTCAGGTCTGAGCCCTTTCAGCTCCAACTTTCCTACTGACTTGTGTGCTGTACAAGTTTCTTCTCTTGATTTCACATTCATTTTGTCACATGAGAAGGTTAATTATTCCCAATCTCTTAACAATTACAAAGTTACTCTATCAGAGTTTTTATGTGCTCCCAGTGTAACTATCAAAGAATATTTAGAGATGGAAAGGCTTTAGAGACCACTTAATTGAATGCTCCCCTATGACAGATGAAGAAACCGACACCCTTGGATGGTGTCGTGCTTTAGACATTTCCAAGCTCTATCTCATACAGTAATTTCATGCGAGCCTCATTGTGCTGCAGATCTTCATTGTCCCCATAACCAAACTGTATAGGCTCAGGGTCACATAGCTGAGTCTGGACTGAGTGTGATTCTCAACCTATGGTTTACCTTGTTTTCTTGCTTTCACAGAACTAATTATATCCTTGTGATGAAGTCCTGTTGCATGAGAATTCAGTGATTGATGCAACAAAGAGGTAAGGAGGTGGCAAAAACCAGGGTCTGTGAGTTGACTGAATCTTGGTTTTCATTCCGGTAGTAGGAATAAACATGATTGATTTTTAATTTCCTTGCGTTTATCAGTATTACTATTTTTTTTATCCATAGCAAAATAATTCAAGGAAACGATATCTTTTTTTTTCTTTTGTCAGTCCTAGGGCCTTGTGCTTGCCAGGCAGTCACTCTACCACTTGAATCATGTCCCCAGCCCTTTTTGCTTTAGGCATTTTTTGAACAGGATGTCACATTTATGTTCAGGCCAGCCTGGATTACGACCCTTCTATTTATGCTTTCTGAGTAGCTGGGATTACAGGCGAGAGTTACTGCATCCTGAGACCGTTCTTTATAAGTTGTAGTTAAGTAAGAAGAACTTAAAGCCATAATTCAAAAGGAAATCCTGAAAACAAATGAGTTTTTGTGAGAAGCTAAGCTTTACACAAAATTATTTAATTATTTCATTGCTTTTATTGATGTGATAATTTTTTTTTAATTTCTACTGTGTAGTTGTGGCGGTATTTTAGGATATTACCTGTCTCTAAGCTATTGATCTTGCTGAGTACAACATTGGTAACTTTTTGCAAATAATATCTCTTTTTAGTTAGAAAGAAAAGTAAGTTTTAACTTGTATATGGGTATAAGCGATTTTTCTTTTTCCTTTTTGGCTGTACTGGGGTTTGAACTCAGGGCCTCACACTTGCTAGGCAGACACTTTACCACTTGAGCCACTCCGCTAGCCCTTTTTTGCATTGCGTATTTTTGAGATAGGGTCTTGTAAACTATTTGCCTGGGCTGGCTATAAATCGTGATTCTCCTGAGCTCTGCCTCCTACTGAGTAGCTAGGATTATAGGCAGGAGCCACTTTTTGGCACCGGCTGGTTTTTCTTTTAAAATTTTGGTCCCCAAATTGTCCTTCCTTTAAAAGAAATTGATTTTCTACATTGTGTGATGTTATGGTGCTTTCTCTGCAGATAAGAAAATTGGATCATTAACACAATCTCTCAGTTTTATTTGATATTAAAGTTTTTAAAGATGATAAACTACATGTGCTCTACAGAACTAATAAATGAAGATGGATCTCCAGATGGTTCTAATCAAATAAGGAACCAGTGAAGGGTGGAGTTGCTATAGAACGAAGCAACATTACAAGATTTTTACAAGATTTGACTTAGAGAAGAAAAACATATCATGTCCTTCTGGAGTCTGATTTTCTAGAGTCCTTTTAAGGATGCTCTGGCCCTGCTACACTAATGTTCTTTCCACATGCCCTCCTCAGCCCAGTGTCTTAGCCGTGACAGATCCTCAGAGTTCAAAGAAATGATGTTTGATGCATAGAGCTGGGTTTTGGTTCTTGGCTTTGTATTTGACATGTACAAGACGTTTTTTCAGCCATTGCTTTATGGTGCTTGAAAATAAAAAATGAAGGGGCCACTTAATAGTAGTTGAATTTTGGTGTTCATTTTGAGATAACTCAGGATCTAGTTTATAGCAGACTTCAAACACCTGACATAAAGTTTTAATTAAATTGTACCTATTGTAACATGGTTGTGTCTTTCTTGCAAGACCATACAGTTTTAAGGACTGCTGTTAGCTTCTTGTTAACCAGCTGTGATTTAGTGGTCTTAATAAAATTGTGATAATTTAGCTGAGAGCATAGAGTTTTTAGATGACTGCACTTTTTCCTATGATTTGTGAGTTTCCCTTGTTTGGCTTTAGGGTTAAAGAATTCTTCATCTAGAGTCAGCTGCAAGCCAGCCAGGCTTCCAGTCTGGTGTCTCATTCATATTAAAACATTCCCTTGGTACTCCTATCTAGCCTTGTGACTCAGAAGGCATGCTTTTAACACATAAGGCTTTTTAATTGTTTCAACTATTTATTTCTATAAATAATTGAAGCATTAACCTTTTTCCCCACTCATTGACAAATCTGGTAGTAGTAAGCAAAGTATTTTGTCTAGAAATTAACTGGTTCCCTATTGATATAGGTTCATTTCTATGTAATTTGGTTTCTGTGCCAGGGTACTTTCTGAAATAATTTTAATTCTTAGTAGACCTATGGGAAGTTTGAGGAGCTCCTGGATCCTTTTTGTGATGTTCTGTTAGTAAATTGGAGGATAGTGATAAAGGAAATATGAAGATGTTGAATTCTGTGTTTGTATATGTATGCATGGTTTTTTGGTATGTGTTCTAAACACCTAGGAAATTATTTGATTTACAGCTTCCTTTCTGATCAAGTTTTTGGCAGTACTGGGGTTTGAACTTGGGGCTTCATATCTGCTACACTGGCACTCTACCACTTGAGCCACATATCCAGCCCTTTTCTGTGTTATTTTTGAGATAGTGTCTCGCTTTGGCTAGGGTCAGCTTGGACTGCGATCCTCCTATTTTACACTTCCTGGTGTAGCTGTGATGACAGATGCAGGCCACCACACCCAGCCATTAGTTAAGATGGGTTCTTGTGACGTTTTTGCCTGGTTGGCCTGAAACCACAGTTCTCCCAGTCTCCATCTCATAAGTACCTTGGATTACAGGCTTGAGCTAACACACCCAGCCTTCAACAAGTTATTTTAAAGTTTAACATAGTGATGAAGTTGTAGGGAAATCTTGATTAGTTTTCCTCTTTCAGGTGTATCACTACTTAACAATTAAATGATTCAGTTTTCCTCAGGACATCATTTTATATCTTACTATTACATTTGAAAGAATTAAATGACTTGATTCATATTTTCAAAAATAGAAATGTAGGCAGTAAACAAGAATTACAGGATCTTTTTGATCTGCGTTTTCAAGATCAGAATACTTTGTTAGCATCTACACATGCTACCTTTGTTTTTCTAATTCTCAAAATGAGAAGATTGAATAATTTTCACAAGTATTCAAAATCTTTTCTACAAGAAAACCAGAGGCTATTAATTATAGTTCCTTTTCTTTGAAGCCTGAATGGATTTACATTTAAAATTATATGAACTGTCTCGCTAGCTTTGCTCATTCTTATATATAAACAACATTTCTATATAAGATTTGATGGTCTGAAGTGTTTCTAATTTGCAGATCTTCTATAGGAATAGAGAAAGAATGCAGAAGAATTAGGGGATTCTAGATTGTCCAGACAAGGTTAACAAAAATGTACTGGGCTGTATTAAGTGAATTACATAAAAGTGGCTTGCATTCTTTTCTGCACTAATGTAAATATCACAGCTTATAAAATTAATAATGGCAGGCATCATTTTGCCAGGAGCAGGGCTATAGTGCAGGTCTGACGGGATGAAGGAAATAAAATCTACAGTCTTTACTGTATTAGTGAGGCCTGATTATGCTAAAGAAGAAGGAGCATTTGCCAAAGACCGTCTGCCCAAAGTTAGTAAGTAAGGTCAAATGTCTAGAGCCATTAAAAGTGACATAAAACCAATGACAGGGAATCTTAAAAGATAGCCATATGGTCTGAAGCAAGTTTATAGAATCCACTTGAGTATGTAGAAATGTATTATGTTCTTTTTTATTCAGAGGTAAAAGTTTAATAGAGATACAGAATAGAAGTAGGTTTTAGATTAGAACAAAGCTTTAGAAATTACTTTGACAAAGAGAAACCAAGGGTGAGAAATTAAATTACTTACTCCAGCATTATATAGATGCGATAAATTATGACTATAATACTCTTCACTTATCAAATAATTGAAGATAGAATTTGGAATATTATGAGGGGAAATGATTTTATTGCTGTTTACTTTTTTTTTTTTTTTGGTGATACTGGGGCTCGAACTCATGACCTCACACTTGGTTAGGTAGGCGCTCTACCACTTGAGCCTCTCCTCTGACCCTAATTTTAAAATTTCATATACAAGAAAATTGACTTTTAAAAAATAAGTTCTGTGATATTTAACACATACCCAGATTCATGTACCTTTCACTATAAATGAGACATATAGTCCAATTGCCTCAGAAAACTGTTTCAGGCTTTTCCTTTTTTGGTCAAAACCACTCTCTACACCTAACCTCTGGTACCTGTTGAGCTGTCCTCCTTTAGTATATCTTTGTTTATTTCAGAATATTGTATAAATGAAGTAAAAGGGTGTTAATCAATATCGATATATGTGAAGTATCACGCTGATACCCCCTTAGACAATCAATATACACTTAAAAAAATGAAGGACAGGAGAGTAAAACAGGTCCTGCCCAGGAGAGGGTAAAGGAAGGTAAATATGGTCAATGTACTTTGAATATGTATTCAAAAATTGAACAATGAAACCTGCTGAAATTGTTTTAGGAAGGGGAGAGGGAATAAGGGATAATGATGTAAGAGGTAAATCTAATTAAGCTTTGTTGTAAGCACATACATAAGTGTCACAAAGAAACCCCCCTGTACAACTAATCATAAGCTAATAAAAATGCTAGTGCCTTTCATATAAAATGTGTCAGTGGAATAGATGATGTTGCCAGTGGAATAGATGATGATATTCATGTAAATATCTGGTTTGGTATTCACTTAGTGAATTTGTGATTGGTGAGTTATACCCCAGGCCAGGGTGAGAAACAGCACATCAACCCTGCTATTATTACCCAGTCCTGCCAGAAAATAGGGAATAATTCAACTGAAAGACTTCAGGTGATTAAAACCTCTAACCAAGGACTCTACTTCATATGAACAAATCTCAACTCAGAAACACAAGAAATATGAAAAAACATAGCAACATGACCCCTCGAACTACTAACGACCACACAACAAAGGATCTCAATGATGGTGAAGTTGGTAAAATCACAAATACTGAACTCAGAAGAATAGTAAGAATGGTCAGCAAGATGAAAGAGGATGTGTATAAGCACATTAATGAGGGCTGGAGGCATGGTTCAAGCGGTAGAGCATCTGCCTAGAAAATGCAAAGCCTTGAGTTCAAACCCAACAACCACAAAACAAAACAAAATCCCACCTCAGTGATATCACAGTTAATACAAATAAATAGTTAAATGAAATAAGAAAGCCAATACAAGACATCAAAGAGGAATTCAATAAATATATAGAAATCCTAAAAAAAAATTTAAAAAATTGAAGCCCAGGAAATGAAAAGTTCCTTAAATCAAATAAAAATTTGGTTGAAAGCCTCATCAGCAGATGGAATCAAATGGAAGACAAAATTTCAAAACTTGTAGAAAATTAAATGTAAAAGAAAAATCAGATGAAGATTAAGAAAAAAAATGAAGAAATGCAAACAGAATATGCAAGAACTCTGTGACTATATAAAGGGCCAAACCTATGAATCATGGGCATTAAAGAAGAAAAGATACATGCTAAAGGCATAGGAAACATATTCAATAAAATAGTAGCAAAAAACTTCCTAAATCTTGAGAAAGGGATGGCCATTCAGGTACAGGAGGCCTTTAGAACTCCAAGCAGATAAAACCAACATAAAATCTCTCCATGCCATATTGTAGTTAAAAAATTAAGTACAGAAGACAAAGAAAGAATATTGAAAGCTGTAGGGGAGAAGCACCAGGTCATCTATAAAGACAGACTCATAAGATTTATAGCAGATTTCTCAACAAAAACTTTAAGAGCAAGGAGGGCAAGGACTCCTACAAAGAGAAAAGAAAGATATTTGCTATGAAAATATATGAAAAAATAAATCTTAACTAAGCAAGGAGATAAGCCAATGAATAGTAGAAAAGAAACACTTAAAAAAAAAAAGCAACAAGATGGCAGGAAATACTACATATCTTTCGATACAAACACCCAATGTTAATGGTCCCAATTCTCCAATAAAAGACATAGAATGGCAAGTTGGATTCAAAAGCAAGACCTGACCATTTGGATGCCCCTGAGAAATGCATCTCACTAACAAAATCAAACATTGGCTTAGGTTGAAAGGGTGGAAAAAGATCTGCCAGGCAAATGGAACCCCAAAGCATGCAGCAATAGCTATATTCATATCTGATAAAGCAGACTTCAGACCAACACCAGAAAAGACAAAGATCACTTCAGGTTAATAAAGCAAACAGTACATCAAGAGGAAGTTACCATCATTAATAAAGATGTGCTTAAATGCCTGCACACCTGACTTCTTCAACTACTACTGGACTTAAAAACAGAGATTGACCCCAATACAGTTATATTGGGAGTTTAAATACCACACTCTTACCAATAGATAGATTATCCATACAAAAAATCAACAAACCTCAGAATTAAATGACACTATAGATCAAATGGACTTAACAGACATCTACAGAGTAATTCATTCATCAGCTGCACAATACACATTCTTCTCAGCAATCCATGGAACTTTCTCCAAAATAGATCATATTTTAGAACACAAAGCAAGTCTTAGAAAATATAAAGAAGTTAAAATAATGGGATAAAACTGGAACTCAACAGCAAAAGAAACTACAGAAAATATTCAAGCACTTGGAAACTGAACAATGCATTGTTGAAGTATGTAGAATCTAATGCAAATGAAAAAACCTATACAATCTATGGGGTAGTGCAAAGGCAGTGTTAGAAGAAAGTTGATCACGCACATATATCAACCCCCCCCAAAAAACCAAAACAGTGATCTCAGATAAATAGCCTTATAAAGCACCCCAGGTTACTAGTAAAACAAGAACAGGCCAAACACAAAATTAGCAGATGGAAAGAAATGATAAATATTAGGGCAGAAATTAATGAAATAGAGTACAGAAAAGCTACAAAGTATCAGTGAAACAAAAGTTTTTTTCTTTGAAAACATAATAAATTGATAAACCCTTGCCAATCTGATTAGAAGAGGGAAAAGATCCAAATTAATAAAATTAGAGATATAAAAGGGGATATCACAACAAATACCAATGAAATCCAGAGGATCATGAGGGAATACATTGAAAAACTATATTCAGGTAAATGGGAATATTTAGAAGAAATGGATAAATTTCTAGATGTATTTCATCTACCAAAATTGAACCAAGAGGATGTAATCTACTTAAATAGATCTATAACAAGCAATGAGATTGAAGCAGTAATAAAAGTTCCTTCCAAAAATGGGAAGCCTAAGACTCACTGTATTCACTGCTGACTTCTACCAGATCTTTAAAGAACAACACCAATACTCCTCAAACTTTTGCACAAAATAGAAAGGGTAGGATTACTATCAAATTCGTTCTATGAAGCCATTATTATACGCTTTCCAAAACTAGACAAGCACACAACAAAGTAAAAGAGGAAAGAGAGAGTGAATGAATGAGAAAATTATAGACCAATCTCTTCAATGAACATCGACACAAAAATTCTTAATAAAATACTTATAAACCAAATTCAGCAACACATCAAAAAGATCATACACCATGATCAAGCTGGTTTCATTCCAGGGATGCAAGTATGGTTCAGCATACATAAATAAATGTAGTACAGCATATAAGCAGAATTAAGGACAAAAGTCACATGATCATCTCAATTCGTGCAGGAAAAACCTTTGACAAAATTCATCATCCTTTATGACAAAAGCTCTGAAGAAAGGAATCACATAATAAAGGCTATGTGTAAGAAAACTACAGTCATCATCATGCTAAGTGGGGAAGAACTGAGATGCTTTCCTGTAGTCAGGAAGGGTGTCCACTCTTTCCACTCTTACTCCCTATAGTACTAGAATTCCCAGCTAGTGCAGTAAAGCAAAAGAACAAAATAAAAGGGATTCAAATAGGGAGGGAAGAACTCATTATACTTGTTTTGCAGATGATACGATTCTATACGTAAAAGATGCTGAAGATTCCACCAAAAATAGATTTGATAAACACTTTCAGCCACATAGCAGGATAAAACCAACATACAAAAATCATTAGCTTTTCTGCATACCAACAATGAACAGGCTGAGAAAGAAATCATTTCATTCACAATAGTCTCAAAAGAAAAAAAAAAACTATGTATAAATTTAATCAAGGAGGCGAAAGACCTCTACATGAAAACTACAAAACCTTGAAGAAAAAAACAAAAAACCTTGAAGAAATAAATTGAAGACAGCAGAAGATGGAAAGACATCCCATGTTTATGGATTGGTAGAATTAATGTTGTGAAAGTGGCCAAACTACAGATCCAGTGAAAAGCCCATCAAAATCACAATGTCATTCTCCACAGTAATAGAAAAATCAATCCTAAAATTCAAATGGAAACATAAAAGACCCTGAATAGCAAAGCAGTCCTTAGCAAAACAAGCAGAGCTAAAAGTATCACAATACTAGACTTAAGGTTATGTTACAGAGTCATAGTAACAAAGCAAGCATGGTATTGGCACAAAAACAGAGATGAAAACTAATAGAACAGAACAGAAGATCCAGAAGTAAAACCACACAGCTTCAGCCATCTGATCTTTGACAAAGAAGTCAGAAAACATTCACTGGAGAAAAGACAGCCTCTTCAATAAATGTTTCTGGGAAAACTGGTTATCTCAGAATACTGAAACTAGACCCCTATCTCTCACCCTGTACAAAAATCAACTCCAGAAGATCAAAGATCTTACTATAAGATTTGAAACTAGTACAGGAAAAAATAGGGGATAATCTGCAAGATATAGGTAATTATTTTTCTGAATAGAACTGTAGTTGCCCAGTAAATAAGAGCAAGAATTGGCAAATGAGACTGTACCAATTAAAAAAGTTTCTGCACATCAAAGAAAATAATTACCCAATTGAAGAGACAACACACAGAATGGGAGAAAATCTACACCAGCTATTCAACAAATAAATGATTAACATCCAGAACATATAAAGAGTTCAAAAAACTAAATCAAGTCATGTGGAAATGACTTGAACCAACAGTTTTCAGAAGAAATACAAATGACTAATATGTAAAATGTATATATCCTTAGCTGTAAAAGAAATGCAAATCAAAACTGTGCTAAGATTCTATCTCACTCCAGTCAGATTATCAATAACCAAGAAAACAACAAATGCTGGCAAGGGTAATGGGGTATGGGGAAAAAGAAGTCATCATATAGTATTGGTGGAAATGTGAACTAGTGCAGCCACTGTGGAAATCAGTATGGAAATCAGTATGGAGGTTCCTCAGGAAACAAAATAGGCCTACCTATGACTCTGCCCAAACCACTCTTGGGCATATATCTAAAGGGATGTTAAGTCAATATACAAGAGAAAGACCTGCATACCCATGTTTATTACAGCTCTATTCACTGTGGAATCAGCTGAGATGCCCAACCACCAATGAATGAAGAAAGAAAATGTGTGTATATGTGTGTGTATATATACCTGCATACATATAATATACATACACACCATGGCATATTAGCCATAAAGACAAATGAAATTGTGTCATTTGTATATATGTGTATGTATATCTGAAGACAGCAAAGTCAGACCCATCAAACACTGTTTGAAAAAGTGGGGAGGAGAATGGGGGGGATGAAAATTTAATGGAGGAGGTGAACTTGTTCAGAGTACACTGTATGCATGTGTGGAGTTACCACAATGAAACCTTGTATTACTAATGTATGCTAATTCAGAAATATAATAAAACTATTAAAATGATACATTGGTATTGTAAACATTGACATTTTGTTGCTGTGGATTGGAGTGCGCCATAAATCTCAGTTCAGCTGCTCAACTCGTTTATCCGTGCTTGTGTTGTAATTGTCCTATTAGTTAGAGAGTAATATTCATGTCTCCATCCGTAACTGTGTGTGTTTCTCCCGTCAGCTCGGTCAATTCTTATTTCACGTGTTTTGTACCTCTGGTATTCCGGACATACATAACCTTAGAACTGTTCCATCCTACGTGAGGTAGCCCTCGATTATTATGAAATGTCCCTCATTATCTCTGACAGTATTCTTCTACCTTGCCTGATACAAATATGGCTCTTCCAGTTTTTTTACTTTTAATCTGTTTCCTTATTTTTAGTGTTAGAGTCTTATGAACAGCATATATTTGAGTCTTGCCAATTTTTTTTTCTTGTGGCAGCCCTGGGTGTGAGTCATGCTCCCTTCCTCTTTTTGCTTTAGTTACTTTTCAAATAATGTCTCACACTTTTTTGCCAGAATGGGTCTCAGACCACAATCTGCTCACCTATGCCTCCCAAGTAACTGGGATTATAGGCGTTTAGATGGATTCTCACTATCTTTTTGCCTAGGCTGGCATCCAACCATGTGCCTCCCAATCTCTGCCTCTCATGTAGCCGTGATTACAGATATGTGCCACTGCACCTGGCTTTCCATTAAATGTATTGGATTGAAATCTACCACCTTGCTACTTTATTTGTTTTCTCTTTACCTTTCTTTTGGATTCCACTTAATTTCCTCTTGGTTCATTTGGACACCCATTGGCTCATACTTGGTTCTACTTGTTTTAGTTCTGCTATATGATTATAATATGCTTCTTTAATACTTTAATAATGTGCTATTGAATAGTATTGTGCCACTTCTCATATACATAAGTCCTTTACAAAAGTGTTTTTCCATTGTCTCATTCATTTTTTCCTCTTAGCTCCATTTTGTATAAATTTTATTTCTCTATCTTCAAGTTCACTTGTATCTTTTTCAATATATAAACTATTGCTAGTCTATTCAGTGAAATTTCATTTTAATATTATAATTTTTATTTCTTTTTTTGAAAAAAATTCTTTTTTGAAAATCCTCCATCTCCCTATTCAGCATAGTTCTACATTTATTTATGTTCTTATATAGAGAGTGTTATTAACACAGCCCATTCAATGTCTTTGCCTGCTAATTCCATTATTTTTTGGAGTCTCTCTCTTTCTCTTTCTTTTCTCTCACTCTTCTCCTTCCCTCTCCTCCCTTTCCACATTTTTCTGCCTCCTAAAATGCCCAGTAATTTTTTTCATTAAATGACAAATACTTGTGGATTTTACATTCTTAAGTTGTTAATTTTATTGAATCCCTTTTAAGGACTTTTAAGCATTGGACTTTTTCCTAAACAGCATTTTTGTTTATTGTATGTTAGTTTGTTCCTTTCTAGGCCTAGCAGCTATGTTCAGGCACATCAAGTACTTAGTAGGCTTTTCCCCAGGACTGCTTCCTCCTCTTCTATGGAGGGGTTCTTCTGGGATCCTTGCTGATGGACCTGAGGTTTCTCCCTTCTTACTAGAGGGAACTTGTTGACTCCCTGGCCCTGTCAGCCCTGAGAATTGTTCATTTTATACCTCTCTGGTAATTTTCTGTCATTAGAAGTTCTTTTCTGCTCTCAAGAAATCTTACCCTTCTCATATACAAGTTTTTATGTAGCTAAATACTCAGGGAAGCCCTCATTCAAATTACTGGGACTCTTTCCCTCCCTTTGATACTCTGCTCCTTAAATTCTAACCACCCTGGCCTCCATGCACTTTTCTCTCTGACTCCTCAAGTCAAGAAGACTGTCAGGCTCTATTTGGGTTCTTCTTCCCTGCTGACGTGGTAAATTGCTCCCTGGCTAAGAGCCTGGGTGATGGTAGGGCTGGACTTTTTTGTTTCTCTTTTCTCAGGGATCACAGTCCTGGACTGCCTGGTCTGAAAATAGCCTTGTCCTGTATTTTACAATGTGTTCTGGTCAGTTACATTTGGAAGAGCATTGTGGACCTGTTTACGCCCTTATCCTCAGAAGCAGAAATTGAATCATTCTAAAATGAGTTTTAATAAGAACACCTTTGCAAAATTCAGAAGCTCTCCGGAAGTTTTTCCCTAATACTTAACCAATGATTCATTTTTTTTTTTTGTGGCTCTTTTTTTCCAACATTTTATTAGTATATGATAGTAGCATAGGGGTTATCATTATGACATTCCCGTATATGTGTACAGTGTACCCTGATTTGGTTCACCTCCTCCATTATTCCCCCTCTTCCCTACCCCTTTCTTAAAATGACTTCGACACGTTTCAGTGTTCCATATTCATACATGTGTAGAAAAACATCAACCATAGTCACCCTTCTTTACCCTCTTCTTTTACCCTCCCCTCCCCACTAGGGCCCTCCTTTTAACATGACCTGTTTTACATTCATTGTTTTAAGTGTCATTTCATTGTTCAGTGGAGTTTTGCCTTGGTATTTTACCTATAAATACATTCTATTTTAATCAGTCTAAGCCCCCATTGAGTCATTTTTTTCTCAGTATTTTTATAAATGAACTTATATTCTCTGTGAGAATGATTATTTTCAATTCAAAGAGTCCGTTACAAAGTTTAAATAAACTGATCAGAAGAAAATGATACCTACAAATCAGTAGTTTCACAAATCTGGAAAATGAATTTTTTGAGAATATAAAAACTGTCTTAATACTATGAAATAATAATTTTAAAAATATTACCTAACATTTCATCAGAAACATAAAGGACTAAAATGCCAGTGGGTAAGGACTAAAGTGAACCATTTGAACTAGGGTTTTTAAATATACGTCCTGTAATTTTAGAGGATAATCATGTTGAACTTCCTTTATATCAGGAATTGGCAAGCATTGATTGTAAAGGGCAAATGGCGTATTTGTTAGACTTCGTAAGTATATGCAGTCCTGTCACAGTTGTTCAGCTCTGCTGTTGTGATACAAAAGCAGCCACATGAGCTGGCTATGTTCTGATGAAATTATTTATGGACAATGAAATTTAAATTTCATATTTTTATATCTCAAGATAGTCTTCTTTTGATTTTTTTCAACTGTTTAAAAATATAAAATCTATTCTTAGTTTTCAGACCATACATAAACAGGTGGCAGGTCGGATTTGGCCCATGGGTCAAGGCTCGACAACTCCTGCTCTGAGTTCAGCTCCCACTAAGCTGAAGGATTCCGAGCACCATTGTATTTCAGTTCTAAGTGATATTTTTACTTGAAACTATTCCCTACTATTAAGTTAAAACAAAGTAAACAAGATCACACAAATTTGAGCCTATAGGACTTCGAGAGATTATATAGTGTGAAAGGTTGTTTCAGAAGCCTGGTGTGGTTACACGTTCTGTAGTGTGAGCTACTTGAGAGGCTGAAGTCAGATGATTGCTTGAGCTGAGGACTTGGAGACCAGCCTGAGCAGCATAGTGAGACCTGGCCTCAAACAAAGGGAAAGGTGGTATCAGCAGTTCCTCAGCCAACTGGAGATTTGGGACGAGGTTCTGTTTAACTCTCATAAGGCTAACTTCTTCTCTTGTGTTTCAATACCTCTGTCATTAATGTTCCAAAATTAGCACATATTTTTGTATCCTAAATTCAGTTATTTTGTGATGAAGTTGGCTAGGTTTTAATGAACAGAATAGTTTCCTCACCTTACAGCCTTTTAACTCTATACTGACTCCATTTGTGAGATCCTTGGTATTTCATTCTAGTTTCCGTTCTTGGACCGAGTCTTCCTTTCTTTGTTACCTGTTCTTCCAGATGTCTTTCACATAACCTCTTTAGCCAGTTAGACACAAAGTGCATTCCAAAGAGTATTGTCCTTACTCACCTGATGTGAACGGCACTGACTGGCCAGTCCTCACACTTAGAACTTACTTTCCAACATGTCTCACAGGATTGATACATACAGACTGTGCTCTTCTTTGATGCTGTGTCCGTGAAGTTAATTCAAGTCACACTTCAGAAGAATGATTATGCAGTTCTTACCCCACAGTCATAAGCACATTTTCCTTCCTTCCTTCCTTCCTTCTCTCCCTCCCTCCCTTCCCTCTTTCCTGCCTCTCTTTCCCTCTTCTCCCTTCCTTTTCTTCCCCCTTCTCTTCTCTTTCTCCCTCCCTCTCTCTCTCTCGTTCCCTCTTCCCTCCTTCCTTCTCTCTTTTCTTCTTATGGTGTATAGTTAAATTTTTTTCTTAGGCAGTTAGCCAAAATCCAGTGCAATGGAAGTTCTGGAGGAGGTGGGTTTACGTTAATGCCGTTGTATCAATAGGATATGGTAGCATTGTTGAGTATATTTATACATGCAGAATACTTTCTGCCTCTACATCTCCCTGATGTTTTCCTGGCACACAGAGACACTGTCCAGAAAGAAAATAGCCATCATTTCTTTTTCCATGTGGAAAGAAGAAAAATTTTGTTTTCAGAGAATAAAAATAAGGATTAGTGTCAGGCATGATGGCATAAACATGCCTATAATCCCAGCACTCAGGAGCCTGAGGCAGAAGGATTGTGAGTTTGAGGCCAGCTTAGGCTATATAGTGAGACTGAACAGAAAAGGAGGATTGGTTCTGGTAGAAGCTATAAATGAATGGAAAATCACCACCCAAAGAGAATTTGCACTGTTAGTAGAGAAGTTAACAATTTTAAGCAATTGTTATTTTATTGTTGTTATTATATGGGAATAAGTAGAGTTAAAGTTAGGCCAATTTCAGAAGACTTCTTTCACATGTATTACCCTTTCATTGTTTTGATAGTTTAGAAACTTTTTTTCCTTTATAAGCTCATTCTTATCTTCTGATATGTATGTCCTGTCTAGAAAATTCTCCTAACTGTCCCTGTCTAGCTCATTTTCTTCAGTGTCAGCTTGGACATACCTCTGAGGGGGCTTTCTTTGATGCCCTAAATGAGACAGCAACTCCCTTTTCCAGTCTCTCTCTAATACTCAATTTAATTTTTTCAGAGCATTTATCTTCATCTGAAATTCCTTGTTTTTTTAATCTTTTGTACTAGAATATAAACTCTGTGAGAGGAGAGCTCTTGCCTTTCTTATTATCTCTTGATCTCTCATACTTAAAACCCAGTCTTTCATAGCAGGCCCTAAGTGTACAGGTGGTAGTTGAAGATGAGTAAGTGAAAGCATGTCTGCGGTGTGATTTGTTGAGACAGCTGATAATTCACATGTATTGTGAATTGTGAATTGTCAAAAAGGAACACAGTAGAGTAACTTTACCCAAGTCTGCTGTTCCTTCAAGCAGGTAACTGTTTGAGACTTCCACGTAGGCATTTAGAAATGGAGGGTCTTGATACATTTCCTTTTTATTTTCTTTTGTAATAATTTTAAACTTATAAACATGTTGCAAGAATAAAATTTTCCTGCATCATTTAAGAGTAATTTATTGACCCTGTGCCCCATTATCTGTGAGTACTGTAGAGTGTATTTTCTAAAAGACATTATCACACATAAACAGGATAATGTAATAAAAGTCAGGAATTCAACATTGATAGGTTACTACTATTGTAATGCACAACCATATAGAAGCTATGCCAGTTGTTCTGGCATTCAGTGGTGGAAATTCCCAGAAAGCAGGGAGCCTCAACTTCTTTGTATATATTCCACCAATTCCTTGCTGACCCTTAAGTTCACATGTAACAGAGAAAGCTAGAGGAGACAAGTGGAAACACCATCTGCAATGGAGTTTGAGTCCTACGAAGGTAGAGATTACAGGGCTTCATTGTAGTGTAGAAAGATCTGCCTCAGGAGTAAAGACTGTGTTCAAAGCCTTAGGAATTTTTCCCAGGAATAAAGGCAAAACTGTAATACACCATCATCAATGAAGTGTGAAACTAAGCATCCGGAATATGACAGTATCAACGAGTATTTTAACTGCATATTAGAAGAGAAATCAATAGTCTCAAAGAAAGATAAAATCCAGAGTGTCTTTACTGTCTTTAGTCTATCATCCATATTGGCCAGTGTTATAATAAAAAATCATTACATGGCCAGATGTGATGGCTTACATCTATAATCCCAGCTACTCAGGAGGTGGAGTTAGGAGATCACAGTTTGATGCCCAGCCTTGGCATAAAGTTAATGAGACCTCCATCTCAACAAGGAAACCAGATGTGATAGTGTACATCTGTAATCTCAGCTACATGGGAGGCATAGGTAGGAGGATCATGATTTGAGACCCTTCTGGGCAAAAAGTGCAAAACCCTAATTGATATATAACCAAAGCAAAAGGGGCTAGAGAGTGGGGCTCAAGTGATAAGGTACTATCAAAAAAAAAATACATATATGAAGAAATAGAAAAAGATTATCCATTGTTGAGAGGAAAAAAAGTCCAGATGTTAGATTCATCAGACAATAAGTTAAAATCAGCTATTGTAAATATGGTTAGGAAACTCAAAGAGAAAGGTGATACCATGAATAAAAATAGAGTTTTTTGTGAAAAAATAGAACCTGTTTTATAAAAGAACAAAACTTCAAGGCATGCTGACAACATACCTATAATCCCAGCTACTCAGAGGTAGAGGCAGAAGGATTACAAGTCTGAAGGTCTCACATGGACTCACAAAATTAGTAAGACTTTTATGGGAATCTTGGAACAGAGACACTGGACACCAAGGCTTTTCAGGAAGCAATATTTATTAGAATGCCAGCAGCAGCTCAGCAGATTCACATCTAAAGGCTGAATCAGAGAACAAAGGGGTCTCACCTTATATACCTTTGCAAGCAGGTTGCAGAAGCAAAAAGCAAGGTTTTAATCCATATATGGTTGCATGAGACTCTTGGCTATTTCACCCCCAGTGCTATGTGACTTTCCTCACATTTAGATTTTTTAAGTTTTATCTCTCTGCTGTGTCATCCCTTGCCCCCTGCTATATTACCAGTACACAGACTTGCTTGTTTCTTTTTTTGGCCCTCCTCCCTGCTACAAGACCTTATCTCGAAAACAATAAAAACAGCAGGTTAGGGGCATAGCTCAAGTGCAGAGCTTTTCCTGGCATATGCAAAACCCTTGGTTCAATTCCCAGTACCGCAAAAAAGCAAAGCAAAAATGACAACAATATAAAACCAAGCACTTGGAAGGCCAAGGCAGGAGGATCTTGAGTTTGGGGCCAGCCTGGGCTAGAGGGCAATACCTTGTCTTGAAAAGCCAAGAACCTGTCAAACAAAAAACCAATAGCAGCAGCTGCCAAAATCATAGAACTGAAATACAATGTTTAAAGTGGAAAGTGCATACATTTAACAGCAGGTGAAAGTAACAGAAGGGGCAGTGACCTGGATGAAAGGTGAGTAGGAAAAAGATTTCAGAAAAGCTTAGGTCATTGAGCATGGCTTATGGGATAACAAGTGATGGACCTTCTGTATTGTAATCCCAGAGGAGAAGAAAGAACATGGGATAGAGAAGGCTTTGTAACAAATAAGGGCTGAAAGGTTCTCAAGTTTGGCAAAAAACTGATAGAACCAAGTAGCCCAGTGAATGCAAGTAGAATAAATACAAATAGACCAAATCTAGACCTGTAATCATACTACTGAATGCCAAAGTAGAGAAAAATTGGAAGACATTAAGAAACACTAAACATAGGGTTACAATAATATTAATGACAGCTGGCTTACCCATATAATGAAAGCCAAAAGCCTATACAGAATGACATCTTTTAAGAGTAGTTTTTAAAAATCTAAAACAATTTTGATATTTCATGTTATAGAGAAAACAAATGGGAAATTCAGCCAATTTTGAATGCTTACATTGACTTCCCAAGAATCATAAATAGATAAGGATTTGTGAATTTAGATGAAAATTGTAAGCCAATTTATAAATACACCTTATATTTGTCTAAACTAAACTTGCTAGGTGGCCAGAGAAATGTTTGCATTTGAAGATAACTGTTTTGATATCTTACACAGGCTGTTCCAGTGTTGGACTTAGTGACTTTTAGAGTTATTTTTATAAAGGTGGAGTATACTTTCATGATTTTTCATCCAGTTAATATCCACATGCTTCTAGCAAAATAAGACTACGAGGACAATCAAATGAAGTCTTAGTCTCAGTTCTTGTAAGTTACCTGGTTCTTGGGTATGACATGGGAGTTAGCAAGTGTATGAAGGTCTATCTGTGCCTCCATCTAAATAAGAGAATTACTTCTTCAGTAAATTAGATGAGTTAAAACTGTTGAGTGAGGGTTAGATTAGGAACACACAAAAGGAAAGAAAAATCTGACATATTTGAAACTGATTTACTCTCCGGTTTGCCTCCGTTTTCTTCTTTTTGTCTCTCTCCTGCAGTAAACATTCCCAACTTCAGGATATATGCTAAGGAATGAAAGGCAAGGAAGAGAGGACATTCATCTTGGAAAGACCTAAGGCACTTTGACATTGCAAAGGAACGAAGGCTAGCTGATAACCCTGCCTGTCACCAACATGGATGAAGTACTTCAAATTTAAGCGGTAACTAGAATTTCCCTGTCATGTTGTCTTTACCAAACACTTTACAAGAGTTGAAAAGATTTTTTTTAAATTTAAATGTTTACCTTACATGTGATAATTTCATAAATTAGCACTGTCAGTTTTATTTTGATCCTTAATGTTTGTTTAAAAGAATTGTTGATTTCCCAACAATTCTTACCCCAGCTTCTTAAGCTTACTTGAGAAGGAATATGGTATATACCGGTACCTTTATAAGACCAGTATATACCATAGGAAAAAAAAACAAGCAAGATAAGTAGTAAGTAGTTCTTTTTGCATACACAAAGGCTTTTTTCAGTCTTGTTTTCTGAGTTTTATTTCTTTTTTTTGTTTGTTTGTTTTTTTCATTTTTCTTTATTGACATCTGGTCTCTTCTCCTTCCATATCTGATATCTTATTATTATTTCATCTTTATTTTCTCCTTTGCCTTTCTCTACCTTTAAAAAGCTCATCTTACAGGAATTGAGAGTTACAAAAGGTATAAGGATCCAAAACAGGAAAAGGTAAATTTGAAAAGATGTGAAATTTTTCTTCTTGTGAAATTGAAAAGATGGTAGATTTCAAGTGTAGTAGAAAGTAATTAAGACTCAAGATCTTAAACCTTCTTAAATCTTCTTGATCTTAGACCAAAATTGTTTTCACGCATTTTTTATATAGAGTCAAATATTTACAATTTTTATGATATTTTAGTGAATAACTATAACTTTTATTCACCCAATCTCATCAATTTGATATTGAGGGATAATTTTGCTTGAGTCCTTACATACTAGAAGGAAGTAGGTATTACAGACTAAATTAGTCCCTTGTGAAGTGCAGGAAATGTAGATGTCAATCAAATTATATTATGGTATAGCAGTCCTAATGATTCTTAGTTTATAAAATCATTCACATTCATAAGTGAAATTCAGGATAAATCATCAAAGAATGAATGTTCTAATTACTCATCCCTACACAAACACTAGCCTTGATGAAAAACATCTTAAAAAAAAATCTTAACAGTCATTTTTAAAATAATTTTTTGTTTTGCTAATTTCTCCTTTTTAAAGTAACAAGTGAAAAATCTATAAGATTTTGAATAGTATATTGTTTAGGAGACAGTTGTGAAACATGGGCATTTTCTTTACTTAAATACTCTTTTCTCCATTGTGTAGGAAATTTGAAGAAGGGAAGTATATTATTCCACCGTATGTTGCTATAACTAGATATCTGAAGCTGGGTACTTTGCAGAGAACAGAGTTGCTTAGCTTACAGTTTCTGAAGTTCAAGATCATGGTATTGACATCTATTCATCATGGCGGGGACCCTAATCAAGTGTGATTTAAAAAAAATTGTTCAGTTGAAGATTAAACCTCTACTTAAAATTAATGAGAGCTTTTCTGTAATCTGTTGGTAGTCATGTAGGTATATTCCGCCATTTTTAAATGTCCAGTCAATTCTTTTAGGTCTTCAACCATTAAAGAAAAATTTAAGTTCAAGAAAGCTACTTCTAAAGTAGAGCAGAAATTAAGGTGCTGAATGTTTGCTTATTCAGGTATATTAATACATAGAAAGCCACCATATTTCCCCCATCTTGTGCATTAATGCTGTAAAGTTTACCTGTAATTATATATCTGCTTCCATAATTCTTACATAATCAGTTTCATCACAGAACTAAAAACAATACTGTCAACTGTATTACTGTGATTCATTTATTATACTTTATAAATGCTAATCCCATTTAAATCTTCCTCTCAGTGAGTTTTGGTTACTGTGCATGGGATTGCTGAAATCCACAGGTTGTCACTGGTGTTTTGTCATCATTCATTTCCATTTTTTAAATTACTGAATTTGTTTTCAACATTAAAGTATTAACAAGAACAGGCTAGACCTTCACCACTCCACAAAATAAAACAAAGATTACATTACTTCTCCCTCTTAGTCCAATTCAAAAGTCATGTAACACAACCATGAGGTATACAGAATTAAAGAAGACCTCTGCATTTACTCCTTTGGGCATCAGTAGGGTTTGAACTTAGGACCTTGTGCTTGTTAGGTATGTACTATACCACCTGAGCCATGCTCCAGCCCTTTTTTGGTTTAGTTATTTTTCAGATAGGGTCTCATGTTTTGGCCCAATGTGGTCTTTGACTGAGGTCCTCCTACCTATGGCTCCTGCATAGTTTGAACCACAGGCATGTCCCACCACACCTGGCTTATTTGTTGAGTGGGATCTTGCTCACTTTTTTGCCTGGGTGGCTTTAAACCACAATCCTCCTTATCTCACCTTCTGTGTTGCTAGGATTACAGGTATGAGGCACCATGCCCGATTGGGAAACTCATTTTTAAAGAAGTAAAATAAATCCACAATGCCTTCTTGCAAACATGAGGCCCTGAGTTCAAAAAAGAGAGAGAAAGAAAACATACTATGTTTTGACCAGACCTGTGCCGAGGACCTTCAACATCTAAAATCTGTGAATTTGAAAAGGGACCTTTGAATAAGATGTTACTTGTACAATTTCATGACTGTTCTAACTTTCATAGTTTAGGTTTTCAACTGCACAAACTGTCATGGTCACTTTGAAGAAGCTAGAACTTAAAGGATGACATTCTAGCTATGCAGTGCTAGAATGAAGTTAGGTCAAACACCCAGTTTTAAGTTCATTTGTTAGCTGTGTTGCTAGGATTACAGGTATGAGGCACCATGCTCAATTGGGAAGCTCATTTTTAAAGAAGTTAAGTAAAATAAATATACAATGCCTGCTTGGCAAACATGAGGCCCTGAGTTCAAAAAAGAGAGAGAGAGAAATTTTCCCACATCGAGTAGCTAATTAGAGATACAGGCTCAGAAAAGATCTTAGAAGGCCTGACATTTATGCTGTAGATTAGTATGTGGCACAGACAGAGCCTAGACTACAACAGGTAAATCAAAACAAAAATCCCCCAACAAACCCTAAGGAAGGGGTAGAATCTGATTTCCAGAGATACTTACTAATCACCTTTCTGTCACTATAACAAAATACCAGACACAGATGACTTGTAAGCTAAAGAGAGGTTTATTTTAGCTCATAGTTCTCCACGTTATTTTGGGGCCTCATAGAGGGAGCACATGTCACAATGAGGGTTACATACGAGCCAGGAAGCAGAGAGAAAAGGAGAGGGAGCCTTAGGGAAGACAGGGGTAAGCATAAGAGCTTCCTACTAGGCCCTGTATCTTCATGGACCATCGAGGAGCGCTCATTCAAATCATAGCGTTCTGTCCCTGGCCCTCAAGGTTAATGTCCATCACACGAAATGCATTCATTTCATCCCCCAGAGTGAACTGTTTGAGCATTGATAAAAAGTCCCGAATCCGAACTTTCCTGCAAGACTCAAAACAAACTCAGCTATGAGCCCCTGTAAAAATCAGAAAATAAAGTTGCATACTCCCAAGATACAAAGGTAAGACTGGCACAGAGTAAATAAACATTCTTATTTTAAAAGGAGGAAATAGGGGAACAGGAAGGATTGGTCCAAAGCAAGACAAAAACCCATGAGGGTGGGCGTGAAATCTTACTGCTCCATATCTGACCTCCATGTTCTGTTATTGCGGCATGTGGGCTTCCAAGGGCTTGGATAGCCCCATCCCTATGCTGTGCTGATGGCAGCCTCTTCCTGTGGGCCAGCTCTGCACACTGTTTGAGCTTTCCCCATTGAGCAATATGTATTGATGGCACCTCTGCCTTCCCTGGTCTCCATTGCATCTTCACTACCACAGCTTTAACATGCTTTGTCCTATGTGGGATTCCTGCAGGAACTCCAACCCTACAGCATAATTCTGGTTGGCCTTCCAGGATTTCCATTGAAGTTGCTGTGACTGAATAATTGTAGCTCCAGTTTTTAATAACAACAAAAGCACAAGGCATAACAATGAAATAGCAAAGTATGGCCCAATAAATTAACAGACTTTCCCTAAAAAGTACTAAGGGTAGGTCTATTAAACAGAGACTTTAGAACAACAATCTTGAAGTTGCCAAAGGTAGAGGCTTAAAGAAACCAAAGGAAGATGTGGAGAAAGTTGATAAAATTATGTTTGACTAAAATGAAAATACCAGGAAAGATACAGAAAACCTAAAAAAGAACAACCAAAACAAAGAACTTGTGATACTGAAAAGTATAATAACTCAAATGAAAGTTTCACAAGAGGAATTCAAAGTTAGATTGAAATGATCAGGTCTGAGGAACGGAAGGAAAAAAATGTTGACGAAAATTGAAGAGAGCCCAAGGACCTGTGGAACACCATGAAACAGACATACCTACACATTGTGGGAGTCTTAGAAGGACAAAAGAGAGGGAAAGGTAAAAACAGAATATTGGAAAAAACAGTGTCCAAAAACTTCCCAAATTTGATGAAAGGCATACATGTTATTACCCAAGAGGCTCAACGAAAACTGCAAATAAGATAAACTCAAAGAAACTACTGCCAAGACAACAAAACTCAAAAGCTAAGAACAAAGGGTATTTTGACTGCAACAAGAAAGAGGTGATTCCTCACATGCAAGGTATCCTCAAAAAGAAAACAGATTTAGCTTTCAAACCTTTGGAGGCCAGAAGGCAGTGGACCAATGTATTCAGTGTGTCACAGGAAAGAAGGCTGTGAAACAAGAATGCTATAGCTAGAAGAACTTTCCTTCAACAGTGAGGGAGACAATTAAGACATTGCCAGATGAACAAAAGCAGAAGGAGCTCACTGCCACTAAACTGCAAGAAATGCTTCATGGAGTGAATCAGGTGAAATGAGAGGAAATGAAAGGAGTCCTCAGCTGCAAGCAAAAAACATAAATATCTCAACAAAAGTAAATACAGTGTTCTGTAACTCTGTTTAATATTTCTTTTCCTGATGTAAGAGAATACTACATTTTAAAAAATTACTTATCTAAATGGTAACACTGGAACTGGTGTGTAACTCCACATTTTAGACATATTGAAACTAATTTACGTAGAAGAATTAGTATGTTTTGTGGCATGTACTAAAAGTATTGTCAGTCAGGAGAGTGGAGAATGAGATATGAAAGAGTAGAAGTTTTGTGTTATTAGAGTGCTATAGCTTCACGATGTTCAGTGTAATCTCCACGATAACCACAAAGAACAGCTGTAAAATATACACAAAAGGAGTTAGCAGTAAGGCAAGAAGCAGAAATAAAGGCATCTAAATTAGGAATGAAGTAAAATTATCTGTAAGCAGTATGGCCTTGTGTGTGGAAAACACTAAGGACTCTGCAGAGAGCCCTTGCTTGCACTAACAAATGTCTCCAGCAAATTGCATGATACAGAGCCAGTACACCATGTCAGCCGCATGGAGTTTATACTCTGAAAAGGACAAGATAAGTCCATTTACAACAGCATCTGAAAAAATAATACACTTAGGAATTAATCAAGAAGGGAAAGACTTGTATAATGAAAAATATAAAACCCTGCTATAAGAAATTAAGGACATAAATAAACGGAAGCACATTCCTTGTTTATAGTTGGAAGATGTCAGTACGCCAAAACATGACCAATAGGTTTAGTGTATTTCCTGTCACAGTTCTACAGACTTTTTTTTAAAATTAGGAAAAATCATTTTCATATTCATACGGAACCTTCAGGAGCCCTTAACAGCCAAAGCAGTTCTGATACAGAACAACACTAGAAGACTGACATTTCCTGACCTCAAAACTTACTACACAGGTAAAACATGGAAAACAGAACAATGAAATATAATAGTGAACACAAATAATCCCTCATGTTCCTGGTGAAATGATTTTTGGCAAGATTGTGGGTATCATTCATTGGGGAAAAGGACAGTCTTTTCCACAAACGTGCTGGGAAAACTGAATATTCACATGCAAAGAATGACTTGGACACTTACCTAATTCCAGGAACGTAACATCTACAAGTATAAAAGTCTTTGAGGATTAGCACAAAAGCTTCATGACCTTGGATTTGGATGTGACAACAAAGGCACAAGCAACAAAATAAATTGGAACATATGAAAAACTTAAAAATCTGTGTATTCAAAGACACTATTGATAAAGTAAGAAGTAAACCCACAAAATGAGAATGTTTGTAAATCATGTATCTGATAAGCAATTACTATCCAGAATAGAGGACTTCCGAAACTCAGTAATGAAAAGCATATGATCTCACCAGGTGCCAGTGGCTCATACCTGTAATCCTGGCTGTTTAGGAGGCTGATACCTGGAGAACCATGGTTTCAAGCCAGCCTGGGGAAAAAAAAACAAAAAAAGTTTGCGAGACCCCCTCTCAACGGGGGAAAAATGCTGAGTTTGGTGGAGTGTAGCTGTAATCCTAGCTATGGTAGGAAGCTTAAAATAGGACCTTAGTCCATGCCATCCTGGACAAAGAACAAAACCCTATCTCTAAAATTACCAGAGCAAAATGGGCTGGAAATGTGGCTCAAGTGGTATAGTGCCTGCCTAACAAACCCCCAAGCCCTAAATTCAAACTCCAGTACCACAAAAAACAGACAACCTGACCCAAAATGGGCAATTAGTTGAATCTATTATTTCTCCAAAAAAGATGTAAGCAAATGAAAAGATGCTTACATCATTAGGAAAATGCAAGTCAAAATTACATTTGGTTGCCACCTGACACCATTAGTATGACCACTGTCAATGAAGCAGATAATAATTAGTGTTGGCAAGGATGCAGCGAAATTGGACTATAGTGCACTATAGTGGGAATGGAAAACAATATGGAAATTCCTTACAAAATTAAAAATAGTTGTGTGACCATATGGTCACACAACTCCACCTCTGGATATGTAATCTAAAGAACTGAAGGTGCAGTCTTAAATATCTGTATACTTGTCTTCACAGCAGCATTATTCAAAATAGCTAAAATGTAGAAATGGCCTAGGTGTCTATTGATGAACGAATGAATAAGTAAAATGTGAACTATACCTGCGTTGGAGTATTTTATTCAGTCTGAGAAAGGAAGGGAGTTCTGACATACGCTGCTACATGGGTGAACCTTGAAAACATTGTTCTTGTTGAATGAAAGGTAAATGCTGTGTAATTTAATTGTGTGAACACTTAGAGTAGTGAAAACGATCGACACTGAACGTGGAATGGTGGTTGTGAGGACTGAAGTACAGTAGAGAATAGGAGTTTTCAGGGGTGTGACAGGATGAGAGAGCTGGGGCTGGAGTGTGCTCATCATTGCTCTGCATGACATACTAGCACTGGGTTATGCACTGAAAATAGTGCAGGAAAATGTTTTGTGTATATGACCTCAGGTTTTTTTTTATTTTTATTATAATGAAAGAAGTTTTATTTTATCATTGCTGTCAGTACTCCATTTTTTTTTTAAGATGTGGGTCATCCATCTCTGGCCTTTTTTTTTTTTAATTTTTTAATGTTTTAATTTTTATTTTTATTATTCATATGTGCATACAAGGCTTGGGTCATTTCTCCCCCCTGCCCCCACCCCCTCCCTTACCACCCACTCCACCCCCTCCCTCTCCCCCCTACCCCCTCAATACCCAGCAGAAACTATTTTGCCCTTATTTCTAATTTTGTTGTAGAGAGAGTATAAGCAATAATAGGAAGGAACAAGGGTTTTTGATGGTTGAGATGAGGATAGCTATACAGGGAGTTGACTCACATTGATTTCCTGTGAGTGTGTGTTACCTTCTAGGTTAATTCTTTTTGATCTCACCTTTTCTCTAGCTCCTGGTCCCCTTTTCCTATTGGCCTCAGTTGCTTTTAAGGTATCTGCTTTAGTTTCTCTGCGTTAAGGCAACAAATGCTAGCTAATTTTTTAGGTGTCTTACCTATCCTCACCCCTCCCTTGTGTGCTAAAGCTTTTATCATGTGCTCAAAGTCCAGTCCCCATGTTGTGTTTGACCTTGATCTAATGTCCACATATGAGGGAGAACATAGGATTTTTGGTCTTTTGGGCCAGGCTAACCTCACTCAGAATGATGTTCTCCAATTCCATCCACTTAGCAGCGACTGATAACATTTCGTTCTTCTTCATGGCTGCATAGAATTCCATTGTGTACAGATACCACATTTTCTTAATCCATTCGTCAGTGGTGGGGCATCTTGGCTGTTTCCATAACTTGGCTATTGTGAATAGTGCCGCAATAAACATGGGTGTGCAGGTGCCTCTGGAGTAATCTGTGTCACAGTCTTTTGGGTATATCCCCAAGAGTGGTATTGCTGGATCAAATGGTAGATCAATGTCTAGCTTTTTAAGTAGCCTCCAAATTTTTTTCCAGAGTGGTTGTACTAGTTTACATTCCCACCAACAGTGTAAGAGGGTTCCTTTTTCCCCACATCCTCGCCAACACCTGTTGTTGGTGGTGTTGCTGATGATGGCTATTCCAACACGGGTGAGGTGGAATCTTAGCGTGGTTTTAATTTGCATTTCCTTTATTGCTAGAGATGGTGAGCATTTTTTCATGTGTTTTCTGGCCATTTGAATTTCTTCTTTTGAGAAAGTTCTGTTTAGTTCACTTGCCCATTTCTTTATTGGTTCATTAGTTTTGGGAGAATTTAGTTTTTTAAGTTCCCTATATATTCTGGTTATCAGTCCTTTGTCTGATGTGTAGCTGGCAAATATTTTCTCCCACTCTGTGGGTGTTCTCTTCACTTTAGAGACCATTTCTTTTGATGAACAGAAGCTTTTTAGTTTTATGAGGTCCCATTTATCTATGTTAGCTCTTAGTTGCTGTGCTGCTGGGGTTTCGTTGAGAAAGTTCTTACCTATACCTACTAACTCCAGAGTATTTCCTACTCTTTCCTGTATCAACTTTAGAGTTTGTGGTCTGATATTAAGATCCTTGATCCATTTTGAGTTAATCTTGGTATAGGGTGATACACAAGGATCTAGTTTCAGTTTTTTGCAGACTGCTAACCAGTTTTCCCAGCAGTTTTTGTTGAAGAGGCTGCTATTTCTCCATCGTATATTTTTAGCTCCTTTGTCAAAGATTAGTTGGTTATAGTTGTGTGGCTTCATATCTGGGTCCTCTATTCTGTTCCACTGGTCTTCATGTCTGTTTTTGTGCCGGTACCATGCTGTTTTTATTGTTACTGCTTTGTAATATAGTTTGAAGTCAGGTATTGTGATACCTCCTGCATTGTTCTTTTGACTGAGTATTGCCTTGGCTATTCGTGGCCTCTTGTGTTTCCATATAAATTTCACGGTAGATTTTTCGATCTCTTTAATGAATGTCATTGGAATTTTGATGGGAATTGCATTAAACATGTAGATTACTTTTGGGAGTATCAACATTTTTACTATGTTGACTCTACCAATCCATGAGCATGGGAGATCTCTCCACTTTCTATAGTCTTCCTCACTCTCTTTCTTCAGAAGTGTATAGTTTTCCTTGTAGAGGTCATTCACATCTTCTGTTAGGTTTACACCTAGGTATTTGATTTTTTTTGAGGCTATTGTAAATGGAATTGTTTTCATACATTCTTTTTCCGTTTGCTCATTGTTAGTGTATAGAAATGCTAATGATTTTTCTATGTTGATTTTATATCCTACTACCTTGCCATAGCTATTGATGATGTCTAGAAGCTTCTGAGTAGAGTTTTTTGGGTCTTTAAAGTATAGGATCATGTCGTCTGCAAATAGGGATATTTTGACAGTTTCTTTACCTATTTGTATTCCTTTTATTCCTTCTTCTTGCCTAATTGCTCTGGCTAGGAATTCCAGTACTATGTTGAATAGGAGTGGAGATAGTGGGCATCCTTGTCTGGTTCCTAATTTTAGAGGGAATGGTTTCAGTTTTTCTCCGTTAAGTATAATGCTGGCTGTAGGTTTGTCATATATAGCTTTTATAATGTTGAGGTACTTTCCTTCTATTCCTAGTTTTCTTAGAGCTTTTATCATGAAATGGTGTTGGATCTTATCCAAGGCTTTTTCTGCATCTATTGAGATGATCAAGTGGTTTTTGTCTTTGCTTCCGTTGATGTGGTTTATTACGTTTATTGATTTTTGTATGTTGAACCACCCCCGCATCCCTGGGATGAAGCCTACTTGGTCATGGTGAATGATCTTTTTGATGTGTTGCTGAATTCGGTTTGCCATTATTTTGTTGAGGATTTTTGCGTCAATGTTCATTAAGGAGATTGGCCTATCGTTCTCCTTTTTGGAGGTGTCTTTGCCTGGTTTTGGGATAAGTGTAATACTGGCTTCATAAAATGTGTTAGGCAGTTTTCCTTCCCTTTCTATTTCATGGAACAGTTTAAGGAGGGTATGACCTCAGGTTTTAAAACTTTGGGGAAAAAAGCATGTATCATTTTATATTTCTTTAATTGAGGAAGGATGTTTACCAAAATGCCTATAGTGTTTTTTACTGCCTAACAGGTCTCTGGATATTATATTCTTTATGCTGTTACAGAATTTTTTTTAAAGTTTTGCAGCCAGCTTGCCTTTTTAAAATCAGAAAATAAGTGTTATTTTGTTTAAAAAAAAAAAATGCAGCCTAGAAGAGCAGGTGACATTCTCTAGTTAGTTGTATGGTATGTTGCTGTGTTTGACTTTGTTCTTGCTACTTAATGTGCCACTATCTTGTTAAATTTGCACTGAGTTTTACAAGATTGTAACTTCATCACTTTAGTTTTTCAAAGGTATTTTAAGAGTTTTGTTGGAAAACAGTTATTTCTATGGACTTATATCTACTCTGACATTAGATTTGAAAAGTTTCTTTTCTGCTGAGATAATTGCAGCAGAAATATTCTCTGGTAGAGTCAATGACCAAGAAATTCTCCCTCCACACTTGTGTGCCCAGCAATGCAATGCAGAGTGGTGCCCTGTAGTAAGAATGCAATCGTGCTGTGTGGGAGGAGTTCACCTCTGAAAACTCCAGGATGAGGATGAGGTGACCGAGAAAGAAGAGGTTTACCTGGACTTTTGGGGGTTTTTTTGTTGTTGTTCTTTTAGAAGTAGCTTCACTTAAGGCCTGGCCCTGGGGTCAGAGATGATGGAAGAAGAGGGTCCTGTAGCAATTGTCAGGCTGAAGATTAATTTGGGTGTTGAGAGTACATTTTTGCCCTTTGATTCATTACGCTGACTATAATTAGCAGTAAATGTTTTAAGTTAATTATAGTCAGTTAGACTGTCTGTAAACATACGAGTGATTGAAGAACATAATAAATTCAGATATCTCCTTTATTTCTGTTTCTGGAGGGCCGTTCACTCACTGTGTTGTAACAGTGAGAAACTAGAAATCTGCAAAAGTACTTGTCATAGACAATGCAGTGACTCCCAGCCCCATTGGTGCTGTAATTCTGAAATGTCTCTATGGCTTAGCAACTGAATAATGGAGAGAAAATAGTGTTATCATTTTGGCTTGTTCTGGGCCACATCACAAGGAAACTTATTCAAAAATGCCAAATTATAAAAATGAAAGGAATCTTGATCATTAAAGAACCTCATTTTTCTTGGAGTCAGGCTCGGCTTTTGTGTCCTTCCATTGGTTTGGCATATGCAAAGGAAGGACAACAAACATTCTGGTGCTGTAGTGTGCTCTGGTGATACATCATGGGCCATTGCATGCCTGTGGTAAAGGACCATTTAAAAGGAAACAAGACACAATCCCTTGTTTACATGCAAAAAGAAGAAATGCACACACAGTGTCTCTGTTTCTAGATAGATTTCTTGATGAGCATTTCTTCTCCATTCCACTGTACAAACTGTCAAGAATGGAGAAGCACCAGGACTCCTGGACATTTATGTACTCTCCCCATATCATCAAGCAGGTATTTAAAAAAAAAACTACAAATGCAGTGAGATACTGCTTCACCCTCATGAGCATGACTATAGTGTGTGTGGGGGTCAGAGGTAGAGAAAAAGAAAATCACAAGGACATACAGAAATTGGAGACTTCTGTTCTGCTGGTGGGCATGTGAAGTGTCTCAGTCATTGTGGAAAAGTCCCATGGTTCATCGAAAAGTTAAACATAGAGCTACCATATTACACAGCAGTTTCAATTCTAAGTATATACCCAAAAGTATTGAAAGCAGTCTCTGTTACCTGCACACTGTACAAGTAGTACTATGACTAAATCACAGTAGCCAAAAGATGGAAACAACCAGAGTATTCATCAGCTGATGGATGGATAAACCAATTGTGGTATGTCAGTCATAGAACAGTATCTAAAAAATCCCTAAATACTTGGAAAATAAACAAGTTACTTCTAAACAGCACAAGGGGCAAAGAGGAACTCAGAAGGGAAGTTATAAAATGCTTTTATTTTATTCATTTATTTTTGTGTGTGGTACTTGAGTTTGAATTCAGCCCTTGCACTTACTTGCATGCTCTAGCACTTGAGCCACACCTCCAGCTCTTTTTACTTTAGGTAATTGTTCAAATAGAGTCTCATGCTTTTTGTCCTGGCCTGCCTTGGCCTGGGCCTCTCCTACCTGTATCTCTCATATAGCTGGAGATTACAGGCATGTACCACCACACCCACCTTGTTTGTTGAGATGGGAATCTTGCTAACTTTTTGCCCTGGCTGGCCTCAAACCACAATCTTCCCAATCTCCACCTCCCCAGTAGCTGGGATTGCAGCCATGAGACACTCTGCCCAGCTACAAAATATTTTTAATTTCATAAAAATAAAATCACAACATCAAAATTGGGGGGTTGCTACTAAAGCAGTGGAAATTTCTAATGTAAATGCTTAATTAACAAAGAGAAAAGGACTGAAGAACTTAAGCTTTTATTTTATTAAAGTAGGAAAAAGTGAATAAAGCAAACAGAAGGAACAAAGTAATTAAAAAGCGAAATAATTGAAGTAGAAAAGAAAGGCAAGAGAAAATCAGAGTAATAAAAAGTTGGTGTTTGAGAAGATGAATAAAATTAATCCTTTAACCAAACTGATGAGTAAAACAAGATATAAATGACTAATGTTAGGAACGAAAGGGTGAGCACTACTACAGATCTTACAGATAAAAAGTATAATAAGAGAATGGGATTAACAAAATGTCTCCTAAATTCAGAACCCTAAATGTAAGCATTTCTTGATAGACCCCAGGCACCAAAGTTCATTCAAGAAATAAAAGATAACTGGAATAGACCTGTCTGTGTTGAAGAAATTGAAATTGGGATTTAAAACTTCTCATTAAAAGAGATTCCTGGCCCAGATGCTTTGTGCTGACAAATGCCATCAATGAAATGTTTAATAGACAAAATAATACCATTTTTGCATAAACTGCTGCATATGAAGACAAAACTCACTTTATAAAGTTAGTATTGTGAAATCAAAACAGATTATAAGAAAGATTACTACAGACATAGGCACAAAAATCATCAAAATAGTAGCAAATCAAAATAAGGAATATGTGTAATAATACATTCTGACTAGCCTTTCATGCTAAAATACAAGATAGTTTTAATGTTCAGAATGGGTTAGTGCAATTTTCTATGTCAATAAATTAAACATGAAAAACTCATATGATTATCTCAATAATTAACTACTATATCAATTCATAGTGAATAAAACTCACCAAACTAGGAATAGAAGGAATTTCCTTAACCTGGTGAAGGGCAAGCATAAATATTCTACAGCTAATCTCATATTCATGATGCAAACTAAATACTTGCTTCCTAACATTAGCAACAAGGCAAGGTTGTCAAGCCAGTTCAGTAGCACAAGAAAAAAGGAAATAAAATGAATACAGATTGAACAGGAAAATAAAGCTCTGTTTGCTAGTAAAATCATTTTTTATGTAGAAAATCCTGAAGGATATAACCCCCAAAAAATCTAGGGCTAATAAATAGCAAAGTCACAGGATTCAAAATCATGCAAAATTGTATTTTTGTGTATTATAAATAATCACAAATTAAAATTGTAGAAAAGCACCATTTACAATAGCACTATGAAATATAAAATACTTAAGCATAAGTCAAACAATATGTGCAACATCAATCCTAAAAATCTACAAAGCACTAGTGAACGAAATCAAAGGGGATCCCAGTGAGTAGAGAAAGGTCCCGTGCTCCATGTTGAAGGCATCAGTACTGTTAAAGAGTCAACTCTCAAGGTGTTCTATTGATGGATGAAGTCCCTGTCCAAATCGTACAGGAAATTTTTTTGTAGTAGTCAACAAGCTTATTCTAAATTTTATTTGGAAAGGTAAAAGAACTAGAAAAGGCCAGTTTTGAGCAGGAGCACAGGAGAAGGATGCACAGTGCCTGACTCTGGAAGCAGTACAAATTGCAGTAATGAATAACCAGTAAGTGGTTGTCCAAGAGCTACCTGCCTAGATCTGAGGAAAGAAACCAGAAATAGCATGCATACTCAGTTGATTTGACAGGCGAAGAGGCAATCCCATGAGCAAGAGTAGCCTGTCAACAAAGTGTGTGGATGAGTTAGACATCCATTTCAAAACAAAAAGAAACAAAGCTCTGTCCCATACCTTGGCAGAAGCCTTGGAAATAAATTGAAAAAACAAAAAAGAAAAATGTCAGTGTGAAGATGTTCACTCTGTAGTAGTAGGAAAAAGGAAAAGACTACGAGGGGAATTGAAATGTCAGAGTGGGAGAGCAAATGCCATAGGACAGTAAATCTTTGGGTAGCCTCATGTACTGTATAGGATACGTACATACATTGTGAATAAAGACTCAGTGATTATACTTGCTTATGAAGTACGTGTTGTTAAATGGGAGGGCATCGTAAAGCCCCCTCGAAGAAATGATGTGAAGCAATAACAAAATAGTGACGAGGGCTATCTTGGTAGCTCCCAGAGAATCAGAAGGAGGGAGCAGTAAATGCCACACTCCTCCTGGGTGGTCTTTCCCAGCCAGCCTGTATGCACACTGAGCACAGAAGAGTGAAGAACTGGAGTATTCTGAGCACTGAAGAGTGTTAATTCGTCCCCTGTTCCTTAGAGGACTTTGAGAAATTGTTAATTTGCTAGCTAGAATCCAGTATGGGATCTCTTCTATCTGCTGCCACTTGATTCTGTGATAATTACCTAAGACTCAAAGAATAAAGAAAGCAAAGTAACTTGTTGTGGATTTCTTTTACCCTTTTTGCTGTTATTTGAAGTGGGTAGTCTTTGGTTGACTCTAGTTGCTAGCCATTCTCTGTAAACTCTGTCACACCAGGAAGTTGGCAAAGGAATTTTTTCAGACTACCAAATCTATGTAGAAATGAAGACTTTTTTGGTTCAAAAGGGAGTCTCCATCTCACTCCATGCATGTGAAAAGAGAAGCAGGAGTTGCATGTGATCATGCTGCCAGCCTTCGGTGGGTTCCTAATGCTCCTTGTCATCCCTCTCTCAAGAACTGTCCACTGCCGCTAGTACGCATGGTTCCCTTCAGCCCAGCACTGTTCTTCCCCAGCCTTCTATCGCATAGCAAGAGCGTTGGTGGACATTGCTTCTCCATAAAAAGAACTGTGCCACCTACTCTTCAAATGCCCCTGATGAAGAAAGTCATTGATTGATTTTTCCTGGGGAATAAATTAGGCTTTCCTCTGAGTCTGGAAGGAGAGAAATAATGGGATGTAAAGAGTGAAGATGCTGTGTGTTAGGAGCATGTTTATGCAGTTGCCATGGGAACAACATGGAGGCTTTCAAAATAGGAGCTTATATCTCTGTATTTGTCAAATAGAAATCAGATATGGGTTGCACTTACTCTCTTTCTTAGCCTAAATTTAGTCTGACACTTACAGTTATGTAAAATAAACTCCTGCTTTAGTGTATTTGCTAATGTTTGCAGAAATCTAGCAGTCCACGAGCTGCTGTGGTTTAAAATTATATACTTGAGGAATAAATAAAATTAGGGAAGCAATTCCCAGCAAATAAATCCTAAAGACAAATGACAGCACAATCACAGTGCCCACTGCTGGGCTTTCCTGTGACTTCATCATTAACAGAGCTAATTAGGTTCTCATAATTGAAATGTATGCACAGTGCTGGACCTAACTGGTACTAGCTAATTTCTTTGTAAGTGATATCAAAGGCAGAAAATGCATAGCTTGATAAATTATTCTTATTTAATGTATACTAGTTCAGTTCTCAAGTGGAACAAGATGCAGGCAGACGTTAGGGAGGGCTATTAGATTTCTGTGTCAGAAGACAACAGTTGCCTTCAGTCTCTTGCTTTACAAGTGTTATCTGAGCTTTAAAGATTTGCAGAATTTTACGTGAATTTTCAGAGAAGTTTTTTCAGTAATTAATCTCAAAGATTCTACAGAAAATGCAATCCCTACTTACAGCCACCACCTTTTAATGGACACACTAAGTAGAGCAATTGGCAAATCTAAGAGCAATTGGAATAGGCTCCATTCATGGAGCACTGGGCATTGCCCACTTAACTCCACCACCTTATCTTTCCATGCCATCTTTTATCCATTTCATAGTGCACCTGTCGATCCCCCTGTGTTTTTTCTTCCTCTAGATTCCCTAGAAGATATGCACTTAGTAAACAAATCACCCCCAGGCATATCTTGCTAAAGCAGTAATTGCTTATAGTCTAATAAATGTAATAGTAATGTAATGAGACCAGTCCTACACAGATTGAGCAGTGGGAGAGAGGTCGTCCGAGAAGGCTTCTCAGAGGAAGTAAGTTTAAGTCAAAACTTAAAAAGTTTTTCTACAGGGTATTTTGACAATGTGTACCAAAAATTTAAAGAGAGATGTGTTCCCTTTAAACCTGAAGCTATACTTCCATGTATTTATCCTGAAAAAGATATGTACCAAAGTTAAATTAGGGGAATGTTTACTAACCCTGTTTATAATAAATACAGGAAGTAACTTAAATATCAAAGGAATGGGTAAATAAGTTTAGGGTAACAAAATAAAGTGCGTAGAGCCATTTAAAATATAGAGGAATATTTACTGATATGGAGAGAGATTTGTAATCTATTGTGATCTATTTGTGATCAGTGAAAAAAAGCAGGAGTTGGACTGGAACTATGTAAAATCTGCAGCTCAGTTTGAGGAACACTGCTGTCTTTACTCTGTCAGGTCTTCTCATCGATGAGCATAGCACACCTCTGTTTAGGTCTTCAACGCCTTTTTTTACTAGCATCTTAGTAGTAGTGTTTTTGGAGGAAGAAGTAGGGTCTCACTGTGTTGCCAGACTTGCTTCAAACTTGTGATTTTCCTGTCTCAGCCTCCCAGTTAGTGGGATTACAGATGTGTACCACCAGGTCCAGCTTATTGGTGCTCCGTACTTCTCGGCATATAGTTCCTCTACCTGTTTTTTTCTTTCTTTCCTTTTTGTTCTTGGAGCTGATCTAAAAGGTATTTTTTATGTTTGCATTTTACGTTCTGTATTTGCATATAGAAATGCACTTAGCTTTTTGTTTGTTTGCACTACTGAGGTTTAAACTGAGGGCCTTGCACATAGTGGGTAAGTACTCTCAACTGAGCCATGCCCCCTCCCCACCAGTCTCCTTTTACTTTAGCTTATTTCTCAGATAGTGCTGTGTGGCTTTGCCTGGACCAGCCTTAGAGCATGATCCTTCTGCCTCAGCCTCCCACATAACTGGAATTATGGGAGTGAACCACCATGCACTTGGTTTTTTAAAATAGAGTCTCACAAATGTTTTTACCCAGGCTGGGTTCAAATCATGATCCTCCTATCTCCACCTCTTGAGTAGCTGATATTATAGGTATGCCTACCATGCTCTGCCCTGAAATAGGTTTTTATAGGTTGACCTCACATCCTACAATCTTCAAATACTCATTAATTCTAAAAGTTGGATGTTTTTTATTTGTTTTATGGGGTTTTTTTTGTAGATTCCTTGGGATTTTCTCTATGCACAGCCATGTCATATACAAGTGGCACTGTTTCACTTCCTTCCTTCCCAATAGGTATGTCTTCTATTTCTTTTCCTTGCCTTTTTGCAGTGTCTGTGATATTTGGGATAAGTAGAATAGGAACGATGAGAACGTAATCCTGCTTACACTTTTAGGAGGTAGAGGCAGTCTTCATAACTAAACATGATACTAGCTGTAGGGTTTTTTCCTTATCTTTGCAGATGCCCTTGAATCATATAAAAGAAATTCTGTTTTCTAGTTTTCTGAGTGTTTTCATTATAATGGATGTTGGATTTTGTCAAATAAATTTTCTGTACCAATTGGTATCATCTGGGTTTTCTTCTTTAAGCTGTTAATACAGGGGAGTGTTAATACACTGTTTAATAGTGAATTTGTATTCCTGAGATTAAACCCCACATCATTATGCTGGGTTGTTTTTAAAACATTTCTGAACCATCATCTCATGGGAAATTTTTGTGTTTGTGTCTGAAGGATATTAGTATATAATTTTAATTGTTAAATACTCTTTTGCCTGATTTAGGCATCAGGGTAAAGCATATTCCATAAAATGAATCAGGAATATTCCTTTTTTGTTTTCTGGAATTCATTGTCCAGAATTGATGTGATTTCTTCTTTAAATGTTTGGTAGAATTTGACAGCAAAAGCAGTTAGTCTGCAGATTTTGTGTTTGTGTGTATAGTTTCTTTGGTTTAAATTTTTTTTTCCACATAAAGATTGATGTTTTAGAGTAGTTTTAAGTTCACTGTAAATTTGAAAGGAAGGTACAGACATCTCCTGTATATTCAGTATCCCTATACACACACAGCCTCCCCCCGACTCTCACTATCCCCTACCAGATTGGGGCATTTGTTGCACTTGATGAATCTCTCTTGACCTTTAGAATCGCCCAAAGGCTGCAGTTTGCATTAAGGCCTTGCTCTTGGTGTTGTGCGTTCTGTGGGTTTGGACAAATGGATAATGCCACATACCCACTGTTATAGCAGCATATAGAGTGTTTTCACTACCCTCTCCTCCCTGCTCTCCACTCTGTCCTCTTCCTCTCCCCCCAGTTCCTAACAAGTGCTGATCTTTATACTGTCACCATGGTTTCCCTTTCTGCAGACTGTCTTACAGTTGAAAGCATGCTATATGTAGCTCTATCAGATTGCCTTCCTTCACTTGGCAGAATATGTGGTTAAGTTTTCTCCAAATCTTTTTTCGTTTCTGTTTTCTTTGTTTTGTTTTGGTTTTTGCAATACTAGGGTTTGAACTCAGAGCCTTGCACTTGCTAGACAGGCACCATACCACTCAAGCCACTCCGCCAGCCCCATTTGTTTTTTCTTGTGGTGCTGGATCAAACCTAGGACCTTGGACATGCTTAAGCACCTGCTGTACCACTGAACTATACCCTAGCCCTTTCCACATCTTTTCCTGGTGTGATAACCCACTTCTCTTCAGTGGTGCATAATATTCCCTTGTCTAGATGCACGGCAGTGTAGCCATTCACCTCCTGGTACGCACTGGTTGCTTCTGTGTTTGAGCAGTCATGAACAAAGCCGCTACAAACACCCATGGTTTGGTTTTGGTGTGAGCATTAGTTTTCAGTGTTTGAGTAAATGTCAAGATGCAGGATTGTGTATGATGGTAAGAGTATGTTTAGTTTTTTAAAGAAACTTCCAAACTGTCTTCACTGTGGCTGTATCATTTTGGATTTCCATCAGCAATGAGTAAATTTTTATTGCTCCAATCCTTGCCGACATTTGTGTTCTCAGTACTAAGAATTCTGCTCCTTCTAATAAGCATGTAATGGTGTCTTGCTGTTCAGCTTTGCACTTCCCCGAGGACACACGATGTGCAGCACCTTCTGGTCATGCTTATTTGCCACCTGTCATATCAACTTTGGTGGTTTGTGTTAGGCCTGAGGTCCATTTATTAATCATCATTTATTAATGAGACTTAAGAGTTCTTTGGTTTTGGGTAACTGTCCTTTGTATGTATGTCACATATGTCTATGTTTTCTATCTTTTGCTGAGCACGAGTTTTTAATTTTTACTGAAGTCCTGTTGATCAGTTCTTTCTGCCATAGATCATAACTTTGTGGCGTATCTAATAAGTTGTCACTAAACCCATGTTAAATCAGTTTCCTTCCATGTTCTCTTAGGTGTGTATAGTTTCCCATTTTACATTTAGGTCTGTGACTCATTTTGAGTATTTTTGTAAAGTGTCTAGGGTTTGTGTCAGCTCACATGTTTATGTACAGTTATTCCAGCACCATTTGTTGAAAAGTATCTTTTCTCTATTGTATTGTTTTTATTTCTTTTTTCAGAACTTAGTTGACTATGTGGGTCTGTTTCTGGGCTCACAATTCTGTTCCACTGACCTGTTGTCTATTCATTTACTAATAGCACTTTCTTAATTGCTATAGTTTTTAAGTAAGTCTTTTTTTTTTTTTTTTTTTTTTTTTGGTCAGCACTGAGGTTTCAACTCAGGGCCTCACACTGGCCAAGCAGGCACTCTTACCACTTGAGCTGCTCCACCTGCCCTTAAGTAAGTCTTGCTGTCTGGACGTCTTGGTTGGTTGTCTCAGTGCTCCAACTTTGCACTGTTCCTTCCATATTATATTGGCTCTTCTGGATCTTCTGCTTCTCTAGATAAACTTTAGAATTAATTGTCAAAATCCACTTTATAACATTCTGGGTTTTGACTGCATTGAATCCGTAAAGTTGAGGATAACATACATCCTGACTACTATTGCTCTTTCAATCCATAAACATGGAGCACACTTCCTCTTACTTAGCTCTTTGAGTTCTTTTCATCTAGGTGATGTGCATACTTCATTAGGCTTATACCTCAGAATTTCATTTTTAAAGGGGCTAACATAAGTGATTATGATTCTATCGGGCTGCCTTTCTCTCCCATTTTGCAGGCAGCATTTTCCCCCAACCTCACTTCTACTAATGTGTGAGAGGAGTTGTTGATACCCATTAGGATGGCGTGGTGACTTCCAGGCTCTTTACAGATGAATTAGAAACTGAAACCTCTTGTGGAAGGTTTTTAACTGCAAAGTCTGTTTCATTCAGAAGAATAGTGCTGCTGAGGCTGTCTTTTCCACCTTGGGCAGATTTTGGTACTGCAGTTTTTAATGAGATGATTTCTCATTTACTTTTAAATTTCAGTATGTAAAGTTGTTGTTCCTAGTGTTTGCTTTACATCTTTTGTTAAATGTCTTCAAGGCCTGTAGTTCTAGCTCATCCTTCCTTTTTCTCATTTTTTGGTCTTCTCTTTTTTGGTCAGTCTCATTAGAGATTTGTCAATTTTATTAATCTTTTCAAAGAATTGGCTTCAGGTTTGATTGATTTCCTGTTTTCTATTATAGTTGCTTCTGTCCTTAGTCTTACCTTTTTCCCTTCTGTTAACTTTGAGGTATGTCTCATTTTGCTGTTGAGTTGTATGAGTCCCTTGTATAGGCTCAATATTAATCTGTTCTCAGATTATGTTGATTTTGATCCATTATTTTCTATTGTGTAAATTGCCTTTTTTACTTTCTTTATAGTGTCCTTTGGTGCACCAAAGTCACATGAACGAAGTTTCTAATCTACCATCGTCATGATTGTCAACGTACTTAAATGTTTTTTTTTAAATAGGGAAATTTTTTTTTCTAGTTTTGAAGTGGTGAAGCAATATAGTTATATTTGGAAATTAATTAAAACCTTTTAAAAATTCCTTTGGTTTTACTTATCAAGAAGTTGTATTTCACCAAGTGGCATACTAATGCTTCTTAGTTTACAGATGATAAAGATAGGAAGATTTACTTGTCAGCAAAAGGATGCATCACTGTATTTTGCTAATAGATCTCAAGCATTCTTGAAAACAAAACTATATCCAGCTGGCTGTAATTAGGGTTGGATTGTTTCATGCATGGGAAACACTGCCGTTTCTTTTGTTCCTGGGATCCACAGCTCTCTCATTCCTCTGCTCATCTCCTGCAACTTAAAAGCACTCATCTACTTGTCATAAAAACGTTCAAATGAGCACAAACAAGCCTATGATGTGGTTGTTACCACTGCTATTAACTGCTTTATTCGGAAATTTGGAAGTGTATTGAGAATGGTTCCAAAACCTTAAGATCGCCTGGAGAATCGTCTTTGTCAAGTGCCCTGAAGCAAAAGTGCAGAAAAGAGCTGGAGGTATGGTGAAATGTGACAGGAACAGTGTAAATCCCATAGTCACCAGTCAGCTTGAAACATTTGGTAATGACTGTCAGCTTCTATAATTTGGAGTTAAATTTTCATCATTGTAAAATTTTACCATATGGAGGCAAATTCTGTTTTATTTGAGCTCTCTTTTAATGCCATGTTTCTATCTGTTCACTTATAAATGTTTTTAGAAGAGCTCACATTTATTAAACACTTGCTCTGGTTGTCTGATGCCAGTTCTCTTCTTACACTGTCTCCAGTCTTCACTACAGCCTTTAAACCCAGTGCAGCTGAAGAAACTAAGCCTCCCCAAAACTAAGAAAACTAACAACCTAAGGCTCTCGCCTAAAGACCCAGAGCTTAGGAAGTGGTGATTTTAACTCAAATTTGTCTGATCCCCAAACCTACAGTTTTTCTACTATACTAGTGTTCCTCACTTTAGTCCAATTAAAATAGGATTTCTGAAATTAGACTGTGATGTTTCAGCAGTTGCTCAGATTAATAATGAGCATCTAGTGTTAGAAGCCACTGGATAAATGCCCTGTGCTTACTGGTAGGAGAAACACATTTTCTTTTAGAAGTATGTGCAGTATTATCCATTTATCTCTGCCAAAACATATCTGATTGAAACTTCCAATACAACATGGCGCAGTGAGAACATACTGCAGCCTCCCTTTCCTAAAAATAACCGTCCACTCCTCCTCCAAAGAATATGTAGTATTAAAGAAACTGTGGTGGGAAACAAAAAGCAAAATGGGCCAAAAAAAAATATGAAGAACCAGAAAAGGGCATTGAAATGCAGATAAGAACGATAATCTAAAATAAGCATAGTAGTGGAATACTATGACAGCTCTAAGTGACTAAAGGATGCTTCACGTTCAGCCTGCTGCACAAGCAGGCATGGGACCCCATCTCTCTTGCCTCTGTTTCCCCCCTGCAAAGGCAGGCAGAATACTATCTATCTGTGTTTACCACCCAGTGGCACAGTTTGCCCCCACCTCCCAATGCTGCTCTAATTACATACTCCAGCTGTAGACTATAAGATCGCGCTAAAGTCTGATGAACTCACAACCTGGGATCACAAAATATTTGAAAAAAATTCATTTCACGGAGGTCACCAAGCTTTACATGCAGATGGAAGAACTAGCAGCCAAGTGATCAGGATTAGTCAAGAAAGCAAAGCAGGACTTGAGAATAAATGTAATTACTGTCCTCAAAGACACACAAGATGACACTGCATCCACTTAGGAAGAAAACTTTAGAGCTTTTTGCAATGAAGTTCAAAAGGAAGAATAGAGAATTAGGAAGAAAACGGGTTAGTTGAGAGACATTGAGGATGAGATAGAAAGATTGCTGATCCTATAGCGTTGATGTCATACTTCTCATTAATAATACTAGATGCAGCAAGACCAATGGAAGAGCATGTTCAAAAGTCTTGAGGAAAATAATTTTGAACCTAGAGTTTAATATCTGCCCAAATGGCAAAACTGACATTGTTCGGTGACACAAAGATGCATGGTAAACATAATTAATAGAAGAAAAGATGCAAATTTTTTCTGCAAAACCATGAGGAAAAAAGAAAAATGGAACTCACAAAACTGTCAGTCTAACATAGCGCAGGAAAAGGAAATTAAGAAACTACAAAAAAGCATGAGAAACAGAAGCACACTGTAACAGTATAAGCAAGAAAGTTCAGAAAAAATGAACCAGGCAAATAATAACAAAAGGTATTAGGCTTAACCATAACATTCAAGGCAAACACTGAATTTTTTTTAAAAATGAAGAGGTATTTCATTATTTTCTTTTTGGGGGCGGTACTGGCGTCGTTATTTTCTTGATAGATTTTTTTATCAGTATGAGTTCTTTTTGTAACAGCTTTAACAAAGAAAATAAAGCTAGTAGCAATGAAAAAAAATCTAATAAAACCTACAATTATGGTGGAAGATTTTAACACATATCTTTCATAAAGGAACAGAACAGAGAGAAAAAAAAGTGTATATTATATATCCTATGTAGTAGCTCTTGAGTACATGTAACACATATGCTTGAATTGAGCAACTAGTAAGTGATTTAACAGACATTTCAAACATAGATTCACAGATTTTATCAGATTTTAAGACACAAAGAACATATAAACAAATGCTGAAAGAAACAATTATGTAAGTCATTTTCAAAGACTCTAAAAGGTAAAACTAGAGATGTAAAAAACAAAGCAAAGACCTTGGCATGGTGATACACACATATAATCCCATGGTCTGGGGTCAGCCCAGGAAGAAGTGCAAGACCCTATCTGAAAACAAACTAAACACAAAAGGATTGGAGGTGTGGCTCAAGTAGTAGAAGTTTTGCCTAGCGCAAGGTCCTGAGTTCAATGCCTAGTACCACCCCCTTAAAAAAAACTTCTAAGTTCTAGGAATAAGATAAGGTAAAAAGGGACTTTACAAAGAAATCTTAGAATGATGCCAGTAGCTCTGCATATGGAGACCTGTGGTTGTAAAAATTTACTCAAAGGAGGCTAACGGAGTGGCTCAAGTGGTAAGAGCGCCTGCCAAGCAAGTGTGAGGCCCTGGGTTCAAACCCTAGTGCCACTAAATAAATAAATTAAATTTACTCAAAGGAAACTCACATTTTAATTCATTTCTTAGACTATTAGAGAACTTTAAAATGTTAATCATCTCATAAACATTTTATTTAACCTTAACAGAAATATTTTAGGATTAATAATTTCTTCTGATGAGCTGAGCATGGTGGCATACATTTGTAATCCCAGAACTCAGTAGACTAAGGCAGGGGGAACATGAGTCCAAAGCCAGCCTGGGCTAGCTAGCAAGACACTGTCTCAAAAAAAAAATTATTTTTTCTAGATGAGGAATCACTTTTCTAAAAGTAATTCATATCCTCAATGTTACTTGTTTCTTCTTAACTCATGTTAAAACTTAATCTATTATTTTAAAAATTGTATTCATAGCATAATCTCATTTAAAAATATTTTCTGTAATCTCAGTAACTGCAATCCTGTTCATTCACCCACTCATCTCCATATGTGCTCAGGTGTGTGGAATGACACTCATTGTTAACACTTCTCTTTTCTTTCAGGGGAATGTAATGGTGGTTGGTGTATTACTTTTACTATTTTACACTCTTTTAAGGTGGGGTTTCACTATTTTGCCAAGACTGGCCATAAACCCTTGGGTGGAAGTGATCCTTCTGCCAAAACCTCCCGCCTAGCTGAGGTTACAGGCCTGTACCACCATAGCTACTTCATGATTCTATGCATGACTTAGATCTTCATTTCATGAAATCAGATTATGTGTTTAAATAAAATAAGTGAGTTAACAGTTGCATTCAAGATTCAAAGTGGAATGATAAAATAATTCAATCAAAATAAAGGACCAAATTAATAATGACAAGTTGAAATCCAGTGGCAATATTGACTTATAAAGTTGAGAAATCTTGGCAAGTCTCAAAAAGGAAATATACTAATCAGTTGTAAGAACTTACAAAAGTAGCCACCAGTGGCTCATACCTTTAAGCCTAGCTACTTGGGGGGCAGAAATCAGGAGGATTGAGGTTCGAGGCCAACCCAGGCAAATAGTTTGAGAGACCCTATCTTAAAAAATACCCAACACAAAAAAAATAACTGGCAGAGTGGCTTAAGTAGTAAAGTACCTGCTAGCAGGCATGTGGCCCTGAGTTCAAACCACAGTACGTCAAAAAAAAAAAAATTTTTAAGGAAGCATAACTAAAATTATAGATTATAAGAGCTCACATACAAGGTTATACTAATAATGTAAGCGCCTGGAAAAAGTGGGTAATTTACAGAAAAATAAGATTTATGAAGATTCTTAAAAGGAAAGCTAAAACCCTGAGTTAACTAGTAATTATGAGAAAAAACTGGAGAACTTTAAAATTCTGTCCCTAAAATAGCCTAGGTTTTTATTTATTTATTTATTTATTTATTTATTATGTATTTCTTTTTGTCAACTTTTTTTTTCTGTTTATTCATATGTGCATACAATATTTGGGTCATTTCTCCCTTCTACCCTTCCCCACCTTCCCTTTCTTCCCCAGCTCCACCCCCCCGCCCCCCCCCATCTGCCCCCTCACTTCCAGGCAGAAACTGTTCTGCTCTTATCTCTAATTTTGTTGAAGAGAGAATATAAACAATAATAAGAAGGACAAAGCATTTTTGCTAGTTGAGATAAGGATAGCTATACGGGGAGATTCCTAGCATTGCTTCCATGTACATATGTGTTACCTTCTAAGTTGATTCTTCTCGAACTGACCTTTTATCTAGTTCCTGATCCCCTTCTCCTATTAGCCTCTGTCGCTGTAAAGTTTCTGCATTAGTTCCTTTGCATTGAGGACGTCAAATGCTATCTTGTTTTTTGGGTTTCTTACCTATCCTCATACCTCCCTGTGTGCTCTCACCTTATCATGTGACCAAAGTCCAATCACCTTGCTGTATTTGCCCTTGATCTAAAGTCCGCATATGAGGGAAAACATACGTTTATTGGTCTTCTGAACCTAGCTAACCTCGCTCAGGATGATGTTCTCCAGTTCCATCCATTTACTTGCGAATGACAGGATTTCATTCTTCATGGCTGAGTAAAATTCCATTGTGTACAGATACCACATTTATTCAGTCCATTCGTCAGTAGTGGGGCATCTCGGCTGTTTCTATAACTTGGCTATTGTGAATAGTGCTGCAATAAACATGGGTGTGCAGGTGCCTCTGGAATGACCTGTGTCATGAACGCTTCACAAATTTGCATGTCATCCTTGTGCAGGGCTATGCTAATCTTCTCTCTGTTGTTCCAATTTTAGTGTATGTGCTGCCGAAACAAGCACTAGCCTAGGTTTTATAGGTGAGTTCTGGGCAACTTTTAAAGAAAGCTTATTTAACCTTGCATACTGTGTAAGAAAGATAGTAACCTACCCTCCAGGTTATGTGGTGTTAAGGTAACAATAGTGCCTAAACCAGGAAAGGGCACATGGTAAAAAAAAAAAGAGAAGAAAATTAAACTACAAGCCCTTTTCACTCAACAATTATGAAGTGTAAGCAAATTGAATTTGCAATGTGTTACATCGAATTTATCCCAGGAATAAAAAGGTGACTTTCAGCATTGCAGAATGTACTTGTGTAATTTACTTTTTTAGTTATTAAAGAAGAAAACTATATAATCATCTCAATAATGCCCCAGAAGCTTTCAATAAAATGTGGCAGTTTTCACATAGAAAAAAGCAACACAATCAATAAAGCAGAGTAAACAGTAAATGTGATTTTAAGATCAATATTTAAAGAATGAACTAGCCAATAAATGATGTGCACTTAGAAAAACGTGTGACATCTCTCACACCATTTACAAAAATGCATTCTAAAGTTGGTAAAAATCCACATAAAAACACTTTGTAAATGTTAGAAGGAAGTATCTATGACCGTGAGGTAGAGAAGCGTCCTTAAGTGAGATACCAGGTCCCAAAATGATGAAAAATAAAAGATTAATAAGTTTAGCTACATCAAAATTAAAACTTGCTTATGGCAAGATACCTTAGTTAAATATGTAAGTGCCAGATAAAACAAAGAAAGCATTTGTATCTATAAGAAGAAGAGAGAAGGAAGGCAGGAAGAAATAGGAAGGTGGGGAAAAAATATGAGGAGGGATTCTCAGAACAGAAAGTAACCAGTGAGTTTTGAAAGATGCTAATGCTGGCGATGTAGCCTAGTGGTCACGCTCTTACCTGCAACGTGCAAGGGTTCAAGCCCCCGCATCACACGTATACACACAAAGCCTAATCTTGCTAATAGGGAACTAGAAGTTTTAGAGACAATAAAATTTGTTCTATTTATAAATAAGTGAATTCAGAAAAAAAGACAATAAAATTGTTTTAATATGCCAGATTGGCAGAATTTGGGAGGGGGTGAGGGGAATGAGACTGGAGTTTAAACTTGAGCCTTTATGCTTACAAAGCAGGTGCCCTGCTGCTTGAGCCACACCTCCAGTCCACTTTTCTCTGATTATTTTGGAGATGGGGTTTCTCGAACTATTTGCCCAGGTGGCCTTGGACTACCATTCTCCTGATCTCAGCTTCCCAAGGAGCTAGGATTACAGGTGTGAGCCACTGGTGCCAACAGAAATGTTTTAAGTTGATAGACCCAGCAACAGCAAGTGCACTGCAGACATGGATACTCTCTTATTACATGTCAGACTGTAAAGTTTTACACTTTGACAGCATTTTTGTACCCTGTAGAGTTTATCAAGCACTCTCAGATACATCTGTATGTAATTTGAGTCTAGTAGTTTTTTTTTTCTTATTTTGCCTATGAGGCTTAGAACTCGAGAACAGATGACAGGGTTGGAACTTCTCCTCAGGTCTCCTAATGTCAGTGTACTTCACGATTGTTGCTAGTCGAAGGAACACCGTGAACTAAAACTTAAAGACAGTTATACATGTCATATTTGGGAAACGGTTAAGTAGTTGAAGGGAATACGCTGAGAGATGAGACTGAAAAGATAAGTTGAGTTAAATCATGGAGGATTATTAGTACCCTAACAAGGGGATTAGGACTTTTTCTGTGCGTTTCGAGGATCCATTAAATGCTTCTGAACCATGACTGGTAACAATGTGAAGAGTGCTTTAGCAGGAGAGAGATTTGAAGGGTCTGAAGGAAGACCAGTTAGATGGCTGAGGCAGTTGTTTAAATAAGAAACTGAGGGCTTGAAGTAGTCTGTGGATGTGGGGTTGTCAAAGAGAAGACAAGGCTAAAAGGCAAAGAGGCATAGAAATGGAGTTGACCTCACACAGAACTTGGCATCAAGCACATAAAAGCTTGACCTGATCTCAGCTTGGCATGATTAGATTTGAGATAAATAGCAGAAGTAAAGTAGCAAGATTTAACTGGTGTACTAGATGGAGTAGAGAGAACTGACAGAAAAAAAAACAATTAAAAAATGACTGCTATTTTTTGGACAAGTGGGTGAATGGTGGGAGGACTTTGCACATAAGAGACTAGAGTCCAGAAATTCTTTTGTGACTTCATTATATGTGAGATGTCTCTTAGATGACAAGTAGAAATGTCAACAAGGTAGTTGCATAAAGGAGGCCAGAGTTTAAAAGAGCAATATAGAAAAGCAATAAAATTTGAGAGTGATAAATATTTGATGGTGTCCAAGTCATGGGTCTCGGTAAAATCACAAGGACAGAGAATGGAAAAACTGGAGTGGAGGTAGGGGTACTAAGGAGTGTTCTTGATCTTGAACATTGAGAGAACTAGTATTGAAGGACCCAGTGATGTTGAAGAAAACCAAGAGTAGGTTGCTCCAAAAGCTGGAAAAGTAAGTATCCCAGGAAGGATGGACTGGTTTTGGTAACCTTAACAGTTTCAGTGAACAGATTGGAATGAATCCCTAATGGAGTGCGTTGGGGAGAAAATGGATGAAGAGAAATGAGAACAAGGGAGAAGTTGTGGTTTCTTAAGGTGAATGAGATTATGGCACCCTCATATGTCAGTGGCAGTTAACCTGGACTGCAGACTTCGATGATACCGAAGAGTGGTATTGCAGGAACTGTCCTTGAGAAGTCAAAAGTGAATAGATCCTGGCCACAAATAGAACATGGGTTAGTTAGCGTTCCATCACTATGACATAATACCTGAGATAAACAACTTAAAAGAGGACAGATTTACTTTGGGTTGAGATTTCAGTCCATGGTCAGCTGGCTCCTTTGCTTTTGAGCCTGAGGTGAGGCAGTACATAGTGGAGTAATGCTGTTCACCTCATGGTGGCTGGCATGCAGAGAGAGCAGGGGTGGGGCCAGAATACCAATACTCTGCTCAAGGGCACATCCCCAGTGACATAACTTCCTTCAACTAGGCCTCACCTCCTAAAGGTCCCACCACCTCCCACTATACGGGCTGGTGACCTAGCTTTTGACTCTTGACCTTTGGGAGATATTCAAGATCCAAATCATGCCAGGTTGTCTTTAAAGAGGAACAATGAACATTTCTTCCATTGTAAAACTAGAGAAAACAAAGTATGTGAGAGTAGATTCCATTAGGTCAGTAGAATTTGGAGGAAAATGATAAAATTCCTCTGGTTGGGTCTGTTTTCCCACTGGAGTATAAGGCAAAGTTATCAGTAGTAAGTTCCCTGGCGGGGGAGAGATGTTGGGAGATTTGAGGAGACAAGAAAATTTGTGAAGTAGTTATCACAAAATTCCTTGTATGCATTTCATAGAAGAAATTGCCTGGATTCTGTGTATGACGGTAAAAAGTCCCCATTTGAGATTTGAAATTGATAATAAATTTTAAATGAGCACAGTATGTGCTGTTGTTTGGTTTTTTTCCTGGCACTGTTTTCTCAGAAAGGGCCTAGAGTAAGCCAGTGGTTGGGTTGACACCTCACAAGTAGAGAGAGGGAAGGAGGGGTAAGAGGGTGAATGGGAACAGAGGGAAGGAGGGGTAAGAGGGTGAATGGTAAGGAAGGAAGAATACTGATTAAATGATGGGGCGATGATTTTATGTCTTGGTGAAATCCAAGAATTACTGGAGAAAAGATTTGTGTGCTAAGCAAGCAGCTTGGGCGAAGCTGATTCCTGTGGGCTGTGGACCACTCTTGACACATGGAATGTAGCTTTGGGTCATTATGGTAATATTTGAGCAAATACCTGTTTTTGTTTAAATTTCATATATGTCTGTTTAAGCACAGGCAGAAGTGTTTGAAAGAAAAAGAATTTGTATGAGTGTGTAGGAAGATCTGACTGCCAAGACTTGTAGTGAATATATTATTGGTCAGAGGAAATGAATATAATAATTGTGCTATTATAAGTTTAGCTTTTAAAATATTAAATGAACAGGTATCGTATTATATGCACATGCATTATAATTTTTCATGCAATTATTGCTCAAATATTTACCCATTTACTTCTGACATTTTTGAATCTATATATGTATTTTAATTTGAATACTTTATGCATATATGAAAGTGATACTCTAAAAACTTTTTGCTACAAGAAAAACTCTGATTTTTCAGTTTAATTTGGGTAGTTTATCACAATAAAGATGTCATCTTTAATTCCCTAAGACATACCTGATTATGCACTTACAGCTTGTTCTCAATTGAACTTTGTTTTAATTTTAGCAGCTTCTCTTTGCTTGAGAAGCCATTATAGTTTCTTATATTAAATTAAATTTATGCCTGTCTTGGAAGACTTGTTAAAAACTAGACTGAGCAGGCTGAAGCACAAAGATTTGCTGTTATTGAAACGTACTTAAATGTAGTTTTTTACAGTTTATTTCTGAGCTTCTGAAACATCCTGTAGTGCCTACTAACAATTTTTCAACCACTGAATTTTGAATTTCAACCATTGAATTTAATTGAGGAAGGTTAGCATGTTTCCCCAAACCTATTCTCTTTTATAGTCGATCTTTCTGTAGCTCTTTTGTAATGAATTTGATAGGGGGCTTTTTTTTTTCTAAGAACCTTATTATTTCATTGTAGACTTGCTATTTTTATTATATGGCTTTGGACAGATATATTGGGTCTTGGGTTTATTGTAGGCATCATTGATGCTTTCTCTGAGTTTAAGTTAACTGCCAAATGTTAATGACTGACCCTGGGCTGGGCTTACAGGGAATGAAAGCAAAGCACAAGACCAAGTCCTAGATCTTATTCTAATCTTGCTTTTCATTTCATACTGGTACTGCATGCTTAAGCCAAATTATCTTCTTGCTATTTTATACCTTTGTTTCACACTTTGTTTCTGTCTTTTCTATGTTGTTTCTTTTCTACCTTCTTTCCAGTTCTGAGTAATCTTTTCTCAGTAGGAGAAAATGCTGTCACCTGCATGCATGTCTCCAGACACCTTTTTCCCCAAATAAGGACCTTCTAATGGCACCTATAATGTTTTACCCTGTTGTAAATATGGATGTAGTATGTTTTATACTTGATATTAGCTCCTGGAGAGGAGCATCTAGCTTTAATAGTCCTTGTATACCCCAAGCTTTAATTGGCATATTGTAGTCACAAAATAATACTTGTTGAATAGGAGATCAGAAACAGCTAGAGAAAAGGAATGTGTGACAAAAATGGCCAAGACTCAGAAAACTGATGTGGCAAAGTAATCAATGTTGAGTTACTGGAGAGAATAAGCCTCGTTCTGAGTAAACCAATCAGAATGGAGAATACACTTTACCTTTAAAGCTTTCTTTGAATGGGTAAGTATTAGACGAGATTTGACTTTCTTTCCGTTTTTCCCTCTGGTTAAAGTTACACCTTCCTTTATTCTATGAATGAGATAGTTTTTCACATAGTGAATGTATTCGAAACAAAATCATGTTTAATCCAGAAAATCCTTCTCTGTGTTCTGAGAGTAAGGATGTCTCTAGGCACATTGCGAAAGATATTAAAATGTTCGTGTATTCTGCCCAGTGTTCCTTTTCAGTTCAGGAGAAAGGATCTAAGGGAGGTGTGTCTCCTTGAACCGCTGGGGATTGTTTTCTTTACCAGAGCTTTGGCAGCTGATCTCTGCTGAGTACTGCAGAGTCTCTCCAAATGGTTTTCTGAGGAAAGGCCTGCTTTAGAATGAGGAAGTAGGTTCTGAAGTGCTATGGGAGTGAGAATCCCTGGAGTAGCCTGATAACAAAAGACAGCTTTCTGGAGCCAACATAACCTGGGTCAATAGAGAAGCCTCCTCTGGCCGACCCACCCAGTCTCCTAGAGGAGAGCACAGCTGGCTTCGACTGTCAAACCTTAAAGGCCTAAAACCAGGCCAACTTAGCCTGCAGTATTTAGAGCCTTCACTACTTTTAGGGGCCCACAAGTATGTTTTAACGTCTTTTAAAATCAGAAGAGTGGTAGAGCATTTGCCTAGCGTGTGCAAGGCCCTACAAAAATAAACAAAATCAGAAGAAAAATAACTTCTAGTGTTAACAAAATATTTTGATGTATGGTATTATTAACATTTGTCCTGAATCAAAGCAATCAGAAAATGTGATTTTTAAATTTTTTCTGCAAGAAAGGCCAAAAAAGACAAAAGGGTCAGGAGCCCCCAAATGTAATAATGGGGTCTTGCCTGAGACCTACTCAGCCTTTCAGGGTTAGTGCTAGACTGTGGAAGAGCAAGTTCCAGGCAGATGTGTGCTATTTTAATCCATGTCCTCCCTCTCAGGTCACACTTTGTGAAAGGAAGTTATGTGTCCAAAGCTCTGGACACATCCAGGCCAAAGCAGATTTTACTTAACATGACTTTGCGTTCACTTAGTCTGTGGTACCCAGTATAGACACAGAACAGGCCTGGTACCCACCCGATAAGAAGTACAGGATCAGAAGTGCTGCAAGAGGAGTGTGGTACTGAAATGAACTGGTAAAAGATGAGAGGTAGTAAGATGCCCTGTGTGCTCCAGGTGTCCAGTATACATTTATGGAATGAATAGTGATGTGAATACAACAATTCCTTATTTTTGTCAAAAGAAACACTATGTACTGAAACAGTATTAAACTATGGAATTTTCCTTAATCTCTGCAGAAAAGATATAAAACAGTTTGGAGATGGTTGTCTCTGTTGAAATCTCATTTTTATATATTATAAGATCCTGAACACTAAGCCTGTACCTCTTTAAATTGTTACTTTCTATTTATTTGACTCTTGTCTATAATTATTGTATTGGAGCGGTATTTCTCTTCTGCCTGTAAATTGTCTATTTTTCAGATTATCTGTGAAACACATCAATCCCTATTTGATGTTCCCTCTGTAGTCGGTGTGCTTCTGTATCACTTTTATTGCTTCAACCTTCTTACATGCTTAGGGATTTCATACTGATAGAAAATGGGAAAATTTAATAATTGCCTGCAAAATATGTAGTGAAAAAGAAATTTGCTGAAAGACATTTCCAGTCACATGCCGCAAAACGAGATTTCTGTCAATGACAGGTTGTTTATAAGGTGACAGTCCCATACCTGTAAGATTATAGTGCCCAGTGATGTCCTAGCTGTCTTAGTTTACATTAGTACGCTGTGATGTTTGCACAAGAAAATCACCTAACAACACATTTCTCAAAACAGCCATGTCGTTAAACCATGCATGACTGTTTTACAAAATGACAAAAGAAATTACATCTAGATTGTCCTGCTGTTCTTTTTCCAACCCAGTAATAAGTATACATTCTCCTTTTAGTGTACATTAGCAACACTTAAACTGTTTCCACACACACACACACACTCCCACCCCCCCCCCCCCCGCCCTGCTCTTTTGTGCTGTTGGAGATCAAGCTCAGGGCCTATACATGATAGGCAAATGCTCTACCACTGAGCTACAACCCCGGCCCTCTTAAGGTGCTGTTTAAAAATAAAGACATTCCAACTCCATCTCAGACCTGCTGGCTTAGGATCTGTGGGGATGTAACCTATGTTTCTCTATTTTGAAAAAGATCCCAGATGATTGTGACAAGCACTAAAGGTTGAAAACTACTATACTGTAGTAAAATAGAAAAAGACAAACTGGAAGGAGATATTAGTCCAGAGTTCAGAATTGCTACGATCTAGGTATATGATCGAGACCTGGGGTGAGTCAAGGTCAAGACACTTATTTTCTCTGAATTTCAGTTTCCTTGTCTATAAAATGGGAATGGTAGCCAGGCGCCAGTGGCTCACGCCTATAATCCTAGCTACTTAGGAGGCAGAGATCAGGAGGATCACGGTTCAAAGCCAGCCTGGGCAAGTAGTTCACTAGACGTTATCTAAAAAAAACCCATCACACAAAAAAAGGGCTGGTGGAGTGGCTTAAGGTGTAGGCCCTGAGTTCAAACCCCAGTACCAAAAAAAGAAAAAAGAAATGTTAACACAGAATAATGAAAATAAGTTTTAATGGGAAAAGAAAGGGAACATTGCATGGAAATACTCTAACAAGAAAGTCTCAACATTTGTAAATAGTGCTTAGTCTTAAGTAACAAACACATACCTCATCCATACTGTTTGGGCTGCACCTAATACAAAAAAAATCAGAAGAGGAGCAGAACACAGAGATAAATATGGATTTGGAGCCAGCCAGCAAAAAAAAAAAAAAAAAAGTGGGAATGGTAATTTTTATAAAGTAGTGGGGAGAGGTCGAAGGAGAGAGATGAAAAAGCACTTGGCATAGAGTAAGTGGAAGGTGTTGTTACTCTAGTAGCATGAAGTTACCCTAAGTTTTCATCTTGACCTGTGAAAAGTGAGGTGTTTCTTACAATATACTTTTTCTCCATCCAAAAGAATATGTATGAGCACTTCCTCAAGGTATCTTTTAATTAGACCAGTTTATTTTGGGCTTTTGTCCAGGTTTACATATGGACAACTCAGAAAATAGTGGCAGAAAAAGTAGGTGGCCTCTTGGTCCTCCTTCCCTAGCATCCTGTAGAGTAGCTAATTCTTTTTGGAACCAATTTCAATGTTGTCCTTTGTCTTATTTTAAGATCAGGTACATAGATGTATCATTGAACTTGGAGCAAAAACTTCCTAGTTGCAAAACCATAGAACAATGTGCTTTTGTCAGTGAAAGAAGATACGAATGCCCAGTTCTTTGTAGTGGCAACTCCATCATCGTCTGCTTACATGGCCAATGTCTGTGGATTTGTAAATGATAATGTTTCAGATTTCTTTTTAAACATCTCAGATCAAAGACAGGTTTTGTTTTGTTTTGCTTTAGTTGAAATATCTTCAGAATATGTAACTAGTAATGTTATGAAAAACCACAAGAGAATGAGAAGAGAGCTACTGTTCTGTTTCCTGTTAATGGTCTTTCCTGCCTGTCTGTATAACCTTACCCACATATCCTTTTAATTTTCAGTTGCTGTGAACTTGACAGAATTAAAAAAGAAAGCATTGATCTTTTTTTTTTCTTAGTTAAGGATTGGTTAAATACTTAAAACATAATGCTAAACATAAGTATTTAATTTGCATGAACTTTGCTTAGCATTTATAAGGCAGTAGCTGGCTGCATTCTCTCATGAAATGGACCATTGCAATGTCTTCTCACTGTACTTTCTGTACTTTGTTGGCTTCATCATAGATAGAATACAGTGAGTATTGAATTTAAACATTGCAAATGTCAACAATTACATGGTATCATGGTTGATGTAACCCTTGGTGGTCATATGTGTATATATAAATTTTATTCACACACGCCAAGCATCCTTAATACAGAACTCCAAAATCTGAAATGTACCAAAATCTAAGAGAGAACTTATATAATGGCGCAAGTGGGCAATTCTATACGTTGGAACTTTGTTTCATGTGTAAAATTATTCAAAATATATACATTTTGAAGGTATACAGTTATCTTCAAGCTATGGGTAGAGGTATATATACGATATAAATGAATTTCGTATTTAAATTTGGGTCCCATCCTCAAGTTTTCTCACAACGTATTTGAAAATATTGCAGAATCAAAAAAGTCTGAAATCTGAGACACTTCTGGTCTCAATTATTCCAGATAAGGGATATTCACATGCATATATAAACATATTTTTGAAAGCCTCTGCTCAAGTTGCACAATTGCATAATTCTCTGCTAGAACACCTTCTAGGAAAATTTAATGCCACAACTATTTTTAAGCAGATCCTACAGCAGGTGAAGTTATAAATAGTTGAAAATAATTTTAATCACCTAAACTTCAGAGATCTTTTGACTCCAACCAGTTGGGATCTTGGCATTATGATTTTCCTGTACAGGCATTCTAGTATAACACCAGTCAGTGAATTATATTCAATGTCAACTACCTGTAGGCTCTGTGAACATACAGAAGTAATGCACAGTCTTAGAGAATACTGTATTTAGGGAAATAATCTGGAGACACTTTCAATGCAGTTGCAAGGTAGCAGTCACATATATTAACAGGGGCAACATAGTGTGAAGTTTGAGAGCTTAACCTCTGGTATCAGATTGCCTGGCCTCCTCTAACTGAGATTCCTCAAAGTACTTCTGTTTCTCTTATCTGTAAATGTAAATAATTATTGATTTCGAATTGTGGAGAATTTTGCAACCCAGAAACTAAGAAATTTGGGTTTTATATGAGGAAAAACAGGAACCATTGTAAATTTTTGAACAGGTAAATTGAGGAACATTATTTTAGCAACTACACATGGATGGAGTGGGAGGACCTAGAGGCAAAGACACCAGTGGGAGACTGTCAGAATAATCAGATGTGAAGGTGCACCCATGGAAGTGGAAAGAGATGGGCAACACCAAAAATACCACCGTGGGGAAAAACATCATCCAGGTTTTATTGGATGTTTTTAAACACCCTTCTCCCTACAGAGGGCATAATTCAGCAAAATCTTAGAAAATGCTGGTATAGCAGCACAGTGGAAATCTCCTATAAATGCTGGCAGAAATTATAAACTCTGGGGACTCCAGCTGGTAATGTGTGCATTTACTTACAGCTTCCTTTCCCCCTTTGTGCACTAGCGCACAACAGGAAATACTGGCTTATCCCTGTCAGAAGTATCTCTGCAGGACAGCTTACTGAACTGAATGCCTGTGTTAGAACTAATTGACCCTTCTAAAACAACAGCTCACTCAAATTAGGCAGACTTTACCCATCTGGTAAGTCAAAGACAAATAAAGGTCAGCAGTCATGTTGGCAGAAAAAAGAAATCACAGAAAGAAGGCACCAGCAGACAAAAGAACAATGTACTAGTAAAAATATTCAATTAAGAAAATTTTCTATAATTTGAACATTGAATTATATGACTAACTCTTTTTCTGAATTATGTTAGCTAGGTGAACCAGTCTTTTCTCAATGCTTTCTGTAGCAGAATTAAAAACTAAACTTAGGGCTGGGGGTTTGGCGCTGACCTAACAAGTGCAAGATCTTGAGTTCAAACCGTAGTACTGCCAAAAAAGTTCACAAAGCTATGTTGTAGAGAAAGTCTGGAGTTACAACCCATGTACTTTCAGTCTGTTGGTCTCACTTTGTTTTTCTTTGTTAGAGTCTTAGGTAGGAAAAAAAAAAAAGCAATGTTGTTTCAGCATTTTGAGAATTTTAGACTCTGATATTTTAAATTATTAGTGATTTAGCAAGAAAATGACAAAAATTGGTATGAGAAAAGGTTCTTAAGATATGTCCAGAGTGATGGATTTTGACTCAAAGTCCCTCTTCTTTGTGGTTCAAAATGAGTATTTGATCAACCTAACAAATGTAAATAAGTAAAACAGACCAGGAAACCTCTCAAACTTAGCTATTATTTTCCCTTTCAGATTAACTCACTGTCATCTTGTCAGTTTTACCTATCTTGATGGAGCTACTGATTTCAGTGAGGAGAGGACTGTGTCAATAATTTTCTTTGTTTATATGCTAGGACAGTAGTAACGTCAATTACTTAATTGGTTTAAGTAAGTATTCTCTACAGTCAAATGTGTTACCACTTCCTACTTGTTTGACTAGCAGCTCACTGGGTAAAAGAAATAAGTTATTTTACAAGATTTAGATTACTTGCTATGACAGTTAAATCATAAGGAAAAATTTGAATTTGGGTGAAGACAATTCTTGCTTAAACGTGTGCTTTATCCCCACAAACCTGTCTTGGCCCTGATCATTCAGAGTAAAACTGGTAAGGCATGTGCTGTTTTTCTGTTGATACTGGGATGGGGAAGCTAAGGATGAGGTAGTGAAGAGTATGAGATGAAGCCAAGTTCTTTCTAGGTTGGACTGGAAGAATGAAGTAATGCTTTGAAGTTTGTTGAAAAAAGTATTCATAGCAGACAGAGTGCTTAGCATGGACAGGGTCCTGTGCTCAATCTCCAGCACAAAAAAAATCATAATAATAATAAATTCATTGCTTTCATGTGCATACAAAAACAGACTGGTTCAGTAGCTGTGGAGTGGGGCCAGCTTGACACTGCAGTTGTAGCAAGCTTCCAAGATTACCAGTGCTGCTAGTAAGTGACTTTGAGTAGAAGTCTATAAATAGTTGTTCTTGTTACTATAACACCTGTCTCCTTACTCTGTATTTGACTGTTTGCCTGTAGGGTTAGCTTTCTGTGCCCTTTCATTTGCTACTCAGACTGTTTCATACTGCTGTTCTTTCCAGGACAAAGAAAATTGCCTCTGGAAGACACGCCCCTTTTTAGTGAGAACTTCATTCTTAGTGTAAAAGCTATCGTGATGTGCCCCAGAGGAGCCTTCCATTGAGCCTTTTATTGCTTCTCCTTGCAAGAAAATTGAATCACTGAGACCAGTTGATGACTAGAGATTTTCCTATTTAATTAGGGAGCATGGGCTTTAAAGTAGGACCTGGACTATGTGACCTTGAGCTAGTTACTTAATTTCATTGACCTTCAATTTCTTAGACCTTCAGTCTGTAAAATGAAAACAAAACAAAAACTCTCTAGTCTGTTAAATAGCAAGGTCATTGGAATAATTAATTGATTAGCAACAACGTGTGTTAAATACCTGGTATAATATGTGTTATATACCTATAGTATAGTAGACATTTTAACAGTTAATATTTAAGGTTCCTTGCCGTTGAACAGAATGAAATATTAAAAACAAAATTTCCCTTTTTTTCCCTTTTTTGCAGTACTAGGGTTTGAACTCAGGGCTTCACACTTGACAGTCAAGCGCTGTACCACATGAGCCACTAAAAACACGATTTTCTTAATGTCAGGAGGCATTTCATTAGCAATGTTGCTAACAGAGAAAAATTTGTGAATTGATTTGTGAAAGAAAATTAAAGGTTAAGATTGTGTTTTTATTTATTTTGTTTCTGCTTTACTTCATGTTTAAACATTTAATTTGATTACTTTGGAAGACTTGGAGTCAAATCATCTTTCTGAATGTCCAGTAGAATCCTTGTGATTCAGAAGAAATTACATTTTAGATTCCCAACTTTATTTTTAAAAAGGGAATTAATTCCATTCTATCCTAACATACCTAATTTTTTCAAGCTGACAAATGCCCAAATAGTGGCCTTCTTGCTGCAGTTTTTTCTAAGTACTACAGTACAGAAGAGAATCATCGGGAACAACACAACTGGCACCTTGAGGAGTATGACATAAGGTTGGCATTACATGTTAAGCCTAAGAAACCCAGCATTTGTTTGGTGACTGATCTTTTCAGGCAGCACTTTTTGATTTAACCCAAAACTCCTGCAGGTTTTCATAGGAGTATGCTGCCCAAATCATTTACCAGACACCCTGCTGTACTCTGAAATATGAGCACATGGGCTATAATCAGTTTTCCATTCACCCTTCTCTGTCACGTTTGCTAGTTTCCTAACAGTGGAAATAAAATGTTTGCCCAGTTAGATGCTTCATGACTGAGATATTTCCAATGGCACATGCATTCCAGGATAACCTATTAGCTATATTATATCAATGAGAACTCTAGCTGATGGAGTGTTCATCTGTAAGAAGATATTCTCTCAGTACCCCTGGGCTTAGCAGTGCAGAGCCTCAGTGTCATTCGTCTCATTTCAAAGCTCATTGAAATCAGCCAGCCTATGTTTCAAAATATCTACACATATTACCAGCCATCTGGCTGCTCACAAATGATGAAGATATTTAATACAAAACCTGGTCAATGCAATACCCTCTCACCTCTAGAGAACAAATCTTGCCTAGGACACACATAGTTTTACTTCAGTATCAGTCTGCACCTGGGCAGTCGTTTGGACCCCCAAACTCATAACAATTTGATGTAATTCCTCCCGAGTGACTGGCCATGTGATAGATATCAGAGTGATCTTTGCCAGACTTATTCAGAACTGCAGTGACAGAACAGGTTTGTGTGTAGCCATCAGATCTGGAATATCTGGAGTACATTGCATGTGGATAGAGAGTGTATGCAGCTGTTTTTAGAAACTCAGTGTTATTTCTGATTATGAAAGCAGTAAACATTGAAATACATGCTTATGGTAGAAAATAAGGAAAATAAACATTTTAACATTTTGTTAATTTGTCTTTCAGTCTTTTAAAATATCATAGTGATATTTTATGGACATTTTTCAATCAAGTAATCATTTCCGCTTCAGCAACTGTATAATACTCTGTGACATCATACACTGTTTTAAGTTACCAGTTCCCTATTGTGGGACGTTGAAGTTGCCTGTCATTTTCCTATCAATAAGCAACACTGCAGAGAACATCAGCAGAAACTTACTTGTGTACAGAGACTAATCATTGTCTTCCTCTAAGATCAGTTCCTAGAAATCAGTTAAAAGGTCAAAAGCAATGTGCTTTGTTTGCTTTTTGCTTCATTCCATTGTCTGTTTTAGAGATTTTTTTTTATGTATCGCTTATCACTCTTGAAAAACTTGCCCTTTTTTTGTAGTCTTTTTAGAAGTATGTAGCATACTGCATACCAGCAATTAAGCATGGATTTTTTTTTTTTTTTTTTTACTTTTCCACTTCAGAGCCATTTAATAGATGATTAACTGGTTCCTCACTGTTGATTTCATTTTAATTTCTATGAATTTCAGTAAGGTAGTGTATTGGCTACACAATAATTATTTTTGCTAATACATTTCTGGTAATTTTCTCATGTCAGTTCTAGTCGACATTACTAAAAGGGATCTGTGCCATATTTGAGTAACGTGCTCTAGTACTAAGCAAAAAAGATTGCAGCTTTCTAAAGGCATTGCATTTGTTGTGATACTTTGAAGCTTTTGAGTAGAAGTTGTTACTTCTAAATCAGTCAAATCTTAATGCACAGTACACTGTTGTTAACCATCTTTCTAAAACTACACAGTTATACCAACCCCTCCATAATCTTACCTGATTTGTCAGAAAGAATTTCAGCTACCAATCTTTTCACTGAAAAGCACCACTCTTACCCATTTACCTATTAGTAATCTTGGCCCTCTCCACTCCCTTCCCTTTTTTTCCTGTGAATGCTGGTTATTGAAACAACCCCTCCCCCTCAGAAAAACAAAACTGCACTTATATTCTGCTTTTGTCATACTTCAATTGATAACCTCTTGAATGTGCTCATTCTTTTTTGTGGAGGAAGGAGGGAATGTTGATGTCTGCATTCTTAATAAGTAAAAAAAAATTTGTACATGAGTCAAAAAGAATTATTTAACAATTGTAATAATAAAAGTATTCCCCATTAATGAATTTTAGCATATAAAATTAGGGTAGCATAGAACTATCGTAGTATTACTGGTTTAATAGTCTTAGTGAAGGCAAAGTGCTTTGCAGAAAATGAGCACTTTTTAAGTGCTGTGTATTGTTTTCGATGGAGTTTTATTCTTTATGGTTTTGATAGCTTGAAAGTCATTTTCTCTTTTATAGTATCTCAGTCAAAAAGAGATTTTAGTTTTTTCCAGCCTTCACAATCCAGGCCCTTTGGTGCCTACAAGCACTGGTGGGACTGCAGCATGGACAGCACCCTAATCAGATTTACTTAATGGGAATTTTACATTCTGCTAGGAAGTAGGTTTGGGAAATAAAGTTGGTTTTAATTTCCTACCTATATAGATATATCCTGATTAAAGAACACTTACACAATGGTATCTGATACCTTTATAACTACACTCTAATAGTTGCTTACTAAATGAACCAGGATCATACATACAAAGAAAAAAATTACATTGATTTGCTTTTAATCATAGCCCTCACTGTTAAATAATCAGTATGCTCCCTGCCTAAAATAGCCAAATTTAATCTTTTATGATAGATTCTTGAAGAATTTCAGGATCATCAATCAGTCATTTGCTGAATCATCTCATTTCTATTCCTTTCTATTCCTTCTGCAACTAGTCTAGTTAAGAGTTCATTATCTCCCACCTACACTTCTGGAACTGCCTCCTTATTAATCTCCCTACCTCTAATTCTCCATATTGCAGTTCATTTTATTCAGTACCCCTATATTAAGCTTAATCTAAAATACACATGCGTTACCCTTCTGCCTGAAATGTACATTTAATTGGCCATATTCCTAGATCTAGTTGGCATTCAAGAATAAGCAATTTAATCCTAACCTAACATAGTATTATTTTTCATCTTGCTGCATTTCACTGTTCATATGATTCTTTATTCATATCTTTCCTTGAATAATCTTGTGTGTCCTACACTTCTCACTTCATACCATACTCACTTGGAGTCACAGACTAACTATAATTTGTGCAGTATCAAATGTGTGGCAATGGAACACTCACGGAAAAAACCTATAGCCTTTCTAGTCTGGTGAACCAAAAAAGAGGAAATGGGAAATTGTGAATGCTGAAGAGACTGTGGCCTATAAGAGAAAGATCTAGATGGGAGATCTTCAGGGGTTTTTTGTTGTTTTTTGTCTCCTTATATCACTGCCTCTTAAACCAACTGAAAACCAAACATCTGCATGAGGAAAAAAATTATCTGCTGATACAAAGGAACTACTACTCCCTAGAGAAAGAACAAAATCAAGACCCTCCACAACTCAGGATGCAATCCGAAATTGCTTGATATGCAAAGAGCCAAGAAGGTTGAACACATTATCAGTTTGAAGATGAGCAATTGATTCCAATCCCAAAATGAGCCAATGATGGAATTACCAAACAAGACTTTTAACATAGCTCTTACAGGTATCATCATTGGCATAAAACCAAGCATGTCTTCAACGCATGGAAGTCTCAACAGGAAAACAAACTCTTAGCATGGAATTAGAAACTAAAAAAAAAAAAAAAAAAAGAACAATATTTCTGAGATGAAAATTTTACTGGCTGGACTTAACAGCTGAGTGGTATAACAGAAGAAAGAATAAGTGATCTCATATGAATTCAATGTTAATTATCCAAGATGTAAACAAGAAGAAAGATGAGAGGAACTGAACAAACACTCAAATGGTATTTAATAGTCAAGTGTACATGTAATTGGAATACCAGAAAGAGGAGGAAGAGGATGGAATGGAAAGAACATTTGAATAACTAATGGTTGAACGGTTCCCAAACCAAGTAAGCACAAAGGACAACCTTCCCAAGCCATGTCATAGTCAAAATATTGAAAACCAACAATAGGGCAAATCTTTAAAGCAATGAGAAGAATGGCACGTAGCATTCGAAGGAACTGTTTAATGTGATTGGTGGCTGACTTCTCATCAGAAACCATTGGGTGACTGAAGACAGTAGAATAGCATCTTTAAAGTGCTGACAGACAATAACTGTCAGCCTAGAGCTCTATATCCAGTGAAAATGCATCCAAAAATGGGTGCAAGAGGAATTTTCAAATAAAAGAAAACCAAGAGAATTTGCTTCCAGAAGACCTACATCACAAAACATACCAAAGGAAGTTTTCAGGCTGAAGATGAAGAAGTCTAGATGGAAACTTTTGAATATTTACTAAAAATTGAAGAACATCAGAAATGCTAAATGTCTGAGCAAAAATCAAGGACTTTTTATAAAATCTCTTCTGTCGTAATTTCTTGATAGACTATGTAACTTTTTAAACCATAGAATTAAAACATTGTTTTTATAGGGCTTTTGCTAGAAGGGAAGCCATGGGCCTAGAAGATTATGTACTTATATTTTGTATGAAATAGTTCATCAGTAACTGTAAGTGGAGTATGAAAACTTACGGATATATATAATAATCCCCAGAGACAGCTATTATAAAAATAATGCAAAATACAAGACAAAAAATCCAATGAGAAAATTAAATTGGAATTCAATAGGAACACATAACAAACATAACATGTATGTGCCCAATAATGGTGAATCAGATGTGCAAAGCAAAAACTGATAGTACTGAAGGGCAAAATAGCTTTCATAGTCATAATTGATTTTAATACCATCCTTTTACCAATCCAGCAAACAGGTTATCTGAGTACTCTTCAGCCACTGAGCCTTCACTGACATTCACAGAGTACCTGCCAAATATGGCAGAATACACCTTTTTATGTTCATATGATACGTTTATCAGAATATCTCATAGTCTGGGCCAAAAACAAATCTCAAACTTAGAAAGATTGGAACCATAGTTTGTTTGCTAACCACATCAATAACAGCATAATTTAAAAAAAAACTTGTAAATTATCATTGGGTCAGAACAAATTGCAAAAGAATTCAGAAATGTTTTAAACTAGCCACGCACCATGGCTCAAGCCTGTAATCCTAGCTACTAGATGCAGATCAGGAGGATTGAGGTTTGAGGCCAGCCCTGGCAAAAAAAAAAAGTTTTGTTTTTTTTGTTTGTTTGTTTGATTATTCATTTATTCACATGTACATACATTGTTTGCGTCATTTCTCTCCCCTGCCCTCCTCCCCCACTCTCTTCCCCCTTACCCCCTCAGTTCACCAGGCAGGTCCTGTTCTGCCTTTATCACTAGTTTTGTTGAAGAAAAGAGATAAGCCTAATAAGGAAGACAAAGTGGTTTTGTTGGTTGAGTTGAGGATAGCTATATAGAAATATTCCTAGCATTGCTTTCGTGTACACGTGTTATGACCCATGTTGATTCATCTGTAACTGATCTTTACTCTGGTTACTGATCCCCTTCTCATGATAACCTCTGTTGCTTTAAGGTTTCTATATTAGGAACCAAAGGGAGAGCTGTGGCCCACATCTGTCATCCCTAGTTACCCCCACAAATAGAGGATTGTGGTCTAGGCTGACCCTGGGCATAAGGGGAGACCCTATCTCAAAAATACCCAACATAGAAAAGGCTGATGAGGTGCGGATCAAGTGGTAGAGTGTTTGCCTAGCTAGCATGAGGCTCTGAGGCCAATCCCCAGTACTGCCAAAAAAAAAAAAAAATTTTTTTAACTGATAATGAGAATGCAGCCTATTGAAATTTGTAGAATGCGATGTATGGTTTTATATTCCTATCTTACAGAAGAAGAAAGGTGTCAAATCAATGGTCTACCTGATAAGATGATTCTAAAATTTATATTGAAAGGCAAAAGGACTAGAAAAGCCAAAACAACATTGAAAAAGAACAAAGTTAGAGGACTTACACTATCTTATTTTAACACTTACTATATAACCACAGTAATCAAGACAGTGTCATATAGTGTAAAGGAAAAAACAAACAGATCGGTAGAATAGAGGGTTCAGAAATAGACCCTGTCTTATAAGGGCAGTTTTCGTTTATTTTTTAAACAAACATGTTAAGGCAATCCATTGGGCAAAAGATAATCTTTTCAACAAATGGTGTGGAAACATTTAACTATGTGCAAAAAAAAGAGAAAATCAATGTCTGCCTTCCCTTTAACTATAAACAAAAATTAACTCAAAGTGGATTGTATAACTAATTTAGAAAGCTTAGGAGTTAGTGACCTTGAGTTTGCCAAAGATTTCTAAATCAGACACCAAGCACAAAATATTTTTAGAAATTAAAATTGTATTTCATCAAATTGTTTATCTGAGTTAGACATCAACAAAGTATGTACTGTGGGCCAAATCCAGTCTTCTTGTTTTTAGAAATAATGGTGGAGGCAGAGGGGATTGCAGGAGGCAGCAAAGTACTCCTGTTTGTTTACATATAATCCACAGCTGCTTTCACACTATGGCCAAGCTGACTACAGAGATGTGTGGCCTGCAAAGCCTGTGTTTACTATCTAGCCTTTTATAGAAGATGTTTGCCAAGCCCCAATTAAAGCTTCTGTTTTAAGAAACAAAAAGAAAAAATAAATTCAACCCAAAGCAAGCAAAAGTTAAGCATAATAAAAAATCAATTAAATTGAGGGGAGAAGGAGTACAGGAAAGCCAGTGAAACCAAAAGCTGGTTCTTGGGGGCCAGGAGGGAATTAAGAATGAAGACACAAGTTACCATTACTAAGAATGAAAAAGGTACATCATTGCAGCCCCTTCTGACATTACAGGTTAATAAGAGAATACAGTCACTGACCAGTGATTCAACTTAGTTTTTCAACTTTGTCATACAGGTTCAGTAGGAGCTATACTCGAAATTTTGAATTTTTATCTTTTCTCGGACTATTAATATTTGGTACAATACTCTTGTATGATGTTGGGCAGAGGATCAAGTACAAATGGGCACAGGACACTTTTTTCAAGTGAGGGAATTGTTCTACATCTCCATTGTTAGTTACACATTGTTATAAATAACAAAAATTTCCAAACTGTACACTTGAAATTAGTGGACTGTATTATATGTAAATAATGCCTTAATAAGGACAAAAATAAATCTGTCCATCCTGTGACACAGGTTTATGCCACCTAGTTAAAAAATCTTGCTTTATTCTTTCTTCTAAAAGCAATGTTTCATTTCTCTGAACTCCCAGAACACTGTTCTGTAAATCGTAGAGTGCTACTTATCATTTTCTGTGTTTTGTCACTTTATTTATATATTTCCTCTGCCCCACTAATTATTTTTAATTTCTCTCATGTTACCCTAGTTCTCCCAAAGCCTGATTTTTACATACGTTGTTATATCTTTGTCTCAAAATCATTGAGTAAAACATTCCAGTTAATGAAAGTTTCTATTAATTGGATTTCAGTCTTCTGACTGCAAACATACTGCTTTAAGAAATAGATTCAGCACAGGGAATTGTGTTTTCTCATCTTCTCCTTTATCCAAGCAGTATTTTCCCTCAAATTCTTAGCCTAGGTTTTCTTTTAAAAAGTTTCTCATTGCTGGAGTGGGTGGTAAGGGAGGGGGTGGGGGCAGGGGGGAGAAATGAACCAAGCCTTGTATGCACATATGAATAATAAAAGAAAAATGGAAAAAAAAAAGTTTCTCATTGCTGATAAATAAATAAAAAGGAAAAAAACCATTGTTTTTGCTGACATTGAACTCTAGGAGGTATTACATGGATCTTGATATAAGGGACATTGGGTAACCCAGGCTGAGGTTTTGCAAAAGAGCTAAAAATGTTCTCTGATGAGATCTTTTTGATATCACTTTATAAATCCTTAAATCTGCATTACTTGATGACCTTCCACAGGACTTTTTTAGATAACCTTGCCCTGGTTTGTTGCTTACAGTTGATCTACACGCACGTGTAGCAGTTAGTGAAGGAGGTAAATACCTAAAATGTGCCTTGTTTGACCTCTGCTGAATAGAAGCATGCAAATGTACAGAAAAAAAAAACTGGATTGAATCAGTTTTTCATCAAATTCCCTGTTGTTCAGAAAAGATTCATAGTGTTTTAGGTGACAGAATTGACAGTTGACTTATTTTTAAAATTCAGGAGTCTGACTTACCTTTTTTCTCCAACTTGGAACTATTCTACTTCCCTGTGGAAAATTCCTGTAAGAAAGGGTGAATTTTTAAAAAAGATTCTTGAAAGCAGCTTTGAATCCAAAGAACTTAAACAAGTAGTCAGCCTACACTCCATGGTTCTAGAGTCATACCAAAGAGGCCACTGAATCTGGAGACACAAAGTAGAATAATGCAGAGAGAACACCTAGCAGCTGTAATGTCTTAACCTTGGAGAAAATGTTTACTTTGTCATAGTATTGCTTTTTTTGTTGTTTGTTTGTTTGTTTGTTTATTTGTTTGGTTTGGTTTTTTGGTGGCACTGGGGTTGAACTCAGGGCTTCTCAGTTGCAAAACAGGCACTGTACCTCTTGAGCCACACCTCCAGCCCATTTTACTCTGGTTATTTTGGAAGTGGAGTCTTGCAAACTACTTACCGAGGCTGGCTAGAATTACAAGCATGAGCCACCGGCACCTGGCTTCAGTCTGTTTCTTTATCTGTAAAAATGGAAATGAGAAATCTTCATACATTTATTTTTTAATTTTAATCTTAAAATTTATTTTTATTTACTTTAGTTCCTGCTACGTCTTTATACCTAATAATTACGAGCTCTACTACATGCTTGATCTTAAGAAAACAGTTGTGCAAAAGGTATATAATCCTGCTAGGATGAGAACCTGAATAAAGATAAGTGAAAAAATGTTTTATGAAAACACTGGAGAAGTAAACAGTGTTTTATATTATTTCTAGTAATGATCAATCATCATATAAATTATCAAGCCCTTACAGTAGTTTCTGTAGAATAATGGTTATAGCACCAGTCAGTCATTATTTTGCTTGCCATTTGTTTGCTGAGTTGAGAAACTTTGCTGTTATAAGTTCTCATGCTTGAAAAACATTGTGCTGTAACATTAGGATCCTGTTTAAAGATCAGATCAAAACCATGTGAGGCCTTGTAGGCCGTACACAGTCCGTTGAAACTATTCATTTCTGCCTCTGCAGATATAATATGTAAGTGGACTGGTGAGCCTGTGTTCCAATAAAACTTTGTTTACAAAAATAAGCAGCAGGCCAGATATATGATCTTGGGCCAGTTTATTGATCTTTTGCTAACGAAGTGACACAGATCTAGAGGTAGAAACCCCCAAAGGTAAATCTACCCATGGTATGAACTGTCTGAATTTTGGTAACTAACCAAATCATTTAACTTCCTTGTGAATTTCTCTTTCTTTATTAGTAAAATAAAGAAGTGAAAGCATAGCGATTGGTCCTCCTGTTTTAAACTATTTTGTGTTTGGCCATCAAAAACTTTCTGATTTAAATGCACCTTTACCAAAAAAGATAAAGAAATAATCCAAGCACAAAATTCAGAGTTGGGACTTTACACTGTATGTGGCCTGGATTTAAAAAAAAAAATTGCACACATACTGCTTCTTTCCTTTGGAACTTCTAAAACAACTTCAACTGTATGAGAACAAACCGTTGACTAGAAATTGTAACCTTAATGATAGATGCCTTTGTGAAAACTGCAAGTTGGACATAGAATTTGAAAAATAACTGCATTATATTGCTTCAATATAAGATAAGAAATAAGGATAGCTAGCTATGTTTTTATCATTTATTCAGTAGAACTCAGTTACTCTATTTGATCTAAGAAATAGTTACTGTTGTTAATTCCTGTTTTGACAGATGAAGAAACTAAACTTCAGAAATGCGGCAATAGTCCCAGAAGACATAGGCAGGGCAAGTGTTGGAGCTGAGACTCTATGCCCTTTATTCTACCTACCACACCCAGTGGGAAAAATTTTTAAATATTCTAGAGTTTTCCTCTTAGTATATATAGAAAGGAGAACTAGTTACTGTCATCCCATCTTGAAGATAAAGGACCCTGTGGCAAAAGAAATATGTGACTTTGCCAAGTTTTATGACTAGTTGGCCTGAGGGAATCTCTTAAGTCCCTAGAAGCTTTCTACCAGATCATACTTCCATAACATTTTTATCAGTGTTAGGCATTTGATGCATTTGATGCTGATATGGGTATACTGTCTCTACATCTACAGATAATCAAAACTTAAATTCAGCCCAAATTAGACTTGATTCAGTGCACTTGCCATCTTTTAGCTTGTTTGACAGATTTTAGTTTAAAGACATTTTTTTCCTGAAGGTTAAAGAAATAAGATCAGGATAAAATGGATACAGTGTCTTGACTTCTTCAGGGACTCTGAAAATCTCTTTTTGCTAGCATTTAGACTTAACAATTGAAGGTACAGGAAATCTTGGACTTTTCTACATCTTGCATGACATAAAGAGTTTTTTAATTTGATATTATAAAGAGGGTTATCTTAGACTAGACCTTTTAAATGTTTTTAGATATGGTTTCAATTTATTTTATTTGAGAGAATTTTTCAACTCTTACTTCCTGTCTTTCCATTATGCCAGTGATTAAATAGTTGAATCTGTGCTGCAAAGGTACTTGCTAGTCTGCAGACACTTAACTCTTTATTTCCAAAAATGGTAAAAAAAAATACAGGAGATAGTCCCTTAAATGAATAATTTAAAAGAACTCTCTAGATAATCTATATGTTTTATAGCTGCTGTACAAAGTAGCAATGGAGCTGGTAAAAGGTATATATTATTATTTAATAATTGCTTAAAAGTTTTATTTTTTCTTAGGTCATTCCTTCAGCTTTTCAGAAGTGAGTTCTCCACAGTTAGGCATTTCTGTCTTACCAAAACTAGGTATTTTCACACAGTAGACTTTAATTGCTTCAGAATCCATCACTTTATTTTTTAAATAGCAACTTGGTTTTGTTTTGGTTTGATTTGGTTTTTTTGAGTTTCCAGCCTTACTCACTGGACAGGAAAGAACTAGGTTGTTTTCCCTGTACTACATTGCCTAGAATTGTTATTCTAGTTAGTGTAAGCATCTTAACTAAGAATAGTGTAAGAAAAGATGGACATAAGTGTTCACAATGACTAATAATCTTCCCCTGAAATGAAGTTGCTGCCCTGATTGATATAAGTCCTGTGGAAATAATACTGAGAGTAGGGTTGTCATTTTTCCAGAGCTACTGGTGGCTATAACTAGAGTGGCCAAGTACAGAGTAGAATAGAGTATCAAACCAAAAAAGGGCCATGGTAGTTTATCAGCGTTTACAAACGGCATGAGTTAGTAGAGTTGAGTGGTATTTTTTAGTGAGTCAAGGCCTGGATTCAAATCCCAGTCTACTGCTTAAAATTTGTATAGCACAAGGAATTTAATATCGCCAGTCCTTTATTTTTCCATTTATTGAAATGGTGATAATTTCTACCTCTCATGTGCCATACACAGTAGTGTTAGAAATATAGTAAATAGTAGTCATAAAGATAAAGGCAATGATTAAATTTGATGGGCAGATGGATTGCAGTTTGCTTAACGTTGGAGTTTCTCCCCAACTCTGTTTAAAGTCTTAAGGGAAGGAGCTATACTCAGATTCTCCTACCTTATTTCAAAGTAGTACAGATCTGTTTTTCACCCTCGTCCCAGGCAACTACTGAGCTGAGAAGCAGTGTGAGACTCCTGAGGGAGTCTCCTGAGGGAGACTTGAAAGCCTCACTGAAAATAGAAAACGGGGTGGGCTTTGTTAGAAACCCTCCGTCACCACAGCACCAACCAGGTTCCTGACATGGGCCTTTCTGTTGAAGGAAGGGCTTCCCCACTTTCTAGTCAGTCATTCATCAATACCCCTTTGGAAATAAAATCCCATTTTAATTTTTTTTTTTTTTTTTTTGGTAGTACCAAGGGTAAACTCAGGGCCTCATGCTTGCTAGGCAGATGTTCTACCACTTGAGCCATGCATCCAACCCTTTGTGTGTCGGTCATTTTTGAGATAAGGTCTGTCTTTATGCCCAAGCTGGCCTGGACCATGATCCTCCTATTTGTGCTTCCCCACATAGTTGGGAATGACAGGTGCATACTCCTTACCCAGCCATTTGTTGAGACTGGGCTAACCATAAACAGTCACCCTCTGGACTTCCACCTCCTGAGTAGCTAAGATTACAGGCTTGAGCCACCATGCCTGGCCTAATTGTTTTTTTACTTTTGTGCTTTTTTGTATGAACTTAAATTACTTTTCTGCTACTACTACTACCACCACCTCCCCCACAATTAACATTCCACATTGATGTGGTACACTTGTTCTAGTTAATGACCAACAATGACACATTATCAACCAAAATCCATAGTTTCTATTAGCATTTATTTTGTGTTACTTATTCTATGAGTTTTGACAAATGTGCAATGTCATATATTCACCATTGTAGTGTCATACAGAAAGATTAGTTTCACTACCCTAAAATTTCCCTGTGCTCCATGGTTGCATTCCCCTAACATTTCTCCATAGTTTTGCATTTTCCAGAATGTCATAAAGTTGGAATCATACAGTAAGTAGCCCTTTCGGATTGGCTTCCTTCACTTAATAATGAGTGGCTAAGGTTCATCTGTGTCTTTTGGCTTGTGGGTACTGTGATTTGCACATGGTTCCTCCCTGCCAAAACTCACGTTGAAATTTGGTCGCAAATGTAGTAATGTTGGGGAGGTAAGGTCTTCAAGAGGGATGACTGTCATTCTCATGAGACTGGTTTAGTTCTCAAGGAGACAGATTGGCTTTCATGAGTGTGTTGTTATAAAATGGCTCAGCTCCTTTGTCTCCTCCCTCTCGTCTTCATGCACCTGCTTACAGCACTCACCCACACTCTCACCATGTGTTGTTTCTTAAGTGTAGCGTGTGGGCCACCAATCCTGAACTTCTCTTTCTCCATAAACAGGAGCTGAATAAGCCTCTTTTCTTTATAAATTGCCGAGTCTCATGTATTCTGTTATAACAAAAGAAAATGGACTAGAACCATGGATGTAGCATTGTTACCTATTAAAGGGACATCTTACTTGCTTCAAGTTTTGGCACGTATGAATAGAGTTACCATAAACATTTGTGTGCAGGTTTCATTTAGAGAAGAATTTTCAACTCCTTTTGGGTAAATACCAAGGATTGATGGATTGTATGGTAAGGGTATGTTTCATTTTTTCGGTAAACTGCCTAACTGTCTTTCAGGGTGACTGTACTGTACCATTTTGTATTCCCAACACCAATGAGTGAAAGTTTCTGTTCCATGTCCTTACCCAACATTTCACTTTGTCAGTATTTTGGACTTTAGCCAGTCTAATAGGTGTGTAGAGTTGACTTACTGTTTTAATTTGTAATTCACTAATGATACATGATACAGCATCTTTTTATGCGCTTATTTGCCATCTCCATATCTGCTTTATCCGTCTCTTGAGATCTTTTCCCCATTTTTAAATTGGATTGTTTGTTTTCTTACTGTTGAGAGTTAAGACTTTGTACATTTTAGGTAGTAGTCCCTTCATCACATACGTCTTTTACAAATATTTTCAACCAGTATTTGGCTTATGTTCTGTTTCTCTTTATGGTGTCTTTGACTGAACAAGAGTTTTTCATTTTAATGAAGTCCAATGCATCAGATCTTTCTTCTAAGAATGGTGTTTGGTGTCATACCTCATAAATCATCTCTAAACTCAAGGTTAACTAGATTTTTCTCCTGTGTTACCTTCTAGATGTTTTAATAGTTTTGCATTTCACATTTAGGTTCATGACTCATTTAGAGTTGATTTTTGTAAAGGTGGTAAGGTCCGTGTCTAGCTTCATTTTGTTGCTTGTGGATGTACAATTATTCCAGTGCCATTTGTTAGAGAATGTATTTTCTCCATCATATTGCCTTTGCTCCTTTGTTTAACATCTGTTGACTGTATGGATCTGTTTCTAGAGTCTCTGTTTTCTTCTGTTGATCTGTTCGTCTGATCTTTTTCCGGTACTCTATTGTCTTAATCACTGTACCTTTCTGGTAAATTTTGGTGTCTTATGTCAGTTGTCCAGCCTTGTTCTTCAGAACTGTGTTTGTTCTTCTGGGTTCTGTTCTTGATATTCATTCCACACATTGGGGTCTGTAGTATGAGAAAAAAAGCTGCATTACCATACTCTGCTTTCACCACATACTCAAGGAATGATATAAGTGATTTTTTTTTTTTGTCGGTATTGGAGTTTGAACTCAGGGCCTCGTGGCTACTGGATACTCTACTGCTTGAGCCACTCCATCAGCCCCTTTTTGTGTTGGATATTGTTGAAATCGGGTCTTGCAAGCTATTTGCCAGGACTGGCTTCGAACTTTGATCCTCCTGATCTCTGCCTCCATAGTAGCTAGGATTATAGGCGTGAGCTTCTGGTGCTGGGGTTATAATTGATTCTTTTTCTTTCAGTCCTCAGATTGGACATATGCCCAGCAAGCAAGTACTGTACCACTAAACTATATCCCTAGCTCCAATATAAGCGATTTTCTTGATTTTTTACAGCTACTATTTCCCAGATTTCTGTCATCCCCATGGGTTGTATGTATTTCAAAAGCTGCTACTCAAAAGTATGGTCTATGGCCCCAGACTTACTAAAACAGAGTCTACATTTTTACCAGACACCCAGGTACTTTGTAAGCATATGTTTAGGTATAAGAAGCCCTTCACTAAGAAAGAGCAAGTTTTATCAACTGTGAACCTGGCATTGTGGTTTCACTTTTTACAATTTGAGTCACCTCACAATTTGAAAACCACATTCAGAATTTGAAAGACTTTTCTTTCTTTATTTTGAGAATCTGCTCATTTCAGAAATACTGGTCAGACAAATAGAGGACAATTGATAAAACTGAATAAAAGACATACTCAATAGAAACTTTAATGTCAACAGGTGATTGTTTCATACTTGAAAGATTTTTTTCAGTAGATTCAAATGTGTTTCATGTCATTCTGCTTGGTATTGAAATAGTTCAATTTCTTGTTTCTTTTTGTATGTTTCCTTTTAACCAGCTATTCCAAGTAGAATCATACAACTTAAGTAAACACCATTATTTTTTTAAAGGCATGACAGTTTATTTTTTAAAAATTACACCACACCAATCATAATGACCAGTATACACATGTCTTTTCTCTTGGATATTAACATTTCAGTATCTTTGCATACTGCAATAATAAATACCATTATTGTATAAAGGAGAAAACTTGGAGTCAGACAAGTCTAGATTCTGATATCCACTCTATTATTTCCTAGTTTTATACCCTGGGGCTCAGTTTCCTCATCCATAAATTAGAAAAATGGTACAGGATTGTTAGGCTGGTTAGATGAGCTGACATATATAGTTTTCAGACATTGACTTACTATCACAATAAATGTTCGTTTCTTTTCTCCTACTCCCAAAAATCAATTTAAACTTCCTCATATACCCACTGTGACGTGGCCCCTTTGTTGTTATCAGCCATGTAGTTACTAACAAATGTTTAGCTTCTTCTCAGATTTACATGTCTTAACACTGAATATATCAAGCTCATTCAGCTCAAGATTATTGAATCTGATTTCAGGGAACAGATCATTTAAAAAAAAAAAGGTTTTACCACTGTCTGTCAAATTTTTAAGATCTGTGTACTTATCCCAAATTTTATTGCATAAATTGATGAAGCTTTATGTTTCAATACTGTGTTTCTGTACTTCCAGACATTCATCTGCTTTTTTTTCCCCCCATGAAGAAATGATCAGTTCTGCCTCCCTTTGATCAATTAAGGCTCTGTACTGTTGAAAGTACTGCATGGAGTGTAGCATATTCTAAATATTGTCTTTTCATCATATTTGGTATATCATCAGGGAAAAGCTAATTTGGAGTCTGTTTTATATTAATATATTCATGGCCTCTTTCCAAGGAATTTCAGGCATCTTAGAAGTAGCCTGACATTTAGCCAAAGGCATAAATAACTAATTCAGAGTCATATCTTAAAGACAGAAGCAGAAGTAGAGTCTTCAACCCTGAGTTTCAACCCTGAGCTGGATGTCATATGAGACTATACTGACTCCCTTCGTGCATCTTGATTCATTTGCTTTTTGTCAAAGTTGGTATTTATTTTTAACTTTGATATTGTTCCAAATCAGACTAGGCATTGGTATTAATGCAGTCTTCTGGTCAAAGCTGCCTGTGATCTGTGAGTGGGTTCTGTGCTCTTCTTCATCTTGCTATTCACAGCAAGCTAGTCACTTCCTCTGTGTTCAAGGAGCATTATGTTTCTTGAGATTTGGGGGAGACAGGGAGGGTTGTGTGAATTTGTGGAGTATTGATCAATTGTACTTTTCGTAATTAAGCAATAGATTATTTTTCAGAGTAGTTTGGATATTGTGTTAGTCTACTTAGGTTGTTATAAATCATGGCTTTCCCTTCAGTTACTCAGGGTTCAAAGTTTCCAGCCTGGTTCCCTAAAGTGTTTGGGCTAAGAATTACCATTGGTTTTGATATCATGTCTTACTGGGTTTTGTTTTATCTCAGAAAAGGAGGCTTTTATAAAAACCTGCTTGTATGCTAAACATTCTACCCCAAAATATTCTTTTACTTGAGGTTGGGGTATGACCAAAATTTAAAAAGTAATAGAAATCTACTAAAAATTATTATGCCAAAGTAACAGAAATTTTCAAGAGATTATTCAGTCATTGCATAAAAAGCATTGATGAAAATGTTCATGTTACTTTAGACTTGTAATTATGTTCAGATTAATTAAATTCTGCTTGAATAATGATAAATCTACCTCTTGATTTTAGGCAAGAGCCCAGGGAAAGTAATATAATAAGTGGCCATTGCCACTAAGGGAGTTTTTCTGGTTTGTAATGACAAATTTTGTTATTTCTGTTACTGGTTTACCCTACCCTAAGGATTCTTTTGGGTAATACTCTCATTTTAAGCAATAACTATTGTCATACCTCAAAGACAAGCAGAGATTTCTCAACATTCTATCTTCTAGGCTTACTTTAGGAGGTAGAGCACACAGTCTTAAATTTTAAAGGCGTACACCCATCACATTTTTGTCATAATTCCTAAATTATTCAAAATTGATCGTATGTAGGCTTCTCTTCCGTTATAGGTTTCCCTTCAAGGTGGTTTTTCAAGGTGCAAACAGACATTTTCCCTACCATGATCGTTATCTGGGGGAGACAACTAACATTTGTTAGTGGTCACTCTGTACCTGGAAGCATACTTGCCTCACAACAACCTTTCTGCATCCTCCGTGTTTTGTGTGTGTCTTGGTCCCTTCTTACCTAATCTCCCGTTCAGTTTTCAGTGCTTTGAACAAATCAGAAACCACTGTTTCCTACTAAATCTAGAGAGATTTGGGCAATTTCCTACTATTATATGTTTCAAATTATATATTACCTAAAATAGTATCAAATAGAAGAGTAATGAATCTGAGGAGCTAAGAAAACAAATGACTTCTAGGATATCCTCCTCCTTTCAAAATGAAGACCTGGTAATATTGTGAGGCCCATCAATAGGTTATTCCTTTCTCTCCAATGCTAGCAGCATTTGAGGAGAATCAGAGCATGGCAAGCTGTCATGCAGGATTCTGTTTGCACTATGTTACTCCTTCAGCTAGTGGTGCTTAGGCTTTCACTGCCTGACAGACAAATTGGGGAGGAGGGGAGTCGGATCTAGAGCCCCATTTGATCTATTCCTCACCCGTTGTCCATTATAAAAAATAACCTTGGTGAGTTTGTAAGAGTGTCTTATGGTAGAAAAATTGTAGGCTCAATATTTAGCTGGCTCTTGGATTGCGAAGGTTAAACAGATTATAGAGGAATAGCAGGGCTCAGGCTGCTTAGCATGAAATATGGAGTGATCCAGAGGGAAACACAAGAGTGATGGTAGTGCTGCTGCAAATAATTGCAGGAGACACTTGTGAGTACTGCACAGTAAATTTGCTCATCCACAGGCACACATGGAAGGAGAGGCTTCCTCAGGATGGAGCATTGGCAACACATGTCTAATAGGTGCATTCATTTTAATATGCTCATTCATTGAATAGTCCTGATTAATTAGTACATGTCACCGTCTGGTATTTAGTGAGACTATTCGTTTTTAAAATGTTGAAATTGCAGGGAAAGGTGCACACCAATTAAAATCCTTTTAACTGCATCATGTTGGTATAAAGTATACGTGTAGGAGGACACCATTGGAATTCAGCATGCGTCTGAGGGTACACACATCAACCTGAAGTCAATTAGAACAAAGCAAGTCAAGAGAGGGGAAAATGAATGTCTGCCTATGACTAGGCTTTCTCTCTGCTTGTTTTTCTTCTTTCCTCTCTTGTCTTGATTGTCCCCCACCTTTTGTTTATTCTGGAATTCCCTTTATCTCTCACCCTCTGTTTTATCTCCTATTTATTTATTTATTTATTTATTTATTTATTTTGGTTGCTGTTGTTTCCCCAAGTCCTTATCTCCTCAATGCATTCACACGTTGAGACAGGAGAACTGAGTGAATAACCTTATGTAATGATACAGTAAAAAAAAATCTTTGCTCAGTTTTTAGCCTTGGAGAGAATGACTTCTAGGTTGCCAAGTTTTCTGAATAACTGTGGGTTTGAGATCTTTAAGTATTAAAGTATTTTTATTAGAATAGTCATTTGATGCTTCTGTGACCTCATTTTTTTAAACACAGACAAACATTTGGGGTATTTTTCCTCCTATTTTCTAAATTTACTCTGATGGGTGTTTGTTTATAATTAAATAAACTTATTTAATAAAACTATTTGTATGAAAATCTTTCCAAAATATATTTTACATTCATTTTTGCCCTGCTAAACACAGGATGCTGAACATAATCTAACTTTTTTTGATAGTTTACTCTGCTTAGTGTCAACATTAAACACATTGCTAGTCTAGAATATGGTGATGCTCCAAGGGTTTTAGGGCCATGTGCCCCACACTAAAATGCTCTTTCAGTTCTTAAGTTTGGTTTTTTATTTTTCTTTCTCCCTCTTTGCTGTCAGGTAGTTACTTACCAGTTGCCATTTCTTGTCTGAATGCTTCTGTCTCCTTCTAAGGTATTTTGGTCTGTGAAACTAGATAGCAAAGCATCATTTATTCATCCAAGAAATATACAGTGCCAGAACTGAATGAGAAATGTCTCTTGCCTTCGAGGAGCTAAGACTAATGAGAGGAGGGAGTATACAAATAGCCATAAATGTCATGTGGTAGGAATTTCGGAAAAGGAGCAGTGAATTCTAGGAGGAGGATGTGAGACTTCATAGAAAAGTTGACGTTTGACTGGAGCATCACAAGATCTGTGGAACCTTGAGCAGTTGTTCTATGAACGAACTTGTAGAGATGATGCTTTTCAAGAAATGGAAAGACAATATCATCACCAAGAGCACTGCATTTTATCTTAATGACTTCAAATGTATTACAGAGGCAATGGGGAGCTACTTACAGTTTTATGAAACAAAGTAGTAAAGATCTTTACTTTAGAGGAAATGAGACAACATACATTATCTCAGTATTTCATACAAAGAACAATGGAATACTTCTTTGTTCAGCTTGTGGCATGGGGAGAGGGGAGATTAGAAAAATAGGACCCAGCAATAGCATGAGAAGGACAAAGAAAAGTCAAGGTTGACCCAGCCTGAACATTACCAGTGTTCCACTCACTATTTTGGCACCCAGAAAAGGGTTGAGCATATTCTGGAGAAAAGATAATTAGCTCTGTTTAGAGAAGTATAGATAAGTAGAAGGTTAAGTCTGGGGCTTCAAAAGACAGAAGCAAGAGGTGTAGGCTCTGGGAAGTTACTTCATCCTTAAACACTTGAGAATAGATAAGGTCGTAGAAGAGATGGTTAGAGAATCTAAACAGATAATCATGGAAGAGACATTTGGATACCTTTTGGGTGTATATCTCCAAATAAATTACCATCTTTTTCTCAGCGGGTTCAGAGTAAAGTAGAAAGGGATGTACAACTAGGGCAGCATGGGACAGAAGCTGTTCTTATTGCATTATAAGTAGAGCATTCACTTTTATTCTACATACAACATCAATAAAATGAATTTGAATTGATCACATTAAATTTGTGTGTAAAACAAGAGTCCAGAAAAGTGTTGCTTCCTGTTATGCCTGAGATACATTTTTAATTAGGGTTATTAAAGGACTCTGATCACAACATTATTTGTCCCATTGTTAAATTTGTTTGGATAATTCAAAATGGTATTTTAACCCAGATTTGCAGTTATATAATGTTTAAGATAGAGGTGAATTTTTGAGAAGATTTTAAAAGTATTCATGTTACCAAATAACATGTTCATTATGCTATGTATATCTGTTTGTCTATGTGTACCACTGGATCCAGCTGGGTACAGGAAAAAAAAAAGGGAACATAGTAAGATTTGGGGTTCATTTGTTTGTTGTATATTGTTATTTTCCAATTTCTTTTATAACATAAAGAATTAAGTTTTTCATTTAAAAAGAAGAGAGGACTATAAATCACACAGAGACTTTGAGTAACTAGATAAGCTTATATTTGAGGTTGGTAATGGTCTTGAGTCTCTGAGGGTTTTCCTAGTTGGTGGGTTGTTACAATAGGAATGGCAGTGCTACATCATGCTCTGGCAACCACAAGGGCCAGTGGCCCAGAACTTCTTCAGGAGTGGCAGGAATCCTCCCTGTCATCTGCACTGTGAGAGGCATTGACACACTTGGTATTACAGACTCTTTCATACAGACCACAGCATGTATCTTCACTGATGAGAATGAAGACCCAGCCTTACTTTTGTTAGGGATAATTTAGGTCTTTTATCAGATCCTGATCTCCCTATATATTACTATCTAGTGCCATCCCAGACACTAGCCTTCTGCTGTTTTCTTGAGACCAGCCCTGCGGAAACTTGTTGGCTTGTGTTTATGCCCATCTGGAGTGCTTGAACCCTCTGGCCACAGTTCCATCCTTCTGCCCCATCACTTGTCCCATCACTTCAGTTGCTCAGCTCAAGTTTTATTTTTCTGACTTTGTTCTGAAGTAGAATAAAGCTAAGTAGAGGACTATGACTTTACCATTTTCATTTTTCCCCCCCATCCACTTCAGCATCCTGCATCTTTTATATTACTCACAAAAGCATTTGCACCCAAGGTTTAGAGTCAAGCTTATATGAGAAAGTAGCAAATAGAGATATGGATGTCTTTAAATGGGAAAAATTTTCAATCATATACTTCATTTAGAATATATTTGCAATTTCCATTCAAGACAACATGGTTTTATTATTATTATTCTGTACAGTTAAAGTAGCACAATTGGTGATTTGATTGTTCACACTTCAGTGTGCCTCTAGAAAAATCATCCTAGAGAGACCCCAAGGTCATCTTCCCAGTGTCTGATTAGCTGATAAATCTTACCCACTTGACCTCTCAGATCAGCTTCTACCTGTCAATTCCCAATGCCATTGCTTTAGTTTGGGGCCTTGTCTGATGTAATACTGTAATAGTTGAATCACATTGTCTCTCACCTTGCCTCCTGTCCATGAATCCTTTCCATTTCTCCCTATGTTCTTACAGCACGATGTAGTATTACAAACCCTGTTGCTCAGCAACATAATCTCACAGCATCTCTGATACAAACTCACAGCATCTCTTGAAACCTATGCAAAACATAAGTCTAACACAAGATGCTAAAGTTTCTTTGCAAGGCAGTTGCTCAGAACTTGAAGTACATTTTCCCTGTAGAAGCAATAAGTGGTAAATAGGTTTACAAGCCAACTGAAACTTTAAATTAAACCATCCATGATCATTGAAGCCTAACTAGTGTACTTAAGAGTGTTTCCATAGAAATAGCTTCCCAAATGCCCAGTTAATGTGTCAAGATGGACTATGGATATGTGTGGAGGGACTGGAGGAGGTCACTTCCCTTCATGAGCTCCACTGGATATGGAAATTTTAATAACAGAGGAAAGAACTAATATTTATTAAGTGCTTACTATGAATCAGCCTGTGAGTTAGACACTATATATTTTAGTTTAATTCATTTTCTTTAATGGTTCTATAAAATATTTATTTCTTTAGCAGATGCTTAGCAAATTAATAATGTAAATAAGACCACAAGAGGAATGCTTACCTGACATAAAAGAATGTTGTTTTTAAGCACTACTTTTCCAACTTTAGTAATTTATAGGCCCCTTTTAATTGAAAGAATAACAACTACAGTCTCTCAGTGTTGACATACATTATTATAATTTTATTTAAATGCAAACAAACATAAAATTAGGTACAAACTCCTTATATTTATGTTTCACATTTAGTTATAAACCAAAACAAATTTAAAAGTTAAGTGAAAAAACCCTATAAAATGAATGAAATGCAAATTAACAATAATATAATATGATAGATGATGTTTTAGTGAAACAATTGCTGCTCTCAGTTTACATATGGTACTGCCTACCACCCCACATTTCCATTGCAGCTTTCATTACCATTGGCTCTCTTCTTGCGCCACTTTTCTTTGTGGGTTATTGAAAAATCCAAGATTGGTACAATACACAGTGATTACATTGTGATGTCATTTTGGTCTTCATTTGGAGACATTGAATCATTTACATATTAAGTGAGCCTGTTTCTCCTTCATTCTTAGAATTAATGCATTGTGCTTGGTCCCAGCTCAGATTAGAAACACAAGTGTATATGTAGACCTAAAAATCAAATTGGTGTGCTTATTAGTTAATAAGTGCCATTGCAATGATCCACAATATATTTACATGAATTTATTATAAACAGCAACTTTGCTTCCAGCTCAATATAAACTTCTTTTGGAGAAAGTATAGACCCTTAAAAATAGATCCTGGATGCCTTATCAAAGGATTTTAATGCATTTTAAAGCCGTTACATATTTATTATCATTATAAAAATAATTTTTACCTAGTTATTAGAACAGGACCTCCACATACCTTTTCCAGAAGAGACTACTTTGTTATGGTACTTTCTTGAAGCAGTAAATCTGTATTTCTTCAAAACATAGTATAACCCAGGCCTTCATTAATTTACAATTGCTTTTTCCCTTTTAAAGTCTGAATTATAAATGTATTGCAGCATTTCCTTACTGAGGAAAATAAAATTTAGTTTAATTGGAAAATAATACCTTCTACCAAAGGTACAGTCACACAAGATAATAAAGTCTTCAAAAATGGCAGAGTTACAATGATATTGTTCTCTCTAATTATGTTGCTATAAACATCAAGTGGGATTTTTTTGCAGAATAGCTTTCTCTTTCCTTTCAGTTTCCTTTCCCCTGCCCTTGTCTTCCTTTTGAATTGTCCTTATTTCCCTCTTCATTTTATTTCCCTTATTTCCCTCTCACCTTTCTTTTAACCTAGAAGTGACCTGTCTTCTTGATCAGCCGTGACTCCCTAATTTAGCCTTCAGTCCAGCTTTCTTTGCTTGACAGTTGACTCTGAAGTTGGGGGCAGTGGAGAGGAGGAACATGACAAGGCAACTTCCAGCAGCATCTCACCATTCTCAACCTCCCAGTCAGGAGCTCCTCCAAATCAGTATGGTTTCTGACTCAGACTGGGCTGGATGGAAGATCATGTTAAGCACAAAAAGCACAACTTTGGCACAGCCCATTAGCTAATGTGCCTATCAGTTTACTCCTAGCATGTTGACCCACCTGTTTGAGAGCTGAGCTGGGGAAGGCGTGAGTACACCTACTTCTAACGTGTCTTCAATCACTGTGGAATTCCACTCTGATGAGCAGTGCTGCTGCTGGGTGGGCCACCTTTCAGGTACTGCCATGCTGTCTCAAGCAGCCTCCAGCTGCTCTGAGTAGTTGAGTTGTACCGTGTGTGCATATATGCCTGCATCATCTACCCTGCTCTGCTGTTTACTAGCTGAGTGGGCTTGGGCCACTTCCAGTTAATTCATGCATAAAGGAGGACTCCTGACACTGTGTACAACACAGGGTGTTCGTGAAAAATTTAGGAGCTTTCATGCATGAAGTGATTGAAATAGTGTCTGTTACTTACTGGAAGTATTATTCAGCAATCATTTTAGTTTCTAGTATGTTCCAAGCAAACCAAGAGATAAAGAGATGAAAGAGACATCCCTGGCTTCTTGGGACTTACATGAAGTACAATGAAGTGCGACATTGTAACAGAGGTATTTAGGGAGTCAGAAAAGACCCCACTCCTGGAGGATAAGCAAAGTTGTGCCCAGGGAAATGGCATTAGAGAACACATATTCCAAGCAGAAAAGACAAATGTGAACAGAACAAAACTGTTATTAAATAATGTTTTTATATCTTCTCTGATATCTGCCCTCTTAAGAGTGGTCTGAGCTGAGTACTAGTGGCTCACGCCTGTAATCCTAGCTACTCAGGAAGCAAAGATTAGGAGGATCTTGGTTCAAAGCTAGCCTGGGCAAATAGTTTGCGAGACCCTATCGCGAAAAGAAAAACCATCACAAAAAAAGGGGCTGGTGGAGTGGCTCAAGATGAAGGCCTTGAGTTCAAGCCCCAGTACCACACACACACACACACACACACACACACACACACACAAAAAGTGGTCTGATGTTCAGGGAACATTTGGGAACTTAAATCTTATAACCAGTTGTTACCAAGTTTATAATAATTAGGAGTAGTATTAATATTATTTAAGTGGTCGTCAAAGAGTTTAAAGTTGGAAAATAAGCTGTGAACAGAGCAGTGCTGCTCGGCTGCAGTGCATTTGCTGTTGCACAATTCTTACCCTGATGTGACTACCATGTGACAGGAACAGCAGATTGTTGTAGCTAACTGTTGTGGTTAGAGCAGCTGGAAGTGGATGAGCTTCTCCTGCCTTCCAATAGAGCTTTCTAGTTAAGTTTTATAAAGTAAGCAGGTTTTTGTTTGGGTTTCTTTAGACAAGAGACCCTCTTAAGATCTTGCCTGCCCTTGGAGCTCCAGGAACTATGATTTTTTTGGGTCAGATCTCAAAGTAAGGTTCCTTCTCTAGAATTTCCACTTGTGTTCCAAATTAAAGCTGCTTTATCTGCTGCAAAACCTTCCTGCAGCTTTGCTTTCACTTCCTTTCCCCACCCTTTTAGTCATACTGAACCTTTTGGCGACTGGTTGAGGTGTCAGATCAGCATTTTTCACTGTGGAAGAGGAAAGGTTGGGAACAATGACGGAGGACATTTGCCACATTTCCTTTGCTTTTTTTTATGTCAGTGACCCACACATTCCATTACAGAAGCTGAAAGAGAACCTTGGCTTATAAATTTTACCCTGGTATCCAGGAGACAGACTACTATATGGGATGACATGTGGGCAACAGCTCTTCAATGAGTGTCCTTAAATTAAGCCCACATGCAACAGGGAGGAATCTTGACTCTGTCTCCATGGACATGTGACAGTATTGGAAAGGAGCTTAGCAGTCCACTCCCCATCTTCATTTGTTAGGAACAGATTCTCTTTGGTGCCTTTAGACAATGCTTTCTGTATGGTGCTTAATAGACCACCTACACACCACCTCTTCAGGAGCTGGAATTGTATCCAGCTTGGCTCTTCCTACTGGCCAGTTTATTTCAAGATTGAAATCCAGGGTAGATTTCATTATTCTTATCAAATCTATGTGAAACCGTTGGGCTAGAAGCAAACTAATTATTGTCACTGTGTAACAGCAGAGAGAATAAAAAACTAATAAGTTCTTAAAAGGCTGTCACAACTTGAAGTGAAATAGGCTACTCTTGAATAGCTTTATCTATAGCCTGAAGGGCTTTGGTGCTGAAAACCGTCAAATATGAAAGAGGATTTTAGATATGGAATCCTGACTAGCTTCCAGGGGCAGCTTTAGCCATGAAACTCTTCCACAGACTGTTTCATCTGGAGGATTTGCTTTAAGACTAGGGCAACATGGAAGCAAATGAGATTTTTTTTACCAGACATTTCATTTGGGTGCTCTGTATCAGACCTGTTCTAGCAAGTAAATAGAGGACACCAGCATAGACTGTTATATTTCCTTGTGTAAATGCCTCAGAAGACACATTTCTAATATCTCAAACATAACTTTGGTGACTAAATGTTCCCATTGGGGGAGGGTCAGTGTTGAGCAGGAAAAACTGCTGTTACTGTTGACTGCCATTGAAGTCATTTCACACAGGCCACAAAGCCCAAGGATTGCTCTTTGGGCAGACCTGTATCTGGTATAGCTCCTCTCTCCAAGAGCCTATTATAAGTTAAAATAGTTTTGACAGTGTCTTTATGTCCACGTCTTTGTCTCCAAACATGATTAGTGTTTAAAATGAAGCCCTCGGAGTTCAAGTTTTGTGGCTTAGGCAGCAGCTCCATCTGGTGCTTGCTAAAGGTGTTTGCTTGGTTCATCTCCAGGTTTTATGGCAACATGAATACAGCTGTACACAGGCCTTGCAAAGGAATGTCACCTCCAAGATGGGTTCCTGTTGCACACAGCACTGATACGAGCTAATTGTGTCCTGGTGAATCTCATTTGGCAATTCTGTTGACAATGTGATAACTGCTAATCAACTCAACAGCCATCTTTTAACTGAATTAACTCATCCTCCAAGTGGAGAGTTAGTTTACATACTTAATAGACTTGGAAAAAGAGAATGCATTGTACTATTTACAAAGAGTTTGTAATCCCTTCCAGGGGTAGGTTTAACTTGGTCAACAAGATTCTAGTCCAGGATGTCTTATTCTTTTGTATTCAGTGCCACAAAGAATGCTTTTTAAAAAGATTTCTTCATGACTGACAGGAATTGCCTTAAACTGATAATAGAGGTTATTTCTGAATAATAAAATTGCACACAGTTTCTGTTTTCTTCATACTTTTCTGAGTTTCTACAGTAACTGTATACAACAGAAGAAAAACTATCTTAACGAAAGAAAATAATTTAAAAACAAAACATACTGTAGGTAGCTGTAGCCTTAAATATTAGTTTTGGATCTCTCATTCACTGTGTGAATTTAGGAAAGTCACTTTCTCTTCAGGACTACAGGTCCCTTGTCCCTAAAGTAGGATTGAAGTAGGCACCTGCTTAGTTTTAATATCCTGAGATTTCTGATTATCCCCCATTCCTATCTTTCTGCCTCTCTCACTCTCCTTTCTTGTCCTCCCACCTCATTATCATCTAGCATTATCTAGTTTCTCTCATCTTAAAATAAGGAATATTCTGGACACCTCTCCCCATTCTCTCTGCTCTTTCTTTCTTCTACTACCCACCTAAACTTTCCAGAAAGGTATCCACCATTGCTCTGTTACCTCTATCACTCTTCAACTTGCTGCAATCAGGTTTCTGTCCCCCAGCTGCACCAGAATATGAAGGTCATGCTAAGGTCACTGATGAGCTCACATTGCCAAGTGCAATGGGACTGGTAAGTCCCTCGTTTTTTCCTTCCCTCTCAGCAGCATGTGAAGTAGTCGTCTTTTCCCTACCTGATAACATTTCCTCCTGTAGCTTCTGTCTCATCATATCTTAGCTGTTACTTTTCTCGATTTTTGGGGGCTGGGATTATGTTCTTCTCCCTGGTTAACCCACCAGCTCACCTCCCCAGCTCATTCTCTCATTTTCTTTTAGGCCTAGATTTTTCTCTATAGTAACTCCCAAACTGATGAGAACTACCGAGTTCCTTTCTGTGTTCTGTGCTCCTAAATTTATTTGCCTACTCAGTTATATGTAGACTCAAAAAGTTTGAACTGGTAATCTTCCCCCAAAGGTTCTACCTTGTCTGTCTCAGTAAATGCCCACTACTCCTCAATGGCATACATGAACTTGGACCTTCCACACACCTTCCTCTCGCCAGACTCCACTGACGCCTGCATCTACTTTCTCTGCTGTCCCTCACGCCACATCCTAACCCAGGTCATCAGATCTTGATTTGACCATGTCAGCCCTTTAAACACTTCTTGCCTTCAGTCTCTCCTCCAAAACCCATTTTCTATCCAGGCCATGCTGTCTTTTGTAATCAGGTTTATTGAAATTAAATTTATATTCAGTGAAGTTCACCTTTTTTGTGTGTACCGTTTGACATGCAGTTGTGCAATTACCACACAGCATTTGGATTGTTTCCAGTTTTCATCTGTAAACCTTGCATGCCAGTTTTGGTGTAAGCACAAATTTTCACTGACCTTGAGTAAATAGTGGGAGTGGGAGTGGTAGGTACCAAGGCAAGCTTACATTGAACTTTATAAGAAACTGTCAAACTCTTTTCCAAAGTGCCTGAACATTTGCCTTCCTACAAACAATATATGGTGTAAAGATTCCAATTGCTCCGCATCCTCACCAGCATCAGCTAGTTAGGGAGTTTATTTTTGTTTTAATCATTCTAATAAATGACAGTGGTAGCTTGTTATAGTTTTAATTTTCATTTCCATAGCTAGCAATATTTAGAATCTTTCACATATTTACAAGCAATCCACTGATCACTGACAAATTGTCTACTAAAATCTTTTACCTGTTTATTTTTTTTCTGGATTTGCTTTCTTTTTGTTGAGTTTGAAAGTTATTTATATATTCTAGATGCAAAATCCTTCATCAAATAAAATGCACTTTATGAAAAATTTCACCTCATCTGTGGCTTGTGTTCACTATCTTTAGCAACCATTTTATTTTTATTTTTTAATTAATGTGTGTGTGTTGCTGTGGATTAAACCCAGGGCCTTATACATGCTAGGCAAGCATGATACACTATACCACTGAGGTTCATCCCAGCCAGCATTTTTAATTTTTATTTTATTCATATCTGCATACAATATTTGAGTCTTTCTCCCCACTTTCCCCACCCCCTTCCTTACCCCCCGCCCCGTCCCCTCCCTCTCCCCCCAACCCCCTCGCTACCCAGCAGAAACTATTTTGCTCTTATCTCTAATTTTGTTGAAGAGAGAGTATAAGCAATAATAGGAAGGACCAAGG